>NC_090299.1:144957601-146207601 GCF_039906515.1 Pseudorca crassidens
GGCTTTAAAATAAAGAATGTTACAAGAGACAAGGAAGGACACTATGGAATGATCAGGGGATCAATCCAAGAAGATATAACAATTATAAATATATATGCACCCAACACAGGAGCACCTCAATACATAAGGCAACTGCTAACAGCTATAAAAGAGGAAATCAACAGTAATGCAATAACAGTGCAGGACTTTAACACCTCACTTACACCAATGGACAGATCATCCAAACAGAAAATTAATAAGGAAACACAAGCTTTAAATGACACAATAGACCAGACAGATTTAATTGATATTTGTAGGACATTCCATCCAAAAACAGCAGATTACACTTTCTTCTCAAGAGTGCACAGAACATTCTCCAGGATAGATCACATCTTGGGTCACAAATCAAGCCTCAGTAAATTTAAGAAAATTGAAATCATATCATGCATCTTTTCTGACCACAACGCTATGAGATTAGAAATGAGTTATAGGGAAATAATATATAAATTACAAACACATGGAGGCTAAACAATACATTACTAAATAAGCAAGAGATCACTGAAGAAATCAAAGAGGAAAACAAAAAATACCTACAGACAAATGACAATGAAAACATGACGATCCAAACCTATGGGATGCAGCAAAAGCAGTTCTAAGAGGGAAGTTTATAGCTATACAAACCTACCTAAAGAAACAAGAAAAATCTCAAATAAACAATCTAATGTTACACCTAAAGAAACTAGAGAAAGAAGAACAAACAAAACCCAAAGTTAGCAGAAGGAAAGCAATCATAAAGATCAGAGCAGAAATAAATGAAATAGAAACAAAGAAAACAATAGCAAAGATCAATAACACTAAAAGCTGGTTCTTTGAGAAGATAAACAATATTTATAAACCATTAGCCAGACTCATCAAGAAAAAGAGGGAGAGGACTCAAATCAATAAAATTAGAAAGGAAAAAGGAGAAGTTACAACAGACACGGCAGAAATATCAAGCATCCTAAGAGACTACTACAAGCAACTCTATGCCAATAAAATGGACAACCTGGAAAAATGGACAAATTCTTAGAAAGGTATAACCTTCCAAGAGAGATCCAGGAAGAAATAGAAAATATGAACAGACCAATCACAAGTAATGAAATTGAAACTGTGATTAAAATCTTCCAAGAAACAAAAGTCCAGGACCAGATGGCTTCACCAGTGAATTGTATCAAACATTCAGAGAAGAGCTAACACCCATCCTTCTCAAACTCTTCCAAAAAATTGCAGAGGAAGGAACACTCCCAAACTCATTCTATGAGGCCACCATCACCCTGATACCAAAACCAGACAAAGATAGTACAAGAAAAGAAAATTACAGACCAATAGCACTGATGAATATAGATGCAAAACTCCTCAACCAAAACTAGCAAACAGAATCCAACAACACATTAAAAGGATCATACACCATGATCAAGTGGAATTTATCCCAGAGATGCAAGGATTCTTCAATATATGCGAATCAATCAATGTGATACACCATATTAACAAACTGAAGAAGAAAAACCATATGATCATCTCAATAGATGCAGAAAAAGCTTTTGACAAAATTCAACACACATTTATGATAAAAACTCTCAAAAAAGTGGGCATAGAGGGAACCTACTTCAACATAATAAAGGCCATATATAACAAACCCACAGCAAACATCATTCTCAATGGTGAAAAACTGAAAGCATTTCCTCTAAGATCAGGAATAAGACAAGGATGTCCACTTTCACCACTATTATTCAACATAGTTTTGGAAGTCCTAGCCATGGCAATCAGAGAGAAAAAGAAATAAAAGGAATACAAATTGGAAAAGAAGAAGTAAAGCTGTCACTGTTTGCAGATAACATGATACTATACATAGAGAATCCTAAAGATGCCACCAGAAAACTACTAGAGCTAATCAATGATTTTGGTAAAGTTTCAGGATACAAAATTAATGCACAGAAGTCTCTTGCATTCCTATACATTAATGATGAAAAATCTGAAAGTGAAATTAAGGAAACACTCCCATTTACCATTGCAACAAAAAGAATAAAATACCTAGGAATACCTAACTAAGGAAACAAAAGACCTGTATGCAGAAAACTATAAGACACTGATGAAAGAAATTAAAGATGATACCAACAGATGGAGAGATATACCATGTTCTTCGATTGGAAGAATCAATATTGTCAAAATGACCATAATACCCAAAGCAATTTACAGATTCAATGAAATCCCTATCAAATTATCAATGGCATTTTTTACAGAACTAGAACAAAAAAATCTTAAAACTTGTATGGAGACACAAAAGACCCTGAATAGCCAAAGTAGTCTTGAGGGAAAAAAATGGTGCTAGAGGAATCAGACTCCCTGACTTCAGACTATACTGCAAATCTACAGTAGTCAAGACAATATGGTACTGCACACAAACACAAATATAGATCAATGAACAGGATAGAAAGCCCAAAGATAAACCCACAACATATGGTCAACTAATCTATGACAAAGGAGTCAAGGATATACAGTGGAGAAAAGACAGTCTCTTCAATAAGTGGTGCTGGGAAAACTGGACAGCTACATGTAAAAGAATGAAATTAGAACACTCCCTAACACCATCCACATAAATAAACTCAAAATGGATTAGAGACCTAAATGTAAGACCAGGCACTATAAAACTCTTAGAGGAAAACATAGGCAGAACACTCTATGACATAAATCACAGCAAGATATTTTTTGATCCACGTCCTAGAGTAAGGGAAATAAAAACAAAAATAAACAAATGGGACCTAATGAAACTTCAAAGCTTTTGCACAGCAAAGGAAACCATAAACAAGACAAAAAGACAAGCCTCAGAATGGGAGAAAATATTTGCAAATGAATCATCAGACAATGGATTAATCTCTAAAATATAGGGCTTCCCTGGTGGCGCAGTGGTTGAGAGTCTGCCTGCCGATGCAGGGGACACAGGTTCGTGCCCCGGTCCGGGAAGATCCCACATGCCGCAGAGCGGCTAGGCCCGTGAGCCATGGCCGCTGAGCCTGCACGTCCAGAGCCTGTGCTCCGCAATGGGAGAGGCCACAACAGTGAGAGTCCCGCATACCGAAAATAAATAAATAAATAAATAAAATACATAAGCAGCTCTATATTAAAAAAACAAACAACCCAATCCATAAGTGGGCAGAAGATCTAAATAGACATTTCTCCAAAGAAGACATACAGATGGCCAAGAAGCACATGAAAAGCTGCTCAACATCACTAATTATTAGAGAAATGCAAATCAAAACTACAATAGGGTATCACCTCACACCAGTTAGAATGCGCATCATCAGAAAATCTACAAACAACAAATGCTGGAGAGGGTGTGGAGAAAAGGGAACTCTCTTGCACTGTTGGTGGGAATGTAAATTGATACAGCCACCATGGAGAACAGTATGGAGGTTCCTCAAAAAACTGAAAATAGAACTACCATACAACCCAGCAATCCCACTACTGGGCATATACCCAGAGAAAACCATAATTCAAAAAGACACATGCACACCAATGTTCATTGCAGCACTATTTACAATAGCCTGGACATGGAAGCAACCTAAATGCCCATCAACAGACAAATGGATAAAGAAGAGGTGGTACATATATACAACAGAATATTACTCAGCCATAAAAAGGAACGAAATTGGGTCATTTGTAGAGACGTGGATGCATCCAGAGACTGTCATACAGAGTGAAGTAAGTCAGAAAGAGAAGAACAAATATTGTATAATATAAATGCATATATGTGGAACCTAGAAAATGGTACAGATGAACCAGTTTGCAGGGCAGAAATAGACACAGAAGTAGAGAACAAACGTATGGACACCAAGGGGGGAAAGCAGCTGTGTGTGTGTTGGGGGGGGGGTTGGGATAAACTGGGAGATTGGGATTGACATGTATACACAGATATGTATAAAACTGATGACTAATAAGAAAATAAATAAATAAACATTAAAAAAAATCTAAACCCTTCTTGTAAGTAGAATATGAAGTATTTAACACACTGATCCTAGCCTCACCTCTGTTAAACCTGTATTGTGTATCAGTCAAAATCAAAGCTGTGTTGTTAGAATAAAAGGCCTTAAAAACAAAAAAACAAAAAAAAGGGAAATCGTTCTACTTCATACAGTATTTTTGATTGTCATAGTAAAAATTTACTTAAAACACCAAACTTACTATCAGTAGCACTTTTGCCAGTTTGGAGTACACTGCTCTTGCCTAACTCCCACATTTTACTCTTGAAAATATTGAATTACATGCTGGGTAAATTACTTTCTCAAGACCATACAGCTAGATAATAAAGCAACCTGTACCAAACGCCTGTCCCCTAACTGCTGTTCACAGTACAGAACCAAGTCATCCTCACATAAAACAGCAACTGGCCACCAGAGTTATAGCTGATCCCAGATTGAGAGACATTTTACTCAGGTTTACTAACCTTCTATCTACCAAAGCTGTCAGACTTTTAAATTCTGTTTTGCAAACGAAAATACTCTGCACAGAATATCTAACCTCTTATTTTCTAAAGAACTATGAAATATTAGCTAAAAATTCATGAATGTAAATAACAATTTTGAATATGTTAATACCATACATTAAAATGTGCCTATTTTCAGTTAACCTTTTACAATCCTTCTGTATTAATTTTGAAATCTATGTTATTTCTAGTTTAAATTCCTTTTTTTTGAGGTACGCGGGCCTCTCACTGCTGTGGCTTCTCCCATTGTGGAGCACAGGCTCTGGACACGCAGGCTCAGCGGCCATGGCTCACGCGCCCAGCCGCTCCGCAGCATGTGGGATCTTCCCGGACCGGGAAACGAACCCATGTCCCCTGTATCGGCAGGTGGACTCTCAACCACTGCGCCACCAGGGAAGCTCTAGTTTAAATTCTTAAGGGAGAAATGCATATGTGTGTCATAGCAGTAATGAGTTTTAAGAATGGAAAGAGCTACATTTTTAAAACATTAAATTATAATGAAGATAGAATAAACCCCACCAAATATCTTTTCTTACTATTAACATTTGTAGTTCAGAAATTGTCTCACCATGTGCTACATTTAACAACCTTATCTCTTTGACAGTAAAATTATCTCTAAAACAATAGTTCTACATTGCCAAACTATTTGTAACTGAATGGAATAATAATTCTTATGATGTTTCATCAGGCATCTTTGGAAAAGAGTTAACAAAAAATAATTATTATTATGTTTTGACATATTGAGCAGGATACTTTAGCACTCTCTGGAGTGAAAACAGCCTGTGTTTTTATCACTTGATCTCAAGTACTCAATTCATCATTCTTATATGATCTCCAGGAGGATATGTGGAGTGGGTTCATTCAGTTTTAGTTTTCAAGGTGCTGAAGAGTCATTATCATACAATGACTCATTTTTCCTTGTTAAATCCATTATAGGAGAACTCAAATAGAAAATGATCTTGTCAATAAGTAATCTGGGCAGAGTTTAGAAGCTATACATTTCATTTAAAACATTGATCAGTGATTTGTGAGTTTTTTAGCTTAAATCCACAAAGCCTAGTTTTAAGGCTCAGAATTTTATTCTTACATACAAGCCTATCAATGAACTTTTTGGATAGGAGTGGGTGAGATTAATGAGCTTGTTATGAATGATTAGAAAGTGGTATGTGGATGACTGCCTACTTTAATCAGTTTTATTACTGTAGAAAATTGTTTCATATGCCAAGTTCATCACCAAGCACGCCTGGAAAACATTAGAGCAGTAATCAGACTTGATATGAGGTACCTTTCATTAGTCAGTATGGCTAACAGCACTTATAATGTTAATGTAGTAAAAAGATGGACATGACAGCATTTAGCAAAAAGGAGTATATCAGATCAGCTATTTTTGTGAAGCAAAGTGCAAAGTATAGTACTTCAAAATACTGTTGTGGCATACAGGGTATTAGATTCATAATTATGGCAAAACGTTTAAGTATCTCAGGTTCATCTAATAAATCTCAATGCAATTTTTTATGACTCATACATTATCATGAAAACGTTAGTAACCAGATCTTCTAACAAAGTAATACTTCAAATGATGGTTTTTAACCATTACCACCCCAAGGAATAATACACCTATAACTTTGATCAGATAGAAAACTCAAGTCACAATGTGAAGGAACAAATCCAAATATAAAGCATTATTTCAGATTAGAGGTAAATGAAAAATTATGAATGTACTCCATTGGAACGGACTGGCCTCTTTTGGTTAGTTCTGAGTAATAAAAATATTTCTTTTTAAAATGTTCTTAATACTTTTTTTACCTGAGGTCCAAATTAACCTTAGAATCATTTAATATTTAAGATTTTGGCCTCATATAAATATTAGAAGTTAAACCTCATGAACTAACTAGAAAATAAAGAAGAAACTATGTACCCCTATACTCTCTCACTCTGAAGACAGTCATATCATTCATAATTTACCAAATTTTATTTTACCATAACTTGTTAAGTAGTGTTTAAGAAGCATAGTCCTCATGTCACTGATCAAGAGATGAATGTTATTAAGTTTTTACATATATCGATAGCATGTTGAAGTTTCTGACCACCCAATCTAATGATTACCTTTTTAAAAAAAAAAAACAAAAACTCTATTTATTTATTTATTTACTTGGCTGTGCCAGGTCTTAGTTGCGGCATGCAGCATCTTTAGTTGCAGCATGCGGGCTCTTAGTTGCGGCACGTGGGATCTAGTTCCCTGACCAGGGATTGAACCCAGGCCCCCTGCATTGGAAGCGTAGAGTCTTAACCACTGGACCACCAGGGAAGTCCCTAACATTTACCTTTAAGAGTACATTCTCTCAATATTTAGAATTATTCCTTTAATTACGTGAGCTATACACTCAAGATGTTCTAATTTCTCTTTTGCTGTTACAGAAATAATGCTAGTGTAATTTCAGGTGGAGAACTGCAATTTCTGGCTTCTCCTCTAATGTATTTTGTTTTCACTGGAAATGTTCTAATTACAAAGCATAACAGTTCAATAAGCTATCATTACATAACAAATGCAGAAAATACCAGCAACTGTTTTTCCATTCAATATAGATATCACCTAGGTTGAATAAAATCTAACTTTAAAAATATTAGGAATAAGGTGGAAAAGCATTTAACCATGTCCTGTTCCTGAGTAATCTTATTAAAACAACAACAAACAAACCTAACCATCATCACTAACAGTAAGAGACACAACAAAGTACCCCAGTTCCAAACCCCACAAGTATTTTTAGTGTCCTAAGGAAAGTTGCTTGCCTAAGGTTTATTAGTAGCTTTCAAAATTACATTGTAAATATTCTGATTTCCTATGTTACAACACAGTGATTCAGCATACAAGTCAACCATCAATTACTTTTATTAAAGGCAGAAAGCATTGTAAAATTCAGCTATGCATATGCTTAAAATGAAAATAAAGGCAATCGGTAGTATTAAAATGTTTGCTTATTTTGTATTCATTTCAAAAAATTACTCTTTTGGGGTTATACTTCATTTTGTTTGCAATACAGATTATTGATTAGTGAGTAAAAGAAGATATAAAAACTTGGGAGGAAAAATAACATTTTTCCTTTTGTGTCATAAAAAGAAAGGTCTTCACAAGGCAAGACACTAGATAAAATCATTTTTTAACACAATAAGAAAAGCCTACTTTTCTTTAAGAGGAAATCAATTTAATAGACAAGTCACAGTAATTCTGCCAGGATGTTCTTGAGATTAGAGAATGATTTGAGGCTTCATTTTATCTGCTACACCACAACTCAAAATGTTGGAAAACTACAATAACTTAAGCATAAGCATGAAAATATTTTCAAGTATGAAAACAGTCTGGTGATTGATTAATCTGCCATTAAAGAGTTGTAATTCCTAGTCAGTTTTTCACATGACACTGAAATATCTGTATTTTGTTCCAGTAGTGAGTGTGAGTTATACCTGACATTTTCTGTGAGAAATTTTTGCCTATTAGCATATATAAAGCAGTCATCAATAAATAAACATATATTTTGTAAGTCTTTCACCCTTCACCTATCAAAAACTGGTCTTCATTTTGATAGTGAAAAGTAATTGATATATAAAGTTTGCCATGTTTTCTCTCAACATTTTTATGAAACCACTGAAACTTAATTAACTAATATACTGATTCAAAAACAAAACTCTAATGATAATCTTCACTGCCCCCCTAAAATAATATTTTGAATAACAATGCTAAGAAAATCTTTAAGAAATAATGGAATGTGTTTAGAATTCAAAATTGTTACATAAATTCTTTCTTTTTTTTTTTTTAATTATACCACATTAGTAGCATTTTTGCTTTGAAGCTAAATGTTCTCAGAGTGAAAAATCACTCTAGAACTAAAATTTATGAGTAGAATTGTGTAATTTCTTGCCTTAGTCTTACAGTACCTGGGATTTAAACAAAGTTGAAAACTCAGGGGACTATCTAGTCAAAATTTATACTGATTATATGTTTTAGCTCCTTCCAGTTGCCAGCGGTAATGATGCCTAAGAATCACTCCATGACAACAATTTAAGTCACAGCAATGTAGAAATAGTAATAGGAAACCAGAGGATACATCACACAAAGCTGTGTGTAGAAAGAAAAGCAAGTATTATCTGCTGGGGTTCCAAGTGAAATCCAAATTCCCATTCCAGTACTGGAACCTATGAAATTGGCACAAAATTGAAAACCCTTAAATTAACCAAACCACCTCATGAGCTATGGCCCAACACAACAGATTTGGAAGTTGTTTACATTCAAAATACTACCGCACTTTTTACAAAAAATGTCATTTTGTTCCACTTCTTTGCTTCTTAGCGCCTCACATTTTCTAAATACAATCACTTTATCTGGCCTTTAGCACTTTATCTCTCTAGTTGGGAGGAAAAGAAAGAGTAGGATATACAAAGAATAGATTTTGATGTCTACCAATTCAAGTATAAAATTGTAAGATGGTATAAATGGGTCAATGAAAATATATTTTCCTTTAAGACATCCATCTCTTCATAAAAAATCTGGTTATTCAATAATGTTATTTAAAGAAAAACAGATGATTAACAAATCACTAGTAAAAAAATAACATTATATATAACAAATAATGTTAAAATACATTTTTATTTCTTTGAATATTTGGGTGATAAACTTAATAAATTAAACTAATAGCTTTAGAATAACATGTTTTATAAATACCATTAGAAATAAAATATGAAATTTTGTTTCTAATAAAGAGATTTTATTCTGAAGATAAGACTATTATGGACTGAATGACTCCCCGCAATTCATATGCTTAAGTCTAACCACCAAAGTAAGTTAGATGAGGTCGTGAGGGTGGGGCCTCATAATGGAATTAGTGTCCTCCTAAAAAGAGGCAAAGAGACTAGAGTTTTCTCTCTCTTTCTCTGTCTGTCATATGAGGACAGAATAAGAAGGAGGCTACCTGCATGCCAGGAAGGGGCCCTTTGAAGGAATCAAATTTGCTGGCACCTTGATCTTGGCCTTCCCAGCCTCCAGAACGGGGAGAATAAGTATCTGTTGTTTAAGCCACCCAGTCTATGGTATTTAGTTACAACAGCCTGAGTTGATTAAGACAAAAACCAGCAGGTGATAATTAGGAAAATTTATGTAAATATTAGCAGCATGTAAGCACTTTAAGATTATAGCTATATAAAAGGCTAAATAACAAATAATGCATTAAAAAGTCCATAGCTATATGTATGACGGCAAAAGCAGTCCCACAAAAGAACAATATTCTGTACGTGCAGGATAGTCATTAGGTTCTAAATAAGTTTTTAAAATATCTCTTGCCTCTAGTACTTTTTTTCCTTTGAAACAAATGAAAAACATCAAAACTACTGTTTTCCTAACTTAAGTGATAGATTTCATTTGCATTATTGTTCAAATGACTTGTTCCATTCAGACTTTTAGTAAACTATTGAGCAAGAAATTTTATTTGACTCCTAAAGTTTGACTTTGTCGGTAACTCAGTTTCTTCGTCATTTGCATGTGGTTGTGCTTTTGTGAGTGTATACATGTGTGAAAGAGAAAAAGCAGCTCATGAGAAAGAAGGCAAGAATGAAGCAACTGAGTAACAGTAAGACAGGAAGTGCCAGGGAGAGATTTGGATAAGGGGGTCAATGGAAGAAGAGAAAATGAGAGGAAGAAAAAGGAAGACGGTGATTGGTACAGTAGACGGTAACCTCTGTATACACCAAAGGATAACAAATAAATAATAGATAATACAAGGAAGATAATTTGCTTTGGGCTTTTTTCCTAACATTTGAGGATAACATTAAGATATTGCAAATCTTGTTTAATAACTCATTCTTTGATATATATGTTACTGAAATATTAATCTAAACGACATATGACCCAGTCTAAAAATGGTAATTCTTATATGCCCTAATTTTTCCTTTTGTGACTGCAAGTTTTTGACCTTCCACTCACATGTGTAGTACCAAACATATATTGAGTGTGGTATTAATCATCTGTACGTGTGTAAAAAATTAAATAGAACAAATATTTATTATCTCATTCAGTTTCTGTGAGTTAGGAATCTGGGTGTGGTTTAGCTGGGTGTCCGGCTGAAGGTCTCTCGAGGTTGTAATCAAGAGATAAGCCAGGGCTGCAGTCTTCTTGAATACAGATGAACTCGACGAGCTAAAGCACCCTCTTCCAAGCTTACTAACATGAATGTGTGTCTACAGGGCTGCCTCATAACACGGGATCTTCCCGAGGGCAAGTGGTCCAAGCAAGAGAGAGTAAGTTAGATTGACCAAGAAAGACAGCCTAGATATGAATGATCTAATATATAACTTCGGAAAAATTATATTTTTCTCAGCAATCTACTTAATAACACACACAAAGATATTCACAAAAAAGTAGCCTTTTGAGTTCACTGTTAGGACAACCATTTGGTTTAGTTTAGCATCAGCAAACTGGAACTCAACTGATTTCTAGGGAGAAAAAAAGATCACAGATAATTTTCAAAGCAGAAGAACTAACTGTTTAAACCTATAATATTATTTCAATCATCAAAGAAATGGCAAATCCAAAGTTCAAATACAATCATGTTATGATGCCTTCACTTTACAAAAAAATGTTCTATATTTTGCATTTTGCCTCTTTTAGAATTGTGAAGAGTTGCACTATTGCTAAATTATTTTCAGATTAGTTTACTGTACCTTAAAACAACAACAACAACAAAAACTATAGGAACACAGAAAAGCAGAACAATGAATCTGTTACACTGCACATTTCTTTAACTGTCCTCTCATGGAATCACTCCAGGAGGCTCTGCCAGGCAAATATTGTGAATGTTAAGATAATGACTATCATACACATAATTTGACATTTGAAGGATGCACAGAGCATCTGTGAGGTAGCTGGGTACCATTCTCTAGTCAGATAAATGGCGTTCAACTCGCTCTGTAGTACAATCACATTCAACAGGTAATTCATCTTAAGTTGAACTGAGTGTTAAAGTAGTGATGAATTGCTCTGGATCTCCTAAACCACAGAGTATAGAACACATCTCATATGAGCTCTAGTGCACAAAACTTAACAGTCCTTAGATCTCATAAATGTTTAATATCTTTAACTGTCTCTAATTCTGTATCAATGGAGAGAAAATAAATATGAGTTACTGTCAGAATTTGTGAACACAGAGAAAGACTCCAGAAAAAAAAATAAACTCCATTAATGTGTGCATATGTGTATAAAATTTAATTTTAATACCAGATGGCATTTGTCACATAAGGACAAGGTCCTTTTGATTATGATTTACTTCAAATTCTTTGTATACAATTTATTACAAATAGGTAATATATACAAATAAAATCAATTAATTTCTGTTTAAGTGTTAAGATATTTTACTTCTCTCTACTTAGTTGTACCTGGTGTTGGTTAATATACACAATCCTGAAAATCTGATTTATAAATAAAACTTTTGCATAAAGAACATTTTACATGAATTGGGGAAACTGTGTGTTCAATTGCCCCTTGAACAACATGAGTTTGAACTGTACAGGTCCACTTATAAGGTGATATTTTTCAATAGTAATAATACAGTACTACACAATCAGCAAGGTTGGTTGAATCCACAGATGTGGAGGGCCAACTATAAATTATACTTGGATTAACCCCTGAGTTGTTCAAGAGTCAACTCTATTTTCATAAAGAGTGTATCCATCTGCATTAGAAAGACTTACCTGCTATGTTTACACATGGGTAGGCTGTTTAAGATTGATGCGTTTCTTGTTTAGATTTTTGGCATATTGCAAGTCTCCAAATTTCAAACAATTTATGTTCTAAAAGTTTCTGTCTAGGTAAGTTTATGAAAATTTAATATATGCATTCCCTTTTCTTCCTCCAATGTTTTCAGTGATTCTGCCTACTCTTTTGGCTTCAACTGCCTCCCATTATAGGAACCCATACAGCGAACAGTCACACGAACTACTTGTACGACTTCACACAGTCTGTACTCACCTCCATGCTTCCACCATCTTTCCTTCTGCTCAGAATGGCCTTTCCCTATTCTAGCACAATCTGACTTATTATTAAAAATTCAGCTCAAATATTAGCTTTCTGGGAAATATGGAATCTCTTGGTCAAAATTAGATGTGTTTACTTAAAAATCTATTTTAACCCTTAACAATCTTGCCTGTAATTGTAGTTTGTTTGTTTCTTGCCCCACTCCTCACCAGAATGCAATTTCTTAGAGGAAAGAAACCATGGCTCAATTGACTTTGCAATCCTTACTACAGTGGAGTAACTGGAAAAGAATAAATATATTTTTAAAAGTTGTCCGAGTAAGAAAAATGGAAAGAAGGGAAAGCTCTCCTTTAAACCTCTGCATCCCAGATTCTAACAAAGAAGAGTACAGAGAATCCTAACCAAGTCTTCAGGTGTATTTCTTAATTGTCAAAGTACTGGAGTGATCCTTAGGTAAAATATCTGTATATTAGGTGTTCATAGGTCAAGCAATGTTTAAAGAAACACAATATTAGGATGTCCCTTCGGGAGTCAGGAAAGAAACTTATCTCTCACTCTGTTTAATATCTGCATACGGATGCACTGCTAATAAGTGTATTAGGATTTTATGCAGTTATTCAGAATCCTTTAAGGAGACCAAAGGCTATTTAAGAACCCAATTTTGTTAAAAACAGGTTTCCCAAAGGCCTTGTACAGTTTGTTAAATAATAAGCCAATTCAAGCTTGATGCAGAAACACCTCTGAGAACATAGGAGAGAGTTAATTGAGTTAGTGACCTGTTTGCTAAGAATTGTGTTCCTGACTGGAAAGAACCTTGGACAGAAGTATTTTACAGAGATTGTTGCAGACACAATGGGTTGCCATGATTTTTTCCTCTACATTTCATTTGAGAAAAGAAAGAAGTATAGGGCACCAAAGGAGAATGAGAACAATGAGATACTTCATAGAATAAAGAAAATTATTTTGTATTTACAAAATGATTGGTCTGTTTAGTAGGCAGTGACAAATTCATATTGGTTAACAATACAGTGTCATCATTAAAGTATTTGGAAGTGACATAGGCCAGCAGAAAAGAGAGCCTGAATTGTTACTAATATCCAAGTTATAAGTGACTTTTTAGGAAATCATGGGCTAGGGATTTTCAACTAATTTCCTTGTTGAGAAAACTAGTTTCCAAACATGGCATAAATTAATTTTCTTCATTGTTCTTTTAAACAGCTTAATTGGTTAAGTTTTATAAGTTATTATTATAATTAATACTTTTAAAATTTTACACTTTTATTTTAATAAATACTTCACTTCTTACAGAGAAAATATTATGGCCTTGATACTCTGCTTTGCTTTCTGTTTAAATGAGGCCTGTCATTACATTCCATGCAGCCCACACCTCATGCACTGCCATCATTAGGTGACAAGTGATATCTCTGTAGGCATGAGATACCTAAGAAAAAAATAAACAGTATTTTTGGTGTGTTCCATACATGCAGCTTTATCAGTGATGCTGTCTATACTTAAAGACCAAGTGGTGGTCTTTAAGCTTTTCAAAGGCAGCTGAACAGCTTCCCAGATTAGTTCTATTTATATTTTAGTTTTTTACTAGTTGGCTATTATCAATAATTTGTTAACAATGTCAGACAAAATATTTGTTCATTGTATTAAATGAATTAGAAATAGTATTATTGTTTACTTTGTGCCATTTTTCAAATATTAATAGACAATCTATTACTTTTATTAACTATGATAATAAATGTTGTAAAAGACCCAACATGACAAGATAAAAATTCAAATTACTGAAGAAGAGTGCACTTTTTTTGTGATAGGAAAATATAAATGATCTCATATCTCATATCTGCCCCTACTAGATGTTAATGGTAAAATCTTATTAATGGTAGCATTAATTCAAATGTGTAAAAAAGAGTGAAATTATATACAGTCAGCATTCATATTGTAAGTGAATGTAACATCTTAACTTGAGTGTATTTTTAAAATAATTTACTGGTTAAAATTATAGACACTTTCAACCCAAAATGGCATGTATTACTTCATTTACTCATTTATTCATTATATATCTTGTGTGTCTTATTCTAAATAGCCAATAATTATTACTTAAAGGACTACTTTATTTTTTATTCAATTTTTTCTGATTTTGAACTTCATGTGCTATTCTTTTTTTATTATTAATTTTTATTGGAGTCTAGTTGCTTTACAATGTTGTGTTAGTTTCTGCTGTACAGCAAAGTGAATCAGCTATACATACACACATGTCCCCTCTTTTTTTTTGGATTTCCTTCCCATTTAGGTCACTACAGAGCATTGAGTAGAGTTCCCTGTGCTATACAGTAGGTTCTCATTAGTTATCTAGTTTATACATAGTAGTGTAAATATGTCAATCCCAATCTCCCAATTCATCCCACCCCTCCCTTCCCCCTTTGGTATCCATGATTTTGTTCCCTACAACGGTGTCTCTATTTCTGCTTTGCAAATAAGTTTATATGTACCATTTTTCTAGATTCCACATACAACCGATATTATACGATATTTTTCTCTTTCTGACTTACTTCACTCTGTAGGACAGTCTCTAGCTCCATCCACATCTCTGCAAATGGCACAGTTTGTTCCTTATTATGGCTTAGTAATATTCCATTGTATATATGTACCACATCTTCTTTATCCATTCTTCTATTTTTTTTTTTTTTTTTTTTTTTTTTGCGGTACGTGGGCCTCTCACTGCTGTGGCCTCTCCCATTGCGGAGCACAGGCTCTGGAGCACAGGCTCAGCGGCCATGGCTCAGGGCCCAGCCACTCCGCGGCATGTGGGATCTTCGCGGACCGGGGCACGAACCCGTGTCCCCTGCATTGGCAGGCGGACTCTCAACCACTGCGCCACCAGGGAAGCCCACATTCTTCTACTGATGGACATTTAGGTTGCTTCCATGCAAAGGACTACTTTAACTTGGTACATAAAACTAAACAAATGCATATTTATAAAGTTTCTTAGTAAAATATTTATACTTTGTGATCTTTTATAATATTAAAACATAACTTTAAAAATTCATTTTATGACAATTAAGTAGTTTTAACCATTAAAACTACTTAATAGAGCTATTTTAACCATTTAAGTGTATCTTTATTTAACTCAAACTTTTTATATTTTATAAATTTTGTGAAATCTATAAAGTTGTTCTTCACCTATTCATCATCGCTTTTTTACTAATATACACTTGTGGTATATGTGTGGTGGTGGTGAGGAGAATGTTGAAAAGAAATCTGTTTTGTGTATAAAGATATACGTTTTCTATTTCTGAACAGATATATATATATACATATATACACATTTAATTCATTTATATGTATATACACATTTAATTATTTGTGTATATATATGCATACAAAATTAGAACATACACATATTTATATAAGATATATAGATGTTCAGAAATGCTGACATGTACACACTGCTGTATTTAAAATGGATAGCCAACAAGGACTTACTGTATAGCACAGGGAACGCTGCTCAATATTATGTAACAACCTCAATGGAAAAGAATTTGAAAAAGAATAGATACATGTATATGTATAACTGAATCACTTTGCTGTACACACCTGAAACTAACACAACATCGTTAATCAACTATACTACAATATAAAATAAAAAGTTTAATTAATTTTTAAAAATGCTTATGTATGGCTCATAGTTTCACTTTTCCAAGATGTTTCAGAAATCTGTGAATTCAGGTTTTCTGCTTGCCTTAAATTTAAAGGTAGTATCTGGACGTTTAGGAAAAAGCAGTCACAATTTGTGACCGTGAGATCAAGCTTACAGGAAAATTCTAATGATTCTGTGCAATCAGATTATATCACCAGTATTTTGTACATATGAAAACACTAGAATCATAGACATTTACAAATTCTGGCACCTGCTCTTCTCTGTCCTTGAAAAATATACAGTCTACCCTATGTTCCCCCCTCACAGAAAGGCTATCCGTACAGAGTAAAACATCAGAGAACTTGCCATTCCTATAGCTGTTTCTGAGAAGTTATTCATTTAAAAAGTTTCGTTTTATCATATCAGGTGATTCTGTGATGCCAGGGGTAGGTGCAGTTTGGCCCTCAAGCTGACCTTGGCAGAAACATAGGAGAGAATATTAATGAGGGCACTAACTTTGGCATTTTATACTAGACAGTCACTTGCCAAATCAATAAAAGTTTCTCTCAGCTGTTTGAATATCAGCCATCCCAAATGTATGTATGACAAATACATATTAGGTATCAAAGAAGCATAGAAACGTCAGTGAACAGAAGTCCTGACATGACGGCAATTATGTGACAACAGAAGCCAACCCTAAACAGAAGTTACCGGCTAGAAACAAAGGAAAATTGAGAGAAATTAGGCAACAGTGGAGGAGAAAAAGCAGAGAAAGAAAAGCAGCACAGAAAAGGAGTAAAGAGTTTGGTCGACTAATGGGGTGACTGTCGCATATCAGACCATGAGAAACACAGTGACTACTAGAGGAGGATGATTTTCCAGTTTGCCAGGAGTTCTTTGCTGGAGTCACCTTACACGAGTTTGCAAGAGCTGACTGTGCTCATCTTTTCCCAGCTCCAACTTCAGTGACTTGACCTGGTAGCTTGACATTTGCCATGGTGGAGCAAGGGCACCAAAGAAACTGGCAAATGCTACAGATCTGCTTCTCCTTAAAGAGCTGATTATTAACCATTTACCAGCACACCACTGGTTCCACTTATTTTACCCCTGAGGCTATTATTTTCCTCCTTAATTCCCTGTTTTATTTATAAAATAAACTCACTTTTACTGGAGTAGCTTGAGGTTTTTTGGTTTTGTTCTTGTTTTTTTTTTTTTCTATTTCTCCAACATCCTGAAAAACCTGAATGCCATTTTCTAGTTATTCTTCCTATTCAGTGAGATTTATTGAAAGTCTATTATTAGTTAGGCACTGTAGACAATGCATTATGCACAACCAATTCTGAGATAAATAAGACATCATACCAACCATCAGATCAATAACAGTCTAATGAAGAAACACAGGGAATTACTGCAATGCACTGGCATAGGTACTATAATTGTGCTTTTACGGAGGAAAAGCACAAAAGAAAGATACAGTCTACTACTTGGGAGGAAGTGTTGGTGTCTGAAAGTATTACTCAAAAAATTTAATAGTGGATCTTTGACTTAATGATGACTAAGCTTTGGTTATACAGATAGCTTATAAGGAGGCACAAGTTGTTCTAATAGAGGAGACAAAAAAGGATTTAAGAGAAAAGAGACTGGAGGGAGCCAGTAGAATGGTGCCAGAAGATCATGGTGAAATGGGGAAAATTCAGATATCATAGTCACAAATGTCAGTAAGTTGCTTCTCCCTCCAGTTTATCCTGCCTAACCATCACCATGAGACATGAGAACTTCTCTCAGTTCACTATCTTAGTCATCTTATTATAGTACTGTTGTATTATTTTCTTATTCAACACACTGCATCTTCCTCACTTTAGCATCCCTTACAGCAGGGGTCCCCAACTCCCAGCCGTGGAGCGCTACCGGTTGGTGGCCTGTTAGGAACCAGGCCGCATAGCAGGAGGTAAGTGGCAGGCCAGTGAGCGAAGCTTCGTCTGTATTTCCAGCCACTCCCCATCTCTCACGTTACCACCTGAGCTCCGCCTCCTGTCAGATCAGTGGTGGCATTAGATTCTCACAGGAGTGTGAACCCTACTGTGAACTGCACACGCGAGGGATCTAGGTGGCACGCTTCTTATGAGAATCTAATGCCTGATGATCTGAGATGGAGCTGAGGCAGTGATGCTAGCCCTGGGGAGTGGCTGCAAATACAGATTATCATTAGCAGAGAGGTTTGACTGCACAGAGACCATAATAAATCAATTGCTTGCAGACTCATATCAAAACCCTATCAGTGAGTGGCAAGTGACAAGCTGCCTCTGGTGGCAGGCTTTACAGTGGCAAGTGAGTTGATGTACTTCAGTTGTTCAGCTGCATCTGGTGGCAGGCTTTAACGTGGCCCGCCCATTATTCTATTTAGCACTTCCTTTCCCACACTGTGCACTTGTCTCAGTCACAGTTTTGGTAAGCCCACAAGCTAACCCTAGCCAAAACGAGCAAAACACAAATGTCGCTGGCGAGCTTCTTTGGAAAGGGGGAAAGACCCAAGGATGAGACAGCAGAAGCCTCTAAGACTGCCAACAAAAAGAAAGCTGCATTTAAAACGAAATACCAAGAGTCCTACTTAAATTACGGGTTCATTGCAACAAGTGATTCACATTCTCCAAGCCCGCTTTGTTTAATGTGTGGTGACCGGCTATCCAACAAAGCCGTGAAACCTTCAAAACTGCTTCATCACCACATGGAGACCAAGCACCCTGCATTAAAAGACAAGCCTTTGGAGTTTTTCAAAAGAAAAAAATGTGAACATGAAGAACAGAAGCAAGTATTGAAGGCCACCACTTCATCAAATGTTTCTGCACTGAGAGCATCATTCTTAGTGGCTAATCGCATTGCTAAAGCTAAGAAGCCCTTTACTATTGGTAAAGAGTTGATCCTGCCTGCTGCTAAGGACAATTGTCATGAACTTTTAGGAGAGGCTGCAGTTCAAAAGGTGGCACGTGTTCCTCTTTCAGCTAGCACCGTAACTAGACGAATTGATGAAATAGCAAAGGAGACTGAGGCATTAACTGTTAGAGAGAATTAATCCAGGTTGACGAGTCTACCAATGTTGACAACAAGGCAACAATGCTTGTTTTTGTGCGATATGTTTTTCAGGAGGATGTGCATGAGGATATGTTATGTGCATTTTTGTTGCCAACCAACACCACAGCTGCAGAACTATTCGAGTCTTTGAATGATTTCATATCAGGAAAACCGAATTGGTCATTTTGTGTCAGTATATGCACGGACGCAGCGGCTGCCATGACTGGATGGCTTTCTGGTTTCACTACTCGGGTCAAAGAGGTCGCTTCTGAATGTGAGTCTATGCACTGTGTCATCCATAGAGAAACGCTGGCTAGCCGAAAAATGTCTCCTGAACTTAACAACGTTTTGCAGGATGTGATTAAGATTATCAACCACATTAAAGTACATGCCCTTAACTCACGTCTACACAGATCTGTGAGATGGACCCAGAGCACACACGTCTTCTCTTATACACAGAAGTGAGATGGCTTTCTAAAGGGGAATCACTGGCCAGAGTTTCTGAGTTACAAGAGCCGCTCTTGTAACTCAGCAAAAGAGATTTCTTTTAGCAAACAGTCACCACTGGCAGCACATTTCAGTGACAGAGAATGGGTCGCAAAACTTGCTTACTTGTGTGATATATTCAACCTGCTCAACGAACTCAATTTGTCACTTCTGGGAAGAACGACAACTGTATTCAAGTCGATAGATAAAGTGGCTACATTCAAAGCCAAACCAGAATTATGGGGGTGACGAGTGAACACTGGGAATTTTGACATATTTCAGACATTAGCAGAGATTTTGAAAGAGGCTGAGCCAGGGCCTTCTTTCTCCCAGCTGGTGCATGGTCACCTATCTCAGCTTTCAAAGGAGTTTGAGCATTACTTCCCAACCACCAAAGACGCCCGGACTGGGAAGGAATGGATCCACGACCCATTTGTGAATAAGCCAGGTGAATCGACTTTGTCTGTGCTGGAAGAGGATCAACTGCTTGAGATCGCAAATGACGGTGGCCTTAAAAGTATGTTTGGGACAACTTCAAATCTCCATACGTTCTGGATTAAAGTCAAGGTGGAATATCCTGAGATTGCCACAAAAGCACTAAAAAGCCTGCTTCCATTTCCAGCATCCCATCTTTGTGAAGCAGGGTTTTCTGCAGTGACGGCAACCGAAACGAGACTACAGAGTAGACTGGACATAAGCAAAACACGTCGGGTGTCACTGTCTCCCGTCACCCCCAGATGGGACCATCTAGTTACAGGAAAACAAGCTCAGGGCTCCCACTGATTCTGCATTATGGTGAGCTGTAGAATTATTTCATTATATATTACAATGTAATAATAATAGAAATAAAGTGCGCAGTAAATGTAATGCGCTTGAATCATCCCCAAACCATCTCCCCTCCCCCCACCCCCGGTCCCAGGTGCCAAAAAGGCTGGGGACCGCTGCTTTACAGGGCCTGGCACAACACTCTGGTTAGGAAGGCTGAATGCACATCTGTTGACCTGAACAAATGACGTAAAATCATTGAGAGCATGTTGGAAAACATACTTAAAAATCATGTTTCGTTTGGCATTGAAGGGGTTCAGGACACACTACTCCCCAAAGATGGCACAGTGGCACGTTAAATATTTCAAGTTGAAGAATCTGAGAAGTGGCATGTGCAGGAAGCACTTTCTGACCTTCCCTTGAAGCAGGTCATAAAACCCTCCTGTGAGAGGTGCCCTTCCTTTACCTGGGGGAAAAGAGCATCCTCTTTATCTCTGAAGACAAGAGACACAGAGAGGAATCTGAACAAACAAGCCTTGCTACAGTTCCGCCATTTTACTACACTCACCTCATACGCTTTGTCCTATCATATCTTTCCACAACTGTCCACTCTTCATCAGACCTAGCATAAACGCACTCAGTTTTAACTGTTGCCTTGTGTCTTCACTTCCTCATGAAGGCTCCTGTGTCATGAACAACTTAGATTAAATATATTTGTATGCTTTTCACTCTTTAATCTGTCTGTTACAGGGATTCTAGTCAAGAGCTTAGACAGATAAAGGAAAGGGATGGTTGCTGTCCCCCACAGTATCATCAATAAATACTTTATTGTAGAAATAGTAAAATTAAGTATGAGGTGCATGGTAGATTTTATAACTGCTATCTAAATTGTATGTATGCAACTCAATCTATTTGGATGCTTTTTTGAGAAATTATCACTTATCACTTCTCCGTGCATTTAAATATTTGTGTATTAGATGATAGCCATTTTATTTTTTCCCTAATATAAATGTTTTACATTTTTTTATTCTGTTACTAATATGTTTTAAATTACTAAGCAATTTTTCCCATTAGCATATCAAAGATAAGAAGCACTATTTTTTTCACTTTACATCTCTATTTTTTTTACTATAAAAATATACTTCAGTTCTTTTTTTCTTGATGGGAGAAAAAGGGGCTGATTCTTGATACAAGAAACAGGGACCATCATAGCTTAGTAGTCCTGCTTCCCACTTTGAGCTTTGACTATTTTATGTTTTATGCCACATTTAAATATAGAAGGAAGTATCAAAATTTCAAAGAGAAAACTCCATGGCCTCCTTAATGCTCTCCCTGGCTTAGCTTACCACTGTTAAAACTGAAATACAAGTGCAACAGCTAATCCCTTTCCTGTGTACCTAGAGTAGCTAGAGTCCCCTTGCAATTAGTTCCTTTGATGTGAATTTGAGACAGAAAGGGGGCAGGGCACAACCTTTAAAAGAATGACATAGCCATTGAGGATACAAAATGAACTGGTTAGAACCAACTAGGTCCAAGATGGCGGACAAGTTGACTTCCCCTAGACCTTGAGCCTCATTATACGCTCACTGTCACACATCAGCACACTAAATGACACACCCACAGGGACCATGACAGTTCCAAGGCTGACCATAAAAGGTCAAGAAGTGGGCCGTGGCCCAATTCCTAGAAATCCACACCCCTTCCCCAAAAGGGATAATCATCCCACTCATTAGCCTATGAAGTTACCCACCCCTATAAAAACTGACAACTCTGTGCCCTGGCAACTCTTGCCTTCTGAGACGGCCTGCACTCTTGTCTATGGAGCGTGTATCTCCCTGAATAAACCTTCTTTCACTTTACTATGGCTCCTTCTTGAATGCTTTCCTGTGCAAAGCCAAGAGCCCACACTTGGCAGCCATCCCAGGGACTTGTCTGAGACCTAGGACATGACCATCCTCTCGTGCCCCACTTTTTTTCCTGCAACAAATTCTCTGTGCACTTTTAATCTGGCACTTTTCTGCTCCCTTGGTTCCATGGATCAAGTGACCAAGACCCTGGAGCACTACCTAGAACGAGGGCTTTATTTCTTTTTACCCAATCCCACTTTAAAAGTGGGACAAAATACTAGCAAAACATGATAAATATTTTTATAAAGGGAAAATATTTTTTTTACGATGAGAAGAGGAAAAGGGTTACCCTCAAATTACTTAGCTTTAATCTGGGTTTAAATCTGATGAGTCTTCATAAATTTATTTTGAGTTTAAATAATATATTCATATCAGTGGGAAAACATATGTATACAGGGTCCTCTGTGTTCCTCGTTTTATCATTTTAACCTAGTTTTACTATAGCTTCAGAAAGTACCTAATGAAACTTAAGAAGTACTTTTATTCAATAAGTACTTAATGAAAATCTAAAAGAGGACATAAACATATATATATGAAACCAAGCAGGACCCTGTTTGGTACAAAGCCTTTCTATGTCCTGTTTCTTGTTTCTTGTTTGTAGGAAACAGGCCTTATTCAGCTTCCTGAGTTCCAAAGAGCAGATTCAAACAGTTGCTAATCAGGGAAGGGAGGGAACTTAGAAACAAAGGAGAAGCAGTCTAGAAACAATAGTGCAGAGATAAAGCAGGGTCCTGGTTCCTCCTCAAGGAATATACATAACAATACCTTTGAGTTCTTCTGTGGGGGAACTAAGGCCCCCACCCAGGTGGAGGATGTTGACTTCAAGCTGAGCACAAGATTCTTGGAATATGTCCCTGTTCCTTCACCACCAACCAATGAGAAGAAAGTCTGCACACAATGGAAAACAAGAAGACTCTGACAGCCTGTCCAAATGATTCTCCTTTTAAAAACTTTCATGGTCGAGCAGAATCTTGGGAATTGGTTTTTGGACATGCGTCTCTCTTCTCCCCAGGTTGCTGGCCTCCTGAATAAAGCAATCCTTTCCTTTCCAACCAACAACTGTTTTTCAAGTACTGGCTTTCAAGCAGTGATCAGCGGAACCTGAGTTTGGTAACACACACACACATATATATATATGGTTCTTGTACTCTAGCAGTTTAAACTTTGATATGAGAACTGGGAACATAATTAATTTTCAAAACTTTTCAATTTTTTAGAAAAAATTGTAAGGAAATCCATGTGTGTGTATCATAAGTACCTCAAACTTTAAAATAGAGGCTATTTAGCACATGACATAAAGCTATCAAGAATTACTGAACATATTACATAATGTAATGTCATAAAACACATCTATAGACTGCTCAGAAACTTAGACACTAACAAAGACCTTACTAGCTAACTTCAATTAAAAAACTTAACTTGATTATTTTGATGCAGGTTATTCTTCAAGAATCATGCCTTAAAATGTTGAAAACTTGCTTGTATTTCTGTGTAGAGGAGTTGGATATAGAGACAAATGTTACATTAATGAAATCATTACAAGTTATATAAAACATGAAGATGATATTTGGCACTTGAAATTAAATTATTAAATATTTTCATATTAAATATTTTCTTATGTATTTTAAAAGCTTGGTTTTTAAGTAAAATCAAAACATATTCTGAGTAAAATGGGAAACATATTTTAGAAATGTAAGTTCCACGCTGCATGTAATTTAGCCAAGGGAGCAGGTATGGTTGGAATTTTTTTCCCCCTGTGTTTAACTTCATTACCATAACTGATAGCCATTTTATTCACAATTTACTTTAGGAGGTTCAAGTTTTTATTTATTTTATTGAATACAAATCTCAGTTAACAGTGTTTGCATTGCTAATAGCTCTCTTTCAAAGTGTGTTGATACCTCAGTTGGGTTTTCTTTCAAATTTAAGTAGGCAATTTGGCCATTTATGTGAGAATACAGTAAAAACAGATTGTGTTCATTTCTCTTGTTTTTAAAATATCTGTAGAAGTGCTGACAACACAAGAAGACAAGGCTTCTCCTGCTTTTTAGCATCTGCCAGAATAAGGTGCTAATGAAATCAAGCTAATGGGTTGTCGTTTGAATACAAATGTAACAAGTATTTACTGACTGACTATTGTGTAAAATACACTCCTAAATAGTGTGGCTAATTACAGAAACAGCACAATAATGTGATATATGGGGGTGGAATGTATAGGAAGATATGGAAAAATAAACATATGCCAATAACTGTAACAACAGTAGAAAAACTTCATAAGAAACTCAGAGATGTATTTAAAATATTCTGTTATTTGTCCATCAGTAATCACTCCCCCTTCTTCCTAGTAACACATCCCTGGTGTTTTGGGGATAGTAATGTATCCAATCAAAAGATTACATTTCTCCAGGCTTTTTTGGTGTGAGGTCTGGCCAATGACACATAAGCAGAAGTACTGTGTGGGATTTCCAGAGTGGCTCCTCACGTGAAGCGGTTCAACTAACAAGTATGTCACTTTTCACCTTCCTCATTTCCTCCCTACTACTACTTGGAATGTTGCTTTAAAACAAGAACTCCAAAAAAAAAAAAAACAAACAAAAAAACAATAACAAGAACTCCACTAGACTAAAGTGGTCTTTATTACAGAAGCTGGACATGTGCAAAGCAAGACAGAACAGTAACAGGAGTCAGGGTCCCAGACAACCTCCAAGAGCAGCCTTATCTACTCCCTCTGGGCTGCTACCTCCAGACTTTTTTGTGTGTAAGAATAAATACAATAGGGTTGCAGTCACTGTTATTTTATGTTTTTGTTTTGATTTGCAGCTGAACACAATTTCTAACTAAAATGAGGTACCAAAAATGTTACCAAGATTATCAAGTCAGGAAAAGATTAGATGCAGTTAAGGGAAAAAAGGATATACAAGACAGAGTATTAAATAACTTCACCATATTGGGTTACTTCAAATTAAAACACCCAATTCTTTCTATTTGCGGAGAATACAGGTTTTACCTCAACTATACACAACTGTCTGGCTAATTCTACATCACCTGTATTAACTGGATGAAAACAGGGACCAGATTAAATTTATGATAATTCAAAACATGCTTTGATTAGATAATTCAGTATCAGAAGAGAGCACATTATCATGATTTCTATTAACATAAACCATGATAATAAATTCTTACCTCTCTGCATATCAGATGCACACACACATATATACACTTAGGTATACGAGTACTGCATATACACAGAAACATGTTAAAGCACAACATGACATAATAGCTTTTTCATTTAACAAATATTTATTAAATAGGTATTCTGGGGGCTTCCCTGGTGGCGCAGTGGTTGAGAGTCCGCCTTCCAATGCAGGGGACACAGGTTCGTGCCCCAGTCCGGGAAGATCCCACATGCCGCGGGGCGGCTGGGCCCGTGAGCCATGGCCGCTGAGCCTGCGCCTCCGGAGCCTGTGCTCCAGAGAGGCCACAACAGTGAGAGGCCCGTGTACCACGAAAAAAAAAAAAAGGTATTCTGTGCCAGTCACTGTTGTATGAGCTGGGAACACAATGGTGAATAAGTCTGTGCCCATGCTGACTTTCTACTCTACTGAGCAAAACTAGTTTTAAATACATACATATAATTTCATGTCAGGTGACAAGGGTTTTTGTACTGTGAAAAATAATAAATGTCACGAAGTAAAATAAATCAGGAAAAGGAGCTGGAATACGACAGTTATTTTAGGCAGGGTAGTTGGAGTAGGCTTTTCTGATGAGCTGTGACACAGGCAAATATCTGTGACACAGCACAGATTCTTAAATGGAATGATGGAATGAGTCATATGATAATCTGGAGAATGAAGAATGGAGACAAAAGAAAAGTTAGTACAACTGTCCTGAGGAATGAGAGAATTTGCTATGTGTAAGAAACAACATGAGGTCAGCATGGCCAAAGCGAGAAAAGACATACAAGAGAAATCAGAGATGAGAGTGGAAAAGCTGCCATGGGCTAGAAGATACAGCACTACAGCCCTTGGCAACTAATTTCACTTTAACCTTGTGTTTGATGGGATGCTTCAAGTGTTTTAAGCAGGGGAATGACACAATACAACTTGTCTTTTATAAAGAAAACTCCGGCTCCTTGTGAAAAATGGATTATAGAGGAGACAAGTGTAGAAACAGGAAAGCCAGTAAGAAACCACGCCACATCCTGGGTGAGAGATGATGAGGATGATGATGGTAGCATAAGTGGAAGAAATGGAGAGACTTGGAATATACTCATATATATTCAAGGCAGAGCTCACTTGCTGATGGATGGAATGGGTGTAAGAAGAAATGAAAGAATAGAGTCAAAGATGAAATTTTTTTCTTTTATTTTCCTTTGGCCAGAACAATGAAGGAGTTAACAAAATCATTTATTGAAATTGTGAAGGAGATATGTAGACCCAGAGACAAATGGATTGAGGACGGTGAGGTGGGTATAATGGCATAAGAATCAAAATTTTTGAATGCTTTTATCAATTTGGAGATTCCTAATAGATATACTAGTGGAGCTACTGAGTAGGCATTTATATATATGAGTCTGAAACTCAGGTAAGTCTGGGATGGAGTTAAAATAGTTGTGAGGCATCAGGCCGTAGATGGTATGAAATCAACCAGGGAATGAGTGCAGCCAGAGAAGAGAAAAGACTGCAGGGAGGGGACTGGGATCCAGGACTATACAATATTTACAAATTGGCTAATATCACTTGCGATTAGGTTTCAGAACTTTCACTTCCCAGGATAAAAACTGCCCCTAATATTTAAAAAAATGAATCACTACAAATTAGAGTATCATATTTTTTAAATATGTAAATATTACCTATGCGGATCCAAATGTAGATTAACACAATACTTTAGGCCCACATTTATCTAACCCCCTAAAAGGAATCTAGATAAGGTTGGAGAGGAAAGAGTCTCCTCTCCTGTGAGTTCAGAAGACGGTATGTTTCTTAAATCCCAAGGTAAACTGTCTGATGAATTATTCCACAGAAACAGAGGAGTTAACTGCAGATGAAAAAGAACTATATGCTATAAGATTTATTTTAAAGTATTTATTATCATTGTTTTGTTAATAGCAATCATGATAATATGCTCCTCTGTGATACTGAATTATCTATCTAGTCAAAACATCCTTTGAGTGGTCATAAAAGGTGCTCTGATCTAGTCCCTGTCTTCATTCAATTAATACAGATGACACAGAATTAGACAATTGTGTCTAGTACAATTTATAGCATAGCATAGTACTTTAAACAATGGGTTTTAAAATCATTCTGGTTCTGTCATTTACTAGAGATATACTGGGGATATTAAAAAAGACTCTAGTTTCAGTTTCTTCATATAGAAAATAAGGTTAAAGATGCCTAGTCTAATTTACGGAGATTTTCCTGAGAAAAATACATGTAAAACACCTTAAAGCCTGTTTAACCCATTGGAAGTGCTCAAGAAATTAAAGCTTGTACTATAGTTATTTTTTAGACAAGCCATAGCTTTAAAGAGTCTTTATGGTTTAGCAGGAGCAACACTTAAAACAGATAACTTTTGAGCAAATATTTGGAATACGGTCTATTTTAAAACCAAACCTGAATATACTAGAATTTTGACTGTGTTTATAACTTTTAACATTATCTTAAAAGAAATGTTATGTCTATCCTTTTTAATTGAAAAAATACTGGGTTATCTGCCTCTTACATGTTGAAGTCTAAAATATAAACAGACATAAAATAATGCTTTGTTATTCAGAAAAAGGGATACACTGCTTGAAATGAATTCTGTGATAAAGTTAAAAAACCCTAAACCTCGGGCTTCCCTGGTGACGCAGTGGTTGAGGGTCCGCCTGCCAATGCAGGGGACACGGGTTCGTGCCCCGGTCCGGGAAGATCCCACATGCCGCGGAGCGGCTGGGCCCGTGAGCCATGGCCGCTGAGCCTGCGTGTCCGGAGCCTGTGCTCCGCAACGGGAGAGGCCACAACAGTGAGAGGCCCGTGTACCGCAAAACAAAAAACAAACAAACAAAAAACCCATAAACCTCAATTTAGAAAGCAGATTACTCAAAATGAATATGTTATGTAAAGATGCTAGCACCTAGCAAACAACTGAAAATACAATCTCATAACTCAATAATCCAATAAGACAAATTCAAATACTTTAACAACTATTTAATATCCTATTAGCTACCATTAATCTATGTATATATTGGCTCCCTAAATCACTATTTATATTGATGCTTCTGTATTTTTTTCCTCCCCTCAAGGAGCTCTTGAGAAGAATGTAAACACCATATGTTACATAGTGTTACAACAAAATTATAATTACTTACTCAAGTCACTAGATAGTTTAAATCTGAATAAGTGTAAAGCTATTTTGGAGGCAGCTGCTAACAGTTAAACTGTTTTTACCACACAAAAATGTATTAAAGTATGTAGCTAATAACCTAATTATACAACATGAACACACTGAAGAACAGAATTTTGTGTACTTTAATAAATCTCATTCTGTGTTTGTGACTAAAGCTTTAAAACTAACTTATAAGACTGCAAATAGTGACATTACACCATGTGACTTACGGAAATTTGTCTCATTTTTTATTGTGAACTTTATACTCACTTCTTAGAGACAATTTTGAACAACATATGAATCTTGCTATACATACGTCTGAGTTTATGCACCAGTTTTTGCAGAACTTCACTGAAGCTTTATCAAATCTTTCCATGCACTAAATTAAGTAGACTTAAAACAAGTTACTTCCAGCGTATTTCCCATAATATAGAAATGATTATTCATGAAGTTCGATGCTTTCCTAATAGACAATTGCTTTAGTAAAACATATTTCAAAGAAGAGACAATTCCAAATTCTTTAACTGGCTTTATTCTTAAACACTTAATAAATATAGTCTGTGTGACAAGGAAAGAAAAAAGTTAAGACAAAATTCATAATGCTAACTGCCATATTTGGTCCTGTCAAACTAAGTAGATATTGGCTCTTACTCTTTACTGATATGCATATAAAATTGAATGTGTATTGTTTATTATATTTTATAACCATGTCTAGAGTATTCAGCCTGGTTTTAACCAGGTTGACACAGAATTAGACAATCTATTAGACAATAGATTTATTCCTCAAAGTTCTTTAAAAATAAATATTAAAACTCTACATTATATAAATGTATATATATACTTTTTTAAAAAACAGAAATTAGGGGAAAAAAAGGTATATTTAAAGATAAAGAGTCCATTGTAAAATCTAAGCACCTTGAGAGTAGACACCAGGTGGAAAAGAAAACTGGAAAGCAGACAGACACATGATACCTGAAACCTGAGCCAGCAGTGTACCCCCAATCCCCAAACAACCCTACTTTTACTGTGGGATCATAGCAAAGCTATGTACCTATGAAAGTGGGAATAAAAATGGAGCTGACAACCAGAGGATTGGTTGACAATATTCCATGCAGCCAGGCAACTTCTCCTCCCTTCCCTAGCAGAAGATAGAAGTTCATTCTCTTCAGGAAAAAAAAAAGTTATATATATATATATATATATATAAATAAAATATATATTACTGTATATATTATATATATATATATAAAAATTAAAGAAACATCAGGCAAAAGTGGGGAAGGGAGTACTTATTGAAAAGAGGTAGATTAAGTTAAAATGAATAGGGATTTTTTCCAAAGAAGGTATACAGATGGTCAACAGGTACATAAAAAGATGCTCAACATCATTAATCATCAGGGAAATGCAAATCAAAACAATAATGGGATATCACTTCACATCTGTTAGAATGGCTATTATCAAAAAGGCAAGAAATAACAAGTGTTGGTGAGGATGTGAAGAAAAGGGAGCCCTCTTGCACTGTTGGTGGGAAAGTAAGCTGGTGCAGCCACTGTGGAGAACAGTATGAAGAATCCTCAAAAAATTAAAAATAGACCTACCATATGATCCAACAATTCCACTTTTGGGTATTTATCAAAAAAAGAGAAAAAAAAGAAAACACTAACTCAAAAAGATATATGTACCTCCATGTTCATTGCAACACTATTTATAATAGCCAATATATGGAACAAACTATGTGTCCATTGATGGATATGGATAAAAAAATGTGTTTTATACTTATATACACATGCATGCACACGCACACACACACACACACACACACACACACACACACACACACACAGCAATATTATTCAGCCATAGAAAAGAATGCAATCTTGCCATTTGTGACATCGATGAACCTCCAGGGCATTATGCTAAATGAAATAAGTCAGACAGAGAGAGACAAATACCATAAGATCTCTCTTGTATGTGGAATCAAAAAAAAAAAAGCAAACCATAACAATGAAAGAACAGATTGATGGTTGCCAGAGGCCAGGGGTAGCAGAAATGGGTGAAGGGGGTCAGGAGGTAAAAATAATAGGATTTAAAAAAACAAACAACCTAACCTTACACCTAAAGCAATTAGAGAAAGAAGAACAAAAATACCCCAAAGTTAGCAAAAGGAAAGAAATCATAAATATCAGATCAGAAATAAATGAAAAAGAAATGAAGGAAATGATAGCAAAGATCAATAAAACTAAAAGCTGTTTCTTTGAGAAGATAAACAAAATTGATAAACCATTAGCCAGACTCATCAAGAAAAAAATGGAGAAGACTCAAATCAACAGAATTAGAAATGAAAAAGGAGAAGTAACAACTGACACTGCAGAAATACAAAGGATCATGAGAGATTACTACAAGCAACTATATGCCAATAAAATGGACAACCTGGAAGAAATGGAAAATTTCTTAGAAAAGCACAACCTTCCACGAGTGAACCAGGAAGAAATAGAAAATATAAACAGACCAATCACAAGCACCATAATGGAAAAGGAAATTAAAAATCTTCCAACAAACAAAAGCACAGGACCATATGGCTTCACAGGTGAATTCTATCAAACATTTAGAGAAGAGCTAACACCTATCCTTCTCAAACTCTTCCAAAATATAGCAGTGGGAGGAATACTCCCAAACTCATTCTATGAGGCCACCATCACCATGATACCAAAATCAGACAAAGATGTTACAAAAAAAGAAAACCACAGGCGAATATCACTGATGAATATAGATGAAAAAAATCCTCAACAAAATATTAGCAAAAAGAATCCATCAGCACATTAAGAGGATCATACACCATGATCAAGTGGGGTTCTTGCCAGGAATGCAAGGATTCTTCAATATATGCAAATCAATCAATGTGATACACTATATTAACAAACTGAAGGATTAAAAACTATATGATCATCTTAATAAATGCAGAAAAAGCTTTTGACAAAATTCAACACCCATTTATAACAAAAACTCTCCAAAAAGTAGGCCAAGAGGGAACTTACCTCAACAAAATAAAGGCCATATATGACAAACCCACAGCCAATATCGTTTTCAAAAGTGAAAAACTGAAACCATTTCCTCTAAGATCAGGAATAAGACAAGGTTGCCCACTCTTACCACTATTATTCAACATAGTTTTGGAAGTTTTAGCCATGGCAATCAGAGAAGAAAAAGAAATAAAAGGAATGCAAATTGGAAAAGAAGAAGTAGAACTATCACTGTTTGCAGATGACATGATACTATACACAGAAAATCCTAAAGATGTTACCAGAAAACTACTAGAGCTAATAAATGAAGTTGGTAAAGTAGCAGGATACAAAATTAATGCACAGAAATCTCTTGCATTTCTATACACTAATGAAGAAAAATCTGAAAGGGAAATTAAGGAAGCACACCCATTTACCATTACAACAAAAAGAATAAAATACCTAGGAATAAACCTACCTAAGGAGACAAAACACCTGTACACAGAAAACTATAAGACACTGATGAAAAAAATTAAAGATGATAGAAACAGATGGAGAGATATACCATGTTCTTGGATTGGAAGAATCAACATTGTGAAAATGACTCTACTACCCAAAGCAATCTACAGATTCAATGCAATCCCTATGAAACTACCACTGGCATTTTTCACAGAACTAGAACAAAAAATTTCACAATTTGTATGGAAAAACAAAAGACCCCTGAATGGCCAAAGCAATCTTGAGAAAGAAAAACAGAGCTGGAAGAATCAGGCTGCCTTACTTCAGACTATACTACAAAGCTACAGTAATCAAGACAGTATGGTACTGGCACAAAAACAGAAATGTAGATCAACAAAACAGGATAGAAAGCCTAGAGATAAACCCATGCACATATGGTCACCTTATCTTTGATAAAGGAGGCAAGAATATACAATGGAGAAAAGACAGCTTCTTCAATAAGTGGTGCTGGAAAAACTGGATAGCTACATGTAAAAGAATGAAATTAGAACACTCCCTAACACCATACACAAAAATAAACTCAAAATGGATTAAAGACCTAAATGTAAGGCCAGACACTATCAAACTCTTAGAGGAAAACATAGGCAGAACACTCTGACATAACTCACAGCAAGATCCTTTTGACCCACCACCTAGAGAAATGGAAATAAAAACAAAAATAAACAAATATGGAGCTAATGAAACTTAAAAGCTTTTGCATATCAAAGGAAACTATAAACAAGATGAAAAGACAACCCTCAGAATGGGAGAAAATATTTGCAAACAAAGTAACTGACAAAGGATTTATCTCCAAAATATACAAGCAGCACTTGCTGTTCAATATCAAAAAAGCAAACAACCCAATCCAAAAATGGGCAGAAGACCTAAATAGACATTTCTCTTAAGAAGATATACAGATTGACAACAAACACATGAAAGGATGCTCAACATCACTAATCATTAGAGAAATGCAAATCAAAAGTACAATGAGATATCATCTCACACTGGTCAGAATGGCCATCATCAAAAAATCTACAAACAGTAAATGCTTGAGAGGGTGTGTAGAAAAGGGAACCCTCTTGCACTGTTGGTGGGAATGTAAATTGATACAGCCACTATGGAGAACAGTATGGAGGTTCCTTAAAAAACTAAAAATAGAACTACCATACAACCCAGCAATCCCACTACTGGGCATATACCCTGAGAAAACCATAATTCAAAAAGAGTCATGTACCAAAATGTTCATTGCAGCTCTATTTACAATAGCCAGGACATGGAAGCAATGTAAGTGTCCATCAACAGATGACTGGATAAAGAAGATGTGGCACATATATACAATGGAATATTACTCAGCCATAAAAAGAAACAAAATTGATTTATTTGTAGTGAGGTGGATGGACTCAGAGTCTGTCATACAGAGTGAAGTAAGTCAGAAAGAGAAAAACAAATACCGTATGCTACCACATATATATGGAATCTAAAAAAAAAAAAAAAAAAAAGGTTCTGAAGAACCTAAGAGAAGGACAGGAATAAAAGCACAGATGTAGAGATTGGACTTGAGGACACGGGGAGGGGGAAGGGTAAGCTGGGACAAAGTGAGAGAGTGACATTGACATATATATATACACTACCAAATGTAAAACAGCTAGCTAGTGGGAAGCAGCCACATAACACAGGGAGATCAGCTTGGTGCTTTGTGACCACCTAGAAGGGTGGAATAGGGAGGGTGGGAGGGAGATGCAAGAGGGAGGGGATATGGGGTATATGTATATGTATAGCTGATTAACTTTGTTATACAGCAGCAACTAACACAACAATGTAAAACAATTATACTCCAATAAAGATGTTTTAAAAAAAAATGCTGAAAACCCCATATCCTCATCCTTTTTCCCTTTATTGCTCTCAACCTGACAGCATAGATTATCCCTTCCAGGCAGGAATCTCTCCTGGCATTTTGTCCCTACATATCCAAGCCCAGTTTGATGACCTTCCAAGAAATTCTTTAAACTGTCAAATATCCTATAATAAAATCACTTCCATTTCAACTAGCTAAAGCAAATTATATTCTTTGGATCTATGAAAACTGACCAATATTCCAGGTGGCTTTTATTCCAGGATTGCAAAGATGGCTTAAATTTATTAGGTCTGTTAGTAAAAGAAATACATAATCTTAGTAGAATTATGATCTCAATAAATGTCAAGCCTGAGGAATGGAGGGATGTTTATTATTTCTTTTTTTTTCCTTTTTTTTCTTTTCTTTTCTTTTCTTTCATTCCCTTTTCTTTTCTTTTCCTCTCTTCACTTCTCTTATTTTCTCTTCTTCTGCCTCTTCTTCTATCTCTGCCTCTATTTGTGTTTATCCCCTTCAGTTATATAAAACCAATGATCAGTCAGAATCATGACTAAAATAAAAACACTGTAGACTTTCTGTAGTATAGTAGTTCAAGCTACAGTCTTTAGAATTTTAGAAACCTGAGTTGGAATTCAAGCTGAGTCATTTACCAGCACTGTGACCTCTAGTCAGGTTCTTAACTGCTCTAAGCTTCAATTTCCTTATCTGTAAAATGAGACAATAATCGTGTGTACTGAGGATTAATACTCAAAAGAAGTAGATAGCTTTCAGGATTTCCAATTTAGAGAAACTTGAAACGTATATAGCATTTGGCTATAGAATAATCTTAGGAAAGGTAATATTTGTAAATCCAAACAGCTGTTGGCAGGAATGCAGTTATCTCTTAGGCAATGGTTATCACATAAATACCTGCTAAAGCAGAAGCCAGACTTTCAGACCACAAGATGAGATACTGACAAATAACAAGATCAATTAAATACTGAATTCCCTAGAACCAAGTTAGTCTCATACAGATAATTTGTATCCAGGATTGGTACAGCTATGTTTATAGAGTTGTAGGGAAGAAGAGGGATAAGCTACAGAAAATTTGGCAGGCTACTTGTATAGCTTGATAGGCTCTGTTACATATATCAGCTTATCAATGGCTAATGTAATAAAATGAGTATTTCAATTTTAATATGATAAAACACTAGAAAAGAAACGAGGCCTTAAGTGAGCTTTTTTCACCATTCATTCATACAATTCATTCTTTCATCTACTATTAGTATATTATATACTAGTTCTATACTAGACACTGAAATAGGGAATATAAAGAATATAAAATATTTCTGTATTTATGAAAATCGGCATCTATTGGGGAAGACTGTAAATATATTTATAATATAATTTTATACTTCTATATTAGAAGTGAAATTAAAGTATTGTGGAGACTTTGGGGAAGACGTTTCACAGAGGGGGTGGCATTTAATTGGACATTAAGTGAGGATTAGAAGTTTGCCAGACAGAAAACTGAAGATAAAGGAAATAGCTTTTATAATTCAGCACAGTGGATATTCCTTACTCTGTATGAATATAATAACCAATTAACAATTGACAGAAAAAGAAGAGTAATGTGCATTCTAATTATTTAAATAATCAGCTCGGCGATTATGAACAAAGATTCCTGTGTCAGGAATAAGACCCACATCTTACATATGTGTCATTACTAACTGTGATAGGAAGAATAATGCCCCTTTTCTTCCTCCAATGATGTCCATGGCAAAGGAGAATTAAGACTGAAGGTGAAATTAAGGTAGCTAATCACCTGACTTTAAAATAGGGAGATTTTCCTGGCTTATCTGGTAGACCTAGTGAAATCATGAAGGTCCTTAAATATCATAGGGAGAAACAGAGAGTCAGAATCAGAGTGATGCATCATAAGAAAGGCTTAATAGGCCATTGTTTTAAAGATGGAAAGAGGCAAGGAAATGCAGGCAAACTCTTGTAGCTCAAAAAAGTAAGTAAATGGATTATCTCCCAGAGTCTCCAGAAAAAACTCAGCCCTGCCAACACTTTGATTCCAGTCTAGGGAGACCTGATTCTGACCTCTGACTTTCAGAACTACATGAAACTAAAATGAGAATTGTTTAAAGACATCAAGTTTGTGGTAAATTGTTACAGGAACAAAATAAAACTAATACACTAATGACAACTTTTAAAGATATAACAATCAGGTAAATATAAATATATTTTAGTGTATATTTATGAAAGCCTAGACTACCTATAAACTATTATTTTAATATAGATATAGACAATCTTCATCCTATTTGATGAACAGATCTGCATCTGCATGTACAGACGAAGGCAATCAACAACAGTGGATAACATGAAAATCCTTCCTATTTCTTATCATTTGTATTTTATTAGTACCATTTGATTTTCTAGGAATTGACAAATTTCGAATGAAGTTCAGAACCCATTCTGTGGAAATTGAGCTCAAGAAGAATTATAAAATTTTCTTCATTTTGCATCTTAAAATTTGCTCAACTTGCTATGGTATGAATATGTGTGTCCCCCAACCTTTATATGTTGAAACCTTAACATGCCGAGGTGATAATATTAGGACATAGGGCCTTTGGGAGGGGATTAAACCATGAGGTCAGAGCCCTCAGGAATGGGATGAGTGCCCTTATAAAAAAGGCCTCAGAAATCTCCCTTGCTACTTTTGCCATGTGAGGGCTACAATGAAAAGACAAAAAGAAGGTGTCTAGGAAGTGGGCCCTCACCAGACACTGAATCTGCCCGTGCTTTGATCTTGGACTCCTAGACTCCCGAACTGTGAGAAATCAATACATTTCTGTTGTTTATATGCTTCCTAGTTTATGATATTTTCTTAGGTCAGCCTGAACAGACTAAGACACAACTCTTGCTTGCTCCCTGTACCTCACTGCTTGTAGAAGGCAGTCCAAGTTCTCTATGAAGCATGTGAAGTCCTTCACAACAAACAAATTCTTCCTTGCCACGTGGGCAACACACAACTGAATATTTATGTCTAGACCTTCGTGGTCTAGCTTGAGACCTTGGCGCTTACTTCTCCTTTGCCTCACGACACTTCCCTTTCCTCAACTGCATGTCTGAACTTTGGAAATACTTGACATTTTTCCGGGCCCTGCTGAACTACAGCCAGCATTATGATATTCTGTAGCTTTATACAGTCTGAAGAAAATATTTCTGCCCCAGTACCTTTACATAAGGTCTTACACATAGTAGGAACTCAATAAATGTTTGTTGATTGTTCTGAATGTCTCACTACATTCAAGAAAATAACAGAAATGGTGAGAAATGATAATAGTAGAACTATTATCACTAAGTGAGTAAGGCCCACAGGCAAGAACAAGAAAGAGGAGAGGAACAGCTAATGTTAACAAGAGGACAGACCACTGTTGGTTTTATTCATGTAGGCATTATTACCAGAAACTATGACCCATCTCTCTTTAACATGGTGTAGCAGCTGGCATGGCTCCATTTTCCTACTTGGCTCTCTTGCCAGCTTCTATTGTCTGGCAAAGACACTTAAGGGAGAAAAGTGAGCTTAATTCTTCTACCCTTAATTATGCTTTGACAATTCAGCCCAGCTTTTTCAAAACTTCCAGCTCAAATACTGCTGCCAAAGACTTTCTTGTTAAGCAGGGCCTAACTACTTTAAATGAATTTTTATTCTTCTTGTTTTTTATGGTCAAAATAAGCAACTTGGATGAACACACACATCATTAAGTCTAGTGACTAGTCTAAGATAGCACAGGTGTTTGGCATTACATAGACAATGGAGGACAAGTCTATTTTCTGACTTGATTATAATGAATCACATTTTTGTTTTCCATTGAGAGTTTTAACTCAGTGTATGAATTTCCTCAAGGCTTTTCAGTACCTTTGGGGAGAGGGTGAGTCAGAAGGTGATAGGTCTGGTTCTCTGTACTAGGTCAACTTTGGTCTCCAAGGAGACAGAAGGAAGGAAAAAGCTTGGAGACATGGAAAAAGAAGTTTGCCTGTGTGGAGTCTGTAAGGAATAAAGGTTGTTGAAACAGATTCCTGTATATATTTATATATAAGAAGGGATTTTCTTTTCCCTTGGTGAGGAAGAACATAAATTGTTTCACAGATATTATGTGGGAAAGAAGAAAAGAACTTGAATTTTTATTCTTAATAAGAAATACATGAATAAGATTCTAATATAACAGGTTTAGCCAACATTTTCAGTGCTTGTCACATCTCCTGAGATAAGAGTTTCTTATCAGATTTGCTAGAGTAAAAGAGATTACCTGAGAAAAAGGGCAAGTCCCAGTACAGACAGAAGCTGACTGCTGATAATATAATGCAAAAGCTGAAAAGAAAACAGAGCATTTCCTTAGCTGAAAATCTGACATCAATAATTACTCAGAATATTCAAATTACATCTATCTTCAAAATTATTGCTATTAAGCTGCTGATTAGAGGCTAATATCCATCTGGCAATTGTTTACCTTCTAATTTCTTGCACTAGAAATAAGTCACTATCCAAGAGGAAGAAAGTTAAGTATTTGCAAAAGCACATTGCACCCTTCCTGATCTCTTTTGGAATTCATTTTAAAGTAAAACACAAGAAAAGATTCTCAACATCACTAATGATTAGAGAAATGCAAATCAAAACTACAATGAGGCATCACCTCACACCGGTCAGAATAGCCATCATCAAAAAATCTACAAACAATAAATGCTGGAGAGGATGTGTAGAAAAGGGAACCCTCTTGCACTGTTGGTGGGAATGTAAATTGATACAGCCACTATGGAGAACAGTATAGAAATTCCTTAAGAAACTAAAAACAGAGCTACCATATGACCCAGCAATCCCACTCCTGGGCATATACCCTGAGAAAACCATAATTCGAAAGGATGCATGCACCCCAATGCTCATTGCAGCACTATTTACAATAGCCAGGACATGGAAGCGACCTAAATGCCCATCGGCAGATGAATGGATAAAGAAGGTGTGGCACATGTATACAATGGAATATTACTCAGCCATAAAAAGGGACAAAACTGTGCAATTTGCAGAGATGTGGATGGACTGTCAAACGGAGTGAAGTGAGTCAGAAAGAGAAAAACAAATACCGTAAAATATTGCTTATATGTGGAATCTAGAAATATGATACAGATGAACTTGTTTGCAAAGCAGAAATAGAGTCACAGACATAGAGAACAGATGTATGGTTATCAAGGGGGAAAGGGAAGGTGGGATGAATTGGGACATTGGGATTGACAAATATAACTACTGTGTATAAAATAGATAACTAATGAGAACCTACTGTGTAGCACAGGGAACTCCCCTCAATGCTCTGTGGTGACCTAAATGGGAAGGAAATCTAAAAAAGAGGGGATATGTGTATTCAATATATATGTATAACTGGTTCACTTTGTTGTACAGCAGAAACTAACACAACATTGTAAAGCAACTATACTCTAATAAAAAATAAATTAAAAATAAAATAAAATAAGTGAATAACAACAAAAATAAATGAAGTGATGTTCATACACTTCCCTAAACTATTAAGAATATCTTTTACTGTAGACAAGGGTAAATAGAATTTTCTGATTATTCATAATGACTATCCAACTTTTAATTTGCGTCATCCATATGCCAATTTTGCCCAGCAGAGTTACTACAGGTATTAGAACCTCTGACAAATTATTTATGGGTGCTTTGAAAACTGCACTGAAGAAATGTTAAATCTGTGATACAAAAAACCTCAGAACAGAATATTTGCTTGTTTTACTCACTGTATTGCATCTGTCAGCATGGCCATTTAATACCCCCATATAGTATAATTAAAACAAAGGATGTCCAATGTCTTAATAAAACACTTTAGGTCTAATATTCTTTAACCTTGTGTAGTTAGCAAAGTAAATACAATCATTTCTAAATTATTTGATGAATGGCAGAATTAACTGTACTTAATTCCTCGCACATTTTATTTTACCGCTGATATGATTCAGCTTCCAAAATTCATTTGTTATTTAAGTAAATGATTCCAAGATAGAACAGATGGAAGTCATTGCCAGATAAACTAAACTCATGCTGAGTCCACCTCTGACAGCTTCTCATATTCATGGTCCATCTCAAATGGTCATGTTAATAATGAATCACAGCCTTGGAATTTTACCTTGATTATTAATTTCTTATTTAAAAAAAAATGTGTTACAGTATACTTCACACTTATAAGGTAAATCCTGAAGTGATGCAAGAGCTTATATTTTAAAACAACAAAGAATAAGTGTATATGATCCAGAATGTGTATGAAATGGTAATGTTAAGATAAAAAATAAACACTGGATGTACTAAACATGAGATCAGCTGCTTAAATTATCATTAATAATGATATTATCTTAAATATAGTGTTAATCCCAAGCCAATTCCAATACCTGACGTCTTCATTAAATGTTAAAAGAAATCTTGTTAATATTGGTGTGCAGAGCAATGACTGCCACATCCGCTATTATCTCACATCAAGGTTTTCTAGACACTCGGGAGCAACAGGTATTGAGGAACAGAGCACACTGCTGACATCAACTGTTTCCAAATAAAACTGTCCTGGCATCTTGTCGGCAGACAGAACATGTATTTCAGTGACGGCAATCCACTCTTAAGTGGGTCCCCAAACCAAAGTTGAGGTCATAATGACTCAGTTTCTTAAAATTCATTTTCTTTCAAGAAACACACAAAGTTGTTTTTATTTCCCCAAATTTCAAGGCTTTTATTGGCTTTAGAATTTTGCTAGAAGTAATTCAATATCCTGTCTTTTATGTACAAACTAATCCAGACCTTTTCACATTGTGTACCTGAATTCTTTCCTCCAATGTTCTGTACCTGTATTCTAAATTCAAGCTTTTCCTAGAAAATCCTCACTTTTGCCAATTATGAAATACCATCCAAATCTATGTATCTTGTAGTTTTCTGGAGCTCTTTTTTTTTTTTTTTTTTTTTTTTGCCATAATACGCGGGCCTCTCACTGTTGTGGCCTCTCCCATTGCGGAGCACAGGCTCCGGACGCGCAGGCTCAGCGGCCATGGATCACGGGCCCAGCTGCTCCGCTGCATGTGGGATCTTCCCGGACCGGGGCACGAACCCGTGTCCCCTGCATCGGCAGGCGGACTCCCAACCACTGCGCCACCAGGGAAGCCCTGGAGCTCTTTTTAACTCAATGATATAAACAGTGGATCCCTGAATTCGGTTTTCCAAGGTCATCTCTAACAGATGCTGAGTAAATCTTGTCCACTAAATATGTAAAAGGGACTTTGTGACCACAGTAAGCAGAGTATGGCCCAATGCTCTGAAAGTATGCTAAAATAAAGCTTTATACCATGAAAGTTTTCTCTCATTACCACATGGAGAACTCAAAAAAGTTAGGAGAAATCTAAGGCAGCAACCTATGCAAAGATGAAGAAATTCAATGAGATTTACATTTAAGGAAGAAAATGAATGTGTGACCTGTGGATGGGGTGGGAGGGTGTATGCCATTATTTTTAGCATGTATTAATGTTGACAAGTTCTATATCTTGGACATGCCTTACTGAAACCATTTGGATAGTGTGTGAGAAGGATTTGACAGCAATATAAAGCTAGCAAGCGACATGAAAGTATTTGCTTATTATTTTTTTTTTCCCCTTGAGGTCTGCTATGTCTGAGAGATACTGCATACCTTTTAAGAAAAATTAAAATTTGTTTTGGCTTTAATTTATGTAAAAGTAATTTTCATTTATTTTAAAATAATTTTACTTGATTTATCAGGATATACAATTATTATTTTTCTTTCCAGTGAATATTCATAATACATCAGTGATGCTGTCTGCAAAAGTTAAATAATAGATACAGTGTTTATTCAAAATTTATCTTGACAAAACCAGAAGGAAAAATGTTAACATAAAATAATACTATATAGACATAATATAGAAAGTATTGTTTGGTAGTTGTTATTTCAATTTTCCTCTCAGTGTTTATAATCAAGGCTTTAGTAAAATATTTTTATAGCCATGATTCTTTGATATTCTCAACCACAAGGTTTTAAGGACTATAAGTTAATTCAAATATGGTGACATTTAACTGAAGTTTCCAAATTTAATGGAAATTAAAATAGCATTGGAAAATATACTCAAATAAGTGCACAGATGCATATGTGTAAACATTTAAGGAAATCTCTCATTTCCTATTTCATTCCCTCAAATCCAAACTCCCTCACATATCACTGAGAATTTAATAGCACTGAAAACTGGATCAACAAAGGAATATCACATATTTATATGGTAGATTAAAAATTGCTCCAAATCCTTGTCATTCCCCATCAAGAGGTGCAATTTATTTTTCCTTTCCTTGAGTCAAGGTTGGCCTTGTGTTCAGGAAAGAATTAACATAGCAGTCTTGAGTCTGTCTGTTATGGGCTGAATTTTGTCCCCTCAAAATTTGCAGGTCGGAGTTTCAACCCCCAGGACCTCAGAATGTAACCGTATTTGGATACAAGGTCTTTAAAGAGATGTTAAAATGAGGCCACGGTGGTGGTGGGATGGGGGGTGAGGGCTCTAATCCACTATGACTGGTGTCCTTATGAAAAGAGGAAGAGACCCCAGGGTGTGCATGCACAGAGAAGACTCTGTTAATCGCTACGTCATGATACCTATTTATTTGCAACATCAGAAAGATAGCAAAAGAGGTAAAAATAGGAAAATATAGAGAACCTTAGAATCAGGGATAATCTTTGATATTGCTCTTTGTTGATATCCCACATACAATCTATTAACAAATCCTGATGACTCACACTCAAAATGTATCTAAAATCCCACCAGTGTTTATTAGCCTGTCAACATTTACCACGCCATCTCTTACCTATAGGAGCTTTGCCTTCCTTCTTCTACCATGTCCTTTTGCTGCCTACGTCTACACGGAAATCAGAGTAACAGTTTTGAAATAAAGTCTGATTATGTCATTCTTTTTTCCCAAAACACTCCAGTGGTTTCCCATCTCAGTCAATGTAAGATTCCAAGTCTTTAACACGGTCTACAAGGCCCTTCATGATCTGGTTTCTCTCTGACTTGATCTTTTATTACCTGCACACTCATTCACTCTGCTCCAGCCACAATGTCACTCTTGCCGATCCTAAAAAGGTCAAATGTTCCCCTGCCTCACGGCTTTTGCACTTGTCCTCAAGCCTCTTCCCATAGAGAGATGAGTGGCTTTCTCTTGTTTTTCATTTTAGTCTCTGCTAAACCATCTCCTAATCAGAGTAACCTTCTTTGACCATCCTTTTTGAAACAGCAACATACTTTAAAATCACTTCCTATCTTCCAAATCCTGCTTTATTTTTCATTATAGCATTTATCATCCCTACCTGACATGCTATATATTTATTCTTTTGCTGTGTATCACTCCTCACTAGAACCCAAATACCATGAAAGCAGGAATTCAGTCTGTGCTGTTTACATTGAAGCACCAGTGTCTAGAACATTATCAAGCACGTGGTAGGTATTTTATAAATTGAGTCATCAACAGATGAATGAATGAATAGATGGCCTAGTCAAAAACTAACCAAAAATGCAGAATATACCATTTTGGGCTCTTTCTGGGACAACCAAAAAGTGAATTCCAATAATAAAAAGAGACCATTAAATTCAGTAAATGAAAAACAACAATAAACACACAAAAAAATCTCAACCAATGCAGGATATGCAACAGATGATGTTATGAGGTCACAACACTATCTGACTCCACTCCCTCAGAGCCTCCAAATGTGTTCTTTTCCACTATGGTGTTTTTAGACCAAATAAACTGACACTACTTAGTATATTGATGTTATATAAAGAGTAAAATATCAATAGTGCTTTGTTCACAATGAGGTTTTTCCCAGAATCTAATGTGATTAAATAATGTTCCTTCAGTGGAGATTGTATTTAGAAAGTTACCAGGTTAATGCACAGGAGGAGGTTTGGGGAATTAAAGAAAAATATACTGTGGTGTGTTCCTGATAAAAAGATACCATACATCCTATGGTTACACAAACTATTATGTATTCCTTTTTTCCAAGTAATGTTTTATGTATATTTACCAGTTTCCCCTTAAGACAAATTCATTATATTAACTTCTTCTCCCTCATAATTGATAAACATTTCCATTAATCATTTTTCATGAGAGGAAACTGATATATGAGCTCATCTGAATACTCGAGGGTATAAAATAAGTAGCATGCCTTCTAGGAATGAATATTAAACATTATTCTTCATCAAAGTAAAGACTTTATATTTCTACTCTCACATTTAGAAATGAAGTACAAGGAGTTGAGTGGAAATATTTCTGTTTCATGTTATTTCTAATATATAGAACTTTCTTGCTTTAACGGATATCTCTGTAAAAAAAAGATTGGTTAAAACATATACTGTTTGCTATGTGCTATTCTAAGCACTTTCTATTTAATAACTTGTTTAACCTTATAAGAACACAATGAAGAAGCAATTGCTATTGTTCCCATTTTACAGATGGAGAAATTGAGACACAAAGTAACTGGCTCACAGTTATAAAAATAGAAAGTGGCAGAACTGGGATTTGATCCTAGGAAGTCTCTTAACTAGGCTACACTGCCTCTAATGTTCCCAACTCTCTTTTCTGCTTTCTTAAAAAAATATATTGTTCTTAAAATAGAAATAAGTGGTCATTATAGAAACTATAGGAAAAAAATTTATAGTCCATCTAAATGGTTGATTGTAGATAACTGTATATTTTCTGGGGTTTTTTTCCCTACTCAGTATTTATTTTATATAATTGAGAGCAAACTATGTGTGTTACTACATGTTACTAAGTCCTGAGTTTAGGCTCTATGGTCAAGTGGATCATAACATCCCCACATTGGCTAGCAGGATAAAATTTTTGAGACCTTCATGTATTTCTCTATTTCTTCCTCTGTGTCCCTTGCTTAAATAAGGGAGATGAAGAAAAGTAGTCAGAGAACCTTGGAATTCCATAGGAGAGGAGACCCAGGAAAGAGCCCAGCACCACTCTGTGTCAGCTCCTGGGGAAGATGGCTGGACTTCAGGGAGGGTGGCTCCACTGTGCATTCTAGGCACTGGATACCCAAGCACCTTACACATGCCAGGAACCCACTAACAGAGAGAAGCAGCAGTCAATGGGGTCACGAAGGCAATGGGTGATTTTTATTTTCAGACTTTGACTGAAGATTGGTGCATGGAGGACAGTCTTGGTGCACTTTTGAAACAATGTCTAAAGAAAAGGCAAATTGAATTTGTTTCTTTCCTGTTGGCTTTATCACAGGATAAGGATAAAGAATAAGGCAGGATAATACCTGTGTCTAACTTATGCAATCAAAAAAGATGCTTTCTGGAGGAAAAGGGATTAAGATCTAGCCATCAGGCTTCATTGAAGAACAAATAAATTTAAAAATATGTGATGAATGTGGTTGGCAAAAAGAACATGGCCCATAATCAAGTGTACTATTAACGGAGGGGTCAGGAACAATGAGCCAGCTTTAGCTTCAAGAATGTTAGTTCCAGGAATGGATGGAGGCTGTAATACCTGTGTATACACAAATAAATTAAAAGCGTCATCCTACTAAAGAACAGTAATATTTGATGGCCCCAAAGCATTTTTGGTGTGGTACATCTGACTGAGGCCACAAAGGAAGAGACAAGGCAGATGAAGGAAATCAGGGAGAATGGCAGAGGGAACAGGTAGAATAGGGTAGAATGGGCACATCAAAATTAACAATGTCAACTTGGTTATTCTACAGAAAAACATAAAACTTTTAATTAACAGTTAAGCAGTCTACTCCCTTTTTCCTTATATCAAAGTCTCACTTAGATCAATTAACTTGCACTATTATGATTCTATTATGGCTGTTTAATAAAATATTGTTTCCACCCATGTGAAATTAGTTATCCCTTGGCCTTTCCATAATAATGTAGTGGCATATGTGTCAGACCACATATGTATATATTTTATGGAATGCTGAAAACTCTATTAAAAAATTGAACTCTATTAAAAAATTTGTCCTTTGTTTCCAAATATATGTCCATAACAGTAGTCTGCATAATTATAAAAACCTGGACTCCTAGAAACTTCTCAGTAACAAGAGTCTGACTGGGAAATCTGTGAGTTTATTACCTGTGGTATAGGTGGAGGATTGTGAATTATACATCTTTTTATATGAAGGGGTTCACTCAAAAGCTTTCACTGCCAGGTGTGAACAGGGAATGGTGACTGTGGTGAACTGGTATCCATGTACCCTGTCCAGATGGAGAAACCCTACTTATCTCTGATCAGTCAGTTCTATCTGAAAGAAAGGCAGTTTCCTAGATCTTGCAATTTATTAAGAGAAGACTAGATGGATTTTTGTGAGAACTGTCCTCATTTTTGAAAGACTAAACCAAACAAAACACTATGGCAATGGGTTTTAAATGGTAAGGGTAAGAAATTTAGCACAAGGTGAACTGTTCTGTAAGGGAATAGAGTCGTGAGTAAGCATACAGGGCTTGGGCTATTTTTAAGAGCTGATCTGGTTTTGTTTAAAAATTAAATTGAAGTATGTACTCCAGTACTAGTAGTGCCAAAATATAGTCTTATTATGGAAAAGAAGCATCTGGTGCCAAACAAAATTTAATTGTCATCTTTGATTCTTGTATCTCCAGAGCTTAACATACCTCTCTTGACCCCTTGGGTAAGTCTCCAGGATACTACCAGTTTTCTACTACCTTAAATTTAATAGATCCCACTGTGGTACATTCCTATTGATAGCCAATTTCTCATCTAACATTCAAGTCAATAATATAGGTAGAGATATTAGTGGGAAGGTAATTATTAGGGATTTAAAAAATATATTACATACCATTTGTCATTATGTCAAATGGTATGGTTAAAATAAATTTAATCTGAATGTCATTCTGAAGATAACCTTTAAAGGAAAGCATTTACTTGGATAAACACTTGAGCCAAAACAGGATATCTTCCTCCAACTGTTATATGAGTGCTTCCAAAATAGACCAAGAAAAGGATGGAATACTTTCTTTTATTAACCTAATTATTTCCCAGAAGAAAAGGTATAATTAAGTCTCTCAACCGGCCACCAAAGCTTATCTTTCAAAAGCCTTCCTTGTCTAATATTAGGGCAGATGGTTACGGAATTGGGTGCTGAAATCACTGTCTTAGAAAATACAACTAAAGTATCAAAGGTGATTGATCTTATTTTATTCTTGGGGAGTAAAAAAAAAAAAGATAATCAATTTTTTTTCTAGTTAACCGTGTTGGTCAAATATCAAAAATTTAAATAAAGTTTCGGACATAAATGAATTAAAATTGCAAGATTTTTCAGGGTATCATCGGAAAACTCAATGTCTTCCGTGTTTTTTTGTTTTCAACAAATTTTTTTGCAATTAAAATGTACTATACTGCTAAGGTACATCTCAAAGTAGTTTCTGTATATTTTGTGTTTATATAAGGATAAATAAGAATTCTATTAATCATTTATATGACAACAATTTATAAACTAAAAATAAAAGAAGCAAATGCAGGAGTTGTATAATTTGTAACCTTAATTTTAGATACTTCTAAATACTAGTGGATGTTTCTATATCTGTTAAAATTGTTTTGAAAAAATATAAATAATATTCCTATCACAGAAGAAGTAAATTAAGAGGTACTATAACTATATTGGTTAGCAAAAGCCAATATTATATATTATAAGCACTTGGAAGTTTTAACTGCATATTTACACATTAACACGGGAAAAATATTGATCTCTTAGAACAAGTCAGAGAAACTAACTAAAATAATTATATTTATATTAGCTTTATGTCAGCAGATTTTGGAATATATCTGACGTTTCCTTTTAACCCTGTTAAAAAATACATTAATTTTCAAGGAGGGTAGTCATTATCAGCATATTAAAAAGAGAAAATGGTTTCTAGAGATGCTGTGAGAATTCAGTTAAAAACTTTTTAAAAATATGGTTTTTCTTTAAATTTTGTCCCATCTACCATAAGATGGAATATTAAGGAATACTAAACTTTGAAACATTAGTATTATTTTCTCCTTTTGTTGTAGAATGATAAAATATTTCTCAATAAATGCTATAATCAGAATTCTATTTAGTATTTAACAATTCTCTGACATAAATGAGCCTTTAACAATTATTATTGTCTATCATTAAGCCACAAAGCACCTATAATTAGAAAACTAAAGACCCACGATGGAATTTATAACCTTCTATTATTTTCATTTTAACAATAGAGCAAATATTGAGTATACGGAAATCCACATCAGTCACTGTACTAGATGTAAGCAATATGAAGTTGAATAAGATTTTGTCTTCATATGAAAAACAATGACAAAGTTATGATAAAATACAAATCATCATAACCCCCCCAAATATGTTCACCTGTCTTTAAACTAAACTGAAACCATTGCACATAAGTGTATCATCCCAACTTTCCAAGTTTTTTTTTTTCTTTCCCATGATCTTAAGGAGTCCCTTTATTTACAATAATCCTAAAGAAATCCAAAAATCTCTGGTACACATATAAAATAGCTGATTTACAAGCTTTGGCTTAAAGAGAAACATCTAATCTTAAATAGCAAAACAAGAAGATGACTTCATATTTGTAATGTATACAGACTCCCAAACTGAAGAATTCTGCTAATCATACTTAGAGTATTTACTTAAATATTTTAAAAATGCAGTGTTTGGAGGAATGATTCCATATGTTAATTTTTTATTTCTACCATTAATTTGTAAAGAACACACAATTAATTAATTATGACCTAGAGTCATCAATGAAAATTCAACCAGCTAATGAAAGTTTAACTACTCAATGAGTGCTGAATAATTCATTCCAAGCTTATTGCTTAAATTAATATAAATACAAGATTTGAAACCTATAATTCATGTGACATCAAACTATTACAATGAAATTACTGTCTCTTACATGCAAGGCAAACAATGTGTTATATAAAGTATCAATTTCTATTCAAACTCTACCTTTATTTAGTAAGTAGAATGACAACAGACAAAACAACAACAAAATTTTAACATCTGAAACAAGATCCTTATGAACTAAAGCAGTTAACCTCACCATCTATGCCTGAACTACCTATTTTACTATAGTAAAATAAATATTTTTTAAAGATCCTAAAAGTATTGTAAACAATTATTAAAAATGTTTGCAATTTATTTTTTACCTTGAAAGGCGATGGCTCTTCAGTAAGAGGACTAACAGGAAGTGAAGTGGTGCTACTTGCTGGGCTCATATCTGTACTCTACAAGAAAAACAAAATTGAATTAGAGAGATACTTTTTTGTAGTCAATTTTTATTATTCCTAGTTTAGAACCTAACTCTTCTTGTTAAAATAAAAAACAAATATATAAGTGAAAATGGATGTAGAAAAATTCAAATTATTATTGTATAATGAATCATTCCTTATTTAGAAATAATGAAGAAATTAATCAAATTATCACTTCTCAATTTGCATTTCAAGTGTATTTTATTAAATATAATAACCATCTTTTATGTTAGGATGGTATCTAGTATTATATTTGCTTAAAATATTACCTTTTTTTGATAATTAAACTATACCTATAATGGTTCACTATGGTGCTATTTCAATGTCTTTCAGGCTGATTTTCAAATATGTGTTATTCATATTTTCCTTTTATGGAGATTTGAGTCATTGTACCCAGTTTTTAATTCATGATGAAAAGCATATCTGCCATTAATTTACAATTGCAAAATGAAGAAATATTAAATTCTAAAAATTCCCATATTCATAGCTCTTGACAAACTTTCTTATTATATTCAGCTAAATAAAAATTTAAGGACAAAAGATTTACACAAATATAAGAGAATTATCAGAATGTTGCTAATGCTGTTCTTCTGGTCCTTTAAAAATGTAATCAATTAAAACTTAAGTAGGAGATTAGCCTATATAAAGAGATGCGTGTTAGAAGCTTGTCATTATTTTTTTCTAAAAGCAAGAAAAAGATATTGATAATAGGCAGCAACAGAAGTTATTTTACTATGCTCTCAACTCATTCTCTCAGAGGAATTCTTCCATTTAAGTAGATAAGCAAACAAAACATTGAAAAAAAAATACACACCTACATTTTTTCAGTTCCATTTCCAAATGTACATGGACACAAATACAGAAAAACTTTCAGTAAAGATTAAAGCAAAAACATGAATTAACCTTGATTGAGATAAGGGAACAAGTAGACAAGTTTGGCTGCCAAATTCTAACAAAAGAATACATTCAAAGAATACATGCTGCAGTTGCTACAAATTCTTAGTGTCTCTTTCTACTCAAATATTATTTTCAATTCACTTGATTCAGGTGCACAATAACCTGGACACATTTTAAATATCCATTAAAGTAGGATTACTTCTGACTGTCTATTCCAGAAACAATGGATATGAACTATAAATATAGGACCCAAGATACTCAGTATAATATTTTATACAACGTGTACCTTCTTTAGAAATTGACATAAGCCTGAACATTGAGTTAAAATGTCTAAAGGAGGAAATTAGATAAAAACTGAACAATAATCTACTAAAGGAAACAGGAAAATACAGGCACCAGATAACTGAGGTGAGTTACTTACTGACTAATTTCTAAATATATTCAGAGCTTCTTGGCCATTTATTAGATCAAAATCAGGAAATATTCTGAACTTCTGACTTTCACTATCTGATTACATGATGTAATGGGGAAACAAAGAGGTTTTCTTAGGAATCAATTTACTGAAGGATTTTAACATAAGAAATGAGTAAAACATTTCTGGAGAAATAGAAAAACAAGACTCTTGAGCTGTTCCTCTCATCATTAGCTTTTTCATGAGAAATTAAGCAAGTGATAGAGCACAGTTCATATGTAGTTGAATTATCTGATATTTTCCTAAAATACTGACATTCTGCATAGCATATTAAAGTATTATGTCCTTAAAAATCATATTCAGGAGACAGAGATGACATTCAGTTACAAAAATTTGAAAGCCTGGATCAGACGAAGGTTTTTTTAACTTCCATAAGAAGATGAGCTCAAAATAAAGCTTCATGGTTAACTTCTTTAAGGGTTAAGGTCTCCCACAACTTCCCAGAAATAAATGTGTCATTCTAAGCACTATAGAGAGCAGACTCTAAAATTTGCATCATGTAACCTTGATTATTTGAATATCATTCTTAGAGAAAACTTTGTTCTCACTTTAACTTTCAAATCTATCTTATAGTGTGACATTTTAATTCCATTGCTCTTAGGAAATCTTGAGAAAAGTGTTTTAAAAAAGCAAATCAATCTTATATGACAACATCTGATAAACTGCATTTAATTATCAAGTTGAGAAATACATGGCAAAAAATAGGATAAAAAATCTTCACTTTCAGCTTTTTATCCCATTTGTGTTTCAGTGATCTGTAATTTAGGTGTCATTCCAATTTATTCACCCTTTAGATAAAACACTATAGTAAATCCTTCAGATAAGTCTTATCCATACTTCATATTTTAAATCATTTACCCTTTCATTCAATGGCAGCAATACCAATGCAAGTGTATATCTAAATACAAATTAACAAAGGACTCTCAAGTTACACTTGAAGTTTATAAAAGCCAACAGTGTGTGTTCTTTCATAACTTTCTTCATAAATTATTTTTTATAATTATGCCTTCATTTGCTTTTAATATATTTTAAAGACTTTGGAAATGGTCCTTTCACAATAACGTGAAAGCAAATCCCATGGGAATATGGAAAAGCTATTCTTCAAAAGAAGCAAATCATCCCAACAGAAGGAATCTCCTTAATGCTCATATGACACATTTGGGTTTTCTGACCCTTTGGAGACTGCACGAGACATTCTTGACAGGCTATAAAAAAACACGATCCTAATTCTTACTGTCTGAGTGTAGTAAAACTTGGTTTTCTGGTTCTAAGTCCAATAAATGTGTGCTTCATTCCAACATTAGGTGATTAAATAAACATGAACCTAGCATTGTTCCTTCACGTAAAATGTTGTTTTATACAAATTAGTAGACTTTCCCCCTTTCTATTTCTATCCCAAGTATGCTAAGTTCTCTTTTATTTTCTTCCAAATTGAGCTTAACATTAAGTAAGATCTTTAAGTTCAATAATAAAATCTAGCCAAGTATTTCCTTTGAGCATATCAGAGATATTCTCGTGAATATCACCCTCCTCTCATGCATACTGCTCTTCAGAATTCTTTCTGCTCATTAGTTTTGAAGATACTACTCACTTTGTTGTTGTTTTTAGAATATAATTTCCCTAAATTTGCAAACTCTTCCCTCATCTCCAACCTCTTTTTCTTTAAATCAACTTTATTTCTTTAAATCAACATACCTATACTAAAATGCAACTTTTCAAAATATATAGCCAGATGAGATTTGACGAATGTACTCACACGTATAACTACCACCGAAATCAAAATATAGAACATTCTCATTACCTCAAATGTTCCCGCACGTTCCTTTGCATGCAAGCACCTCCCACCCACCCAATCCATGGTCCCAGGCAACAATGATAAGCTATATGCTATAGGTTAGTTTTTCCTTCCCTAGAATTTCATAGGAAGGGAAATATATTAATATGAATTTGTTTAGGCCCAGCTCCTTTCACTCAGCAAAATTATTCTGAAATTCATCATATCATATTGTTGCATGTTTCAGTAGTCCATCCTTTTAAATGTTGTGTAGTATTTAGCAGAGGCCACAACTCATTTATCCAATCACCTGTTGCTAGAATTTGCATTGTTTCCAGTTTGGGGGTATTGGGAATACAGCCATACTGAGTGCTTTTGTAGATATCTTTATGTGGATGTACGTTTTCATTTCTCTTGGATAAATACCTACTGGTGAAATTACTTGCTTCCTACGGTAAATTTATATCTGGCATTATGTTAGCTTTATAAGAAACTGACAAATGTTTTCCAAAATGCAATAGTTTGTACTTTCATTTGCATTGTATCTCGTAAACACTGGTATTTAGTTTTGTTTTGTTTTTTTTAATTTTAGCCATCCCATGGGTCTGTAGTGGTAGCTCACTGCGGCTTTAACTTTCATTTCCAGGGATGACAAATGATGCCGAGCATCTGTTCATGTGCCTACTGACCATTAGTAAGTATATCTTGTTTTGTGAAACGTCTGTTCAAATATTTTGCCTATTCTTCTCTTTCACTGGGTTGTTTGAATACAAATCCTTTGTCATATATATTTATTATATTTATTATAAATATTTTCACCCAGTTTGGGCTTGCCTCTTCATTTTCTTAACAGTGTCTACAAAAGGACCAATGCTTTCTATCTTATTTGCCATTTTGTTTGTTTTTTATAGTTTATACTTTTCTGGTGTTTTTCCTAAGAAATCTTGTCCTACTTCAAGTTCACAAAGATTTTCATGTATGTTTTCTTCTACCATCCTTTCAGATCAACATATGATGGCCAAAACCACAACAGAGTTAGGATTCTATTCTTTGAAAATATTTTTGCAATTACTTGGTGTTTAATGAGCATTAAGTAACCTTAATATTTGTACTGTACACATTCTAGTACAAAGATTTTCACAGAGATTAGTTTGTATTTTATCAAGTAACCTCAGACACTTTAGCCAATCTCATATCTTCGATGGGAATCTAACGGTTACTAGTGCCTTAATGATACTTTAATTACAACACACCTAAACACTGAAATATTAACTGCTTGTGGGTGTGTTGTGGAAGGGGAGAAAGTCTTTGCTAAAGTATTGACAATTTAAAATTAATATACAAGACTCTCCTCAGAGTGGGTGATTATGGAACTTCCTGGACAGATGGATGGCAGAAGGAGAGATATAAGCTTTAAGTGCGAAGGAGAATAGTAATGCCAAGAAGAGCAGTGTATCTATCATCTCCTACTGTTGACTCATCTTTGACTCTGAGGAAAACAAGGGCACAAGTGGAAATAAAACGAGCTTTTTAAAATAAAATTCTAAGAAACAAGATAGGAATATTCCCCTTTCTTAAATTTCTCAATGGAATAGAAATTTAAGCACATTGAGAGGTTTTGCCAACACCATGCCACTTTGGCATACTAAGAGCTGCCACACGGGGCTTCCCTGGTGGCGCAGTGCTTGAGAGTCCGCCTGCCGATGCAGGGGACACGGGTTCGTGCCCCAGTCTGGGAAGATCCCACATGCCGCGGAGCAGCTGGGCCCGTGAGCCATGGCCGCTGAGCCTGCGCGTCCGGAGCCTGTGCTCCGCAGTGGGAGAGGCCACAACAGTGAGAGGCCCGCGTACCGCAAAAAATAAAATATAAAAAAATAAAAAGAGCTGCCACACAATATTGGTGAAGAATAAGTATTAACAAATTTAAATGAAAATGACACGAGACAAGAGGAAAACAATGGCAGGGAGCTGAATAGACCTTTTCTTGGCTCCAATGAGATGGCTCATAAAAAATCTATGAATAATTAGGGGCAACTTATCAAGAGGCTGGAAATAGCAGATAAATGACCTCAGTGAAATCCTCAGTCTCAAGTATCCTGGTACCAACTCTGACTACCAACCTAGTACTTTATCAACATTGATGTCAGAATTACTAGAAGTTATTGCTGAGAAAAAACAAATAAAGTTAAGCTTATTAAAAAAAAAAAAAAATCAGGGGGCTTCCCTGGTGGCGCAGTGGTTGAGAGTCCGCCTGCCGATGCAGGGGACACGGGCTCGTGCCCCGGTCCGGGAAGATCCCACATGCCGCGGAGCGGCTGGGCCCGTGAGCCATGGCCGCTGAGCCTGCGCGTCCGGAGCCTGTGCTCCACAACGGGAGAGGCCACAACAGTGAGAGGCCCAAGTACCGCAAAAAAAAAAAAAAAGGCCTTTAGTACAGATGCATAAGGTAAACAAAAGCTCTGGTTGAAGTTCACCTTCTTAATTTTCAAAATCTCTTCCTGTCTGATATCAATAATCAAAGACAGCTGAGAGAAACAGTATCCCAATAAATGCCTGGCTCAGTGTGGAGTCAGCTTCGCTCCTAGTCCTGCTCTGATGTGATCAATCCCAATTACTAATCTCATTACCTCATTGTTTTGTCACTAAACCAAAGCTAAATCAAGGCTGTGACCAAAACCCAAAGTAACCTAAATTACTAGGCTATAGCAGAGATATAAACTAGCTCATTCCCACAGGAGAAATTAGGACTTGGTACTTAGTTTGGAAATTTCAGAAATTAAATTATATCAACTCAAATAGGGGCAGGCAGGTTTTGTGGGGATGATTCAGAATAACTAAATGAATAAGAGACTGTACTTAGATATTGGCCAACATATTAACTAATAATGAAAACTAAACTTGACGTAAGAACTCAGGGTGGCAACCTATTTGAGTTCTTTCCTTTTGGTGAAGAGAACCATTCAGAAACCACATTACGGAGTGGAAGATTCGTTGTTTAGTATAAAGTTAGAAAAAAGTAGTAATTAGATTCTCTCAGAGTATGCTTTATATCAAGCTATGGTATATGTACAAAGAAACACAAATCATTTACAATCCAAGCACTTTATCCTTTGAGCAGTGCTAGAGCTTCACCATAGTGACAAAATTCATATCCTCTTATTCATTTAAAATAATTGAAAAATCAACTACCGAAAGCACAATGACTTCATGCCAGACACACTGCAACATAATTTAAGATAGAAATAGCTAATCTGATTAACAATATATTTTTTTAAACCAGCCCATTTTTGTTGATGGTGGCATTAGTTACCTCAACAATGACTAGCTTATTAATTTTATTTTGCTTTGGTTTGCTTCAATTTTAGGAAATTGCAGTTTCAACTCATATATTCCAATTCTGGAAGTGCATATTTGAACCTCAAAGTTCCTATATAATTTCCCCAAGTTATTGTACAAATATCGTAAGGCTGAGTTCCTGTTTTTACCTATTTCTCCAAAGGAAAGAGATTCTGTCCCTGATCCCTAATCTCTAAGGCTGAATCCAAACCAACTGTTGCTAGACCTCTTTATGACTTGAATCTCCATTATCCCTCTATCTGCTTATTTTCTTGAACATTCTTCGTATGTTCTGCTGCTGCCACAAACTGAAATTATGGTCTTATTTCATTTAGAACATTTAACAAGCAGTATTGAGAATCTATCACAAACTAGATTTGCGATGTATGTTTAATAAAAGTTCCTTGCCTCCAGTTATCTTAAATTCGTTAGAGGAGATAAGCAAGTGTGAAAAGTACAAACTAGAAAAAGGATTCATAAGTAAGTAGATAGGGAAGCAAACAAACAAATAAAAATCCAACTACCTAAGATAATCACTGATTAAATATGTACACACATTTTTTTCAGTCTTTTTCTGTGATATGTAATTAACTGGAATTAACGTATATTATCTATTCTAAATTTTGCCCCAAACTACATTCTCAGGATTTTTCTCGCATCAAACATTTTTCTTCAATGTACTTTATGATGAGTGAAAATACCATCATATAACTTTATTCATTTGTCATAATTTTTGCATTTTCATTTTTTTCTTTACAATTAATGCTGTGATGAGAATCATAAAACAGATCTGTGACTATTTCATTCAATAAATTTATAGAATTATAAAGTCTCAGTTAATATGCACATAATTGGCTAATTTCACATATATTATCAAATTTTCCCCCAAGGCTAATGTACTGATTTTTACTCCTAGTTGAGAAGTTTGAGTTCTAAATTTATTGTAACTTCAATAGGCATAGAGAAATATACCAGGTTATTTAACAGGCTGTGATTTACTAATTGGTTAAGTGTTAGGGGGAAAAATACATCCTTAAATTTCATTCAAATAAACTTTAAATGTATTAAAGTGCTAAATATAAAGAAAATGCAAAAGAACTTGAAGAAAATATAGGTATTGTCTATCAATTATAGAATGGGCAGGGCTTTTCTAAACATAAACATAAATAAATCATAAAGTCAAAGATCTGTGAACATGTTTTATTTTCTACATTTAAAGAAAATGAAGTTATAAAGCAAATGAAGTATTTGGAAATTAAGTTTGCAGGGAACACTTATTCCTCATTCCTGGTGTTTCCTTTCATGTAGAAGGAGCTTTACTAGTGTTACACTCTCAGCTTCTCTGCCTAGCAAAGAATCGGTAAGTTTTCTTGCTGGTAAATTTGGGATGGATGAACTCGGTGTGATTGGCTCAGCTCATTCCTTTTTTTTGCTAGCTGGATCACATGCAGAGAACACGTGTTCTGTTCAACAGCTCTGCGGTAGGCTTTTTACTGCTAAGGTCCAAGTAAGAGCTTTAAGCCTCAAATCCTAAGAATTTTAACCTGGAAGTTTGTCTGCAGCTTATGGAGACTTTTCCCAAGGGCAAGGAGCCCTTTTACATTGTTGTGAGTATTAAGTGATGGTGTGTGGGATGAATAGACCTCAGCAAAGCCTCTGGGTCCCAAGAACATCAGAAAGACGATGGCCATGAGTCGTCTCGGTCAAAACACAGATGCCAGGGCCTTAGGGGTTGCAAGTTGCTGCTGGCTGACTTTGAACTACACAGAGCAGCTTTTCATGAGTAGATTTGGCTGGTATAGTATTGAACTGGAAGAAAAGATTGCCTTTCCATTCTTGGACTTTTTAAGTGTTCCGTAGGTAGGAGAATGTTGGCAGCTTTTAAACTGAAAGGCAGCTGAATTCTGTGTCTGCTATAGAGTGCTAGTAAGCTTCTAGCTTTAAATTCTGCCTGCCAGGGCTAGCACTTAAAACTTGATATATTGGCTAATGTAGTTGGCTTCTAGAATGGCCTCCAAAGATCCCTGCTTTCTTAAATTTGCACCGTTGTGTCATTCTCTCCCCTCGAGTGTGTGCTGGATTTGGTAACTCACCTGTGGTGAATAAAATGTGGCAATGCCAGGTTAAAAGAAATTCAGAAAGGCAAGCATGGAAGCAGAAAGACCACTTAGAAGGTGATTGTAATATGTTGAGAGCTGATGGTGGTTTGGACAAGGTTTCATCAGTACAGGTGGTGAAAACTGGTTGAAGAGTATATATATTTTGATGGTAGAAGGACAGAATTTCCTGATGGTTTGGTTATGGGCTAGGAGAGAAACAGAGGAGACAGGGATGACTTCTAAGGTTGTGCCTAAACAAACAGAAGGATTAAGTAGGAATTTACTGGGAGAGGAATGACTGCAGAAGTAACACATCTGAAGTGGAAAAAAAAAATTCAATAGTTCAGTTTGTTCAAGTTAAGTTTGAAATTCCAGTTGGACATGGGAGTGGAGATGTCAGGTAAGCACTTGGATACACTGCCTGAGATACGATGAAGAACAAGGTTATGAAAAAATCAGGAGTTCAAGTGAGGCAGGAGATAGATGGGCCCCAGGCTGAACAGTTTCTCCCCTGTCGACAGAAACTCCATAAAAGCAGGATAATGGAGGAGGCTGGTCCCTGCCCAGATAAGAGATAAAAGACCTCATATTACACATTCTCGAACTCAAGGAGACCTCCCCGACTACACATGTGCAGAAAGGCTCCTTGGAGGTTCAAAGAGGGAGGGGGAGCCCCCCCATAGTAAGTGATGTCAACCTCCCATGGGCCTCTTCGCTAGAATCCATCTTGGCTAAGAGATGCACACGCACACATGGGAGGACCCTGAGATATACCAAATACAGACTCACAACCAGGCAAAGCAAGATGATTGGCCAAAGGAAACCCGGAAGAAATGCCCCATAAAAGTGATTGAAACTACCACGAGGGCGCGACTCTCCCTCTGAGCCCGCCTGTGTGTCTATCCACACACGTACTGTACTCTTTTTTCCTCCTAATAAACACTTTACTTGCTTCACTACTTTCTGTCTCTATGTGAAAATTCATTTCTACACAGCTGATGGGCCAGGGCCTTGTCACTGTCCACTGGTCCCTGGTGGTCTGTTGGCTAGGATTCAGCGCTCTCACTGCCACTGCCCGACCTCAAATCTCTGGCTGGGAACCGAAATCTTGCTTCAAGCCGCTGCAGGCCAAGGCCATCTGAAATCACAAGGAGCTGAGATGCTAAGGGGGGGCAACAATTTGGATAAATAAGAACTATTTCAAGAGCAATATTGGAAGTCATAAAAATGAATAAGGATCCACATTCTTTTTAAAGAATAGGGGGAAGAATATGATGGGGGTCAAACAAAGACTACAATAAAGAGGGGTAACAAGTAGAATAATCTGATGAACTTCAAGCTTTGAACCAAGAGTTATTAGGGAGACAGGAAAGATGCTGGTCAGGAAACTGAGGAGGAACAAGGACACCTACTTCTTCTCTCCACCCCTTAACGTTAGGGTGTGATCATGAAAATCACCACCACACAGCTTATGCTACCTGGAAACCAAAATGACTTCACCTAAATTGTTCTTTCATCATACGTCTCAAAGAAGACAAGAAGTTTAGCATCTTCCTGTAGCCAATACACATAGACCCAACTTAACCAATTTATAACAAAGGAAAACCAAAAAAAGGGAGTGAGCAGAATAAACATAAAATATTTACTTCAACTTTATACCCATTGTCAATTTTGTTTAGCAAATTTCTTTCTATTTTTTTTTCTCACACCACAGTGGCAGCCAACTGGCCAGTTCCACAGGTATTATTTAATGAACATTAAGATTCTTGTCATCTGGCACATAATAGATGCTCAATAAACACCTTCTGAACAAGTAAATCACATGAACTCATAGACATAAGGACATCTGACCCTTTAAGACATAACTCAGAGATGGATAATTTCCATGACCAAAGGATTTTCTATGAAAAGACTTTGTTTAGCAAATTTCTGCTGTATTATATACTGTAATCTTTATGAGGGTCACATGCAGTTTACCTCTTTTTCCACACCTCATTTTCTAAACTCCCTCAAATTATCTAGAAACCGTGTAGTGTTCACCCAAATCTGTCCGTTCCTAATACCTAAATCCTGATCACTGAAGGTGTCAGCTCCACTACTATGCACAGATCACAACTGTTAAGGGAAACTTTGGGTTTCCATTTTTGTTCTTTTGTTTCTTTTTAAATAATTTAATTCACCACACGAAAAAGACAATTTTGAGGTGGGATACATGTGACGGTGTGCAAGAGTCACCTCACCAGGGCTCCCTAGAATTATTTTCATCTCTTCCTAAAAGTATTAACAGCCCACCAACGTGGTATAAAAATATTTTAAACTGAAAACGTCTGAACAATCGGTAGTCACAGAAAGAAACATTACCCTAACCTAAGCGGAGCCTCCGGAAAATACAGCTTCCATTGATCCTTCTCCTAGGGAGTTTCCCATTTAGGAAAAGACTGACCCTCAGCACCAGAAGAGTGAATCCAGCTGTCCATTAGCATCAAAAAGCCCCACAGAACCTTCCCTACTTTCCCACTGAAGCCCTAAACCGGCCCCCTTTTGTGTTGTGTTGGTACAGAAGCCTTTACGTCTGTCTGGCTATTCAGTGACTCACTACTGAGTAGCTCCATCTGCATAATAAACTCCTCCTGTTAATCTGTCCATTATCAGTTAATTAGAGGGGCCCAAATCAGTCAGTCCTAAATTGGTAGAGGAGAACTTTTCCTCCCAACACTTCCCAAATTCATGTTCATTTACATGACAGTTCATTCACATTGATAATTTGAAATTGGCCACAGGGAAGGATTATTTTACACCACAGAAATTGGCAAATGTTACAAATTAAGGCATTTTTCTTTGGAGAGCTGATTGTTAACCACTGACCTGCACAGAACTGGACGCTTTCAACATGCAGACATATACTGCAATATAACCCGTTATACAAGACATTGACGGGGACCAGATGAAGCTTTAATTTTTTTTTTTAATTTCTTCACTTTCTAGAAGTAAACAATCACAACATACATGGGGAAGGCCAACTTCTGAATAGGGCTTGTTTTGCAAACTATCATTTTCCATGTTTTCATCTCTATATTGGAATGAAAACCTGATTTAAAATATTATAATCCTTGTCTGTACTATTGTATTTTAAGAGATCCCCCTAACTCAGTCTCTCCCCTAGCCAATTCTTCCCACACCCTAACATCAGATTGATCTTTCTGAAATGGCTCTTCATGCCCCTTCTTTGCTGAAAGATTTCAACATTTCACTTAGGCCATGAATGAATTCCACACTCTTTAGACTGGGATTCAGGCACCCCTCAAAATGAGAACAACCTTCCATTTTAATTCCCTCACCTTTACTTACCTGAGTCCAACTCCCAAGACAACTTTTTTCCAACAATCCTTTTTAACCCTAATTCTCACCCATCCTGACACTTAACTTGCTTTCAGTCATTATGATCTCTCCACCTAAACATTTGGAAATGCCCTTCTCCAGTAACCCTATTATCAAAATCTCGTTCTCATTTACAACTAAACTTAAATGCCCACTCCTCCAAGAAAGCTTCTCTAATGCCTTCAACAGTAAGCAATATTGCAATTCTCTGAACTTTTTTTTTTTTTTTTTGCGGTACGCGGGCCCTCACTGTTGTGGCCTCTCCTGTTGCAGAACACAGGTTCCGGACGTGCAGGCTCAGCGGCCATGGCTCACGCACCCAGCCGCTCCGCGGCATCTGGGATCTTCCCTGACCGGGGCACGAACCCGTGTCCCCTGCATCGGCAGGCGGACTCTCAACCACTGCGCCACCAGGGAAGCCCCCTCTGAACTCTTATAGCACACTCTCTGCACCTCTTTGGGGCTCTTATAATATTCTAACATTATATTTTGGGGGATATATATCTTATTTCCTGTCTAGATTTCAAGGTCCCTGTGGGTAGTATACTTAACTTACACATGTATTCCTCAGAGTAAAGGGGAAAAAGGTTTTCACATAGCAGATACCAGAAAAAATAAATTTATATATATATATATATATATATATAAATTTTCTCCTTTTATACATTTATAAAAAGCTGCTCAGGTCATCCTTGTTTACCACCAATATTGAGAATCATTAGATTAAATGAATGAAGAGATCAATGAATGCTGAACTTGGTCATATCTTTTGAAAGGTTTCCTAAATATTTGTTCAAGAAGCAAATAAATGGGCTCCTTGGGGGTAGGGGTATGGAATGTAGTGTCTCGATAAAAGAATAGGTAAGATTCAGTACTTTATTATGGAGTGCTTTAGAGGATAAGTGAAGTAAGGATATGAAAGAACAAATTTTGTTTCATTTTTTTTTTGTTGAACTGCTTTTAACCTGTGTTTTTAACCTATGTTAAACATATTTTGAAATATTGTTTATTATTTTTGTGAAATAATCTAATCAGAAAGTGGACAATTTAAAAGGTCTATGATCTGGTCCTTATCTACCTCACTGGCTTCATCTCCAGACACTTCTCAACTTCAACTTTACAGTTTGGCAGAGAATCTTGAAAATTCTGATACAGAGCAGTTAATCACCTGACGTGCTCTATTAAGATGCTCATTTTGGCCTCACTGCGGAGATTCTAGGACATGGTCTGGGAAACTGTATATTGAATATGTATCCAAGGGTTCTTTCTCAGATGTTCTGAAGACTCTGCTGTGGTAGTTAAGAACCTGCTATAGTTCCCGCATACATCCACTGGTCTCATAGCTCCTTGCCCTCACTAAATCTCTTCTGTTCTCCCAGAAAGCTCTTTAACTGTTCCAGTCCCTGACTCTCCACCCTAAACATTTCCTTTTCCATCACTGTGCAGCTCTCACCTAGCACATTTGAACGCATTTCCTGAGCTGTAATTCAGCATCATCCCTGCTGCAACAATAGCCGATGTACACCTTTGCTTCTTGAGTGAGACTGAGGCTGCTTGGTTTCAACTTCAGCACAGGAAGTTATTAACTGTTACCTTACGCAAGTTACTCATCCTTTCTGGGCAGCACTTTTCTCTTTTGTAAAATGGAGATGGTAATAGAACCCACTCTTAAGGGCTGTTGGGAAGAGTAAATGAGATAAAACTACTAAAAACAGAGCAGGCACACGTAAAGTGCTAAATAAGTGCTAGGCTTTAGCTATTATCATGCTATATTGAAACAGTTTATGTGCCTGTCTGCTAAAACTGTGAGCCAACTTCACAGGCTCATGTGATCTTCATCCTTATATCACAGAAACTACCAGAGTTATTCAATTAGGATTTATTATATAGTTTATTACATGGTTTATCTCTATAAATGTAGATAATTAGGTTAAAAACAAAACCAGGTATGTAAACTACTTTTGAAACCTCCTGTTTTGTAAGTTCTGCTTAATAAGAGTTAAGTAGCTTTCTGTTTGTAGCTTTAAAAAAATTAGCAGTTTCTCAATTAACTTTAACTATAGTTAAATACCCAGCATATTAGAATGTCCATCTTATCCAATGGGATAAATATACAACAAAAACAATGAGACATTTTTATGAATTGTTGAATGTGGAACTGGTTGGCAGGAGCTAATCAGTTAATGTAAATGTAAATAAATTCAGCCACAAAGCACAGGTGCACATTTCTGTGGACATTATTCACCCTGATTAGACGCATACTTTATTTTCAATGAAAACAAAATTTAAAAAATCAGCATGATGCTAATCCAACTCTAATGGTCACTGCCTATAAATTAAAATTGATAGTTGGATATAAGTTTTATATTTGGGGAAAGGAATCAATGAGTTTTGTTTTGCTTTTTTTAATGTTCTGCTTTCTTTCACTCTTTTTCTTTTTTTTTTTAAATAAATTTCCTTCTTTATTTTCTGGCTGCGTTGGGTTTTCGTTGCTGGGTGCGGGCTTTTCCTAGTTGTGGTAAGCGGGGACTAGTCTTCCTTGCGGTGCACAGGCTTCTCATTGCGGTGGCTTCTCTTGTTGCGGAGCATGGGCTCTAGGCGCGTGGGATTCAGTAGTTGTGGCACACGGGCTCAGTAGTTGTGGCTCGCAGACTCTAGAGTGCAGGCTCAGCAGTTGTGGTGCATGGGCTTAGTTGCTCCATGGTATGTGGGATCTTCCCGGACCAGGCCTCGACCCCATGTCCCCTGCACTGGCAGGCGGATTCTTAACCACTATACCACCAGGGAAGTCCCTACCTATATCTTTTGTCCAATTACTGTTCTAAGTAATTTTAATCTGACTACACTGATTTAACACCAACAGGGCTTGCACTCAATAAAGTAATATGAAAATTTTATACAGTAATATAAAGAAAATTTCTTGAAAAATTATAAATGTCACCACCTGTGTATCAAGATATAAATATTTGGTTTAATAATATTAGTAAGTAAAACAAAATGTACTAATGTGAAGAGTATTTATTTTTCCTCTGCAAGTTCATAAACTGTTGAGATTCACCTAAATGAGCTACTTAATGTCATGTGAGTACAGACAAATCTCACATGAACCTAGACAATCACAACTGCTTTGCCTTTACACTTCCCTCTTATGTAAATGTTTAGTTCCATCCCTTACTCCTTTCTGGATCTAACATTCTATGATACTTCAATAAATAATATCTACTCAAAGAGTAAAATAATAATGAGCATTTTAAGATCCATTTCAGCTTTGAGTTCCAGGGCTCTCACACAATATATTATCTTTGAAAATGTGCAAAAGAAGGGAGATGTTATCACCGAATTTCTACAGATCAATGATTTGGTTTATAAATTAATTCCTTATAATACTTCATTGTATTAGATGCATTTTAAAACTTCTTCAGCCTCACAAGACACGAAATTTCTCATTTATGCTACATCTTTATTTATAATAGATGAACTTATCAAGTTCACATTATCTGAGGCTTTTATTCAAAACACTGTGTCCTCAAATTTAACATTTTAATTTATTTTTCAATTATACATCTTTCAGTTCCCTATTGGTTGCAAAATATACAGAGATCAAAAAATTCTGGATTAGCAAAAAAGAAAAAAAAAAGGCAAAAAAACATTCTTGCCCGTTCTGGCCTTCTCCTTACATGCCCTCTGAAAACAAAAGAAGGCAACTTTAGTAGAGAACACAGTATATTGGTAAATTGTAGCTCATTGGCACTCAGATTTGGTAGTGTAGTAAATGATTTCCAAACATCTTTTCTTCTCTATAAAATTTAGGATTGTAGCTTTTAAAGAATGCAGTGCTGAAATTGTTTTCATAAATTAAACTCACACAGAAACACACACACATACACACACGTACATATCATGCAGTGAGAAAGTGCCCAATATACTGGCTTAATGGAGCTTTTATACTGAAGGGAGTATCTGGCAGATGTTGCCACATTTAATAAGCGCCCTTACTCTTTGTAAGATTCAAAAAAGATTTTGAGTTAATCCCAGCTCTGGAAATTTTCTTCAGAAAACAAACCAAACAAACATAAAGCCATTTTCCATGCCCCCAAAGAACAGAACATTTTGAACCATTAGGTTTGTCTATGGCACAAAACCTTCCACTGGCACTAAAAGCTGGTATGATGAACACTTAAGAACTATACTGAAATTTTCTTTCCTACTCTCTATTAACCTTTTCTCTCAATTAAGCAGGGAAAGTTACTATCATACTGCAGACTAGTAAATTAGCTGCCCAGCCAAATGAAATGACTGCTCACTCAATTTCTGCAACTTCCTGAATATAAGGACTCATGAAAAAGCTCGTAACACACAAACAGAAGTTTTTCTACCAGAAAAAGAAATGTTGTGCTTTTAATCACTAAATTTTGAAGGCTCCAACTTTGGTTCAATAAAACTGAGGATTATTAACATATACGAAGTAGTTATTGAAATACCTAATTCCTGATAGATGCTCAATAATTATTATGATTTCCACTCAATAAGAACGATTTTGCAAAAATTGGGATTTGTATGAAATTTTCTGACTCCTAGTCCAGTGTTCTTTACCTACCACAATAGTCATCACTCTCCTTCAGTTCATGTGTCCTGGTTAAGACTATTAGCGCAAACATTAATTTCTAAATTGCTATGACACTTTCATTGTCATAAAAGGATTGTTTACAGAATTTTTAACATGTGTGTGCCTTTTTTCTGGCAACTAAATTATGAACTGAAAGATAGGAATTTCCCTTCCTCCCTCCCCTCCCTTCCCCTCCCACCTTTCTTCCTTTTTTCCTCCCTCCCTCCCTCCCTCCCTCCCTTCCTTCCTGCCTTCCCTCTCATATTAGTTACTATTGTACAAGACATGTATTAGACACTTAGGGAATGAATTGGCTTTGGTATATCTCTGGTAGCGTACCTTTGGAGTATCACAAAAATTAGACAACTTAGAAATAATTTAGACTCATACCTTATTTTATAAGAAACTGAAACCTGGAGAGTTTTCCAGAGGTTACACAAAAGTTAGTTGCAAAATATGACAAGAACCAAGCCTTACACCTGATAGTCAACTGAACAGTTAACTATCAATAAGATACCTTTCCAAGTCATCAAGTGTATCCACCCCCATCCCTGATTTTATCATTAATTCACAAACTTCTTATCACATCAATGAAGTTTTCTCTTGACAGATCCCATCCTGTTAGCAAATTTCCTTCCCTGAACGAAATATACATTGAGTTTACAATTACTTCCCTTTCTTCATAATCTAGAAAATCCAACTTTAATTTGTAGCAGGGAAACAGTAAATGGGAACATATGAATTTGGGGTAAGAAATTATTTTAAACCATAACTGTAAAACATTTTTCACATCTCTAAAATCGAGATAGTATCTTAATATTTGTTCTTATAGTTTTTATCTCATGAGATTTTTGTGAAGATTAAATATGTTTATACACATAAAGCTCTAAGCTTAGATCAGTACCTGGCACTTAGTCACTAACAAATGTTAGCTCTCTTTTAAGAGAGACTTTGAGGACTCAGGCCACTGTGAAGTAGAATAATATTCAATGAACACAACCTCATCATTAACCTCATCCCTAGAAGTCCCACTCTACTGACCTTTAACCCTGAGTCTGACATTATAAAACTGTGCCCACATTTCTAGGATAGTATTAAGTTTCTTTAATTTCCTTCCACAAATAAAGAGACATATTTAGAAAGAATACAGAATATGCATTTAAAATAAGAAAAGTAGAAATAACTTTGAGAGTCAATAGGTCATCTATTACATTTGAATGAGAAATGAACAAAATCAAACACATCATTTAATTTTAAGCTTAATTTGATAATGTTGTATATGATACTGCTGTATGTTGTTGGGTGATAAAGGGCTAAAATAAACTAAAATAATTTTGTAATTATGATTAACAGTGCTAAAGACTGGACATACCTATTGCAGAGCCTAGCTTAGCTAATGTAATGTGTTCAAGGCACTGCACTACCCTTATTATGCTAGCTAACTGAAATAGTTAATGAGTAATGGTCATTCATAAAGTAGAATTCATATTTCAAAATTAACAAGTTATTTAACCAACATCATTATGGAATGAGGTATTTTACATTTTTCAGTATAACTGAAGTTCTCATTTCAATTTCTTTAAAAAATTGTATGTTAAATAGACATTACTGTAAAATATATTACATATACCCCTGCCTTATTAATTTTTGTGTGTGTGTGGTAGGCGGGCCTCTCATCGCTGTGGCCTCTCCCGCTGCGGAGCACAGGCTCCGGACGCGCAGGCCCAGTGGCCATGGCTCACGGGCCCAGCCGCTCTGCGGCATGTGGGATCTTCCCAGACCGGGGCACGAACCCCGCATCCCCTGCATCGGCAGGCGGACTCCCAACCACTGCGCCACCAGGAAAGCCCCCCTGCCTTATTAATTTGAGTACACTGAACCGCAGTTCATTCTAATTTATGATTAGGAATATCATTATAAGCATCGATTACTCTCCTATGCTTTGTTATCCTGGGACTGCAGCTTGAATTACTGCCATTCTGTCAGTGTCCCTTCACGTTACTGCCATCATTATGCCTCTAGCAAATCCCCCTCCTAATTTGTTACTTTTAATCGAGGGTTTTCAAAACTTATTTGACCATGTAACATTTTTCATACTGTAAGGCATAAATAGAACACAATGAGGAAGTCATGAAATAAAATGTGCACTAGGATTACAGCAGGTGCTCAAAATGTACTTGAGGTTACAGATGATCAGCATTCGATTATCATATTTTAAAAAAACATTTAGTAACATAACAAAGACATATAAAATTATACGTTAAGGCACATAACATCAGACAAGCTATTGGACAGGTGGTTAGCAAAGCTATGAATCAAAGAAAAAATGAATCGTAATTGTTTAATGTTCCATGTAATTTAGCTTTCAACTTCATGATGGAAATTACAAATGAAAAATATTTTCTTAAATGAGATTTTTCGTGATCACAAGAGCTCTATAAATGTGTTTGGTATTTTTCATATATATTTGAAAATAAATTGTAAAAGGATAATTAATCACTAAATTTAAAAAAATGCTTTTATGAAGTTATTTTGTGCTGTATTCTCCCAGAACACCAGTTAACATCTCACTTAATATAAGAGTTCTTTGGAACATGATCTGTGAAATACTGGTCTAACCGTGATGGATTTAGAAATAAGATAACCAAGATTATTTACAGTGGAGGAGGCATATGTACCTATAAAAGACTGAGAGTCACATCTTGGAGCAAAACTTAGGAGTTTAATGTAGGCATATATAAATTATACAATAAAGATTTAATAGTAAATTTATTAAGAGAACTGATAGTCTAGAAGTAAGGCTTCTATGGTATATCATTAAAAGCTGCTATCATCTACTAAGGATCTACTGCATTTCAGACACTGCACTGAGCATATAATTAACACTCAAGGCAATCATATGAGATATGGAAGATTATTACTTCTATTTTCTAGATGCAGTAATTGAGACTTTGAGAGGTTAAGTATATTGTTAAAAGTTACTCAAGTAACTAACAGAACTGGGATTTTATGTCTGACTTCAGAGTTTGACTCAAGATTCCTTGAAATAGAAAACAGGAAGCTCCAGATGAAAGCATGTAACTTTGTATTCTGAGATCACTGTCTATGTGTTAGCATTTTGTCAGGAAGTTGGAATTCCAACCCTAGATGATGATTGCAAGGAATTAAACTGCTTTTCTTTTTTAGCTTAGAGAGAGTCAGAAGAAAGCTAAGGAGGCAATGAGTTGGTTTCTGGATGCAGGAGGAGGATGAAATGTTCAAGGGAGTGCAGCTCATGCATGAGGAAAGAATATGGTCTCACTGACAGGGTAGAAAAAAGGTATTTGGAAAAAAGAAGAGGAAATTAGCCCAGAAGCAGAAAAAACAAACTGAACTTACAGAACTCTAGGGACATTTGACATAAAGGACAACAGGTTTCTCTAAGAGGGAATTTTTAATAGGTTTTAAAGGAACATAATTAGTTCATTCAGTGGGACAACTGGGATTTGAGAAGAGGACACACAATAAACTGATTAAAGACATCTTCCTCTAAGGGGTGAGTGAAATATTAGTTTTCCCATAAAGAAGCACTGACAATCAAACCAGACTCACACTTTTAACACTTAGCTTATAGTGGCAAGCAGATGAGCATTTAGCTGTTCTCTTCACCTTTCTACTCAAGCATTCCTTAACCCCCATCTGTACCACCCAGAGAGTTCATCTTTTTCCCGAGTATGTACTTGCTTTGAATGTCAATATATTATTATATTTATCACACTAATATTTTTAAGGCTTAGAATCTCTCTGAGAACATGAGCTTCTGGTAGTAATCACTGCTAGTGTCCCACACATATTGTTTTCCATCACTTGGGCCAGCTCTGCGCCTGCCTGCCAAGCATGCTATGCTTTTAAAGGTTCATGTCTGCATCCTTCAGAGGGCTGCCCAGAGCACTGGAGTCTCGTCTCCTATAGGACCTGCTGGATGTACCTGGGAGCTTTCAGCACTACCACATGCTCATAACTCCACTGCCTCCTGTCCTGGCCAACAGGAGTATAAGAGCCCTATTCCTTTGTCTGCAGGCAGGACAAACCCTGAGGTGTAATTTAACATCCAGAGCTTCCCACAGGATCAGTCTGAGTCTTGAAAGTCAACTGAAATTTCTCCATTTCCTGGATTTTTTGACTCTGGTTCCTGTTTTCTCCACTCCCTGACTGCTTTCTCCTGGGAGCACTTCCTTGATATTAATCACTAATACCTGAACCTTAAGCTCAGGGTCTACTTATTGGAGTGTCCGACCTACTGCACTCCTTGAATCTGGGTAGCATGATTAATTATTTTTGAGGTCCCAGCACCAAAGCCAGTCCTTGGCATAAAACAGGTAGTGTGTAGTGGATAATATTTAAATTAAATGTTAGGAATCATAGTTCAATTTTACCTATGTTAATAAATGATTTAAAAACTAATCTTCTCTTTTTTAACTACAATAATACATCATAGCCAAATATGTTGGGTAAAGTAAAAGGTTGTTTTTTTCCATATGGAGAGCTTCCAGCAGTTTGACCTATCATTGTTTACTTTCAGGACTTAAACTCTGACTTATTGAATGCCCATGCCCATCCAGATTGCCAAGTAATTTGTTTAGTCATCTCCAGAGGGCATGGATCTTGCTTCCCCTTCTCCAGATTGAATTCAGTGTTCCCTGCATTAATCTGAATACTAAGAGATTGAGAGAGAAAATGTCTTCAAGTTTGAACTCCTGTATCTTCAGCATTTCCAAAGATCAAAATATCACACAACCTTGAAAAGAAAAGTAAGCACACTTTAAGAAGAGCTGCCATCTCTAAATGGTTAGGCAAATGTGTGAACTCACCAGAGTACACGTGGTGTGACTAAGATCGTTTTAACTCAAACACTACTACTCAGGTTTTCTTTATTTTTCTTAGCCCAGATACATGTAAGCTAGCTATCTTCTCACATAATTTTAGTAGCTCTCTTGCATGGCAATACGAAAATATTTTCAGACACATATTTGAGTAAACAAATAACACTGCATATTTATTTGTCTTGAGGTTCCTCAGAATCTGAAAGCACAACTGATCTATCAAATGGTAATTTTATAAATATTTGAATGCCCAAAGCAGATAATTCATTCAATGTGTTTAAAAGTTCCATAGATGCATCAGTTAAATAGGTTTGTCATATGATTTCTTTGTCTCAGTGTATGATAATTCAAATGTTGAACAGGCTCACAGGAGACATATACATGCCACCATTAAACATTAAGTAGCATGGAGATTCACAAGGTTATTTACCTGGAAAATTTAGTAGGCAGTAACCTCTTCTGAGAGGCTAAAACTTATTTAAAATTTTTAATTTAGTATATGTTTATTAGGGTTCTTTTTAATGGTATGACAAGTGTGTAATACTGTGACAATCATCTAAGTTTTCTAGGTAGAAAACTTTTTTAAAGGCTACTTGTAACGTTAGATAGTATATATTATTAAATTGTTTCACAGACGTTTAGTGTACAGTGTTTTTCGTGGTTTGTGGATTTGTAAGAGATCATACACACATGCATGCATGCACACACACACACTTACTCTACCAAATGTAAAATAGATAGCTAGTGGGAAGCAGCCGCATAGCACAGGGAGATCAGCTCGGTGCTTTGTGACCACCTAGAGGGGTGGGATGGGGAAGGTGGGAGGGAGGGAGACGCAAGAGGGAAGAGATATGGGGACATATGTATATGTATAACTGATTCACTTTGTTATAAAGCAGAAACTAACACACCATTGAAAGCAATTACACTCCAATAAAGATGTTAAAAAAAAAAGAATGAGAATTATTTAGCAAAGGATACAGAAGATATAGGCTATGAAAGGCTACTGAGAGTGGGAGAAGATGTGTATGTCCTGAGTGATGGTCTCTGGTCTTTGGTTCCCTAAAAAGGACACATATCCTTAACACATGGTCTGCAATTAGTCTCTGGACAGAGTTGAGAACACAGACTAATGTTTACTATACCTCTGCCCTTTTATATTTGGGGTTACAGTACCATCTCAGAAAAATGTACACTAACGATCTATGCTCTTATGTGTAAAGAAATGTTTATGATGCTCAAGCTGTTTTGGTTTCTGAACAAAACTCAGCATCAACAAGGCCATCTTAACAAAGATGAGTGAGGCTGGGGATGGTCTGGGAACTAGATCAGAGTGAGAGCCCAGGAGTCCCTAAAAAATATTTCTGTCCCTTGCTTTCCAGATTCCCAGAAAGATATTTCCTTGCATCATGAAGTAATCGCTTCTCATTGGTGGCGACCTGTAGATTATGAAATACACGTTCTCAGGAATTTTACATTAGACATTAGGAGGAGAATTTTGAAGCGCTTCTGTGAAAAATCTACTCAGGTCTAAGACCTGGGAAGAAATGATTGCTTTCTCTTCTAGTCTTGTCAGTATCTTGTCTGAAAGAGCTGAAGCTATTTTGCTACTAGCCCCGGAGACACAATGGGCAAGAAAATTACAGTAGAGTCAAACCCTGTTATAAGGCACATAGGAACCTCACTCCAGTTGTGTGCATAATTTCTTTTCTTTAACTGATACTTTCAGTTCCTTGCTGCCAGAGGCATCCTGATACCATATCTGTCACCAGAAGTGAGTTGTCACAAGTAACAGACACTAAAATGTTGACCTGTTGGAAAAGAGGAGATAAAGCAAGGGAGAGGACGATCCACTCCTTTCTTCAAAGCTTCATGGTTACTGACCCTTCTTGTGTGGTTTGGAAGCGTTTGGCTAAATGGTTACTCATTTTGCAAACTGAAAGGAAATTTTCAGAACACTGATGTTTTGGCAAATTCTCGCTAATTCTCTCAGTTCAGTCCTTCAAGAAAGAGTTATGCTTGGGCTAAAGTTGATGTATTAGAAAGCAGAGAAGGAATAAAATACAATTCTGCTTAAAGAGGCTGTTCATGTCTGGGCTATAATGTTAATTGATTTAGAGTTAATAATGTGGAACTTTGGGGGGTTGGAAAAGCCACACTTTCTACTCCAAGCTGTAGGTAATGCACACAGAGACAGTGAGAATGGAGACTGAGCAGATCTGATCAGAGCAAAAGGAAATCCTATAGTTCCAGACTTCCAGCAAACACTTCCAGTTAAAGATCTGGGGCCAAAGGGACATGTGACGTACTCTATTCTTACAGACACAGATAAATTTTCAATTGACAGCACGACTGGAGTGGTTAAAATCGTGAACCTCTTGGATCGTGAAGAACAGCAGGTGCATTACGTAAAGACTGAAGCCAGGGATCAAGCCAGAGAAGAACCCCAGCTGCTTTCCACGGTGCTTCTGAAGGTATCATTAGAGGATGTTAATGACAACCCACCCCAGTTTATTCCCCCTAATTACCATGTGAAAGTTCGAGAGGACCTTCCAGAAGGAGCCATGATCATGTGGTTAGAGGTCTATGATCCTGATTTAAGTCAGTCTAGTCAGGTGAGATACAGTCTTATGCACCACGGAGAAGGAAACTTTGATGTGGATAAGCTCAGTGGAGCAGTCAGAATCGTACAGCAGTTAGGGGACAACCTCATCTTTAAAATGTAGATGGATAGGACAAGTTATATGTGTGCATTCCCACATTGGGCTATTCTTCTAATTTTCCTCATGACAGAGGCCATTAAAGAATGATGATCTGGGGTTTGAGGGAGAGGATGGATGAGACTAATGTATACGGCTGGGACTGGATTTCCCAGGGAAAATAACTTACTGCGCCAGCTCTCTGGCTAGGTTACCAGGCTATGCAACTGAATGAAAATGAGTTAGAATCCAACATTATTAAGGAAATTGCATTACCAAAGTGACTCTAAGCCTCACCAAGAGTGCATTCCTATAATTAGACCAATTTTCAGCTCACCAAACCCACTCAACAGGAAGGGAGTTGTTAAAACTGTGCAGTCCCAGGGTAAGGCATTCTTCCGTGTGCCCATCCCCCAAGTGTCCATGGTAGATATGAACAAGGACATGTGCCACCAACACAGTCACCACCCCCGCATCCCCCAACAAGGAGCTGTCATATTGGCAAAACACGGAATTTAGTCAACTACCAAAACTGAGAATAACCACTATTCATTATTATTTTCCAGGAATACCACTGTGTTTTGTATTCCCGAAGTCCCTGGCCTCAGGCAGTAAGTGAAAAACTTTCACTGGACTATAAATAGTTACATTCCAACTTGATGGAAAGGTCTAAACTTAACACAGAGACCCTGAACTTGAATTTGCCTGAGGAACTCTCTGAGTCTTTATATTGTCTCATTTTGGAGATGGTATAAATATATTTCAGATAAGCACGGTCATGGGAAGAATGTGTGTTTGTATGCTGGGTAGCTAAAAATGTGGCCTACAGTGGTATCTTTGATTGACACCCTAAAATCCATTACATTCCTAAATGAGTGATAATTATGTTCTGCTTTCTAGTATTCTTTGTAAGAAAGGGATAATTCTGATAAATCTACTGGAGTCTCTGGGGGAAAGTTTCTTCAATCTCAAGAATGAAACAGAGAATCACAGATTTCTTCCCATTAGGATGTGGCTGTGTCTGGACGTGTGGCCTGGAAATGCTGCTGCCATCTTGTTACTAGCCTGAAGTTGATGCTGTTACCAGAGACACAATAGAATGCTGGAAAGTACCTGGGCACTGGATGACAAGACTAATTGTTCTGTGCCTGGAGCTGATCCTACCACAGACTACCATTTGTGGATTTTGCTCGAGCTGCGATCTTCTGTGATTTGCAGATCAAAACATTCTACACTATACAGTAGATTATCAGTGGATGGAATTGTTTCCAAATTTTAAAAGCAACCATAACTACCCATCACTCCCTATAAAAGTAAAAATATTAATGAATAACTCTAGCCCAGCCCATTTTATTTTCTGTTTTTCCTTGCCTCTAAAATTCTAAACCAGGAAACACACATCTGCCTAAAATAATGAAGAAATATAATCTAAAATATAAACTGTAAAGAAATCACAGGACTTTAGAAATTTCTTCTAGCTCGAAGAATTTATAAACTTGAACAAACACAAGCTTAAACAGTAAGGACAAAAATAATAGAATGTGTTATTTTTTTAAGTGGGTATAGCATGTCAGGCACTATTCTAGTTATACCATTTGATCCTCAAAAGAGAGAGTTATAATAATCTGATTTGGGAAACAAGGAAATGAAAGCTCAGAGTTTGAGGAAACATGTTTCAAACCTTCTTTCCCAGACACAACACAGTTTCTTGAAGAAAATGATTACATCCCAAAATAAAGACACATAGACACAACAACATAGACACAGTCCTTTGTTACATAAAATTGTAACTATGATCACTACTTTTCTAATTTTGACAGTTATAGGACTCTGTTTTAAATTTTAGAAGATAATATGAAGCTGTGCATTCAAAACATAATCACTGAATCAATCAAACTCAGAGCATTCTCTAGAGTACAAACAAAACAAAACATGACAGGTTTGAGGATTTGGGAAAGCATCTTTTGTATAACTGCTATTAAATGCTGAAGGCTTAGAAATATGTTAGCGGAAAAGACTGAAAGAAGACAGAAATTATTTTGTTCCACTCGTTCTTTCAGTCAAAGAAACACATCTCGCAAGACAATTTCAAACTATTATCAAACATATAATCTGTCATTAACTTATTACCTGAGAAATTATATTTTTATTAATTTTAGCAAACCCCCAAATTCCCTATTTTAGGAATATGTCACTTTTCTCTTGATTCAAATGGATACGTTATTTTCTTTTTAATAATTTAAATGTAAAAGCATAATTAATCATTGCAGCAGAAAACATATTTAAATTCATATATTTGGTGAATAAAAAATATTGGTTTCAAAGCAATTTAATTAGAGTTTGTCTATTTTAAAATCATTACCATTGCAAAAATTGTTAATTTCCCCCAACAGTGTTTTCACAATGAGATTATTTAGCAACTGGTCAGATTTTTAAAATTTCAACTGTAAATGACTCAGATTACTGAAAGCCAAACCATGTTTTTGCTATGTATCAACTAGACTATGATGTATAGAAAAGTGTGGAAAATATGGATTAACTAAAAGTAATATGATTGCCATTAGGCAATGCAGTCACTTGCTGTAATTAGATGTTCAAAAATAACCTGAGAAAGATTATAACTTAGTGCCATATTATTAGAAAGAAATTATTCACAAATTTTAATAATAAAAATTAATTCCAAATTTAAAGCTATTCAGTAATGAATAAAACAGGATGTGTACAGTAACATCTATGTAGTCACCAAGTTCTGAGAATTTATATAAACTGTTACATATATCCAAGGCAAAATGAGCCCTTAGCTGTCAGTAGACATTACTATGCTCACCAATAACCACTTTTTCTGCCACTAGCCATTTCTGTTAGTTAGATGGGGCACTGGGACTAGTTCTGGCTGGAGATAAACTGAAATAAAGTGTGCCTCTTCTGGGGTAAAGCTCACAACAGGCATGACTCCACCATGTATTTCCTTTCATTGCTCTGGTGATCAAGAAGATGCAGCTGGAGGATACATGGTGCCTTCAATAGTCTGGGACCCTGAATGACTTTATGGAACAAAGCTCTGGCTACAAAACTGACATGTGGCAAAAGCAAGAAGTAAATTTTGTTACTTTAAACCACTGAAATTCTGTGATAATCTGTTACTGTCACGTCCCCTAGCCTATCCTGACTAATACGGATCCCCTGGAGAAATAATTCTCTATAATATTAAGAAGAAAAAAAAAAATAGAAGGAAGAAAAAAAATAGGAGAAAGAAAAAGTCATTCACCAATTCATGTATATACTATATCTGGTCAAAAGCACCTGTTATTCTACACAGAAAAAGTATTTTTTTCAAGATCTGAAAGGATCTTATTAAGCTGATGATACATTTTTAAGTCTAATGTCTGTCCTTTTTAGCATAGGCACAAGTTATGGTGAAACCAATATAAATAGAATTATTAGAATTTAAAGTGTAAAGTAGATTTGTTTCTAAACCCATTCTGGGAAGCATTTCTACATGTGTGTGTGTGTTTGTGTGTGTGTGTATATATAATATGGAAGAAGATTAATGATTATACATATGCATATACATACATGTAATCTCCAAGAGGATTTACCTACCCCAAGTTTGCCAAGTCAGAGTAAGGATGTAATTCTTACGGGCTAACTGACACCTATGTTGGGATATCAAAGAGATAGGGGAAAGCCTGCTTCACACTTGCTCAACAGTTTTTAGCACTGGTAGTTCAGTGAAATTTAAAAATGTAAGAAATTAATAATTTATTTTCATTCAGTCTAGCGTCAGCAGTAGTGGACAAGTAGAGGATTACTTTTGCTTTCTTAAGGCAAAACTTGAAAACTGTAAACATTTTGACATTTCTTCCCTTTCCTTTATTTCCCAAGAGTGCAACACCAAAAACACTTCTAAAAATTTACTATTTTCCTGAGTTCTGTGAAGTTTGTGCAACTCTCACTTCTTAATTTAGTCCACAAATAAACGTGTGCTACCAAGTAGGATATAAATATAAACATACATATTACAATGAATCGATTATGAGTATTAACACAAAAGTCTTTAAATACATCATTAACATCAAAATATATGTCAGCAAAGGCCAAAAAAAATTGGCCTGACCATAAGATATATACTAACACTTGAAATCATAAAACTGAGTCCAACATAATTAAACTAAATAAATACCAATATGATTTCAAACTAATGTTTTGTGAATCAAAAAATAAACTCAGCTACAATTAGCTATACAATAAGCACTTACCGAATATATGATAACATACATAATTCTTCTCGCATCTTTAGAGAGCACACTCTCCACATATGATAAAAAACATGCATTTTGGTTAGAAATTCTTCTAAGAAGCATCACCTCTCTCTCTTTTTTTTTCTTCCTTAAATAAAAGCACAGGTTGTCTCCAGGTTGAAGTAAGACTTGTATATAATAGTTTATATATACTAGTTTATATTTGTTGATTTGTTTTGACAATCCCTCTCTCGCTCTGAAAACTCACTGAATCCTCATCGCAATCCTATGAGGTAAACACTATGAATATTCACATTTTAAAATGAGAAAACTGTGATAGGAGAGGTTGAAATAATTTGCTTAAGGTTACACACATGGGAGAGCTTGGATTTGGACCCAGGGAGTCTGATTTCAGAGACTGTGAATCGATATTTGTTAAGCATATGCTACACTTACTAAACTGCTCACTGAAAAATAGCCATAATAATGTAAGACAAAAACATTTCGTTGAGGGGAGAGGGGGAAGATGGCGGAAGCGTAAGACACTGAGATCACCTTTCTCCCCACAGATACACCAGAAATACATCTACACATGGAACAACTCCTACGGAACACCTACTGAACGCTGGCAGAAGACCTCAGACCTCCCAAAAGGCAAGAAACTCCCCACATACCTGGGTAGGGCAAAAGAAAAAAGAAAAAACAGAGACAAAAGAATAGGGATGGGACCTGCACCAGTGGGAGGGAGCTGTGAAGGAGGAAAGGTTTAGATACACTAGCAAGCCCCTTCACTGGCGGAGGCTACAGGTGGCAGAGGGGGGAAGCTTTGGAGCCACGGAGGAGAGCACAGCAACAGGGGTGCGGAGGGCAAAGCGGGGAGATTCCCGCACAGAGGATCAATGCCGACCAGCACTCACCAGCCCGAGAGGCTTGTCTGCTCACCCGCCAGGGCGGGCAGGGCTGGGAGCTGAGGCTCGGGCTTCTGTCGGAGCGCAGGGAGAGGACTGGGGTTGGCGGCGTGAACACAGTCTGCAGGGCGTTATTGCGCCACGGCTAGGCGGGAGGGAGTCCGGGGAAAAGGCTGGACCTGCCGAAGAGGCAAGAGACTTTTTCTTGCCTCTTTTGTTTCCTGGTGAGCGAGGAGAGGGGATTAAGAGCGCCGCTTAAAGGAGCTCCAGAGACGGGCGCGAGCCGCGGCTAAAAGCATGGAACCCAGAGACGGGCATGAGACGCTAAGGCTGCTGCTGCCGCCACCAAGAAGCCTGTGAGCGAGCACAGGTCACTCTCCACACCTCCCTTCCGGGGAGCCTGTGCAGCCCGCCACGGCCAGGGTCCCGGGATCCAGGGACAACTTACCCGGGAGAACGCACGGCTCGCCTCAGGCTGGTGCAATGTGACGCCGGCCTCTGCCGCTGTAGGCTCACCCCGTACTCCGTACCCCTCCCTCCACCCGGCCTGAGTGAGCCAGAGCCCCCGAATCAGCGGCTCCCTTAACCCCGTCCTGTCTGAGCGAAGAACAGACGCCCTCCCGTGACCTAAATGCAGAGGCAGGGCCAAATTCAAAGCTGAGCCCCTGGGAGCTGTGCAATCAAAGAAGAGAAATGGAAATCTCTCCCAGCAGCCTCAGAAGCAGCGGATTAAAGCTCCACAATCAACCTGATGTACCCTGCATCTGTGGAATACCTGAACAGACAAGGAATCATCCCAAATTGAGGAGGTGGACTTTGAGACCAAGATTTATTATTTTTTCCTCTTTTCCTCTTTTTGTGAGTGTGTATGTGTATACTTCTGTGTGAGATTTTGTCTGTATAGCTTTGCTTACACCATTTGTCCTAGGGTTCTATCCGTCTGTTTTGTTTTGTTTTTTTACTTAAAAAAATTTTTTTAATAATTATTTTTTTATTTTAATAACTTTATTTTATTTTACCTTACTTTATTTTCTTTTATCCCCTTTCTTTCTTTCTTTCTTTCTACTTTTTCTCCCTTTTATTCTGAGCCGTGGAGCTGAAAGGCTCTTGGTGCTGCAGCCAGGAGTCAGTGCTGTGCCTCTGAGGACGGAGAGCCAACTTCAGGACACTGGTCCACAAGAGACCTCCCAGCTCCACGTAATATCAAACGGCGAAAATCTCCCAGAGATCTCCGTCTCAACACCAACACCCAGCTTCACTCAACGACCAGCAAGCTACAGTGCTGGACACCCTATGCCAAACAACTAGCAAGACAGGAACACAACCCCACCCATTAGCAGAGAGGCGGCCTAAAATCATAATAAGTCCACAGACACCCCAAAACACACCACCAGACGTGGACCTGCCCACCAGAAAGACAAGATCCAGCCCCATCCACCAGAACACAGGCACTAGTACCCTCCACCAAAAGCCTACACAACCCACTGAACCAACTTTAGCCACTGGGGACAGACACCAAAAACAACGGGAACTACGAAACTGCAGCCTGCAAAAAGGAGACCCCAAACACAGTAAGATAAGCAAAATGAGAAGACATAAAAACACACAGCAGATGAAGGAGCAAGATAAAAACCTACCAGACGTAAAAAATGAAGAGGGAATAAGCAGTCTACCTGAAAAAGAATTCAGAATAATGATAGTAAAGATGATCCAAAATCTTGGAAATAGAATAGACAAAATGCAAGATATATTTAACAAGGACCTAGAAGAACTAAAGATGAAACAAGCAGTGATGAACAACAAAATAAATGAAATTAAAGATACTCTAGAAGGGATCAATAGCAGAATAACTGAGGCAGAAGAACGGATAAGTGACCTGGAAGATAAACTAGCAGAAATAACTACTGCAGAGCAGAATAAAGAAAAAAGAATGAAAAGAACTGAGGACACTCTCAGAGACCTCTGGGACAACATTAAAGGCACCAACATTCTAATTATAGGGGTTCCAGAAGAAGAAGAGAAAAAGAAAGGGACTGAGAAAATATTTGAAGAGATTATAGCTGAAAACTTCCCTAATATAAGCAAGGAAATAGTTAATCAAGTCCAGGAGGCACAGAGAGTCCCATACAGGATAAATCCAAGGAGAAACATGCCAAGACACATATTAATCAAACTGTCAAATATTAAATACAAAGAAAACATATTAAAAGCAGCAAGGGAAAAACAACAAATGACACACAAGGGAATACCCATAAGGTTAACAGCTGATCTTTCAGCAGAAACTCTGCAAGCCAGAAGGGACTGGCAGGACATATTTAAAGTGATGAAGGAGAAAAACCTACAACCAAGATTACTCTACCCAGCAAGGATCTCATTCAGATTTGATGGAGAAATGAAAACCTTTACAGACAAGCAAAAGCTGAGAGAGTTCAGCACCACCAAACCAGCTTTACAACAAATGCTAAAAGATCTTCTTTAGGCAAGAAACACAAGAGAAGGAAAAGACCTACAATAACAACCCCAAAACAATTAAGAAAATGGGAATAGGAACATACATATCAATAATTACCTTAAATGTAAATGGATTAAATGCTCCCACCAAAAGACACAGACTGGCTGAACGGATACAAAAACAAGACCCATATATATGCTATCTACAAGAGACCCACTTCAGACCTAGAGACACATACAAACTGAAAGTGAGGGGATGGAAAAAGATATTCCATGCAAAGGGAAACCAAAAGAAAGCTGGAGTAGCAATTCTCATATCAGACAAAATAGACTTTAAAATAAAGACTATTACAAGAGACAAAGAAGGACACTACATAATGATGAAGGGATTGATCCAAGAAGAAGATATAACAATTGTAAATATTTATGCACCCAACATAGGGGCACCTCAATACATAAGGCAAATACTAACAGCCATAAAAGGGGAAATCCACAGTAACACATTCTTAGTAGGGGACTTTAACACCCCACTTTCACCAATGGACAGATCATCCAAAATGAAAATAAATAAGGAAACACAAGCTTTAAATGATCCATTAGACAAGATGGACTTAATTGATATTTACAGGACATTCCATCCAAAACCAACAGAATACATATTTTTCTCTAGCGCTCATGGAACATTCTCCAGGATAGATTATATCTTGGGTCACAAATCAAGCCTTGGTGAATTTAAGAAAATTGAAATTGTATAAGTATCTTTTCCGACCACAACACTATGAGACTAGATATCAATTACAGGAAAAGATCTGTAAAAAACACAAATACGTGGAGGCTAAACAATACACTACTTAATAACGAAGTGATCACTGAAGAAATCAAAGAGGAAATCAAAAAATACCTAGAAACAAATGACAACGGAGACACAACGACCCAAAACCTATGGGATGCAGCAAAAGTAGTTCTAAGAGAGAAGTTTATAGCAATACAATCCTACCTTAAGAAACAGGACACATCTCTAATAAACAACCTAACCATGCACCTAAAGCAATTAGAGAAAGAAGAACAAAAAAACCCCAAAGTTAGCAGAAGGAAAGAAATCATAAAAATCAGATCAGAAATAAATGAAAAAGAAAAGAAGAAAACGATAGCAAAGTTCAATAAAACTAAAAGCTGGTTCTTTGAGAAGATAAACAAAATTGATAAACCATTAGCCAGACTCATCAAGAAAAAAAGGGAGAAAACTCAAATCAATAGAATTAGAAATGAAAAAGGAGAAGTAACAAATAACACTGCAGAAATACAAAAGATTATGAGAGGTTACTACAAGCAACTCTATGCCAATAAAATGGACAACCTGGAAGAAATGGACAAATTCTTAGAAATGCACAACGTGCCAAGACTGAATCAGGAAGAAATAGAAAATATGAACAGACCAATCACAAGCACTGAAATTGAAACTGTGATTAAAAATCTTCCAAGAAACAAAAGCCCAGGACCAGAAGGCTTCATAGGTGAATTCTTTCAAACATTTAGAGAAGAGCTAACACCTATCCTTCTCAAACTCTTCCAAAATATAGCAGAGGGAGGAGCACTCACAAACCCATTCTACGAGGCCATCATCACCCTGATACCAAAACCAGACAAGGATGTCACAAAGAAAGAAAACTACAGGCCAATATCACTGATGAACATAGATGCAAAAATCCTCAACAAAATACTAGCAAACAGAATCCAACAGCACATTAAAAGCATGATACACCATGATCAAGTGGAGTTTATTCCAGGAATGCAAGGATTCTTCAGTATAGGCAAATCAATCAATGTGATATACCATATTAACAAATTGAAGGAGAAAAACCATATGGTCAGCTCAATAGATGCAGAGAAAGCTTTCGACAAAATTCAACACCCATTTAGGATAAAAACCCTCCAGAAAGTAAGCATAGAGGGAACTTTCCTCAACATAATAAAGGCCATATATGACAAACCCACAGCCAACATCGTCCTCAATGGTGAAAAACTGAAAGCATTTCCACTAAGATCAGGAAAAGACAAGGTTGTCCACCCTCACCACTCTTATTCAACATAGTTTTGGAAGTTCTAGCCACAGCAATCAGAGAAGAAAAGGAAATAAAAGGAATCCAAGTCAGAAAAGAAGACATAAACCTGTCACTGTTTGCAGATGACATGATACTATATACATAGAGAATCCTAAAGATGCTCCCAGAAAACTACTAGAGCTAATCAATGAATTTGGTAAAGTAGCAGGATACAAAATTCATGCACAGAAATCTCTGGCATTCCTATACACTAATGATGAAAAATCTGAAAGTGAAATCAAGAAAACACTCCCATTTACCATTTGCAACAAAAAGAATAAAATATCTAGGAATAAACCTACCTAAGGAGACAATAGACCTGTATGCAGAAAATTATAAGACACTGATGAAAGAAATTAAAGATGATACAAATAGGGGCTTCCCTGGTGGCACAGTGGTTGAGAGTCTGCCTGCCGATGCAGGGGACACAGGTTCGTGCCCCAGTCTGGGAGTATCCCACGTGCCACGGAGCAGCTGGGCCCATGAGCCATGGCCACTGGGCCTGCGCGTCCGGAGCCTGTGCTCCGCAACGGGAGAGGCCACAACAGTGAGAAGCCTGCGTAACACACACACACACACTCACACACACACACACACACACACACACACAAAGATGATATAAATAGATGGAGAGATATACCATGTTCTTGGATTGGAAGAATCAACATTGTGAAAATGACTATACTACCCAAAGCAATCTACAGATTCAATGCAATCCCTATCAAACTACCAATGGCATTTTTCACAGAACTAGAACAAAAAATTTCACAATTTGTATGGAAACACAAAAGACCCCGAATAGCCAAAGCAATCTTGAGAACGAAAAATGGAGCTGGAGGAATCAGGCTCCCTGACTTCAGACTATACTACAAAGCTACAGTAATCAAGACAGTATGGTACTGGCACAAAAACAGAAATATAGATCAATGGAACAGGATAGAAAGCCCAGAGATAAACCCACGCACATATGGTCACCTTATCTTTGATAAAGGAGGCAGCAATGTACAGTGGAGAAAGGACAGCCTCTTCAATAAGTGGTGCTGGGAAAACTGGACAGGTACATGTAAAAGAATGAAATTAGAACACTCCCTAACTCCATACACAAAAATAAACTCAAAACGGATTAAAGACCTAAATGTAAGGCCAGACACTATCAAACTCTTAGAGGAAAACATAGGCAGACAACTCTGTGACATAACTCTCAGCAAGTTCCTTTTTAACCACCTCCTAGAGAAATGGAAAGAAAAACAAAAATAAACTAATGGGACCTAATGAAATTTCAAAGCTGTTGCACTGCAAAGGAAACCCTAAACAAGACCAAAAGACAACCCTCAGAATGGGAGAAAATATTTGCAATGAAGCAACTGACAAAGGATTAATGTCCAAAATTTAGAAGCAGCTCATAAAGCTCAATAACAAAGAAAAAACAACCCAATCCAAAAATGGGCAGAAGATCTAAATAGACATTTCTCCAAAGAAGATATACAGACTGCCAACAAACACATGAAAAAATGCTCAACATCATTAATCATTAGAGAAATGCAAATCAAAACTACAATGAGATATCATCTCATACCAGTCAGAATGGCCATCATTAAAAAATCTAGAAACAATAAATGCTAGAGAGGGTGTGGAGAAAAGGGAACACTCTTGCACTGCTGGTGGGAATGTGATTTGTTACAGCCACTGTGGAGAACAGTATGGAGGGTCCTTAAAAAACTACAAATAGAACTACCATATGACCCAGCAATCCCACTACTGGGCATATACCCTGAGAAAACCATAATTCAAAAAGAGTCATGTACCAAAATGTTCATTGCAGCTCTATTTACAATAGCCTGGAGATGGAAACAACCTAAGTGTCCATCATCGGATGAATGGATAAAGAAGATGTGGCACATATATACAATGGAATATTACTCAGCCATAAAAAGAAACGAAATTGAGCTATTTGTAATGAGGTGGATGGACCTGGAGTCTGTCATACAGAGTGAAGTAAGTGAGAAAGAGAAAGACAAATACTGTATGCTAACACATATATATAGAATCTAAAAAAAAAAAAAAATGGTCATGAGGAACCTAGGGGCAAGTCGGGTATAAAGACACAGACCTACTAAAGAATGGACTTGAGGATATGGGGAGGGGGAAGGGTAAGCTGTGACAAAGTGAGAGAGTGGCATAGACATATATACACTACCAAACGTAAAATAGATAGCTAGTGGGAAGCAGCCACATAGCACAGGGAGGTCAGCTCGGTGCTTTGTGACCACCTAGAGGGGCGGGATAGGGAGGGTGGGAGGGAGGGAGACTCAAGAGGGAAGAGATATGGGAACATATGTATATGTATAACTGATTCACTTTGTTATAAAGCAGAAACTAACACACCATTTTAAAGCAATTATACTCCAATAAAGATGTAAAAAAACAAAAAAACATTTTGTTTATACTTGCATTAAAGCAATTGCTCTTTGCTTTCATCCTGGGTCAGGGTTCCCTGAAGCTTCCTGGGGGTGATTTACCCAAATGCACAATAATTTGTACACAACCCCAATATACTTATAAAAAAAACAACCACTTGCTTACAGAAAATGTGCATACTTCCTTATAGGCTGTGAGAAAAGGAGAGAAATCTGAAGGAGACATGATCAAGTGGCATCTTTCATGATATCAGGAATGTGACTTCAAAGCATCCTGGAGACTGACTGTGGATTGAAAGTGTTAAACAATTTAGTGATCATAAAGATATATTCTAAAAGGTCATTTATAATTTTGTGAGGTAATAAAACGATGCCCTCAGGGGTTCCCATGGTAGCAAGACTGTGTTTCCTACTAGAAAAGGCTCCTGACTGCTTCCTTCTTCCTACTCCGCCCTTCCTCCTTTCTTCCTTTTCATCCTTCCCCACCTTTTATAAGTATTCTCTCTTCATTCACTGTCAGATTTGACTGCTGTCCCTTCATCATGCTGTAGTCGGCACATTTGCCTCTAACAAGAAGCCTGCATCCTAGATAAAAGATAAGCTGCTGTGGGATTTGAAACTTTGTAACTATGTCAAAAGTAGGAGTAAATGATTCCCCTGGGGCCTAAGGAGTTCCAACATGAGTGCTATAAAATTAAATAAAAATTAAAATAAGAGGTTTACTTCTCCCTGTCAAAAATAATAGAAGATATTTCCTTCCCCTCCATTTTCTTAGAGCATTTACTTTAGAAAACTTGGAAGTACTTTTCCTCTCTTTGAAATGTATGCAACCTTTGGAAAGCCAGATGGGCCTTTTGTTAGCTTTTAGACCCAGGGACATCATCAAGGGAGCTAGAGCCCCTATTTCCCAGTTCCTATGGGAGGGAGGTTGCTCAACATTTTGGGCACCTTGCATCAAGCTGCAAAACTCTCTATTCTCAAAAGATATGAGAAAGCTGTTTCTCCCCCGATAAAGCTAATCAATTAACACAGATGGCCACCCCAATTACCAGGTAAATTTGGGATGAACTGTGTGTGACAGATGGTGCTGTCAAGTTCTCTTTACTTGAGGACTAGTTATTGTTTATGTTGAGAACATGTATGTAAGGGGTTGTATCTGCTTGGCTATGTAAAAGGGTGAGTTTTCTGTCTTTGCAGTCACGTAATGGTTGCCCGTGATGCCCATCACACTCTGGTTTAACGCTTATTCAATCATAAAAGTATTCTTTCTCTGCTACCTTTGAGGATTTCTGGGGTTGGAAGAGATTTTGTTTTTAATTGTATCTTCCCAATAGTAGGGTGTATTACCTCAGCCAGCACAACATTTTGTTCCCTTTATTGTGACTCTAGGGATGTTGTTTTCAAACACTAATGATCTATAGCATATTTTAGTTAAAGTTTGGAGATAAGTGGCAACTGGATAAATAAGATGTTACCACACATGTCATATCACAGGCGAAGGTATACACAGTTTATACAGCATCCCATAGATGTAAGATATTCCACACAGTTTAATTTTTCAGAGGAGTGAGGCTTAAAAATTTAATTTAAAAAATCATATCTATTTTTTTTGCTGCATGCACTTTAAAAATATATATGCAGCAGCTAGCAATAGTTGAGCCTTCTCTGTTCTATAATAGTTGAATGTAGAATGTTATTTTAGCATATAATCCATTACACATAAATATTGATACACTTGACTGTTGCCCCCAGAGATATTTACATCTTCTTGGATAAAGAAGGAGATTATATGTGTGTGTGTGTGTGTGTGTGTGTTTAGCCTCTAATAGTTCACTGTTCATTTTGAGTGGTTAATATTCAATGACTATTTAATGATTGATCAGTGTGTGTGTGTGTGTGTGTGTGTGTATGTGTGTGTGTGAAATTAAATATGGCTATTCTCTTGATAGCTCAATAAAGTATACAGAACACTTTTGGCGCCTGTCTGTACCTCTCTTATTAGGTCCAGTTGCTATGAGTGTTGCCTGCTAAAGGTTCACAGCTGGTTTCTTTGGAGAATTTCCCTTTGCCTACAGGCAGCTGCTTCACCTAGGAGATTACCAGTCCTCTTCTTCAAAGTCAATAACTAATACATGCAGGTACTGGCAAAGGCCAGTCCCTTTGCCTCAAGATGGGACCAACTACGGTAAAAGTCATAGAACAAAAGAACAAAGCCTCCTCCAGTTGCCACGAGATCAGGCTGAATCTAGACTCCAGAGGACATCACATTCTTACTTAGTGACTTCCCTGCCCTCTCTTACTTCCCTCATCTGCTTAACTTGAGAACAACATTGTCAACAAAGTATTAGAAGGGAATGCCTAATAGCGTAACTCACTATGTTTTAAGACATTTCCCTCCAATATTTTCTATTTGTATATGTGTATTCATAAAAATATGCCTTATTAGAATTTACTATATTGTGATTATATTGTATATTCTGTACCTGGTTTTTCCACTTAATATTTCCATTGTCTATCTGCAAAATAAAGTTTTGATTGTTAAACTTCTGGTAATCTCTCCCTTCTTATAATCTCTTCTGCTTTGCATTTCCCTGTGGTCCTTATACTGTATCTTACACAATAGTTATGTGTGTACATGATTCCCTTCCTTAGTTGCATTAGTACCCTAAGGCGGGAACTAAATTGAATAAATTTTACATCTTATAAAATGCTTAACTAAGTGCATTGTACATGTAAGTTTTAAGAAAAATAACCAGCAGTCCAAACAAAATATGCTGAAGTGATAGTATTAATTTTATACCTATGAATAAAAAAAATTGATCTAGAAAACAATCGCCAAAGTCACAATTACTGAACAATTGATTAATATCTGATATCAATATTCTTTGAAAGCTTTTCAATCTACTGAAATTAACTATTTTAATCAAGATACATTTGAAAGCACATTTCATCTCACATCCCCTGTAAATGATATTTTTTAATATCCTTCTGAAATCATTCTTTCCTTTTATCAGATTCAGCATCTAATACTCTAATGCATTTAGAATATTCTCTTTGTAAAATAATAAATTAGAATGAATTCTACAACATGTTCAACTCACACAGCATACAAATGAGCATTTAGAAGGCTTCAAATTGTCAATTGTATAGTTTGAACTATATGGCAATCCTACATGGCAACAGGCTAGCATTTTAGGAGATGGTTCCTTATCTTAAAAACTTTTTACTCTGCAGTAAATTGAGTTGTACAAGGGTAATTCCCCATGGGAGGGTGCTTGGATGCGAGAGCTAGAAAAAAGATGGACAGTTTTCCAATAACGGAAGTGACAGTATATTTCTTCTGCCTCCCTATAGGTGACAAGTAAATATTTATTGTGACTACTACACCTAGAAAATCATTTGACTCCCTTTGTTTTTAATGACAAATATATTTCTCAAGAGTATTACTTCTAGAAGATCACGTCTCTTTTTATTAAAGAAAAAATAATCCATCAGGCAAGTTTACTTTACTCACATTGACATCTTTAGATCTACCAAAATCACTTAAACTGTAACCTCTTTTCCCATCAACTGTGTTGATGCAGCTCCGCCAGAACACACAAGCAATAATATACACCTCTCTGAGGTTAATGCTGTATTTCTTGGGCAGCACAATTGAATCAATATGACATACAAAAAATGATTAAGTTTAGCATAGATTTTCAGTCTGAAAAATGGTTTACTTTTCTTGCATGTTCTATAATATTTAGATTTTATATAAGCAGGTAAAAATTATAGAAGTGACCACTAAATAATAACAGCTAAAAGTTATAAATACTTATCATAGCCATGTACTTATTTAATCTGCACAACTACCCAATGAAATGGTCACTACTGTCATCATTTCCACTTTGCAGCTGAAGAACCTGAGGCACAGAGATGAAGTAATTTGTTCACAGTTACAAGGCCAAGACTGGACCTCACACACCCCAGTGCCACAGTTTGTGTTCCTAACCATTAGGATGTACTGCCTCTTATAAGACATAACAAATAATGAGGGAAACACATGGCTGACTTGGACCACACACACTCTAGACCTCCAAGCCCCTAAAGTGCTTGGTATCAACTCTACCACCCACCACTGAAGACCATGCAGGTCTCAGCTCCTGGACTTCCTCTGCAGATCACTTGATATCTACTAAAAGAAACTAACCGCTTCCTAGGGATTATTATATATGTTTTAAATTTTCTTGGCAAATCTGTAGTCAACTCATTTACTTTGCCTTCGACCCTACTTTCTGTCATCTTTTGCCAGTGTTCCCATCGCCGTGATGCAATTTGTATTCTCCCTTGATCCATTCCCCTGATTGCTCCCCTCTGTCCCCAGTTTTCTGCTTTAGCCCTGGAAAGCCTATTGCATTGTAAATAAACTCCTCAACCTCATAAACTGTTTGTGAGAACCTTCAGTTTAATGTCTGACCTGTCTGAAACCTGGTCCTCTCTCATGTACTTGGATTCCCCTGAGTTCTCTCAGTTGGAGGTACCTCTTTCTTCAGCACTTGATGGGGCACTCCAATGAGGCTTCCCGAAGATCACCTCTCCAGAGTCTGCAATACTCCTTCCTGTCTGTGAGGCTCAGGCCACCCTCTGCCCAGCCTTGTGTCTGTTAACTGCCAACCTCCAGGTAACTGCCCTTCATTTACTGGAGGCATTTGCGTTTGACATCAGTTTTTCTCTCCACTATAACCCTGTCATTATTTGGCCGACTTTGTCCAGATATATGATCCAAACAACGACTTAGCCTCTACGCTCCTTGACTTCTTCAACTGCGATGAAATTCCCGTACTGTGGTAGGCAGAAGGTTGGCCTCATGATCTATGCCCATGGTGTCAAGCCTGAATATGTTACAACACCTGGCAAAAGAGACTTGGCCAATGTAATTAAAATTATTACAGCCATACCTTAGAAATATTGTGAGAGTGGTTCCACACCACCTCAATAAAGCAAATATTGCAAAAAACCAAGTCACACAATTTTTTTTGGTTTCTCAGTGCATATAAAAGTTATGTTTACACTATACTATAGTCTAGTAAGTGTGCAATAGCATTATGTCCAAAAAACAACATACATACTTTAATTTAAAAAAAACTTTATTGCTAAAAATGCTAACCACGATCTGAGCCTTCAGTGAGCTGTAGTAGTAACATCAAAGATCACTGATCACAGATCACGATAACAAATATAATAGTAATGAAAAAGTCTGAAACATTTTGAGAATTACCGAAATGTGACACAGAGACATGAAATGTGCAAATGCTGTCGGAAATATGATGCTGATAGACTTGCTGGATGCAGGGTTGCCACAAACATGCAATTTGTAAAAAAACAATATTGTGAAGTACAATAAAGCAAAGCACAATAAAATGAGGTATGCCTGTAATCAGTTGACTTTAAGATATAGAGATTATCCTGAACTACCTGCGTAGGCCCAATGTAACCACGTGGGCTCTGAAGAGCAGAGCTTTCCCCCAGATGAAGGTAGAAAAGGAGACTCAGAGGACACACTGCAGAAAGGGAAGTCAGATGCGACTGTAAAAAGCTCCATGCTCTACTGGAGGGAGCAACATGGCGAGGAAGGCAGGAGGCATTAACTTGCTGAGAGAAGTTCTCAGCTGACAGCCAACGAGGGAATGGAAACTTCAGCCCTACAACCATAAAGAAATGAATTCTGCCACCAACCTGAACGAGCTCGGAAACCAATTCCCTCCATCCTTCCTCCTTAGCCTCAGAACCTACAGATAAGAGCCCAGGCTGTTGACACCTTGATTTTTGCCTTGTGAGGCCTAGATCAGAGAAACCAGACAAAATCTCCGCCCCAGATTTCTGAGCTGCAAGACTGTGAGATAATAAATTTGCGTTATTTTAAGCTGCTGAGTTTGTGGTAATTTGTTACAGCAGCAGCAGGAAGCCGATATACCACTGCCTTCTAAACACCTTGCCTCAGAGCCTTTAGAATGGTATTTTCCTCAGTCAGAAATACTCTGCTCTCACCCCTCATGTCTCAGCATGTTTGTCCTCAGAACCCCTCGCGCCCCCTGGATTACAGTTATGTATCCCAAAGCCTAGAAAGCACACCACATACATGACACATAAGTATTTGTTTAATGTTTCTCTTCCCTACTATCCTGGCAGTAGCCATACTACTGATTGTAACCATACTATATCCTACCACCTAACATAGTACTTGAACTTAGTAGGCATTCAAAAAAACTGAATTGGGTAATAATTTAATAAAAAGACAAGAGAAATGGAAAAATAAATTCACTGAACATGGACATGAATTTGTCAAGACTCATTTTTAATATAATACTCTTGGCAACATCCCCCTTGCCATGACACTAAAATTCAGTAAAAGCATATTACTTTATGCCAAAAATGTAATTAATATTTCAGTTTTTTAGGCAGCTTTGTAAATAGACACACATCCATCACCCAAGTGTATAAATTCAGAGTTATTTTATTGTTATTATACTTATTAATGTAAACCACACAGTAGTATATAAAGGTATAAAAAATATGGTGCTAATAAATTCTATTAACTTAGCAAAATTGCTTTAATGCTTTTAGCAAAAAAATAAAATAAAAGCTTCCCATATGTATATAGTCTGAATTTATGCTGTGTGAATACATTCCCAAATTAAAATATAATTTATGATTGAAAGTTTAAAGGAGACACACTAATCATAAAATTATATCATTACATTGAGTCCCATTTTGAATTGCTGGCCATCTACCTAGAAATTTGTAATGAAATGAGAAATTATGATGTTATTTCATTAGTAAATAATGAAGTACATAGAGAACACTGTATTCATTTTATATTTTTATTGTATTCGTAACACTGTTATTTTTAAGTTAATCCTTTGATTCTTAAAAACTAATCTCAAAAATGAATGTCTCACAGTAGTTATGTGCATAGAATCCCTTGTAAACTAAGTATTTTTTTTTCTTTTTTTAAAATAATTATCCCTGAATTGAAAATCAATTCCTATCTTTAAAACGGTAGTAGTACACAGGTAACTTATGTTCTTAGGCATTAGTTTTGCTTTCAAACAACTAGAAAAAATATTTAAAATTTTGTGTCTAGAATTGAAAACAGTCATCCTTGGCAACTGGATATATAAGTCACAATAATAACACATTATTATTTTGTCTTGGTCACACAGATATAACTAATAGCTAAACATCTGCCACCAACAAAGTGTTGTTACAGAGAATAACATAATTGACAATCTTATGTTTTAGATTTGACTTATGCATGTTTGAAATATTTTTAAATAAATATTTCAAAAATTTTGAAGAATAGTATATTTTAGTGATTCTCACTGGTTCTGAACATTCCAATCATCGATACTTTGAAAGTTCTGCCAGTGGTTTTTATGTGTAGCCAGAACACATGGTAGAGCGGAAATATTTTGGCTGTGGAACTGAGTGGGCACGTGTTCTAATCCAGGTTTCACTACTTATTCACTGAGTACTCGACTAAAGTAGTGAACCTGATTCGACCTCAGTTTTCTCATCTATGAAGTGAAGTTAATGTTACCTCCTTCATTAGAAAATTAATGAAATAAATGTATAGAAAATTGCCAACTGCACACCAAGACAAATTATTATTATTTCTTTCCTCTAGGTTTCAGATGGTAATATACTAATGTACTAACAAAGTACTGCAGGTGAAAAGGCACAGGATATCTATTTTATCTTCCTGCCCAAAATCAGAAAATCTAACCAAAATGATTATCCTAATTCCTCTCTCATGAGAACAAAAGCATCATAAGCTACTGCCAGTTAGAAATCTCAATTTATGAAATAAATATTCTATCCTTTAAGATACTACAACATAATTTTGGGGCCTGAGTATTTCTAAATAATAATAACTGTTAAAGAAAGAAAATATGATTTAAGAGGCAGTCTTGGATCCTTGGTTTCTGAGAGAGTAGATCCTGTACGTTTTTTAAAAGTACAAAAACCATGTGTATAAAATCTCTGCATTTTCATAATTTTTGGTGAGACCAATCACAAATGATCCCACGTAAGAGATTCTGACATTTTAGGAATTTTGGAGTCATCCCATAACCTCTCTAACCTGTGCCAGAGTCCAATAACTATCACTCAGCACTGAGAGGTTCTCCTTTATGGCTAACACATATCTTCTCCTGCTACAGTTAAGTCCTTTTCATTGCATATTGTGCTTCAACCTTCTTTTCTTCTGGTTGAGCTTCCATTGAGACTTCCATTGCTGTCTTCTATTCTTCCACTACCTTCTACTAGTAACTACACACAAATACACTTGCTAATTCTCCCCTGGGAGTTGCAGAAAAGCAGCTACACACTCTTGAAACACAGAAGGGAAAAAAAAAAATGAAGATCTTCTGCAAAACTGTGTTTAAAGTGGGATTCTTGTAATTAACAGAAAAAAGGTATAACTGACCACCTTTATGACTGCTACCTAGTCTATGTGCTAAAGCAGCTTTAAAAACCACATAATAATTTAAAAGGAACAAGAAAAAAGACGAATGAACAAACTTCATTATATGGGATTCTCTAGGTAAGTTATAGTTTGTTTGGAGTTAGGGGAAGGCAGTTACACAGTAATGAAAGTGCTTATCGGTCTGTTTAAATAATATGAATGATTTTAAGAGATACAGTATGTCAGAATTTAGAAATAAAATGAATATTGCTTCCTTTATTTTAATCACCATGAGAAGCACTATATTTATTTATTCCAAGAAAGTAGCAAAAATAATATCCAGTACCTTTTTTGAGCACCAACTGTCAAGTGTCTTATACACATTCATATTATTTACTCACCTTAAAACAATTATTACTACACTATTTTGCATATGAGAGATTGCAGGCATCTCTGAGATTGCAAAATCTGTTAAAAGTCTACATCATATATGAGGTGGGATTGGGTGGAGGTCCATTTGTACAGTGCATCCACCATTTCCACTTGGGCTCAAACTTTGTGACTCTAACTTAAAATGTATTTAAAATCTATTTTAGAAAGAGGTTAGATAGACCAAACATTAATTTATTTTATCGTAAATTCTATAAATTTAAATAAAACATTACTTAATGTAACCAAATAGTTTTGGCTGGTTCCAATAAAATTTTATTTATAAATACAGGTGGCAAGATATATTTGGCACACAGACCATAGTTCTCTAACTCCTGGATTAGACCAATGAAATTAGACTAAGAAAAACTAGAAAACTCTGACCCCCAAACAAATCTGTTTAAAGACCTCACAAGGCCCTGATTGGTCAAAGACCTGAAAAGTCAAGATTCCAGAAAAAACAGAAGCCAGAGAAATAAATGTGATATTTGGTGTCACATTTATCCTTTGAGTCTGTGGCATTTTTATATACATTTTGTTTCAGCTCTGGTTTTCTGGCACACAGCTCTTAAAACCCTACATATCTCCCAATTAATAAGTGTCTTTGTATGTTAAAGAGACGACTGGGGGGTGGAGGTTCCTGGGTAACCTCAGGAAGAGGGCTTGTTGCCAGTGGATCCAACCATGTGATTAGAAGATGGAAAGCTTCAGCCCTGTTCCCCAAACTCCAGGGAGGGAGAGGGGCTGGAAATTAATCACCAATGCCCAACAATTTAATCAATCCTCTATAAAAATCCTAGCCAGGGGCTTCCCTGGTGGCGCACTGGTTGAGAGTCAGCCTGCTGATGCAGGGGATACGGGTTAGTGCCCCGGTCCGGGAAGATCCCACATGCCGCGGAGCGGCTGGGCCCATGAGCCATGGCTTCTGAGCCTGCGTGTCCGGAGCCTGTGCTCTGCAACGGTAGAGGCCACAACAGTGAGAGGTGTTTTTCGTGTACCGCAAAAAAAAAAAAAAAAAAAAAAAAAAAAAAAATCCTAGCCAAAGGCATTTAGAGAGCTTCTGGGTTGGTGTATACCTGGAGAAATGGCGTGTAAGTTCCATGCTCCTCCCCTAACACCTTGCCCTACGTATTTCTTTCATCTGGCTGTTCCTGAGTTGTACTCTTTTACAATAAAGCTGTAATATAGTAAGGAAACTGTTTCCCTGAGTTCTGTGAGCTGTTCTAGCAAATTATCAAACGAAAAGAGGGGGCTCTGGGAACCTACAATTTATAGCTGGTTGGTCAGAAGCATAAGTGACAACCTGGACTTGATACTGGTGTCTGAAATGGGGGCAGTCTTGTGGAACTGAGCCCTTAACCTGTGAAATCTGATGCTAACTCCTGGTAGATAGTGTCAGAATTGAATTGAATTGTAGAACACTCAGTTGATGTCTGTAGAGAATTGGAGAATTGTTTCATCTGGGAAGACGCCTAGACATCTGATGTCAGAAGTATTGAGTGTGGTGGTAGTGGAGAGTACAGGGAAAAATAGAGTTTGCCCTTTAAAACTCATTTGCAAATTTGAAAGCAAAACCTGAGAAGATGAGCAGAAAGCAGTGGCTGAGAATGAGAGATCTTATGAAGAGCTATCAGCAGTGACACTGGGTTAAGAGGGCAATATTGGAATTCAAATATTTCATGGAAAAGAGGCCTTTGAGAAACTTCTGGCTTTCCTTCCATTGGTAATCCCACTAGATTCCCAATGACTGACATTCCTCTTGGAATCACTCTAATCCATGATTGTATTGAGATGAAATGCCTAGATTTTAACTACCTAAAAAAGTAAACCCTTTCTGCAAGAAGTTAATAAAATCTACAGCCTCAAATTATTCCACTTAATTAACCATTAACAGGTCTATCAGGAGAGAGAATCAAATAAATAACAAGGAAAGAGCCAGATATACAAACAAAACCAAAGGAGGTCCAGATATAGAATTAAAACACATGGACTTTAACCTGATTGTAACTAATATGTTTAAGAAATTACATGGCAAGATGGAAAATTTCAGCAGAGAATTAAAAATTATGATACAAAATCAAATAGACTGAAAGATAGTCATTGAAATTTAGTATTAGATGCACAAACAGTGGATTCAATACAGCTAAAGAGAGGATTAGTGAAGTGAAATATGGGTGAGATGAAAATATTCATAATGAAACATGAAGAAGATAAACAATGGAAAAACAGGCAATAAGGATAAAACATATGGTATATGGTGAAACATCAGCATATAAGTAATTGGAATCTTAGAAGTAAATAAGAGAGAAGATGGGCAGAAGCAATTTTGAAGAGATATTGGATCAGATGGTTTCAAATCTAACCACAGATATGAACCACAAGAAGGAAAAACAGAAAAAGAAAATTCTATACAAAGGTACATCAAACTACCAAAAGCCAAAGAAAAGTTAAAACCAGCCAGAGAAAGACACATTAGCTTCCAAAAAGCAATAATAAAAATGCCAGTAGAATGGAAGCCAGAAAATAAAAGTGCTAAAAATAAAAATAACTATAATCATAGAATTCTATATCTATTAAAATATGCTTAAAATAAAATTGAAATGGATATTTTAGGGAAAAAAAGAATGAGAGACAGAGACAGAAGAAATTCATCAATAGTATACTCATACTAAAACAAATAGTAAGAAGAAAGTTCTTCAGGCATTAGAACAATAATCTCAGATAGAAACACCGAGATGTAGGAATGTATAAAGTTCAAAGAAAAGAGTAAATATTTGGGTAAATCTTATCAAATATTGAAGGCATGATAATATATTATTGGTATGTATCTGTAGAATTATAAAAAACTACAGATTTGACTGAGAAATACAAGTAATTAAAGTATAAGTGTTTTAAGGTCCTAACATTACACAGAAAATTACATATTTATTTAAATTATGTTTTTTGAGGTCAAAGACATATGTTGTAATCTCTAGCATAACTACAAAGAAGAAAGATTTTAAATATTGTATAACTAACAAAATAATAAAAGAGGAAATGGAATAATTTTAAAAATAATTAACCCAAAGGGATACAAAAGGGAACACAGAACAAGTGGGACAAATAGAAAAACAAATATTAAGAACATACATTTCAATTTAAATATTGCAGTAGCTACAATAAAGGCAAACAAAATACAGTCTACAGTTAAATGATAAGGATTTTAAAATCTGTCATTTAAGGGGAAAAAGCCTACTATATTATATCTATTAGAACAACATGTAAAACATAAGAATAGAGAAATATTAAAAAAAAAGATTGAAGATACACACAAGGCAAATAGTAACCAACAGAAACTAGTACAGCAATATTAATATTAGACTAAGTAGACAACACAGTTTGAGATAAAATTAATATATTATAATAAATATAAAAGAGTTGATCCATCCAATCACATTGTTTTAAAATATATAAAACAAAAACTAATAGAACAAAAAGGAGAAATAAAACAATTCATAGTTGAAGGTTTAAACACACTTCTCTTAGAAAGTTATAGGATAAGCAGAGGAAATAAGTCATCGGAGACACAAAGATCTTTTATTGGGGGCATTTACCATTCTAAGGAGATTTTTAAAAATCTATTTTGTTGAACAACAACAATTTACGAAACCCTTAAAAATAAAGATTTTGAATATCAACATGTCAAACAACTGAATATCTTTTTCTCTATCGACAGCAATAGATGAAGTAAAAAGGTGGTCAAAACAATTTGAGGGTAATGGAAAATAGAAGAAATTCAGGCAGGTTTTTCTAGACTTGAGCAGGCAAGATGTTAGTAAAAGAAAAAGGCTGAGAATAACTTCACATAATCTCTTAAAATATTTTGTCATGTGTATAGTGATTTTCATGCCCTTGATTTTCATGGATTTAAGGGATAGTGTTTAAAAAGGTGGTTAAGGTTGTCAGATAATATAAAATTAAGAATGCCTCTGTTTGGACCTATCTTTCTATTTGTCATTTAAATTCCGAATAAATGCCTACCTACATGTTTATTCAAACTATATTTTGGCAACTCTCAAAGTTTTAAAGATATTCTTAATACTGCCCAAACCAGGATCCGTGAAATTGAAAACCATAAAGAAACAGCCTACGTTATTAGGACCAATCTGAGAACACAGTGGGTTTTCTCAGAGAGGTCTAAGCCAGACCAGTTCAGATTAAAATTTTCTAGATCTGATCATACTCATCCTCAGAGTTTCACAAATGCACTCCAAATATTAGAGAAAGAACTGTTTTGTCCTTATAGGATGGACAAGAAAAACAAAGGTTAAAGAATAGAATGTTTTTATTTTAATGTGAAAGAAAAGACAATGCAAATTTTCCAAAGCTCTCTTTCAACATCAAATAGCTATCAAAAGCCATGAAAACACTAGACTGCTAATGTCATGCCATAAAGCACCCCACAAAATGTGCTACAGAACTTTGTTCATAAAATGCATCTTTCTCCTCATCAAACCAGGATTCTTTAAAGAGCAGCAGATATAAGGACCCTATTAGAAAACTTTATTACGATTAACTATCCATAACTAATATAAACAGAGACTCATTGTACTTTTATTGAACCTGCTATATCTGACATGAGAAACACAAAACTAAAATTCATGTAGTTACACTGTCACATATCACCAGGTAAGAGTTCAAACACACTTTTTTTCTATAGTGATATTAATGTCATCTATAGGCACAGAATAGAATATATGAAATCTAACTCCTTTTAAAATATAAACAGTTGTTAGAATAATCCAAATTTAAATATATAAACTTATCACTTGATAATATTTTTTTATAAACGACTGTGCTGCTTTCTCTATCTACTAAAATTAATTGAAATTTCTGAAGATAAGAATCAATCTCAATTTTAGTTATCTTCCTCCTCTCCACTCCCACCTATCCAGAGAAAATCTATGATCTGGCCAGTCCAGCATCCCTTCTAAATCTCTTTTTCTGGCAAGGGCACCATACTCAATCTTATACTTCCTAGTTTTGTGTGGCAATAGAGTCCCAAAGACGTTTATGTTGGATGTGACTCCTTCACTTACAAATGATGTGACTAATATATTTCGAAGAACTGAGACAGGATTAGGCATGTAATAAGGCTAAATAAATGGCATTTGAATGAATGAATAAATGATGGAAAAAACTTTGTCTTCTATTAAAGAAAAGATACGTGCACAGATTTTTAAAATTTATAATGTTATGCAATTGCATATAAATGCATTTTTAGAAATGCAGCAACGCATACAGGCATACCTCAGAGATATTGTGGGTCTGGTTCCAGACCAGCTCAATAAGACAAATAACGCAATAAAGTGAGTGACACAATTTTTTTGGTTTCTCAGCACGGGTACATATAAAAGTTATGTTTACACTATACTGTAGTTAATTGAGTGTGCAACTATATTATGTCTAAAAAACACCAACGTACATAGCTTAATTTAAAAATACTTTATTGCAGGGCTTCCCTGGTGGCGCAGTGTTTGAGAGTCTGCCTGCCAATGCAGGGGGCACGGGTTCGTGCCCGGGTCTGGGAAGATCCCACATGCCGTGGAGCGGCTGGGCCCGTGAGCCATGGCCACTGAGCCTGCGCGTCTGGAGCCTGTGCTCCGCAACAGGAGAGGACACAACAGTGAGAGGCCCACGTATCGCAAAAAAAAAAAAAAAAAAAAAAAAACAAAAAACTTTACTGCTAAAAAATGCTAACCATCGGGCTTCCCTGGTGGCGCAGTGGTTGAGAGTCCGCCTGCCAATGCAGGGGACACGGGTTCGTGCCCCGGTCTGGGAAGATCCCACATGCCGCGGAGCGGCAAGGCCCGTGAGCCATGGCTGCTGAGCCTGCGCGTCTGGAGCCTGTGCTCCGCAACGGCAGAGGCCACAACAGTGAGAGGCCCGCATAACGCAAAAAAAAAAAAAAAAATGCTAACCATCACCTGAGCCTTCAGTGAGTCATAGTAGTAACATCAAAGATCATTGATCACAGATCACCATAACAAATATAATAATAATGAAAAAGTTTGAAATACTGTGAGAATTACCAAGATGTGACAATGAGAAAGCCAGTGAGCAGATGCTGTTGGAAAAATGGTGCAGATAGACTTGCTTGATGCTGGACTGCCACAAATCTTCAATTTGTAAAAAACACACTATCTGTGAAGTGCAATAAAGCAAAGTGCAATAAAACGAGGTATGCCGGTAGCTAGAAACAAGCAATGCATAGTCAGAATGGAAAAATACAAATGTGCTCATTAAAAACATATACCTAATTCCTAAATATTAAAAAATATCTTTCGTATATAAGAACATTCTAATATAACCAAAAAATAAAGTTAAAATATAACATACAAAATGAGATATAAAATATAAAAATAATATAAGAATTCAAATATTTCAAGTAAATGAATAATAAGGATTCCCTTTTTATAATAGAGCTTAGGGAAAATTATAAAGCATATGTTAGCTATTCCATCATATTCTACTATATTCCATTAGATAAACTACTCAATATTACCCTTCGGAGAATAATTAAATACTGTTAAATGAAATATCCCAATGCATTAACATAATCTGATTTTAATTTTATCCCATAACAAAAACAAAAGTTAAGGGATCCCATAATCTTTCATGGTTCAAATTGACTAATATATTTTTGATAAATTACATATTTTCAAATAACTGTAAAACTTGCCACTCTATATGTTTTAAAATAAGGAAAAATTTATTTGTGCAAAGTAGGGCATCAAGATGCCCTAAGTTATATATACAAAATAGGTACTATGGTGACTAAATTTAGTAGGAAATCCTAAAACATAGGTAAAAAAATTAAGTATTTCAAATTTTTATTCAGGTTTATAAATTGATATCCTGTTGTGCTAAAATACTGATATAAATACTTTACCCTGACAGGGCTGCCTATTTTAATTTTATTCATTTTTTGTTTCTTTAATACTTATGTTTATTTTATTAAAAATACTTTATTAGTTTGCCTTTCCAGGATAAAAAACAATAAATTCACATTGCAGGAGAAAACAACATCAATGTACAGATATGCAAAGGAAAAGTCAACGATTTTCTTCTACCTCCCTGTTCCTTAGGTAAACTGTGATAACAGCTTGATGTGCAGCCTTCCTCATATGCCCAGGCTTTTCTAAACATACAAAACATATAAAAATATATACAAACATATAAAAACACTTTTTATAAAAATTTTATTCTCTATTCATGACCATGCAACTTGCTTTTAAAAGTGAATAATCTATTATCATTGAAAATAAAAACAAGCTGCAAAACACCTGCCAAGTTCTGATAATTGAAAACTCAAAGCAAGATTAATTGCTTTAGAAATATGAACTTTTATTTCCAAACAGATCTATTTTATAAAGAGAAGTAGTTTGCCTGGTAAGAAATATATGGCAGTTGAAAGACTTGTGATGCATGCAAACGTATTCCTATTTCTCTACCTCAAAAGTAACACCCCATATTTTCAGTGAAAAAATATTAATGAGTTTGATAGGTGTGCTCTTCAGTACTAGTTCTACAATCACATGAAAACATTCTTATAAAGGATACCACAAAACTAGGAAGTCTTGATTCTAGTAGGAACATGTGGCTGCATTATTTTATTTTATATTTATTCTTTTGCATTATTTTACTGCACACTTTGTCATTCTGAAATATGAAAATTATACTTCAAAATATTTTGAATTTAATGCATTAGATTTATTTTATTTAGGAAGTAATTTTACCTATACATTTATGATTTTTAAATTCACTTATAAATTATTTCTAAAGGAAGAATATTTTGCACATGAACTTTGAAAAGACCATGGAAGTTCTGAGATTGTACTCAATAACTATAAATTAGCATGCCACAGTTTCACGGATACTAGCAGAAAACCTGAGACTTCTGGGTCAGAGACACAGGGACTTTACTACTCAGGATACATCAGGCAGCATGAGTTTAATGTTTTCATCACTCCCCTTGAGTCCCTGTCCCCCCAAATCCCACTGAGGCTATGCAGAGCATCCCAGGTGGATATGGCACATATACTGCATCACAACTGAAGGAGCCCAAGCTTAGGAAATTACAATCTTTTAAAGGTGCTGCTAGCAAAGCTGCCCAAACTTTGGCCTAGAGGAAGACAGTATCTCTTCTGCTTTTGCCAAAAAGTGAATTTGTCCTCTGCCCCAGAAGCAAACACTATGTCTTCCAAGCTGAATTAACGTGGGCTCGTCATTAAGGACAACACATTTAGGTCAAGTAGCAAATTGTTTATATGAGTGTTGGTTTTGCTGCTGGTTTAATAATATTTAAAATAATTATACAAATTAAATATTTTAATATTTTATCTATACCCATTTATGTATCAATACAAATATTAATGACAAATTCAGAAAGAATGAATCTGGCATCCTTTACTTTGTAAAATCCAGAAATCAAGAATCAAGTTTATAAGAATCAACAAGTACTCAATACGCACCTGTGGCATTACTTCAGTTAAAATTTTAAAAAATAAATTTAAGACATTTATTCAGAAAATAAAATTATCTTCTTTCTCTTGGTAATATCCATATGCTCTCTTCTTACACTGAAGAATATTTAGTCAGCCCCACCTACCCACTGTTGTGCTAGGTGCTCTGGGAAATACAAAGGAGACAAACATGTGGTCTTTAGCTGGAAACACCTACACTGATCTTCATAACTAACTTATAGTGAAAGGATGTGGATGATTAAATGCATGTAAGAGCCAATAAGAACATCAAGGAAGGCTTATTAAAGAGGTGAAATTTAAGGTTAAGAATTTGCACAGGCAAAGTTGGTGGAGAAGGGCATGCCAAGCCTTAGGGAATAAAATGTGCAGAAGTTTGCAGTAAGAAAGCAACATGGCATATCTAGAGAAGAATAAAAAAGGCACATTGACCAGAGCAGAGCAGAGACGTTAACTGGGAGATAAAGCTAGATAACCAAATTATGAAGATCTCTGAATAAAGGGTGAGGCGTTGGACTTTATAAAATAAGGGGTTGCTGGAATGTTTTGAAGAAAAATAGCATGATGAAACATAAGAAAGAATTAGGGAAGAGAAAGGAGAAACATAATAGTTATTCTCTCTCTCTCGTTTGTTCATTTGTTTTTTTACTATGCAACAAGTATTAGTATTCTCACTTATGATTATTTAATTCTTCATTCTACACAAGAGGAAACAAATTTGGAGACATTAAATAACTTCCCCAAAGGCACTAGTATGCAAATGTGAGAGATGAGATTCTACCCAAAGTCTGTGCAACTTAATAGCTTCTGCTCTTAGACACTTCTCAATGCTGTTTCTTGGTTATGAGACTACTGTACTATTTTGTACACTTAAGGCAATGAAATTGTTGACTAAAGAATTCATTACAGAAAGTAACAAATACAGAGAGTAAATGATGAGGGAGAAAAGAATGATTTTAGAGATTTAGTGACACACTGGCTGAGAAGAAAGCTGTGTCAAAGTGGGAGCCCAGTTTTAAGCTTTGGCATTTAAGAAAATGGTGGTGAAAACAACATGTAGATATTTGGGGAAAGGGAACATTAATACTAAGAAGCGCTATTTCTGTACATGTTGAGTGTGAAGGATCCACTGCAGGTACCAAAGTCCTTGAATGCTCAATTCTCATATATAAAATGATGTAGTGTTTGCACAAAACTTATGCACATCATCCTGTATACTTTAAATAATCTCTAGATTACTTATAATACCTAATGCAATGTAAATATATGTAAATCACTGCCAGCACATGGGAGATTCAAGTTTTGCTTTTTGGAACTTTCAGGAAATTTTCCCCAAATATTTTCAGTTGTCTTTAGTTGAATCCTTATATGCTGAGCCCGCAGATGCAGAGCAACGGCTATATTTAAGAGAGATATGAGCAACTGAAGAGAGTGCACCAGAGAGTGGCGCTTTCTTCCACTCACCAATTATCTCCCCTTTCTTCATTTAAAAAAAACTGTTTTTTAAAGAATGACTATTTCCATTCATAATCTTCCTTTCTCATCCTAATTTTCATCCAAAATATTTAGAAGTCTGGAATCCCACCTATCCTGTCATTATCTTAACATGTCCTTTTTTTAAATCAAGGACTTCATTTTTAATTTAATCCAACAAACTTTATTCTCTTTACTTCTACAGAAAATTCGACAATGACAATCTTGCCTTTTTTGCTTAAGACTATTCTCCCTCTTCCCCCCACTCTTTTTATGCTCTATTTTCACCAAATCTATACATTATTTTGGAGAGGCTGCATAACAAAGTGGTTAAGAGTATGTGCTCTGAAGCTCACAGTGCCTTGGCTATTTAAAATCCTGACTTAAAATGCCTAACCACTGTGAATCTCAACTTCCTTACCTATGAAACAGAGATGATAATAAGAACACCGTTATCATAGGGCTGTTAGGAAGGTAAAATGGGATAATATTTGTAAATGGCTTAACAATAATGCCTGGTACCCTGTAAGCACTATATATATGCTAATTATTTTATAACTCTGCTTCTTTGCATACCTTACCTCTGTTCTCTTCAGACCCACTTGTTTCTTCTCTTCTCTCTTAACTTTCCCTAACCTTGCTCACTTCAAAAATCACAGAAGGGTAATGAATCACATCAACATTTAAGCACATCTAAGCAAATAAATTAACAAATGTGTAACTTTAGGCATGGCCTTTTATCCTAGCCTCTTCTGTATTGATGACTTATTCAGAGTCAGGTGAATGAGCGATTTGGATAAGACACCACTACTTCAAATCCAACATAAATCAGATCAAGCTCATGATTTTGTCTCCAGAACTAGAAGTTTGAATTTCCTCTTTCAAGTTGAGCAGTGCCATTCTTTCCACTCCCCAGGTTTATAATATCAAAACAATCTTTCATATGTTTTCTCCTCTATCCCTATACAAAAATCAGTCATTAATCTCTTCACTTCACCTACAGCTTTCAGTCTCCTCTCTTTTCCTAGATACCTATTGATGCTGTTCCACTCCACACTCATTACCTCAAACCCGGATCAGTCTAAACTGATCTTCATCCCCCTCAATAACCTTTCCTCTAGGAAATCCTGCATATTGACAACAAATTAGTTTCTAGTTAGGACTGCTACTTTCAGACACACTTCTGCACAAAGAAATTAGCATAAAATTAACTTAACCTCTTGGCCATTTAAGAGTGAAACCATTCAGGGAGCATTGCCCCTTTCTTAATATGAGTACGAAGCTGTTGAGCCTTTCTGCCACATGCACAGATGACTGTGTAAGAACAAGCAGCTAGTTTCTGTTTTTGATTAATACTGTAAGACTATGTCACTCTCTTGGTGGTCCTCTGGAATAGTACAACAAAGTCCCAGGTTCCCTGTGCAAAAATCTACTTTGGGCTTCGTTTGTTCTATCTGGGAGCTTAGCTGGTATATTAGTTTTCCAGAGCTGCCATAACAAAATACCACAGACTGGGTGGTATAAATAACAGAAATTAATTTTCTCAAAGTTCTAGAGGCCAGAAGTCCAACATTAAGGTGTTGGGAAATCAGGTTTCTCCTGAGGCCTCTCTACATGGCTTACGAGTGACCATCTTTGTTTGTTCACATGGTCTTCTCTCTGTGCCTGTCCAAGGCCAAATTCCCTCTGTGTGGGTGCATTCCTGGTACCTTTTTTTTTTTTTTTTTTAACTATAAGGACACCAGTCATATTGGACGAGGGCCCCATCTTTTGACCTCATATAATTGTAATGACTACTTTAAAGCCCCTATCTCCAAATTGAGTCACACTGAGGATTACAGCTTCAATATATAAATTCTGGGGATCTGTCTCTTGAACTGTGCGTGACACCCATAGAAACTCCAGGGTCTAAGCTTGATTTTATTTTGTAAACACAAGAACCTTGCATACCTCTCTCTTGAGGGCAAGTACTGTCTTCCCTCTTTCCTTCTATCCTTCCTTTCATTATTTCTTTTTGCAGCTTCAGAGACTGTTATTCAGTGAATATTTGTGGGAAAAACTGAACAGAAGACTGTGAGTCTATGTATAAATTGAATTAAAGGGCCTATAAAATAAAATGCCACATAATAATCTATTTGCTTAAAAAAATCTATTGAACTTAAAAAAGCAGTGAGTCATTAAAAAATAAATCCCCCTAAGAAATGGAGGCGCAATTAAATTATCATAAAAAATACCTTATTTTGAAAGTGTTTTCCCATTGTGTTTTCCCATTTAAATTTTAAACGCAGACATGATTATTTCTTTTTTACTAAAATATCACCTATTTGTGCTTCCCTGGCAGTCCAGTGGTTAAGACTCTGCACTTCTAATGCAAGGGGTGCGGGTTCGATCCCTGGTCTGGGAACTAAGATCCCACATGCTTCATGGTGAGGCCAAAAAAAAACAAACAAAAAAAAATAAAATAAAGTATCACCTATCACAAGCCAAATAACAGTGGTTATTACTCACTGATTGATAAGTTTCTTTATTCATCCAGATTTCTTACTATCTTGAACTTCCTTCACTTCCTAAACTCTTAGGAGAAATGACAAGGTCCATTTGAACTTGTCCTAATGAAGTGTAAAATAAACTATATCTGAATTTTCCTTTTTCTTTTCCTATGCCCCATCCTACAATCAGTGCTACTTTAAAGAAATATTTTGTATACATTTGGGAATATCAATACTATTTTTAAAATTGTCACAAATGGATCCCATTTTTCATAATGATTTATCATTACTGAGTATTCACTGCATTTCATTCACATTATTTACCTTACAAATACACAGCACACTTTTGGAAAAAAAGCCATGATAGTTTGTGTTCCGATGGTTTGTTTTAATATTCAGGGCAGAGTATAAAGAGCATTTCTAAGAAGTTCAACATGGTAACACTTGCTAAACTGATCAATATCACTGATGTCTACAAAATCTTGTTAAAGATAATAAATACAGTCGCATGTAACTATCAGAGAAAAAAAAAACTACAGAATTAGTAGAGTTACTCCTCAAACACAAACAGGAGTAGAGTTCCGGCTCCTGTCCATGTCTCACCCTCAGTAATCTTACAGAAAAATGTTCTGTGGAGCTTGTGGCAGGCAGTCAACTTGACTCACGTTCTACATAGTGTAAAAGCCTCACGTAAGTTTATCATCAGGAGAATAGTTGTTAAACTACCAAGAACAGCTACAGGAATGATGGTGTTAAGGAAAAGAATTCTCATTACAATAAGATAAGTGAGGATTTCCTTTTGTTTTTTTTTAACATCTTTACTGGAGTGTAATTGGTTTACAGTGGTGTGTTAGTTGCTGCTGTATAACAAAGTGAATCAGCTATACGTATATACACATATATCCCCATATCTCCTCCCTCTTGTGTCTCCCTCTCACCCTCCCTATCCCACCCCTCTAGGTGGTCACAAAGCACCGAGCTGATCTCCCTGTGCTATGCGGCTGCTTCCCATTAGCTATCTATTTTACGTTTGGTAGTGTATATATGTCCATGCCACTCTCTCACTTCGTCCCAGCTTACCCTTCCCCCTCCCCATATCCTCAAGTCCATTCTCTAGTAGGTCTGCATCTTTATTCCCGTCTTGTCCCTAGGTTCTTCATGACCTTTTTTTTTAGATTCCATATATATGTGTTAGCATACAGTACTTGTTTTTCTTTCTCTGACTTACTTCACTCTGTATGACAGACTCTAGGTCCATCCACCTCACTACAAATAACTAAATTTCGTTTCTTTTTATGGCTGAGTAATATCCCATTGTATATATGTGCCACATCTTCTTTAAAGCTAAATGTTTATTATCCCATGACCAGGATTTCAATTTGATGGGGGCTGCATGATGAGCTGAGAGACTGTGAATATCTGAAGCACTGATGGAAAAACACCTTTTCTCTTGGGCTGTGATTTACAATGAAAAGGATGTGTGTGGCAGGTGGGGAGGAGGAAAGGACTGGGAAATTGTTAAGTTCTGTGTGAGGAGATACTTCATGAGATTTAAAGTGGAGCCCAGGTCACTCCCGCTCTGTTTGGTCAAACAAACCAAGAATTCCCTGAAGGTAGTAAAAATATATGAAACATCTGAAGGCTAATATAAAAGACAGGGAGAGGTGGGTCGTTAAAAGGTAATCTATTCAAGTGATTCTAGTGAAGAAAGCCAGTAAGAGATGATAATAGGATAATAGGATAATAGGATACCAAGAAATTACTCAGAAGTAAGACTGTGCCCCATGAGGGCAGGCATATGCCCTCATGTGTCTTTTATGAGCATCCTGTTATTTTTTGCAAGGTTTTCAGGATCTTCCAATAGGGCCAAATCTAATTTGCCAGGGAAGAAGCAAATAGACGACAACTACACAGTTAGGGCATTAGCTTTTTGGACATATTTTTAAGACACTTTCCAACCCTGCCTCTTAACCATAACACATACAAATACATTATACTCAGATGGTATCTGCAGGATTTTTGCTCCCCAGATCAATGCCAGCAGTTTCTTGGTCTGTGGTCCACAGAGTTACATGTATCCACAATATTAAGTGCTTTTCTGCCCACTATTCATTACCAAACAAATGGTTTCCTTTTCTGAAGGTTTCTTGAGAGAAAAAAATGCAGCTTTGGTAGGTACTAAACAATTTGCCAGTAGGATAGATAGTCTTGGATGTCAACTAAGTAAAGAGAAATGTCTGGAAGAAACAATTCAAGAATATTTATAGGTTGCAATTATCTCTCCAGTGGCAGTTAAATTTGACATAGCATCTGCCAAGTCCTTAAATAAAATAATTTTTTCAAGAATGTGTAGTAAACGAGGAAGCATAGTAATATCAGAAAATGGGCCTTAATATTCAGAATAGCATTAGGTTTCATAAGCAATAGAGGCATATTGGGACACAGAACTTTCAGCAGATACTGAATTAGACCACACTTTAAATTTAACTATGTGTCCAAACCATGGTAGATGTTCCAAGAGTTACATGAAACAAAGCAATATGCTGACTACGAGCTTTTTGCAAAGCCCTAAATAAGAAATAAATAGCATAAGGTAACTGTGGATTATATTAAATTTCATCCTAGATTACATTATTAAAATAATATTTTAAATCGTAAGTTTAAATCTAGACAAAGTGCCACCTTAAGTGAAAGCGGAATTGTTTGGGGGAAGATAGAGATGAATTAAAATCATATCCTAGGGCTTCCCTTGTGGCACAGTGGTTGAGAATCTGCCTGCCAATGCAGGGGACACGGGTTTGAGCCCTGGTCTGGGAAGATCCCACATGCCGCGGAGCAACTAGGCCCGTGAGCCACAACTACTGAGCCTGCACGTCTGGAGCCTGTGCTCCGCAACAAGAGAGGCCATGATAGTGAGAAGCCCGCGCACAGCGATGAAGAGTGGCCCCCGCTTGCTGCAACTAGAGAAAGCCCTCTCACAGAAGCGAAGACCCAACACAGCCAAAAATAATAAATAAATAAATAAAATTTTTAAAAAAATTAAAAATCATATCTTAGCTGCAAATGGAAGCTAAGAAAATCACTTCTATAAAATAGACTCCCTTGCAAGAAAATGATTTTAAAACAGACTTTATTTCAGCAAACACTTATGAATATTTCTTAAAAACAAAATTTTGTAAAGATTTTAAAATCTAAAGATAGGTACTATATCTGGATATATTATTTATTCACTGATTATCTATCCAAAATTTGCTACACTATGCAGTTTGATCAGAGGTTTAGCAGTATTTAGAAATTCTGTGAACCAGTGAAATAATCTCTGCCACAAACCTGGGGCTTAAGGGTCAGACTATAGCTCTGGAACATGCAAGAAATAGGAACACCAAAATCAAGGGCCAGTTCTAAAGGAAATAAGAATCATGGAAGTGCTATGAAGTTGGAATCAAATCTCAATCTGGGCAACAAGTTGAGAAGTAATGTTAGCATACATTTTTTAAAAGTGGGGTAAGAGAAGAGAACTAATATTTATTTAGAACTTTAGACCTGCCAGATACAATTTAAATCTAATTTTCACAATAAACTTTATAAGAATTTTTATCCTCTTATTCTATATGTGGAAACCTAATGCTTATCAAAGAAACTGAATAAAATAGAATAAAATAAAATTGCTGAATTGTAGATCTAAGTAAGATTTGAATTCAGGTTTTGCCTAATGTTAGATCCATGATCATTTTATTTCACTAGTGGTCCTCAGGCTTTGTGATAATAAAATAATAACTAATACAAGTTGAGCGTTTGATATGTGTCCAACACTGTTCCATGCATTTAAAACATATTAACATATTTAATATTCTCAACAAACTTAAGTGATATGTTAATATTATTATCTGTAGGGTTTAACTTGCCTAGGATCACTGAGCTAGTAAGTAAAGAGATGGGATACAGACTGTATATTCTGGCTCCTTAAACTAATGCTCTTAACTACACAGTGCGTCCTCATGATACTTGAAGTAGTATCACGATACCTCTCTCTTAAGTAGTATGGGATGACAGGCCCAGAACAAGAACCAAATCTGGTCCACTGCCTGTTTTTGTAAATAAAGTTTTATGGGACTCTAGCTATGCTCACTTGTTTACATCATATATCTCCTTTCTTACTACTACTTAATTGAGTTGTTGCAATACAGTCTATATGGCCAGGACTTTACAGAAAGACTTTGCTGACCCCTAATGAAGGCCATGGATAACAAAACAATATTTGTCTATTTTTGAGGTAAGTGAATAAAATTTTTCATAATAATTCATTATTCTTTTTAAACTCCTCATCTCCTCTTACTTACAGAAGCTCATCTAATCAAGAGAACAAGACAGATGTATCTATTTGTCGTCACATGTATTTGTCATAAATATGAATTATTTTGATTTTATTAATAGCTAGCCCACTATACAGAGCCTATTTCACTTTAAAAAACAATAACAGAAAATAATCTATTTAAACTACAATACTTGAAATAGTAAACATCTGTATTCCTATTGGTAAATTTATATTAAAAGTCAATACCAGTTTTCTCAAGGTTTCATTTTCATCAAGGTTAAAATGAAATAGTTAAGGAATAACTGTCCTGCATCTAAATGAGTCACTAGATGTTAAAACGCGTTTGCTAATCTGTAAACATGTGAACACTTTACAGTTTATATTACTCCTAAGCAACTGCATTATGCTGTCTGAATTTGTAACACCATCTTTTATATACTCGGTGATTAAAAATAGGCATTTTCACTGTAGTTAAATATGCCTTTGTTTCTGATTTTCAAACCTGAATAAAACACAATTTCTGTGAAAGTGTGTCTCAGAGGAACACAATTGCAGGCTTTCCACAGCATCATTTGCTTAAATGGCTCTCTGCTCTCTCCTTCCCTCCCCCACCAGAAGCACTGAACCCACTAAGCATCCCCTAGAGATCCTGCAGAGTGCCATCTGCTGTATATCTGCTATGTTGCAGCCTGAAATTCTTGATGTGAGATTTAGCCCATCAAATCACACAATAGTATGTGAGTTGTATTACAACTGAGACATTAATGCTGGATGCAAGAAGAAAATTAAAAGTTAAACATGCATAGCAGAACCACATTAGTGGTTATTTGATTAATTATTGAATATGATTATAACACAAATAACCACATCATTCAGGTACAATGAGGGTGGCGGTTATTGTTAATACAGGGCTGTAGTTTGTTTTTAATAACTAATAAAATAATACACATGACTGGCAGATTATGTAAGTACTCATACCGGGAAAGAATTCTCTGCCTGATTGTTATACCCTTTCTCCCCCTGATCCCACTCCGTTTTTAGTTTGACATCATTTTTTAAATACCAAATGATACACTGATGGCAAAGGGAAGAGAAATACAGAGGAAAATAGCATTGTAGGGGATGGAGTTGTTGTAGAGGGAGTCACTCAGAGGACACACAATTTGGGAAGACTGAGTTTTTTAAGGCAATGTTAAACATATATAAGAAAATATTATGTATATGCAATGATTTTGACAGAAACACATAAGAAAATATACCATGAATATAAAATAAATATCTGCCTTACTTGCACATGTCCACCCCTCCTCAACCACTACCTCTACACATGTAATCTTACCTTGACTACCATGTTTAACATCCCCATACTTTTCAAAATGTATATTCTTTAATAATATTTAATAATTATTTAGCTTTGCATATTTTTAAACTCTATATTCTGTATGAATTTATCTGTGACTTGGTTTTTGTGTTGAAAACACTCTTTGTGGGACATGATGATACATGAACATAAAGCATTCTATTACATGAATATACCCGGAGGGAGAGTAATTTGGTACAAGCACTTTGGAAAAACTTTGATATTATCTAGTAGTTTTGAACATGCACTTACATAGTAATTCTGCTTCTGAGAGAGACCAGATTCTCATGGAGAGATTAACACTTTGCTCAAAGTCATATGTACCTACTGAGATTTGATACTCAAATTTGAGCAGTCTGTCCTAGTACAGACTAGTATATTGTGATCACTATATTAGATTGCCTCTGCAGTATAAATAACAACTTTAGGTAATATAAGTAATACTTTTTAAAGAAAAAAATAATACCTCAGTATGGAGGGTACTCATGTAAGATGAACATCTGGTCATCATTATTAATTAACCTAATAAAATTTATAATATCCTTCCAAAACTAAGACATGTCTTACCTTAAAACATATTTTAAAAATTTGTTCAGGGCATTCATTTTCACATCCTTCAAATTCATAGACCAATGACTTACAAAGAAATAAACCAATAATTTAATAACTGAGAACAAGCTGGAAAGAGTTACTATTTCTATTTTAGGCTTTAGCTTTATAAATTAATACTTTGTATAGATTGTTTTACATATTGAAATTTCTAAAGCCTGGGAAATATGCTTTTGGAATTAATCAGTAGATTGACAAATCCACTGACTGTTTATCTTTTCTTTTCTTATCATATTTACTTCTCAGCATCATTCCTCAAGTTGGCTTTCTTAAAGAAATGTTTTCCCTTGCTTCTTGATATTACTCTAATACTCTAATTACTCTAATATGGTTTTCAAATTTTCTGAAGCTTTCCTGATTTTTAGTTGTTTTATCAGTTATTGAGAGAAAAGAGTTAAAATCTTCAACTATGATTGTGAAGTACCTACCTCTTCATTTAGTTCTGTCAGATTTTGCAACATATATTTACAAGTTACATACATAGGTCATCCACATGTATGACTGTTATGTCTTCCTGATGAACTGACTCTTTTTTGTGTGTGTGTGTGTGTGTGTATATTTTTTTTTCACATCTTTATTGGAGTATAAATGCTTTATAATGTTGTATTATCATTATGAAATGCAGCTCTTTGATTCTGGTGATATATCTTATCTTTATATCTACCTGACATGGGTAGAGCCACTCTAGTTTTCTTGCATTTGCAGTTTTTGTGGTGTATCTTTTTCCAATTTTTATCTTAAACTAATTTTTATGCAAGCAAAAACAAGCAAATAAACAAAGTAGGTAGCAGAAACTTGGAATTTTATTATTTTCAAAAGATAAATGTAAAGAGCAGTCTAATTATTATATTGTTATCTAGATTTACATGGGTAATTGCTTGTTTTTGGTGAATTTCCTTACTTCATGACTCTCCACTGTTGCTTTTTCCTTCTGTAATTATCCATTGTCGGAGTTCCTATTCTACAGGCTTTTCATTTGCTTTTGAGAATTGCTGATAGGAAAATGTTAGTTTATAAGAACGTTGTTATAGATTTTGGAATCATTTCACCAAAATGTGCTAAAAGAAAAAAATCTTTAAGGAATGCCCACCATACAATGATTTATGGTGAAGTTCAAAACACTCCAAATTTTGTCATATATTTATGTATTATATTTAAAAATAAAAGAAATAAGTTTATGTTTAAAATTATCCTTGAAAGTTTCCCATTATTATTTTTTAGAGATAATAAAATTAGTTTGAACTGCTAGATGGTTGAGAAAAAAAGAAAAATGGGTAAGAGCTCTTTATTCAATGGCAAACCCAAATGTTTATGTCATCTACCTGAGCTTGTAAATTATATTGATTCTCAAACAAATAGTTCTCTGATTTTCACTAATGTAATTTTATTGTTAGATTCCCCTGATCATATCAACATTTTTTAAATTTGTTTAACATTTATCTAACTTTAAAAAAATGTCTTATATGATTTAGGAAATTTACTAGGAACATTTGTTAAACATAAATTAAAAAGGCAAGCATGGGCTTCCTTGGTGGCGCAGTGGTTGGGAGTCTGCCTGCCAATGCAGGGGACGCGGGTTCATGCCCTGGTCCGGGAGGATCCCACATGCCGCGGAGCGCCTGGGCCCGTGGGCCATGGCTGCTGGGCCTGCGCGTCCAGAGCCTGTGCTCCGCAGCGGGAGAGGCCACAGCAGTGAGAGGCCCGCGTGCCACAAAAAAAAAAAAAAAAAAAAAAGGCAAGCATGTTGGGTGGAGGGGCATTGCAAACAATCTTGGATAAACATTCTTACTAGCTGTTATCTTACTAGAAACTATGCACTGCATCTAAAATCCCTTCCCAGTAGTCTTCTTGGTCAGTTACCGAACAGTACAAACAAATTCTATAATAAGAGAGTAACAAAAAGAGAACAGCGCAAACTGAAAGGAAACATCAAAACAAAAACTATTTCTGTAGATATTGTATTAAATATTTTCTTCTTTTACAAGTAATGGAGTTATGTGAAAAAGTTAACAAAAAAGGAAGAAAAATTTATATAGTTCTGCCTTGCTGTAGTCACTTTTATTAAAAATCACTAATATGAAAAAATAAAGTGACAACAGAATTTCTTAGGGCCCAAAGCCAGTCTTTTTTTTTTTTTTTTTTAAATAAAGGAATTGATATTTGGGGTTGTCATAGCAAATGATCTCCAAAGAAGGGGGATAAAATTGGTAGTGTGAGCTTCCATTCAGATTATTCACACTTGACCTATCTAAGAATTAAAATCTAAGATGGCAACAGAGTAGCATTAGGAAAAATCTCAAATAGGAGTGGTTTCCAGTGTGATACACTAAACTCATTAATGACTTTTTTCATCTTAAAAATAAAATAATTGGGATATTCTGCAGTTAAAAATTATCTGGAGTGGGAAGCAGCAGCATAGAACAGGGAGATCAGCTCGGTGCTTTGTGATGACCTAGAGGTGTGGCTATGATAGCGAAGGTGGGAGGGAGGCTCAAGAGGGAGGGGATGTGGGGACATGTGTATGCATATGGCTGATTCACTTTGGTGTACAACAGAAACTAACACAGTATTGTGAAGCAATTATACTCCAATAAAGATCTATTAAAAAAAAGTATCTGTATACACAGGTGGACTACTAAGCATCATAAAAATAAGTTAATAGAAATAAACTCTATTTGTCTATGTTAAAAAAGGTATTATTAATCTAAAATGAATAGCTGGAATTAAATTCAGCAATGAAATCTGAATTGCCATTTAAAAACTCATGGCTTAGAGAATATTTTCTTTAAAGGCACCTATTATGAATATCATTTTTCTAGAAGAGATGTTAATGCTAATCATATAATAATATTGCTTTTCTTGCTGACCATAAAGAGTAAGACCCCCTGATCTCTGAATGGGCTTAACAAACAGATGTAATTATTGTTCATTTTACATTAGCTTTAAAAGTCAATTCTCTTCAGTTTCTTCAAATACTCTTTAATGAAGAAAAACAGATAGAAATATAAAAACAATCTCAGTATATTCTGAATATTGACTTTATAGTGAATATCACTGCATATTTTTAAATTATAAAATTAAGTACATAAGAACGCCCCTTGACTCTTCCTGTCAGTTTTTCCTACTTCCTTTTACTTTTTTGATTTTTTTTAAATTAAAATCCAGACCAAAGAGAGAGGTAGAAAACTGAATACTTGACTGTTACAGACTTTGAGATTAATATCTTTTAATATAACAGCTATTATTAAGTTTGCGTTGTTCAGAGAGGTTCAGACTACATGTCAAGCAAAAGGTCAGGAAGCCTGGACTGGTGCAGACAGAAACACTTATGTTGTCAATATAGAAACCACATAGTCATACATATAGCGGTGTACTGGTAAATATTTAACAACAGCTCTCCAAAATTTAAAAGCCCTACCTTGCATTGTTTGCCAATTTCTGTGGCATAATATTCCCGTGTGGCTGATTTCAAGCTAACAAAGTGACATAAATGAATGCACATTAGCTATTATATAGTATTTCTACATATAGATCCAATAGATGTAAATAAGCTCACAAGTGTAATTAATAGTAAAATATAGTAAAGTTAGTAGGAAATGTAGAGATTTCAGTACTGATTACCCTTTTAAAAATATGATTTGTTTCATTATAAGTGTATATAATTTAATTTTTTTAATGCCTGTGCTTAACTGTCAGCTCATAAAATTCCTGAAATTCTAACAATGATCAAGTATAAGCACACCACTCCTACACACCACTGCATAGACACAAAGACCACCCCAGAGAGATAAACTGGTTTGGGATGCAGAGATCTCTTCCAGTTATTACTTTAATAGCTGACAGGAATATATGACTGGATGCCCCTAATAGGCTACGACAATCACTTCTCTTAAATTCCCTTCTCTCTCCCTGATTCATTTCTGGCCTCTAGTGGTAGCCACTAGTGTTGTTATTATTGTTTTTATCAGTGTTAGAAAAGGAAATATCAGTGGTCATCATTGTAAGTGAGTCATAATACTACTCATATTAAATAGTTGTATTTTTCTGTTCTCACACTATTTATGAACATCCCTTATCAATAATGAGAAATCAGTTAAACGATAATAGGATATGATAAAATGTCACTGAATTGAGAGTCAGAAATCTCAGGCTGTTGTTCCGAATTCACACCCACTAGAGGAAAGTCATTTAAAATTTTGGTCCCCTCATTTTACATCTTTGAAATAATATTGTTTCCACTTTTTACAGAAATCCTCCAAAGAAAATAACTGTTGCAATTATAAAAATAAAACCATAACATACTTGAATCCTAAAGAATGGCTGATTCTTGGACATAAAGATGAAAGACTCCACTGCGTATTTTCCTGACTAGCTCATCATCTAACTGAGCATAGACTGAAAGAGGGCACCTGGAGTCAATGGGCAAAATCAATCAAACATTCAGATGAAATTTTACTAGATTAATTGTTATTGGAACAAAAATGACGAAATAAACTACTTTTATGGTATCATATAAAGTCTCAATATCATTAAAATGAAGTCCAGTTAATAGGTCTCTCAATAGCTTTTTAAAAACATAACAGCTGATGCCCATTTCTCTTTATCTGACTTTTCCCAGACTTGGTATCAATTTATTCTTTTTTAATTCCTTCACAGAATCTTAGAATTTTGGGGAAGAGTACCTTATAAACAGAACTACAAACCCTTTATTTGACATATGAGAAAGGCTAAGTTCCATGAGGATACCTGACCCCTGCCCAGTGTTACGCAGTTAACTATTGATAGAAGCAGGGATTAACCAGGTCTACAGACTTCACTATCTACCAGCACTGAAAACATTAATCTTAGAGCAAACCATTACCTCTTGTAGAACTCTTTTCATCTTTAATAATAATGTCTTGACGGCTGTGCAGTCCTGTAGCATCAGTCTGAATGGCAGAGAATCGATGCCTCCATTTTCTTCCACACCTGGCAGGGGCCAATCTGCAGATGGACTGCTGGGCGTTCCCCTGATATGGGGACACCTGGCTTCCTGATCAATCTCTTTTGTTAATTTCAGGGAAAGGTTCCTAACAAGAAAAAAATGAACAAAAATTACTAGGTAGTATATTCAGAGCAGTATTTTCCAAGCTGTTGATCAATGTCAGTAGTGAGCTAGAAAAAACTTCCTTGTGACTCTCATTACTTCTTCACATTAGTCTTTGGAAATTCTGAAACTTTCTGTCAAAATTATGAAGTTATTTGTCAATTTTATATATAGTGGTAATAAGGTTCAATGACAATCACTATTTTAGAATGTGATTTTTTTCCCCAACTGGAATTTAATTTATACATGATAACAATGGGTTTACACTTATTTAACTCTTTTAAAAATGTTGAAATTCAAAAGTAATCACTGAAAGAGAAATTTCATATAGAGATTTTCTGAAAATATGCTTAAAAATTAACTGGAAAGAAAAGATTAAGAAACCAAAACTTGGGATAAAAAATTTTGGTAATTATTATTTTAAATTACTAAATTAATCAATTGTGGATTCAACCATTTTGTGGATTAAGAAAGACTAGTATGCATAGGATTTTATGTGAAAATAGTGAAATAACTGCGAGATGCATAACTTCATATGTAATTAGCATGCTTATCAAATAATCATTAAATTTTTAGCATAGTAATGTGTGGAAAATATTTTATTGATTACTTGATATAAACAATTATTTTTAAATACTGCATTTTGAAAATAACACGCTTATATTGAAGGTATATATAAAGAAAAGATATTAAGATTAACAATTTTCCAAATATGCCTATGAGGCAGATATAAAAATAGTATGAAAAGAGCAGCCTATGAAAATAGTCATTTTTAATGAGTTTTTCTAAATTTGTTTCCATTCATTAAAACTAATGGGCCTAAAATAAATAAATAAATAAATAAAAATAAAGGGGCTTCCCTGGTGGCACAGTGGTTTAGAGTCCGCCTGCCGATGCAGGGGACACAGGTTCGTGCCCCGGTCCGGGAGGATCCCACATGCCGCGGAGCAGCTGGGCCTGTGAGCCATGGCCGCTGAGCCTGTGCGTCCGGACTCCACAACGGGAGAAGCCACAACAGTGAGAGGCCCGCGTACCGCAAAAAAAAAAAAAACTAATGGGCCTGTACAATAATGGCAATACTATAACATAGCTCAGGATATTTATGAAACTTACGCTCAATTTCAATAGCTTTTATGTATATTATTTACTGAAGTATATGACAAGGTCACTTGGCAACCTAAATTGAGAAAAAACAGAGTTGCCTTGGAGCCTGCCACCAAGGTCAGGCAAAGACGCAAATAAAAAAATACGTCCTTGGTTAATTTTATCCAAATCTGATTATTCACAAATAGTATAACAATTTATAAAGTATCAGATAATTAGCAAAGAAACATATTTTTGGATCACACAATTGTTGACTTGTCTTCATGGGTATATTCAAGATCACAATTGTTATTTGAAGTGATCATATTATTACTATCCCCACTTTACATTTACAATGAAATAATAAATAAATAGTCATAGCTAACATTTTTTGAGGATTGACTGTGGGCCAAGTACTGTGCTAACCACTTCATGTGTGTTAATTTATCCAAACCTTGAACAAAACCAAGAGGTAGCTATAATGAGTATCTTCATTTTACATATGAGAAAATAGGCTCAGATAAGTAATTTTTCTCAAATTAAAATAGCTATTAAGAAGTTGACCTGAGATGAACCAACCTAAGTACATAAGCAGGATAAGATTATTTTTTTCCTACCAGCCATTTAACATGCATATATATACAATAATAATTAATGTATCTCAGGTAGTCCTGTAAGGACTTCATATATGCTAAACCACTTAATACTCATACAACTCTTTGAGGTATTAAAATCCCCATTTCACAGTTGAGGGATTTGAATCTCAAAGAAGTTAAGGTACATGCTGATGGCAATACAGCAAACAAGCAACAGAGCAGAGAATTGAACGCAGGCAGTGCACTCGAGCTCTTAGTCACAAGATTCTGCATCTCATAAAGAAGCAAGCAAATGAACAAAAATTGAAAAAAATAAAACATACCTATAATTACACAAAGCATCATTTATATTTTCATTTTTAAAATATATTTTCATGTGGCTTAATATCATCAAAACAAACAACCCAGTCAAAAAATGGGCAGAAGACCTAAATAGACATTTCTCCAAAGAAGACATACAGATGGCCAAGAGGCACATGAAAAGATGTTCAACATCACTACTTATTAGAGAAATGCAAATCAAAACTACAATGAGATATCACCTCACACCGGTCAGAATGGCCATCATCAAAAAATCTACAAACAATAAATTCTGGAGAGGGTGTGGAGAGAAGGGAATCCTCTTGCACTGTTGGTGGGAATATAAATTGATACAGCCACTATAGAGAACAGTACGGAGGTTCCTTTAAAAAACTAAAAATAGAGCTACCATATGATCCTGCAATCCCACTCCTGGGCATATATCCATAAAAAAACATGCACCCCAATGTTCACTGCAGCACTGTTTACCATAGCCAAGACATGGAAGCAACCTAAATGTCCATCGACAGAGGAATGGATAAAGAAGATGTGGTACATATATACAATGGAATATTACCCAGCCATTTAGAAAGAATGAAATAATGCCATTTGCAGCAATATAGATGGACCTAGAGATTGTCATACTGAGTGAAGTCAGACAGAGAAAGACAAATATTGTATGATATCGCTTATATGCAAAATCTAAAAAGAAATGATACAATTGAACTTATTTACAAAACAGAAACAGATTCACAGACTTAGAGACCTGTGGTTACCACGGGGGAAGGGATAGTTAGGGAGTTTGGGACTGACATGTACACACTGCTATATTTAAAATAGACAACCAACAATAACCTACTGTACAGCACAGGGAACTCTGCTCAATATTATGTTGCAACCTAAATGGGAAAAGAATTTGAAAAAGAATAGATGCATGTATATGTATAACTGAATCACTTTGCTGTACACCTGAAACTATCACGACATTGTTAATCACCTATACTCCAATATAAAATAAAAAATTTTAAAAATAAATATATTTTATTAGATATGACTGATTCATTTTAATTATATACAACTTGTGAGCTATACGATCATTCTTAAAGGTTTTTATTTTATTGTTGAAGACCAATAAGAAAATAAAATATAAAAATTAAATTTCACAGCACAAGTAACAGTATTTTAGTTATAATAGAATTTTCAAAGATTTATCAGGTTTAAGTTGTGAACTTGCCTGGTGTCTGGCACATATTAAGCTGACTCAGTAAATAACTGTATAATTGAAGTTGAACAAATGAATACAGTAATGAGTGAATGAACAAAACAATTCTTTGTAATAATCTATGCATACAACTCTCATTTGTACACAGACATTTTTCTGGAAGGTGAATTTTTATGTAATGCAGGGCTGCCACCCACGGTTCCAAATTTCCCAGCACTCTTACAATAAAATAAACTAACAATTTTATAATTCCTTTTAATTAGATTGCTGTTTCTTTGAACCTATTTGTCCAATTATGTATCTAAACATCAGTAAAGACTGAAAAAGCTTTCACAAACCACACCAGTGTGAAGTTCTGCAACTAATTTCAGGAAATTACTGAGATTCTAAGGATTACAGTTTAGCATTTACACAACTAAGGATGCTGCTGTTTCAGATAGTTACGAATGGACCATATGCAGAAATGTACTTAGAAGATAAAATTAGCCATTTGTTTTACACTTCAAAACTTTGTATCTATCCTTAATTCCAACAAGAAAGAGAATGATGGCATTATGTCACAGTTATGGAAAACATCCACATTGTGTCCAGCAGAGCGACAGCGGCTGGTGTTGCAGAGATTAATAGGACTCTGTCACTGACCTCAAGAGGCTCACCATGAACATTAACTGCTTAATAATTGATACCAAAAAATAACAGCTAATATTCTTTCCCATATGGAAAACAAATCCATTTATTTCTACATGAAAAAGAGTGGGCTGCAACACCACAATAATCAAAACGATTCTTCATTAGGTTGAGTCAGTTAGTAAAATGGGCTGTTAATCAGGTCTGCTACTCAGCTGCACAGGCCGGCACAGGTATCCTAGTCTATATTTATGGTCATTGTATTTCTGATTGATTGGTGCCTGGGGAATTACAATTATTAAATATTTTGAATACTAATGTGTTTAACAACAGACGATGATTGGGCCAAAAATACCCATGTGTCTCTGGGCAAATACACCTAAAAAAATCCATCCCTGTAATTGATAAGAAAAGTCTCTAATATGAAGTCATAGTTTCCCCTGGCACAGACAACCCATAATAAGGCCGGGAGGGTAGAGCAAGGTTCAGGTGCTCTCCTGTTCCTGCATTAGCAGGGCTCATGAGATGATGCAATTCATGTACTTCAGGATATATAGCTCTCTGTCTGCCAACACTCTGAATTATTATTGTCCAGAAAACTGAAGAAATGTGCTTTATATCAAAACAGTCCGTTCACTTCACACACACACACAAAGGGTAAGATACTGAAGCCCGATACAGTGGTTCATTAATCACCATAACTACTGCAAACAAAAAACAAAGACAATGTAATCTCCACTGAGCACATCCATATACACTTCACCCTCTCTGTATCATCTCCATGAATCTTTGCTAGAATTGCTCAGTAATATTTTCACTTGCCTTGTTGATTATAAATACCAACCAAGTCTTTATAATTGAAAATTTAGTAACATTTAGAGAGTCAAATTGAGACTTATGGGCCTTTCTTAGTCTGTACGTTTTAGATAATAAAGCTTTTGTGTAAAATTAACAGCAAAATTCATAAATGTTACATTAAATATATTCTTGAAAGTTTCAACTTGAGAAACTGGAGAGTTTCAACTGGTATTTAAAACATTTGACTCAAACTACTATGGTGAATTGGCTCTGTACTTTTGTCACTGGGATCCTTTGTGTGAAAGAAATTTTCTACCAAGCTAGTTCAAAAGTTCTGCTGCAATTCTATTTTTAGTATGACAGATAAGTTTAACGGGAAAATATATATCTTGACATAAACTATACAGTGATTAAAGAATTTTTCCTTACCAGGAAGAGAAAATAAAAGTATTTTCCTTATTTTTTAATCATTTGGTTATAACTAGAACTATCATTTGGATACTGAGATATTTTCTTCCCACCCATATGTATTCTTCAATCATTTGAAAACTTCCCAACATAATGGCCCAAATTACTAACAAAATACAAGAAAATGTCAGTTGCAAAAGATTGATGCTCTTACCTGTCATAGGAGCGACTCCTTATTTAGTGTACTGACACCTTTCATGAGAGCAAATATCTGTGGTCGTTAGGGATCGCAATGATTTACACTTTAAAATGTGCCTATGATTTCTGAACTAGATTTCCAAGGAATGAAAAGTAAAAGTAATCTCCATTTGTACAGCATAATAAATAAGCATATGCATATAACTGCCTTCCAAAGCTCCATTAAGTAGATTTGAAGAAAATAATATTGTGTTTTTAAAAACCATACTTTGGGAAACTTATTGTTATTTAAACCTCATTTCAAAAAGGCCCAGATTATTTATGGTAAATTAAATCTTAGCTTTGAATAATTCTAAGACAGGCATGAAGGTATAAATCTATATTCATGAACTGGCATCCCAGAACGTAATAAAAAAATGTTTAGGGAACTAACTACAAAAAGGCTTGGTTGATGAATGAACTATGTATGTTTCTTATGTTTTCTTTCAAAATATATTGTTTAACTGAAAGTGTCATCTTAGGAAAATACTTGTATCTCAAATTGTATTATAATTGGATATTTAGCTGTATTTCTGGAAGGGATGAAACCAGCATCCATCCTTCCACAGGAGGACAGTGGTTATAAGAACGTGTTGATATTTTACATTTACATATGAATTTACATATGAGGAGGATTTCACTAGTAGCTTAAGTGATGGGTATAAGAAAGGCAAGATATGGGGAAAGGTAAGATAAAATCCAAATACCTTAACACAACCAACAAGGTTCTCCATAATCTAGCAACTGTCTGCCTCACCACACTTCATCGGCTAACAACTACCTCCTTGTTTTTTAAGTTCCAATCACACTGCTCTTCATTCAGGCCCTGAAACGTGCCAAGCTCCAACCTGCCTCAGGAACTTTACATATGTTCTTCTATCTGCATGAAAAAGTGCCACTTACCCACCTTCCAGATCTTGCCTTAAAATACATCACTTCTTCAAGGAAATCTCCTCTGCATCTCATATCAAAAGAACAATCAAATTTAGTGCTACAGAAAGCATTATAGATCTAGTGTAACATTCCTATTTAATATATAAGGAGCTCAAACCTAAATTAATTTTCTAAGTGTCACACAGCTAGAAGGTATAGAATTCCAGTCTCCTGACTTCTAGTCCAGTGCTCTTTTCTTCATACTGCATCATCTTTCTTTTTTTTTTTGCATCATCTTTTAATAGGGTTAAAATTTTAAATATACTTGTATTTATCTATGTTATTTTCACTGAAGCTACCGTAGTAAAATATTAGGTTACGATCTTAGGGAATAAGATTAAATAGTAAGGACTCCTATTCCCTACAACAGTTAGAATTTCCTTCTCCAAAATTTTCAAGAATGTAGATATTCTATGAATGTAAATCTACTCATACAAACTTTGAAAGTAGTTGTTTAATCATAAAAAGAAATGACTGAGTTGATTGCCTTTGTTTAGCAACTTTTCTCCATGCCATTAATGTCATCCATGTTTCTCCCTGCCATTCTCTACTTTTGTTTTCACATGTCATTTAAGATCCAGTTTAAAGATCATTTCTGTAAGAAAAAGAATTAGAATTGATAAATATAGAGATGAACGTAGTACAATAAAGTTCAGCAAAGAACGACTCAAATTATTGTTTAAAAACTCCCATGTTCACACATATAAAGATATACAACAAAATCTGTCTGTGCACATGTATACATTTTTCACTTTGCAATTACTCATTTAATTGTAGATATTGTAAGTTTTAATTATGCTATGATTGAATTAATAGTGTAATCATTTTTCTTTGCCAGAGCACTCAAGCTGTCAGAAAGTTGAGGGCACAGAATTATCAAAAATATTTTATATAGATAGAGATCAAATTTTAATTTATTGTCCCCTGATATTACAGAAGTGATTCTCAATTTAGAAAACCTCATAAACTGGCTGGTCTTCCTGTGTCTAACAGATAATCAATCAAATATTTTTTTAAAAACTTAAGTTCTTTCTCTCTAGTCTTCCAGGTAATTCATCATGTAAACCACATCAATTCTCTGATATGTTTGCAGACTCCTATCTTCAACATTTTCCTTATTTTACACTTCTCTATTCTGGGGGTCAGGAAAATTTTCCCACCCTCTCATCCACCACTCCATGGAAGTGATTTCATTTGGAAAATTTTGAACTATACAAGGAAAACAAATTAAAGTCAAACAAAATCTGATCTCTGAGAAATAATTATCTCACTATGATACCAAAGAGCTTTTTAAAATAGTTCAATTCCACTGTAGTAAACTGTTATTAAATTTACTTTCAAATGCATTTATAAACATGAAAATCATCTAAAAATGGGAAAGAGTTTTACTATATTATTTTATAGTTAATGTCTTGATTGGTGACGGAATTCTATAAATATATTTTAGACACTTGGCATCTTCTATAGTTATCTAAGATACATATTTTATAGTTACCTATTTGGTGTACTTTATATATTATAATTTATATAATTTACATATTATAATTAATTTAAGACTTTTTTAGTGAAAGAAATACACAATTTATTATTTTATATTTGCTTTGAAAAAATAATCTTTTTTTTTAAAGTCACAAATTCAAGCTCTAATATGACTTGCCTTACTATGAAACTTCTTTCTTTTTTTTAAACGAATTTTTTTCAGCTATAAGAGTTTCATATTTGTAGGGTAATAGAATCAGTAAAATGAGAATCATCATTTTTAGAGATGTAAATTATATTTTAGAAAATAATTTTTTCCCAATACTACTTATTGCCTGCCCTTTTCCCTTCAATATCAGGAGAATAAGTCACAAAAGTACCAAGGTCTTGCTTCACATCCATATCATGGAGGGAATTTGATTAATCTTTCAGAATCAAACTATCACTATAAAACCCATCCTATTTCATTATTGCATAATATATTTAGAAGTTAATGTCATCATTTTAAGAATTTGTATGTAAAAGTCTCCTCTTATGACCATTTAAGGAGAGCACACAATGGGTTTTTAGATATAATTTATAAGAAAATTTATAAAAAAATATGTAACTGATATTTGCTTACAATAATTTGTATTACATCAGAACATTCTTAAAAAACACAACAAAACTATAGAATGTCTTCAATTTGCCTCTAGGTATCTAAGTAACCTTTACAAAATGCAATTTTTTACAAATATTGCAGCTAGGGTCTATTACAATAAAAATTCTGATATAATACATACCACTGAAGATATGCTAAAAGTTAATACAACCTACAGTCAATTACATAGTTTTAAAAGACTTTTCTATGCCCTTCACCTTTTTAAAATATTCAAGATCTGGCAAACTAAGTGTAATAAGTATTAGCCATGAAAGTATAATATAGGAAGTAGTGTTTCCAAACAGAAAATCAATTCTTGTGCTGTAACTTGACATAAAGGCAATACCTAAAATTACTGGCATAATACGTAGCGGCAAGGAAACTGTAAAACTCCAATGCTTTTCAAAGCTAAAAGAATTGGAGATTTTGACTTTGAGTAAATCTTTAGAACCACAAAACTTTATCAGTTTGAGAAAGATTAGTAAAACCTCCATCACACTTATCAACCAAATTTCCCAGATTCCATTCTTGAGGTAACAAAAGGCACTGTGATGGTCTACATTCAATTTCAACTAGAAAAGTAAAATTTTCCGTATTACCCAAAATCAAGAATTTCTAAATATCTTGTCAAACTCACTCCTACATACACAAAAAGCACCTGGGCTTACTTTTAAATACATGAATTCCAGGGGTGTATCTCCAGCCCACTGTGCCACTTGCCTTAGTAAGACAAACAAAACACGTAGTGTAATAGCAGAATAGGTTAGACGTATCTTATCACACTCACTGGATATGATTTTCCCCAGGATATATGTGAGTTTTGAAATAATGTGGCTCATTTATACTTATCCTTTAAGCCTGGGTTAGTGCACCCTCTCTCCCAGGAAATCCTCTCCAACCCTTCCGGCTACCTCAGGCTGCACTAGCTGTCTCTTCCTTTTGGTCCAGTAACACCGAATAACGTGACACTCTCCTTCCTTGAGCCTTATATGTCCAAGTCGCTGTTGAATAAGTTAATATATGGCAATTTCACATACACGAAACACGTGTGCTAAGAATTCTACCTTATGAATCCTAAATAACGGGTTTACATATTGCAATTTCCCATGGATCACTTTCCAGATTTATCTTTGAAGCTTTACCTAGGCAAAACTATTTAAGGTAGTCAGTACGTTATGGGTAGATACAGAAAGAAGTAGAACTAAAACAAGTAGAATTAAAACAACAACAATGACAGAAATAACAATGATAAAATGATAGAAACTCATGTGGAGTATGAATATAGATATCAAGTACCATTGTCCCTCAGTATCTGCAGGAGATTGGTTCCAGGACAAAGGACGTATATCAAAATCCATGTATGCTCAAATTCCACAGTCGGCTCTCCAACTCCATGAGCTCCATATCCCAGGATTCAATCAACACTGGATCATGTATTATTTGGGGTCCTGGGTTGATTGAATCTGCATATATGAAACCCACGGATATGCAGGGCCAACTATATATTTACTGAAAAAAAAAATCCATGTATAACAGACTAGCACGGTTCAGACCCGTGTTGTTCAAGGGTCAACTGTAGTTGCACGAGAAGAAAGTGTAACTGAATTTTCATAGCTTCTGGGTTTAAATTTAGGTCCTCCTAAGAAGGAAGATTCTTGTTCTTGGGGAGAACTATTTTATGTAATATAAAGTTCTAGTGGAGGTACAATTGTTTGAATGAGAAAACCTCATTTTTAATAATATAGAAGACAATGTGTAGTATCCCACTTATTTTGAAGATTATTCCTACTAAATGAAAAGTACATAATTAGGTTCTAGCCAATAAGCTGTCCCAAAGTCCTAATTCTAGAAATTAAGTGGCTTTTGGAATCATGAGTACTGAAGAGTTACAACTTTGTGCCTAAAGTAAGATTAAGAAAAATTAGAAAGTACCTGAAGATTAACTGGATATCAATAAGTAAGTATTGTTTTCTCCAATTACCAGTTGTAATTATATCCTAAATTATATCACCTTTTAAGATACTGAACAGTCAATTATGATATTATATACAGTTTGGATTAGTGGAATACAAGGTCACAGTCCAGCCTCTTGATGGTCAGTGTAATTTGCAGCTGCAGTGCACAGTAACTAGAACACAGCTGTCCTGAAAACGCAGTCCTATTAGAGATTGCCCGCATGTGACATAAAACACAGGTATAGATTTGGGGGCTAAAAAGTATAATTGCTTTTTATTTTTAGCAAAATATTAATGATCAAATATGTTTTAAAAAACTTATATTCAGCATAATAATAGCTGAATAATCCTAGTAAAGAATCCAGCTAACTTTACAACTGTATTCCTTACACATTCATTCATTTGTCCATTCTTTCAATAATTATCTATTGAGCACCCGTAATACCTATTCATGTCCTAAGAAATAAGATTTGTGAAATCTTATAGTAAATAGTTTTCTTGGAAGATGTTTAGATGGCTTATTAAAAAACTGCCTCAAAACAGGTGCTGAATTTAATTCAAATTTCTATGTTAAACATTATAATAATAAACATTATGATAGTAAAAGCACACTATCAACATGTAGAACCATCAAATGGTGCTGATTCTAAACATGTAGTTTTTTTGTAAACAATAGCAAACTTAACCATGAATGGACAAGAAAGAAAAAGGTGTCAATCTTCTTTTCTCTCTGAAATGGAGAACCACTGTACTTGGTACAAATAGCAGGCCAGATTATTTGTGTAAATGAAAAGCATATAGCACCATTTATACATAATTATACATCATAGAACTGTCAAGGTATAAATATCTGTTGCAAGGAACAAACAAAAAATCCTTGAGGCCAGTAAGAGAATCTGAGGCTAGATCTTGAAAGGACTGACATAAAGACAGAGTGTCATAGCTGAACTGATTTAAATGCTTCAGTTTAAAGTAGCTGAATTACCTTTCCATTATTCATCAGTATAGCACGAACATAGACAAACAGTAATATAAACATGATATGTGGCTATAAATCAGAAGGTTAGATAAGTCAGAAGCTGCAAAATGTTTTAGGTTTCTGTTGATGAATCTTTTCCTAACTCCTGTCTGGAAGACACACTTAGATTGTTGGACTCTGTCTCCAATATATTCCTCTTTGAATGTTATCTCAGTTTCTTTCTTCCTATGCTGAAGTGTACTCGACATTTAAAACCAGATAACGGTGGGTGCTGGTGGCATAGGATGGTTTCTCTTTCACACAAGCAGCAGAAACACAGATTGGTATCAATGTTCAATTGTCTTTGAAACAGAGACGAGGATGAAAAAGAAAATACCCAGCCCTTTTTTTTTTTCACAACCAAAGAAGAGCTGATAAAAGAAAACCTCCATTTTGCTCTTTCCTCTCCAGAGACAACTACCCATTTAAGGAAGTATAACAGGAAAAAAAATTCCTCAGAAAGAAATGAAGTTCCATTCCTAAAACAAGTCTTCCCAAAATGACTGTATTAAGTTGCTTTATACCTACTTTTTTTTTTCTTCTTTTTTTTTGGCCACGCCGTGGGGCATGCAGGATCTTAGTTCCCAGACCAGGGATGGAACCCGTGCCCCCTACTTTGGGAGCGCAGAGTCATAAACACTGGACTGCCAGGGAAGCCCCTATACCTACTTTGCAATGCCTGAAAAAAAAAATGTTTTCTTTAATGAGCAGTCTTAATTGTGTTCTAAATTGTCACTTTTTAAGATATTTTAATAGTCAATTATGGTATTACTAATCTACAGAGGAGGAATCTAAGATGCAGAGACTGAACAGGATGCAAATAGCAAAACTGGGCTTTAAATTCAACAATTTTGGCTCCAGAGTCTGTGTCCTAATCCGTTTGCTCCCTCCAGAGACAGCTGCTTGGCAAAAAGTCAATGGGCTCACTAAGCCAGACTCTAAAGGTCATAAATACGTATTGATTGGAAAATATAAGCTAATATTACTGCAGAGTACTTTCTATGATCTTTCTATCTCTTTTTCATCTAAAACATTTTTTATCTTATTCTTCAATAGTTTCATAGAAGAGTAGGATATTATACTATAATAATTTATATTGGGAAATTTACCTGAAAACAATTTTGTTTTTTAAAAAAGTTTCCTAGAATCACTGCAGTGAACAATTTGGAGATATTTAAAGTCGAGTGCCTGTGATCCGAAGGAGGCATTACTGGAGCACTGTTATAAAATAAACTATTAATATTCGTAGAGGCAACTTCTTAGAAGTTGGTCATAGTAGTGTTAGAATGGACTCTTTTTTCTTTTTATGTGAACGTATGTTGTTTTTTTTCTTGCACAATAAACAAATTCTTCCCCTTTCTTTGCTAAAAAACGCCTTCATTTTCCTTTGAGAAAGTCCCTCCTCTCCCCCATAATTGCATGCAATCTTGATGGGATTGCTAAGCAAGGTCCCCTTGTCTCTTCTTTTGTGTGGTCACATAATTTGGCCTACAAACAAACTCTGGTGGTTTCCAGAAATATGAATCTTGAGCAACACAGCACAGGGACAGAAAACCACAGTATCCAACTTATTCTAATGGTGGAGCCTTGAAGAGATTACCCATTCATTCCTGAAACCCAGGGCCAAATGCACAGGCTTGCACCTTCTACAGTCACACAGGATCTGGTTCTTAGAAGGTCCTACATTTGGTTTAATGTTCTGCTATTACTAACTGGAAAGTCTCAATTTTTAAACAAGGAGCCTTGTACTTTTTATTTTTCACTGGGCCTTGCAAATTGTGTAACTGATCCCGCTCTCTTAGTTCCCTGATATTACCATGTGTCTGCTCTTCTTGAGGCCTGTTTGGTGTTTGGCTTTCCCTTTGTTTCTGTAAGCTGGTGCATATCCTTAAAATAATTTTTTTTTTTTTTTTAATGAAGTGAGCAAAATTCGGTTTCTGGGGTTTGTATCAAAGCACCTTATGTTTTACATTTGACAGGCCCAAGACTAAAGTGCAAAATGTAACATAGTTTTTTTCCAATGCTCTCACACCCTTTGGTGTATTCCTGTCATGTCCATTTCTATGATCTTCTCCAGGTTTGTTTTAGAGTATTATTGCTCCCTGGATATTCAGAATTCATTATTGGGACGTTGTATTTCATTGTGCACTTTCTAAGCCAGAGGTCATCACTTTTTGTAACTTCCCTGTCAAAACACACTGATGCTGTGCCCTGGCCCTCACCGCCCTGACCCCTTTTACGTAATTAATTCAGCTAGCCTGCTGGAAGTTGATACAGGACTGGTACATTTTTATTTTAATAGATTACTTCTTATCCAGAAGGAATCACTTCTGACACAAAAATTTAGGGCATGTTTTCTGCTCAAAACAGATGTTTTGTGGCTTTTGGTTTCTCAAATCATACTAAATAGGGAGCCATATATTCTGTCTACCAACTTCTCCTGCATTTAGAATGAAAAAGTTATTCTAAGACTCGTGTTTTCTGACCAAATAAAGTGGCTGGAGGTCAGCACTAGAAAATTATATGACCTTTGTTTTAATGTGGAATTACCCTGCTTTAAAATGGCGTTGCATGCATTCTAAATCTTGTACGTTTTAGGTTATAATGCCTTAAGTTTCTTTTACTGGTAACTCCAATAAATTGACTTTACTTCAGCTTCTCACTTTGTTCATCAAAAAGGTAAAAATAGTGGCTTCCCTGGTGGCGCAGTGGTTGAGAGTCCGCCTGCCGATGCAGGGGACACGGGTTCGTGCCCTGGTCTGGGAAGATCCCACATGCCGCGGAGCGGCTGGGCCCGTGAGCCATGGCCGCTGAGCCTGCGCGTCCGGAGCCTGTGCTCCGCAACGGGAGGGGCCACAACAGTGAGAGGCCCGCGTACCGCAAAAAAAAAAAAAAAAAAAAAAAAAAAGAGGTAAAAATAGACGGCTACTTTCTGTGATTACCTAGCCCTACTAAATTATCAATGGGAAATTTAGGATATGCTTTCTATCCTTTTAAAAAAATATTCTATTTGATATTCCACTTTTATTCTATATCCCCTCTAAAAATTTCTCTATAAACTAAAATTTTACCTTGAGACTAAAATTTTACCTTCAGAGAAGCAAAAATTTCATGTGGGTCAAGATTTTTCATTTTCTGTTTTAATGTTGTTTTAAGATTTAACGCTTTTATTTATAAATGACCTCAGTAATTTAAAGTTGCACTTTTATCGAATAGATTGTTATTGGCCTATGTATTAATTATCACATAAGAGAAAAGAAAAAAAGGAATTACGTTAAGAAATAATAGTTTTCTTCATATGAAATGGTATTATAAAAATATCCCGGGCTTCCCTGGTGGCGCAGTGGTTGAGAGTCCGCCTGCCGATGCAGGGGACACGGATTCGTGCCCCGGTCCGGGAGGATCCCACATGCCACGGAGCGGCTAGGCCCGTGAGCCGTGGCCGCTGGGCCTGTGCGTCCGGAGCCTGTGCTCCACAACGGGAGAGGCCACAACAGTGAGAGGCCCGCGTACCGCAAAAAAAAAAAAAAAAAAATCCCTGTGAGGCTTTGTTTAGAAATGGACACACACACAAATGAAATATGCCAACTGAACTTACATTTTAAGCAGACTAGGCATTGGTGAATGAATATCTTCTACTCCTGGGATCATTTTGTTCTCTCTGCATAACCAACTGAGATTTGATTAAATCCCACTTATCTTATAGGGATGTTAAGGCATCAGAGGGATAAAGCTCTGTGCCTTCCACCTCTGGTTCATGTACTAAAAAAGATCTCCTGAATTTACATCTTAGCTCCCTCATATCACAAGAGAGAGACTTAATGACATTAGTCACCAAAAGAGTCCAATCATTAAACAAAGGTGACGTATCTTCATTTTTCCTATAATTTTGTCATTATTAACTGACTTTTTGTTGTTTAGTAAAAATTAACTGATGACATTGTTTTGATATTTGATTTTTTTTCTCATACCATAATTCACTCAAATACGATTCAGTCTGCGATCTGTCCCATACGTCCTAGCTTTATTTGTTCAACTGATATGATTTGCCTGCATATTGTAAGTGGGAACCTTTGTTTTTTTGGTCAACAATTATCATGCTCACAGTAATACGGAGAGATAAAATTTATTTTTGTATTGTTTGGAGTAATTATTGGTTTGACTTTTAGGTATTTTCACATTTTTAGAAGCAAATTATTTAAGTGGTAAAATAACCAGCATAAAACTTCTGTTCTAGAAACTGAAGTAGATCAATAGCCTCACTGACAATAGGACACTGTCCGTCCTAGAAAACAAAACATTTAAAATATTTATATCACATTAAATTTATTAATTTATCCATACATGTATGATATGTGTAAGCAATGGCTATAAACTAGTTCTTTACGGTTTTTCGCAAATGTTCTTTGAAAATGTTTAAGATGAGAAAATTAGGCATGACATCAGAAAAACACCAGAATTTTTGACTCAGAGAGAATAGCTAGTTCCTTGGGATCTTTTGTGATTACTGTTTCTTGAAATCACATATTTCAATTGATATTCTTTACGAATAAATATGACTTTTTCTTCTCTAGGTAATATGTCTTCCAGTCAAAATCACACTAGTCAATATGAATGCTATATGATTCAAGTGAGAAATAAAATATTTTAAAACATGAGTTGAATATTTTAAGACCAATGTCTCTAGTATGCCAGTGGTTACTAAAGCACATATCCTTTTAGTTTGCATTTATCTAGATGCAGGAGTCTCATCTACTCTTATTTATAAATGTTTTCTGAGTGTTCTCTTATACAAAACCTCTCTAAGACAGCTAGTTAATTAGTTAGCTAGGTAAGTAAAGATAGAGACGTCTGATATCTAATAAGTATCCTAAAGTGTAATATAAAAATGTTGTAAGGCATCGGATATCATATACCGAAAAAAATGCTCTACAGTTTTCCTTCTAAAATAGTTGTGTCAACTGTTCTCATTGCAACTTGAGGTTTGGGATGATGTCTTTAAATAGAATGTTTTATTTCTTCTTCCAGAGTTCTCCTCGTTCCATCATAAGGAAAACTATACAAACTGTTTTTTCCCCCTTTTCTTTCTTTTAAATTTTATTATTTATTTATTCACTTATTTAATATTTATTTATTTGGGACATAGCAGTGCTAGAATAGTCATCATCTGACAGACTAGAAAATCTCACATCTATTTAAAGATAATTGGCATATGATTGTTTTTGACAACATGTCATAGTTATCCCAGCTCACTTATAACACATATATATTTACCAATCACTATCAACTATAGTAAAGAGAAGAGTGAAACAATTTAACCTTTATTAATGCCTAGAGAAGGAACCATGATCCCATTATGACCTCATTTCTATCCTCAGTGTTCTCCTTATCTAGTACGGGGTGGAGTCAGAACACATACGTATGTATAAATATAAGGCAAAATAAAGAAAATTGATCACACACACCTCTATTATGGCTAAGTGCAGTGCACATACCTAGATGCAGTTATTACAAATAACTACAGGAATTCAGGATTCTATCTTGGAAGCAATAGCATTTGAGGCAGGTATTGGACCTTAATGGAATGCTCTAAGAACAAATGGGGTGAAATGGGGAAGGAATACCATTCAGAGAGAACAAAATGAATAAAATCACAGGGTGAGTGTATACGTATAGAGAGATATGGCTAGAAAGTTAATATTGGAGTGAAATCACAGAAGGCCGTATATACCAGACAATTGGTTTCAGACCTAATGAAACACTTTTGAAGTTTCTGGAGAGAGAAGTCAGATGGTCTCATCTTTCTTTTAGGAATATAACTTTGGAGGTGATATGAAGGAAGGCTTAGAGTGATGATGGTTATTTGGGAAAGATAATTTTTCAAACGAATTGATACAAAAACACTTTGAAATATATGAAGTGCTTTACAAATGTAAATTTAAGACTCAGTAGGGAAATAAATAACCTGGTTGATGTTGAGGATAGCACCATTTCAAGTATTAAAGACACTCCCATTTTTGCATCTACCAGGGATAAACCTGTAGATCAGTGATTTCTAAATTTACTTGACAATAAAAATCACCTTAAGTATTAGTTAAACACATGAATATCAAAACCCATTGAAAAAGAATTTCCTGGGAAGGGGCTTGATAAAAGTTTTAACAAGCTCTTCAAATGATTTTTAACTGAGGAGAATAAGAGAAACCTTCTTGTCTAAATCAGGGCTTTTCAACCTTGTTAAATGGAGATTCTGATGCATTAGGTTGTGTGGTGGGCATTCTGGGTTTCTAACAAACTCTCAGGTGATATCAACGCTGTTGATCCATAGACCACAGACACTCTGGGTAACAAGGGACTAAACTGTTATTTATCTCTGAATGAGGAGCTTAAATGGGTTAATATAATCATATATGTTCTAGCTCTGTCCAAAGAGGCACCTAGAAGCAATGATAAACAAAAAGTAATAAGTACACCTAGCACCTAGATCTTGGTTTCTAAAACCATTTTCATATTAAAGAAGTGGGCTCCTTGTAGAAGTGGTTGATTCTAGGCTAGGGAGTGAAAAATACAAGATGAGCCTGTAGCATCTTGTGGTGCTAGAGAAAAAAAGAAGTGCTCAAAAAAGGATGATATTATGTCAAAAAGATACAGAAGCTTCCCTAAAACAACTCCCAATAGCCAAAGATGGAATAATTTGAGGAACAAAATAAATAACAGCAGTATTGGATTATATCCCCAAAAAATAAATAACCATGAGGTCATAATAATAAAAATAATTGTGTAAATGTATAAATGGGGGAAGAGGGACAGCTCTCCCTTAAAACATAATTCCAATATTCCCAATTTCCAGTGAGGAAATAGAAACTCACCAATAAAACAATAATAATTGTTGGAGGCAAGATTCATCCGTGGGTAAAAGTTTGAGGAGAAACAGGATATTTGCACAGTCTTAAAAATATCTCCCCCAGGATATATAATATTTAAAAAGGGCACAACAGTAACTTGACCATGGAGAAACCTGATGGGCAACATCTTAGCCAAGTGATAAATGTTAACATCATCTGTAAGAGACATATCAGCATCATGGTTGAAATTAGATTATGTTGCTTGTGTGGTACTCCTGCCGAAAATTAATAACCTAAATCTAATGATGAAAAACATACCAGACAACTTCAAATTAAGGAATGATCTACAAAATACATGACCAGTCCTCCCTCCGTGAAGTCAGGGAAAAACTCTGGAACTGGCACAGAATGGAGGAGACAGGAGGATAACGTAGCTCCATGTGTGTGGGACCGTGGCTTAGACCTTATAACAGAAAAAGGACATTAGTGAAAAAGGCAGAGGAAATCCAAATAGAGTCTACAGTATAATTAATATATTGAATGATTATTAATGTATTAATTTTGATCATTTTACTATGGTATATAAAATGTTAACATTAAGGAAATCTGGGTGACATATGTGATCACAAGTACTCTTTTTTGCAATTTTTCTGTAAGTCTTTTTCTCAAGATAAAAAGTTATGAGAAAAAAAAAAGAAAAAAAAAAGAAAAAAGTTATGAGAGTTAAAATTAATTATTTGTGTTATTTAAAAAGTATTCCTCAAATGTCTCGCTTTTATAAAATCCCTAAGAAACTGACTGTCAATCAGTTTCTTTTACTTTCTCAGTTTCTTTTACTTTCTACAGTCTTACATATGGTTGTTATCAAAACTGTAAAAGGCTTAGAAGTCCTGTCTGAGTAACTGAACCTCACACTGTTAAAATTTAATTTTGTTAAAATTCTATGTCTTCGATTACTTAATGATTAATGAGATTAATAGTGACACAGAAAAATAATTTTCTTATTTGCTTGATCGGCATGTGAGAATTATTTCATAGGCTATAATTATTTTTTTCCTTTTGTTCATTTGGGAGATTTGTAAATGTAAATATAACTTTGAAAATGTCATGAAAGGTAAGCAAATTCTTTATTATAAAACAGATTGAAATTTCTGAGGAACAGACTACATAGAAGGCCATTGTTAAAAACCCTTCTATAGAAGCAGGAAAAACAGGAATCAAGTGAAATAAAGAGAAAAGGAAATTAGAAAGGTTATATAGTGGAAACATTATTTTCTAGATAATAATACTATATATATTAGGAGTTTAATGAAAACACATTTGTGTAGTTTTTAATTACATATGTATCTCATTTTTATTACCAGTGTCTATTAATAATGTATATTTTATTGATAACATATTCATCAGTTATGATACTAGGTAGAACTCTAAGATTCCACCCACTGATGTTCATGTTCTATATATACTCCTCCTCCCTGAGTGTGGGTGGAACCTGTAAATATGATGGGATTGGCATGTGATTAGGTTGATAATAAGTTGTCTTTCAGTCAATAATAAAAGAAGCCTATCCCGATTGTCCTGACCTCATCATAGGAGCCTTTAAAAGAAGATAAAGCATCGTAGAAGTGTGTTCCTACTGGCCTTGAAGTCAAAGCCACTGTGAATTCTACTGATCCAAGGAACTCGATTCTGCCAACGACCAGCTGAGCTTGGAAGATGAGCCTCACATTGAGACCCAAGCTGGCCAACATCATGACTGTAGCCTTGTGAGACTTGTCCAAACATCTTACCCACGGACACTGTGACTGTTGATCTAAATACTTTAGACAGAAAATACCATATTTGAAACATAGTTATGTCATTGACATTCTAGTGATACAAATTTTCTTAATAGCACCTTCTGTTTTAGAAATGAAACAGCATTCCTTTTTTCAAAAATTACTGAAAGGGCTACTCTATTTTATTTCTATCACATTATTTTCTAATTCTTCATTTTGTATATTTATAGCAAAAATATAATGAATATTTATGGGAGACAATACATCTAGAATCATAAAACAAGTTATAAATGTACGTATTTGTGTAGATAGAAGGGCTTTTTGTAGACAATTATAAGTATTACTATCTCCATAGATGGGTACTTTCTATACACAGATATGTGACAGCAAATTATCATTCTAATCTGATTCTTTATACTAGTAACAGTAACTAGTAAATGATGTTTTTCTATCTTCCACATAAAATGAAAGAAATTATATATATTTTTTCCAAAGTAAAGATGGGTCTTTCTGCCAATAAATAAAAAAAGTCATAACACACCTGTGAGCAAAGGGCCATAATGAGTTTAATAAGATATCAGTATTTGTGTAACATACCACAGTGCTATAATACCACTTGCCTGGGTTGAAAATTGAGGTTTCATTGCATGTTCTCTAATGCCTTAAGAAAAAGGTTAATAGAGCCAATAAAACATTTTTAATGTTTTTTTCTATCTGGGCCTATTTATTCATTTACCAATTATTTGTTGAGTGCCTGTGTCCTATTTGTAGTAACTGCCCTCGACTTTACTCTTAATATCTGAAAATCATTTCAACAAATATATCTGGATCTCAGAGTAAATATCCAGTCTGTAATGTGTGACAGACATATATAAAAAACGCTATTTTGCTTAATGAAAATTGACATATAATATAAAAAATTACAATTTGGCTCAAGTTGTGATCTAATGTTTTGAGAAATAACTGATTCCAAATGTTAAGTTCAACAACCATGATATAACTATTGCTTTTTTTCTAGTACTGTAAATATTCTTAAAAATGTATTTTTGTGAATAAGTACATGACATAGACAATACAGTGATAGTGCACCTAATTCAATGATTACAATATTGGTGGAAATATATAGAAGAAAAGATTACTACTTTAAATCTGTGTTGTTCAATAACATAGCCTCTAAACCCATGTGACTATTTAAATTTAAATTAATGAAAATTAAATAAAATTAAAAATTTAGTTACTCAGCCACATGTGGCTATTTGAAACACAGAGAACATTTCCCATAGCACAGAAAGTTCTATTGGACAGCACTGTTCCAGATAATATATGTAAACTGTTCTTCAAGAGTTTCTAAAACAATATTACACCAGGATGCAAGTTAAGTAAATACCCAATTATTCTGAGAATATATTTTACAGTGTATCCATGCGTTTAATTTCATAAAATACATTGGGGTCATTACTGCAGTTTAACTGACTATCAGGGAGCTACAAACACATTTTATTTCTAATGTTTTAACTTTATCAGGCTATGGCTCATTTGGCTGATTACTAAAAGGAGCCCAAAGGACAAATTTACTCCATTCCCAACAAAATCTTAGGTCTATATAATAAACTACACAGTCTTTAGGTGAATTTAGTGTTTTTCTCAAAAATTTCCAATTGAAAAATGATTTAATTGAAATAAAAACCTACCAATGGATAACTGAAGTGAAAGGATGAATGAGAAAGTAAAAGGTCTGAAATCAGGAGTGTTGTCCATTTATAAGGAAAATGTTTTTAAAAGCTTTTAAAATCAATTTCAATTTCATATATATTTATATATAGTATATATATTATACATATAAACTATACATATATATTTGTATATAAATTACATATGCAAGTATATAATTTATTTTTGAGGTATATACTTTTGGGAAATAACATGTCTGTATTACTTATTAAAACATCAAGAACTTTTCTTTATAAATAAAACAATGTAACAACTAATAGTTCTTTAATTCCTACTGTGTGCCAGACCCTGTACTATGTGATTTATAATAAATATCTCATTTAATAATCTATATGTACTTCTACATACCTGTGGAAGAGTTTAACACCCTTGGAATCCTTATATTTACAAATAAATAGCTATCTCACAAGAAAGTGAGTAACAAAACCTAAAAGCTTTGACCTGGAACATTTCAGTAAGTTACATGACTTCAACATTCAAAACACGTAAGACCCAAAAGAGCAATTTAGAGCTTAACTGTATAAATAATCTCAGTTTTGTTTAACCAAACTATGTCTCACTCAGATTTGCTCTTTTAAAATGAAGAAAACTAAAATTGTAAGCTACTTTTTACAAAATATTTTACCCATTTCCTTACTGGCACAATTATAGAATCTACAGTAAAAGTATAAATTCAATCTCCAAAATTTTTAGTTTATGAAATGAATATAAAACACTGAAACACTTGCTTTTCCTTTGACATTAAATGTGTCTGAGACTTAAGAAGTACAAATGAGAAAAAGAGAGATACAGATTGTCTTCTCTTCTTGAAAGGGAATACAGGAGTCTTTATATTTTTCTCACATTATATGTATTAGTTAATCGAAATCATGTGTCAAAAGGAAAAGTTATGAAAAGCAAAGCAACATTTTCAGTTTCAATTGTAAGGAATATGATGCTACTACAAATGATTAAAGATAAAAACATAAGTATCCAAAAACAATGATGGAGTAATGCTGAAACATTCAGAATCAGAGTGCTTTTACAGAAAAAAAAAAGTAAACCTTCAGATCTGGTCAAGCGTTACGACTTTAAATTTACAGAGCAAGTGAGTAATATGCTTAAAATTAAAAGATAGATATGTACGTGGTGTCTTAACCATTCTATATTTGAATACGCAAACAAGTTGAATCCAATCATATTCATCACTGAACTTGAACGGCAGCAAAGGGGAAATTAGGACACGTTCCACTTCATCCTTCAGCCATTTGAAGGGAAATGCGAGAAAGGAAAAGTGGCATTTACTAAGCAATTAAAAATAAGAACTACAAGGCTTATTTCTTCACATTTATAATATTCAAATTTGCAGGGGGAATTAATGGGTCATTAAAAAAGGTCAGGAGAAAGGGTCATCGATGACTTTCGTCAGATAATTTCAAAGAAAGAGATATAGATGCTAAATATCAAAAGATATTTACCTTTTCTACTAACCTAACAAATGTTTCAAGTGTTGAATAAATATCAATATCTATTCAGACTGGCAAGAAATTCCAGTGGTAAAGAGAAATGTATTTTATTTATAACAAATATTTTTGAATCTGACAAAAATATTTAGGTTGACTGATGTGTGTGTACAGATATGCACACATGTATGTATGTAAAAACCATTTATTGTTTTGAATGCCCACCACATCTTGCTTTTTGCTCTCATTTTAGTACTTATCACAGTTGATGTCCTGGGGTGGCATTCATTCTATGACAATGAGGTCCCTCACTTTATTTCTCAAACGGAGAAGTGGTAAGATTTACGGATTATGTCCAGCATTTATCATCATTGACATTTTCATCATTTATAACATTATAAGAGTATTTTTTATGTGACACACACTTTGCCAAAAGGATTACATATGTTATCTTATTCAATCCTACAACAAACCTACCAGCTAGGTTCAATTATAACTTACATTTTATGCAAGGTAAAATTGAGATTACTTATTAAATTCAGTGTTTATGGCTTTCATCGTTTCTCTAAACATAAGCTCCACGATTGGAGGGTCATTTGTCTTTTCCTTTCATTGATCAATTGCCTAGAATTCAATTGCCTAGAATAACACCTACCATATCAAAAATAATAACCACCCATTAAAAAAAAGTTGACAGGGTCAAATAAATCACACCCTATGAGCTCAAGGTTGGAGGAGGGCAGAGGGAGGAGATGACTGGAAGAGAAAAAGCACAGAGTCAGAAAGGTCGAGGAGATTGGTTCAAGATGGCGGAGTAGAAGGACATGCTCTCACTCCCTCTTTTGAGAACACCGGAATCACAACTAATTGCTGAACCATCATCAATAGGAAGACACTGGAACTCACCAAAAAAGATACCTCACATGCAAAGACAAAGGAGAAGCCACAATGAGATGGTAGGAGGAATGCTATTACAATAAAATCAAATCCCATAACTGCTGGGTGGGTGACTCACAAACTGGAGAACACTTATACCACAGAAGTCCACCCACTGGAGTGAAAGTTCTGAGCCACATGTCAGGCTTCCCAACGTGGGGGTCTGGCAACAGGAGGAGGAATTCCTAGAGAATCAGACTTTGAAGGCTAGCGGGATTAAAGTTTTACTGAGCTCTGCCCACAAGAGCAACAGCCAGCTCTACCCACCACCAGTCCCTCCCACCAGGAAACTTCCACAAGCCTCTGAAATAGCCTCATCCACCAGAGGGAAGACAACAGAAGCAAGAACTACAATCCCGAAGCCTGTGGAACAAAAACCACATTCACAGAAAGATAGACAAGACGAAAAGGCAGAGGGCTATGTCACAGATGAAGGAAAAAGATAAAACCCCAGAAAAAAAAACCTAAATGAAATGGAGATAGGCAATCTTCCAGAAAAAGAATTCAGAATAATGATAGTGAAGATGATCCAGGACCTCGGAAAAAGAATGGAGGCAAAGATCCAGAAGATGCAAAAAATGTTTAACAAAGATCTACAAGAATTAAAGAACAAACAAACAGAGATGAACAATACAATAACTTAAATGAAAACTACACTATAAGGAATCAATAGCAGAATAACTGAGGCAGAAGAACGGATAAGTGACCTGGAAGACAGAATGGTGGAATTCACTGCTGCAGAACAGAATAAAGAAAAACGAATGAAAAGAAATGAAGACAGCCTAAGAGACCTCTGGGACAATATTAAACACACCAACATTTGCATTACAGGGATCCCAGAAGGAGAAGAGAGAGAGAAAGGACCCGAGAATATATCTGAAGAGATTATAGTCGAAAACTTCCCTAACGTGGGAAAGGAAACAGCCACCCAACTCCAGGAAGCACAGAGAGACCCATACAGGATAAACCCAAGGAGAAATATGCTGAGACACATACTATTCAAATTTGCAAAAATTAAACACAAAGAAAAATTACTGAAAGCAGCAAGGGAAAAATGACAAATAACATACAAGGGAACTCCCATAAGGTTAACAGCTGATTTCTCAGCAGAAACTCCACCAGCCAGAAGGCAGTGGCACGACATACTTAACGTGATGAAAAAGGAGAACCTACAACCAAGATTACTCTACCTGGCAAGGATCTCATTCAGATTCGATGGAGAAATCAAAAGATTTACAGACAAGCAAAAGCTAAGAGAACTGAGCACCGCCAAACCAGCTCTACAACAAATGCTAAAGGAACTTCTCTAAGTGGGAAACACCAAAGAAGAAAAGAACCTCAAAACAATTAAGAAAATGGTCATAGGAACATACATTTCGATAATTACCTTAAACGTGAATGGATTAAATGCTCCAACCAAAAGACACAGGCTAGCTGAATGGATACAAAAACAAGACCCACATATATGCTGTCTACAAGAGACCCACTTCAGACCTAGGGACACATACACATTGAAAGTGAGGGGATGGAAAAAGATATTCCATGCAAATGGAAATCAAAAGAAAGCTGCAGTAGCAATACTCATATGAGATAAAATAGGCTTTAAAATAAAGAATGTTACAAGAGACAAGGAAGGACACTGTGTAATGATCAAGGGATCAATCCAAGAAGAAGATATAACAATTATAAATATATATGCACCCAACACAGGAGCACCTCAATATATAAGGCAACTGCTAACAGCTCTAAAAGAGGAAATTGACAGTAACATAATAATAGTGGGGGACTTTAACACCTCACTTACACCAATGGACAGATTATCCAAACAAAAAATTAATAAGGAAACAGAAGCTTTAAATGACACAATAGACCAGATAGATTTAATTGATATTTATAGGACATTCCATCCAAAAACTGCAGATTACACTTTCTTGGAAAGTGCACACAGAACACTCTTCAGGATAGAGCACATCTTGGGTCACAAATCAAGTCTCAGTAAATTTAAGAAAACTGAAATCATATCAAGCATCTTTTCTGACAACAACGATATGAGATTAGAAATGCATTACAGAGAAAAAAACGTAAAAAACACGAACACATGGAGGCTAAACAATACGTTACTAAATAACCAAGAGATCACTGAAGAAATCAAAGAGGAAATCAAAAAATACCTAAGGACAAATGACAACGAAAACACGACAATCCAAAACCTATGGGATGCAGCAAAAGCAGTTCTAAGGGGGAAGTTTATAGCTATACAAGCCTGCCTCAAGAAACAAGAAAAATCTCAAATAAACAATCTAACCTTACACCTAAAGAAATCAGAGAAAGAAGAACAAACAAAACCCAAAGTCAGTAGAAGGAAAGAAATCATAAAGATCAGAGCAGAAATAAATGAAATAGAAACAAAGAAAACAATAGCAAAGATCAATAAAACTAAAAGCTGGTTCTTTGAGAAGATAAACAAAATTGATAAACCATTAGCCAGACTCATCAAGAAAAAGAGGGAGAGGACACAAATCAATAAAATTAGAAATGAAAAAGGAGAAGTTACAACAGACATGGCAGAAATACCAAGCATCCTAAGAGACTACTACAAGCAACTCTATGCCAATAAAATGGACAACCTGGAAGAAATGGACAAATTCTTAGAAAGGGATAACCTTCCAAGACTGAACCAGAAAATATGAACAGAACAATCACAAGTAATGAAATTGAAACTGTGATTGAAACTCTCCCAACAAATAAAAGTCCAGGACCAGATGGCATCCCAGGTGAATTCTAATAAACATTTAGAGAAGAAGTGACATCCATCTTTCTCAAACTCTTCCAAAAAATTGCAGAGGAAGGAACACTCCCAAACTCATTCTATGAGGCCACCATCACCCTGATACCAAAACAAGACAAAGATACTACAAAAAAAGAAAATAACAGACCAATATCACTGATGAATATAGATGCAAAAATCCTCAACAAAATACTAGCAAACAGAATCCAACAACACATTAAAAGGATCATACACCATGATCAAGTGGGATTTATCCCAGAGATGCAAGGATTCTTCAATATATGCAAATCAATCAATGTGATACACCAAATTAACAAATTGAAGAATAAAAACCGTATGATCATCTCAATAAATGCAGAAAAAGCTTTTGACAATATTCAACACACATTTATGATAAAAACTCTCAGAAAGTGGGCATAGAGGGAACCTACTGCAACATAATAAAGGCCATGTATGACAAACCCACAGCAAACAACATTCTCAATGGTGAAAAACTGAAAGCATTTCCTCTAAGATTAGGAAGAAGACAAGAATGTCCACTCTCACCACTATTATTCAACATAGTTTTGGAAGTCCTAGCCACAGCAATCAAAGAAGAAAAAGAAATAAAAGGAATACAAATTGGAAAAGAAGAATAAAACGGTCACTGTTTGCAGATGACATGTTACTATACATAGAGAATCCTAAAGATGCCACCAGAAAACTACTAGACCTAATCAATGAATTTGGTAAAGTTGCAGGATACAAAATTAATGCACAGAAATCTCTTGCATTCCTATACATTAATGATGAAAAATCTGAAAGAGAAATTAAGGAAACACTTCCATTTACCATTGCAACAAAAAGAACAAAATACCTAGGAATAAACCTACCTAGGAACAAAAGACCTGTATGCAGAAAACTATAAGACACTGATGAAAGAAATTAAAGATGATACCAACAGATGGAGAGATATACTATGTTCTTGAATTGGAAGAATCAATATTGTGAAAATGACTATACTACCCAAAGCAATCTACAGATTCAATGCAATCCCCATCAAATCACCAATGGCATTTTTTTACAGAATTAGAACAAAAAATCTTAAAATTTGTATGGAGACACAAAAGACCCCGAATAGCCAAAGCAGTCTTGAGGGAAAAAACGCAGCTGGAGGAATCAGATTCCCTGACTTCAGACTATACTACAAACCTACAGTAATCAAGACAATATGGTACTGGAACAAAAACACAAATATAGATCAATGGAACAGGATAGAAAGCCCAGAGATAAACACACGCACCTATGGTCAACTAATCTATGACAAAGGAGGCACGGATATACAATGGAGAAAAGAAAGCCTCTTCAATAAGTGACGCTGGGAAAACTGGACAGCTACATGTAAAAGAATGAAGTTAGAACACTCCTTAATACCATATACAAAAATAAACTCAAAAAGGATTAGAGAACTAATAAATGTAAGACCAGGCACTATAAAACTCTTAGAGGAAAACATAGGAAGAACACTCTTTGACATAAATTACAGAAAGATCTTTTTTGATCCACCTCCTAGAGTAATGGAAATAAAAACAAAAATAAAAAAATGGGACCTAATGAAACTTCAAAGCTTTTGCATAGCAAAGGAAACCATAAAGAAGATGAAAATACAACCCTCAGAATGGGAGAAAGTATTTGCAAACGAATCAACAAAGGATTAATCTCCAAAATATATAAACAGCTCATGCAGCTCAATATTAAAAAAACAAACAATCCAATCCAAAAATGGGCAGAAGACCTAAATAGACATTTCTCCAAAGAATACATACAGATGGCCAAGAGGCACATGAAAATCTGCTCAACATCACTAATTATTAGAGAAATGCAAATCAGAACTACAATGAGGTATCACCTCACACCAGTTAGAATGGGCCTCATCAGAAAATCTACAAACAACAAATGCTGGAGAAGGTGTGGAGAAAAGGGAACCCTCTTGCACCGGTGGTGGGAATGTAAATTGATACAGCCACTATGGAGAACAGTATGGAGGTTCCTTAAAAAACTAGAAATAGAATTATCATACGACCAGCAATCTCACTACTGGTCATATACCCAGAAAAAAACATAATTCAAAAAGACACATGCACCCTAATGTTCATTGCAGCACTCTTTACAATAGCCAGGTAATGGAAGCAACCTAAATGCCCATCGACAAATCAAACAACCACCTAACTGTGGTTAGTTTTGTGTTTATTTCTCAAATACTAGTTATCACTGGTTCATGCACATGAAACTCTACTGCCCCTGATTAGGGCCTTTTTCTGCATTTATCTAATCTTGTCCTTATTTTTTTGTTTGTTTACCAAAATCCCTAACATGTCAATTTGCTGAAAGCAATATTGAAAATAAACATCTTTAAAAGCTTTAAAAACTCTTAAGAAAAGTGGGGAGTCAAAATTACTAAAAATAGCTTTGGAGTGAGCTTTAACATTCACTCTGGCTTCAGTATACTTAAGTGTTATTTTCAGACATGAAGTTTAAAGATCTTAAGCACAGTCTTTCCTTCAAATTCTGTAATGTTTTGAACTGAAATTTAGTTCAGAGAGAGTGAGAGGGTAGGTTGAATTTCAAGGTCCATGTTTAAGAAGGGGATTATATGTGTTAAATACTCTCCATTATGGGTTGAGTCATGTCTCCCCAAAGTTTATACTGAAGCAATAATCCCCAGTACTTCAGAATATGCCCTTATTTGGCAATTGGCTGCAGATGTTAAGATGAAGTCATAATGGAGTAGGGTGAGCCCCTACTCTAATATAATTGTCATTATTATGAAAAGGGTAAATTTGGACACAAATATCACACAAATGCCATGTGAAGATGTAGGTAGAGATCAAGGTGATGCTTCTACAAGCCAAGGAAGGCCAAAGATGCCAGCAACTCATCAGAATCTAGAGGAGACGCAAGGCACAGAATCTTCCTCCCAGTCGCCCAAGGAACCAGCCTGTCGTCACCCTGATCTCAGACTTCTAGCCTCCAGAAGTGCAAGACAATAAATTGCTGTTGTTTAAGTGACCCACTTTGTAGAAGTTTGTTACAGCAGCCCTAACAAACTAACGCACCCTCCTTCCTTAGAACTTGTTCTATTTGTCACGTTAAAGGGCAACCAAATCTTATCATCCAGATAAAGTTTATTCCATTAAATACTGAGATACAAATCAAAATACTCATGAATGTCCAAAACAGCCAATTATTTTCATTGCTTTTTAGTCAATAACTAATGTTAGATACTCTAAACTTTTGGTTAAAATGCAATACATTTCAGAACATCAGAGGCAGCCATAACTAAATGCATAACTTCAAGCATATATAAAATCTTCCCTCCCTGCAAGATTGGAATTAATCCTACCCTGTTCCCCTCCATTAGCAATAATTATTATGACTTACTGGAATCCTTCATTTCAGTGAAAACATATAAATAGAAAAGCCATGAAAGTATCTTCGGGCCAAAATTTATCTATAACAATATTTTTTGGAAAGATGACTATTTGGTGTGTAAATGCAAAAGCTCAGCCTGAATATAGTATAAGTGTGCATGCAAGCACTAATATTTATGCATTATGACCCAGTTTATCTGTCTGTCACATTAACCCTCACGGCTTGAGGTGCCCCAGTGTTATTTCACAGCAGAACAGTACATACACCAGTGAACATTATTACCTCTGAGAGACATAATAATTTTGGGAAATGAACCATTAAATTAGGAATTTTTTTTTTTTTTTTTTTTTTTTCAGTACGCGGGCCTCCCACCGCTGTGGCCTCTCCCGTTGCGGAGCACAGGCTCCGGACGCGCAGGCTCAGCGGCCACGGCTCACGGGCCTAGCCGCTCCGCGGCATGTGGGATCCTCCCGGACCGGGGCACGAACCCGTGTCCCCTGCATCGGCAGGCGGACTCTCAACCACTGCGCCACCAGGGAAGCCCCAAATTAGGATTTTTTAAATCTACTTTTTGGTACATATCCATGCCGTTAATTTTCTATGAAATGATACATAGTACTTTAAGAATAAAAGTAACTAAAATATTTATAGACATATTAGAAAAATAGTGTGTTCATAATCACACAGTGAAAAAGTGATACAAACTCTATTCAATGAAAGTATAATAACAACTGGTAGAAAAATTACCTCTGGCAAAGAAGAGATAAAGGCATAACTTATTGATAACAGACTCCAAGTGTATATATTTATCATTTCTATGTTTAAAAATCTTAAAAGCATTGCATATTCACCCAAAAATTACACTAACTTTGCTTCAGAGACAAATTTTTGAGGAAAAAGAAATTATGAGCAAATGGGTGTCCACACATTATAAAATAAAAAACATAGTATCCGTTTATAAGACTCCTCAGGATCAAGAAAATTATCAAAAGAAAAAGGTATCAATGCAATTCAACTATTAAATTTAGCACATGTTAACTATAGTTACATTCAAATAAGTTTGCGTGCTACAAAACTAGAAATATACGGCGAAGATATATTGTGGTGACCAAATTAAATATTATTACCGTCTTGATAGTTTTAAAAAGAATACACAAATTTTGCATCAAAATTTTTGGTCAGTTTAAACACACTGGCAGTAATAAGTCTAGAAAAATTTTCAAGTGCATTTACATTTTCAGCAAGCACTCAAGGATATACATTTGATTCTAATAAAAATACCACTAGCACAACACCAAGATGTTCAGGCTGTTCCTGGTTTCCCATCTCATCTGCATTAGGGCAAGACAGAAAAAAGGCATACTGATAGAGTGCTACCAGCCAATTTTCCTTAAGGAGGAATAATAGAAATAAGTTAATTATATTTTAGACTGGATTTGTAGTCTTGTCTACACATCCTACTCTAGTCTATATTTTCGATTTGCAAACATTTTTCTCTTTCTCGTATCAGCTTGTTTTGATTTGTGAAGACACAGATGCATCAGATTTAATATATGACTTTGAAGACTCAGAAATATCAACTTTAGTAGTCCACATATATGGCATCGTACACAATTGACAGCAGCATGCAAACTATTTTTTTTTTTTTGCGGTATGCTGGCCTCCCAACACTGTGGCCTCTCCCGTTGTGGAGCACAGGCTCTGGACGCGCAGGCTCAGCGGCCATGGCTCACGGGCCCAGCCGCTCCGCGGCATGTGGGATCTTCCCGGACCGGGGCACGCACCCGTGTCCCCTGCATCGGCAGGCAGACTCTCAACCACCGCGCCACCAGGGAAGCCCACAAACTTTTGCATCCAGTTTCACAGTTCAATACGTGCTAGTCCTGACCTCTAAGTGTTTTACCTTCTTGCTCCATGATCACAGGTACACACAATTAATGTAGTAACAATGTGCTAAGAAAGTTGTATCTATCATCTCAAATTCTCACAACGACCTTGCCAGGTATATATTTTTATATGTTTTAGAGATGTTGGAACTAAAATTCAGAGAGCTTAATTGAATCGCTCAAAAATCACACAGATAGTCATTGGTGGAGATGGGACTCAAACTTTAACTTAAATTCAAAATTTGTACCTCCGGAGTCTGAGCTCTTTCCAATATACACGGGCAGCCTTGAAGAGCGTAAAACAGCCCTAAAAGAATAATAGGAGGCTCAAGGATATTTATCAGGAAGGAAGATGTCTGTGACATACACAAAAAAGAACATAGGTTCCATAATCTTTCACAGCCATTTTTGAATCATCCCTACCATTTATTAAATGTACGATCTTCAACAAGTTACTTGGCAGCTAAGACTCAAGAGCTCATCAGGGAGGATGGTGAGGATAATATACCAGCCCATAGAATGATACTGACAATTAAATTGGAAAATCCCTGTAAAACCTGCTGGTATGATGCCTATCAGAGAAGACACTCAATCCTTTATTTCTCCTTTCCTACTGAATAGTGAAGGGATTGATGTCAGATATTAGGTCTTAAAGTATCAAAGAGCCACCACACTCTCTTCTTCTCTCCCACTGCCTCACAGATGCATCACCCAAAGGCACTAAGTGTCCAGGAGGGAGAGACCTGAGTACCAATTTCTGTTCTTAAATCATGTGCAAATAGGCTTTCCCTCTCTCTATTCTCCTGTGGTTACTCCCTGGAAAGTGAGTGCTTTAGGAAAATAAATTGGTACCATCTATCAAAGTGCAAGATAGGCACACACTGTGAGCCATTCCATTTCTAGGAATCAATCCACTGGAAATTCTTTCACATGTGCCAAAAGGGAGATGTACCAAGTTATTCACTAAAGTATTGTTTGTAAAGAAAAAAACTATTATAATTTACATTAATAAAGACTTTGACGAATTATTTGCTATCGATTCAGCATCATCCTCCTTTGTCTACACTCTTTCCTAAAATACAGGGAAGAGACCAATAGCGATCATCCCCAAATTCCCAGAGTGTCGGCGGATTGTGCCAATAAAAATCACTTGAATGAGATTTGGGATGTGAAAGAGTAAGATAAACCATTATTCTCTGGTGCTGCTGAGGACAGGCACAAGGGCATTGGCAGAGAGCAGGCTGAAGACGTGGAGTTTTGCCAACAGCCTTCAGGCATCCTCCTGAGAATTAAACACTTTTACACCATAGGTAGCACAGATCTGAGCCCTCAGCTCACCTGCTGGGTCTGCACTTCCAGATATCTTGATAGTGAGTTTGGCGCCTCTCTAACTTTTGCTGTCCCGCCCTTCTAAGCATTATATAAGCCTCTAATTTTTTGTATTAAATCACTTCTTGTTCAAAATACTTAAAGTGGCTTCTATTTTTTCTGCAGAACTCTGACTGGTACTTTGGGAGATAATTCCCACTGAGTCTGCCTTTCTGCATAACCTCTGAACAAAGGGCACTGACAGCTTCACGAAAGAATGTTTGCAAAGCTGCTCCAGGGCAGGGAACAGATTTGCTTACATTCCAGGGTAATAAAACTAGAGTCTCTCTTCCTCCCCAGAGGCATTCCAGAGCGACAAAGCAAGTACCTTCCTCCAGGAGAAAGGGCACATTTGATTCTTGACCAGGGTAATAAAGATGATATTTTCCTGTGGGGAAAGCTTGTTAGCAGTTCCCTTGTGAGATTAGACATATTCCCCTCTGTGACAAAAAACTCTATGTACATAGTATTTACTTGGATTCTTTCCTTATTGCCTCCATGGAACTTGGTGAGGGGGTGGAGTGGAGTGGGGGGGAAAGCAGACAGGCACAGAGGAACCAGTGCAAGTACGAATATCGTGCTGTTTGCAGTGCCATGAGTAGTGAACTGTCTAAATTCACTTGGTCTCACTGCTTCCTTATCGACCAAATTCATGAAATATGGCAAGATGCCCCAGCAGTTGCGTGCTGCTTTGAAACTCCTTGGCTACTTGTGAACATAATGGAATACAATGCATGATTGAAATTAATAAGATTGATACACTAAGATGGAAATTGGGCAGCTGAGATAGCCCAAGTAAAGACAAATATTGTCAAAACGGATCAAGCTGCAAGACCAAACTATATAGTGCCTACAAAAAAACAACTTCAAATATAAAGGCATAAATAGATTAAAAATAAAATGATGGAAGAACATATACCATGCAACCACTAGTCAAAAGAAAGAAGAAGAGATTGTATTAATACTAGCCAAAAACATTTCAGGGCAAATACTACTGCCATGTATAAAAAAGGTTATTCCTGTTGATAAGGTGTGTTAAAGACAACAGGTCCAAATGGAGTCACTTATGCTAAGCTCCACATCACCAAACCTTGACTTACAGATTATAGATTTGGCTTAACTTAATTATAGATTATAGATTATCTTAATTATAGATCTGGCTTCTCCCAGAAATGGAATTTTATTTAGTTATCTTTAAAATGTATTTATTTATCTATTTTTGGCTGTGTTGGGTCTTTGTTGCTGTGCGTGGGCTTTCTCTAGTTGCAGCGAGTGGGGGCTACTCTTCATTGCGGTGCGCATGCTTCTCACTGCAGTGGCTTCTCTTGTTGTGGAGCATGGGCTCGAGGTGCGCGGGATCAGTAGTTGCGGCACACAGGCTCAGTAGATGTGGCTCGTGGGCTCTAGAGCGCAGGCTCAGTAGTTGTGGTGCATGGGCTTAGTTGCTCCACGGCATGTGGGATCTTCCCGGACTAGGGCTCAAACCCATGTCCCCTGCATTGGCAGGTGGACTCCTAACTACTGCACCACCAGGGAAGCCCCAGAAATGGAGTTTTAAACCAGTCAATCAGGAATCACCTGGTCATCAACTGGTGAGGTAATCTGCCTGACTGATCCCTGCCATCCCCTGAAGGAAAGTGAGCTCGCCACAACCAATGGACTTTTTGTTAATACAGCTTCCTTGTTTCTGCTACCTTCTGCCTAGAAGTCTTTCATTTTGTGTAGGTCCTTGGAGTTCCTTTCTGTCTGCTAGACGGGATGCTGCTCAATTCACGAATTGTTGAATAAAGCCAATAAGGTCTTTAAAATTTACTCAGTTGAATTTTGTTTCCTAACAGAGTCATTAGTTCAAGAGGATAGAAAAATCCTAAACGTTTCTGCACCTAATGACAGAACTTTAAAATACACAAAGCAAAAACTGACAGAAGGAAAATCCATAATTTTCATCAGAGATTTCAATACCCATGTCTCAGTACTAATAGGAAAAGTAGACATAAATTCAATAAGAATGTAGAAGACCGGAACAATACAATCAACCAACTTGACCCACGTGAAATTCATAGACTGCTTCATCCAATAACAGCACAATACACAAGTTCACATAAAACATTTACCAAGAGAGACCGTATTCATATAAAACAAAAATTAGTAAATGTAAAGGAATTCAAGTCATACAAAGTATGTTCTCTGACCAAAATGAATTCAAACAGAAATTGATAACAGAAAGTCCTGAAATGTTGAGAAAATAAATAACACAATTTACAATAACCCATGAGCCTAATAAGAAATCAAAAAAGAAATTAGAATGTATTTTTAACCAAATGAAAATAAAAGTACAACATATAAAAATTTGTTGGACATTGTAAAAGTAATACTTCAGTGGAAATTTAGAGCACTGAACACTTAAGTTTAAGAGAAAAAAAAGAGAAAAGTTCCCAAATAAACACATCCAGCTTACACCTTGTAGTACAGGAAAAAGAAGAGCAAATGAAGCCCTATGTAAGTAAAAGAAAAGAAACAGTGTAGATGAGAATACAAATAAATGTTAATAGGTAGAAGACAACAAGTAGAGAAAGCAAATGCAACCAAAAGTTGGTTCTTTGAGAGGATTAATAAAACTGATAAACCTTTAGCCACGGGTGGGAGAGTTGGAAGACAGACAGAGAGATAGAGAAAGGCAGAGACAGAAAGACAGAGAAAGGCAGGCAGAAAATGCATTTGTCATATTCCAACAACCATTCCTGATAAAAACTCGCAGCAAACCAAGAGTATATAAGAACTTCACAACCTGATAAAGGGTATCTAGAAAAACTATACAGCTAACATCATACTTAATGGTGAAAGACTGAATGCTTTTCACCAAATGTTAGGAACAAACAGAGGTGTCTGCTTTTAACACTACTGGTCATTATTATACTGATATTTCTGGGTTATACAATAAGGCAAGAATAAAACATAAAAGGCATAGAGACTGATTGGAAAGGAAGAAGTAAAATTGTCCTTTATTTACACACAGCATAATTGTGGGTTAGAAAATCTGAAATTACTAGAATTAATGAGTCAGTTTAGCGAGGTTGCAGAATATAAAATCAATGTATAAAAATTGATAATGTTCTATATACAACCAGAGCATGAAATAAAATAATGCCATTTACAATAGCATCAAAAATAAGAAACAGGGATAAATCTGACAAAAATATGCAAGACCTGCACACTGAAAACTACAAAACATTGCTTAGATAGAGAAGACCTAAATAAACTATGTTCATAGATAGAAGACTTGATATTGCAAAAATAACAATTCTTACCAAATTCATCTATAATTAAATTTAATCTCAATCAAAATCCCAGCTGGGTTTTTGGTGGATATTGGCCAACTGATTCTAAAATTCAAAAGGAATTTAAAGACTATCAAGTAGTTAAAATGACATTGAAAAGAAGTCACATATTTGAAAGACAAATGCTACTTCTTTTCAAGATTTATTATTAAGTTACAGTAATCATGATACTGTGTTACTGGCATAAAGTTAGTATTCTGTTCCATAGATTTATTTGCCTGAGTCCATAAATAGATCCACAATATAAAAACAACTAAATTTTGACAAAGGTAATTCATTGAATAAAAGTCTTTTAAACAGATGGCTGTGGAACAATCAGATATCCATATACAATAAAAATGGAATTCATACCACAGCTCATGATGGATACAAAAATTAATCTAAAAAGTATTCACAGATGTAACTGTAAGGCTTAAAACTATAAAACTTCAAAGAGAAAACCTTGGTGGCATTGGGCTAGGGAAATATTTCTTAGATGCTACAACAAAATCTCTATCTCAATCCAAAAAAAACACTGATTAATTGGACTTTATAAAAATTAAAAACTTCCCTTCAAAAGACACAGTCCAGAGGATGAAAAGCTAATCCACCATCCTGTAGAAAACATTTGCAAAGCATATATCTGATAAATGACATGTATATAGAATATATAAAAAACTCTAACATCTCAATAAAAGTTTAATTTGAAAATGGGAAAAATATTTAAATAAACACTCCACTGAAGAAGATATACAAATGACAAATAAGCTCAGAAAAAGATGTTCAACAGAGGGAAAATGCAAAATTAAAACCACAAAGAAATACACACTGATTAGAGAGGCTAAAATTAAAAACTGACTATATCAAATGTTAGCTAGGAAAACATATACTGCTGGTGGAAATGTAAAATGGTGCAACTACCATTTCTCAACTGTTTGACAGTTTCTTAAATATTTAAACCCGACCTTACTATATGATTCCAGTCTTAGTATTTATCTAAACAATTGAATACTACTCAACAATTAAAACGAATGGACTATTGACATACACTATAGCACAGATGAATGTCAAAATAATTATGTTGAGTCAAAGAAGCCAGACAACAAAAAGTACATACTATGTTTCTGTCTATACAAAATTCTAGGAAACACAAACTAAGGTATAAAATGTATAATAGAAGGCATATTAATTGTTGCCTGGGACTGCAGAACGAGCTGGAAGGAGGTATTACAAAGGGGCAAAGAAAATTCTGAGGGGTGATGGTTACATTCATTATCTTGATCATGGTAATAGTTTCATGGGTGTGTACCTGTTTCAAAACTTAACAAACTGGATATTTTAAATACATGCAGTTTATTATATGCTAGTTATAACTTAATAAAACTGCATAAATAAAAACTAACATATAGCTATCAGTAAGACAAAATACATAGTGAATGTAATTATAGTATAACACAAGTTCAGTTGAGAAGTCATAATACCATTCAATTAAGTTTAGAATGATCAATGAAGCATGAATCAAACAGAACAGAAAAGCATTTGATTTTTTCAGTTCATCTTTGATTTTCCTACTGCAGGTTACTTTATTTTTACAGCTTATTTAAAGGGCTGTGAATCTTGATTTCAACTTTACAAAAATCCATGGGTTTTTTCCTTAAGCAAACCAAGATAGAATTTACATTTTTACAGAAATAGACATTGCATTTTGTAAACCTCCTGTGTTTGAAATTGGTAACTTAAGAGACTGAACTTTCAGATCAGTACCAAGTAGTCACGTGAATGAGAATTATTGAAAATATGTCATAAAAACACTGAAAAAATTTTAACTATAAGTTGTTAAATTCCCTGTAGAATGTCTTTGGGAGTATTCCCTCCTTGTCAGTCTTTTAGAAGAGTTTGAGACGGATCGGTACAAGTTTTTTGTACGTTTGGTAGAATTCACCTGTGAAGCCATTTGGTCCTGGACTTTTGTTTGTAGAAGTTTTTCTTTTGTTGTTTGTTTGTTTTGTTTTGTTTATTACAGATTCTATCTCACTTCTAGTGATTGGTCTGCTCAAATTATATGTTTCTTCTTGATTTAATTTTGGTGGGCTGTATGTTTCTAGAAACTTGTCCATTTCTTCTAGGTTGCCGAATTTGTTGGCATATAATTGTTCACAGTATTTTCTTATGGGATTTTTAATTTAAAAAAATTTTCTTTGTATTTCTGTGGTATCAGTTGTTATTGCTCCTTTTCCATTTCTTATTTTGTTTATTTGGGTCCTCTCTCTTTTCTTCTTGGTGAGCCTGCCCAGATGTTTATCAGTTTTGTTTACACTTTCAAAGAAGCAGCTCTTGGGTTTATTGACTTTTTTTTTCTATTGTTTTTTTGAATCTCTATTTTATTTATTTTCTCTCTGATCTTTATTTCCTTCCTTCTGCTGACTTTAGGTTTTGTTTGTTCTTTTTCTTATTCTTTTAGGTGCTGGTTAGGTTGTTTATTCCATAATTAAAAAGTCTACAAATAACAAATGCTAGAGAGGGTATAGAGAAAAGGGAACCTCCTACAATGTTGGTGGGAATTTAAGTTAGTGCAGCCACTATGGAAAACAGTATGGAGGTTCCTCAAGAAACTAAAAATAGAGTTGCCGTATAATCCTGGGCATATATCCAGATAAAATGATAATTCGAAAAGATGCAGACACCTCTATGTTCATAGCAGCACTATTTACAATAGCTAAGACATGGAAACAATCTAAATGTCCACCAACAGATGAATGGGTAAAGAAGATGTGGTACATATATGCAATGGAATATTACTCAGCCATAAAAAAGAATGAAATCATGCCATTTGCAGAAACATGGATGGACCTAGAGGTTATCATACTGACTGAAGTAAGTCAGAAAGAGAAAGACAAATACCATAATGTATCACTTATATGTGAAATCTACAATATGACACAAATGAACCTATCTATGAAACAGAAATAGACTCACAGACATAAAAAACAGACTTATAGTTGCCAAGGGGGGAGGGGTGGGGGAGGGATGGATTAAGAGCTTGGGGTTAGCAAATGCAAACCATTATATATAGAATGGATAAACAACAAAGTCCTACTGTATAGCACAGGGAACTATATTCAAAATCCTGTGATAAAACATAATGGAAAAGAATTTTTTAAACAATGTGTATATATGTATAACTGAATCACTCTGCTGTACAGCAGAAATTAACACAACACTGTAAATCAACTATACCTCTATTTTTAAAAAATGCCCTGTAGAAAATTATTTATCCTTTCCATTGCCTTTTATTTTTTTTGATAATATTTGAGGCCCATTTTTCAATATTTCAGTCTATTATTTATCACAAATTCTCTTACTTCAATATCTTTCACATTTGTTAAAATCATGGTCTTTTGAAAATAGTTACTTTCCTTAAAATGATCTTATGACAGACTTTAATTATCTAATATGGCATACAAATTATTTATGCTTTCAAGTCTCTCTTTATTTGTAATGAAAAACACCTGGTTTAGCAACTATTTTTTATAGGGATATGTTCTTTCACTTATCAATAACAGGAGCACTGAGTCCTTCTCTTATTTCTTCATATTGATTGTACCTGACTGTCACTAGGAAGCACTAAACTCGATACCTAAGCTAGTTTATTGAATTGACACTTTAATTTCTCCTAGGAAAAATCAAGTAGACTCATGATCAGAATGTGTTTTATAGCCACATATTGTGAATATAGAGAGAAGTTTAAACACTAAATTTTTAAAAATTATATCACAGTTGTTGCTTGCTTATACTTTAAATCAGTATATATAGCATCTACATTTAATTCACCATAATGAAAATTAGATATGAATAACATTGAAAATCATTTAATAACTTTCTCAATTGAATAAAGAAAAACTATTCCCTACTATGTATAATTAATATAAACGTACAAATATATTTTAATTTACTTTTAACTTCTTAAATTTTAATTTCTAAATTTGATTTTACTTATAGTGTGCATATGTTAACTTGCTTTCTTTTAATTCTTGTAACTTGATTTTAAAAATGGGAAATAATTTTTGTTTTCCAATTTGGGTCTAACTAAGTGCTATTCAAAGGGTGCTTGCTCTACAGACTACTAGCATCAGCATCACCTGAGAGTACATTAGAAATGCAAATACTCAGACCTCCACATACTGAATCAGAACCCCTGGTAATAGAGTCCCAGGAGTCAGTCAGTGCACTGCCCAATAGTCTGAAGAAGTAATAATATCGGGTTCCTTATTATTCCTTAATTTTTGTAAAATTAATGTTTCAATTCAAAGAGAAAACACCGAGGTCTGGTTGAGGTGCACAAAAAATGTACATTAATACTAAACACTGTAGTATAATGGCCTCTCACTTTATAATATTTTAAACTACTAATTAAGATCAGAATCAAGAAAGGACTTGATTTCACAATCATGTTCACGTTTTTGAAGCCAACATATGTTTATGCTTATTTTATTCCTTGGTGAAATTAATTCAATTATGTCTGACAAGCCCAAACTAAAACCACAAACTTCCTAAGACTAATTAATTTAAAAGATTTAAAATACATCATAAAGTTAACCTTGAATTCCCCCCAGTACTTAAAATAATAATTTTATAAATGCATTCAGTCTCGCCTGCGTTGATTTAACTATTAATGTACAAATATTTCAAGTGTCTACCATCATTTTCAAATATCAAATGTTCCTGACTTCCAGTTTATTTTCAATATAAAAAACTTAGCTGTTAAAATGACTGCTTGAGGTGACAATATTTTCTTTGCTTTCCTTAAAAAGCACTATAGGTGTTAATTTCATCTGACACCTGGCAAATTCCAACCAAGACATTCTATACTTCTGAAACTTCTATGAACTAAATTCTATTATATTAAAAATTATATGATCAGAACTAGTGGATGAGGTTAGGTATATCTTAAGAACGTATAATTGTAGAATCACATTATGGATAAGATGTTTAATACATGTGTCCTGCGATGAATTCTCTAAGTAACTAAAAATATTTGGGCATAGATAGATAAAATTAAATAATTAATCATCAGAATTTAAGAGCATCAGTTAAGGCATAAAACACATTTTTATAATATTAAAATATAAAGAATATATGATAGAACATAACCAAGAAACTTGAGGTTATCTAAATTCTAAATGCTGCCCTGAGAAAATAATTTCTCTTGTTTTCAAGGCAGCTAATAACAGAGCTGTTGTGGTTGAATTAGTACATATCTAACAAAAAGTTTTAACTGTGGCATTTGTCTTCTGTACTTTTAACCTTTGGACATAAAAGGCGTTTTATCCTGTGGGATAGCAGGTTTTCAATATTAAACACCATTATTTTGACTCATTCTGTTATATGTTTCTACCAAATATTATAACATAAACAAAATCAAATTACTCTTTGTTAGAGTTTTTATTTGGATAATCAAAACAAGGTTTCAAAAGTGAGATAAATGTAAAATGGCAATGCTGAACTTTTTTCAGACTCTCCTAATATTTTGCTTAACATTTTCATTATTTTTAGGCAGATTTCTTAAATGAAAATGTTCCCAATTCCATGTTCTGCTGGCAAGACCCTACATATTGTTTAACAAGGGTAGATGGTTTAGATGAAAACTTCAGTGGAAGTACTTCTATTCCTTTGCTATGTAAAGGCAAAACTGACGAAACACGATGGAGTGGGGAAATGCTTTTTTACCTGTCTTGCATGTCTTCCCTCCTTCCGCAGAGTATTTAGTCCTTTGAGACTGTCTACTGTCCTAGTAGAATGTGATGAGGATGTCTAATAACATTACCCTAGCCATACCTTTGTTGTAGTAATTGGCCAAAGGATAGGCACTAGAATCAAACAGGCAGTTAAATCCTTCCATACGTATCTATATATGTACCATGGAAGAGGGGGCCAAGTTTCCAATGAGAGTATAAGTGGAAAGAAGTAACGTCTGGTCCTAAGAAAAGTTGTGTGAAGAGAGTCTACCTGAGAACCTGAGCCAATACATGGAGCGAAAGCCAGCAGAGGGATTCAGAGCCATGATCATCACATCATTGAAGCCATGTAGACCCTCTTCTTATCAGTTAAAAAGTCAATGAAAGAGGTGTTCTTTTTTTTTTTCCTTTTCTTCAGAAAGAGGAATCTTAGCAAATTTGCCTAGTAAATGTCAATAGACACGTCTCCAAAGAATAAGTTCAAAAGACTATTTAAATTTGGATTGTAAAGATTTTTATTCCTCTGAAATACAGCCATTTAAAAATAAGCCTGTTTGTATTAAATTAGGCTATAAATCTGCATTCACGTATTCGAAAAATATTTACTAAGTCTGTGCTAAACATTGAGACAATCATTTGGATTCATTAGTGAACAAGACAGACATGATTCCTTCTCTCACATAGCTTTTGGTCATGTGGACTAAACAGTCAAGTATAGAACAACATGAATATAATACACACTATGATAGGAAGTAGCTATGTTGTTATGGGATCACGGAGGAGAAGCATCTAAGCAGAGCTCAGGAATGAAGAAAGGTAATATTATTATAACATCCAGGGAGAAGCACCATAGTATATGAAACACAAAAGAGTTAGTGATTTTGATAGAATTAAAAGGGCCTCTATGATTTATTTAACTGATGACATTAGAATCACAGGGTTTTGTTTGTTTTTCTATTTGTTTTTTAAGTTGGAACAACTAAATGAATTGTAAAATATTTAGTTTTCCTGTGTTCTGATATGATAAAATAAATCCAGAGTAAGTTTTATTGAGACAGCAGCTTTTTGCAATCATTAATAACTCTCTATATATTTTAAATTATATTCTTCATTTAATATGGAAATTTTATCTAACAAAGAATTCTACAACATACATTAAAACTATGCATGATTTATAAAACTGTTTCGTACGAATGTTCTCACTTAATATCGAGAAAACTTATCCCCACAGCCTAACATTATAGAAGAGGTAACTGGAGTCAACAAGAGTGAGATTTTTCCCAAATGCATTCAGTTAACATGTAAAACCAGAATTTGAGCCCAGTCTTCTGAACTTGAAACCACGTGCTTTGTCAGCTGTACCGTACAGCCTCATATGTGCAGAGAGCTCTCTTAGGAATTTCAGAGGATACAAGAATTATACGATATCATCTGTGAGCTTTAAGTTTTCATACTTTAATTCAATAGATGAAAAGAAAATGGAACACTAAATAAAAATACAAAGTAATAGGAACTATAGGCATTAGATAATTAATCATCAGTTAGCAGTTACAAAGAAGGAAGTGCTTTCTGTATAAGAGCTGAATGGCCTATTGTTACCAGGACTCTAAATATTAAGGGTAAAGTAACAAAGAAGTTTATATATCCTCAGAATAGACACTTCATTCATAACAAGGAAGTGAGGTAACAAAGTTGAATATAATTTCTGTGGGGTATTTCACACACTCTTGCACCTACCCCTGCCTCCACACACACAGACATATGTACCTGTAACTATTTCTCTCTGTATCACTATAAACATTTTTTTCATCTATTAAATGAACATAGAAATACACCAAAAAAAAAAAATGAATGGATACTACTGACCCAAAGTCTAACACCTCCTTTAAGGCCTATAATATAATCAAACTTCCAAGCCTGCAATTAGGGGGAAACAATATGTGAGTTCAAATTCAATGCTTTCTTCATAGAGTGAAGTTTCAATAGGTAACACCATGCCATCTGGCTAATTCATAATGGGGCTATTCTAATAATCTGAGGTATTTCAAAATAAGGAAAATAATAACATATCTAAAACATAGCAGAAATCTACTCTGTCAGCCATACTTCACTTATTTTGACAGGAATTTTCTATTTTAAATAGTGTGTGATAATATTTTTTAGAATGCTCTCAAATAGGCTACCCAACATTTTGTAAAAATAAAGAACGTTGAGGTAATTATATATCTGTACAGCTTGTCATTCTTTGATATTTGATGAATGGGAGGAACATGCCAGGGCTTTATATCATGAACTCATGAAATAGCAATATTTTAATTAATGTAAGAAGAGATCAATACTTTAATCATCATAATGTGATATATTTGAACATTTTTGGAATTAAAATAAATGTCCAGTTTCTGCTATATTGGTTCTGTTTTTTTCTTTAGATTTTTGTAAACTACTAAAATCCATGTCTTTCAAATAAAGTATTTCTTATAGTTTAAACAATATCTTACTATCACTAACATGTCCTTGGTACGTGGAACTCTTTTTCAACCTAATAAACCTATAGATTAAAAAAGAAAAAAAATACGAAAACAGTTACAACTTTTGATGACAGCAATACATACATTGTCTTTTTGTTTTCAACATTTAACAGAAAATATAGTAAAGAAACTCTTCACCAAATGTAGGAATCCCAAAGACATTTAAGTTAAGACAAACTAAACCCTTGGTTAATGTTTATTGAGTACCTATAATGTGTAAAGTGCTATTTTAGTAGTGTGAATATATATAAATCTTGTAATCTTTGCCCTTTAGATATTACAAGATAAGAGGATAACTTTAAAATGCTAGTGGAAGTTTGGGCTAATAGGAATTACAGTGATTCAAGGCAGTTACTTTCAGGAGTTTAGAAGAGGGCAATCACATTTGTTTTTGTCTGTAGCTACAGAAGAAGAATTGAACAAGAACATTTTATTCTAAACCTTGAAGACTGATTATTGATCAGTCTGAGAAAAATCGATTATAAAAAATTATGGCACAGTGAAATGTTAATTCTTTGGAAGCTATCTGAATTCTGTGCTTCGGTAGCAATATGAATGGAGATGTATTCCAAGATGACTAATCTAAATGCATAAAAGGGAACAGATATTTAAGGGAAGGATACCAGGAGGCCATTGTACCAGTCCAAATAAGAGCCAAAAAGAGCCTGACATTTAGGCAGCGGTTAGAGAGCCGCTGTCAGAGGTGAATCAAGATCACTTGGAATGGAAAAATTCAGTTACTAGAGAAAAACTGGTAAAATGATTTCAGGGTGTTGAGTCTAAACCAAAGATTAAAAAAAAAAAAATAGTAAAAACTAAAGATGAAAATGATAAGGAAGGTAAATGGGAAGAAAGATAATAGAGAAGGTAGAAATAGATAAGCTCCGAATAGGACAGGTTATTCTCAGCAGGAAAGATGGTTTATTTTAGAGTTAGAAGCAAAGAAAATGTGGAAAAGAAGCATGAAAAATAGAGAGAAATATATTTGAAGTGGTGCGGAGAAAAATTTAAGCTAATTTCTGGCCTTGAAATTTACATTAAAGCAGAAAACTAAGTCTTTTTCTGGAGGTGAGTACTATACTAGGATTTTTCTCCCTAACCCCATCATCCTTACTCAATAAATCCTTCAGGCTTAACTCCCACTCTGACTCCCATTCTAATTTTAATAAATGTTTTTCTATTCTACCCAACTTAACGATTTTTTCCTTTCACTCTCGTATCTCTGTATGTTCACTGTTCTTTAGCACACTTTCCTTGTATTTTAGTTACTGGTATATTTGCCTTATCGCACCAATCCTTACTATTATAATCTACTTCATGGGTAGGGACTATATTCCATTTCCACAGTATTACAAAACCATGACATAGACTCTGCTTATTTGCAGACCAGTCATTTCTCATTTATTTAGAGTCATACAGTGTGTTCAATTGACTCCAGCATCTCATTCTGAGTTCGCCTACCAGTATAAATCAGAAAGGCATTATTTTATCCTTTATCATTATTTTCTTTATATCTACATATATCTATACAAACATATAAAAATTATATGGGATAATTAAGAATAAATTGTGTTAGTGTTATCACACATGCTTATCCTTTCTTGATCTTTATCTTTTATGAGCTAGACTATATGCAAAAGTGAGGGTCTAAATATCCAATTGATTTAATTTATTCAGAATGATTACTAAAAAATTACTACAAACAAAAGAATTAGAGTTCCCTTTTTATGTACTATATAATCCATATCACACGTATTTATTTAATATGTAATATGTATCTGCCAGAGAACTAGGAATAAAGTGTACATCTTTCTTTTAAAGAACTCAGATCTTAGGGGAAGAGAAAGAAAAATAAATGTGATTGTGGTGCTATAAATTAGCTCTTAACAATCCAGTGCAATCTGGCAGGTCATGACCTTCAGTAAATTTCATGATTTCCTGCCTTGAGATTTCTAGAATTGGAGTTCACAGACTTAAGCAGTAATAAATTTGAAAATCCAAATATTTATAATTTTCCTTTTTTATAAAAATTTCTAATGATGTTTTGCCAATCATACTATGTTGTCATTTGCTATTTAGTTAATGAGTATTAACAAATACACTCTAAAACAATTTAAATCTTAAAAGTCTTATGTGGTGCAAAGAAGAGACAGTTTATTTTTTTAACTACTCATTAATTTAAAAATTTGATATTTTAAAACATCTACTATATTTGGGTGTAAAATTTTAAAGCACAGTTTCATTGCAAGGCAACAATGAAAACATGTATTAGTTTTACATTTTTCCTTAAAATCTTTGCTATGTTGTCCCACATTGAAGGATGTCAAATTGAAAAAAATTTCTTTTTAAAGTAGAAGATTATTAGAATGGGTCCTCAATAACTAGGCACTTAAGTTCTCAGCTTTAGAGTCTTCTCTAAAGATATTTTTCAAAAAATATATATTAAATATATTTACGGAAATACAGGAAATAGAGGCAATGTGATATAGCAATAGTGTAAATTTCAGCATCATCACGTTTCCCTTTGCAATACTAAAAAGAAAACCTATAAATACAAAAATTCTAAATATTAATCATTTAAAACAATTTTATAAAAAATAAACAGTAATATTGACTACAGGCCATTTGCCTATTAGAATGAATTCTTGAGAATCTATGGTTTTCTACATATTTTTATAGACTATTCTCCAGGAAAAAAAAGTCTCAGGAAATAATTTGAAGGATACTATTGTGACTGCATAAGAAAAGAGGAACTTAGCGGGTAAGAGCAAGGGTTGTAGGGACAGACATGAAAGGCTTGACCCAGGACCCACCCCATATTAACTACATGTCTTGAACAAGTTACATTTATTCAACCATTAAGTAATTTATCCATTCAACAGATGCTTATTGTGTATGTACTTTGTTAGGTATTTGTACTAGTTTCCTAGGTTAACTGTTAACAAATTACCACAAACTTAGTGGCTTAAAATTATGTAAACACATCATTTTACAGTAGATCAGAAGTCTGACATGGGTCTCACTGGGCTAAAATCAAAATGTTGGCAAGGCTGTGTTCCTATCTTGTGGTTACAGGAGAGAATCCCCCTCCTTGCCTTTTCCAGCTTCTGGAAGTTGCCTGCATTCCTTGGCTCATGGCCTCCTTTCTTTTTTCAAAGCCAGAAATGGAGTGTTGAGTTCTCCTCACGTTACTGCATTCTGACACTGATTCTTCTTTTGTCTCTCAATTTCATTTTTGAGAACCCTTGAGATTGCACTGAACCAAACGAGGTGATTCGGGATAATCTTCCCATCTCAGGATCCTTAACTTAATCACACCTGCAAAGTCCCTCTTGCCATGTATGGTAACATAGTTACATAGTTATGGGAATCAGAGTGTAGGTATTTCTGGAGGGGCCATCATTCTGCCTACCACAGCATTGTACTAGCAATGTCAATAAAGTTCCTGAAAAGGTTTCAGGAATGGTTCCTCGTTCCATGAAATTTACACATAAAAAAATTGTGAAGTTAATTTGTGCAAAACTGTTAGCAGTGCAAAATGATCTTGTCTAAAAGCAATGTAAATCATTCCTGTCCATAATAATCTAAATGAATATTGTCCTTTACAGAAGTGATTATTTTCTGTCTGAGAGAAAAAAATAACCTCAAATGTTATACATTATTGCCCTGTAGGATATTATTTTGCATCTATTAGGAAATTTATTTCAGTATTCCTTGATTGATTTACTATATAAACCTCAGTTTTGCAAATTCTCCTTTAAACCAGTGTTAGCACCTTGTAATTATCTCATTTATTAATTAGTTGAATAAAACCAATGACTTTGTTCATTTGTATTTATATGAGGGTCAAGTTTTTCAATTTTTTTGAAAATTAGCAAAGTGGAGTAGAACTGTGTTAAAAACTATTCTTTGCCAACACATCTTCTGGGTAAATTTAAGATGTATTGGAACATCTAAATAGACATCACTCAATTAGGATTTTTTTTTTTTAATGGGATAGTAAGAGAAAATAAATCTCATCATGTTTTTGTGAAAGTTAAATGAGATAAAGTATTTAGCATAGTGTCTGACATATAGCAGACCCTAAATACATGACAGTTTTTTATCATTAATACTAATAATCAGAAGTTCAATTGGAATTAATATGCTATTGGGATGTATATAAATATATAAATAGGTCAGATATATTAATCTTGTGGAGTAGTAGTTTTATTCCCATGAAACATATTTTACCAACCTTGTGCTTTAAGAAGCACATTAAGAAGCACATATTTTCTTTATATATGAAGAAAAAAAAAAGAAAACTACTCAGCTCATGAAATTGATCAACCATTCCCCATTTGGTAATACCCACGCTGTCAGATACTGCCAAAGTACCGCAATACACATGAATCCCTGCTACTTCTACCAAAACTTCACAAAGAATCACTAATTTCCTCGCAAACACCAAGACTCTGCAGTAATAGGAAGCTTCTTTTTTGCCTAACTCTGTCTAGATATACAAGGAGTTCTCTTGCAGAGGATCAATTAGTTCCCATGCAAATGTACTTTTGGCAAGCCCGTGCTGCTCATACGTCAGGCAAGGCAAACATGTCAAGGCATTTCAAAATTCTGGTATTGAACACAGCTTAGACACATGCCAGGGCATACCTTCCTCTACCTAAACTGAACTTCCTTACCTCAACTCAACTCAAATTACAGATGAAGAAAGTGAGGTGTAAAATACTTTGGTAAAAAAGGAGGTAAATATTTTGAACAAGGTCACACAGAGAGCAGGGGGTTAAGTTGGGACCCCTATTTTCTCTTATCAAAACCTAAGTTATTTCCACTAAAGGAATTTCTCCCAAAATAATTCTTGACAAAATGTTAGGTACTAATTATATATAAACACACAACATATGTATCTCCCTCTCTCTCATACACATGCACACACAATATATTTTTCCTTCTTAACAAGGTATGAACCTTGCATCAAGTAGAACCTAACCAAACAGATCTGGACCAGGTGTTCTTTCCTTACTGTCTCACAGTGATTACCTCATCATTCTATTTTTCTATTGAATGCTCTTAACAAAAATGAACAGTTGAATTGGCCTTCTAAAAAGTTTTTTTTCCTTGAATAAAAGATTACAATTTTTTTTAAAATTGGGGTATAGTTCCTAAACAGTGTTGTGTCAGCTTCTGCTGTACAGCAAAGTGACTCAGTTATATATATACATATATCCCCTCTTTTTTGGATTTCCTTCCCATTTAGGTCACCACAGAGCACTGAGTAGAGCTCCCTGTGCTATACAGCAGGTTCTCATTAGTTATCTATTTTATGCATAGTAGTTATATATGTCAATCCCAATTTCCCAATTCATCCCACCCCCTATTCTCCCCTTGGTGTCTATACGTTTGTTCTCTACATCTGTGTCCGTATTTCTGCTTTGCAAATAGGTTCATCTGTACCATTTTTCTAGATTCCACATATATGTGTTAATATACGGTATTTGTTTTTCTCTTTCTGAGTTACTTCACTCTGTAGGAGAGCCTCTAGGTCCATCCGCGTCTCTACAAATGACCCAATTTCATTCATTTTTATGGCTGAGTAATATTCCCTTGTATATATGTACCACATCGTCTTAACTCATTCATCTGTTGATGGACATTTAGGTTGCTTCCATCTCCTGGCTATTGTAAATAGTGCTGCAATGAACATTTGGGTGCATGTGTCTTTCTGGATTATAGTTTTCTCATGGTATATGCACAGTAGTGGGATTACTGGGTCATATGGTAGTTCTATTTTTAGTTTTTTAAGGAACCTCCATACTGTTCTCCATAGGGGCTGTACCAATTTACATTCCCACCAACAGTGCAAGAAGGTTCCCTTTTCTCCACACCCTCTCCAGCATTTATTGTTTGTAGATCTTTTGATGATGGCCATTCTGACCAGTATGAGATGATATCTCACTGTAGTTTTGATTTGTATTTCTCTAATGATTAGTGATGTTGAGCATCTTTTCATATGCCTCTTGGCCAAGTGCAGATCTTCTTTGGAGAAATGTCTATTTAGGTCTTCTGCCCATTTTTTTTTTTTTTTAGATGTTGGGGGTAGGAGTTTTATTTATTAATTTATTTATTTTTGCCGTGTTGGGTCTTTGTTTCCGTGCGAGGGCTTTCTCTAGTTGTGGCAAGTGGGGGCCACTCTTCATTGCGGTGCACGGGCCTCTCACTATCGCGGCCTCTCTTGTTGCGGAGCACAGGATCCAGATGCGCAGGCTCAGTAGTTGTGGCTCATGGGCCTAGTTGCTCCGCGGCATGTGGGATCCTCCCAGACCAGGGCTCAAACCCATGTCCCCTGCATTAGCAGGCAGATTCTCAACCACTGTGCCACCAGGGAAGCCCTTCTGCCCATTGTTTGACTGGGTTGTTTGCTTTTTTGACATTAAGCTGCATAAGATGTTTGTATATTTTGGAGATTAATCCCTTGTCAGTTGCTTCATTTGCAAATATTTTCTCCCATTCTGAGGGTTGTCTTTTCATCTCGTTTATGGTTGTTTTGCCGTGCAAAAGCTTTTAAATTTAATTAGGTCCCATTTGTTTTTTCTTTTCATTACTGTAGGAGGTGGGTCAAGAAAGATCTTGCTGTGATTTATGTCAAAGAGTGTTCTTCCTGTGTTTTCCTCTAAGAGTTTTATAGTGTCTGGTCTTACATTTAGGTGTCTAATCCATTTTGAGTTTATTTTTGTGTATGGTGTTAGGGAGTGTTCTAATTTCATTCTTTTACATGTAGCTGTCCAGTTTTCCCAGCATCACTTATTGAAGAGGCTGTCTTTTCTCCATTGTATATCCTTGCCTCCTTTGACATAGATTAGTTGACCATAGGTGCGTGGGTTGATCTCTGGGCTTTCTATCCTGTTCCATTGATCTATATTTCTGTTTTTATGCCAGTACCATACTGTCTTGATTGCTGTAGCTTTGTAGCAGAGTCTGAAGTCAGGGAGCCTGTTTTCTCCAACTCCATTTTTCTTTCTTAAGATTGCTTTGAATATTCAGGGTGTTTTGTGTTTCCATATAAATTATAAAACTTTTGTGTTCTAATTTTCTGAAAAATGCCATTGGTGATTTGATAGGGATTGCATTGAATCTGTAGATTGCTTTGGGTAGTATAGTTATTTTCACAACATTGATTTTTCCAATCCAAGAACATGGTATATCTCTCTGTTTGTGTTGTCTTTGATTTCTTTCATTAGTATCTTATAGTTCCGTTTATTTTTTACATGTGCTAATAACTAAAGTGTTTAAAGTTTTTCTTTAACCACCTTCTTTGTAGATTGATGCTGATTCACCCATATATTCTAATGATAGCTGATGGGAGTAATTTGAGGCACTATAAATATGTAATATAGCATTACAGATTAAATTATTTATGCTACTACATATTTATTAACCCACTTTTCATATTTTGCAGCTGTTTGAATTAATGTTTTTAGATGAAAATATTATGCAATTTATTTTATAAGATATTAAAGCAGATTTCTGCAGGTTATAAAATAATTCTAAAATATTTGAGAATTATTTCTAATGAAGAAGTATAAATGAAAAGGTCTTTCTGGTTAATTCTTTGTAAATAAAGTACATAATTAATCAGAATTCACCTTCCCGCAAGGATTCTGTTCAGCAAGATATTTTGTTTTAAATCTTAATTTCTTTTTAAAAAGCAAATGCATTTTCAAGCAAAATAAATACAATTGGACAGTTTTTACTAATAGAGGCTAAAATATGTTATATGTAGTAACAGAAATTTAAATAGTTTGTAGCAAATATCTGTGCCTTTGCTGTTGACTATTTTTGATATAACCTGTAATATAAAGAGTTGAGAGTGTTTATTCAGGGGCCTTGTGAAGTAAAGTGTTAATTCAGCAGGTCTGTGTTGTTCAAACCTTGTACATTCCCAAAAAAAGGCATATCTTCAGGACTGGCCCTTGGCCAGCTCCTGGGAAATGAGTTCTGAGTCCTTATAATATTCTGCCTGATAAAAGTGTTTTTATATGCCAGAGGCCTTGGGCTGCAGTACCCGTCTGATCAGATATTTAAACTAATGATGCAATTTACAGTGAATGCTTGTTTTTTGCTGGGCGGTGGGGTGCTGGAATCTGAATAGCTGAGGTCAGTCACACAGGTGCTGCATACTTAAGCATATGTTTTATCTGCAATAACAACTCTGCACACCAAGGCTTAGGTGAGTTTCTCTGGTTGACAACACTTCACATTTTACACATGAGGAAACCAAGGTACAGAAAGAGTAAATACTTTTCCTGAGGTCATATAGTAAGCAGGAGAACCAGCTTCAAAAATAATCCATTAACTACACAGGTGATATTATTTATAATATTCAGTGGCAAAATTGTGTGTGTATAATTTTATTTTTTAATATTTTATTTTGAAAAATACTTTAACAGCCTCCCCTGCATTCCAATAAATGGGAACTCTAACTGAGGCACAAACAAACCTGATTTTATTTGCTATATAAAAATGATTATTTTTTTTAAAACTGCTGTGACCTTTTTCTTCACTTTTATTTTCCCTTACTCATTTTTGCTGTAGACTGACAAAGGGAAGAAGAGAGAAGACCTGTGTGATAATTCAATTTATAGAACTATGTAGGACTTTACTCATCTTTTTTTGAAACTCCTCCTTCCCTATGAATGAAATTACCCTCCCTTCCCCCCAAAAGGCTCGATTTACCATATTACACAAAAAGTTCAATTATGGGATGACCTGAATTGGAAAATGAATTACTCTAATATTATCCCTCAATATCTGAGTTTTAGAGATTTGCAAAAAGATTTGCCTGTAATTTTTCTTTTCTGAAAGCCAATAACTGCCCCCAGGTGATGTATGTTAGTATTTTATATCATCTAGTAATTGTATATTGCTTTTGAAAATAGCTATGGGACAGGAGTGCAAGGAGGTATGGATAGCCTTTCTGAAAAATTATATATGAGCAGATGGATACCACATGAAATAGATTAATATGTTAATTGTCTAAATGGAAAAGCTTCTCATGCAATTTCAGGCTATTAATTAGATCGAGAATTTAAACTCTGAAATAAAGAAGTAATTTTATGCTGTTGGTAGCTAGGTTTTTGCCCTTGTCACTTTGTCGTTTTGTAGAATAATTGCTCCCATAGGAAAAAAAAAATGTTAGATCAGAAAACACTTAGCAGGGTTGTTTCCTCTGAATTGCTCTAAATGACCATGCTCATTGCAAAAATATCAGCAGACCTGCTAGGCCTGCATTAAACACAAGCAAACAAAGCCCTTGAAAATATTATTTGCGTATCTCAGTTTTATTATAAAAACAAGATAATTTTAACAACAGTAAACTTGTAGTTCTGCATGTATAAAACTTAGTCTTCTCTGTGACCTAACATTGAAAATAAGTATTAGCATGCTTTCTTTATTTTTATATTTTAAAACTATAAACCATTTTAAGTAGTAGAGACGTTATTTATTTTCTTGATTAAAAAAAAACTTTAGACAATTAGCTTTCCATTTAGCAAGTGAACAGTCATAGATAACACAATATTTATAACTTTCATAAGCACTCAAAGTATAAAGATAAGATTATGGTTTCCATTGCCATATCACTAGTACCAATATTTTAAGCCAGAAGAAATATTTGAAAGCTTGAGTAATACCTGCCTCACCAACCTCCAGGGTTCCTATGAATTAGATAATTAATGGAAATATAAATAATACATGTGGGATTAGAATTTAATAAATATTTTGTTGAATAAATAGTAATAGAGTCCATTTCTTAATAGTCTATGTCAGGAATTTTCTTAGTGACTTGTGTTAGGAAGAACAATGACCTCCTAAAGATGCTCCTCTCCTAATACCTGGAACTTGCAAATATGTTACCTGGCAAAAGGGAATTAAAGTTGCAGATGCAGTTAAAGTTGGTAATCAACTGACCTTGACATGCGACATTATCCTAAATTATCCAAGTAGATCCAATATAATCACATGAGTTCTTAAATGTGGGAGAAGAGGCAAAAGATAGGGCCAGTCTGAGATGACACGGCAAGGACTCAACCTGCCTTTTCTGGCTTTGAAGATGGAGGTCGGGACATCATGAGTCAAAAAAAGTTGGTGGTTTCTAGATACGGAAATAGGCAAGGAATGGATTTTTCCCCAGAGCCCCTGGAAAAGAAAGCAGCCCTGCTGACAGCTTGATTTTAGCTAAATGAGACCCATGTTGGAATTCTGACCTATTATAAATTTGTATTGTTTTAAACACTAAGTTTGTGGTAATTTATTATGAAAGCAATAGAAAACTAACACTATAATCTACATATATTAACTCTTCATTCTTATAAGTCTTCAAAGTAATTTTTTTTCTTTTATTCACAAGCTATAAGAGAGTATTTAGTTTCAGATTATGCCATTTGTAAAAAGTAACAAGTCTAACTCATGTTATATCTTCTAAATGAAAATAATGTCACTTCAGGTTTCATTGGGAAAGTTAGATGAAATGATGTATAAAGATGTATAAAGTCTATAGGGACTTCCCTGGTGGCACAGTGGTTAAGAATCTGCCTGGCCAATGCAGGGGACATGGGTTGGGTCTCTGATCTGGGAAGATCCCACATGCTGCGGAGCAACTAAGCCCATGCGCCACAACTACTGAGCCTGCGCTCTAGAGCCCGCGAGCCACAACTACTGAGCCCACACGCCACAACTACTGAAGCCCAGGAGCCTAGAGCCTGTGCTCCGCAACAAGAAGCCACCGCAATGAGAAGGCCGTGCACCGCAATGAAGAGCAGCCCCCGCTCGCCACAACTAGAGAAAGCCCACATGCAGCAACGAAGACCCAATGCAGCCAAAAAAAGAAAAAAAAAAAAGGGTTCTATCAAAGTAAAAGACACAGATTAGGGTGTCAATATAAGGTATTATCATTTTCTCAATAACTTATTCAAATCCATCCTATAATATTTGGGCGGCATTATGATAGAGTATAATTTTTAAAACTAGGCCCTTTCTATTAAACATGGTTGATTGACTAAATGCATTTATCACTTGTCTCTCCCAAAACCTCACTAAAACAATTGTATAGAGTAATCAAAAAGGTGTTAGCCTACAAGGATAAAAAGACAGAGAGGAAACAATAGAAGATAAAGAATGGAAAATGAAAAGCAAAAACAGGAATGGGAACTGACGGCACAGTGGAGGAAGTTTTAAACCTAAAGTCCTGCAGGAAAGGGTTACCCCAAGCAAGAGAGCCAAATCATCCTGCCCACTTTCAGACAGGAGACTGGACAATTCTTCTTCTCTCCAGAAACATAATAATTACATATCCTGCTAAACTATTCATTAAATGAGAAACTAGAACCAAAAAAAAATTTCTAAACACACAAGGATTAAGAAAGAGAAGGGAAATGGCAAGTACAGAATTTGAGGAGAGAAAATATTCATATTATTCTTTAAGGGAAAAGAGAGGAAAATGGTTAGATAAAAAAAGTCTTGTGTAGCACTGTGAGTACATTTGAAGTTCAGATCAGGATTTATAACAAAGATGTAATTCTACATGTTAATAGAATGGCTGGGAAATCACTGACAAATGGTGGCTAAATTGAATTTCAGATGGAATTTAGTAAGGGAGCAGGTCAGAAGTGAGAGGAATATGAAGAAATTGATGAACCATAACAGCAGTGGATAGAGAAAAAGTTAAAGGCAGGAGACAAATAATAATTTGGAAGAAAATGGTGCAATCAAGTATCTGAAATTCTAGATATAAAAATGTTTCAAAAGACTATATTGGGGCTTCCCTGGTGGTGCAGTGGTTGAGAGTCCGCCTGCTGATGCAGGGGACACGGGTTCGTGCCCCGGTCCGGGAAGATCCCACATGCCGCGGAGCGGCTGGGCCCGTGAGCCATGGCCGCTGAGCCTGTGCGTCCGGAGCCTGTGCTCCGCAATGGGAGAGGCCACAACAGTGAGAGGCCCGTGTACCGCAAAAACAAAAACAAAAACAAAAAAACAATGCTTGAATAGAAAGCAGAAACCAGATCTTACTGGCTCTTAAAAGACATGTTAAGAGATTTGGACTTTGCTCTAAGAGCAATAGGGAGATTAAATACGCATTCTATCATCACATGTTTTTATCAAAAACTTCATTTCTGGAATTAAAAAATATAGCAGGTGATTAAAATCCTGGGCTTTTAAATAGTATATGTTTATGTATATTTATCAAACATATATTTATATATTACATACCTATTATATATTATATTCTAATTATAAAATATTACTTAATTAGTAATTAAAATAATGTAAAATATATTGAAACACCACATACACTTCTTAGAAGTACAATTCTAGGTAAAATATAGGAAAGAGAGATGGTCTGAGTTATGATGATGATCAGGAAAACAATATTATATGTGCTGATAAAATAGACTCAAGAGTAGAAATATCCAGAATGATGATATACCATATCATCATATCATCAAATGCCATATATTTCATATTTAGAGAAGCTCACCTAAATATTAGGCAATCATTTAAAGGGCATTATTAAAATATCCAAATGTAAAACCAGCAAATCCTTCTGCCCAAAGAGCTTTTTAACTACACATATTCTCCCTTCTTTTTATTCCATCATTTTCATTATCTCCTTTTGGCTGAGTGTGATGGTTAATTTTATGTGTCAACTTGGCTGGGCTAAGTGTTAACTGGTGCCCAGTTGTTTGGTCAGATAGGAGTCTAGATGTTACTGTGATGGTATCTTGTAGATGTGATTAATATTTACAATCAGTTGACTTTAACTAAAGGAAATTACTCTTGATAATTGGAGTGGGTCTCATCCTAAGGAGCAAAAATTGAGGTTTGCCAGTGAAGAAGGAATTCCGTCTCAAGAGTATGAGAGAAATCCTGCTTGAGTTTTCAGCCTGCCAGCCTATACTATGGATTTTGGATTTGCAGCCCCCAATATTGTGTGAGCCAAATCCTTAAAATCTATCTATCTATCTATCTACCTACCTACCTACCTATATATCTATCTGTATTTCCTACTGGTTCTCTTTCTCTTGATATCCCTGACTAATACAGATACTACTGTTATAGGTTGATTTGTATTTCCCCCAAGAGATTTGTTGATGTCCTAACCCCTAGAATCCCAGAATATGACCTTAGTGAGAAATAAAAGTCATTGCAAATATACTTAGTCAAGATAAGGTCATATTGGAGAAGAGTGGGCCCCTAACCCAATATGACTGGTGTCCTTATAAGAAGATGGCCAGGTGAAGGCACAAAGACACAAGGAAAATGACATGTGAAGACAGTGGTTGAGACTGGAGAGATATATCTAAAAGTCAGGGAAGCCAAGGATTGCTAGCCATCATCAGAAGCTAAGAGAGGCATGAAGTAGATTCCTCTGTAGAGCCTTCAGAAGAAACCAACTCTGCTGCCATCTTGTTTCTGGACTTTCAGTCTCCAGAACTGTGTAAGAATACATTTCTGTTGTTTCAAGTCATTCACTTTGTAGTACTTTGGTGCAGCAGCTCTAGGAAACTAATATGCTGAGGAATCCCCAACTGTCTCAAAAAAAATAATAAATAAGAAAGAAAGAAAAAGAAAAGGAGGAAAGAAAAAATAAAAAAGATAACCTCTGCAATACTAAAATGTCAGCTTACTCTTGGTTGCCTTTTTCTAAATTTTCAAGGGAAAATGTACTCCATGAATGCTTATAGTCTCATACTTAACTAGTCTTTTCCCCAAAGGCACAAAATATAAGGAATGTTTTTAAAATCTACTGACAAACTAGCTTGTCATATGTGTTTTATATAACAATATGTGGATACCACTTGCAACCAGAAAGATGTTAATAATCACTATGAATCCTTAGTTCCTCCCTGAAGGACACAGATAACACTGTCTAATGCACATTTCTGAGTTGTTTTGCAGATACTAAAATCCCCACCAGATGGAAGAAGTTAACTGAATGATGACCACAAGCATGTAGCACCCAGACTAGCTGAACTTTGAGGACTGATGATGTTAACCCCTGTCTCCTCATGATCAACCAATCAGAGAATTGTGCACGAGCTGATCATGCAACTGCCACTCTCTCCCTCACCTTGCCTTTAAAACCCCTTTCCTGAAACCCATCGTGGAATTTGGGTCTTTTGAGCATTCATTGCCTAGACTCCTTGCTTGGTGTCTGCAATAAGTGCTGTACTTTCCTTCACTACAACTGATTGTCCGTAGACTGGCTTTACTGTGTGCAGGCGAGTGGACCCAAGTTCAGTCTGGTAACAATGATGCAGTCAGTTTTATTTTTGTTAGTGTCATCATTACTCTTAGTCACTTAGCTTTGAAATTCTGGGAATGGCTTTTAATCCTCCCTCTCCCCCATGTACAGAAGTTACCAAGACTTACTGAACCTACCTACCTGCATAAATCTTCCTCACATTATTTTTCCTTGTTTCTTTATTTAAACTCAGGTACTTTTACCTCTCACCTAGTCTCAATGGTCTCCTAAACACCAATCTCTTCCTTTGCAATCCATTATACACTTGCCTGGAACATCATCCTGAAATATCTCTCCCACCCCTAAACCTTAGTGGCATTTTCTTAACTATACAAGGATTATACTCTCCACTTAGAATTCAAAGGGGTCTTTTAGCTAGGGTCTCTTCCCTGATCTCTTACTTATCTTTTCAATCATATTGCTATGTACTTGTCCTATGCAGTATCCAAAGCTGTTGTATATACACGTCCAATACACGGTCCTCTGTGCACACCTTAAGCCTCCCCATCATCTGCCAGGGCTTTCTCTCCTAGCCCAGGTGGATCAAATTCTACCTGCGTTTCATGGCCTAACTCAAGTTTCAACAGTACCACGAATTATTTCCTGAAATACCCCACTGTCACGTCTACCCTGAGCTGAAAGCAGTCTCCTTCTGGAAAAAAAACTTGTTTCTTGACTTCTTTTATGGCACTTATTTCTATGTTTTATTATGATCATTTCTTTATTGACAAAGTTTGTGGGATGAGAAGTTGCACTGTATGCTTTTCTGTAGTATAGACATCTAGTAAACATTTAAAGAATGAAATAGTATATTAAGTTACAGGTAATTCGTGGGTAGACACCATGTCTTGCTAAGGAACTGACCAGCTAATATTTACTGAATGAAGCATTACGGAAAAGAATGCAGTGAAGACAACACCAGTGTGTGATCTGTAAACAATGCCCACATTTTATGGGTGTGCAACGCCTATATATACAACAGATGTTGATGGGGGTCATTCTTCATAAAGTGTGCTACAAAGGCTGCTGGAATTGGATCCAGAGTTGCTCTTTATTTGGCAAACAAATTCTTGGTTCATAGATCAGACCAATTCAATTGAACAGGGCTCGGGAATCTGCATATTGAAGACTCTTGCTCACCCTACTCTTCCAATGATTCTTCTGCATATTGAAGTTTGAAAACACCGCAGGGTGAGCACTTATTGAGGAAGACAATAACAATACTTACCTTTAAATGATGTTAAAATTGTTTACAAAATGTTACTACAACCATACCTTTTTATCTATTCGGTTTATCATGACACAAATAATGGGAGTTTCCCAGTTCCCGTTATTCATTAGAGGATAAGTCTCATTAGGTTGTTACCCTAAAATCCAAGGACCTCAAATCTCAGAACTTCTGGAATCCCTTTACAATGTTCGGCATTCCTCCTTGCTAGCCACTCCCAGAATCATCAGTCCCAGGGCCTCCTAGCAGGTGCCAAGCTCCCCTTTCTTTCTGTCCTTTGCAATTGTTAGTGAAAATAACACCTCTGTGCGTTTGTACTAGGTGGGAAAGTTATATGTCTGCACTATGTCTTATTGGCTCACCTGTGACAGACAGGTAGGAACTGAAAGGTTAAACTTGGGGCTGAAGAAGGAGTGGTGCACTGGTAAGGGACAGTGTGAAGTGCTGATTGGGGTAGACTGCTGAGCCCGAGCTCAGGAGTGGAGTGTGTGACTGCTAATAGTACAACCCACCTTACTTTTTCTTTAGCTGCATGAGAGTCACGTGCAGGGTTTGTCCCATGAGAGATGCAGACTTAGCCTTCTTAAAAGTTCTCTTTATGACCATCATGAGATGCTTTCTAGCAGGTAATGCAAATTGCACCCTAGAGTGATTGCCCTTGTCTTTTCCCTGTTTCCAGAGATGTGGGAATGTATACTAAATGCCAACTTGAACCTCATTCTTTAGTTCATTTGAGCTCAATTTTAGCTAAAATATAAATTATGAGTTTTCTAGGAAATGGCCTTACTGTATTTATTTGAAGATATATTTAACAAAGAACAACTTAACAAACAGAGCTGTCTAACAGCATACCAGTGAGGCACATTTTACCACTGTTATAAATCAAACGGCATAGAGTGGACCTTTCATAAATCATTTTCCTCTGAATTAAAGTCAATTTGTAAAGCCACATAAAATTTAGAACCAAATTGTCTTACGTCTAGCAAGTCATCTTTAATTTGAAATCATTCTCTAAATTAAGATCAGTGAAAGTATATCTGATAATGTGTAGCAGAGGTGTATCTTAGAGAACAGCTGGAATATTTTCCTTGGAATGTCCTTATTTTCTGAATGCTTTCTCTAATCCAGAATTCCAAGTTATAAAGTTTTTTGAAAGTGTAAGACACCAAGTATATTTTCATTTTTTCCTATTTTTCATGAACGATATGTGTTTGAGTTTGGTTAGTCTAGAAGACAGTTCAGGTAGAAGAAATTAGACTATGAGACCAAAAACAAAACGTCAATATAAAAATGAAAGTAAAGAGGTATGTACATGTTCATGCCACACCTTTTTCTTTGGCAATGGCAAATAACAGTGCTATTTTCCTGGGTACAAATTGTGAAGAAATAAGCATTTTATTCTAAAATATAAAATTAAACATTCTTAATAGGAACACCTTCAAGATAAAACAATTAAATAAACTTTATAAAATATACAATTATCCTGCATCTTTTGCTAATAAAATGATATCACATTGTAGACCTCTATTGGCATTGCTTAACAATAGGAATAGACAAAATGTCACCCCAATAAGCCTTAAATACCATAAAATTAATTTCTCTAAAACTTATATGAATTTATCTACAAATGTATGTTTTATCTTTCTACCTTTCAAGTATGAAATGTAATATCAAATGTTTTAATAATTCTTCCTGAAAATCCATTAAAACTCATGCTCAAATAAATTTTAACAGCCTTAAGTAGGCAATATATATAAATGAAACAATGGATTATAAATTAGGCTAAAGCCTAATTTATAGAGACTTTGAAAATTAAATCCAATGTGCTCCAGCCAATAAAGAGTAAAAATTAGCTTAAAAAATGAATAAAAAAATAAGGTAAACCTGAACAAGAATGACTATAAGTTGACATAACATGGTATATTTACAAATACACCATCTAAGTTTTCTCAGGGATTTCAATTTCCTCAAATGGATGATTTTTGTAGTTGGGGGATACCAGGCTTTCAAAGAAAGAACAAAATATTGAAAAGTACTGTTTTCACTAAAAAAAAATCTTTTATAGGAAATATATACTTTTTTTTTTTTTTGAGGTACACGGGCCTCTCACTGTTGTGGCCTCTCCCGTTGCGGAGCACCGGCTCCGGACGCGCAGGCTCAGCGGCCATGGCTCACGGGCCCAGCTGCTTCGCAGCATGTGGGATCTTCCCGGACCGGGGCACGAACCCGTGTCCCCTGCATCGGCAGGCGGACTCTCAACCACTGCGCCACCAGGGAAGCCTATATATACATATTTTAAAGTCATTCACTTTTCAACCAAAACTATACAACATATTTTGTAGAAAATAAGGAATTGAAATTATTTTCCACTAAAGTATCTTGCTTCCACATTAGTTATTTTATACATATAACATTAGAATACTAAAGAATATCTAGAAAAGAAACAATTGATCCAGCCATTATTCCGGGCAGAAAAATCCCCTTATCGCTGAGTTATAAAGAAGCTATACCTAAGAAAAATCAGTGAAATCACTGATGTCTCTACCACATCATCCCTGCTCTAGTTACTGCATTTCGTGTAAAAATTTTAGAGGCATTATGTTACACTGAATTTGGCATCCTGTTGGATTCAGAGAACAAAGCCACAGCCTGAGGACGGACTTACTCTTCCCTAACAGCCCCAGTCATACCAGAATCTATCAAGAAGAACAAGAACTTAGAGGGAAAGTATTAGGTAAGCAGGAAGGGAAATAACCTCTTTCAATGAGCATCACTTTCTTAGGTCTAGCTCTTAAGGAGTCAACTAGTTCAGCCAATGCTCTTGGGCATTGAGGCTATGATAGAGCATTTTCCCATGAAAGGCAGCTCTTGAAACTCAAATCTGATGCCATAGGGGGCAAACCGTATCTTATAAGGAAACATGTTATTTGCATGCTGTACTCTGTATTTATTTACCTATTGTTATTCTCCTGTCTAGATTTTGCTGCAGGATTTTGTTACAGCCTTTTATGCATAATGTGTATTTTGAATTTCACTAGAGGAAAATACTGTTTACAGCACTTTCCAAATGTATTTGACAGTGAAATTTTTTTTTTAAGGGAGTCATGCTTTAGAGCAAATAGTTTGGAAAAGCTGCCATAGCATTTAGAAAAATATTTTTAAATATTCCAGCCTTTACTATGGGATATCAAGGAAAGGAATTCTTGCTTGAGCCAAATACACAGAAAGGAGCATCGGATGATTTTCCCTTTTAGATCAGTGGGAGTACTTAAGGGAAAGTTAATTTTGTGGAACAAAAGTCATTGCTTAAAATGTAAGTGTATTAATAGGAATAGGGGGTAGTGGTTGACAGGTGGTGGTGTTTGAAGGCAAAGAGGAGTACCTGTCCTCTCCTGGGGATGATGGGGGCAGAAGGGAGGCTGTCACTATCAAAAAACGGGATAGCATTTTCAGGAACACATGAAATTAGCTCCTTAAATTCCAAATCACGGGTAGGTTTTGTTAATTCTATATCCATTGAGGAATGACATTGTTTTAGGAAAAAAGCAGAAACAAATTTTGATAATGCCATCTAATGAAGAGACCTACTGCTATGACCTCGAGGTAATCTGTGATTTCTCCTCCCACTGAAAACTTCCCAAAGATTGCTCAAGCTATATGTCTATGTTTATGGAATGTAAGAAGCCCTCCCAATGTGGAAAGACTTTTTCTATTACCAACCATAGATGTTAAAGAAGTAGGTTGACCACTTTCTGCAGATCTAATGAGTATAACCGTGAAAGAAGGGTTCTAGTCTACCTGAAGGTTGAGGAATTGGGGAATGAGAATCTGAAAAGATAAGTTTTATCAAATGCAAAGCAATACCTACCTAGTTGCTGGCAGACTATTCTATATGAATCTACATATCTAGGCATTAATAGCTATTTTGCTCCAGGACTAGTTTGTCAGAAATACCTGTAGAAGCAGAAAGCCCTGGAGAGATGGAGATAAAGATAACTTCCTCCCCACCCAGGTGAGATTTTCTTACTTTCTCGGGTATGTAGTAAGGAATTTAAGCTTGCCTAAATTTAATTTTGCCCTTGGCTTCTGCGAGGTAGTCTCTAAACTCTTGGAATATCATGCTCGATAGAAGTGTTTTTGTATGTCTGGAATCCTCTGGTCACACTAGCTAGTCTAACAGTAGGAATTTTGGTGGGAGCTGGCCACACCAGATGTGATTTGGGACAGGAATCCTGGGTCGCAGAGTGTAAACTTGCCCTCTGGAAGGGCTGGAAACAAAGACGTTCCACGTGTGCAGTCAATTATGCTTAAGTAACAGAGCCCCAGTAAATACTCTGGATACCAAAACTTGGTGTGCCTTCCTGTTTCGGCAACCCTCTGTCCATAATGCCATACAGAGTTTCTGGGAAAACAGCTCTGTCCATAACTTCACTGGGAGAGGACAAACCATATTCATTGTAATAAACCATAACCTCGAGTGTAATAGCTTTGAGTGGATTCTGTGAACTCGTACAGTGAATTATCAAAACTGAAGGTGGTCTTGGTGATGTCCAGACTCATATCAGATGTCAGAAGTGAGGATGGTCTTGTGGATAACCTAACTTTGAACAGGTTAGTAAAGATAATGTTTTCTCCAGGACAGAGTATGGGCAGGTTTGCTAAAAAGCTTCTTTAAGAGAAAAAAATCTACTAATCTCAGGGTTCTGCTTCTGGAATATACCCTCGCCACATGTGCAGGCATTACCTGGCTCTCATCATGTCGGCCTGTGGGAACTGGGGCTCAGGGAACAAAACTGCCATGTTACTCCGGATGATGCTTTACTGTAAGTAATAAATTCTTTTGTCTCTGACCTGTAGGCCTCATAACTTTCTGCCAATATCTATGAAATTGTGACAGGCTAACTCATTAGAGTTCAGGGCGAAATCTCAGACCCTTTCATACTTTGCAACTTGATGGTTTAACACTAGTCCTAACCACGTCTAACCAATTATTCATCATCCATCTTCAGAAAGATTTGTGAACTAAAAAATCCATTCTAAGAGTGATAGTGGCTGGGTTGGAAATGGTTTCAGTTACATGAGATACTATCTTTAAAATGCAGTGAAGAGTCCTACAGGTGGAGTTAAAGCGTATATCAGACATTCTTGTGAGACACAGAAACATTTCACTTCATGCCTGATAAGCGAACTCATTTTGTGCTGTAAAGGTCTATAGCACTCTTCCCACTGACTCTGTCATGGGGTGACTGGTAATTTAAGGTGACAGCACCTATTTACTGTGTTACATTCGTATGCACTCTCTTCAGACTTAATTAAAAAACAAAAAACAACTGACCATAAGTTGTTGAAATGCTTATTTGCATTGGTTGCTAAATTTTCTAAATCTAATTTCCATCTAGAAACATTTATGACCACAGTCTAGCACAGCATGACTGCTTTACAAATTCAGGCACTAGTGCCCATCTACATATCTACAATCTCTTCCTATACAGGTAAGACCTATTCTCAGATTGCACCTAGCAGTGACAAGTGAAAACTCAGATACACATGACTAAGATTTTTATAGTAACTCAGTGTGTTTTAGGTTGGTATCTATTCTTTCAGCTCCATGGAAGGTCCATTTATAGATGTTATAATTTCTATTCAACAATCACTGAGGGAAATGTGAACAAAGGACACAATAATATGAAACATGGGCAACTGCATTTGAACTCCTAGTATGATATCTATTCAGTCTCTAATTCTTTAGGTTGACAGACGGGTATTACCGGCAAATGTCAGTTAGGTAAACATAAAGGCCCCAAATGCCAGTGTTTCCATGAATCAAATTCTTAAAACTAAGAATTTTAAAGTAAATGTGAATATGTGTAATGTAAAAGTATAATTTTTAAAAAACAGTAAACAATTTTGGTAAATTCCTTTTTCTCCTCTTCAGACCAACCCCAATGCCAAACACAAAGATTTGTTTAAAAAGCTATTTTCAGGGGTTTGTCTACACATGCTAGAAAAATTTACTATCCCAAGTATAACATAGGCTCACCTGCCTCATAATACCTTTTTAAGAAAAACTCAATTAAGATTTTTGTGATACTGAAAACTGACTTTTTAAAAATATTGGCAACAACATTTATACTGTTTTTTTCAGTAAACGTTTTAACAGTCTTTATGGTTATGCAAAGAACCACTGAGCATACTAAACTACGTAAGCTTTCCCCTTCCTTTTACTAGCATATACACGTGGAATTCAGTTCTGATTTGACTTATGGAGTTTGTTACCACAGTTTGTCACAACTGAGAACTCTAGGTGACTGAGACTTATTTGCATCCAAACAGCTTTATTATGGTACATGCAGCTTAGCTTGATAGGTTTCTTATTACTGATGAAATTGTTATCCCATAGCAACAGCAGAAAAAGAATAACATCTCTGAGCCTGACTAGAATAAGTACACTTCTCACTTTTCCCCTGCAGAGTGAAAACTCCGTTTTCATCTAAACTACAGAATGTATCAGTGAATCTAATGGGACCTGACAGTGCATCTTAAATAGTGTTATTAGGTAACAAAGAGAAATCTGAAGCTGTATAACCCTTGGTCATTTTGATGACTGCTTCTTTTTCTTTCAATTTGAATAGTTAACTCGAACTCTACATCAAAAGGGCTTTCTGAAATTTTGTGCTTTTTAATCTGGGTTTCTCTCTGGACAGTTCATCATAAATCAATGTTTCAAGCAAATGGTTGCAAAATATAGCTAGTGAGTTACTGAGTTGTAGGAGAATATCACTAATGAAGCACTGTTTCCTTATTATTTGTAGGCAAACTCACAAAATTATACAAAACCAAAAAGTAAATTGAGAAATATCTGCTTCTCAAATTTCTTTTTTTTTTCTAACAAAGAAAGAGACATTATTGGGAAGGGGCATCTGGGTGGAGAGCAGCAGGGTAAGGGAACCCAGGAGAACTGCTCTCTCAAATTTCCTTTCAATAAATGATATCGGATGAAAATATGCAGAATATGCATATTAGATAAATAACATTGTTGTTGCATATATAATAGGCCATTTCCAGGAAAAGGATTTGTGGTACTAGGGTAACATAAAGACATCTATTTGTACCTATCACAGTAAAGGGCAGGACTAGTTTTGAAAAAACTTTGTATTTGTATAATATCATAGAATTTAAACCAAATATATACAATCCTTTTGAGTTAGGCACTTCTAACTCATTTTACAGATTGATAAATTTATGTTCACAGTGTTAAGTAATTTGCTCCAGATGAGATAATTTACAGGGCTTGCAATAGGATTTGGAACTAAGCAAACTGAATCTTCAGCTCGTGCTCTCCATAGTCTCTCAGTATCCTATGAGAATGGCAGAGAAGAGACTCTAAGAAGAAGAAAACTGACTTAACCAAAGTTATAATTTTAATAAATAGTAGAGAGAGGGCTTGCTTCACTAACTTTCATTCTCAGATTTTATTCAACTTCTTTGTTTTACTCACACTGTTCTCTGGTTTTTTGCTCTGACACTCAACAATTTTAAAGTGCTTTTCTTCAAATTAATTTCTTTTCATCCTCTCCATTTCCCTCTTCACTTCCCTGACCACAGTTTCATAACATGATGAAAGGAGTGAATGGCCAGTATCTATGACTCATGGTTACAGTGGCAAAGAGATTTTTCTAACGCAATGCATCAATAAATGGTGGCATTTCAAGTAGTGAGCTTGGTGAAAAATTGAAGTGCAGAATTTTAGAAAACTGAGGAAAGAGTATTTCATAGTTTTGATCTCTATCATGGATGATCACATTTTAATCACGAAACAACAAATGTTTATTGATTGCTAACTAAAATGTCAACCACTGTGTTATGCAGTGTAATTCTTACAGCAATCCCAATGATTGTTGATTCTTTTTGATGTTATGGAAACTAAGGCTTGTGATAGTTAGGCAATTTGCCTGAAGTTCAAGAGTTGGGAAGGACGGGGCTTCCCTGGTGGCGCAGTGGTTGAGAGTCCGCCTGCCGATGCAGGGGACACGGGTTCGTGCTCCGGTCTGGGAAGATCCCACATGCCGCGGAGCGGCTGGGCTCGCGTATAGCAAAAAAAAAAAGAGTTGGGAAGAAGTAGAGTGGGTGTTGCAACCCAGGTCTGTCTGAAAGCCCATGAACTCTGAAAGCTCCGAAATGTCATCTGTTGTGTAATCTCACCTACACATACAGCTTGATCTAGTAATTAATACAAGTATACCATTTAAAAACATTTTTGGTGGGAAATAAAGAGGATTATAACCAAATAGTAATATTTGGAGTGAGAAAATACTGATGCTAATATAATTATACTGTCACATCACATTCTTATTTATTCATCACTTTGCAAAGGATTTTAAGGAATATCTGAATGTTCTTGATTTCCTTAATTTTGAGGGTCTGCAATAAGGCCAGTGCATTCCCCTGAGGAGAGTGAATGAAAAACAAGAGCCTAATTAAAGCCTATGGAAATGGCGTTCTTTGGTCTTTTCACCATGGGAATCTTCTCCCATGTCATCAAGATTTTAACTGCATAAGAATGAAATAATTTGTAAGCAGAGGCTCTGCTGTTGTGTATTACGGCCTTTGAAATAATGCTATTGAATAGGCGTGCCGACTTTTCTTTGGAGACAAGTTGAGCATTAATCCCATTATCCAGTCAGTATGAGCAACAACAACAAAAAAAGGCTCTATCTATAAAAATAGATAAATATGAAAATTGGTTATTACATTAAGAAATCTTATGAATCTGTAAAACATGTTTTATACTTATCAAAAAACGTATGTCACAGTATTATTTTTCTATGTTAAGTTGGATCTTCCCAATGCTTAGCTCTGAATATTTTACTTTTCAAAAACTATCAACGGAGCAGCAACGCCGACCAAATTAACTAAACCCAAAACCTTATCTTAGCATCCAGGTTTATTCCGAACCTTACCAAAATCTACCTGCATAGACTAATTCACTCCATCCTTACACATAACCTCTGGTCAATGTCTGAAATTGCCCTGCTTCTTGCCATTTCCACGCTTTGGCTGTTCTCTTCTCCTAGAATACAAGCATCTATCTATAAATGCCTTGGAAATTCTTTCTCTTCTTCAAAATACAGGTAAATTAGCATTACTTACATAAACCACATTGACCTCTATACCACTAACTTTAATTCATATAACGTTGTTTGTAACTTCTTGTGGGTTTTATTTATTTATTTGGCCAGTGGGGTTATTGCTCTGTGCTTATAATTATTTTACAGCTCTCATAGTCTCTACAAAACTTTGGGACAGGAAGTAGGTCTCACTTATTTGTGTTTCAATATAATATATAGTTCATTCAACAAACATTTATTTGCCAGGCTCTGTGTGGTGTGAAGGAAATTCATGCAGTGGATATATTGTCTCTACCCACTTAAAGTATGTATACTAGTGAGGATGACAGCTGAATTACAGTAAAAAAAAAAAAATGTTAACTAGAAATTGCAGCAAGAGCTAAAGATGAGCAGTACCTGGTCCTATAAGAGTTTATGACTGGGTATATTCCCATGTCAAGAAGTAACAGAAGTTGTTGCTACGAAAATCTGAGTTGAATTGTCATTCCTTCATTTAGTACATATGTATCAAGAGCCTACTGTGTTCTAGAGAATGTTTTAGATGTTTAGGCTAAATCAGTGAACCTCTGCCTTCCTGAGGGTTATATTCTAGGGACGGGGTCCTTAAATATTTTTGTACCCTGTTACCTTTTTGTTAGTTTCGAACAGCCTATGAACCCCTTTTTAGAATTACGTATTTAAACACATACATAAAATTATGTATTTAAATACATAGAATTAAAAAAGAAATCATTATATTACAAAATTGCATCTAAAATATTAAAAACAAATTTGTGATGTAGTAATATGTTTCTTTAGTAACAAATTAAATAATAAGATCTAGTAGCAGATCTATTAGTTACTGTAATTTAACATAATGATGAGCTTAAATGACACTATGAAATATCCTCCACAAGTCTAATGCGATATAAAAATATATGTTATGCATATTTGTGACAGAGGCACTGTGAATACTGCTATAATTCATCTAAATTTATACTTGAAGGAAAGGGTAAGTTACAATTAGAGCTTAATGAAAATGTGGATGAGTTTTCTCAAACCAAACTGAGTTCACAGAGGATCTGATCTGATCTGTGAGTTCACTAGTACAGAACTTCTGGCACCCTGTGGAGGCAGCCAGTAGACGATAAACATGTTATAGATTTGAGTGAAGGGGAGTTAAGAGCCACGCCCCCCATGCACATACAAGAGAAAGGGTGGGTTCTTTTAGACAACAAAGGCATGTGTGTAAGAGCCTTGTGGACGGAAGGAGCATGGCACATTCGGGGAAATGAAAGAAAACTGATGTGACTGCAGTGCATATTATGAGAGTGATAATGCTACAAAATCTGGCTAGCGTGAAGGCAGAGCAAAGACCAAGGGGAGCCTGGCAAGACAGACTAAGGGTACTGATCTCTATAAAGTGAGCAATTTGAGGATACTGATGTGTCTTAAATGGACAGGTGGAGGGATGGTGATGAGAAAAAAGTGGTATGGCCATATTGTACACTGCTTTTCATTCCATAAAGATCACCCTGGCTGTAGTGTGGAGAGCTAGGCAAGAGTGGATACTGCTATCCAAGAAGGGAGACTCTTAAAGATGAGCAGTGATGGGACCAGATGGTAAAAATGAAGACAGGAAAAAGAAGATTCTAGGATGGAAGAGAGAATTTGACATTTTAAATCAATTTATGTATCCAACATAGTGTGTGTTTTCTTGAGATCACATATTCCAAGGATGATTCACAACTAAACCAAAATTAAATAATGGCACTGGATAATCAAAAACCAGAATCTAAATATAATCTATTATTTCTGAGGCTTTGATTCAAACAAAATCTCAAATGTCAGTCAATATTCTATTTCAATTCTTCTAGCCATTACTCATTCCCTGAAAAAAAAAAAATCACAGTATTTTTCTTCCAATTACTTAATCTCACATTCCTATAAATATTACATATGATCATCCTTTTTTAAAAATATTTTTTAACATTTATTTTATTTATTATCATTTATTTTTGGCTGCATTGGGTCTTCGTTGCTGTGCACGGGCTTTCTCTAGGTGTGGCGAGCAGGGGCTATTCTTCGTTGTGGTGTGCGGGCTTCTCATTGCTGTGGCTTCTCTTGTTAAGAGCACGGGCTCTAGGCGCATGGGCTTCAGTAGTTGTGGCGCACAGGCTCAGTAGTTGTGGATTTCAGGCTCTAGAGCGCAGGCTCAGTAGCTGTGGAGCATGGGCTTAGTTGCTCCACAGCATGTGGGCATCTTCCCGGACCAGGGCTCGAACCCGGGTCCCCTGCATTGGCAGGCGGATTCTTAACCACTGTGCCACCAGGGAAGCCCAGTATGATCATCCTTTAACTTATTTTTCAAATTTCCCTTTTATAATATTTAACTTTTGTATCCTCCAAGTATTTAGGAAGTTTCTGAGAATTCAAATTTCATCTATTTAAACTATCTGTGAAGTTATCAATATATACTAAATCAAAGTTTGCACTCCCTAGCAAATTTGGCTTACTAATTATTTACATTATTTAATTTTAAAGAATTTCTAAAAACTTATCGGGTATCAATATCCAAATAAAATAGCCAAAGTTTATGCTTTTCTGAAATTACTTAGGTATATGTAATTAATTTTTAAAAAGTTATTACTGAAATTATGCTGCATTTTGTATTCTTTCATGGATTTTGTCATTGGCAGAAATATCCATACAAATAAAAAATATTTAGCAACTTTGTGCAAAGAAATTTTCGTTCCATTTAATTAACACAAAAGTATCAAAAGTCAAGTACCTGACATAATGCAAAAATGGAAAAGTTAAAAAATTAAAAATATTTTATACCTGAATGACTCATTCCACAAGGTCCTCACATTATAATTATTATGATATTATTTCATTATTTCTGAAGGAAAATTAACTACTCTACCAATACACTCCGGAGACTTTGTAAGATAAATATTTCAAATATTTCAATTAGAGAACAAGGGAATAATCCATCAGTGGATGAATCTTGGTTCATGAGAAGGCTAAAACATGATTTAAAATGAGCCAACTGTTGACTGTTACAAAATGCAGTATATCATGTTGCAAAACAATACATAATGCTCTCAAGCTACAGTTTATGAAAGAAATAAATCTGAGCAAAGGCAAATCAAAGCTGTCAAGGACTAAAACAATATAACTCTAGTTTTACAAGACTTAAAACTTTTTAAAAGACTTCTAGGGAAGCTGAGGACTACGGTGACAATATAGGCACTTATCTACCACAACATCCCCTGTAAATAAGGAAAAATGAGAAAAAAAATTAAATTCTACATAAAAAAAATCAGAAGAGAAATTAAATTCTATGTAAATTCTTCAAGCATAACTTGAAGACAGAGAATGGCAAAACTGCAAAGTCATCTCTCATGCTGCAGCCCCATTCCTGCTCATACGCAAGCAAAGGCAGCCTGAAAAATTGGGGGGAGACAAAAGAGAGAGTGACTTGCAGCAATCACTTGAAAGATAAAATTCACCCTGTATCTGAAAATGATGGGAAAATGTGCAGATCAGAGCCAGGACAACAGGGAAGGGATATCAAAGTGAGTACAGTTTAAAAGGTCAGATGCCTTTTGAAGGACAGGCATAATTTAAAAGACATGATTTAAAGAGATACATGCAATTTAAAGAAAACTCTTTGAAAAGCATAACTTATGGCAGAGAAAAAAGACAAAAAGCACCTTTTGGCAATTCAATAATGAAGGAAAGAAAAATAGAGAAAATTTATTAGGGTCCTGAAAGACAAAAAGTGAAAGATGAAATTGGAGAATTCACAACCCCTCCCCACCAAAACAAAGTCCTATAAAGTACTTAGATTTGCTATACTGAGAGAAGAGGGAATTACTAAATTAGGAATGCTATATAAAAGCTGCATAGCATAAAGGTAAAGAAGAGGAAAGAGAAGTCCTTACAAAACTATTGAAGAAAATTATGAAACAAAATTCCACACATACCAATGGAAGAGAACTCCCTCACACAAAGCAACTACAAAGCAGAAGAAAACTGGTAATACACAATGCAGAATTAAATACACTCAAACAAGAATCGGATGATATAAAAAACACCTTTAATCAGAAATTCAAAATCTAAACACCAAGGGGAGAAATAGATGAATGAAAAGAAAAATAGTTGACTGATCTCAGGAAAGAAACAAAAGAAAAAGACAAAATTATCTCTAAAATGGAGAATACATTACAAGATGCCCAAGGCAAGAAAAAGTCAAATGAAAACTGACGAAGGTTCATTGAAGAAAGGCAGCAAAATAACCAAAAGAATGAAAATGACAAAAAAAGTGAAAGAGTCAGAGAGTAGGTAATGAAAGATAGGCAAAGGATTATTAATATTTGAATAACACATATTAATTTAATAGAAGAAAAACAAAACAATGGAACAGAAATAACAATTAACACTATAAACCAAGAAAACTTTCCAGAGAAAGAAAAAGACCTGAATCTACACATTAAAAGGGCTCACCTGGGAAAATTGACCCAGAATAATTTCAAAAACAAAAATAAAAATCATCAAAGCCTCCAAGGAAAAGTGGCAAATAATTTACAAAGGCAAAATAATTAAATTAACACCAGGCTTTTCAAAACTATTATACAAAGCAAGGCAACAGACAAACAAGAAAACTCAACAAATATCAAGGATGGGAAAAGTAGTTTTCAACATACAGGAACTTGGGGAATTCTGCTCTCATCAGCCCTACTTAAAGAGTATACCACAAATAAAGTTGACACAAATTTAATGATAGTAATAGCCATATAAGGTAGCTAGAATTTTCCTTATTCTATAAAAAAGAAAACAGTGGTGAGAGAATTAAATGAGAAGACTAAATTTAAAATAGCATCAGTAACAGAACTGGGAATTAGCCCAGATCTTCAATTATCAGGGTAATTAAACTCTCATCTTCAATTATCAGGTCAGTATACTTTCAATTAAGTCACCGCTTTCTCCTCCTTCTAGATTAATCAAGGTCAAGCTAGAGACCACAGACACACATTGAAGTCAAACAACTGCCACACATTCGAATCCTTGGTTGCCTCCAGAGGATAGTAATCAGAGGAAAGATGACGATATTAAAGGCCAAGCCATGAAGATGGAATGAGCCATGAGTATGTTTTTCTCATTTACAGGGTATACACTTAATCCTGTCAGCTACGGTGCAAATAGGCACAGATACTCCTAATTATCAAACCTCACTACTCTAAGGTGAGAACTCCAAAGCACTTCTTCAAAAATGGAATATTAGTATCAACATAAAATAGTTCTATATTATATTATATTATTATATTATACTATATTATATTATAATCTAGGCATTTTACAGTCAAGACATTTAACTGGAGCTTCCATCTCTCCATCTGTGAAGATGTGATTAAGGCTACCTAATAGGATGCTTACAGAGTAAATTCTCAAGTGAAAGCAAAGTGTCTGAATATTAAACATATAAATTACTCCAAGTATTTTTCCCATTGATTTATTTTTGAAAATGTGTGCTGTCTTTCTGTACCATCCTGTAATGTTATCTGAGGACCTTCATATGCATAGAAAGTAAGCTTTCAATGATATTTATGGAAGTTATACTATTTATCTGGTAGTGTTCCATACATTAATGTATAAAGAGAAAAGGGATCCCTGCCTTTATGCTACTTACATTCTAGGTATGAGCCAGTGTAGATTTAAGTGGGGCGGGACTACATCTACCCCCTTGGTTGAGCACTGTATAATCTTATATAGTAGGTCTCTTTGTTCATAATAATAGTTCATAAACTATTCATAATCAATAGTTTGTGTTTTTAAACTCTCATGAAAACAAATGAGCTTTGCTACCATTAAAGTTACATAAAATGATCTCTAACACCCATACCTATTATCAAAACTCTACCAAAAAATTGAACTACATGGAAAATATTACACAGGGTTTTAAAATTGCTAAATAAAAGTTCATATAATATACTTAGTCTGTTCAAGTATTATTACATCATATATTTAAAAAAATTATCCCTTAATAAATTGTTTAGAATTTGGTAGTTAACATTATTTATTTTCTTCCCATACTTGATGAATCTAATAATATGAGAGAAGAACTTCCCCAAATTTATGAGGTATTGATATAAGAACAACTTGGGGATCTTGTTAAAATGCAGATTCTGATTCAGTAGAACCCAGATTCTCCATTTCTAGCTCCCAAGTGATGTGGATCCTGCTGGCCCTCGGACGACATTTTCAGTAGCAAAGCGTTAGAGAACACTTAATACAGACACTGTCGATGAGAATAAATCTAGGCATGTGTGAAATAAATATTTCAGCAGGCATTAAATATGACAAAAATATGCCATAGAAATAATGACAGATGCTTTTATAAATTATAAATATATATATATATGTATATATACTTTTTTTTTTAGCGGTACGCGGGCCTCTCATTGTTGTGGCCTCTCCCGTTGCGGAGCACAGGCTCCGGACGCGCAGGCTCAGCGGCCATGGCTCACGGGCCCAGCCGCTCCGCGGCATGTGGGATCTTCCCGGACCGGGGCACGAACCCGTGTCCCCTGCATCGGCAGGCGGACTCTCAACCACTGCACCACCAGGGACGCCCAAATTCAATATTTTTAAATTTGGTATCTTTTAGAGTGACACAACATGTAGAAATGCCTAAAGAAAGGTCTGATTGCTGTAGAGTTAATCTGACCTAGACACAAAAGAAAATTATATGCCTCAGATGAGCAGCTAAGCATAAAATACAATAACAACATTACCTTCTCTGATTTGAAAAATAAGTATATCAAAAGACTCCTGTGGGAGGATTATTGGAGAACACAGAAATGGAACAGTTTTGAATCTTCCTGAATTCTCTCATTAAAAACAGGATAGCAAAACCAAAAATCCTGGATATCTATTACAAATTCCAGTTATACACTATGAACTCTGAAATGCCAATTAGTAAAGTCATTGACAGCTACAAAATCTGCATGGTATCAGTAATTGTAAAGAGGAAGCAGGAGTAAGGCATTTATTCTCCTCATGGCCCTGAGAGTTCAACTCATTAACAGAGAACTCTGGTAAGCACAGACAGCCGACTAGAGAACCGCAACTCAATCAGGGAGAAAATATTGCAGGCTTAAATTTGTGGGTGAATACAAGGAGACCATAGTAAAGTCAGAAATGCAGGGGAGTAGTCTGGATCATATTAAATCTCAAAACTAAAAATACTAAGCTCCTTTCCAGGACAAAGTCTTACACTGAAAAGGAACGCCTGGGAGTATTAATCTAAATTAACCTGAACAGAAACAACATGGACAAAGGTAGGAAAAGGTAAAGATAGACACTTGGGGAGAGTATAGAGGAAGCAGATGATCAAAAGTACAGATTAATTTTTTTGATCATTTTGTGAAAATAACAGAATTGGGAGGTCTCGGAGTTATGAAGTTAAAAAGTCATCCTAGGGCTTCCCTGGTGGCGCAGCGGTTGAGAGCCCGCCTGCCGATGCAGGGGACACGGGTTCGTGCCCCGGTCCGGGAAGATCCCACATGCCGCGGAGCGGCTGGGCCCGTGAGCCATGGCCGCTGAGCCTGCGCGTCCGGAGCCTGTGCTCCGCAACGGGAGAGGCCACAACAGTGAAAGGCCCGCGTACCAAAAAAAAAAAAAAAAAAAAAAAGTCATCCTAGCCAAATCTTCCCTCTATAAAACTAACTTCCTTTAACTAGGAGAAGTAGGAGAGAATTTTGGTAGAATCTCATATAAAGTTACTTTAAGAAAAAGAAAGTAAGAAGCAGAATAACGTAGCTAGAAACAGTCACTCATTCATGTGTTGTGCGTGGCTGCTTTCTTGCCATAAGGGCAAAGTTGAATAGTTGTGGCAGAACAGATATATTCGTCAAAGTACAGAGAAACCATACATCTGCAAAGCAAAATAATTACTATTTGGCCCTTTAGAGAAAATTTTGCCTTCTCTGGACTAGAGGACAACCATAAGAAGGTCCAACTTTTTTTTTTAATTGAAGTATAGTTGGTATACAATATTATATAAGTTATAGGTAGACAATATAGTGATTCACATTTTATAAAGGTTACACTCCATTTATAGTTATACTATAAAATGTCGGTTATATTCCCTGTGCTGTACAATACATCCTTATAGCTTATTTTATACCTAATAATGTGCACCTCTTAATCCCTTACCCCTATATTGTTCCCCCCACTTCCCACTGTCCACTGGTAGCCACTAGTTTGTTCTCTGTATCTGTGAGTCTGCTACTTTTTTGTTATATTCACTAGTTTGCTGTATTTTTTAGATTCCACATATAAGCCATCTGATCCCAGACTTTTCTGTTGCAAGTTTTTAAAGTACTGATTCAATTTCATCACTGGTAATTGGTCTGTTCATATTTTCTATTTCTTCCTGGTTCAGTCGTGAGAGATTTTACCTTTCTAAGAATTTGGCAGTTTCTTTCAGGTTGTCCATTTTACTGGCATAGAGCTGTTCACAGTAGTCTCTCATGATCCCTTGTATTTCTATGGTGTTGGCTGTAACTTCTTTTTCATTTCTAATTTTACTGATTTGGGCCCACTCCCTGTTTTTCTTGATGAGTCTGGCTAAAGGTTTACCGATTTTGTTTACCTTTTCAAAGAACCAGCTTTTAGTTAATTACTAAGTAGAAGAGGCTAGCAGGGTAGAAACTGAGTACAAAAGTAGATTGAGAAAAAGTGGTTAAAGAGAGAACAGGAGAAAGAGAAAAATATGGAATTACAGAAGCCAAAGAAAAGGTGTTCCAGAGGGCAGATGTGAGTAACTGCTTCAAATTATGCCAAGTCTATGAAAAAGAAAGACTGAAATGTGCCTGCTGGATGTAGAGGTATGAGAATCAAATAGGTAGGGAATAAATGGTGTGAGAAAATGGAAAGCGTGAATGTTCTCAAAGAGTTTTGCTTTGAAGAATTTTAGGAAGACCAGAGATTAACTGAAGAGGTTGAGTAGTCACATAAGATAAATAAGCAGCAGACTTTTGATCTATAAAATTATCACATGTTCTTTCATCTGCACTATTACCTATACTTAATTATAAGGTTTGCCTAACAAAGGGCTCATAAGAATATGTTTTATTTATTCTTATAAAAATATAGGTATTCTTTTAAAAGTAGATTCTAAAAAGTTAGTTTTATATTGCCTTACTGTAAAGACCCTTTTGATTTAATGGTGACTTCAATGCATTCCGATTCAAATGACATAAACTGTTGAAAGCATGGACCATACTGGGCACGCTGACAGAGTCCTCATACAGTCCTATTTGAGTGAAATCTAATACGAAAACTAAGTTGACTTGTGAAAGACTCAACTGGAAAAATATAGGTATGTATATGTGTGGAGAGAGTCTTAGAATCTTCAGTGACTATGTACCAATAGCATATATCTGGGTACAAAGTTGCTCTCTATTTTAAGTAACTCATTCTCAGGTCCAAATCAGTAAGTGTATCCTGACTCTTTTGACTCTAAATATGATTCAAGCATCTAATTATCCTTTAAATAATTCACATTTAAAGGTGCAATGAAAGTATTTCCCCTATACTTACCGATTAAAAAGCTTAATAGTTTGTTGAATGGACTTGTAATATAAACAATCAGGCTCAGAGCCACATAAACTAATAAGAAGACACCTGGTGAGTGACAGCTTGTAATTTCAAAAGTAGAGAAGTTAAAAAAAAAAAAAAAGGAAGAAGGAAACCTGCATAATATAAAATCCACTGAGGATTTTATTAAACTCAATGAAGAAATCTCTAAGGAAGTATATATCTATTTTTGAGATTTTTAAAGTCTTTATAAGGCAAGGCAATTTAACAAACTGACAATGAATGTGTTCATGTAGGGATAAAAGAGTATTTAGAAATGTCATTTCCTTTATAGATCTATGTTCTTCATTTTCTACTACAGATCCTTGGAAAAAAAAGAAAAACAAAACAAAACAAACGAACAAAAAAAAACAAAAACAAAAGAAAGACTACATTTGTTTCTGAAAAGATTTCAACTCACATAAAACTAATTCACAGATGTTATGTGGCTAATAAACAAACAGAGACTAAACTGGGACTGAGCTTCAGCCAATTACTAATTAAGGTTAATTATATACACCTATTTTGAGGACAATCACTTGTCTGATATAAGTAACATATTTGCTTTCAATAATATTTTAATTTTTCTTCTGATAGGAGCATATATTTGGGAACAATTTCATTGACACCAATAGTCTATGAAAACTAATAAGTGGTTAATCTTTTTAGCAGAATTATAGAAAAGACTATAATTAGGTGACTTGATTAAATTCTGTTCTGTATTTCCCCATTGTGTATGCATGTGTGTGTGTGAGTGTGTATAGATATAGAGATATATTTATCATTATATAATTATATAATCATTATATAATTATATGTAGGAGGTTCTAGCTTTAGCTGTATATATGCAGAAGGTTCTAGCTTTAGTTGTATATATTTAGGTGTATATATACTCTAAATATGCCTGCTGAGGTCTCCCTGCAGATGTAAAGTCTTGAATGGCTTGAGAGAAAATATCTTTTTTCTTTCTTTGATAGAGCAAAATCCCCTAAAAGAAAAGTGGATCATCATATGGTAATTTGTAGTATTTTGCCTACATCTAAAGAACTATCTGTTTTATTTATACTGAGTTTTCAAAAAGCTCAATAACATAAAACACACCTAACATGGAATAATATTGTACCAGAACTCTTAATAGAAGAGCTGAAAAGTAATGCATATTTATGTGATCATTTTCAGAAAATTGGACATATTCAATAGCATCCATATTTTGCTAAATGTTGATAACTGGCTAATAGCAAAAAATGAACAGTATATTCATTTTCTTGTCCGTAGAAACAGCTGGTTTCTGTATACTATTCTTAATTAAATCATTAAACTGTTAGAGAAATAACAAGGGAGGATTAGCCATTTTTAGGGAACATCAAAAGCGGGTAACTAATACATTTGAACACAGTGAGTACAACGTCAAATTGCCCTCAAAACACAAAATGTTAGATGCATGTACTACAATCTAAGATCTGGTACTTATTAGACAAAAATAGTTAAAAGAAAGAGGATTACATGTATTATTCTGTTTTCTCATCGTGCCTGAGAGGGACTTATACGAGGTGCTCACTAAATATTAATTTAATCAACAACAATAATTTAACACATGTTTTAGAATCAAATAGCAGAAATCTGTCTACAATGTTTAACAGTCCAGTATACAAACCATTATGATGAGAAAAACAGTACAGCACGAAAAGACTTCAAAACTCTTTTCTCAGCCATTAGCCAATATGAGATTAGGCGTGATACAAATACCAGTTTCTATTACTGACTGTAAGAAAAACTCCATCTAAATATTAAAAAATATATTATAAGAAATGTAGGCCTGACATTTTAAAATATTGCAAAAGTATATCGAAAAGGAGAAGTAGTCCAGTTGCATTCAAAAATTTAGATTATGGGCAGAGTAAAATGGAAAGTATTGGGGTAATAAACTCTGAGAATAACTAGATGTAATCATTTAACTTTCAAAAAACATAAATTTAATTTTACTCTCAAAAACAGCTTTAAACTCAACATTTCTCTTACTTCCTGAAGTACTTCCTCAAAGGATATGTAAAAGTCCCTTTTCACTGGTCAGTTAATAAAGCAATGGGAAATATAACATAAAAAACAACTGTATATAAGTAAAAACAGACGAAGTGACCTAATATGCCTTCCAAATTTTGCTATACTCCATTTAGAATGAATGAGTTCCATTTCACAACATTTGGATGCATGGATGAAATTTCAAGGAAATTTACTTTTCTCAGGTAACTGGAAAAAAAAACAAAACATTGCACAAATAGAACATATTGGTATGCCTGACAGACAAATTTATTCTTACAGTGAATAGAATACAGCAGAACTAAATAGCATCGTTTCAGCTAAAGTTACTGAACATAAATGAAGTGATGTTATAAGTTCTCTTATATTTGGTTGAAGCAAATTAATTCTAACCCAGAAATATCCATGAGTAATTAGAAAAAATCAAATTTCCAAAACTGCCCTGCTAAAGACAAAGTTCTAAATCAAACTGACTCCACCACGGCACGGCAACAAAAAAATCAAGAATTCTCTTTACTAGTTGGGTATCTGAATTGTATTTGTTTGTGTTTTATTTAGATTTTTGGTTGTATAGACATTTTTTGGGGGGTAGGATGTAAAGCAGCAAAAGAAAAACTTGGTGTCAATTACTGAATATAAAAAAGTCAAATGACAATTTAATAAATCAACACCAAAAATCATGGACTACCTTTAAAGCAAGTGAGGGCAGAAGGAAAAAAAAACCGTCATATAAGTATTTCCTCATCTGCATTTCTATAGTGACTGTACACCCAAAAGTTATATTTTCATATTTCAACAGCCAGCTTAAATGGAGACCCAAAGGACCACGGAAGTCTAGAATAGACTTCTACTGCCTAGAATAAATGTATAAATCAAATACTGAGCAACTGTCACTTTCAAGTTAAATTTTGTTATAAATTACTGTTTGTATGTTATCATTTTCCTTCTCTGTCAAATACTAATAAAGATTCACTCTTTAAATCATTATAACTTCCCTTATGCTATCAGCAAAGAGATTTAATATAGTGATAAAGAAACAAATGGAGAACAGTATGTGTTCCTTGAAGACTTGTATATTTTATGGAAAGCTGTAAAAACTATTATACATACAAATATATTTATTTCTACTTAAACAATATTATAAATTTACTGAAATACAACAGCCAAAAAAAATTAATTCAGTAATTTATGCAAACTATGTAGAATTCAGGATATATCATATACAAAATGTATATAAATAAGAACCAGTTTTATTAAACAAGTCTTTTATTTTAGTGATTTAAATTATATACTTTTAAGAAATTGTTTGTATTCATCAGTCTAGCTTTGATTTAATTTTAGCTAATATAAACTCCATTATACCAATGAGCCCCAATCTCTGTGGAGGGAAAAATTGTGCTGATAAAAGATTGTTCTAACTTATGATAAAATTGGTAAATATTACTATAATAAGTAACATTGCCTAATATTTAATAAGAGTTATTATATACAAGGTATACTGGTATGATATTTCTTTACTAATTGTCCAATTTAATCCTAACAAAGAGCCTATATTACCTACATATTAGAGTTAATAAAGCTGAGACTCATGCTAGTGAAAAAACTTCTTTAGGTCTATGAAGTGAAAGAGCTGTGATTCAAACCCAGTTGACTCCAAAACCTGTGCTCTTTTTTTTCTTTAAATAATACACTAAGAGGGGTTAAAGCAACTATTTTGCTTGGCAAACCAAATCCGGTACAACGGTATCAGAATGTAGGTTAGAAGTAAAGAGAGAATTAGGAAAGGGGTAAAAGCAGCATTTTCTCCTTTTTGTGTTAACAGAAATTGTATTACGTGTACATTCTCCAGGTATAAAGGAAGATTATGTTTTTATTAAAGGTAGCTATCAGATAACTTTAAAGAAATGAGAAAACTATAGCTAGTATCTGAAAAACTCTCAAAGGAATGTTTTAAAAATACTAAGTAGGCCTCTTAACTAAAACAGTGAAAAATTTTAAATCATAGCTGACCCTTAATACAGGTTTCAACTGCATGGGTCCACTTATGCACGGATTTTTTTTGATAAATACTATAGTACTGCATGAGCCACTGTTGAATGAATCGCAGATGTGGAACCACAAATACTGAGGACCCACTGTAGAGCTATCTACTGCGAAGGGCTCAGCGCCACTAACCCCTGCATTCTTCAAGGGTTAACTGTATATCTAATTACATCTTGCTATGTAATAATATAGGTTCCATGAAAATGAAAAGTAAATATTGTTCGGTAGTATACAGAGTGTACAAAACATCAGAAATGGTAGGCATGTAAAATTTGAAATGAAGACAACTTTTAGCTTACTGCAAGAAAAAAGTACAATAACACTCACTGTAGTGAAGGTCAGAAACACCATAAAATTATACTTTGAAAGCATTTTTCTTTTCCTTTTGGTTTAAGTTATGATGAACATAAGGCAATACTGATAATAGTCCATATAATTCCTAAAATCAACTGTTTTCTTCTAAGAGCTTTGAGGGCCTTTAAAAAAAAAATCTAAATTTACAAAGATCAACTTTTTAAAAAGACAGTATTTGTATATGAAAATATTCCCCAAGGCATTTAACTATTTTATTTTCAAGAAAAATATTTTCAGAATTTGATCACTATTTCATTAGGAAAGATACTAGGAAGTCAATATTTTGAACCATTAGAAAACAGCAAAAACTATATCATTTATTAATTTTTTTTTTTTTTTTTTGCGGTACGCGGGCCTCTCACTGTTGTGGCCTCTCCCGTTGCGGAGCACAGGCTCCGGACGCGCAGGCTCAGCGGCCATGGCTCACGGGCCCAGCCGCTCCGCGGCATGTGGGATCTTCCCGGACCGGGGCACGAACCCGTGTTCCCCGCATCGGCAGGTGGACTCTCAACCACTGCGCCACCAGGCAAGCCCCATTTATTAATTTTTAACTGTATCTTTAAATTTAACTTTGAAACTAGTTTTTTTTTTCTTTTTTGCCTGTTATGCAATTTGCTTAATTTTGAACAAAAATGATTTCTTCCTATCTTACATAAACTTTATACAAGAGGAGCTCATATATATTTTGTTAAAGGAAACTATTTCTTTCATCTTTGGTTTTTAAAATAATACACACACAATTATTTTGGCTTTTCCTCTCCCTAAAGAGAATTTAAATTAATAGACCTAGTGTGTTTAATGATAAACTTTGTTTCTGGAAGAAGATTAATTTTGATCTTGATAATTAATGTTAAATATTTTGATCTTATCTGGGTATAAAATATTTGCAAATTAAATACACATATATAGTGTTCAAGAATAAGAAAGAAATCTAAATCTTAAAAACAGTATTTTACTATTAACTGTCTAGCATTTCAAATAGGAATGTTTTTATTGTAGACTCTTTCATTCATTTGCATAATCTTATATAGTGAGATTAAATTTCATATATATTTTCTTGCTTTCAACTCTCTTTTCTGTCACAACTAGATACTCTAACATTTTTAGTTATCTTTGTTTAATTGAAAAGAAAAGAAAAAGAGTGACAAAATTAGAGAATTAAAAGAGTTATTGGAACAAGAGTATATGAGGACAAAAAAGAAAGCTGAATTTCATTTGTTTGATTTTTGTAGCAGTGAAAAATTTAAGCTTCACACCAGAGAATGCAAGAATTACAAACAAGGTGCTTGTGTTTGGGAAGGTTTCTCCAGTGTTTCTCCACTGGCTCTGATCCAGCTGTTTTCCCCTTGGCTAAGCACTGAACACTAATGTGGCAGCCTGCTGTGGTGATACTTAAGCCCTATCTCCCTGGAAAATAGGCCTGAAGTTTTCCTTATCAGTTTAAAGATATGTTGTTTCCCTCTATGAAGCTTAATCCTAATCAAGTTCCTAAGGTATCTTTACTTTATATATATATATATAAAAAATTGCCCTATCTTTAAGAAATTCAGGCAAAAGGATAAAAACTGGTTTACTTACTCCCAGAATTTCTTCCCTTTCTGACCCAGCCTAAAATGTTCTTCCCCTACTCTCATAAATAAATGGTTATTTTTTCACCTGGTCCTACTGAGCTCTTATCTCAGAACATTACATACAATATTACAAATTATTAGGTGTATCTTAAAAATTAGTCCTACCTCTCCACCTAGGTTTTCAGCTTCTTGAACACAAGCCATGCTATTCAGACATTGGAATCTTTAGCTTAATACTGTATACAGCATCAATTTCATCATGATGGCTATAATGATTATTGTTGGCATCCTATTGTGATTTGTCAGATATTCCTTTCTTCCTGATTCTTCTACAAACTTTTGGAAAGGCTTCAGACTTTCCAGATCTATTATAATTTAGGATTTGGAGAATCACAAAAATCATCTTTCCAGATGAAGAAACTGAGCCAAGGTTAAACTGCTAGTAGCAGTAAAACCAGGTCTGTAACTTAAAGTTTCCAAATCGCAGAATTTGGATAGTCTTTCTATTTTACCTCTAAATATTACCAGGAATGATAAAGGCAATAAATACATTCTCAAATTCTATGCTATTTCTGTTAAATTAAGACACTTCTATAAATAATCACTGTATATATGTAGTTATACTTATTACATGTAACAGAAGATGTAGAAATGCCATCCTTTATTTACCAACTAATAAATTCTAAGAGGATTACCAAAAATAGAGTAAAAGATGGCGACAAGAAAAAAAGCAAGAGCCACATTAATTCGATCACGTATTGAGTCACAACAGGACCAGAAATAATTTTAAATTGGTGCTGAACTGTCTATAATGTTGGTACCTTTGTTATCAGACTGATATGAGTGTGATTCCCAGCTCTGTCAGCTGCTAGTATATAAACTTGAACCAATTACTCAATTTCTCATTTTCTTAAGTAGTAAAATGAGCATATTGGCTATTTCATAGTACTACTGTAAGAATTATTAGGTAAGCACTTAAAATATTTAATAAACTACTTAGCTTATAACAGTAGTAAATAATAATTAGATTCTGCCACTCTCAACCCCAAACCAATATATTGTTAACCTAGAGTTCTTTATAAGGTTCCTAACCTAATAATGACAGGTTGGCTTTAGAGCCTGGAGCAGGAATAAAGCTAAAGGTAAGGGCTAAACGATTATAGGATTTAAAATTGGAATACGTTAAAATAGGCAACCAATAACATCACAGAGGTTGTAAACCACTCCAACTAAGAGACTTATTTTCAGGCAACAATAGAACACAATCATTCAATTCTTACTTAAGTGATGCCTACCTTAAAACAGGCATTATATTATGTATAGGGAATATAAAAACATATTCCTATCATCAGAAACACTATTTTCTTGTAAGAGAACATTAATAATAAAAACAAATGTTATGTGTAACATTCTGTAATAGAGCATAAAAGACAAGAGAAATGTGAGGAAAGTCTTCACAGAAGCGGTGATATTTATGCGGGGTCTTGGAGAATGTATAGGAGTTTACCAGGCATTTAAGAAGTAAACACATTTCCTTCTGGAAAAGCATGGGCAAAGCCCCTGAGATGGCAGGCTCAGAAAATGAGGAAAAATTACTATACAGGAACACAGGATATGGCATCCCTGGTAAGGAAGGGTCACAAATGAGGGCAGAGAGAAAGTTCAGGTTTAGCCTGAGAAGCGCAATGGGGTTTAGGTTTAGACTTGAGACTATGGTCAGTAGAGCCATTGGAGACAGTTTAGCAGAAGAATAACAGAGCCAAACTGGATTTCAGTAGATATCTGATAGCAAACTCATCATCTGTACTAGTTGAGGAAAGTGGCAGGGAGCTCGATTATGGGATTGTTCTATAATATGGGAGAAAAATGATGAATGTATGACCGAAAGTTGCAGTATATGAAAGCTCTGATTAAAAGAGAAATTCTATACTAGAACTTATAAGATTTGGTAGCAATAGCTTTACAGGCTAAGGTGTGGGAATTAAGAAGGAAACCTGTATTACATCGAGATTTTTTAGCTTGGTAGATTGGTACGATGATGACATTACTATAGTTGGGAATACAGAAGAAAGAGGAACAGTACAGAAGTGAGCAGAAATTAATTCAGGTTGGAACATATGGGAAACTGTAAATAAGGCTCTGAAGCTCAATGACAGAAAATGGAACCAGACTTTCACTAGCGAGCATTTAAACCAAAATAATTGATTAGGTAACCCAGGAAGAGTGTTTAGAGAGTGGACAAATAAGTGTTTAGAGAGAAGACAAAGAATAGATAATTAACATTTAAGGAATAAAATGGCAAAAGGGGTCAATGAAGAAGACTGAAAAGGAGTAGCCAATCAGCTCGGCCTGACATTCTGAATAGGAGAAAATTTTAAGAAATAGGAAGTGATTTCCATTTCAAATGCTATATTGGCCAAGATTCTCTTAGGCTTAAATTAATGAGTCCTTCTTTCAGAAAGGCCCAAAACTAATCTGTGAAAAGAAAAATATTTGCAAAAGAGAATATAAAGAAAATAAGTCAATGGGTTTCTTTTTTTCACTATATTGAAAGAAAGAAAAGACTGCTCAGTCTAAAAAAATGAATCCAGCAGTGCTTCTATCTCTAACCTGCAGAGAGGAAAGAGTTTCCATCTACTTGCTTTTCATGACCACAATTTAGTTTTACAATTACCATTTCATTTCCCTTGCTGGAATAAGCCATTCATACACTGTGCTAGCTAGCAGACAGTTACGTTTCAGAGGGCTTACCCTGTTCTTGAGGGTAAAAAGCTTGCAGGTGGTCAACCACAAGGGCGAAAATTCAGGTAAATATGTACTCTTCCATCACATGAATTGTGCCAAATTCCCTTTTTCACTATGCTTGTTTTGTCAACTCTTAATGATCAATGATTTACATTGCTTTAACTAGAAAACACAAGCATTATCATAACCATATTCTTCACAATTGGTCCTTTTGTCACTCTTTCCTTTTTTGTTACTAGTTTATTAGATCATAGATTTTTTTTTATTAAAGAGGTTTTAAAGTCTGTTAGTGGTAAGTTAGATACTGATAGCAATAGATTGGGAACTATAGGGGAATAAAATAATTCTCTTCAACTAAAAGCAAAGAGAATCAGAGAGCAAGTTGAACTTTTATTTTTAACCTAGGTTAAGTCTACTAAGTGAAAAGAATTAATTTCTAGAGTGCTTTTCAGATTTCTTAAATGTCAATGATTATAAGGAAATATACTGAAAGTTAGAAATTCCACCATAAACAAGACATGGTCCTGAAGGATGCTGGAGTTCAGGAAGGAAGTGAACAAGAAGCTGGAATGTAATACGTAATCAAAATGTCAGAAACACCAACTGAGAACCAACTGACTAAGGCTCTGATGACATTAATATCCACAGGCCCTTTTAGGTGACACAGGATACCATGCTACTTATATAATATAATCTGAAACTAATTCATTTACATAAATTCTATATGAAAAATGATCCTTTTTCTTCAACTTAACCTGTGACACAAGCCGTATTAATATCTTGTCTTACATAAGAGAAAAATGCAGCTTTGAGGTGCTTACACCACTAATAAATGCTGGTACACAAATTCATATCCAAGAGGGTATGATATTTCAAAGTTCATGCCACAACCACTGTACCACACATTTTTAAACAAATCAATGTACGGTTTTCACTTCAAAGAAAATCTAGTTTTTAAATAGCATAAGACTTAAGATGTTTTCATTTTTTCTGGATCCATCTGTCATTGGTAGAACAGAGATGTTCTGAGATAACTAAACATTAATGAAATGTGAATTATCTTTTGGTCCCAAAGCATCTCCTCAAGGTCTGTTATGGTTTGATAAAAGTGCTATCAATAGCATCTGACTACCAAAACCAGTATTTTAAATCTGATTCTGGCAAAACCAAAACTAATAACATTAAGCATCACAATTACCGCTTAGAGGAGTTAGATTATTTTTCTCATGTTATTTGGTAAAGTCAACTTTATTTAGAAATAAATAATTCTTTATAGAATTATAAATTCTATAAATGATAGAATCTGTAATTCTTTACAGATTTCAGACTATAATGTATTAACATCCCTTTGAAAGTATCCCATTAATTAACTGGCCCCACTTTGGAAACATCTCACTGTTCTTATTCTTTCCTCTATAATAACTGTTTTGCGGATTATACATTATACATGTCAAGTTTCAACTTGTGTCAACATGATCGATTTCTAAATTCTGAATTGTTAGACTGCTTAACATAACCTATTGTTAAGCAACTATACCATCTTATATGTTTTCCTGAATAAGCTCTATAATTACATTAGAACAATAACAGCAACTTCAAAATGTACTTATTTACTTCTTTTATTTACCATCCTTGATTTGCTGTAAGCTTCGTGAAAGTGAAGATTTTGTCTGTTTTTTCTTTTTTTTTTTAAACTAGATTATCAAGAGCTAGAAGATTAGCTGGCATATAGAAGGTAGAATGAATGAATAGAGACTGTAGAAGCTATCTCCAATGTGTAACTTCAATCCAAGAAAAAAACTACTATAAATTTTAAAATGAATAGATAAAAATGCTTTTACCACAAATTTAAAGTATAAATTCTATACATGCCTCTGAGCAAATATTTCAAAAAATAATTCTACTGATCATCCTCATTTCGTACACAGATGTGGTATTCAATGGAAACAAATTTCTTTTGCAGCTCAAATATTGTCTGCTATGCAAAAGTGTTTGACCTAATACCATTTAATGGCAAATAGAAGTGCATCCTATTTATACACCCTAATATAAACTTTTAGCCTCTATAAGTTTACAATATAAATATAATGTTAAAATGTATAAATGATTTTCACATAGCAAAAATGTAATATCTAGGAATGCTACAAACTATGAAAAGTTTAAGATTAAGATGAAAGTTTCCCAGTCAGAATGGCCATCATTGAAAAGTCTATAAATAACAAATGCTAGGGGGTGTGTGGAGAAAAGGGAACGCTTCTACACTGTGGGTAGAAATGTAAATTGGTGCAGCCACTATGGAGAACAGTATTTTTTGAGAACAGCTTCCTCAAAAAAATGAAAATAGAGTTGCCATACAATCCTACAATCCCACTCCTGGGCAAATATCCAGGAAAAACCATAATTTGAAAAGATGCATGCACCCCGACGTTCACTGCAGCATTATTAACAATATCCAAGATACGGACACAATCTAAATGTCCATTGACAGATGAATGGATAAAGAAGATGTAGCACATATATACAATGGAATATTACTCAGCCATAAAAAAGAATGCAATAATGCCATTTGCAGCAACATGGATGGACTTAGAGATTATCATACAAAGCGAAGTAAGTCAGACAAAGACAAATAACATATGATATCACTTACATGTGGAATCTTAAAAAATTATGCAAATGAATTTATTTATGAAACAGGAATAGACTCACAGACATAGAGAACAGACTTATGGTTGCCAATGGGGAGGGGATGGGGGGAGGGATGGAGTGGGAGTTCGGGATTAGCAGATGCAAGCAATTATATATAGAATGGATAAACAAGAATGGATAAACAACAAGGTCCTACTATATAGTACAGGGAACTATGTTCAATATCCTGTGATAAACCATAATAGAAAAGAATATGATAAAGAATGTGTATATATATATATATATGTATGTATATATATAACTGAATCACTTTGCTGTACAGTAGAAATTAACACAACATGGTAAATCAACTACACTTCAATAAAATAAATTAAAAAAAGAAAAAGATGAGTTTCTATCCTAACACCTCAAATGAAGACAAAGCCACATGTTCATCAGTGTTTTCTACTCAGGACTTACTACAGTCACTGTGTTATTACAAATTGAAAGGTACTTCCTCCTCCCAAGTATATATGGATGTCTCAATGGAAGCACTTACTGATCATTATGGATACTTATTTGAGTTCATGACAGTTATCTTGTGATTAATGGACTAATTATGAAACTTCAGTCATTACCAAAGATGTTTAAAGCTCTATTGTTAATATCATAATAGAAAATAATGGGTTTCATATTTTTATGTGATGAGGTTTAAATGTCAATGCTTGTTTTCAACTGTACATTTCAAACACCTGTTCTCTAGTCTCTATTAATACATTACATGCTCAGGTATTAGGAATGAGTTGTTGGAAATATGTACCAAAATTCTTCATAAATCTAGCTTAGGGACTAAATTAATTTTCTACCCATTAGATAGTAAAACCAAATTTGTGGCAACTCTATGGCAAAATCTATCTTAAAGTATGTTTTAGCTGCATGAGTTAATCCCATTTAAAAGATGGAAAACCATATCATCATGGAAAACAAGAAGGTTAGTAACTTATGATTTAGTTTATATATCACAAGGTGATATATAAATTAAGAGGTGCTTAAAACTACTTCCCTCATTCATATTTTTCCTTAAGTCTATCACTGTTCTAAGAAAAATGCTGACTTCACTTTAACAAGCATTTATCATTTATGATAGACTGCCTGGTGTCATGGAAAAAGCATTAGTTTTGGAGTGAGGCAAAAACCAAAGCTACCTTATAGCCAAGTTGATTAATCTGATTCTCAGAATCTCATTCATAATATACCTGATTCATAAAATTATTATAATCTAGGTGGGATAACTTCCATAAAAGTGTTAGCTTAGTGCTAACATATGGATTCCTTTGCTGGCTCCCTCTCTAAGACCTAACATGGCCCCTCTAAACATCCAAGTTTTACAGGGCTTAGTTCTGTCTCCAGAGCTCTGGTCCCTCTATACACTCATTTTTTAAATGATAGCATCATATCACAGCTGTAAGTCCCAAATGTATGCATCTTGACCAGATTGATTTAAACTTGTATATTCAACTTGTGACACTTTCGCTTGAATGGTTCATGTCTGAAATTAAAATTTTGGTTAATATCCCTATGTGATTCTGTTGATAAAAGAATTTTTCCTGCTGCAGTTCATGGCACATAGCTACCCAGTTACACAAGTCTGATACACAATACATGAAAGTGTCAGTGTGACATTTTAGTTCAAACTATTCATCCAAACTATTACCAAGTCCTATTAATAATACCTTGGAAAAAGCTCGGGCAACCACACTAACTAGAGCCACCAAACATGGATTAACAAGTAACTTTGTTTCACTCACCTCCTTTCTGCTCTTGCCACTTAAATCCCCCACTGCTGCCTTGGGGCAAGTTCTCCCACCTGTAGTCCTCTAATAGGCCACTTTAACAGCCAGAGAGATTTTATTTTCAAATGCAATTCTGATCACAACTGTGACACTGTGATTTATAATAAGAAATATACATCTGGTCTTTGTCCCCTTTTCTGTCACAGAGCTCCTAAAACCCTTGGAATTTCCTAAGTGGTGACAGCAACAAAGGTGTCTTTTTTTATGCTAATGAGGTGACTTCGGGGGGGGGGGGGGGAGTCCCTAGGTAACCTAATGATGGGGGCTGGTTGCCAGTGGAACCAACCCTGAGATTAAGAGTTTTGGAACTTTCAGTCCCTTCACCCTACTGGGCGGGGAAAAAGGACTGAGATTGAGTCCAGTAAACAATTGCAAATGATTTAATCAAGTATGCCTATGTAATAAAGCCTTCATAAAAACCCAAAAAGACTGGGTTTGAAGAGTTCCTTGGGTTGGTGAGCCTGTGGAGATTTGCGGAGAGTGGTGCATTCAGAGAGGGCATGGACGCTCCATACCTTTTCCCCATATCTTGCCCTAAGCATCAATTCCATCTGGCTGTTCTTGATTTATATCCATTTATAATAAACTGGTAGTCTAGTAGGTAAAATGTTTCTCTGAGTTCTGTGAGCCACTCTAGCAAATTAATTAAACCCAAGCAAGGGGTCATTGGAACCTCTGATCTATAGCTTGTTGGTCAGAAGCACAGGTGACAACCTAGACTTGGGACAGGCATCTGAAGCTGGGGGTGGTGGTGACAGTCTTGTAGGACTCAGCCCTTAACCTGTGCAATCTGATGCTCTCTCTGGGTACACAGTGTCAGAACTGAGTTGAGTCATAGGATACTCAGGCAGTGTCAAAGACTTGCCAGTTGGTGTGTAAAAATCTGCACCACCCCCCAACATTGGAGATTGGTTCTAGAACCTTTAACAATAATCTGCTTACCATTTCAAAGCAAGAGCTCCCCATTTCAAAGGTTCCCCATTTTGCCTAAAATAAAATACATATTCTATAACATGACCCAAATACATGGCATGAACATTTAGCTGCCAAAAAGTCTAATGAATATGCAAAACCTCTCTCCACCTTTTTCACTGTACTCTCTGCCTTGGAAGGTTGAACTGAATGGACTCATCAATGGGTTCCTATGCCCTTTCCTTTGATAGTGTGCAGGAATGGAGAGCCAGCCCTGCTGGAGACTGGAGGGCAGGAGGTGAAGTGTGATCACGAATTTACTTCCAGGCTCCCTCCCTTTGGATTTGCTCAAGCTGGCTGTGTCCCTTGACTGAAGGTCACTGATCTCATAAGGAGCTCTGCCCTGCAGGATCCTCTCCCTCCTAGTTCCAGCAACCTTTGTTTCCCCCTTTTGGTCTTGAGGTAATAATAGCTCTACTACTGTTCACCCCAAGTTCTTGCATCATTCCTTAAGTGACCCCTGTATCCAGTCTATACCTTTGCAGTTAGTCTCTTTAAATAAACCCCCACTGAAATATCCTAAGTTTTAGTGTGTCATCTGTTTCGAGTGACACACAAAATAAGGGTACTCTCTTAGTTCCAGGAATCCTGGCCTTCTCATATACTGTTTCTTTTACCTAGAATTCTTCCTTCACTAATCACCTGGCTGGCTCCACAACACAATTCAAGTCTCAGTTTAAATATCGTTTCTTCAGAAAGGGCCTGTCCACACAGTCCAAAAAAGGTCCTATTTTTATAGTATCTTAGAATACTTTTTTTTTTTTTTTTTTTTTTGCGGTACGCGGGCCTCTCACTGTTGTGGCCTCCCGTTGCGGAGCACAGGCTCCAGACGCGCAGGCTCAGCAGCCATGGCTCACGGGCCCAGCCGCTCCACGGCACGTGGGATCTTCCCGGACCAGGGCACGAACCCGTGTCCCCTGCATCGGCAGGCGGACTCTCAATCATTGCGCCACCAGGGAAGCCCTTTTTTAAGGTTTTGTTTCCTGATTTATTCAAATTCTCTCCTATGCCTCTCTGATTCTTGAATCCATGTTTGTTTGTTTGTTTTCAAACTTTTAAAGGAAGTAATCCATTGGTCTGAGGAAACAAAAAAATCTGTTCAACTCCAAAAAAAAGTGATCAATCTATTCACCTCTTCTATATTAATATCACTATTCATGCTAATTTTATCAATCATAGTAACCACCTCTAATATCTAGAAAAACAATCTAAATTATCATTACATATGCCTTCATCACCAGCCTAATTCTCAAAAACAATATTCATCTACTTGGGTCAAGAAATAATTATTTCAAGCTGACACTGAATAACTATCCGAACCCTGAAATCATCACTTAGTTTTAAATTAGACTGTTTCTCAATAATATTTATACCAGTAGCACTTTTCATTACATGATCAGTTACAGAATTTTCAATATGATATATGCACTCAAACCCTAACATTAACTAATTTTTCGAATACTTATATTCCTATACTAATCTTCGTCCCCACCAACAATCTTTTTCAACTTTTCTTTGAATGAGAAGGATTAGGAATTATTTCATTTCTACCAACTGGATGATGTCATAGCCAAACAGTCCACACACTGCTGCCCTTCAAGCAATTTTATATATAACTGCATCAGAGACATGGGTTCATTATATCAATGGTGTGATTTCCTATTTAATCTAAACACATGAGACTTTCAACAAATTTTATACCTAACTAAAATTGGATGATCTTTTCATCTACCTGATCTCAGTCATTCTTTCCTGTTGTCATGCACTTTTCATTCATCTATTCAACAAAGATTTACTGTTCAGCTTCTCTCAATCTATCAGGTAATGTTATAGACACTAGGAGTATAGCAGGTTGGGGAGAGCAGATTAAAAACAAATCTCTGCCTCTAATAGATCTGAGTTCTAGTGGGAAGAAAAAGAAAAAATAATATAAAATCAGTTAAACCTGGACCTTGTCTTTAATAATAACTGCAATTCATCCAATACTGCAATTTCAGACTTTCCAAACTTCAAATACTCATTATCTGTCAACACCCAGGTTGCAATAATTTTTCCACCCTGAGGCGAATGACCAACCATTGACAAAATCAGCTTTTTCAGTCTTCCTCACCTGCCCTTTTTACCCTGCATAAATACCATGGTTCATCACCAAATCATTTTTTTTTTTTGCACATATCCTCAATCCTTTGGCCAAACAACCCTGGTAAAATACAGTGCTATTTCTACTGCATGCTGGCATCTGTACAACTGAACATAACGAGAGAAAAACATAGACTCATGCTGAGTGACCTTCCTTCACATTCCTGCTCTCTAATCAAAAATGAGTTTTTTTGTTTTGCCTGGCAACTTTATTTCTCTAGTGCATGCACTCTGCCACTCTCCACCAGTTATCCACAAACTGTTTTGCTTGTGACTCTTCTAAAATAGTTTTGAAAAATCCTAGACCCCTACCATTTTCAATGATGAAATTTTATACCTTTATCAAAATTAAAATAGTTGCAAATGATATAATTTCTGATAAACAATAAATATGTTATTTGTCTGAAACAAAACATGTTTTATGTATGCAAAATATTTTTGTCACCACTAATACTTAATTACTTCTGCTACACTGACTTATTATAATTAATAGTTTACATTTAATCAAAATAGATAAATATATTCTAAATCTTGATTAGTAATTATCAAGTATAAATGTATCATTTTATTGGACTATATCACAGTATAAAATATAAAGGCATTTTTAGGGGTTTTTTTCTGATTTTGCTTTTCTGATTAGTATGTGTATCAATATATTGATATTATTGCTAAAATTAGCCTGAATTCAATGTAATTTCTGTTCCTCATTACCCTCTTAGAGATATAAAAATAAATAAGTAGACGGGAATGGAAAGAGATTTGTTATAGCAGTGTCTGTCAGTTTACTGAACTAAGATTGCCAAAAATTACATAATGATATATCACCAGATGCAATTACTAATTATCTAACAGTTGTTAAACTGATTAGGTCCTTCTTCAATTTTTATAAAACCAAATAATTTGGAAGCAATTTGATTTGCAAAAGAGATTGTTATTTAGATGTTAGAGTCATTCACTTTTAAAACTCAAATGATGATATTTAAAATTTTTCTTTCTGTTTTTAGTCACCCAGCGGTGATGCACCGCCGTGGATCCAGAAGAGGTGGGAGATATGCAGTGGAGGCAATGAAAGGGAAGATGAGAAAGAAGAGCCTATAGAGCAGCTCCTCTCTTAGGCAGATCACTTTTAGGGAAGAACACTGTAAGAAAGAGGATACTGAAAGTGAATTTTTAAAAATGATCTGTGACTACATAACCACTGGAAAGTTTATATACTCTCAGTTTGCAGACCCTATCCTAGATCATTACATTTATTTCTTTTTTCTTCTCAAACCTTCAATACTTCCTAGCTCATCCTCACTCTCAGATGATGATCTTGTTTCCTATTCACTGAGAAAATAAAATAAGCAAACAGCAGCAAAAAAACCTTCCACAAATATTTACACTATGAGCATATGTTCCCATTTATTTGTTTTCCTCTTTGTCCTAAGGATAAACTGTGGGCTCTTTCATGTTAGACCATCCCCTCTATCAGTGAACCAGATTCCCTTCCCATTAACCTATTCAAAGAATTCTCTAAGTAATTATTTTCTTTCTCTCCCCCCATTTTCTCCTTTCATTTTATTACTTGCAGCAGCATCTGAACAGGCTACTATAATCTCCCATTTTTAAAAAGATCCATTTACCCCAATTCTCCCTCAATCTACTGCCCCATTTTTCTATTCTGCTTTACAAGAAAACTGGTTGAAAGACTTTCTTACACTCACAAACTCCAATTCCTCTTGGTCCATTCTCTCTGAGCCCATTCTATAACAGCACATCAATCTTCACCACATTATTGACATCGCTCTTGTTAAAGTTACTAATGACTCCCATCTTCGTCTTACTCTACCTCTCAGCAACATCTGACACAGGTGACTATAGGCAGACCTAATTTTATTGTGTTTTACTTTATTGCACTTCCCAGATACTGCATTTTTTACAAATTAAAAGTTTGTGGCAACCCTACCTACATTGTCAAATGATGGTTAGCATTTTTCAGTAATGAAGTATCTTTAAGGTATGTACTTTTTTTTTAGGCATAATGCAATGGCATGCAATAGACTATAGTGTAAACATATGCACTGGAAAACCAGAAAAATTGTGCGATCACTTTATTGCAATATTTGCTTTATTAGATGGTCTGGAACTGAAACTGCAGTATCTCTGAGGTATGCCTATACTCTCTCATGTTAGAAACACTTTCCTGCTTCATTTCTAGAACACCTGGTTTTTCTTCTCCCTCATTGGCTATTCCTTCCCAGTCTCTTTGCTTTTCTGTCCTCATCTCTTTGACCTCTTCATACTGAATAGCTTTAGGATTTGATCCACAAACCTCAGTGGTTCCAGGCCTCCACTGCCTGCATCAATTCCCCTTGTTCATCTGGCCACTGCTGGTCTGGACCAGCACCCTGCTGCTAAGGTGACCGTGACTCATTGTCTCCTCTCCCTCAGCACCACAGGGCCCAGGGGCTCTTCTTGTTCACTGTAGCTCAGCTCTTGCCTTACTGGCTCTGTGAATTCTTAGAGATACTGCAACAACTTCCATTTTTACCCCAGCTATGATATATTGTCAGAGACCAGGGGATTAAGGTAGCTCAGGATGACAATATAGCTCAGGCTTTTCATTTTTCTATATTTCCCCAAATCATCTTTTCCTCATTGTTGGAATAGATATGCTCCAAGGACCAAAAGAGGGCATATGAAAACATGTGATGACAATAGAAAGAGTGCATGGGAAAACTGGAAAAGACAACAGTGAACTCTAGGACTTGCCTTGTTATAATTTCTTATTATTCTGTCTCATGTGTGATTATAGCAGGTGAAATGTATGTTCAAAAATTGAAAAAAAAACAAAATAAATAAAAATTAATATTTAGTTGGTACTCTACATTAGTTTATGTGAGGGTACCTTGGAAAAGAGTAATGTCAATTATTAAATATCAAAAAGTTCGTTTAAAAAGCCCACTTCACATCACACTCCCTGATTTCAAACTATATTACAAAGCTATAGTAATTATTACAGTAGGGTATTGGCATTAAAACAGATACATAGATCAATAAAACAGAATATAGATTCCAGAAATAAACCCACACATATACAGTCAATTAATTTACAACAAAGGAGCCAAGAATATACTATGTGGAAAGGACAATCTCCTCAATAAACAGTGTTGGGAAAACAGGACAGCACATGCAAAAGAATGAAACTGGACCACTATCTTACACTGTACACAAAAATTAACTTAAAATTGATTAAAGACTTAAATGAAAGACCTGAAACCATAAAATTCCTAGAAGAAAACACAGGCTGTAAGCTCCTTGACATAGGTCTTGGTGACAGATTTTGAAAATCTGACACCAAAAACAAAAGCAATAAAAGCAAAAATAAATGAGTAAGACTACATCAAACTAAAAACCTTCTTAACAGCAAAGGAAACCATCAATAAAATGAAAAGGCAACCTACTGAATGGAAGAAAATATTTGCAAATTTTATATCTGATAAAAGGCTAATATCCAAAATATATACTATTATACAACTCAATAGCAAAAAAACAAACAATCTGATTTAAAAAGTGGGCTGAAGATCTGAATAGGCATTTTTTCAGAGAAGACCTACAAATGTCCAACAAATATATGAAAAGATGCTCAACATCATTAATCATCAGTGAAATGCAAATCAAAACCACAATGAGATATCACCTCACACCTGCTAGAATGGTGAGGATGTAGAAAAAGGGAACACTCATGCACTACTGGTAGGAAAGTAAATTGGTACGGCCACTACGGAGAACAGTATGTAGATTCCTCAAAAAATTAAAAATAGAGCTACCATATGATCTAGCAATTCCACTTCTGGGTATTTATCCAAAGAAAATGAAAACACTAACCTGAAAAGATATATGCACTCCCATATTCACTGCAGAATTATTCACAATAGCCAAGATATGAAAACAACCTAAGTGTCCATCAGTGGTTGAATCAATATGAAAATATGGTTATATACATACATAAAATATGGTGTATATATACTTACATATACACACACATGCATACCATGGAATCTCATTCAGCCATGAAAAAGAATGAAATCTTGTCATGTGTGAAAACATGATGGACCACAAAAGCATTATGTTAAGTGAAACAAAGTCAGACAGCAAAAGACAAATATTATCCCTCATATGTGGAATCTAAAAAAAAAAAAAAAAGCTCACAGATACAGAAAATAGATCAGTGGTTGTCAAAGGTGGGGTGTGGAGTGGGAGAAATGGGTAAACTATTTTTTTCTTAGTTTAAATAAATTGATTTTAAAAGGTATCCTATAATACAAAATACTTTCATATATTTTGGCTATTTAGAGACCATTTAATAATTTATTGATCTCAATCTCATTTCAATGAAAGCTAAATAGCAATAAATACCTAAAGAACAGAGTAAGCAATAAATACCTAAAGAACAGAGTAAGTTGTAAAAAAATTATGACAATAGGTAAGCAATAAATACCTAAAGGTATAAATACCTAAAGAACAGAGTAAGTTGTAAAAAAATTATGACATTATTGGTAATGAAATATTTTGCTGTGTATTGTAGGATATATTTATTCCCTTTCATTTATTTTTGCCTGCATATGTCCTTTAAAAACTCCTTCAACTTCACATATTATGTTCCAATATGAATGAGCACATCTAAAGGAGAAATGTTTAAATTCTAGCATACTGTGAGATTAATAAACCATGAAAATCTGACATTACATTAATTGCCTTTAGATACAGATTTAATCTCTATGTCCCATAAAAATTTAGTTATCATTTTGAGATGGCAAGAAAAGTGCTAAGACAAAATTGTTTCTCTACTCAATGTACATATTAAGAGTCGTAACATTAATACTTAATTCTACAAAGCAAATATTTTAAATATTCAAGTATGATAATCAATGTTAGGCTAGCCCACCCAGGTATCAGTAATAAAGGTACCATAACAGTAATAAAGGTACCATTATATCTCCAGCCAGCATCCTGCTATAATTTAGGATAGAACTAGAACTAATAAATGAGAAAAACAATCAGGAAGTAATCGTGGTAATAATGCTGAAGTACAATCATTAAGAAATCAGTATCCAGGAAAAGGCAAATGAAAAATTTTAATTTCTAAAATTGTTCTTAATCAAAGGTTTACTCTTTCAGGTTAAAGATGGTGCTTGGCTTGAGGCAAATCAAGTTACACATAGTTATGACAATAAAAAAAGCTTGCAGTTGTAATTAGGGAAAACGATAATTAAACCTCTGGTTTTACTCATCAGAGCTCTCTTACATCTGACTTATAATTGGTGAAGGACTTGGCAAACTTCATACAGTTCGTTTTAAAGGCTGTATAATAATGCACTACTCTTGTTATTATTTTATATTTGTTCCTCTACCCAGGTGTTGTAAAGACTTAAGTTCTCCTGGAATATTATTAATTAAAAGAAGAATCTCTGCCTTTTATATATCTAAATCTTCCAGAAAGACATTGTGGAGTAAAGACTAGCCTTTTGCTTAGATGTCAGAGGAAATAATTAGCTGCTTTATGCTGTGACAGAAGTGAATCACTATTACATGTCTTTTCAAACACATGTATGCACTGATACACTCACACACATACATACATGCAAACATGCAATGGAAAAAGTTAGAACTCCCAAACTCTTCTACAACTGGGATTCCTAGCAGAGGTTTAATCCTTTGAATTTATTAAATACATATATATGTATACACACATATATGTATATATACATACACCATGCACGTATATACAACGTATACATAACAAAATATTTTAAAATGCAAACTTTTTAAAAAAGCAATACATTAAATATATGCTAATATTATTTTAATAAGATTGTTTAGTAAATTTTAAGAAATCATATACTTAGAAATTATAGTATTTGACAGAAGACAATCAATTGCTAAGATAAAGTTATTTCTATAGTCAATGAGCCTAAGTGTTAATTATGTTAAAATCAGGTCTATGTTTTAAACATACAAGAATATTAATTAAAATCAGCTAGTTACCAGTTATGAAAGTACAAAACTGTCTCCTTTACATCTGATACCTTAGTGGAACTAATTTGGATACATTCTTCTACTCATGGCTTGTTCCTTCTATTTCCCAGTACAACTGTTTTTTTGAGAAGAAATTTCAGTTTCCTCCACTATAAATTTTCCATAAATCCTAAAAATTCTTTTCCTAGTCACCTAATCCAAAATTTAAGTCAATTAATTTATTAAACATCAATAATACAAAGTGAAACAAAATTAACACATGAATTAACATGTAAACCCTAATTTGTTTCTAGGTAGACACATTATACTGTCCATTACATTTATTTCACTGTTTTCAGGGTTCTTTTTATGTTTATATTAAAGAATGTTACCTTATATCTATGTAAAATAAAATTGGCTATCTTTTTTCTCAATGCTTTCTCAAATGATTGTTTTAGAAAAGGGAAGTTATATTTTAAAAGTAGGTTTTCTGTATAAACAAAGATAATCCTAACTAATTATCGAAAATTAGCCTTTACATTAGTTCCTGGATTTTATAGTGAGAGGCTCCAAAGAGATGTGGCCGGGTGGGGGAACAGTCATACTTTGACTAGGAAAAGATGGTAATGGATATACAAAAAAATATGCCTTTTATCTTCTTCCTTTTCTATGTTAGGGAAATAGAAATATGTAGCAATTTAAGTAAACTAAAAATCTCAGAGATTAACAATCACAGTTTGAAATTGGATAGATGAAGATTTTTCTTCAAATAATGTTTGGACAGTATAAAGTCGTCTATCATTCTTGATAATTTGCCTTTTTCTCTCATTTATGTCTTTTATTCTTTTCTTTTTTCATTTTTAAGGGAAGGAGGTAAAGAATAATGATACAACTTACAATATGTCTTTTTTTTTTTCATCTTTGTTCTGAGCCATTTTGCTTTTATTGCCTTGGGATACAGGGAAGAGATAATCACTACTGTTATAGCAAACAGCAATCACTGTAAAGAACAAAACCAGTGTATTCTTTCATGCTTATATTTTATTTCCATGTACAAATCCACATTCCTTCACGCTTCATTTAATTCTTCAATTTTCCTTGTTAAATGTCAAAATTGTGCATAAAATATAGGCAGTAAAATTATGAAATAACTGCTTAAAGATTTCATTTAAGAGACAAGAGAATTGGAAAAAGAGAGTATCAACAAAACCTATCCATCTACCTGTTAGGAACAGAACCAAATTATTGGTAACAAGCTCCCCAAAATATCCAATGTCCAAAACAAGAGGCATCTTGAGTGAAATATAGAATACAAATATAAAAAGAATTTAACAATGATTGTTATTTTTCAAAGTTCATATTTAAATATTGAGAACTATTCAATTTACATGAATAAGAATTTGTGGGATGAAATGTAAGCCAAGCACAAGGGTGCTTCATGAAGCTCTAAAAACACAAATAAGAAAAATATAAGTAGTTTTTATTTTACTTATATCCTTTCACTGGAATTTCGTTTATGACATAAAAGAATATTTCCTAAACTCTCTTTCTTGTAACCATAAAACAACTAACTAAAAGAATAGTCTGATAAATGACATTTTCTGATGATCACTGGATTGCTTTAGATTGATGCTACCTTTTTAGGAATAATCTCTTTCTATGTACAGATGACCTATAGACTAATAAAGAAGACTAGAAAGTTTAGGATTTTGCTTTATGTACTCATACACTAATTCTACAAACATTTACTAAGCAACTGTACGTGCTATATCTGAGCAAGGCACAGAGGTGGAAGTTGAATAAAACAGCCCTTTGTTCCTAAAAGAGACATGGAAGTGGAATTACAAGACAAGTTTAAGTGCTATTATAGACATAAGATCAAAGTGCTGTGGAAGCAGAGAAGGAAAGCAATCCTACCCAGCGGGTTAAGAAAGGCTAAGAAACACTCATTGGAGTCCCTCAACAAGTAATTTTTGAGGGTCTAGCATATGCATAAACCTCTCTGTCACCATTTTAAAGAACTGAGGCTCAGAGAACTTTAATAGTTCGTGAAAATTCCAATACACTTCATCATGCCCTAGTATGACAACAGCATCTACCCTTGCAGTATTATTGGGAGGATTTAAAACATGCCTGCCATTGTGCTTAGTGCAAAAAAAAAAAAAAAAAAAAATCAGCAAACATTGGTTACCATCATTGTATCTTAATTTATCATTATAGTCAATATCAGATGACTGTTGTAGAGTTTAAATGGACCATACTACATTGTAAAAACTTCGGAATGCATCTTATATTTTTGTCCTTTTTCTACCACTATATTTAAGATCTATCATCCATATATACACACATATACATACAGATAACCTCTATGTATAAATATCTCTACATATAAACTATACAAAATGACGACTGGGCTCAATCATTAGCAATTACATTGAGACTTTCCTAAGTAAAGAATTGAAGCAAGTGAGATAGATAATGATAATAGTGGTCAAGGGACACTTTGATATAAATGATATAATTTTGCAATAGATGAAGAATAGAAATTTTAAAAGTTAATGAATAAACTGAAAGCATTTCCTCGAAGATCAGGAATGAGACAAGGATAACCACTCTCGTCACTATTATTCAGCATAGTTTTGGAAGTCCTCGCCACTCTTGCTGCTATTATTTGACATAGTTATGGAAGTCCTAGCCATGGCAGTCAGAGAAGAAAGATAAATGAAAGGAATACAAAGTGGAAAAGAAGAAGTAAAACTGTCACTGTTTGCAGATGACATGATACTATACATAGAGAATCCTAAAGATGCTCCCAGAAAACTACTAGAGCTAATCAATGAATCTGGTGAAGTTGCAGGATACAAAATTAATGCACAGAAGTCTCTTGCATTCCTATACACTAACAACAAAAGATCAGAAAGAGAAATTAAGGAAACAATCCCATTCACCATTGCAACAAAAAGAATAAATTACCTAGGAATAAACCTACCTAAGGAGGCAAAAGACCTGTACTCAGAAAACTATAAGACACTGATGAGAGAAATCACAGATGACACAAACAGATGAAGAAATATACCATGTTCTTGGATTGGAAGAATCAATATTGTGAAAATGACTATACTATCCAAAGCAATCTGAAGATTCAATGCAATCCCTATCAAATTACCAATGGTATTTTTTACAGAATTAGAACAAAAAATCTTAAAATGTGTATGGAGACACAAAAGACCCCAAATAGCCAAAGCAGTCTTGAGGGAAAAAAACGCACGTGGAGGTATCAGACTCCCTGACTTCAGACTATACTAAAAACCTACAGTCATCAAGACAATATGGTACTGGCACAAAAACAGAAATATAGATCAATGGAACAGGATAGAAAACCCAGAGATCAACCCACACACCTATGGTCAACTAGCCTATGACAAAGGCAGCAAGGATATACAATGGAGAAAAGACAGTCTCTTCAATAAGTGGTGCTGGGAAAACTGGACAGCTACATGTAAAAGAATGAAATTAGAACACTCCCTAACATCATACACAAAAATAAACTCAAAATGGATTAAAGACCTAAATATAAGAGAGGACACTATAAAACTCTTAGAGGAAAACATAGGAAGAACACTCTTTGACATAAATCATAGCAAGATGTTTTTGGACACAACTCCTAAAGTAATAGAAATAAAAACAAAAATAAACAAATGGGACCTAATGAAACTTAAAAGCTTCTGCACAGCAAAAGAAACTATAAACAAGATGAAAAGACAACCCTCAGAATGGGAGAAAATATTTGCAAATGAATCATCGGACAAAAGATTAATCTCCTAAATATATAAACAGCTCATGCGGCTCAATATTAAAAATACAAACAACCCAATGAAAAAATGGGCAGAAGACCTAAATAGACATTTCTCCAAAGAAGACATACAGATGGCCAAGAGGCACATGAAAAGCTGCTCAACATCACTAATTATTAGAGAAATGCAAATCAAAACTACAATGAGGTATCCCCTCACACCGGTTACAATAGGCATCATCAGAAAAGCTACAAACAACAAATGCTGGAGAGGGTGAGGAGAAAAGGGAACCCTCTTGCACTGTTCGTGAGAATGTAAATTGATACAGCTACTATGGAGAACAGTACGGAGGTTCCTTAAAAAACTAATAATAGCATTACCATAGGACCCAGCAATCCCACTACTGGGCATATAACCAGAGAAAACCATAATTCAAAAAGACATATGCACCCCAGTGTTCATTGTAGCACTATTTACAATAGCCAGGTCATGGAAGCAACCTAAATACCCATTGACAGACAAATGGATAAAGCAGATGTGATACATATATACAATGGAATATTACTCAGCCATAAAAAGGAATGAAGTTGGGTCATTTGTAGAGACGTGGATGGACCTAGAGACTGTCATACAGAGTTAAGTAAGTCAGAAAGAGAGAAACAAATATTGTATATTAACGCATATATATGCAATCTAGAAAAACAGTACAGATGAACCGGTTGCAAGGCAGAAATAGAGACACAGATGTAGAGAACAAATATATGGACGCCAAGGGGGGAAAGCGGGGCAAGGTGGTGGTGGTCAGATGAATTGGGAGATTGGGATTGACATGTATACACTAATATGTATAAAATAGGTAACTAATAAGAACCCGCTGTATAAATAAATCAATTCAATTCAATTCAAATTTAAAAAAGCAAGAGCAGCAACTCTATTGGCTGTATGAATAAAATTAAAAAATTAATGAGTATAAGAAAGGACAGGTATAAATTAAGCAAGGTTTGTTTGAAACTAGAATGTACTCTGAAATATATTATGATATACAGCAGAACACCATAGGTAATAATATAACACTTAATACACAGAAAACCAGAGACTTATTAGATTATGGCATCAGTACCAATCTGAAACTTACAAAAATAATCTTCACATTTTTTTCTAGTTATCCACACAGAGATCCATGGCTGTTTCAAGAATGTATCAGATTATGAGAGGCTTCCTTCAACATAAAACTTCAATACATTGCATTAATAGGAGCAAATATTATTTGAATATGATTAAAAGACCAAAAAAATCCTCTCATAGTAAAACAGAGAAATTATATTATTGTATCATTTTAATATACATTGAATTGAGAATTGGTAGAATTTAGAAAAGAGACACGTGAAAATCTTGATATACTGTCAAGAATAATATGAGGGTTTTTTCCCTTTATATCCAAAGCTCCAGGATAAAGCAGCTAGGAAAAAAAGAATGAACATTGTTGCTTTCACAACACTAATTTCATATCGAACAGGCCTTTAAATACATACTCTGCAATGTCTGAGCACAAAATTTTTTATGTAATTCTAAATGTGTACTAAAATTTTAGTGTATTCACACAAAAATGGAAGACAATTAATTGTATAAAGTAATAAAATTTTAAACTTGGCAAGCTATATATAGGTTTTACTTCCTATAGGCAATTACATTTTAATTTAAAAATTACACTCTAGAAAGAAAATTTTAGGATGAGAATTATTTTCTTCTTTTTTAAAAAATTTCATTAGCTAATACTGTACAGGGTTTAAGAATAAAAATTGATGAGGACTATTATTGCATACATCTTCTGAGAACCAAATAATTCAAATAACTTTAACAGAATATTTATTTAGCTCCTCCTACAAGTGAAGTGCTGTACTACCTAGAGAACATATACTTTTAAAAACTCTAAAATTATTCATCTTCATCTTTTAAAATGTCATATTTGTTTTATACTTTTATATGTTGTGATATATTCTGTTTAACATATACGGTAGATTCTTGTGCCTGAGATTGTTCAATCAAACCTAAGAAATTTTCTGTAAGATAAACACATGGTTCTTCTTATATTAGTCAACTGAAAGTTAATAAATTTGGTAAATTGAAGTTTATTTCTATAAAGCTATTTAACTGGAGATTTTTTTAAAAATTAAGTTTGGGTAAATTAGGGAGGCCTTACTTTGTAAGTATAGATAAAAATATAATTATAGGCTACTCAGATACCATTTGAAAGGGCCAAAAATATTTTTAGAAAAAAGTATTCTTAATTGCGTTTCTTCCATCTGCTAGGCTATTTTTAAAAATAGATTTTCAATGTTTTCCCAAACAACAGCACACCAAAGCTTAGAAACATATGCCAAGTAGGTATATATCTTACATTTCTCAAATATTTGCATCTTCCAAAGTCATATTTAAAGCAATATTTCCATTAACGTTTTCCCCCATTGTGAGCATGGAGAATAGTAGCTTAACTGTCATAGAAAGTATTAAAGTGCATCTAAAGGGCAACCTGGTGTTACCAACAGCCCAAAGCAAAAAGAGAAGAGTGGAGACAAATGAGAAGCAATTATTTTTAAGTCAAAGGACACAATTTACTTGCTAAAACATAATCCTCTAAATATGACAGTGTTTATGACCCCTGTATTAGCCTGGTCTCATTTTATACCAACAGATATTAATATCATTAATTACCAGGATCTAGGATTTTTATGTCATTTTAAAGACCAGAAATTTAAGTATGCAATAACCAGCTACTTAGCCAACATTTTATAATATTATTATGAAATCTTTTATCTTTTCCAAGTGAAATTCCTATGAATATCAAATGCACTTATCATCATCATAGAATAAAATGAACTTTTAATGAAGGTCAGGAAGGGTACAAAAGAATAAATTCCTCCTCAATATTTGACTTCTGTTTTCTTTTTGTATTGGGCTCTATGAAGAAAAACTATTTTAACAATTAAAATTGAAAAAAAAGAGTGGAAACCCTTCATAAAGTTATATATGTGTTTACTCTATTTTTTTTAATTGAGATATAATTGACATATAACACTATATTAGTTTCAGGTATATAACATAATGATTCAATATTTATACGTATTATGAAATAATCACCATATAGTTAGACATACATTTTCTTTACATTTGCCAAATTCTACCACTGACATGATTTTCATTTTTGTTTGCTTTTAGGAAGAATTTGATATTCTTTTCCTTTGTTTCTCAGTCATTGTCACTATACATATTTTACTTATAAATTCACAAAACTCTGAAACAATGTAGGGCTGCAATGAATTTCCTATGATTATTCTGATTTTAGAAGTCATATAACATGTTCTCTCCAAAATACTTCTACACATTTTATCATAAAAACATTTATCTACTAATCTATTTTTTTGCTTGCTTGGTTTGGTTTCTTAGTTGCTCTTCTTTCAAATCTACATTTCTGTATGCTCTAACACTATATCCAGGTAAAGTGACATCAAAATTATTTGAAACAAATGATATGGAAGAAGTACATGAACTCCTTTCACTCTAATTTATTTTCTCTCTCATTATACAAATCACACATACATGCCCATTACAGAACATGGGGATGAATCAAACACACACCAGCTATGTGGGGCTTCAAGAGATCAGAAATTCCAAATTAATCTCTACTGCATGATGAGTTCATAGAGATGTTTTCCAGTATGAAAAAAGAGAGGGAGGATTAATGTGGCCTTTAAACACCAGGAACTTTGATGATTACATGTTGAAAAATGGCCAGGATGATGAACGGAATAGAAAAAAACATCAATAGGAAAGAAATGCTACATGCAGTACTTTTGAATTTCTCTTCTTTGTTTTTTCTTTTGGACTTTGTGACACTGCAATTTTAAATCTAATTGTTCGTACAAATGACGGATTTGGCTACTCCATGTTTCTGGTTTTCCATGAAATAAACCTGTTCTTAGCTGCGTTTTGAATTAACCCCAAAGGAAGTACAACTGATGGCTCTGTCACAGCAATATAGTCTAAATTTTCCTTTTGGAGAGTGCCCTAAAACTGCAAGGTATAATGGGACATGAAAAGTCACAGTTTTATTAATGCAATTTCTTGCCATTAAGATCTGACAAAAATTCTTCTGCTGCTGGGTTTATGATACCATTTTGATTAATTTGTTAGAAAGAGAACTGGAACAACTTCAGCATGGTCAGCACTGGTTATCAAGACATTATACAAGCTTAGGTAAATACATGGAATGAAAAAAACAAAAGGCAAGACCATTGTGTAATTTGCATATATCAACATGAATGCAGAGCCATGTTCAAAAACAAGAGATACAGCCTGTGAAGGGAAATGAAGAGTTTGATTCAAGCACTATTAACTGGATGTCCCAAATTTCATCACACATGCAACAGTTTTTGCTAAGTAATCAAAGAAATTTTAAAAAGCAGTAAATGGGATAAGTTAAGTAATAGGTAGGACAACATTTCATGTTTAGAGACATGAAATAAATTTCCTGGTAGTTCTTGAGTAAGAAGCAGGTGCTTTTTTCCTAGGGAATTTGGCAGACATACAGTTAGTACCTCCGCCTTGCACATGGTAAGCACTCAAAACACAATATCAAATTAACTTTGTGGAACCAGGGCATGGACTCAGCCATAGGGCAAGAACACCTTAAAATCTGACACTAACATGTATATTTCATAGCTAACTTTATTTTTAGAAACATAGGACTTACGTATTGATAAAAAAATTACTAATAATTAAGGCTTAAATAGTTATATAATCATTGACTCATCACTTGCAGAAAAACTCGAACACTTGTCATTAGAGTTAAATAAATGTGAAAATGTAAAATGTAAAAAAAAATTTAAATAACATTTTAGGAAAAAAAGATGCCAAATTTTAATCTTTGTCTTGATTTCTGCCTCTGTTTAAAGACTTTAAGTGATACTATTATTACATGTGACCCATAAAACAAAATAAGACTTGTAAATATTTAAAATGCGTATAAAGATTTTTAAATTTAATTCTTTTTGTGACACAAATATGAAGATATTAAGAATATGAGGCTTGATATCATCATTTTATGGAAAAATTCATCTTTTGTGACAGAATAGACAAGACTTGGAATTTTTATCATCTAAAATTTATTGCACCTGTCTACACTGAAATAATACAATTGTTGATGGAAAAGTCACACCAAGTCATTGATTTGAAATGAAAGCAGTAGGCTTCATAACTTCTACTTCAAACCTACATTATGTATCAGGATTTATGCATATGTTCTCAACCTAAATCTTATCAAAAATGTTAATATTCTGAATACAACCAGATTATTGTAAATAATGGTGTTTTGGCTTTTTAAAAACTGTCTATTAATATAATCAAAGTACACGTTAAGGCTCAATTATAAGCATATATATTAAAACTCATGGAAGGTATATGTGTTAGATAGTATCTTTGTATCTGTGAAAAACAAATACTATCCCTTTTCCTTCCCTCCCCTTTCTCGCTGTAACTTCCCTATTAATAGAGTATATTTTCTGATTCCATTGAGTTTGAACTTATCCATGAGACAACTGTAACCAGTGGATTGTGGGCAAAAGTGCCAGAATGCTAGTTTTTAATGTATCCTTTAAGAGACATTTCATGATTCCAATTCACCCTCTTGTACTCCTGCACTCCACTCCACCATGACAAGAACATGCCCTGAGTAGCAGCTGATGCCAGAATGAGGAGACAGGTATACCAGACCTAAATCCAACCCTTTAGCCAAAGCCAAGTTAAGCCCCTTTAGCTTATTTCAGAAAGCAAAGCAGAACCACAGCTGAGCCCAAGACCAACGAGCTCTGAGATGTGTAGTTGTTTGTTCTGCAACATTAGTACAAAAAAAATTAATTAAAAAAGCAATTTGTGTTTTTCTCTGGTTTTATACTGATTTTCGCTATTCTATTTCTGAATTTTTATAACATTTCATATATTGGTGTGGTGCAACTTGTAATCTGTTGTGGAATACAGCAAAGTTAAAAAAAAACCCTACATTTTAAATTAAGCATTAAGTCTCTTTAATCTTAATTGATTAAACAATCAATTGCCACAAAAATGTTAACAAAAGTTCCCCGAAATAGTTTGTAAAAGCAGATTATTTAAGATACCAATACAAAAAATTCTGTGTTTAGAGTATATGGGTAATGTGTGTTCCTTCTTAATTATGAGGAGGATGTAATAAGAAAAAAATAACCCGTCATGTACCCAATGTAAACTGATAGTTCTTGCTCACTTTGTCTTCACAGTAGAATATAGGAATTACCTCACAGTAAAAAACAGCCTTCTCTTTGCATGGTACCATGTTAACTGACACTCATACATATCATAACCATGGCCTCACTTTTGCACGGTTTTAGTTAACATATTACCATGCAAAATAAGAACTGCTGGTATTACTGAACATTTTTCAGTTATTAAAAAATAACTTTGCAATATTACTTTTTTTTTTTTTTTGCAGTATGCGGGCCTCAGCGGAGCACAGGCTCCGGACACGCAGGCTCAGCGGCCATGGCTCATGGGCCCAGCCGCTCCGCGGCATGTGAGATCTTCCCGGACCGGGGCACGAACCCGCGTCCCCTGCACCGGCAGGTGGACTCCCAACCACTGCGCCACCAGGGAAGCCCTGCTATATTATTTTTAGCATTTTGATGTTGTTGCCTTAGAAAGTATTATAAATAAATAATAATTCATACTGGTCTTGCTTCCCTCCTATGTACTTGATGACTTTTCTTTGGATTTCTGTAGTTTTAATCTATTTCAAGGAAAATATTGGTTGACTTAATCATGGTTGATTAAACTCAGTGGCGTTTGACTAAAATGACAAATATATCACTCAAAAGTTAACCAGTGAAAAGTAATTATAATTGGATTGAACTGAATTGTGTGGTGATGTAATTTTAGTCTGCCAAATTGATGCAAGTTATGTAAGTTAAGTCCTCAGATGCAAGAGAGTTTTTAACATTTGAATGTTGCCTCAATAGTTATACTACGTAGAGAGTGTTTTTCTTTATTTTTGGAATCTGGGGAGGGATGCCTGTGTGTCCTGAATTGGAAGGATCACAGTAGATTTCAGGACTTAATTATACCAGGCTGGTAGAAAATGTTGGTGTGATAAACTGAACGGCTGGAAATGTGACCAAAGGCAATAATATTCTCAAAGGAAAGAAATTTTATCATGAGTTAAATGGGTCCTGTATTCTTGAGCATTTGCTTATATTCCCTTAATCACATTTTTCTAAATATCACTAAACAGACAGATAAGCATGTAATTATTTATTTTTGTTTGTATGCATTTTCATCAGTGTCCCCTCCCTTGGATAGGTTTGAAGGATAAAATAATGGTTATTATTACTTTCACCTGCTATCATACATAGTTAGAATCAAAAAAATATTAACCAGAGGACCTCAAAAAATTTGGAAAAATGAAAATCAGTCATACCTCAGTTTATGAGTACAAATCAATTCTAGGAAATAGAATACACTCACCTTTTATAAATAGTGAAATGTAGGAAATCTATTGATAATTTATTGAAACTGTAGGTCAACATTTCATATTGAAGGCATTTGCTGTAAACTCCAACTCCTCAATACAAATATTATTGAGCAAACTAATTTCAAGTAGGATTTTTCTATTTTCTACTTTTTAATAAATCTGTCACAGATCATTTTCTGAAAAGAACACAATGATTCTTTGATGCCATTCAAACTATCTTTCAGTAGTTCTATAACTATCACCATAGGAACTGAGGCCATTCTATCAAGCTTCTTTAATTGTTCTGTCTTCAAGTAGAATCTATCATGCTTTCATTGAGTCACTCTGGACCTAAGTTACCTAAATTATGTTCCAGCAGTTTTGCTAAAATTACATTATGAAATAGGCCCCATTGATTCTTTGAGAGGTTTCTGTTTATATTTAAACGTTGGGCAGATAACCACATTAAAACATTTTTACAAAAGACAGTATTTGAATGAATTCCTTTCCTGATGAAAATAAAAATGTGAATTGATCTTAATTAATTTTAATGTCGGACTGTCTTTCAGCACTCAATGCAAAGGGGTTTGATTTGCTACTTCCTCATTCTATTCCACTGTTGCAGGGGCCTAATAATTATGGAAATGTCTGTTTACAACGTAGAATCCCAAACTGAGTAACTGTGGGCCTTTTATTTAATGTTTGGTTCCTCAACCTCTCTATCATAAAATGATAATCTCTGCCTTATAGTTAAAACTGTCATTAAAAATAAATGAAAACAATGCATAAACTATAAACAATTGTTCATTTGTGTTACTCTTATAACTACATGCTATTTGTTTATTTTTTTAAGTACCCATATAAAAATTAGCAGGAATCCTTTAGCTCAAATAGAATTAATTCTACAACAGGATATTATATATTTGCAGAAATGATTTATATATTTGCTGACATGAAATACATTGCCATCTGTTATTTCAGACATTCAGTTGCCCATAAGGATGAAGTAAAGTAGGTGACAACGCAGCTAAGCTGTAACTAACTAGGAGGTGGATAAAAGTCCATTTCTAAAGTAAGTAGGCAAAATCGCAAGTCTTAATAAGCTAACCAATTTGGGAGATCAGCACCAAGGTGGCCAATAACAGTGGTCATGTCAGCTTAAGTCAAATTCATAACAATAGTAAGCATTTAAATTGCTTCTTATAATTTTTAAAGCACTATTATCTAATTATAGCAACCTTCTCTAATTATAACAACCACTATTATCTAATATCCAATGATTATTGGATATTAACCATTTGAACAAGAGGTGACAAGGGCTCAAAAATGTAAGTGACTTACCCAACACAGAATACAATATCTAAAATTGCAGAAGGAGCTGATATGCCACATTAGTGTTTAGACATACAGTTATTTCAGGGAGCCACTGGCCCAAGATTGTAGGAATAGAGAAGAATCAAGCCATTTTAATATTTAGTAAACAAATTTATAGACAGGTTAATGCTGAAACCAGATTAAGACCAGGAACTAGAAATTATGAGAGCATCTAAAAAGAAAGACAAATGGGAATGAAGAGAAACTATAGAAATCAGGTGCCCAACAAGGAGAATCAGGGTCAGAAACCAAGGCAAGGGATACAGGCAGCAACACAGCCATAAAAAGAGCTGGGAAAGAATATTATTTTGAACCAGTGACTATAAAACCCAGGAGACCCATTTCTCATCTATGGCAAGAACTGTTTTAAAGTATGCTAGAGTTGGGACCATGAGTTTTAAGGTGTAGGGAGTTAATTAAACGGCAGAATTCTATTTTAACTGTTAGTTGAGAAAAGCAAGTCGTCTTCAATAAAAGTTCTAACTACTGTTGACTGAGCATTTTTTGCAGTCTTTATAAAAATCCTTCTAATGATTCTATAAATTGAGTATAAATTTCCAAATGTATAAATTCCTGAGATTCAGAGAGATTACATAGCCTGCTCAAGGTCAGCAAACTTTGAAAAGACAGAACAAGAATTTAGAAGTAAAGTCTAAACTGAATAATTTCCCACTTCACCCAAGATTAGGGAAACCTCAATTGATATTTTACGAATGTTGACTCCCAAGACTGAGCTTTTCACCACTGCCCTGTTATTTCCTAAATCTGTTTTAAAAAGCGTAAATCTTAACATAACATACTAGTTCTCACCTGAAGTTTAAAATAAGATTTTCACTTATAAGATTAAGATATAAGATACTAGCATTCATTTTTAACACTTGAGATTATATTCCATTTCTCTATGTGGAAATATTTTCTATTCATTGTCTCTCAGTACACTGGTGTTAATGACCCTGTATAATACCCTGAAACATGAATCAAGCGAGAATCCTCTTTGAGAGACATAAAAGTTGAAGAATGGCTTTAGTTAACAGTGAAAGCTTAATCGTGGATTTGGAAAATTAACTACCCACATCATTAATTATTATTCCAAAACTCAATAAAGTACAAGGAATTCTCATTATCCTAGTATTTTATCCAAGTCCCCAAATTCACGATTCTGTATAGAGAAGTAAAATTTGCCATACAATAAAATATTCACAAATGAACTGACTACTTATAAAATTAATCCTCCCTCAAATACTCTCTCCCCATTCCTATCTCCATCATCAATACAAGGTGCTTGAAAGATGATTTTTACATTAATTGACGATTTTAAAAGGCTTTGGGGAATGAAATCTTGGTATATTCATGTGAAAATGATCCTCTTAACATAATTATATACAATTAAAGTGAAGGATGTCATATCTTAAGAGCTATCATTCTATTTTGTTTAAAATATTATACCTTTCCAAAAGTTATTACAACCTAAATGTTGTAAAATATAAGGTAAACAAATTATTTTCATGTTGTCTCAGTTTTTAGCCACTTAACATCTTTTCTCACTCCTTCTTATAAAATTTTGGTCTACATATTTACTGGATTCACATCTAGAGGCCTTTTTCTTACACATACTATCTTTAGATATATGTGAATTTCCTTACTTACAAATGTTGGACTATGGCCATGTATTCTAACCACTCACAATAAATTTCCTTACAAACAGTGGTTCAGGGACAGGGAACATGCTATCTCTGAAGGTCTTTCTCCACTTTTTCTATGTGGAAAATTCTTTTGAACATTTAAGACAGTTAAAATACCACGTCTTATGAGAAGCCTTTCTACTAACCGGCGTTGACCTCTCTACTAAAATCCATATAACACTAGATTAATATTCATTGTTTCAACCATTTATTCCAAACATGCTTATAGCCCCTACTATGAATCTGGTACTGTGCTAAGGCCCTCCAGTGCAATGGTGAATAAGAGAAAAGTTCCCTGCATTCATCAAATAAAAAATTATTGTGATATAGACTTAAACAAGTATGTAATAGAAAGAAATATTATTTACAAAAAGAGAATGACTGCTGTACACTGAAATTCTGAGAAAAGGGCATCTATGATCTACCTAAAGTGACTTTTTTTTTTTTTTTTTTTAATGAGAAGACCTTCTGGGAATAATCTAAGTAGGACAGTTGAAGACAAAAAAGTTAGTTGCTCTCTTTAAGAAAATAACAGATGAGTGTGTAAGCAGTGCAGCCAACAGCACATATGCAGTCAACTTTTACTTATAATTTCCATGAGGTTTTATTTGAAAGACAATGAAATGATATTAAACTTATTCTACAATTTTTTGACCTAGTAAATATAAACATGATTATTTGGTTTCACATGAATAGTTAGTTTTCATTTGTTATCATTCTGTCAATTTACATGTCTTAGAAGTAACATTTTATACTTTTTTAAATTTCTGCTTTCAGATTAACTTATATGTCTTATTGGTTGGTTTTGAATTATTTTTTTAAATAAGGTAACAGTGCTACACATGAGAAGTGGAAATACTAATCTGTAAGATATTGCACAATAACATTTATAAATTTAAAATGCCATCATTATATATATAATTATAATGTCATTTTAATATGAAATTTTTATTGAAATATTTGGTGATATTTTTATTTTGGGACAGGAGGAAGGATCGATGCTTAATATCTATGAATTTAACAAGCCCTGTAATATCTCTGAACCTTGAAAGTGAAACAATGAGTTACATTTGTGCCAAATGAATATCAAATTTACAAAGTATACACACAACTATTTTGAAAAGTGCATTCTTCCTACTGGCACAAAATGATCATAGATATATAAAATACACACAGCAGAAAAATATAAAATAAGTTCCCTGAAGAAATTTATATTTTAATTTCTATGAGTCTGCAATTTTTTTGTTTTTGTCCTTAAGATCTTTTTTGAGTTGAGTATCTGTCATTTATAATCTAAGTGAGTACTGATTAATAGGAAATACACATAAGCATCTGCCCTCTTGAAACTTAAGTAATTTCTCCCGGCACTGGAGATTATCCACAGTTTTAATAATGGAATAGAGAATCAGAAAAACTTGAACCAAACATTGTCTTTACTGGTGCAACACAGACCAACCTTTATAAATTGATTCTTCAACTCAACCAAGTTTCTGAAGATGATTGGTTAGAGAGCAGTGTGTTCAATACACTTGGCAATGCATTCAGTTTGCTTTTTAACTTCCGCTTTGTGCTCAGCTCACTCTGTATAGTGCACTGAAGTAGCTACAGATTACTCTCCAGGGCCTCCTGGTCATCAAAGAACATTTAAAGCTTTGTCAGCCTTGTTAAGAAGATAAAAACTGTAACAGATGTTGTAATATTCTGTTATAATAATCCCAATCTCATCATGGTGGTGGGTGAAATAAATCATTTCCAGTTTCTCTCAGGGAGCTTTAAGTAGCTTCTAATAATTTCTTTTCCCATCCAGGTCAACTACACGTATGGGAGAAAATCTGATCAATAATTGGGATAATAGTACAGTAGATTTAACAAGTTATTTTTTTCTTTCTAAGATGAGTAGATAATATTTCTTTGTGGCACATTAATCTTATAACCATAAACCTTACTCAAGTAATCAGTTTTAAATTTAAATGGTAGCCATTTACCATGTAAAAATTTTAAACTGCCAGGTAATTAATGATGTGAAATATATAGAAACTACATTAAATTTAAATCATAAAATAGCTGTCAGCCACCTGCTTCCCATTATATCTTTGACAATATCAATTTTCTGAAAGTAAACTTTCATTCATTTTAAAAATGCTTTCTAATTTGTCTTAATCCAATTAAAGGATAAAGCATGTATGTACAGTTCAATATAATGCAATAATTTTGTTTTATTTGTTTAAACAAAAGAGCATTTTCTCTTGAAATGCATTAATTTCAAAATAGAAAATAGAAAAAAAGAGAGATTACTTCTTTAGCTTTACTATATGATCCAATTCTGAGTGGATGGTCAAGTATGGGATTATTTTCGTAGTTATTTATAATGCAATAGAAATAATACACTTAGTAGAAAAAATTATATAGACATATAATTCTGTGAATCTCCTTGGTCTAATATAGACTTTTGGCATTTACACATTTAATTTAGATGATTATTCAGTCAATCAGCTTGTGATAGGATGGTACAAGAAAATAAGAATATCCTGAAACATGATGTATTTACTAAGGGGGAAAAATGTTTAAATTTTCACCTGGAATGTGACTGGTCTCAGTTCAGAAGATACTGGAGTTTATAGATTGATGTAAACATAATAGAATAGGTTTTAAATGACAAAAATGTTTAAAAATAGAAAATTATTGTAATTTCACCAATATTTAATTCTTACTGTGTGGCGTGTCAAATTTCTGAAATTACATAGCGCATAGAAATGTTAAAATAGCAACTAAGAATGTCAGAGTAAGAGATTATGTAACTTAACAAAATATTTATTTTAAATTCTTCATTTTAAAGAGGAGATAAAAATGGGGGGGTGGGGGACAAATATAGCCTTATGGTAAAATAATAACTGGCATGGAATAACTAAACACATAGAAAATACAAAGAAAAATAATTGATATAAAAACATAGCACCCTTTAAAAATCTTTTCTTATAATTTAGTTTTGTTAAAAAGAAAATCAGAATCTTGTAATTGACCATGTTATATCCTAATTGTCTTAAGCTAAATATAACATTTTTAAATCAAAGAAATATATAATATGTTGACTTAGATAACAATAATAATAACAAAATAATGCAATTGATCTTATTTGGAACAGATTCTCTAGATTGGAAGAGATTTTAAAGATCACTGGGTCCTGTTACCTCTATGGCCTAAATCCACCTACATCATTCATACAAAAAACAGTCATATAAAAATTTCAATGACAAGAAGCCTGCTACATTCATTGACTGTTATAAAATCCATTCTTATACCATAATCTATCTTTGTATATATCTTCCTTGTACATCTTCACTATGCCTTTTGGGTCCACACAGAATCATGAACATGACGTTATTTCTGGTCTCAAGTTACAGAGAAAATACTAAGCTTACTTAATTCTGTAAAAGTCATTAAATAACTATTTTCTTTAAAAAGTAAATATGTAAGTTCTTTTACCAATACTTTATTTTGATGCACTGTATTATGATATCTCTGAAAGCATGTGACATTTTAAATGGATATGTTGGTTGGAGAGAACACCTTTTTTTCCCCCACCTTATATTATTTCTCTAAATTGTTATATACCTTTTTTATTCCTTGACAAAATATGTAACTTTAAGCGGATTGATATGAACTTAATTAAAGTTATATTCCAGGGACTTCCCTAGCAGTCCAGTGGTTAAGACTTCACCTCCCAATGCAGGGGGTATGGGTTCCACCCCTGGTGGGGGAGCTAAGATCCCACATGCCTTGTGACCAAAAAACCAGAACATAAACAACAGAAGCAATACTATTACAAATTCAATAAAGACTTTAAAAAAAAAAGCTATATTCTGAAGAAACATAAAAAAGAGAAAATAACAACAGAAGGGTGTTAACAAGTAGCTAATAAAATGAAAGACACTAAGTAGGACAGAAGCATTAAAAAAAGTTTTCTTTTCTTCCTGGTTCATTTGAGGAGAAATATATGCATAAATAAAGAGGCACTGATTGACTGTGATAATCAACAGTAAAGAACTTTGTTACTTAAATTCTTTTATTTATTCTGTTGATTTGCAAGTGCTAATCATCTTTTGCATTATTGGTTTATAACGGCATCCATATTTTTTAGGTTGTAAAAATCTGTAAAAAGAACTGAATACGAAAAACGACTGTCTAGTGTGTCAAGTTGTACATTTAGTAATTAAAGTAACTGAAAAGAAGGTATAATTTATTCTTTTTTAAAGGGGTCATCTTGGACAAATTACTTAATCTACATGTGCCTTGGTTTCCTCAGGTGTAACCTGGGGATAATAATAACACACAACGTTGTTGGGAGGATTAAATGACTTAATATTTGTAAAGCTTAGAATAGTGCATGACACTCAGTATGAACTATGTAAGTGCTATTGAATACACCAATATATTATTTTAAACAATGCATTTATAAATTCAACAAAAAATATTCCAGTGCCTGCAATGTATAACATTTTGTGCTAAGCACAGGAGATTAAAAAACAAACAAAAAATAACTGTCTTCAGTGTCTGGTGAGAGCACAGAATACAGGCAATTATATTTTTGTCTAGTAAGTACCATAATGGAGGTGTTCAAATATTATAGGAGTGCATGGGAGTGAATTAGTCTAAAAGAGTCTTGATTTTTTCCAGCAATTGTGTGGATCCTTTAATTCAGAGATTTGAGAATATTCATAAATGTTTATTGTAGATTCCTCTAAAAAGCAAAGCAAAGTAGGCTCTTTCACCACGTTTTATAAGATGCTTTCCTAGACTTTTCACTCCTTAGAATGTCTCTTTGAAGTTTGTGCTGCCAGTGTTTGTTTTACAGAGAACTATGGTTTAGAAATACAAACAGTCTTGCCTTGTCCCAGACATGTGAGTCAGGTTTCCAAACTCTTAGTTCACAAATCTTTCTTATAAATCTGTATGATAAAATTACTGTTTGAATTCTACGTGGCATCTTCAAACATCAATTACTCAAATATTTACTATGTTAATACTGGAAGATTAACTGTGGCTATGCATTAATCAAACCTAACTTTATTTTCAATTTGATAGAATAGAAGGTTCTACTTTCTAAATTAAAGATAATTTATTTTACCTCAAAAATAAATAAAATCAAACATTTCTCCAGTAATTTTGAGTACCTACTAGTTATTATTATCCTAAGTATTAGAGAAGATTAAAAAAAAGATTTTGTTGTAAAAGAGACTCAAGTCTAGTAGAAGAAAAAACTCTCCTTTAAAAATTAAGCGACCACATATTATGAATTGGTAATCTTAAGGAAATATCTAAAACCATAAATTCCATAGAGCATCAGGTTTTTTTTTATAGACCTCCTCTCCCATCTTCATGACCAACTTCTTCCTCCAAGAGATATCAAGTTATTTTTTATTGTTTTTCTTATTTGTGCCCAGAATTATTCTACCTGTTTTCCATTTATGTATTGAATACTTATAGAATACTTAAAACAACCTTACAAAGCAAATGCTGTTGTCCTTATTTTATCAACGAGGATATTTAATTTCAATAAAATTAATAACTTGCCCTACATCATCTTGCTGTTAAGTAGAGATATGTTAGATTTCAAAGCTTTTGATTTTTTTGTACTAGTCTAGCTCCCCTGGGGGGAAAACCAGGAAATTGATATTGGGTAATATAGTCTTTGTTTACAGTATCATTAAATAATTTTATGTTATTATCTACATTACAGAATAAATTTAATTGAAATATTTCATTTATCTGAAAACATAATTTTTCCATGGGATGAAGTTAGCAGGGGCAGTTGAAAGTTGGCATCATCCTTTTAATCTGTGCATAAGAGCTACTTTCACTACAATGGTGATGCACCTGCAGTCTTTTTTAGCGATCTGATAAACTGTATTTATATTACACTATTAGGAGTACAATGACACTGTGCTGCACTGATGAACCGAAACACTTCAGTCATCAGGCTGTCCCAAATCATCTGAAAAACAGCATTTGTGTGTTCACTGTACAAAGAAGGATTTTCAGATCAGATGCGTATGTTACAATAGGATTTTTTGATTGTCCTGCACAAGGGACCAGATATTATGATTCAGTAAGGAGCAGAAAAAAAAATAACAACACTCAATCAAGGGAAGCAGGTTCTCTGGGGATTTTTATTTATTTGGTATTAAAATCCACTGGTTCTTGAGTAACACATGAAGTATGAAAACAATCAACTTTCTTGAGTCTCTTTTTTTTTAATTTAATAAACCAGTGACTGATGCAACATTTTCCAATAAGGTGAATAGGTACTATGAAACACAGAAGGATCCTCTTATAAGAGCCTCACAGTGAATGTACTCCTGCCACGAGGATGAAAGGTAGAGGGGAGAGGTTCTTAGTTGGTAGAAGAGTTTTAAGGAAACTGTGCTTGGCTCTAGGGCCTAGTAATGGGCACAAAAGTGGTCTCTTCAGAGGTCTCTTTCTGGGCCACTCTCCTGCAGTTCTCTTATTGAGAGGGGATGGGTATCCTTCGCCTCTATCTCCTGGGTTTTCTTGTCCCTCCAAATAGTTTACAAAGAACTTTGTGGTCTCCCTGACCAGCTCTGAGAGTTCAAGATGCTACTGCTTTCACGGTTGGCCAACCCACCTTCACTCTCCAGATTTTCTGGGCGGATGTCAGAGTCTAGTTTGTGTTCTGCTGCAGTTTTCTCAGGCATAAATCATCATCTGTCTTTTGTGTTTCCAATTGCAGAAAACACATTTGAAACTCTGAATGAGTGTCTTGAAGACCCTCCACTAGACTTGGGATAAGAAAGTTACTCCTCTCAAGTCCAACTTCTCCTAAAGCTGTGGAGGAGCCTCAAATTTAGACCACAGCTCTCTCCACAGAAATCTCTCCATTTATCTCCTCTGACAGCCCTCTCTACTGTTGAATTGATCAAAATCACAAAACAGGTATCGTTTCTTTTGAAAACCTGCATGGGAAGAGGGCTGTTTCATATTCATAATAGTGTCCTGATATTTACCATGTTTATGCCCCAGTTTCTTTTTTAAATGAAAATTATGTTTATCAGAAGTCACAACTTATTAAAGAAACATCCCACCAACTGGAAAAGAGATCTGCAATGCACATAGCAATTCAAGTTTGGAAATCTGAATATACAAAGAACTTCTCCAAGTAAATATGAAAGAAAGACAAATCCCCCAGTAAAGAAATGGACAAGAGATACAGATAGGCAATTTCCGGAACAGGAAACACAAATGTCTGATAAGCACTTGCAAAGATGCTCAAGATCACTAGAGAGAAGTCAATGTAAGTCAAAACCGCAATGAGATGCTGGTTTACACCCATAAGGTTGGCGAAAGTGTAAAACTTTACGAGGCTAAGTGTGGACAAAGGTGTGGACGATGAAGACCCCTGGAGAATGGTTTAGTACTGTCTGCTGAAGTGAGAAAGGTACGTGCCTTACAACTCTGCCATCCATTTCCAGCTGCAGGAGCCCATGAATGTTCATAGCAGAACTGTCTGTAAAGTAAACATTGCAAGCCACGTACACATCCATTCACAGGAAATTGGATAAACACATTCTGATACATTTATATAATGGAATATTATACAGCAACAAAAATAACTAAACTAGAGCTATAAGTTAAACATTTACCAGCACACTGTTGGGTGGTAGTTGTGCCTCCTGGATCCCTATGGCTTCTGTGGGGGAAAAAGGAGCTAACTGTCCATGACTAGACCCAGGACAAGAACCAGGACCTCTGTGGGGATGACCTAGGGAGGTAGATATAAGCTGAAAATGAAGAGGAGTTTCCCAACAGGCCAGGCTGGACAAGGACAGAAGAAGCTGCCCTCCAAGGGCAGGTCACTGGAGGTATGTGAGCAGGGGTTGGGCAACTGTTTCATGGGCAGTGTACCAATCACTGAAAATCAGTAAGTAGTGTAAGGGTGGGGTGGGATTAAGCTGGTTAAGACACTTCTTCCACACCCAGAGGCCCTGTGGTTCTGTGATTCAGTGAGTTTGCAAGGCAAGGTCAAAGAGGACAGGACTGAACTACTAACCAAACTCTGACACATCCATGTGATGAAACACTGCTCACTAATAAACAGGTATGGACCATGGCACATGCAACAATACGGATGAATCTCAAAAACATGCTGAGTGAAAGATGCCTGGCACAAGAGGACACAAACTATGTGATTCCATTTATGTCATGCCTCAGTTTCTGACTTTTTTTTTTAAATGGGAGAGTTTTAAGACACCAAGTCATTGATGGTAAATAAAGGATACAGATCAAATATAGGAGGAAATTTATTGTTAAGAATCATAAGAATTTACATAAGGTCCTACATGAAATTTATCTACATTTATATGCATTTTCAGTGAGACTCAATGGTAACAATTCAAGAAGGAATTTTGTGCAAAATGCATTTTCGTATGTTTCCCGCTTACATAATTCCATTGATAATACCCAATATAAATTAAAAGAATATCAGAACTCCCCTTTGGCTAAATTATTACTAATTCAAAATAACATGCTAGGATTATCACAATAATATATTATCTTATCATAATTACAGTGAGTAGTTTCTTCTTTATCCTTGGTAAGGGCTTGGTATTATAAGTTTTAGTTTAATAACTATAATTTGCCTAGGTTCTGAAAAATATATTGACTGAGTTCACTTTTCACATTTCATCATCTCCAATGGCAGCACCCTAGTCCAAGCTACTGTCAGCAATCACCTAAATGATCTCACTGTAGACACTCAACCTGTCCCCCATTTAGGGTGTGCTGGTAAATAGTTAACAACGAGTACTCTGGGAGAGGGAAAAGCCCTGACTTATAGCATTTGCCAATTACTGTGGTGTAAATATGCTCACCACGGCTGAGTGAAAGTTTCCAACATGAGATCACTGAACCTGGAGTTGGAAAGAAATGGTAACAATTTGGTTCTCCCAAGCCAGCTCCATCATACCAATGCCCCCACCAAACCCAATTTGCTCTTTATAAGGAACCAGGACAAAGTTTTCTAAAGAGAAATCTGATTTTGTTACCTGGGCCCTGATTAAAAACATGTTTTTGGCTCCCTTTTACTCCCACCAGCTTTCATTTCTCCGTGCTCCCAGCCATCACAGGATATTTCAACAAGCCCTTCTCTCTGCTGCTAAGTTCCTCCTTTGCATTTTCACTTAGTTAACTAATATCCTCCATATCTTAGCTCAAGTGTCACTTCCTCAGGGAAGTTTTCCCTGATTCTCTTGGCCATGTTAAAGCCCCTTACTATAAGCCCTTATAACATGATATACATATACCTCTATATTATAGCCATTGTCACTTCCACAATCTTGCATTGTTGCAATTAATCAATGTGTGTCTTGACTTGACTACACTCTAAGTTTCATGAGAGACAGCACCTGCTTTTCAACTCAAAATGCCCAGCCCTGAGCACAGTGCCAAGAACAAAGCAAATACTCAAGAACTATCTATTGTTTATGGATTAAATTAATGAATACATGTCTATTTAAAAGGATAAATGAATATGTTCTCCTGAAATTTGTAAAGGAGAGTTGGAAACTAGCTGATAATAGAACCGTTTGATGTGTCCAGTACAACTAGAGTTTGTGTAACAACTTTATAGCTGACATTAGAGAGTACTTAAACTTTTCCAATTTTAATATACATACATTATTCATTTATTATAAAACTAAATAAAAAGAGCTGATAGAACTTTAAACTTATATTCTTAAGCATTCTCTAAGACTAAAATAGGTTAGTTTTAGCCATTCTCTAAAAATAAGACATTCTAAACTAAACGATAGCATCCATCACCTTTCAGAAGCAGCTCCATGAACCTTCCTCAGGTCAATCACATGAATCACTACACGGAGGCCTTGAAACTTGGACTGAATGACAAAATGTTTAGGTGATGCTTCATTTCCATAAAATGAAACAACAGATCACATTATCAGGAAGTTTAGATCTCTCTATATATAATAAAAACACAGAAATGGACAACGAAGTAACAGAATAGGGCTTCCCTGGTGGCACAGTGGTTGAGAGTCCGCCTGCCGATGCAGGGGACACGGGTTCGTGCCCCGGTCCGGGAAGATCCCACATGCCGCGGAGCGGCTGGGCCCGTGAGCCATGGCCGCTGGGCCTGCGCGTCCAGAGCCTGTGCTCCGCAACGGGAGAGGCCACAACAGTGAGAGGCCCGCGTACCGCAAAAAAAAAAAAAAAAAAAAAAAAAGAAGTAACAGAATAATTTCTCTTTCCCTTTCACCTCTATATGTCCAAATTTATAATTGTCCATAAAATCCCTTCATTTCAGATATTGAGCCATGGTATGTACAAACAGAGTGTATGCATTTCAAAAACATATTTCTACAAAAAGCACAAAATAAAATCCATAACCAAGCGTGGAAGCAGTATTCTTTCATTCTCTTCACATTTTGAATTGTATGTACATTTCATGAGGTGCTCATTTGCTCACATCTGTGATTTGAGAAATGTTTAGGTTTGAGTAACATGCTAAGTGTGACTGGATATATGGACATACATTTTTTAAATTAGGATTTTTTTTAATTTATAAAGCTTCATACTCAAAGCTTTGATCACAACATTCTATGCTTATGGTCAAATATTTGGAAATTGTGTAATTTTATTGGATCACAGGGATTTTTTCTACTTTTCCAGCAAATTTATCCTTTCCATGGTATTCTGAGCTACCTGTTAGACTAGACTGAAAAGTAAAGTAAAATCCACACCTTCGTTTTCTGAATTAAGGGGAACTTTAGATATGAAAATGAGAGACAAGCTCTGACTCTCTCCCACTGTAATGCTCAGAATGTAGCTTTCCTTCTAAAAGATTTAGGTATTTCCTCCCTATCACTTGCTAAGCTGAAAAATTTATACTTCATCCCTAATAGGAATTCATAATTGCTATTTTCTTCTTATTACAATAAATATATCTAAAATTGATAAATACATGAGAATATTTAAAAATAAACTGTCGAATATAGAATATTTATTAATCACCAGAATATGACTAAAAGTTGGTAAGATAGTATAAGTATTTCAGTCATAAAATGTTTCTTACACTCTAAAATGATATACCAATACAACGGTATATTTAAGACCAATATTCTGGGTTTACTTTCATAAATGTATACTCATATATCAATAAACCTGACTTAACTTTAAACAATCATATGCTTGGCGAAAATCTACTCCTTACATTGGAGAAAAAGCATCTGTTGCTTTTATACTGTGATTTACCTTTTTAAGTGCATGTTTTACCTCTTCACCTAATTACAACAGCATCAAAATACATTATCTTACATATTCTTTTGTATGTACAACCTTATGTATTCTAAAGCCCATATACTAAGATTATTGTAGTTCCTCCTAGCAAGAGATTTGATGAGTTCTAAACTACATGGACTCTGTGAGTCCTATGTTTCAAAGACTCAATTGTTTACAAATTCATCACGTGAAGTGTGTAAAATTTGAGATAAAAATTTACTTAAAGAAATAATTCTATCCTGAATTTAAAGGGAATATTAAGTATCCAAAGACAATGTCTCAACATATAGCATTCTAATATCTTAGTATTATATTGGTGGGTTATTAATTTTCCTAATGAGAAATCCAAAATACACAAAACGAATACTACATAGGGCTTTAGTAACTCCAACTATAAAAATGTGACATGTTTATTTACCTAATATATATGTTGTAAAAAATTACAAAAATTTTATATTCTTGCCTTCATATTTTGTTTTAGGCATTGCACTGTAAGATAGATAAAGTAACTCCCACATTAAAAAGAAACAAACTATGGTTAAGGAAGCATCAAAAACTAGCCCAAGGCCTGAATTCCTAACCATCAAGTAATACTGCCTCTCAATAGCAAAGCTGGATCAAATAATATGAAATAAAATTAAATAGGTGAGAAGTCATTTAAAACAAGAAATGAAGATACACACGATTGTATTTTAATGTAGTATTTCAAAGTCCATAGTTTTAACATAATAAAGAATTCTGACTTTTAAAACTAACGGTGCTAATATTACTACCTATATTGAGTATCCATTGTTTTGACTTCCAAGCATCATACCTGCCTTCTTTTTCCAACATCACCCATATTTCGAGTGTGGACTCACCTTTTCCCTCTCATCTCCACCCTCTGCTCCAGAGTTTGTCAAGTAACCTGGTTCTAGCCAATCAATCATCAAATATCCTAGATACAGTAATTGCTTCAGCATAGTCATGTCAAACAAGCTAAGCTGGTCAAAGCCAATGACACTCAAATATGGGGCTCTTTTTGTTTTGATTAAAGGGAACGAGAAACCATTTCTTTCCACTGGATTTGCTGAAAAGATAAAAACCATCTCAGTACCTGCTGAAGGCAGTAATGTCACTAGAGGAACCTCTCTGAAAATGGAAACTACAGACCAGAAAGCAGAGCAAAGAGATGCAGATGGAGAAAATGACCCTCCTTGACATTGTCTGAGTACCAGACTCAACCATACTTGAGGAAATTTTTACGTCTATACTTTCAATTACATGAGCCAATAACAACCATCACCCTTGATTTTTCTGAAATCAATTTACATCAGGGCTTCTCTCATTGGCAAACACGAGTTTTGAATTAATCACTACATCTGAATTGTGTTCTTGCCATATAGTCATATAGTCATAGTCATTTCATTCTCAAAACAGCAGTGTGAGGTATGGAGGGCATATGTAATCTCCATTTGATAGATGACCACTATTTGAATGGCTTTATTAAGATCTCATTGAATATACATGTTAGAAAAAGTTTTAAAATATAAGAAGTGTATACCTTCCTGGTCAGCTCAAATGGTAAGAAAAATATAACTGAGACGTTAATCAAGTAATCAATAACTAATTGAATGTGAGATGTGAGGAAAAAACATATCAAGATTTTAAGAAAAGAAAAATAATGGTCGCTTTACATAAATATGGAAATCAGAAGGAATGAAAAGCTTGAGGGGGCTAGAAGGGTCATTAATTTGGTTTAAACATACTTAGTAAACGATTCTGGTAGGACACCTAGTTAGACAATCCCGGTCAAGAACTTTATATATTAGACTTGCATTAAGAAGAGCCTTCAGGAGAAGAATATATATCTGTAAATCAGCAGTAATGTTGGTAGTTGAAGCTATGGAAGGGGCAACATAACTAACACTTTTATGGATTTTTAGATTTCCGGTCCTTTAACAATATCACTTCACATAACACTAACAATGACCCTGTAAAGATGGTAATATCACCCCATTTTTTCTGACAGATGTAGAAAAAAAAAGACGAAGAGTTTAAGTAAAATGTCTCCAATTTCCACCTAATATGTAGAAAAGTTAAGATTTTAACCAAGATCTCTCTGACTCAGAAAAACAAAAACAATAACAAAACCTATAGAAATGAACGAATGATCCTATTGAGGGAGAGTGTTTAAATGAGAAAGTAGATTCAGAGAATACAGAGGAGTATCAGAGTGAATGTACGGTAACAGGAAAAAGAAGAACAGCCAGTTAACAAATGCTGTCTACTTCAATCTATACCTCAGAATAAAGAAGAATGAATATTTATGAAGTATCTAAGACTGGAAAAAAGACATTTTATGTAAACAAATAATACTATTTGCCAGTTTTGAATACAGTCAGTGAAAGATAATTAAGAGAATTTAAGATCCAATTTACAAATATAAACATACATACATTGCAAAAAATGCATTTGAGTTTTCTAATATAATTCAATTGGCACATATGAGAAGTAATTTTCTTCCTAGTAGACAAAAAAGGCTTTTGGAACCAAAAAATTAGACTATATTAAGAGTAGTTGAATTGTTTTCACTTTTAGCTTGTATTAAAACTGAATTACAATCATTACTTTCTGAATTGGTTAGTATTTCTTTCCTCTATGATGAGAATATTAATACTATCTTCATGCCATCAAATATACACATTGCTCTATTTGACTTTGACATTACCGAATGTAACATTAAGGGATTTTCTTATTGATTTTCACAAAGAGTATCAGACACTATCATGCTCCAGGAAACTCAGTCTTAGCAGCTTATCCAGTAGAAAGACATCAAGAAACAAGTATGATACAGTTAATCTAATGGGGGAAAATAGTAGGTACTACAAGGTAACTCCTACTGAAGCCAGCAATCGTTGGCAACACCATACATCTCCTAGTCTCCTACCCAAGACCTTAAAGCAAGCATGACACTATTTTGACTGGAAAATCATCAGTAGGTTTTCCCTTTTAATTTACTTAATACATAACTAGAAATAATCCTAGCTTATTTGATATTTTAAGTCCATGTACCTTACATTTGCTATTATGAATTTAATTATTTGGCCATTATAAGAAAAAATCTATTATTTATTCAATATAAGATCAAATTTAAATTTAAATGAAGCTTGATCTGTTTAAATGGAAAAAATATGGAAACATTAAATAATATAAAGTTAAAAATAACTTTCATTCCTTATAAAGTACAAACCAACTTAAGGCTAAGAAATTTATATTTAAAAGTGATCATATATCATAAAAGTGACCATTAAAGACCACAACTATAAAATAAGGAATCCAAGAACAGTACATCCATAATCACAGTGTTAAGGAAATGAAGTGCTTCAGTCTTCTTACTCACATCACTGAGATGAAGTAACAAAATGAAACGTGAAAGGCATATAGTTCAAACACACTACATCAGAAGACAGAAGTTATTCATTGAGGCATTATTAGGATAAGTTGATTTTTTAAAATGTGCAAAATTTATTTCTGTTCTCTCAATATACTAATATTAATGCATTCATTATAAAGCACAATTTTTGAGTGATCAAATTCTGATCAGTTATCTAACTAGTAAGTTTTACAAAACTCTGAAAAATCAAATGAACAACTTACTGTTTCGAAGGCTCAGGAAATTTTAGTTCTTCTCTTTTCTTCATCTCTATTGTTGGGTCCATAGGAGTGAGAACTACAGCAGCACATGAGACCACAGAGTGGTATGAATCCTCCCGGCAAACTGTTTTATTAGAAATAATAATTGTAAATGTCACAATTATTTCTTGACTGTTCTCTCTTTTTCTCTTCATTATTTTCAGTCAAATGAAAGATAATTCAATTAAAACATTAAATTATCTTTAATTATCATTTTCTATTCTGTCTTTCCACTCACTAGCTGTATGACCTTAGGCACCTTTTGCTTTCTTTTTTTTAAGCCACACAGTGGAAAAGGTGTTGCCCACACTTTATAATCCTTCATTTAAAAAAAGCTTTTCATTGAAGAATAAGAAGTGCACTAATTACACACAATCTCCACAAATCACTACACAAATAAGAGATGTTCATCATGACCAGTGACACACACATTGCTTCTTTCAAAGTCTGTCAAGGATTTGTCACTATGCATCTGTACTCAGTTTTAGCAAAGACATCAAAGTGTATAGCTGCATTGCTTCCTTCTCTCCCAGTGTTAAACCCACGTGACATTTTTAAAAAATGGATAATCTAATGAAGGAATTTGCCAAAAGAAATGAAAGTGCAGCAAAGAAATAAAAACTGATAGTACTGGAAGTGATATTTGAATTGATTATTAATGAACTACAAATAATCACTGATCTAAGTACTCATTTCAAGAACCATGACTGGGACAACTATCTAGAAAGAGGCAAATACTCAAGATGACAGCACACGTTAGTGAAAGACAGTACAAAAAATACAATAGGACCATGCAAGTCACTGAGAGGTGTGGGCCCATGATCTCAAAGAGAAAGAGGTGTAAGAAATGATCCCAACGTTCTTCCATTTTCCCCTAAAAGTATCTGCTGAATTATTAATCTGCTTAGCATGAGAGTCTCAGACAAAAAGGATGACCACTAAAAGCAAAGCTGAATTTAAAACAATCTTGCGTCACTCAAGAGGCAAAGATTACTGCGCAGTATGTGTCGAAGAGGTGGAGCAGTGGGTTCCTCATCATCTCTCCAATGCCATCAAACAGATTTTTTTAAAATTTAATTTTCTCTACTTATTCTTGGCATGAGCTTTGAGTCTAAAACAAACAAATCCTTCATAGCTGGGAGAAGAAAACTCTATTATATTTTAAATTTCCACTGTTGCCTTAAACACTGCTAATGATGAAACAGACTAAGAATAAGAATTACTGATTCATTTCTCAGGGACAGTGTTCACTTATTCAATAAATATTGAGTGAACTAACTGGTACGTTCCAAGAAATATGCTTAATGGTAGGATTCTCCTGTGGACAAGAAAGAAATGTCCTCCCTTGCCCCAAGTTTTAATGAAGTTTTAATTTCTTCTAGAGATATTTCTCAAATATTAGGGCAAAAAAACTTCTGACCAGATGAAAACATTTACCTAGATCTCCATGAGGGAAAATAGAGCTAAGTCCTTTTTTTTTTTTAAAGGAAAAGAGAGAATGAACAGGGAAAATGCTCTAAGTAAACAATATTTTTTTCTCAAAAATAGGGATCATTTGTTTACTTAAGGTAATATGAGTATTAATACTTAATTTTTATGATGCAGAGGTTGAAACAATTGACATTGAATCCAAAGGTACTGCAGTTAAAAAAAATCAATGACTAAGTCAATTAGAAAGTAAGCCCCTTTCATTTTTACATGATGAAAGTGACAATTAATGGACCTGTGTAAAGGTGGATGGTTGGGAGCTCCGTGTAAATGACTGAGTTTTTATACTAAGCTGAAATTAAATCACACTCAAGTTTTAATATCTTTAAATTGTATTTATCACAAAATATAAGAATTAGTGTAATAAATGTAAGTTAGGCAAATAAGTAATAGAGAATTTATAACTTCAAAAGAAGTGAATGGTATAATAAAAGGGAAGTACAGATTTTTCAAAACAAAGAATATGCCTAGGCTGTCCTTCCTGAGGCAGAAAGAAAAAAAGAAATAAAAGAAACCTTAGCAATATGCCACTGAGAAGAGAAAGGATTTCTGAGGGTCAAAAGAGTAATGGGTATTCACGTGATCACTATATTCTGATATATCAAAAGTTGTTCTTCCAAACCATGGTCCACATTTAAAAAGTAAATCATAACCTTATATCACAGTGGCCATGACGTGAACTACTCTGTAGCGTAATCTGGTAATCATAGGAGTTGTTGAATATTATCATATTTTACCATGCCATGAATGCATAGATTACTTTTGAAGAATCATAGGAATATTACTAACTAAAGGGGAAAACACTGTATTTGCCATTAAAAGAAACCTTTATGATACAGATTAAAAGGAAATTTCAAGTTTGAAAAAGACCTCCAAAGTTAGTGGATTTTAAACATTTGCTTTTTAGGAAAAGATCATAAACTTTTGTTGCCCTAGAGCATTTTACAAAACGATATGGATGTCAGTGGGGAAGAAGACAGTCTATATATCAAAATGATATTTATTTAATCTCCCTGATAAAACGCCTTACAAATTTCTATTTAAGCAGGGAGAAATTTAAATATTTCTGATACAAATACTGAATTATTGCTAGACTCCAAAAGGAAATTACACTATAAGATCAATGAAAGTAAAATGCGAGTCGTAATTGTTAGCCAACCTAAGTCTCTACCTTACAATTTCGCTAATAAGGCAATGAGTACATTTTTTTAAAAAATAAATTTATTTATTTATTTATTTAATTTTGGCTGTGTTGGGTCTTTGTTTCTGTGCGAGGGCTTTCTCTAGTTGTGGCGAGCGGGGGCCACTCTACACCGCGGTGCGCGGGCCTCTCACTGTTGTGGCCTCTCGTTGCGGAGCACAGGCTCCAAACGCGCAGGCTCAGTAGTTGTGGCTCACGGGCCTAGTTGCTCCGTGGCATGCGGGATCTTCCCAGACCAGGGCTCGAACCCGTGTCCCCTGCATTGGCAGGCAGATTCTCAACCACGGCGCCACCAGGGAAGCCCCAATGAGTACATTTTTAACCATGTTAGAGATACAAGAAGAAAACAATACACAATTTTTATGGAATAGTATTGCTCATGTTTTTTCACATTTGTAGGATTAAGTAGACAAATTTTTACAAAAAGTATTGGAGTAAGATAAGTTAATATGGTTTGCTAATTATGTTGAACTTTATGAAATAAGGCCAATTTTTCTCATAATTGAGAAAAATTGCTTATATACTATACCATTTTAAAGGCAAACATATAAAAATTACTACAGGAGTTAAAGTTTGGGTTATTCAACAGCAGGTGATTTCATTTTCTTCTTTATAGTCTTTTCCAAATTTCCTATAGTGACCTTTTCTTACTTTTATAAACAGGAATAATAAAACATGCGTTAAAATAGTCATGAGAACAGAGGAGATGAACAGATGTGTGAAATACTGATTTTGGCCTCAAAACAGTATAACTTCTTGAAACTCCTTCAGGAAAACTATTTTTCTAATTTAGCCAGATTAAATTTAATCTCATTTTCTGAATATTTTCTCCTTCTTCCTCCTTCTCCCCCCACAAAAGATCACTTTTTCAGAAGACATTGTAAATGACTAGACTAGTTGATCATTCTAAAACTATTAAAAGGATAATACTTATTTCATAGATTCCCCTCAAATCCATCTATTACCATACAACCAGGGGCTTTTGATTTGGGATTGAATCATGGTGGCATGCTTAGGGACTGTGAAAATTGTAGGAACCCTGGCCTGAGGCAAGGATGACTTCTGTACTTTCCAAATTACATCAAGTATAAACGGTTCACCATTCATAAGATTTAACTCTTATGATGGGAAAAATTGGCTTTAGGCGAAAGCAGAAGATGAAACAAACAGGAACTCCCAACTTTTAATTACTCACATTATTTAATTGTACTTATAAAGTTAGCTTTAAAAATGTATGAAAAGTTTATTAACTTCTAAATTTTAAAAAGGAACAGCAGATAATTATTTCATAATGTAACTTAAAAAGCATGAGCCAGTGTCAAGGCACTGCATATTCAAGTAGGTTTCCAGCAGCCATGAGTTGAAAAAAAATCAATATATTTTCCACTATTGCTTCCAACCAAAGATGCAAATAATAATTTGAGGCACTAACCTACAAATTTGTATGCTAAATTTGCTCTTCTGTGAAAAGAACTGTTGTTGTAAACGTACTTCATGAAGTGCAGACAATTCCATCACAGGCTTCTAATACTAGGAACGTCAGAGGACAGCTGACTGAAAAATTAAAGTCCCCATTTCTTTCTAGACAGATAGAGCCTTTTTGCCAAGATTGGGGTCACTAATCGGGGCATTCTGAGAAGGTTGCACATAGAATTGCACGTAGGACTACATCCAGAGGAAGTCAGTTGTCAGCAACCGTAAGTTACTATGAAAAGAATGATTCCAACATGATAAACTGACAATTGACTCTGAGATTATACAAGTAGGGTTTTAAAATGAAGGAAAATGCTTGAGAGTCACAAGAATTACTTATCCTAAGTTTTTGGTCTAAGCACTGCTGTCACTTATTTCTAGGTAGAGTATATGAACACTAAAAATGATCAAACCTACTGGATCCCTAAGTCCAAAATCTGTAAAGCTTGGGACAGAGTAGAAATCATTTCTAGGTTTAACACTGAGTAGTCTGACTTTGCCATGTAACCTTTTATTATACCACAAAGAATATGCTATTACATGAAATGACTCTCCAATATTACAAAATGTTTCTCTCACACTCATAATAAACTGAGATGCAAAACCTGAACATTGAAATTTTAAGTTGCTCTTTCTCTCCAGTTTTATATATCAAAACTATTTCATTTAATTACTGAACTTCTATCTTCATTTGATCTTTTAATTTATAAAATCAATTTTAAAGCACCAAAAAGCAATATATTTTAATAAATGTTTCCAAAAATGCCAAAGATTTATTAGGAGAGGCATGTTTCTCTTTCATGCAAAATTAAAACATTCAAATTACTGAAGGTTCCTAGAGCACAGTTAACTTATAAGTATTATTTGTAAGTATTATACATTTGAAGTCCCGACTCTAACTCAACAGAATAGTTTACTATCAATGAGCACACTGTAAGCTTAAAAGAAAAGAATTTCCTTTATGACTTGGAAGTGTTCACTTTTCTATTTTTTTCCAAATATCCAGGATCCATGTATTTACCATATAACAACCCACCAGTAAAGCTTAACTCACCAAAAGGCTAACATTTGTTTAACGAATGCTTAAAGAACATTATGTGGGACTTCTCTGGTGGCGCAGTGGTTAAGAATCTGTCTGCCAATGCAGGGGACATGGGTTCTAGCCCTGGTCTGGGAAGATCCCACATGCCGCAGAGCAACTAAGCCCATGCATCACAACTACTGAGCCTGTGCTCTAGAGCCCGCGAGCCACAACTACTGAGCCCACGTGCCACAGCTACGGAAGTCCGCATGCCTAGAGCCCATGCTCCGCAACAAAAGAAGCCACTGCAATGAGAAGCCCGTGCACTGCAACAAAGAGCAGCCCCTACTCGCCTCAACTAGAGAAAGCCCTCGCACAGCAACAAAGACCCAACACAGCAAAAAATAAATAAATAAAATAAATTTTAAAAAATTAAAAAATAAGAACATTATGTGGTAGGCTTAGTTCTGTGTATTAACTGTGAATTTATGCTTAGAGTATTGTCTTTACCCCTCAGAAAAATTCTATACAGTAAGTACTATTATTATCCCCATTTGTACACTGTTCAAGATCACACAGCTAGGGAGGAGCAAAACCAGAATTCAATCAATTTGCCTCTAGTCCCCATGATACTGACCATACTTCATGTTGATTCTCATTTAAATAAAATTCATCAAGTGTTCTGAAATAGAGTAAAGTTAATAGTTGACCATTTTCAATCATGTTTCTATTCAATAATGTTCTTACATCTGAATTCTTTATCCTAAGAAAACTGTATAATCATTAGACAATTTGCCTCAGAACATAATTTTGACTCAACATACAAATGCTCTAGGCTCCAAACTCTGCCCTTCAAAATGACCGACAACAATTGTTTTACTACTGCTCCACTGCAGGATGAGTGTCACGTGTCAAGGTGAAACCCATCATTAGATACATTTATCTATGATAACGAAAGACATATAATTTAGAAAAATTTATTTTTTCAAAATTATTTGTAATCAGTTGCTGTTGATTTTTCTTGCCCAGCATGTTACAGGGCCTTGAGATACATGAATGAATTTAAATGACAAAAATACATGCTTTTGTGGAATACATATCTTCTAATGGAATAGATTCTCAAATCAAATTTACCTCTCTGTAGTTTTTTCTTAACAGTAAAATATGAATAATAATATCTTCTTAGGTTGTTCTGAGGATGAAATGAATTAATGCCTGTGAAGTGCTGAGGATAATGCTAGAGAAATGGTAAAGAAGTTTTAAAATGTTACCATATATTATTACTTATAACTGATGACTTCTGATTTTTTTGATACATCAGACTCCAGTTATTCAATCAAACACTACTCTAGATCTGCTGTGAAGATGTTTTGTAGATATGACTACAGTCCATTACAGTTGAATTTAAGTAAGGGAGACTATGGGAGATAATCTGGGTAGGCCTTATTCAAATGGCAGTTGAAAAGCCTTAAGAACAATTGAGGCTTCTTGATGAAGTTTAAAATTCTGCCCATGTCAAAAATTCCAACCTGCCCTTCCTGATGGTGTGCTCTCCAGGTTTTGCTTTTTGTGTTTTGCTGTACGCGGGCCTCTCACTGTTGTGGCCTCTCCCGTTGCGGAGCACAGGCTCTGGACGCGTAGGCTCAGCAGCCATGGCTCACAGGCCCAGCCGCTCCGCGGCATGTGGGATCTTCCCGGACCGGGGCACGAACTTGCGTCCCCTGCATCGGCAGGCGGACTCTCAACCACTTCGCCACCAGGGAAGCCCCAGGTTTTGCTTTTGCCCAGCCAGTCCCCACAATCACATAAGCCAGTCTACCGGTTCTGTTTCTCTGGTTGAGAAATACACCAGTTAACAAAGGCATTTTGGTATTACATTCGATTTTTGGTGAACCTCTAAATATTTTCTTTGAATTAATGTCCTTAACACAGTGCTTATAAAAGGCTCTTCTGATGAAATAATAATAGTCCAGAATTGAAAGAGAAATTAAAAATAAGCAGATAAAATGCAAGTCATTGTATCATGACCATGAATAAACACACATTCCGCAAAAGCAGGTCCACATATTCATTACATTAGTGGCATTCACTGAGCTATACCATGTTTATGCATTGTAATAGGTACTGGACTGATAAAGATAAAAGACAAAGTATTTGCCAAAGTGTAACGTAGTGTAGTCGGAAAATAATACCATATAGGAAGTGCTAACATAGAAGCCAGCCAGGTAAAGTAATCAGCAGAATTGTAATAGTAGTATTGCTGCTATCTTGTTCACTCCTTGTTACTTAGTTCTTACTTATATATAACTTATATATTATGGATATATAATACAAAGAAGCCCTCAATAAATATTTGTCCAGTGAATGAGAGATAAAGAAAAATGAAGTGAGGCATTAGGGAAAAGAAAAGATGCTAGCCAAGCACAGAGAAAAGTGCTAAAAAGCAATGAGATATGAGAAAATGTTATATATCTTGAAAAATTCAAATAATTCAATGTGGCAGGGGCCACACAGACGAGAGCAAGAAGTTGCCAAACAGAGATGTAGATTATTGCCAATACCTTAAGGACCTTATAAGCATCTCTAAAATATTATTAATATCTGATTCTGAAGTTAATGAAGATGTGCTACCAATCATTTCAACACGATCAGCTTTAAATAGCCTGGGCAGGGCTTCCCTGGTGGCGCAGTGGTTGAGAGTCCGCCTGCCGATGCAGGGGACACAGGTTCGTGCCCCGGTCCGGGAAGATCCCACATGCTGCGGAGTGGCTAGGCCCGTGAGCCATGGCCGCTGAGCCTGTGCGTCCGGAGCCTGTGCTCCGCAACAGTGAGAGGCCCGCCTACCGCCAAAAAAGTAAAAAATAAAATAAATAAATAAATAAATAGCCTGGGCAATATCTAAGTACAGGAACAAGATAGGGTGAGACCACTGACAATGCTACTGAAATAAACGAAGTGAGAAATGGTGAGGACTTCCAGTCACTGGAAGCAGCAGTGCCATGGAAAGGAGGGAAAAAATTAAGGCTGCAGAGTATTCAGAAATTTTAAACTTCTATTTCAAACACATAATCACAGTTTATATTTACTTGCTCCTTTATTAAAATGAAACACAATTCTCTGTATACTACAAAAAGGAAAATATAGTGAAAGCATTGATTGATGAGAAAAAAGAATTGGCAAAAGCCAGAGGAAAAGACTTTCAAATTAACTTAGAGGTAACTTAAATAATAATTAAAATTTTTAAAAATATCTTGTACAACCATATTGTGTAAGGATAATATTATCTTGGGATATTTTTAAAGATCTGAAAGAATTGTATAGAAATTGTTAATATCCTGAAGTAAAAACTGATTACAGAAAACATATATATAGAAATACACATGAAAATAACTATAACCTGGAAACTTTGGACAAAACTATAAAATGTAAAAAGCAACATTAAATTTAGTCAGGCTTATCTCACATTATCCAGTAAATTCCGATACTTTTATTGTGGTGTACAATAGTAACCATTCATCTTGTAACACGCTTGGACAGTTGTCAGATTTACTGTAAAATTTTGTTCCTTGAAATTTCATGTTTTTAACCAATCTAATCTCAATTTATTTCTTGCCTCAGCTTTTGAATAGCTATTTTCACAAATCTTTACATTGTGCAAATATTTTTTGGAATAAAATGGAAACCTCATGAGTGACAGACAAAAACAGAACAATGTAAAATTGTGAATTCAGTTTGTAAGGTTACCTATTTTATTATTATAACTCAAGCACTAATATGTTTGGGGCAGGCAAAAATGCATCCTTGACACATCAAATGCAAGTGGAAATAGCCAGTGACTTTCTTGAATGTTGATCATGAACAAGGATTTATAAACTCCTGCTGACTCCCTCTTCTCTCCTGACTGCAGAGTAAGAAATTTATGTATAGTGTAATTTTATTTTAATAAACAGAAAAATATCATCTCATGGATGTTATAGGTTAAGCAGTGTCCCACCCCCCAAATTCCTATTGGAGGTCCTAATCCCCAGTACCTCAGAATGTAACTGTATTTGGAGAAAGGGTCTTTAAAGATGTACTTAAGTTAAAATGAAGTCATCAGGGTGGGCCCTAATCCAATATGACTTGTGTCCTTATAAGAAGAAGAGATTAGGACTCAGGCTCACACAGAGGGATGATCAAGTGTAGACAGAGAAGACAGCCGTCTAAAAGCCAAGGAGAGAGGCTTCAGAAAAAAAATCAAACCTATAGACACCTCAAACCCAAAATTCTAACTTCAAGAACTGTGAGAAAATAAATTTCTGTTAAGCCACCCAGTCTGTGGTGCTCGGTTATAGCAGCACTACTAAACTAATACAATGGCCATTTTAGGAATAGGACTCGAGAATTACTTGTACTAATATTAATAATTAAATAAACCATAAATCAATAAAAGGATATTCAGTCTGAAATTTCACTTAATGACTGGATCTATATTGCTCCTACTACTATCCTCTTCCATTCCAAATTCTCTGACATGTCCATTCAGGCCATTCAGCTGACGCTTCAACAATTCTAATTTTGAGAAGTTATTACTTTGTCATTCTGGCTGCCTTCTTCCAAGTGTGATCTAGATTGTTAGTTTATTTAAAAATATACTGTACAGAGTCTGTGTATATGAACACGTATGCATATATATTTTATATAATACACATATTACATACATATACATTTTATACACATATATACATTTATACACATATATAATACAGAGAGTACTGGAAAGAATAAAGTCATCAACAACTATTACTGCTTTCTGATAACTTAGGTATTAAAAAAATTATCAGCACTCCTTCATCTGTACTGCCATCATTCAGAGTATAAAACCCTAGATTATGTATTCTCCAGGCTTCCACAGAAGGCTATATACAGGGACAATAGTAGCACTTGAGGTCTGTGAAGTCTGTCATCAATGTCACAGATTCCACATGTAATATTACAATGACATCATTATCTGTGGTTTACTGCTTCTGATTAATTCAAGTAGAAGTTACATTGTTCATTAAACTTTCCATGTTCAACTTTGCAGGACTGTTAAAACACATTATGGCAGAATGTCTTTTCTAAAGATGGCCACATTAATATATATCCCATCCTGCTAGTTTTTGACATTCTACTTGAGTGGTGGGGTTTCAGTTCCTTCCCTTTGAACCTTTGTGACTGCTTTGACTAAAGGAATATGGTGGAAGTGATGCCCTGTGACTTTCAAGGCTAGGTCACAGACGGCACTGTGTCTTCTGTTTGGCTCTCTCTTGGGACACTGGCGGCTGGGACCCAGCTGCCATGTTGAAAGGAATCTAAGTCCACATGGATGTTCTGACCCACAGTCAACAGGCATCACTGATCACTGAATGTGAGTGAAAGGGCATTTATTTTGGTTGAGGCCTTGAACGTCACACAGCAGAGGAAAAATCTTCCTGCTGCACCCTGTCTGAATTCCTGACTCCCCAAAATCACGAAATATGAATGATGTTTGGTGTTTTAAGCCATTAAGATTTAGAAAAATTTGTTACACAGCAATAAACAATACATTCATAAAGAGCACTTACATAACTAATGAAAAATAGATTTTCATGCCCCTGGACAGGTTTTCATTAAAAGTGTTACCTCAGTGATACAGAAAAAATTCTTGCCATAAGTGCCACAAAAACTTGTCCACATGTTAGTGTGCTTAAAATTTATAAGTGAAAATTACAAGGGACTAACTGATAGTTAAAATTCTCATTCAGCACTTGTCTATGACTCAATGCTATGGAAACAAAAAATATTAACAGCAATATATATATTTACATATATATTCAATTCACTTAGAGGAAAAAAAAGTCTGGTAAATGTGCTGAATTTCCCAGTTAGGTCTCTCATTTCAAACTTCGAAAGAGCCTTGGAGCTATCCTTGGAGCAATTCACTATCGGAAGTACAGACAAATAAGTACCTGCTCTACCAGTCTAAATAATTCTTTGTGAATTTTCCAGGCATAAGATGAAATCATAGTTGTTATCCATTCTGGGAAAATGTGAATGACAAGGCATATATCAATTAAATAATGCTTAATTTAAAATGTCTGTAATCTGATATTCTAAGCTCTAGAACACAGAAGAAGATTTTTTTAAGGGAGGGGGGAAAAAGGTGCTTGATATAGTAGCATATAAAAGCATTTAAAAAGCATTCCACATACGCAACAGTTAATTTCCTTAGAGGACAGAAAGTTAAACCAAAATGCATTTTACTACCATTCTTTCTAGTTAAGTATGTCAACACTATACATTGTTAAACATATTCTACAGGGATTTGTCAAGGAAGCAAGAATAGAACCACTAAAAAATTAAACTATAATCTTTTAAAGGAAATATTTAAAAACTTATGGAAAAGGAAATATTCTACTTAACTATATGTGAATAAAACTATGTTGAATATAATATTCCTATAGGTGTTGCCATTACACAAAAAAATTCTAATTGTCCTGTGTGTCAGTGCTTACAATCACTTCATATTTCTTCTCCTATCAGCCCAAAGTTGTTCCATCTTGGGAACTTTGTTAGTTAGGTGTTTATTACCTGTTTCTAACACTGATGATTATCGCACACAATGCAATATGAATCAAGGCAGCAATGCAAGCTTTAGTTTTTAATCAGCATGGAATTTACAATCTAATACAAATTAAAAGAGTTATTGAATAGCTAGTACTTTATATGTTTATCCCATGTACTTTACTTGAACAAACAAGACAATTTATTCAAAAAATACTTAAGTCCATATTTGGGCCAGCCACATTCTAGGCTCTGAAGTTATAATAATGAACAAAGCAGAAAAAAAAAAATCCCTAGCCCTTCAGGGAATTATTGCTATTTGATTTCAACACCATCAGAAAGGTAGTGGTCGGACTAGTCAGGTTGTAGTAAGAGAAACTATTTTAGGTAATTTTTCTTTTTTTTTTTTCTCAGAAAGATCTCAGTAAATTTTCTCTCACATCTTCCGGCCTCTAATTTTTTTTTTTTTTTTTTTTTTTGCGGTATGCGGGCCTCTCTGTTGTGACCTCTCCCGTTGCGGAGCACAGGCTCCAGACGCGCGGGCTCAGCGGCCATGGCTCACGGACCCAGCCGCTCCACGGCATGTGGGATCTTCCCGGACCGGGGCACGAACCCGTGTCCCCTGCATTGGCAGGCAGACTCTCAACCACTGCGCCACCAGGGAAGCCCCGGCCTCTAATTTTTGAACTAGATTGAATACCAACTAATGAGTAGTTATTGAATAAATAAAACTTTTTCTAACAACTGAATCTTTCTATTTCTTCCTTATATATATCTTTCTACTGCAAACCTAACAGTCAATGCGATCAGATGCCAAGTCTCCCTCTCTCCTCCTCCCTTTTCCCCTCTCTGCCCCATCTCCACCTTCTTCTCCTCCTCTCTTCGGCCTCCCTCCCCCTCCCTTCTCTGCTCCTCTTTGGCAATACCGTTTTGGCTGATCAGAATAAAAGAACAAGCATCAAATGAATTATTAATGTTTGTTGAAGCAATTATATTAGATATATGAAGAATCTCTCCCAGGTTATGAGACATAATTGATTAGTCTTTAGTTCTGCAGTACTGACGGTTATTTAATGGGTTTCACTTTGCAAAAGTATGAGGAGTAATATAATCTGCATAATGTCCATCCTCACTCTTACGAAGTTATATAAATTATTCAATTATCTCCTAAAATAAACCCACTCTTCAGAATTTTCCATATGAATTACAAATCAGAAAGAAGTGTGTAAGGTATACAGTTTGAATACATGATTTAAATAACACAAAGAAGTTAAATATATTGCAGCTAATGGTTTTGGGCTGCTCACCCCTTACTATCATTAAAACAGATTTTGAATTGCCAAAAAAACTCATCTTCCCTTTGCCACCTTCTATTCTGCTTCCTATGAAGCAATTACCTAATATTTAGAAATCTGTTCATTCTTTACCTAAATTTCTATTTAGAAGAGAAAGTGACATCGGCAACTAATTTGAGTATGATCTGGTTAGATGAAAAGCAGGTAGACAGTCCAATTTTAGTAAAAATACAGAAGCCAGAATAAGGATGGCCTTTGAGGAAATTAGCATAGCTACAATCTGTGGTTGAGCTGGTGAAAATCGGGAAGTGTAACTGCGTAGGTCAAAACTGTCAATACACTGGGGCTGCGTTATGCTGAGCCACAGATATCAAGCCAAGTGGTTGGTATTGCATCCTGTGGGACCAAAGTTCTAAATTCATAAACAAAGGGTAAATTTCCACAGGAGCTAATCTTGAAAAATATATACTGCTAATCCAATGAGTAAAAGAAAAGGCTCTAGAAACACATAACCAAATAAGTGAAGAAATACAGCAACGTTCCGTGCATTCAACCAAATATAACAAATAACTGTAACAGGCCAATATTCCCATAAGAGCACCGTGCAGTTTAAAAAGGAGGAAGAGGGAACCACAACAGCAATATCAAACCTCTCTTAATTTCCTCTAGGTATCTCCCTAAAAGGTTAATTACCTGAAAGCATCTAACTTTTCCAACAAATCTCTTAATTCTGAGGAATTTTCTTTGTTACAACACTCCCTTTCCTCAAGCCCCATTAACCTTCCTGGATGGATGGAAATCATATATATACTTTATATCACTGCAGTGTCCTGAAATTATGTACATTTAAATAAGACATAGCATAATTCAATTTATATTCCAGTGTGAAGTGAAGATTACTGGTCCACGAGACCTTTAGATTATTACTTCAATCACAAACTTTCATTTAGACATTCACTGGAACACTGTTTCTGAAAGGCTACTGACCTCTGCCCAGAGAAAGCACCAGTCTTTGACAAGTTCTTTAGTATGACTGCTTAGTACTCCAATCCTCCTTTGACATGAGAAATAATTTGTACAGATCCATGAATAATTTATTTGTATATAAAATAGGAGTTTTAATATTCAAATTCATTTATATATATACTAATTTACTTATTCTCAGATTATCAATGCTATATTTGCAACAACATAAAATAAAACATGGGTATATTAGTATCAGAAAAATGTCATTAATGATACTAATCCAATCTGCCATCATAGAATATGTCATCACAGTAATGGCACCTTTGTCATTTACTGTGGGAAGTACAAATATTAGCAAACACAAGCCAAGATTAGTGTCCTATTAAATAATGGATAAAGATGTTAAAGGAATTTGAAAGATGTGACTTGTTTGACAAGTTGGCAAAAAACTAAAATAGCTATGAGAAAAATGCCAGCTTTGTAAAATTCTTATAGAGGTAGCCTAGGGTCAGTGTTTCAAATGGCTACACTCTAGCTTCACCCTCACTTATCTTCTCCTCTCTTTGTCATGTTGGAAAAGAACAAATGGCAGTTAGACATTATTAAAGCATGAAGAATGCTCTCTCTGGCCATAGTACTAAATTGTGTCAGAGATTGATCTGGGCTTTTAGGATCTTTTGACTTTCTGATCAGACTTAAAAATTCAAACTTGGAAATTCGTGTTGTTACTAAAAATATTGCTGATCTTTCTGACTGTTCTCATCTTTTTCTTTGGTGGGTATATAGAAGTTAATACATAGGAAAGAGGACAGACATAAGTTCAACAAGAGTGACACTAGAGCCAGCCCAAAGAACTAACAAATAAAATATCTTGTTTAATCAACAGCTATATAAGATAGACTTTGCTTTGCAGCACCTACCACAGAAACATGAGAACTATCCTCAGCCTTGTCTTGCTTTGTCCATGACAGTTTAGTTCCAGATATATCTCATCTCCACTCACTCACCCATCAGAAATTAGACACAGCCAACTATTTTGTTCCATGGTACAGACACAAGGCACAAAAGCACCTGGACCAACCATTGCTAACCTCTCACATGTTTGTCTCTTAAATCAGTTTTCACAATGTCTAATTCAAGTGCTATCTTTCTAAATGAAATAATTTCAACACAGATAATTCCTATGGACCAAATTGTGTCCACCCCCCCACCAGATTTATATATTGAAGCCCAAACCCCTGATGTGATGGTATTTGAAGATGGTGCCTTTGGGAGATAATTAAGTTTAGATGCAATCCAGAGGACGGGGCCCTCATGATGGGATTAGTGCCCTCAAAGGAAGAAACACCAGAGAGCTTGCTCCTTTTTTCTCTCCACAATATATAGAAACTATGAGAAGGCTGTCATCTACAAGCCAGAAATTAAAGCTCTCACCAGAAACTGAATATGCTGGCACCTTGATTTTGGAATTCTAGCCTTCAGAACTATGTGGGAAAAAAAATTTTGTTATTTAAACCACCCAATCTGGAGCAGTTTGTTATGGAAGTTCAAGCTGATTAAGATGATAATATAGGAAAATTTGGGGAATTTTCAATATGGATAAAATTGCTCATATGAACAGGGCCTTAAAGCAAAAAGGGAACAGAATCCCAAATATTCAATTGTGTGGATTTTTCTTGGTTTGAGAAGGTCTCTAAAACTCAGATTCCAAAATTACCTTCTTAAAGGATTCCTTGACTAAGGTAAAATCCTTTAAACTGTCTCTTTTAGAACCTTCATATGATAATTTGAACTTAACTAACTGCCATGCTGCTTAGTTACCTCTTGCTGTTTTCTCTTCTGACCTACTACTCTTTTTCTCTAGTCAGAAGAAAATCCTCAAAGCTAAATTACCTTCTAAAGCTAAATCTCCCTAAGAATAGAGCAAGTCCCTGTTTTAAGGGACTTAATTTTATACCCTGGTCTCAGTATGACCTCACAGTAAATATTTAAGACTTTTCAAAGCCTAGACAGAAGAGAAAGATATTCTGGGAGAAATTTAAAATAGTTCTAAGAACATATAATCAGTCAACTACTCCTAGGTCCACCATATCTAATAAATACTATCTCAGAAAGAAGAAGAATGAGAATAACAAACAGAAAAGATCTTGAGGGTGATATAAAACATCCCAAGTTGCATAGAAAAAGAAAAAAAGAAAGAGATTTAGAAAATCTGTGCTGTGGAACAAGATCTTTTGGAGACTCTCCTCAAAATCATTCCTCTGAACACAGATAGCACTCAAATCCAGTTCAGTAAGCAAAGAAAGGATAAGTCCAGTGAAGACTCTAGTGATAGACTCTTTGTCTTTAGACAGTATTCAGAAGCCAAAGTTATCCGACCTCTCCCTGCATGTTTTTTCAGGGGGCCTTAAGCCAGAATTAGGAAATATAGAAGGAATGTCTCTAAGGGGACATTTTGAAAAAGCCTTGGGACAGAGCAGAATAAAACTCAAAATCAACTGATGTCTCACTCCACTCCAACTATAAGTATCAGGGGAGAGATATATTAGAAGTATAGCCTTTTGCAAATGAGTAAAAGAATATGACACTATTTTTCATTTATTAAAAAATAGTCTTTTAAAGTATATTGTTTTTTAAGTTCTATTACAATGTTGATAACCAAAATTATATAGGAATGAAATTAGAACTGCATAATGTTTTACCATTCAGGTCTTTTATTTTTTTCATAGTTCAAATATGCTCATATTGATCAATTCATTATTTCATTATTATTTCATTATCTGTATTGTGTTAAATAAGAATATAATTTTCACAATGACTTAGGACCAGAGTGCAATCATCCTGTTCTTTGACAGTAGATAAATGATAGAGAGATGGATAGATAAATGATAGAAAGATAGATAAAAGATAAATAGAGTAGGAACCTATAACTGTTTTATTTAATGACATCAATCTTGATTAATGTCAAGGATGTTGATTTACCATGAGATATCTTGTTTTCCTTCAGTAAATTTATGTGCATCTATTTATTATTATCTTTGTTCATTTTTAGGTTAGACTTTATGACTTTGCCATTAAAATGAATTAGTTTTAAAAGTATGTTATCCAGGACTTCCCTGGTGGTGCAGTGGTTAAGGATCTGCCTGCCAATGCAGGGGACATGGGTTCAATCCTGGCCCAGGAAGATCCCACATGCCATGAGCAACTAAGCCTGTGCACCACAACTACTAAGCCCACGCACCACACTACTGAAGCCCACATGCTCTAGGGCCCACGTGCCACAACTACTGAGCCTGTGTGCTGCAACTACTGAAGCCCGCACGCCTAGAGCCTGTGCTCTGTAACAAGAGAAGCCACCGCAATGAGAAACCCGTGCACTGCAATGAAGAGTAGCCCCTGATCACCACAACTAAAGAAAGCCTCCATGCAGCAATGAAGACCCAACACAGCCAAAAATAAATGAAAATTCTTTTTAAAAAGTATGTTATCCAGGAACATGAATTAGCCTTTCCTTTTATTTTCCTAAATTGTCTCTTTAATTTTTGTTCTATTATAGCTATTAATCAGTTCTTTTGGTGAATTACCTTAACAATGTCATTTATAAGTTTGTAGTCTTGTATAGAATTATAGAAATAGACCAACCAATAATATATGCTTATTTTATAGCATAAGAACAAAATAAGCTATAAAATAATGGGTAGATCAGACTTTGAAAGGATCCTAACTAATTGAAATGTGATAACTCTTAAAATAAGCGATTCCATTCATTTTCTCCCCATGTTAATACCAACAGATCGCTGGTTATGTATCTTTTTCTAAAAGCACTGTTATCTATCCCATTACCCATAACTTTAATACTTTTAAATTGTGCAAAATTAAGTTTTATTTCTTTTTTTTTCAGCATCATCAGGTACCTCTGAAATGCACTTGTCTCCTGCATCAAGCATCAGTTTCACATAGATTTATCAATTTTATTGCTACCCCTTCTAGTCCTTCAAACTTCTCTAACCATTCCCCCTCCACTAAGGGAAAACAAGCTAACATACTAAAGCAGTAGGTTTGATTTCTTAAGAGAGATGAAAACTGTCACTGAATTAGTAATAATGATAATAACTATAATAATACAGTAGTTAACATTTATTGAGTTTTCTATAGCAAGCATTGTGATAAGCTTTTTAAATGTGCTAGCTAGTTCATTTAACCCTCACAGTAACTTTTTCAGGAAAGTATTATTTATTTATTTGTTTTTACAGAAATGAGGAGATGTAAATAAAATGCCCATAGAGCTGTGAAGTAGCTAATTCAGGGCTTTAAACCAAGTCTTTCTGATTGCAAAGTCCGTGTTTTTATCTATTGTTGATAAAAATTCAGATCACAATTAGCCAAGAAGAATAAAGACTTATAGATATGAAATCATAACTAGCTATTCAATTCCCAAGGATCATTTCATGTATACTAAAATAATAATTCCACTTCTGGATATCAGGTACCCAAGTAATCAGAAATATATGTTTCAGATTTAAATGCTGTGAGTACATTAGATATATGACATTGAAACATAAACAAAGAGTCCACTGGTCTCACTGTGCTGATGTGGGTCACAGTACAAATAGAACAACACGAAATGACTCTGCTGACTGTATCATATGCATTATTTCTAACCTTTTCTAAAACCAGCAAATATGGTTTCATTATCCTCATTTTACAGAAAGGAAAACAAAACAGATTCAGGGATATTAACCAATTTTCCAAAGACAGCCATCTAGCAGGTAAAAGGGAAAATTTAAATTAAGTTTTCTGCTTCCAATCTATGTGTTCCTATCTCGTTGTGCTAGCTCTGTCCATGATGATGAACTATGATTATCATCCAAGGAATGAAAAAATATATATAAGTATATACATAATTATATTATTCATTATATATATTTCTCTATAAATACACATATAAATATATATACATCTTCACATAGATATGTGTGTGTTGAATATAAATTACATCTCCAAATCGAACAAAAAATAAAAATCAGAACTTCTTTTCCTGTTTCTAATTTTGAGGCTTTTCATCCTATAATGTAACATTTTCCTTGATTATAAAGGCTAATATAATATTATATATGCTAGTATGTATATTGCTAATGTATAATATGTACATATGCAAAATTTTATATAATATGTATTTACTATTTAACTTTATATATGTATGGCACTGTGTCAGGTGAATCTGTTTTTTATGGTATAAACACACTAGACTTATAGTCAGGAAATTTGATTCCAATAAATAGATCTGATTTTAGCTATTTATGTGACTTTAGGTCTCAATTTTTAAAATCTAATGCACTGAAGACTAAAAATTAGATGTTTTTTTTTTTTTTTTTTTTTGCGGTGTGCGGGCCTCTCACTGTAGCGGCCTCTCCCGTTGCGGAGCACAGGCTCCGGACGTGCAGGCTCAGTGGCCATGGCTCACGGGCCCAGCCGCTCCGCAGCATGTAGGATCTTCCCGGACCGGGGCACAAACCCGTGTCCCCTGCATCGGCAGGCAGACTCTCAACCACTGCGCCACCAGGGAAGCCCTAGATGATTTTTAATTCCCTTCTAGCTGTAAGTTCTTATTCTCAGCTCAGTTTTTAGTTCTGAAATACAAATGGTGTTCAAAATGTGCCCTGAATTCACAATGTTCACATAACTGTTAAGCTGAGTATAACTGTATTTTCTAGCTTAAGCCATACCATACTCAGTTTTCTGCTGAAGATTCATACCAACAGACTTCTAAGTATCAGTATATTATTTGGAATTTTGTCTGTTAGACTTTCTTAAAAGGGAACCTAAATTAAGTTCTAGAAAAAGACACTTTCATTTATTCATGATCAATAATGCCATTAATCAAGGCATGGCATCTCCCATAATATAACTGTGCTAACATACAAAAGTAAGAAAACAATCCTGTTTTTAAGGATTGCTACACATTTTTTTGTTATGAGCCTTGTCGGAATTCAGTTTTGATCTGTCAAGTATATTTTATGTATTAGTGAAAATATAATTTTCTATTAATCTGATATTACGAATATTGAATTTTCTGTATTTTGACTTAAATTGGGAACTTTATAATCTATTTAAATTCAACAAAGCACTAAATTGAAAAAGTTAACAAAAATTAAAATGGCCCTCTTATTTAACTAGTTTTACACTTTATAAACAACTGAACAGCTTACCTAATATGTATAGATCCATAAAGATCTACACATCTATGCTCTTTTAAAGCAGGCATCACACGGAATATTTTCAATATATAATGAGTCTAGAGACAGCAGAAGCAAGAAGAACAACAATCCTGAAGCCTCTGGAGCAAAAGCCACATTAACAGACAGACACACGAGATGAAAAGGCAGAGGGCTATGTACCAGATGAAGGAACAAGATAAAACCCCAGAAAAACAACTAAATGAAGTGGAGATAGGCAACCTTCCAGAAAAAGAGTTCAGAATAATGATAGTGAAGATGATCCAGGACCTCGGAAAAAGAATGGAGGCAAAGACTGAGAAGATACAAGAAATGCTATACAAAGACGTAGAAGAAATAAAGAACAAACAAACAGACATGAACAATACAATAACTGAAATGAAAACTACACTAGAAAGAATCAATAGCAGAATAACTGAGGCAGAAGAATGGATAAGTGACTTGGAAGACAGAATGGTGAAATTCACTGCTGCGGAACAGAATAAAGGAAAAAGAAGGAAAAGAAATGAAGACAGCCTAAGAGACCTCTGGGACAATATTAAACACACCAACATTCACATTATAGGGGTCCCAGAAGGAGAAGAGAGAAAGGACCAGAGAAAATATTTGAAGAGATTATAGTCGAAAACTTCCCTAACATGGGAAAGGAAATAGCCACCCAAGTCCAGGAAGCGCAGAGAGTCCCATACAGGATAAACCCAAGGAGAAACATGCCGAGACACATAGTAATCAAATTGGCAAAAATTAAAGACAAAGAAAAATTACTGAAAGCAGCAAGGGAAAAATAACAAATAACATACAAGGGACCTCCTATAAGGATAATAGCTGATTTCTCAGCAGAAACTCTACAAACCAGAAGGGAGTGGCATGATATACTTAAAGAAAAGGAGGAACCTACAACCAAGATTATTCTACCCCGCAAGGATCTCATTCAGATTCGATGGAGAAATCAAAAGCTTTACAGACAAGCAAACGCTAAGAGAATTCAGCACCACCAAACCAGCTCTACAGTGGGAAACACAAGACAAGAAATGGACCTACAAAAACAAACCCAAAACAATAAAAAAAATGGTCATAGGAGCATACATATTGATAATTACCTTAAACGTGAATGGATTAAATGCTCCAACCAAAAGACACAGGCTTGCTGAATGGATACAAAAATAAGACCCATATATATGCTGTCTAAAAGAGACCCACTTCAGACCTAGGGACACATACAGATTGAAAGTGAGAGGATGGAAAGATATTCCATGCAAATGGAAATCAAAAGAAAGCTGGAGTAGCAATACTCATATCAGATAAAATAGACTTTAAAATAAAGAATGTTACAAGAGACAAGGAAGGACACTACATAATGATCAAGAGATAATCCAAGAAGAAGATATAATGATTATAAATATATATGCACCCAACATAGGACCACCCCAATACATAAGGCAGCTGCTAACAGCTATAAAAGAGGAAATCAACAGTAACACAATCATAGTGGGGGACTTTAACACCTCACTTACACCAATGGACAGATAATCCAAAATGAAAATAAATAAGGAAACAGAAGCTTTAAATGACACAACAGACCAAATAGATTTAATTGATATTTATAGGACATTCCATCCAAAAACTGCAGATTACACTTTCTTCTCAAGTGCACATGGAACATTCTCCAGGATAGATCACATCTTGGGTCACCAATCAAGCCCCAGTAAAATTAAAAAACTGAAATCATATCAAGCATCTTTTCCGACCGCAACACTGTGAGATTACAAATCAATTACAGGGAAAAAAACGTAAAAAACTCAAACACATGGAGGCTAAACAATACGTTACTGAATAACCAAGAGATCACTAAAGAAATCAAAGAGGAAATCAAAAAATACCTAGAGACAAATGACAATGAAAACACGACGATCCAAAACCTATGGGATGCAGCAAAAGCAGTTCTAAGAGGGAAGTTTATAGCTATACAAGCGTACCTCAAAAAACAAGAAAAATCTCAAATAAACAATCTAAACTTACACCTAAAGAAACTAGAGAAAGAAGAACAAACAAAACCCAAAGTTAGCAGAAGGAAAGAAATCATAAAGATCAGAGCAGAAATAAATGAAATAGAAACAAAGAAAACAATAGCAAAGATCAATAAAACTAAAAGCTGGTTCTTTGAAAAGATAAACAAAATTGATAAACCATTAGCTAGACTCACCAACACAAAAAAGGAGAAGACTCAAATCAATAAAATTAGAAATGAAAAAGGAGAAGTTACAGCAGACACACAGAAATACAAAGCCTCCTAACAGACTACTACAAGCAACTCTATGCCAATAAAATGGACAACCTGGAAGAAATGGACAAATTCGTAGAAAGGTATAACCTTCCAAGACTGAACCAGGAAGAAACAGAAAATATGAACAGACTAACCACAAGGAAAGCAATTGAAACTGTGAATAAAAATCTCCCAACAAACAGAAGTCCAGAATCAGATGGCTTCACAGGTGCATTCTAACAAACATTTAGAGAAGAGCTAACACCCACCCTTCTCAAACTCTTCCAAAAAACTGAGGAGGAAGGAACACTCCCAAACTCATTCTATGAGGCCACCATCACCCTAATACCAAAACCAAAGATACTACAAAAAAAGAAAATTACAGACTAATATCACTGATGAATATAGATGCAAAAATCCTCAACAAAATACTAGCAAACAGAACCCAACAACACATTAAAAGGATCACACACCATGATCAAGTGGGGTTTATCCCTGGGATGCAAGGATTCTTCAATATATGCAAATCAATCAATGTGACACACCATATTAACAAATTGAAGAATAAAAACCATATGATCATCTCAATCGATGCAGAAAAAGCTTCTGACAAAATTCAACACCGATTTATGATAAAAACTCACCAGAAAGTGGGCATAGAGGGAACCTACTTCAACATAATAAAAGCCATATATGACAAACCCACAGCAAAATTCATTCTCAATGGAGAAAAACTGAAAGCATTTCCTCTAAGATCAGGAATAAGACAAGGATGTCCACTCTCAACACTATTATTCAACATAGTTTTGGAAGTCCTAGCCATGGCAATCAGAGAAGAAAAAGAAATAAAAGGAATCCAAATTGGAAAAGAAGAAGTAAAACTGTCACTGTTTGCAGATGACATGATACTATACATAGAGAATCCTAAAAATGCCACCAGAAAACTACTAGAGCTAATCAATGAATTTGGTAAAGTTGCAAGATACAAAATTAATGCACAGAAGTCTCTTGAATGCCTATACATTAATGAGGAAAAATCTGAAAGAGAAATTAAGGAAACACTCCCATTTACCATTGCAACAAAAAGAATAAAATACCTAGGAATAAACCTACCTAGGGAGACAAAAGACTGTATGCAGAAAACTATAAGACACTGATGAAAGAAATTAAAGATGATACCAACAGATGGAGAGATATACCATGTTCTTGCATTGGAAGAATCAATATTGTGAAAATGACTATACTACCCAAAGCAGTCTACAAATTCAATGCAATCCCTATTAAATTACCAATGGCATTTTTTACAGAACTAGAAAAAAAAAAAGAACTTAAAATTTGTATGGAGACAGAAAAGACCCCGAATAGCCAAAGCAGTCTTGAGGGAAAAAAACGGAGCTGGAGGAATCATACTCTGTGACTTCGGACCGTACTACAAAGCTACAGTAATCAAGACAATATGGTAGTGGCACAAAAACAGAAACATAGATCAATGGAACAAGATCGAAAGCCCAGAGATAAACCCATGCATCTGTAGTCAAATAATCTATGACAAAGGAGGCAAGGATATACAATGGAGAAAGGACAGTCTCTTCAATAAGTGGTGCTGGGAAAACTGGACAGCTACATGTAAAAGAATGAAATTAGAACACTCCCTAACACCATACACAAAAATAAACTCAAAATGGATTAGAGACCTAAATGTAAGACCAGATACTGTAAAACTCTTAGAGGAAAACATAGTAAGAACAGTCTTTGACATAAATCGCAGCAAGATCTTTTTTGATCCACCTCCTAGAGTAACGGAAATAAAAACAAAAATAAACAAATGGGACCTAATGAAACTTAAAAGCTTCTGTACAGCAAAGGAAACCATAAACAAGATGAAGACAACCTTCAGAATGGGAGATATCTGCAAACAAATCAACGGACAAAGGATTAATTAACCTTCAGAATGGGAGATATTTGCAAACAAATCAACGGACAAAGGATTAATCTCCAAAATATATAAACAGGTCATGCAGCTCAATATTAAAAAAAAAACAACACAGTCCAAAAATGGGCAGAAGACCTAAACAGACATTTCTCCAAAGAAGACATACAGATGGCCAAGAGGCACATGAAAAGCTGCTCAACATCACTAATTATTAGAGAAATGCAAATCAAACAAAACTACAATGAGGTATCACCTCACACCAGTTAGAATGGGCCTCATCAGAAAATCTAGAAACAACAAATGCTGGAGAGGGTGTGGAGAAAAGGGAACCCTCTTGCACTGTTGGTGGGAATGTAAATTGATACAGTGTCTATGGAGAACAGTATGGAGTTTCCTTAAAAAACTAAAAATAGAATTACGATATGATCCAGCAATCCCACTAATGGGCATATACCCAGAGAAAACCATAATTCAAAAAGACACATGCACCCTAATGTTCATTGCAGCACTATTTACAATAGCCAGGTCATGAAGGCAACCTAAATGCCCATCGACAAACGAATGGATAAAGAAGATGTGGTACATATGTACATATGGAATATTACTGGACTATTCCATATATATGGAATATTACTCAGCCATAAAAAGGAACGAAATTGGGTCATTTGTTGAGACGTGGATTGATCTATAGACTGTCATACAGAGTTAAGTAAGTCAGAAAGAGAGAAACAAATATTGTATATTAATGCGTATATGTGCAACCTAGAAAAATGGTACAGTTGAACCAGTTTGCAGGGCAGAAGTAGAGGCACAGATGTAGAGAACAAACGTATGGACACCAAGGGGGGAAAGTAGCAGGGTGGTGGTGGTGGTGGTGGTGGTATGAATTGGGCGATTGGCATTGACATGTATACACTGATGTGTATAAAATATATATATATATATATATATATATATATATATATATATATATATATATATATATATGAGTCTCTATCATTCACTGCCCAGGAGTAAAATTTAATGTTGACTGAAATTTTAAGTGTCATTATCTGAGGCAGCCATATATTACACAGCTTAGGTGAAAACCACTTAACAACTTAAAATATCTCCATATTAATAGTACACACAAATCAGCACAAATAAAATACTGTTAATTTGTCATCACTTAATGTTTCCCACCCTCTTACAAAGATTCAGACTTATTTGCAAGCCAAAGGAATCATTTTTATTGGCCTAGTGGTAAGTTAGAGAATACTGCAATCCTATTTTTCCATTACGTTTTTATCCAAAAGATAAAGATTCCACACAATTTGTCAACAGAATGAGCACTATATTGGTGTTAATTTGGTTAGTGTCTACCTCAATAAACAATAATCGCAGGATCTAATTTTAAGAGATGTGATTCCTCCAGAAATAAAGCTTATTTTGTAGAAACATGACTTCTGGTTACTATATCTTATATTTTCACTTTTCTAAGAGGTAAACTAATTTAGAACTGAATGGCCCAATAGCAATATTAGATACTGAGACATATTTTTAAATCTCCAGTTATTATTATTAAATAAACAGAAGCTTAAAAAAGTCAGCAGGGGGCTTCCCTGGTGGCGCAGTGGTTGAGAGTCCGCCTGCCGATGCAGGGGACACGGGTTCGTGCCCCGGTCCGGGAGGATCCCACATGCCGCGGAGCGGCTGGGCCCGTGAGCCATGGCCGCTGAGCCTGCGCGTCCGGAGCCTGTGCTCCGCAGCGGAAGAAGCTACAACAGTGAGAGGCCCACGTACCATAAAGGAAAAAAAAAAGTCAGCAGGAAATTGTCTGATAGAAATAGTAAATTTGGGTTTCTTCCTGCTCTTCACAAATGTAAAAATACTATCTTCCTTGCCTCCTTACAATAATGAAACTTCAGTTAGTGAAATTAAGTGAGCTGTAGTACTATTTGCTTGTTTAAAGATTTTTAATGCGGTTTTCATATTTGATCCAAAGGTCAAAAATTGCCTTTGATTACATTAAAAGAATAATGAAAATGAAGAAGAGGAAAGAACGACAAAGATCAGGATGCTGACATGAGATGACTGTGCACACAGAGGCCAACATTAACCACATCGGCGTCTAACAAGAAAATAAGGAGAATAATGGAAAGAGGCAGGAGTTGAGACAAGGATTCAATGAATAAGAAAAGCTAGTGGGCCGCTAAAATTGTATAAACTCCTTCAAACCATACTTTCATCACAGTATTCCTCTATGTAGCAAAATCTTAACCAAATCTCAAATGCTGACAACATAAAGCCTAAATTCCCTAGTCTGAAATACACGCCCTCTCAAACCATGTGCCACTAGTTTCACAGGCTCATCTTCCATCCTCCTTTCACATCACTCCAGACTACTTGCTGCACCCCAAACATCCTCCGCTCTTTCATGTTTCTGCTCCTTTTTACCCAAACCATTCTCCTGTCTTGTAGGTGGTGCTTCCTGTCTTTTCCAGTCTGACAAATTTCTCCTTATCCTTTAAAACTAAAGTCAAATGTTATCTTTTGAACTTTTCTGTTCTGTTGGGTTTTAATAGTTGCTGCAGCTCCTAATGCAGCCACAGTACATTCCAAAGACTTCGAAATTTTATATCCTAGTGAGGCTATGAGTGCCAAACCACTACCGGGTACGCACTCTCTCAGTACAGAAAGAAGGATTTCTAAATTTTCATCTCCATGTAATTACCACTAGATTGATGGGAATTAAAAACTTTAAACACTGTAAAAAACAGTGAGTAGGAAACAGACATGGGATTTCATTACTTTATTATTTCCCAAGTTATCAGTAACGGGAGGCTTTCCCCACACTAATACTCTCCAGTGTACTACTCCTATCAAAGTCAGGCACTGGTGGAGTTTTCCTAGAGATTTATAGAATGCATTCCAAAGACGAATCGTGTGGCTTTATTTTATGCATTCTTTCTAACCATACTAATTCTTTTACAGAGTTAATCAGTACAATATAACTTTAACTTCACTAATAGCTGAAATTTCAAGTAAATTAATCTTTTTACTTTTTCCTTTTTTTCTTTCTTTTCTTCCCAAACTGAACTGTTAGGAGTAGATGTCTTTTTCTGTGTTGTAGTGACAGTGCTTTCTTGTCACGATCCTTAATTTGTGGTCCTTGTCTATATGAACACACAACCAAATTAATTTGAAAGACTCCTAAAAGGAAGGGTTTTGGTGTGTTATTGTTTATTTGTTTGTTTTTATAAATTATATCAAATGACACACTAACATCAATGTAGAGGACACTTACATGATAGTTGCAGTTTAGACTTGCTCTCTTGCTGTTTTTAAGCCCAGAGTGCTTTGCCCATGACTCTCGTGCTCTCACTAGTTATAGCTATTCATTTAGACATTTCTTAGATTCTTATGATGTTTTACATTTCTTCCTCTATTTATAAATTTGTTTCGCTGGAGAGTAAAGTTAGATATTTGAGTGAATTTAGATAATAAAGCATGTACATTCTAGAAGATCATTACTTCCGTTGGGCTAAGTAAAGATCTAAAAAGAAACATAAGTCATTCCTCTCTGTAAACTAAGCCTTCTGTGAAATTAAAAACAAGCCATCAGTTTTACCTGTTTAAAAATTTGGTGTTTAACCTGAGAAAAATCAGCTCCAGAGGTTCTTTCCCTTAATTTCACATTTTTTTACACCCATAGCTGCCTCCGAGGAAATTTAAACTATTAAAATGTGAGCATTTAGGAAATCCTCCTTTCCTTAAGCCAGCATTACAGAGATATGTAAAACTGTCCATAAACATAATTCCTTAAAGGTAAAACAAATTCCATGAGTTCTATTCTATTATTTCTACTTATAATCTGCTCTCAAATTTTCTTGACTTTTTCTTCTGCAAAAGAGATCATCTTCTCCTTAAAAACTTTTACTTAGCATAAATTTAGATTTATGCGTGTAATAAAGCATGAAAAATATTATTTCTAATTCTAATATTTTATAACGCTAACTTGGACTTCTGCTATTGGTGAAACTTATTTTCATTATCACAGAAGTATTAAAAATATCTTCCAATCCTTCACCAGCTCAGGCAATACTGCAAAAGTTTTCCTAATGAGGTTCTCTAAAACCAACATGTCAGGTACAAAAGATCACCCTATTATTCATCCATCAGTAATTACACACACACACACACACACACACACACACACACACATTTATTACAGGGTTAATTAAATCCCTCGAGGGGAAAAAGGTAGGATGTAAATACATAAACATAGGAACAACATACTTTATTGTAAGAAAAAAAATCTTGAAAAAACGTTTGCTGGGCTTCCCTGGTGGCGCAGTGGTTGAGAGTCCGCCTGCCGATGCAGGGGACACGGGTTCGTGCCCCGGTCTGGGAAGATCCCACATGCCTGCCGCAGAACGGCTAGGCCCGTGAGCCATGGCCGCTGAGCCTGCGTGTCCGGAGCCTGTGCTCCGCAACAGGAGAGGCCAAAACAGTGAGAGGCCCGCGTACCGCAAAAAAAAAAAAAAAAAAAAAGGAAAAAACGTTTGCTGTATGACTTTCACAGCTGGTGAATTTTACTATACCTCTAAGGCAGTGACATTCCTGAAACACTAACCAGTGTGGCTGCTAAAATATTTAAACATTCAAATTCCTGTGAGGCAGTAAGAACTGTCAATAAAATTGGAATTAGCTATGTGATATATTTTAATTTACACATGCTTTTAAGAGTACTAAGATAATGTGGACTGATTTCATTTTTGATGAATTTCACTCAGAGTTTGTACTGGAGATTTAAATGCATACAGACTCTGAACTCACAAAAGCAGAAATCTCCTTGAAAATAAATTTTGACATTGTTGCAAATGATTTTTACCTCCTTTTCACATTTTTCATCTTTTTGTATGGTTGAGATCATGTTTTTCCCTAGTGAAAACACATCTGAAGTAGAAATTCAAATGTTAGATGTAACTTGATATGTAAATATTCATTTTCACAATTTATCAGAAATTCATTTAATGAATAAAGTGACTCCAAATCGTTAACTGCAATCCCATTAATTTACACAAAGAAAAAAATGCCAACTGAAACTCTCTTTGAAAGTGTACCAGATAAAAAGTATAATTAAATGACAACTACTACCAGTATTTAAATTTTTCCTGAAATGTATCCAGGACTTGGACTGTTTGGAAGGCATGTATTGCATCCACTGCATATGTCTTCCTTTCTCATGGATCTCCCATTTGGTTCTCAAGACTTGGTCCATAAAGACTGGAGATTTCCCTGATAGTTCCCATCCCTGGACATTAGAACAGATTATTTCTTCTTTATGTTTTGACAGCATGTTGTTTGGTTTCCATTAATGATTGATTCACTCTCCTATTGTACACAGAATTATAATGAGACAGGAGAGATCTCTGCTAAGCACGTACTTTCTGTCAAATGAACTGAAATATAAAACAATAATTCTTAATTGATGAAGTGTATTTACTGTGACTCTGACTACTAAAAAGTTAAAAATTGAAAACTAAAACACAAGCCATTCAAATCACACATTTGCCAAATATAAGGATAATCTTGTTGCTTAAATTTTGACAAGCCATATAATCTCTATTAACATGATAGATATACTGCTGTTTTGTACTATTGGAAAAATAAAGCTTTTATTTGCTTATATCATTTAAAATACAATAATTCTTTTCTCTAACATCAAGCCACCAAGAGCAGTTTGACACAATTTACACAGTTTTCCGACAATATTTTCCAAATCCCATGTTTTAATTCAAACCCTCTTCACAAATACTGTTTTATAACTCTTGGGAATAAAATAAATGAGCTATAATAGTTGCATATTTTCCTGAAATGTAAAGACATATACCCTTAATCCCTTAAATCTCATATTATATATGATTATATACATGGGAAACTTCTCACATTTTATGTGTGCAGTTTACTAATTCAAACGCCTGTCTTCTAATGGATTGTCAACAGACCTGTGTCATTAAAACAGCTCTTCATATAAACCAATGATACTGTGTCCTTACAATAACATTAAGAACTTCTACAACGGTAATGTGGGCATGTCTTTTTTCATCAATATTTTACTTTTGAGCCTAATTCCTCTGAAAGGGAACACTAAACAAATAAAGCAGTATTGTTTTCTTTTTATTAATATACTTTATTTTTAGAACAGTTTTCAATTTACAAACAGTACAAAGAGGTGCTCTATATCCCCCAATTTACCCTATTATTAATTTTTATAATAGTATAGTATATCTGTTGCAATTAATGGACTAACATTATCAACTAAAGGATAAAGTTTATTTCAGATTTCCTTAGTTTTTACCGAACATTCTTTTTCTGTTCTATGATACCACATTACATTTAGTTCTCATGTCTCCTGTGATATTATGATTTATAATAAGAAATATATATTTGGTCTTTGTCCCCATTTCTGGCACAGAGATCCTAAAACCCTGGGAATTTCTTAAGTGAAGAGGGTGATCAAGCTGTCTTTTGTTATGTTAATAAGGTGACTTTGGAAAGCCCCTAAACCACCTGATAGGCCTGGTAACCAAAGGAACCAACCTTGTGATTAGAGGGTTGAAACTTTCAATACCATCCCCCTTATCTCTGGGGAGGGCAGAGGGGTTGGAGGTTGAATCAATAGCCAATAGCTAATGACTTAATCATTCCTATGTAATGAAGCCTCTATAAAAACCCCAAAAGACAGGGTTCAGAGAGCGTCCAGGTTGGGAAACCAGAACACTTCTATGTGCCACCATGCTGGGCCCCAAAACTCCATGAGGACAGAAGATACTTTGTTTGGAACTTCACCCTATGCATCTCGACGTCTGGTTGTTGATTCATATCCTTCAATATCCTTTGTAGCATATTGGTAATCTAGGGAGTAAATGTGTTTCTATGAGCTGTTCTAGGAAATCAATCCAACCCAAGCAGGGGATCATGGGAACCTGTGATTTATAGTCAGTCTGTCAGAAGTACAGATAACCTGGACTTGCAACTGGCATCCTGAGTTGAGAGAGTCCTTGGAACCTCCATTTGTACCCTTTTGGTCAAAAGTACAGGTGACCTGGGTTTGTGATTGGCTTCTAAAATGTAAGGTGGACTTATGGGACTGAGCTATTTACCTGTGGAATCTGATCCTATCTCTGGCTAGACAGTGTCAGAGTTGTGTTGAATTTTCAGACACTCTTGCTGGTATTTGAGAATTGCTTGTTGGTGTGGGAAAGCCTACACACACACACACACACACACACACACACACACACACACACACACACACACACTGAAATTGGGTCCACAAATATAAGTTATCTCCTTAAGCTTCTCTTGGCTGTGACAGTTTCTCAGACTTTCCTTGTTTCTCATGACTTTACCAATATTGAGAAATACTGGTATATTATAGAATCCTCCTCCATTAAAATTTTTCTGATATTTTCCTCATGATTAAACTGAGGTTATGGGTTTTAGATGGAAGATTATGGAGGTAAAGCTACTTTTATGACATCATACACATATCAACTGTACAGATTTCTCCACTGTAACAGTATTATTATTGTTTTCACCCCTACCATACTACACTCCTTGGAAAGAAGTCATTATGTGCAGCCCATACTTCAGGCGTGGGAAATTATGCTCCCCTCCTTTAAGGTGAAGTATCTATATAACTTATTTGGAGCAAATGACAATTTCTAATACACAAAGATATTTACCTCCTGTAAAAGAAAATAAGAATTTGCTATCAACTTAATCCTGTGGGTTGATTTATTTTATTCTACTTACTATATATTTCAACGTGACTTTTATTTCTCTAAAGCAATCGAGAAAATGAAAATGAGTACATTATGTTTCTTCATCCAAAAGCACTTTGACAGAATAGTTAATACTCCAGCAAATCTCTGTATAAATGAAATTTGCTTTGTAACAAATATGGTCTGGTTAAAGAGAAGCATACATAGTTATAGATGATTTATTTCTTCATCTAATACATTTGAAATGCCTCATGATCTATAATTACTCTCAGGAATTTTCAATCAAACATTATTATGGATCATTGAATTGTATCTTAATCTTTTTATAAGGATAATACTTTTATGAGCTAAACCTTTTTTGCCATATTTTTATAATGAATTCATGCATCCATTTATTCAATGCTTAATTGTCTCTGATATCTCTCTCGTCCCTCTCCTGCCGTCCCTTCCCTTCCCTCTCTCCCCTCTCTCCCAAGATTTACATGACATGTGCCCACATACACACACACACTATCACTCTACTTCTGTTCTAACAAAACCACAGAGCATGCCTATGGGAACAGGGTATATGACTTTCTTTACTACAGCCTATGAGCATGTTTTAAAAAGCTATTCATTGAACTCTACTTATTTATAATGCACAAAATAAAACACTGACAACAAAAGAGTTCAATTTGATTTGTTTTAGTCACACACAGATTCACTTCTATGTAAATGTCCCTAAAAGATATTTACAACAGTTTTATTTTTTATTCTTCCATAAGCACAGAAATTTAAATGTACACTTTTTGTTATTAATTCTCGAATTTTCATGACATAGGTGGTTTCCTGACAGCTTTGGTATTAAGAGAAAGATTTAAATCGTATTTAGCATCTGTCTAATTTTGCAAATTCTAAGCTAAACAGTATCTATCATAGGATGAGTGGCATCCCTATGCAGGCATCAGAGGCTATACTTATTACTAATAAATGACCAAATGTGTGAGAATAAATTCAGAGACCTAAGGTAAAACCATCTATGTATTTATAGACAGACAAGGAAAACAAGAAGCACCTCCTAAAGTAAATACACGTGAGACACGTGTCATAAAGTATTTTGCCTAGGAGAACACATTCTTCAGCTGCAAACTTGGTTCACCTTCATCAATGAGTTTCATTTAAGACATCACTTTGACATTCTGATTTTCATATTATTTACTTAATGTTTTACTATATAAAAATAAATATATATTTTTCTATATAATTCTGTTACCCAATAAATGTATGAAAGCATTTCCTTTTTTGTTGTTGGAGAAAGATATAGTCAGAGAAAGATGGTAGTGCATCAACAGGAGGAGAAAAATAAAAAGGACAGATTCAACTGTGAAATTCTGCTTAATAAAACAACTCTGCATAATAGGATAAAGCTTTTGTATTCTTAGCAAATATATTCATCTCCTGAGGAGTACTGAAAATATAAAGATAGAAAGGAAAAATTAAAGTGAGATTAGCATAACATTTGTTTGATTTAGAACCTATGGGCATCATATCTGCAAACTGGATCAAGGAGGATCTGTCAGTGCTAAAAATCTGGCTAATATAACAAAACCACAGGTATGCCTCTTAGAGAAATGAGTTTCTGTTCCTGGTGACTATAATAAAAGATAGATTGCAAAATGGGGCTGATTAACACTATATTCTAATCATTAAGAGTATAGTTTGCTTTATTCTAGAACAACAAAAATCTCATCATGCCTCTAAGCTCAAAATTAACATATACAAATGTGTATTACTGAATACAGTTAAAGTCAAATTTAAAATACACTTGGAATTTCAGATCTACATTTTATCATGTGTATATACACTCAAGATCATATAGTTGATAAAAAAAAGACCCCTGCTTAAATTTTTGTTTAAAGTGTGGTCTTCTTTCCACCAGGTGTTCAGTCATGTTTCATGAAAATAATCACTATAGCTTTGGACTATATCTATTGGATAAAGTCAATCACAAATTTTTAAAAGATGCCATAATAGGGTCTTAGAGTACCTTATCTACACTCATAGTTGCTTAACAAATATTTAGCATATTGTAATTTATAATATTCATTAATGTTATTAGAATATATATGCAAAAGGTTAATCCAAAGCCTTCCATTCTATATTCCTTATTTTTGCAAGTTAGATGATGCTGACTAAGTCACTTTACACATGGATTTAAATTTCCTCATATACAAAGATTGCTGGATTAGAACATATCTAAGTTCCCATCTTTTTCTAAAATGATATGACAGAGAAATGTTTTTCTCTATGTTAGAGAAAAAATCCTCAAAGAAATAAGCAACTGAACTAGGAAAAGTATCTGTATTAGTTACCACTACCGTAAAAAATATGAATACAGCTTTGGCTACTCGACACACAAAAATGACCCTTAGGGGCTTCCCTGGTGGCACAGTGGTTGAGAGTCCGCCTGCCGATGCAGGGGACACGTGTTCATGCCCCTGTCCGGGAAGATCCCACATGCTGTGGAGCGGCTAGGCCCGTGAGCCATGCGTGTCTGGAGCCTGTGCTCCTCAATGGGAGAGGCCACAACAGTGAGGGGCCACAACAGTGAGGGGCCCGTGTACCGCAAAAAAAAAACAAAAAAAACAAAAAAACGAACCTTAACATTTACAAGCTGTCTGCTATCTGGTTAGAAAGAACGCTGCCTTTGATAATTACTGACTTTTAAATATTTGCCCTTGAAGTATATTTTTACTTTCTGTAGATATATTACTTCCTTATCCCACAGAAACACATTTAAAAATATTCTTAAAAAGAATAATCTAGAATTCTTTTAGACATTTGCATTGAGAAGATTGTTCAGAATAACTTAAAAGCAATTCTGCTAGTCAGAGAAGCACAGAGTTATTCAGAAAGGCATATTGCCAAGTACCAATTTGTAGAACTATAATTCCTGGTTAATATATATATTTTTAAAACTTTTTGGCCATGCCGTACGGCATGTGGGAGCTTAGTTCCCTGACCAGGGATCAAACCTACGCCCCCTACGTTGAAAGCACAGAGTCATAACCACTGGACCACCAGGGAAGTCCCGCTGGTTAACATTTTATAACGATTTTTATTGATATATATCATCAGACTCATATATTTGAAATTAACAAGTCATCCTTTTGTTCCAATACTTAACACATTTAGTATTTTATTTTATAGCTAAAGTAAAAAACAAAGCCCTATTTTGATTTCAACTATTTAAAAACACATGAGAAAAAAGAAAAATAGTAATAGGATTAAAAATTGCATAAATAATTCCTAATCTTTGCTTTTGAAGTTCAGACAAATTAAATATTTACTTCTTTAATCTTTTCTTTGTTATTAATTCCTGCTCATAGAATTCTTTCCCACCTGAGACTTTACTGCACTTTAAATAAGTGTAAGTACAACCTCTCCTGAAGCCATGCTTCCTAATGCAGCCCACAGAAATATCTCTTTCCCCTGAACATATCAATAATATATTTATTTAGCCCTTAACATCATTGCCTAGTATCACCTTTATTTTCTCCTGTGCACATACTTTTTTTTTTAATATCTTTATTGGAGTATAATTGCTTTACAATGTTGTTAGTTTCTGCTGTACAACAAAGTGAATCAGTTATACATATACATATATCCCCATATCCGCTCCCTCTTGAGCCTCCCTCCCACCCTCCCTGTCCTACCCCTCTAGCTCGTCACAAAGCATCAAGCTGATCTCCCTGTGCTATGCAGCGGCTTTCCACTAGCCGTCGATTTTATGTTTGGTCGTGTATATATGTCAATGCCACTCTCTCACTTTGTCCCAGCTTCCCCTTCCCCGACTGTGTCCTCAAGTCCGTTCTCTATGGCTGCATCTTTATTCCTATCCTGCCACTAGGTTCATCAGTACTGTTTTTTTAGATTCCATATATGTGCGTTAGGATACAGTATTTGTTTTTCTCTTTCTGACTTACTTCACTCTGTATGACAGACTCTAGGTCCATCCACCTCATTACAAATAACTCAATTTCGTTCCTTTTTATGGCTGAGTAATATTCCATTGTACATAGGAGCCACATCTTCTTTATCCATTCATCTACAGATGGACACTTAGGTTGCTTCCATGCCCTGGCTATTGTAAATAGTGCTGCAATGAACATTGTGGTACATGACTCTTTGAATTATGGTTTTCTCAGGGTATATGCCCAGTAGTGGGATTGCTGGGTCGTATGGTAGTTCTATTTTTAGTTTTTTAAGGAACCTCCTTACTGTTCTCCATAGTGGCTGTACCAATTTACATTCCCACCAACAGTGCAAGAGGGTTCCCTTTTCTCCCCACCCTTGCCAGCATTTACTGTTTGTAGATTTTTTGATGATGGCCATTCTTACCAGTGTGAAGTGATACCTCATTGTGGTTTTGACTTGCATTTCTCTAATGATTAGTGATGCTGAGCATCTTTTCATGTGTTTGTTGGCAGTCTGTGTATCTTCTTTGGAGCAATGTCTATTTAGGTCTTCTGCCCATTTTTGGATTGGGTTGTTTGCTTTTTAGATATTGAGCTGCATGAGCTGCTTGCATATTTTGGAGATTAATCCTTTGTCAGTTGCTTCATTTGCAAATATTTTCTCCCATTCCGAGGGTTCTCTTTTCGTCTTGTTTATAGTTTCCTTTGCTGTGTACAAGCTTTTACGTTTCATTTTGCCCCACTTGTTTATTTTTGTTTTTATTTCCATTACTCTAGGAAGTGGATCAAAAAGGATCTTGCTGTGATTTATGTCATAGAGTGTTCTGCCTATGTTTTCCTCTAAGAGTTTGATAGTGTCTGGCCTTAAATTTAGGTCTTTAATCCATTTCTTTACTTTGTGTATGGTGTTAGAGAGTGTTCTAATTTCATTCAAACAGATCAGTGGTTTCAGACTTTATTTTAGCAGTTGAACACGGATAATTAATAAGAAAGGAAAGAACATTTCAGGATCAGAAGACAGCACTTCAAACATCATACGGGCGAGAAGGAACACGGTTCATTCAAGTCACTCAGCTAGCGCCATTTACTCCCTACTCTGCCAAAGCACGCTGGGCTTCCTTGATGTTCCTCAACGTGTCACACTTTCCTCTAAGAATTCCAATTTGCTAAGCCATTTCCCCCACCACCTCACTGAACACCCACTTATCCTTCATGTAAAAGCTTAAATATCACCTCCTCAGGAAGTCTTTTCTTGCCAAGATGGCTATATCCTTCCACTGCATACTGCTGTTTTCTTCCTTAACAATCATTTAAAAATAGAATTTTCCATTAGGCCATATGCTACATGGCCCGTGTCTGCTATCATAATCTTAGGGCTGATAGTACACCTTCAATAATTATTTGCTTGAAGTCAATCTTGCTATGTAGAAAAAGTGGTGAGTATTGAAGTTTGGGAATTTTGTAAGCCACACTAATGAAACTGGAATTTATAATGAAAGCAATGGGGAATACTGAAAATTTTAAAGATACGTCAGTGACCAGTATCAGGTTGGCATGCTAGCATACCTTGTGGGCAATATGGAGAATGGATTAGAGGAGGTCAAACTTAAAACAGGAGGCAAGCATGTAAGGAGATAGAGACAAGATGTAGCAGCATAATCTAGTTGGGAGAGCCCTACCTTTGATAGGAAAATGCTCTGCTAAACCATTTTAGAGGTGGAGCCTCTGCCTTTGGGCCTATGAGCCAGCTGACACCTAGCCCTGAAAGTAGCCTGTAGATCTGCTTTGCATGAACTAAAGAAGGAAAAAGGACAAATGGGCCAGAATTTGGAGAAAAATGTGGCTGTAGGAAAGAAACTGAGAAAAGTCCAGAGAGAGAGCAAAATGAAACTCCTGAATACACTGTCTACCTTCTCTCTCACTGGAACTAGATGATTACTCCACCTTGACTCCAAGTTCTGAAATAAAGTCAACATTAATCATGAAAGTTTTTATTTGATAGAATTTTTTTTGTGCAGTGGGGTAAGAGATGGGAAATTGAAAGAGGACCTGAGTTCTGCATCAAGGTTGGCACTGAGGAAAAAGAAAAAACAAAGATGGCACTAAGGTACATTTGGGCCAGAGAAAGGGCCTCAAAAACCAACTGGGTCACATAGAATTAGAGGAAAATGATCCTGGCCCAAATAAAGACTGAAACAGGACTTGTGGAGAGAAGGGTGTAGAATCAAGAATAGCTGAAAAGTAGAATCAATTAAACCTAGTGACGTCTGGCTTCAATTTTTTGTCTGCATAATGTTGGTGTCATTCACCAAGAGATTAAATAAATAGAGAAGAACAAAGTAAGAGGCAGGAAGAATAAGGTTAATCTTGAATCTATTAAATCTAAAGCATATTACTGGGACTTCCCTGGTGGTCCAGTGGCTAAGACTCTGCACTCCCAATGCAGGGGGCCTGGGTTTGATCCCTGATTAGGGAACTAGATCCCACATGCCACAACTGAGTTCGCATGCTGGAAATAAAGATCCTGCATGCTACGACTGAAGATCCAGGCATGCCGCAATTGAAGATCCCGTGTGCCGCAACTAAGACCCGGCACAGCCAAATAAATGAATAAAAATAAAAATAAATACAAAGCATATTACTGACATCGAGTAAAATTGTTAGCAGACTGTTATATACATATATCTGTACGTGAAAGAGGCTTAAACTGGGGGTAGAGACTCTGGAGTCAGTATCTCTAAGTGATGGTTGAAGTTGACCTCTCTTATTTTCACAGAGTGATAAAAATGTAGAATATGAGATAAAAATGTAATTCTTAGTAACAGAAATCTCTTCTCTAAAGGGTAGTTTTTTTAATATGTAAGGATAATGAAGATCATAGTAGGTAGGACTAGGAAAAAATACGAACATATAAATGCATGGATAAGCACAAAACAATAATATGGTATATGTCCCACGTACACAAGTACAGAATTATGAGTACTGCAGTTAGTACCATACTGAAGATGATAAATGTTTTACTTTTCAAAATAATAAAACAATGTAAAAGCAAATATGACTCTTTAAGGGTGTCCAGTCAGAATTGGGGAGTATTCTGGATTCTTTAAATGCAGGCAATATGAAGTCAAAGATAAACAGGTTAACACTTCACCCCTACGGCTCTCTCAAATTCCTATTATCTAAAGAAGGGGTACCCAACCCCTGGGACACAGACTGGTACCGGTCCACGGCCTGTTAGGAACCGGGCCGCACAGCAGGAGGTGAGTGGTGGGCGAGTGAGCGAAGCTTCATCTGCCGCTCACCATCGCTCACATTACCGCCTGAACCATCACCCGACCCCCCATGGAAAAACTGCCTTCCACGAAACTGGTCCCTGGTGCCAAAAAGTTTGGGGACCACTAATCTAAAGAGATATTTTTTTTGGATCTAAGACACCATTAATTGCAAGACACATTTTATGTAACAATTTAAAAGAAAAATAAAACCGCTGTCCATCTAGGACACGATGATAAAATATCTTCATTATACTGGACTTCTCTGGCAGTCCAGTGGTTAAGATTCCCCATGCAGGGGGCACGGTTTCGACCCCTGGTCAGGGAACTAAGGTCCTACATGCCAAACAGTGCGGCCAAAAAATTAATAGAATTTAAAAAAAATCTTCATTATAAATACATCAATATCAGAGATGGTAAAATGTGAAATAATGTGACTCTTTAAATCATTAAAATATGTTATTAAGAAGAACCACCTGGTAAAATTAGTGATAACCTTTATTTCCATTTTCCTCAGAATATTTTTTACCATTATTACCCCCCAATAATATGTATTTTAATAATTTTCTGATCTATGAATACTCTAATGAGGGAGCAGATCCAGATTACTATTGGTGCCAAGATATCCAAAAAGTCCCGATCTTTCAGTGCATATGAGTAATGATCAATTAGAAGACAAAATCTCACAAGGAGACAATAAAAAAAAACTTTTCAGTTGTCTTAATCATCTTCAAATGTGGACATATTTGCAATGACAAGCTGGTTTAACCCATCATTCAGATAATATTTTTATATGTCCTATCATTTTTAGGATGTTGAGAGCAGATTGTACTTGAGACAAAATTTTAAAATATTTCAGTCCAGGAGAGATTTCTTCTATCTAAACCTTATTCAGAATATCCATTTGCAGCCTAGGCTGGAGACGCTTTTGTCCTCTTACCCAAAGTATCCTGACTAAAAATAAAGATATCAGAAAATTAAAGTAGTTTCGTTAACAACCCCATATCTGGTTCCGTAGGCTCTTCAGAATGGGGATGGGGTCTCGTCTCCTATTTAATCTGGGCACTCGACTGCTGGCTGAGAGTGGATAACAAATCCTGATCAGAAACCTTATTTTACTATTTATGTTGCAGAGTTCAGATATGTCATCTTCAGAATCTAACATGATGTATGGATGAGACGATGACTTGATATGTGATGATGACACCTCAAACAATAGTGAAAATCTGGATGCATGATGCCTCCACCTAAAAATGGTCTATCCCTCTGTCTCCCTCAGTGGGGATTAACACCTAAAACTACCAACTCCCAAATAGGTGACTGTGTATGTGAACATCATTTTACTATTTTACTGTCTTTATTGGAATAACTTAACTATTTCAAATAGCTTCACTGTTCATTACAGGGCTTTCCCAAAAGACCTACCAATTTTTCAGTAGAAAGCATCAACAGTTTATGCACTAAGAATCATCCTTTCACTTTAAAATCCTTGCCTTGTAGCTTCCACAAATCTTACATTCTGAAACTATTTTATCTAATCCCAATCCCAGTCAAACCTTCAAACTGAAATATCTGCTTTAAACCAAATTTAAAATCTCTATAAATCCTAACTTGTTCTTTCCCCTCCGAAAGACAACCAGAGTTCATCAGAGGTGGCGTTTCACCCTCACTTCGGTAAGCAATAAACTGAACAGTTTCTTATCAAAAGGTTGGGGAATCAGCATTTGACACAAATATCATGGCTCACTCAAATCTACTAATTATTCAGACAAGTTGTGGTCTTTTCTAATTGTTTTCTTTACTAATTATTCAGACAAGTGTAGGTTATCCTAGCATACTAAGGTGTATGGTTAGAGAAAAAAAGTGGTCCTCATAAGAATGAGACCCCCAATTCCACTGTCAACTTTTGGAAGTTTTGGTTAATAAGATGAAGAAGCAGAACATAAATAAAAGGGTCAAGATGCTAGATGCTATGGTGACGCCTGATAAAATGATGCTATTAAAATTTTATAATCCAAGGAAAAGGGACTCTGTAATTGTGGTGTATACAATTACAACTTAATTCGTTGTAATAGTGCGAATTTTCATTATTATTTCTATCTTTTCTGCCTCAGGCACTGTAGAAAATTATGTTTCATGTCAGTGGTTATTTTTCTTGTTGGTGAACAATTTTAAAAACATAAATATCCTATTTCTTCAGGAGAAAGACCAGCATTAATTTTCTTAATTACTTGCTCGCTTCGATTGTGACAGCTGATGTTGCTGGCGTTATTCAAGCAATTGTGTGGAGATGTCACCACGTAATTGTACAAGGCCATGAAATTCTATATTGAGACACATATTTTCTTTCTAATTGCTCCAGAAAAACTATGCTGAATGAAAGAAATCTTTTCCTTTGACTGTATCCTCTAATGAACTTAGGCCTTTGACTGCCCTTTTGCACAGAAGAGAGTTTATAACAGTATGAAATGCTACAGTAGCAGGTTACAAGTAAATTCTATGACTTCATTAAAATTGTCATTTAATATTAAATTAGGTCAGAATGTGTAAACATTTTTCAGCTATAGTTATTAGACCTTAAAAACGGTTTCATCTAAAAGCCTTCTTTGTAGCTGAAGCAATTCTCTTGAAGTACATTCTACTACAAACTAATTGTGTGATACTGACCAAAGCCATTAAAACTCTGAATATTCATGGGGAGCAGAAGCAGGAGAGGCTCCACTTCATAATATCTGAAATTCTCTTTCAGTTAGGGCCTTTCTTCTGTCATTTAAAGATGCCATTTAATATCATGAACCAAACACTGAAAACAATGCACCCAGGTAAACATCATATTGAAAACCGGTAAGTTTGAAATTTAAAAAAATGGAATTGAAAGCGAAGTATCAAATTAATGAATTATTGGTCAATCAATAAATTTATCTGCCAAAACCAAGAAATAAGCAAAAACCATTAAAATTTTGATCTATCCTGAAAATAGATGTTACAGCCAATTGTACAGTCTTGAGTTTAAGTAATATCATGATCCCTAATACCCTACCAGTAGGCCATAAATAAATTACTGAATTTTCAAGAATGATAATTAGTAAACCTTCTCACAGCTCTCCTTTTGTTTATTCAGTCATTTGCAAGAATTTGGGGGAAGGAATATGGGGAGAAATATAAAAATTATATAAAAAGTATTTTAATAAAATATACTCCAATTTTGCAATCTAGAATCCTTATGAAATGATACTTTCTGGATAAAGTTTATGAAGAACTAAGAAACTGTTTCCTCTTAACATATTAAAGAGTTAAATAAAAACAGTTCAGATAGATATATTTCCTAAGTGAATTTTATAGCTTACCATCTTATCAGAGTATGCAGACTATAATTTTTTCTCAATGATTCAAGGCTATAATAATTTTTAAATGCAATGGAATAATATACTGCAATACAGTAATGCCTCATGACCTGCTGATGCAGATGGCGATGTCTGTTCTTACATTTAATGACCCTATACTATTCTGCTTTATGACTTTGCCTACTTTTCAAAGCTTTTTTGCCTTTTCCTCTTGCTTTTTTGCTAGTGGTATTTATTTTTCACCACATTCATCATGTCTGCTTAAAGCAACCCTTTCCCCTTTTCTAAGATGTAACTATGATTTTCAGTGGGCTTGGAAAATATATAACCAAATATATTAGATTTGCACTATGTAAAATCAGAAGCCGCAAGATCCAGAAAGATAGTGAAAAAAACCGTCATTTAATGTTAAGATCTGGGTTAATATTGGCGATACGAACTTCAGTAAGTTTTTAACCATAGAGTATTTGCTTCCTCTACTGTAGTTGGGATATATTAACACCTGTCTCAGAGTGTTATTGTGATAATCTGATGAGATAACATATTTGAAGTCCCTTGTAAACTGTAAAGCTGAATACAAATGTATGACAGGGTCACTATCATTATTATCAGAACACGATTGCCATCTAATGGCTACCAAGCAGATAACAGGTACTCTAAGCCTTTCAAGGCAGAAAAGAGCAACAGCACCAGGGGGTGAAACCCAGGAAATGACTTTTGTCCCAATTTTGTCCTCACTATAGTGTTACTCAAACACTGTATTACAAAGGAACATTTTTCAGTTTTGTTATAACTGCTTTTTCTAGCAACTAAAGGTCATTGAGAGCTCTGTGAAAACATTAGGTAGGCACCAAGTCACCATGGTGTAATTTAAACCCTACTTCTGCCACTTACTATCTCTGCAGTCCTGGACCAATAATAACACTCTCTGGATCTCCATTCCTTCATTATCAAAGCAAGAATAGTAATAATTTCTAGAGAATTGTTGTTAGGATTAAATGGGGTAATCCAGGGCTTCCCTGGTGGCGCAGTGGTTGAGAGTCCGCCTGCCGATGCAGGGGACACGGGTTCATGCCCCGGTCCGGGAAGATCCCACATGCCGCAGAGAGGCTGGGCCCGTGAGCCATGGCCGCTGAGCCTGCGCGTCCAGAGCCTGTGCTCCGCGTGGGAGAGGCCACAGCAGTGAGAAGCCCGCGTACCGCAAAAAAAAAAAAAAAAAAAAAAAAAAAAATTAGCTGAGGAATATGAACTATGGACAAGGAACTAGATTTTATTTTGGGATTAAGCAAGCTCCTCATAAAGCTCCTAGCTTTTGCTACACTGATGTGTTTACCATTTAGAATTTCTTCTGCTGAACTGGTAACATAATGCTACCAGTTGCTGAGGAAACTATTGATATCAAATAATTTATACCTTATAAAGACATGTGAGCAAAGAATCTTTCAGTTCTCAGTAACAAGAATTCCTTTATTTTAAAAAGGGTATTGACTGATTGACTGAATGATTGATGGTATATATATACACATATATATATATATATATATATTTTTTTTTTTTTTTTTTTTTTTTTTTGCGGTACGCGGGCCTCTCACTGTTGTGGCCTCTCCCGTTGCGGAGCACAGGCTCCGGACGCGCAGGTTCAGCAGCCATGGCTCACAGGCCTAGCCACTCCGCGGCATGTGGGATCTTCCCGGACTGGGACATGAACCCACGTCCCCTGCATCGGCAGGCGGGCTCTCAACCACTGCGCCACCAGGGAAGCCCGATGGTATCTATTTTTAATCATGCAATTGGTTCTGTTTCTTTCTTCACATATGCTAGTAGTATACTCCAAGTAACATGTTTGGGTCTCTGAGGTAATACTGGTATACATTTTGTGTGCCAAACTTATCTGTGGCTTCATTTTATTTTTCATATCCTTCTTTAATCATTACCTTATTTTCTTGAATGATTATTTTGTAAGATGCTTAAATTAATAGAAAAAAATCCTAATCACAAAAATGTAAAACTACATAAAGAAAACTAGGCAAAAATATATTTCTGGTATTTTTCCTTTGACAGATTATGTAGTTCATAACATGCATTTCAGGGTAAATAAAATTTTCAGGGCACCTGTTTGAGTCTTAGAGATACTAAATGCTAGTAAATCTTGTTAGTACTTTTATTTTTCAAAAGGCTGTTGAGGTATATCTAACCAACATCACTGCTAGTATCTTGCATGACTCCATCTGTGGCAAAAACACCACCATATCAACATGAATAAGACAGTAAAGAAAGATAAAAAGTGGGAAGGTCACTAATATACTTTTTAATTTATCAAATTATAACTGATAGCATCTCCTATTTTTTAATTAAAAAATAACTGGTCATATGTGCATTATAAATGATGCATTAAACAGAAAAACAGTAAATATAATAATTTACTACAGGGGAAATGGAATATCTGGTATTAAACAAATTGATAATCCTATGTTTAAACATGATGCATATTAACTGAACATAAAAAAATTTCCAGAAAAGTAATTTAAACATTAATTGAAGAAAACATAATAAAAGACATCTGGAAGGCTTATCCACAGGCTTTTTAATCTAAAATCTTAGCTTTTATATTAGAATTTAAAAGATAATATTAGATAATGCCAAGATCAGAGTAAGTTATTCAGAATAGTTGCTTTTATTTTTTCTCCTTAAGGCAAGTCTTCTTTCGGGAACTCATTTTGAAGTCATACACCTTTTTTTCATTGAAATTGTCCTTTCTTGCTTTCATTAAAAAAAAAAAAAGATAATATCCACTTACTGCACTTTAAAACAGATATTTTATTTATACTACTATTTATTCATACTACCTCTTTTTTAGGAAGGAAGTGTGTTAATTTAGGACTCCATAGATATATTTACATATTAAAAGGATTCATGAAACATTATTCATATTGTTCACTGCACTGGTCAACTTTTGAAAATCTAACTGAAAACTTATAATTCATTTTTAGATGAAAATACAGATAGCAAGAATCAAATAAGAAGAACATTAAAAGATGTCCACAGTAACATAAGTAGTAGAATTAAATGGTACCATTATTTTAGTGTTCAGACTTTTGAAAATGACTTTTATTTAAACCAGTATTTTAGAATGTTTAGTATTAATGAGCTTTTTACCAGTATCATTTATCAATAATAAGCTTCTTATATTCTGATAAGACCTTTAATTATGTTGCTTAAAAAAACCAAATTGTATAAAACCAATTCAACCAAAAATTCTTCTTTCTGAACTAATGTACATAAACAGATATTTGTGGCTCTTTTCAAACCCCATAATGTGACATCCAAAGTGAAATAGGTTTTCATTTTATTAAGTAACATTAAACAAACCCAAGTCACTTTAAGGACTATCTCACTTATTATAACTGTACTTCAGATATGCAAAGTAACATCATTTATCTTATGAACAATTTGGTTAACTCAGTTGATTCATAAGGTGCCCTAGTTCTGGTTTCAACCATGTTATCTACACCTTGAGGCAGATTCAGAAGATTCATCATATTTGTTATATCATTTTTTAAAATAAACTAATAAAGTTCATTGCACTCATTATTTTATAAAAGAGAAATTAAAGTTTACAAATGTTCATTTTTGTTCCCAAGCAAATAAATTGAGCTAACTCTTTTATATTTTAAGGCATTCTTTGCTCTTTATCATGGTTGCCTAACAAACACAGCTGAGATGTCTATGTTGTCTATAATTCTGCTTACTTATTACTTGGTTTTATTTTTATTGTGAAAATCTTTAAAAATACCTAAAATAGAGAAAACATTACAACTCATCAATGAAAGTTTCACCCCAAGCACCTATTTCTGAGCTTTGATAATTTTCAATAATTTACCAACATTGTTTCATCTATTCCCTCCTCCATACTGTTGGTAAAGCAAATCTCAGATACCATATTATTTCAACCACATGCGTCTCTATGAAGAGTTTTCCTCAAAGACAAAACCAAAGAAAAATATTTAGCACCCAACAAAATAAAAATAATTCTGTGATAATAATTCCATCACTACTCAAACTTCTCTGATAAACTCTGAAATATATTTGCATAGTGTTTTATGTTTTGACACAAAGATGTCACATGGCATTTGCTCTTTTAATCTACAGTACCCCTCCCCTTTTTAACATGCCATTTATTTGTTGAAGAAACCAGACCATTTACCCTGTAGAATGCCCCATACCTATGTTTGCTTGCTGGCAATCCCATCATTCCATTTAACATTCCCTCTCTCCTCACCCCAATATTTCCTGTAAAATCATTATTTAATCAAGAGACAAATAGATTTAAGTACTTGTGGGCAGGAGTGGTATTGCTGTGTACTTCTCTAGTCATTGCATTAAGAGGGACAAAATGTCTAGTTGTTACACTTGTAGTGAAGTTAGTGATCAGTGACTTTAGGTACTGCCTGTCTAATTCATCACTGCAAAGTTTTTCACCCTTACAATCATGCTATAGCACATACCGACACCATCATTATTCCTTTTAATGACTGCTTAGTGTACCATTGTATATTCAACCAATGTCCTATTGAAGGACATTTGAGGTTTTCCAATATTTTGTTTTTGCAAGTATTTTGCAATAAATCGTTATTTGCATATATTAATTTGTATATTTCCAGTGTGTTAGGATTAAATTACTAGATGTTGGATAGCTGGATCTAAGGATAAATGTATGTATAGTTTTGCTAGATACTGACATATTTCCCACCAAAATGTATACATTGTCACCATGTGTGACTCTTTCAATATAAATACACATGAATGATGAAATTGTATAAGGTACCTGCATAAAAGTGAGAAAAATCTACATTTTTAAAAGAATATATGTCAAATCAACTGCAGGAAGAATGTCTCAAGAAATGGTTATCCTAAATATACATTTAAGCAGAAAAAATTTTTATTTAGCTCCTTTTTGATATTAGCCTAAAATAAGAGTGTAAAAAAATACATACATTGTTATTTCCTTCTTTTGACAATTGTTACTATGACATTATTTATAATATAAAAATACTGCATGAACAAAAATTCATCATAAAATATTACAGCTGGAAACAACCTCAGAGATTATGTCTAATTCCTAAAAGTTAAAAACATGGACAATAAATTCCAAGAGGTTGGTTTTCTTAAATGTATGCAGTATGACTCAAGATTTTAAAGCTTTAATGTTACTTCTACTTTAACTTGAAAATGACTAAGTTCAAGGTATTATTAGTAGTAAAAAATAAATAAATAAAAACTTGCCTTTCTAGTCAAATATCTAAATTTGAGTGAACAATTAATTCCTATGTTCTACAAAAGGAATAATTTTGGTATTTGAAGACATTACACTTTATGCCTTAATACAAATTTAAACTATTACAAATATAGTGGGCTCCCTTCTTTATTCATTCAGCAAGAATTTATCTCACACTATAACCCTGTGTGTGTGTGTGTGTGTGTGTGTGTATGTGTTTATGAGTGTGTACTTGTGGTTGCTATTGGTAATTACTAATTTTGAGGTCAACCTTATCACATTAACATTAACCACCATAGTTATTACTGAGGTGGCTAAGATTTGAAAGAGTAAACTTGGTCCACCAAACTTTCGTTTGGTTATATAAAATAAATGAAAAATGGGATTATAATTGTTGTCTCCCCCCTGCCAGAAAAGAAAATATTAACTTTATCATTAACTGTTTCATTAGAATTTCCCTCTTTGAAAGAACTTTTGTTTTACAATTTTTTCTTATTTAATAATTATCTTCCAACCAAATTTATATTTTCATAATAGATTGTAAGATCACCAGAATAATGTGTCCAGGGTACCTAGCATGTGCCTTGCACACAGAATACAGAAACTGGGGATTGAAAAGACTGAATGCAGCCTAAACAATATTTAGCTTATCAACGAAAGCTAAATGACTTGGACCGGAGTTGTATGATATTGTGCATTTATTCAATATTTACCTGAAGGATGAAGATTCTGTTCCTCTAAAAATTCCAAATCAAGCATTAGATCATCTTCATCCAGTTCACAAGATCCCAAATTATTCAAAACATCCTGAAGAAAAAGCAAAATCAACAGTCAGAAACCAAAACTCTGAGAACCTGAGGAAATATCCACATGTAGATGCCATGAAGCGAAAAAGTACTCAAAATTACAAAGGAAATGCTGTAACTGAACCCCAGAAATTGTTTATTTTATGAGCTTTAAAATTATCAGCCCAATAAAAATTTCAATAATTATAAAAATTTTAACTTCCATTAAAAATGCACAAAGAGGTTTTTCAAATGTACAGAAGTCTGTGAACTAAAACTTTAGATTCTTTTTCTAATATTTATCTTTCCAATTTGTGTAACAGTCTTCCGACACATTTAATGAATTGTTTCTCAAACTTTGTATACAGTGCCAACCCTGAAATATTAATTTAAACTATGCTTGGAAGGGAGGGGAAATCCAGTTACTGTTTCCCAATCATTTGCTTTAGATTAGGAGGAATGAATGGGAGAAATAAATATCAATTAGATTAAAAATTATTGATTTTCATAAAGTCATAAATATCAGAGCTAGATCATGTTACCCTTTCATTTTTTCTCAAGAGGGCAAATAGCACAGTAAACTAGAAGAGTATATTGAGAAATCTTGAGGGAAAACAGTGATGTGCAGAGGTAGAAATTCTTGAAGGAGGAATACAGTCCTGATTTGCATATCTGTATATAGATTGGTAGTGAATATGTTAAGAAAGCAAGAATTTACTCTTAGAGACTAGGATGGAAATAACAAAAGTACAAAAAATAGAACATCAAGAAAAACAACCTAAATGTTAAATGATACCACAACATTTCGGATTACTTTGTCCACTGATTTGAATGTTACCATAATTTATATCTAAAGAAGTAAATATTCATTAGAGAAAGCCTAATGACGTTGTCAAATGGACACCTTAGTTCCTGGGATTGAAAGTAAGGATACTGTAACTTTTAAATAAACCACTCTCACTGTAAAAAATAGAATTAAACATTATTAAACTTTAGAAACACATGTTATCTGTGAATAGAGCACAGTAGTTTCAAAGGTGATAAATATTGCCAAATATAAGTGCTTTTTATCTGTCAATGAAAATTATAGGGAACGATTACTATAATGGATTGCATTGTATTACATTGTATCTGTATTAATTACAAGGGATCTAATAATTTAAACTATAAACAAAATCAACTGTTTCTTGGAAGTTCTATGATATAATGTGGCAGGGATAACCAGTGAGAATAAGTTGCTTATGTATATAGCAATAAAAAGATGTTATAAATATAGGCAACAAAAGATAGGCTGCCATTCTCAAAAATTCAAAACAGAATATTGAGACAACAAAAGAAATATAACTGAAGTTGATTGTGGAAAATTAAGAGTTTAGAAAAGGGAGATGTTATAAGGATACTAATATTATTAGGGTTTATTAAGCAGTATCCAAATAAGAGAATTTTAGTCAGGTAGTCAAGAATACGTTGGTAAAAAAAATTGTTTAATGGTGAAAGTGTAGTCATTGATACAGCTCCAAATTAGCCTAAACAATTTTATACTTGTATTTTGAATTTCATTGACCAATATTATGGTCTTAACTGTTTTCATCCAAAATTCATAAACTGAAGTCTTAACCCCCAGTACCTTGGAAGGTGATTATTTTTGAAGAGAGTATCCTTAAAGAAGAAGTTACAGTTAAATCAACTCACAAGTGTGGGCCCTAATCTAATATGACTGGTGTTCTTATAAGAAGAGGATATTAGGACAGACAACGCAGACAGAGGGACAACCGTGGGAGGACATAGGAAGAAGGCAGCCATCTGCAAGCCAAGGAAAGAGGCTTCAGGAGAAACTAAACTTGCCTACACATTGATCTTAGACTTCCAGCCTCTAGAACCACAAGAAAATAAATTTCTGCTGTTTAAGCCATCTAGTTTGTGGTATTTTGTTATGGCAGCCCCAGCAAACTTACACAACCAACACCACTTAGAAAGCAATGAAGATCGGAACAAAGGAAGTAAATGAGTGCCTGGCATATGTTTTTGTAATTATGCCAAGTAAGGACATCTTCCTCAATGTAAGCTTCTACGTTTTGCATAGCACTTCTCCCTTTCATTTGGAATCACCCCACTCAATCCACCTAGCTATAGAAGAAGATACCAGGTTCTTACACGAGCCAGACTTCCTGTCCTTGGTGGATGGTCCAAGATGAGCGTTTTAACCAAACTCGCTGATCACAGCCCTCTCAGAAAAATGAGAAAAATTTCTGTTTGGTGATAGATATTGCAAGATGCACATCACAGGGGCCTTGGATTCCATTGCTTGGTTAAGACCAGAGTAAGTCTACTGGAAAAATGACAAGTGTCATAGTAGTAGACCTTCTGGTTCCTGATTCCAGCAGTTCCTGAGGTCCAGCAGCATACATGATATTTTCAAGGTTGGATTGTTCAACCCTCTTTTGAATTTTGACAGTTAATATATCCATCCTCAGTTTGAAAATAAAGTTTAAAAAGATTTTATCTTTGTAACAAGGAAATACTTAAAAACTCTGTCACCATTATCCCAAACATTTAATTGAAGAAAGTAACACCAACAAAGTGAACAAATTAAATCTGGAAAATTCATTACATTGTTTTGATTTTCTCATTTTGCAGGTGACCCTTGACATTCAGTCTAGCAGGAGCCCATCGACCACTGGTCTAGAGGAGGTGTTCTTCAATATACTTATCCTAAATTGCCTTGCTTTGATATCTTGCTTACAAAGCAACTTTCTTATTAATGGAGTGGAGTCTTTGAAGTTGGTGAAACATCATACAAAACAGAGAGTAGATGCGGCAACGTGATGTTACAGAAGAAAAGTCAGTGTGAACTCACAGACCTAAAAGAAATATCTTTTCCAGATCTCTCCTTAAAAAAGACCAATAGCAGCAACAGTGCTTTTGCCCTCAGCCAGCAGTTAGGGGAAGTCCAGAAACTCATTACACAGTACCCACCAACAAAAAAGAACCAGGGTTCCTTAATTATTAGGGAAAAAAAGAAGGAAAGAAAAAATACAGACTATTTCTGGAACATTCTTTTGTTCCCAGAAAACAAGATTTGTCTAAAAAAGAAGTTGGAGTAAGTTTTGAAAGGCTAAGAAAGCAGCCTAAATGGCTTCTCCCTGGCTAATTTCTGACATTATGAGCAACAAAAAACAAACAAACAGGGCTTCCCTGGTGGTGCAGTGGTTGAGAGTTCCGCCTGCTGATGCAGGGGACACGGGTTCGTGCCCCAGTCCGGGAAGATCCCACGTGCCGCAGAGCGACTGGGCCCGTGAGCCATGGCCGCTGAGCCTGCGTGTCCGGAGCCTGTGCTCCGCAACGGGAGAGGCCACAACAGTGAGAGGCCCGCGTACCGCAAATAAAAAACACAAACACACACAAACAAACAAACAATAATCATTATGGCTAAATGAAACAATCTGAGTCTGTCAAAAACTAAGAGTTACTCAAACAGAAGAGTTAATGTGAAGGATATAAAGAGGCATTAATGATATACACACAAAAAACACAAACAGGCTAGAATATCTTCAATGTCTATTGTTTTTAATAAATAGCTAAACATACGGGTATTTTTCCTAATCTTATGTATGTTTATAATATGAAGACGTGCACTTTTTTTGATCTGTGCAAGGAAAGACTTGTAAGTAAAGTAGTAGCATCAAAAGTAGTTCTGTACCAGGGATAGAAAGGACTGATCAGCAATAATGGTCACACATAACCACCAAGTGGAAAAGGAGTCCAGCATTTAATTAATACTAATAGTCAGACCTGTATCTAAAAGGGCACAACTGTGTGCTTCAGACATTTGATAAATTAATGGAATATCTAGAAGTGATAACTAACAATAGTCTCTCATCCTCTGGTAGGTAAAAAACTAGGTAGCTCTATATAATAAAGATAGAATAATGAAAGTCCATGGGTTTCTAATAACATTAATATACCAGGCATATATATCATAATAACAGGAAAACTGTTTATATAACAATTGCAGTTGAAACTTTAAAAGCAAATAATCTGGGGAGGGAGCACGAATACTGCACAAAATTAAAAGCTGGGCTTGAATTTAAAAAATAAATAAAGGCATAAGGACACAGAATGTAAAGTTTAATTGAAAAAGGAAAGTCCAATCTGATGGTCAGAATCTTGAGTCTGAATCGTCTCTGAATGTATAGCAAATTCCAATGACTACACAAAAAATTATCTAGTCAACAACCCAGAAAGTGCAAATTTAAGAGAAGACTTTCTTTTTCTTTTAAGTCTAGTATAATAAGTAAGTCCTAGGGAAGTGCAAAAATAGACTCAAGTATTTCTGAAATCCCAGTGAAGGATGAAAAGTTTCACATTAGCAAAGAGAACGAAGGCAAATGGTAAAAGGAAATGTAAATTCCTAGCGTGAGCACATTTGTAACCAGTTTTAGGGTAAGCATATTGATTTGCTCTTGAATCATTGTAAAATGCATAATTTTCTTCTTTAAAAGTGGCTAAAACATTTAAGATAAATTGATATGTTAGGCTTGGTGTTGTAATGAAACACCGAGAAGAATTTTATTATATAATATCTAAACCAATGCTTAAAGGCCATGGAAAATTTAATTTAATACATATTCTAATTTATTTTTATGTAAGATTTATGTGGGTATTATGAGAAGAGTTGATTATTTAATTGTAAGGAAATACTAATTTTTTACTAATTCATAATATTCATAAATTGGATATTAAATGAAGCACAATTATTACTAAGTATTCCCTAAGCAGACATTTAAAAATCTATCAAGAATACTAATTAGTCATGAAATCTCCCAAATGACTTTAAGCCATTAAGAGTAAACTAAGTAGTTATTAATGAATTAATTCAAAGATCAATTTTCTAAACTCTGGGGATTTAACAATGAACCTAACAGGCATGTTTTCTTTCCTCATAGAACTTAAAGATAACTGTATTCTAGTAAAGAAATACCAATCTCTTTTATAAATAAAGTAGGTACCATTATTTATAAATCAGTCTCTTGTGTTTCGTTACTGTGAATTAGTTCTCCAGAATTTGGCTGCTACTGGCTGAAAGAATAAAGTTGAACTTCTGAAGCTACAGAGTTGAAAAGACAAGCTCTGATCACTCTATTAATATGTAACCACCCCATAACCCTTTAGCCTTGTCTTTTTATTGCAATAAATATAATCATTATGATCCTGTGAAAAATATACGAAGCTGGGACATGTTACTACATAGGAAGTGTTGCTTATAGAAGAAATAATTCCATCAAAGGAAATTATTGAATTATTAAAACATTCGCTAATTGTGGTATTATAAAGATGTTACTAATTGCATTTCTATGCTGTTATATTTTAGTCAAAGCACTTCCCAAGTAGCCTTAAAATATCTAAAAGGCAAGATATGAGAGGCTCTAGACTTCAATACTTGTTTATGTAATTTTTAATGACACAGCAGAACTGCTCTGATCCTTATTTAGTCTAAAAGTGGAGAGAATTATTCAAGTTAATAAGAGATAGTTAATCTAGTTTAAATTTTCTAGTCATTCTCCATTATGATCAGGTGCTGCTAGGATATGTGCTTCATTCTCTACTAATCTAATCATAGGAGTTTCCACAGATTGACTAAAAAGAAAATGTCATTTTATTATTGAAAACATATGATGTAGCTACTGTAGAGGACCCTCAGTGAAACTTTCCTGTCTAAAATACATTCTGAGACTGGCTTTACAATTAATTACAATGGCTTTTTTTTTTTTTTTTTTTTATGGCTTTTTTTAATTGGGAAAAAAAGATAAAGTCAAGTAACTTGGTATACATCTTAAAATAATTCGTATTATCCCAGAAAGATAATTATATGAATTGTAAAAAATGAGAGACATAAAGGGACAAGGTACAGAAATCATCCAAAGCAGACATCTGAATAGGCTGGGTACATACATTTTGATAAAAGTTGAGTTGTTCACACCCATATATGCAGTGGGAAGAGGATAATACACCAATACATGCATATACTTTTAATGATACGATTTCACTGCTATTTTTTGGAAGGAGAAATTAAAATGACAATACTTCGTAATTACTGCTCTGAGGAGTTATTTGGTTTTGATTTCCTGACTGGATAAATAAAGCATATAAAATCACTACAATAGAGTTACCTTCACCCTTCGACATGGTAGACACAAAGTATTTCCAGACACAGCTTGCTCTTTGCTAAGTACTGATTAACCTTATGGATCTGCATACATCAAAATACACTTTTAATACATATTTTCAAAAATTTGTCTTCATTCTTTCAGTCCTTACTCATAAGGCTTCCCATAACAAGTCCAAACACATACACAATGCATATTTTGTTTTGATTATGCATATTTTTTCATATTTAAATGTAAAAACATAGCAAAATGAGATTCCTAAAGCTATGCCCAGAGTTGCTAACTCTACTCTTTACACTAATAAAAGGTAAATGATTTTATGTTATTCAAATAGTACAATACTAAAATACTAAAACTTAAAGATCATGTTATAATATTTCAACTTTTTAGGAAAAGTTAACATTTATATGGATTCATATGTCCACAGATTTTATGTGGATTTTAAATCTATATCTGAATTCATACAGAATTTTAAAGTAAACTCTGAACATTTTCATTTTAATCTATATAAGGGAATAAATTAAAAGTATTTTTTATTATTAAGTTATAAAAATAGAAAACTAGGGAGTAAAAATATATAATTAGCAAACTCCATGATTCAAAATTAAAATATATAATGATTATTAGTTTAAAAATGCATGTTTTTCTTCTCATCATTTAACATATGGAGAAAAAATAATGTCTCTTGGGATTCTACTTTCATGACAAAAGACAACCAACATTACAGATGCCGTCTCTTTGATTCTGCACTTGACTACATCAGTTTGTGTCACTGTCAATAAAGCAACACAAATAAATAATTATTATATAGCACTCAAGTCCAATGAAAGCAAGATCCATTCAATAAAATACCACAATTACATTGTGTGTAATTGGCTTGAGCTGAAAATGGTAATGTGGAAAAGAGTGCTATCACAATTAAAATATTTGGAATTCTAGTATTTTTGTGGGATAGGGAGGGTGGGAGGGAGATGCAACAGGGAAGAGATATGGGGATATAATATGTATAGCTGATTCACTTTGTTATAAAGCAGAAACTAACACACTATTGTAAAGCAATTATACTCCAATAAAGATGTTAAATATATATATATATATATATATAAGAGTGAGATCATTATTTCTACCCTTCATTCTTCTTTGTGTACCAGGGGAACTGAGCATTCCACAGTTAAGAAGCGTACTTCATTATATTCTTATTGGTGTACCTGTCAACTTTTTGCCAAGAACCATTCCAATTCTTCAACTTTCACTTATAATTCTTTCTACATACTACTCTGAGATTACTCTCATTGAAGTAGTCAATAATTTGTATATATTCCCTCATTGCCTAACACATGAAAAGATGACAATGGTGTATGTCTATAGAACAAACACTAACTCTATTGTCATTCAAAACCCAACAATCTGATCTGTATCTATCTCTACCAAATTGCTTCCTGAAAACTTATTATTAAAAACAAACATATTTATTGATTGTTTCCTGGAAATGCCATTTGCATTTCTTTCATTGCACTGAGTCTGTCCACTTGCCCCAAATACCTAAAGAGCAAACACAAAGTAACATACTTATACTTTATTATATCACAGCCTTTTTTTTTTACAACATTACTTATAACAGGTGCTAAAAAAATGTTTTTTGATAATAGGAAAGTTTAAAAGCCTTTCCCTTAAAAACTCCCTTTATGTGCAATATATGCTGGTTTTCACAGAACATAAGACCCCCATAAGACTCGGTGCTACATATGAGCAGAGTTCTTGTGTTGTCAGAATCTCTAGTGCTGTGCTGTATCATTATAGTATATGGAAAATAATATCTCATTTACCTAATAATATCTTACTTACGATATTATAATAATATCTCAATTACCTGGGAATGAGATCTTATTGCCAAACTCTTTTGATGACAAAAAATACTGTCCTTTTTAGAACATCAATTTTTTAAAACTATCAGATGTTTTGGGGAAAATTCGTTATCCAGAAAAAGTATTCATGTGTAGTACAGAGGGGATGTTTAAGAACTTAATTGCTACCTCTACATCAGTTTAGTTGTCTAAGATTGCCGAGGTGTGCTTTTTTTGTTGTTGTTAAAGCTGTCATTTTAGCCTCAGTGGAAGTGCTTACTTTTCACCATTATTAGTGTATATGGCTCTGAGAATTTTATGAATTTTCCATCACTATTCTAGTCAATATACAATGAATTGGAATTTGCCAAAGAAAACCTAATATGTATGCTTGTTAAACCAGTGACCAGAAAGTGTACCATAAATACCATTCAGATCAGGATAGCTACTCTAGTGAAAAATGCGTATTTTTAGGCACAGATAGATCTCATATAATTAAGCCTTAAGTTTTATTCTAGGTTTATATTTGTATATCAGATATTATGAAATTGATGAATGTTTTACTGATTTAAAATTTAAAAATTGTCATAATTTTATTTCTAAAATAGGTATCAAATATATCCAGTGATACTTATCATGCCAACCTTGTGTTAAATAATATAGCACAGTGGGAAATTCAAAAGATTGGGACTGATAAATCTGATTTCTAACCCTAACCCAGTCACCAAACCAAGTCTGTGAACTGAAGCAAATCATAACCTCCCTGATACCCTTCCATGAAATAAAATATTAGAACAGCTATTCTCTGTAATTCCATTCATATCTAAAATCTTCAAATCTATAAGACAATTATGAGCTTCTTTCCTCTAATGGTATATACCCAGAGTTAGCCAAACTGCAAAGTCTAAGGGAACAGTCCTCCAAATTTCCCTGACTTCTGACACCAACAGCAAGTTTGGAGTGTTCACAAAGACACCCTCAAGTACAATCATTCACTGGAAGGACTCACAGAACTCACTGAAAGCTCTACTCATCATTGTAATTTACCACAGGTAAAGGGTACAGGTCAAAAATCAGCCAAAGGAAGACAGAGTCTGGGAGGGTTCCAAATGCAAAGCTTCCCTTGTACACATGATGTATTACTCTCCCAGCACTGACATGTGACAACACAAGCAGAGTACTGCCAACAAGGGAAGCTCATTGAAGCTTTAGTGTCCAGAGATTTTTACTCGACTTCATTACATAGGTATGATCGATTGACTGATTGATTGCCTACATGGTTGCTCTCAGCCTCGTCTGACAATAAATGACCTGAAGCTTTTACCGTAAATCATATGCTTCTTTTCTGATGTGGGCTGCCCCACCCTGATATTTTCTGATGTGTCCAGCTCCACTCTAAGATCCAGTGTGGTCACCCCTGGACTCTAAACAAAGATACTCCTATCAGGTATGACATAAATTACCTCTCAGAACCTGAGGGCAAAGGTCAGACCTCGTTTTGGGCAAAGAGCAGTTCACTACACATATACTGTTTATATAGACGACGCATGGCTCATGATCCAATTTGGTTTCAAATTATTATGGTAGATTCCAGAGCAATATCTACAGGCGGAAAGTATCGTGAGTTGTTTTTTTTTTAAATCAATGTTTATTTTTTAATAATACATAAACAAGGAATTGACTAAGATCATACATACTGAAATGGTGTATATATTGCCTATGTTAAAGATTTATTGGATATTTTCTATATCTTTTCCCTCAATTTTCCATATTGGGCTCTAATTCTGGTAACAAAAAGTAATTTATTCCCTTATTCAACAATATTTATTGACGGCTTACCAAATGCAGGGAAAGTACTAAATTAAGAATAATGACCGAAAGAGAGACGTTTCCGATCTAGACAATAAATATACAAATGAGGGCTTCCCTGGTGGCGCAGTGGTTGAGAGTCCACCTGCCGATGCAGGGGACACGGGTTCGTGCCCCGGTCCGGGAAGATCCCACTTGCCGCGGAGTGGCTGGGCCCGTGAGCCATGGCCGCTGAGCCTGCGTGTCCGGAACCTGTGCTCCGCAACAGGAGAGGCCAAAACAGTGAGAGGCCCGCGTACCGCAAAAAAAAAAAAAAACAAGGTAATTTCAGCTAATTATATACGATATTTTTAAAAATATCAACATAATATTTACTGGTTGTAGGAGGCAGCTACTCTACATGAGAAGGGCAGGGAAGGCCTTTCTAAAGGTGTCATAAGGGCTGAGGAATGAGTTATAAGCAGCTATATGAAAACTGGAAGGAAAAAATATTCTCAACAAAGGACAAAATATAGGCAAATCATCTACAATGGATGTGAGACTGATATGTGAGTGGGGCAGAGAGAAGGCTGGAATGGTTGGAGCATAGAGGTGAGGTGCATGGTACAAGAGGTTAGAGGTATGGGGTCTAGATCATCTGATCATAACTTTGAGGCAGGTAAGGAATTTAGAAATCACTGGAAAGTGACATGCTTAAATACACATTTTAGGAAAATCATCCTAACCACTCTGCTGAGAATTCACTGTAAAAAAAAAAAAAAAAAAAAAAAATTTCTAATGGATCCTAACAGCCAGAAAGGCAAGCATTGTTTTACAGATGAAAAACCCGAGGGTGAGAAAAATTAAATAACTTGACCATGACACAAAAAGTGGCAGAACTAAGATCTAAGATTTAAACATATATTTACCTGAAGAATAAAAGTTTCTCCATAAAGCTTCCCTTCATGTGACGTGTGTGCATGCATGCACGCACATGCCAGATTCTAGAGATATTGAAGGAAATCCTTAAATATCAAGACCTTTTTTTTTTTTTTTTTTTTTTGCAGTACTTGGTCCTCTCACTGTTGTGGCCTCTCCCGTTGCCGAGCACAGGCTCCGGACGCGCAGGCTCAGCGGGCATGGCTCACGGGCCCAGCCGCTCCGCAGCATGTGGGATCTTCCCGGACCGGGGCACGAACCCATGTCCCCTGCATCGGCAGGCGGATCTCAACCACTGCGCCACCAGGGAAGCCTCCAAGACCTATTTTTTTTTAAGGTTACTAGCATTTTACTAGATGTTTGATCATAAATGAGCATGTATAGTTTTGAAAACGAGCTCTAGACGAGTTTCCTTAAAACTTCTCAAACAGGTGTACTCCCATTTTTGCTATATTCTGTGGAATCTCAAACAAGTAAACTAAATTCTTTAGGTCATGATTCACTTTTCTGTAAAATGAAAGCAAATAATTCCTGATAATCTACTCTCCCTATCTGGAATTCTTTTCACATACAGATGATCCTTCACTATGTATGCTCTTTGATAATGTTAAAAAAAAGTCTTAACTTTTCAAATTTTCCTTGATATTTTCTTTCTTTTACGCAGTTGCAAGTTGAACCAAATTTCTTTTATTTATACTTCCATCAAGGTCCAACTAACATTCCATTCCCTTTAGGAAGACTTCCTCATCTTCATGTGGTTAACATTAATTTCTTCCCACATAGTTTGTAATAGTTCTCTTATTTACATCATTTTGAAAGTAAATATGGTGCAATTATTCTCCCTTTGCAGTTCCTACAGTACTTGGCACAGTCCTGAGCATATCAGTAATTTAACTCAATCAATAATTACTTATTGAGAATTTTCAGTATGTTAGGTACAATGCAAGTAACAAACTGTCTTGAATTTTGAACTTGTTGAATACAACAGTATAGTACACAAAATAGTGCATGTTCTGACTTATTGAGGAGAAAGCCATAGTTATTTAAATACTTTTTATATTTCATTTGTTAAGAGTATCACATTGGAACTATTTTGGGAAGCAATATAATTCCGCTTACTGAATTATTTTCATATTAATGGACTTTGCATTAAGGGACAGAGAAATACAACAGCACAGGCAGACGTGGCACACCACAAGCAATTGTAGAGTACCTTTTTCTCCTTATAAAATTAGAACCTCCTAACTATTTGAAAGATTAAGTTTATGTTTTTATGTAATACAGTAAAAAAAATTATATTTTAACAACTAAAATAAAAGCAGTGTTACGTGATCTGAGAGAAAGAAGGACAAACATTTCAGCAATATTAATATAAGAACATAACCAGTTAGAAGTGTTTTGTCACCACATTTCTTTAGTGCTTAAATACCTACAGTGATCTATAAAGCTATATAGTCCCATTTCCTAGTCTCTGAAAAATTAGTTTAAAAAACACAATATTGACAAATACTCTATAATAAAAACATATAGTCACAAAATAAATATATTCATAAATATCAAATACATGTCAATATTAATTTCACCTAAAATATAGAGAACAAGAAAATATCACTAGGGTATAAATCAGAAAAATATTTGTAGGTGGATGAGAGTCAAGCCAGAAAAGAATCAGCTCATTTCTTCAGTTTGGCATGTTTGCTAACTTATCTTTTGGATATAAAGGTTTTCAAATGAATTTATCTCTCTGGTTAGATCAATACAAAATTTAGAAAAATCTTTTTATTTTACCTAAATCACTTGCAAAATTAAAGACAAAATTGGAATATTTTATCCTGCTCAGCCATTCACATATCAGTTTGTACTGCATATAGCTGGACTATAAAGAAATTCCAAGTAAATAAAGTGCTTTACAATCAACAGAAATCTAATGCAGTATTCAAAATCCATGGATACAAACCAATCAATTCAACTTAATTAATGTATAAGTTAATGTAATTTATATTATAATGGCTAGAGGTATATAAATAATGATAAGGATTAAAGAAAAATAAGTTTAGAGAAACATCAATTAAACTAATTTTTAATGAAATTATAATTGCTTTACAATATTACTATAAACCTTTGTTTCCTCTGGCAACTCATTTTCCTTTCACTATTATGATTACAAATTCAGATTTATTTTTACAACTATTACTCTAAAATGCATTCACTAAGTAAATTTTCCCCTTCTTTTTTTTTTCTTCATAACAACAACATCATTACATTTGTAAAATAAAATGACCATTATTACTTCCATGTATACTGTGATATACTCTGGGGTAAAAATATTAAAAAACAAAAAAACTCTTGGTGCAGTTACATCTTAATTTGTTTGCATTTTATAAAAACACACACTGATATACAATGTAAAGTAAACATGAAATCAGCCTTTGAATTTTTATGAAGCTGTTGTTTTCATCATTTTCCTATAAAATGGTACCATTGTTTCTAAAAGACTCAGACTTTTCTCAAATTTGTTTCACAAATTTGAGAAAAGTCTTGGAGAATAATGAAATTAAAAATCTTTTATATCTTAGAATGAATAACCCCAAGTTATTCAAGATGTTAAAATGAAGTCCTACCTGGTCATTCCCTTCTGCCCTAATTATCATTTTCTCACTTAAGCTGCATCATTTGTTTGCCCTAAGAAATATTTCTTTTTTGTTAACTGCTTTCTGAAACATTCAGAATAGTTGCCAGAACTACCAGTACTTTTATTATAGTTCTGAGAATATCTCTCAGTCTTATACCATGCCAAATATATCCCAATTTCTGTAGAAACTTAAATTGTCACTTCTTTATTTCAAAGGTTTTAATCACACCATCTTAACTCTATCACACCAGTCCTCCTCACTGTGTCAAGCAAATGGCTCCTCAGTGATCCACTACTTTTTTCCCTTTCCCTATATTCAAATTGTTCTATCTTCTACATTACCATTAATCATGTGGGAAAGCATTTCAATCGCTGATACCCAAGAGCCATGACAAGTTCCTCAGAGTGTGCCTCACAAGGTTATCTGACTTGGAGAAAAGATTCTTTCTGTTTCATAACCCCAGATCTTCAACTTTTTCTCATAGAAATTTTCTCATTAACCTTCATTTCACAGACTCCCCTAAAGTTATGTTAGAGCCATGTGACCAGATTTTGACCTTATAACCATCCTATATAAACCTCCAACACTATCTCCTTCTTTCCAGATAACCCAGAAATCCATACATTAAGATGACAGGAGTACAAAATAGAGTCTCTTAGTCATAACATGAAGGAGAGCTGCCCTGGAGAGTTGCCAGATCCACACTGAATTTTGTGTAAGGAATAAATTTGTGTTGTGTTTGAGCCATTAAGATTCTTCATGGTTTATTTCTTAGCACCTCATAGCCCAGTCTATCCTAGCTAATAAATTCTCATTCTTTTTTTTTTCTTTTTACTCTTATTTTATATGCTCCCTATTCTTATAATTTTGTCTTTAAGTTCTGTAATTTCCTAATAATTGTTCCTCTATAACAGACTTTAAACAGTCTTGTGTTCCTGTATTTTAGCAGGTCTCTATTAATTTCTTTTTATCATTGGCAGTATTGTGTCTCATATTAGCAAAATACTTTGTGTACCCCTTCCTTAAGGGTATTATATACTGTGTTTTAAATCTTATGAAATCAACTTTTACTTTGCATATTTTAAATGATGTCGATAAACACTGAGACATGCGGCAAGAACCAAGTTACTATATATTTAAATTATAGGATTTATTTCTTCCCTTATAGAGACTTATATTCCTTGTAGGAATATCAATTCATTCGCTCAAGAATCAATGTCTCTATTGCAATACAATCAAATGTGTTCTGTAAACGATGATGCACTATTTTGGTAATCACAGTAAATTAGACAACTATGTCTGAAAGCAGATCCAAATTTTCCACACTAAAATATTTCTTAATTTACTCTGCAATTCTAAGCTGCAAAATCAAGATGTATTATCTTAGGCATATTTGGGATATCACAGAGTTGAGAATTAAATGAACGTATGTCCTCAGTGCTGTTTTAGTCAGATCCATTTTTTTTTTTATTTGAAGTATGCGGGCCTCTCACTGTTGTGGCCTCTCCCGTTGCGGAGCACAGGCTCTGGACGCGCAGGCTCAGCAGCCATGGCTCACGGGCCCAGCCGCTCCGCGGCACGTGGGATCTTCCCGGACCGGGGCACCAACCCGCGTCCCCGGCATTGGCAGGCGGACTCTCAACCACTGTGCCACCAGGGAAGCCCCAGATCCATTCTTAAACTGTAATTTTCAAAAGCCACTAAGAATACAAAGATTAATTTCATATTGCAATTAGACCTTTTAATCCACTCTATCACCTGCCAACTGTATGTAGAGCAGAGTGAGAGAGAACACAGTTTTCTTGGTAAAATTCTAATTCTGACTCTGCAACCTAGCTTTGGATCACTTCATCCTAAGGACTTATGTCCTTTCTCTGTCAAATGGAAACAATCAGTCTTGCTCACACTTGTTGCTAGGATAAAATTCTGAAAGAAAATTATACAATATTTTGCAAATATTACTTATTATTAATTCTAGTTACCAAGTCAGGTATGCATTTTAGTTCTGTTAGAGCCAGCAGACCTAGATTTTCTAGAAATCTGAAATTATGAAATTCGAAGCAATGCTATAAATACCTGAACAGAAAAATAATTGTTCAATTAATACTTGCCAAATGACTGAAGAATAAATGAACACATAATATAATTTGATAGGAAAGAAATAAGAGCTAAATGGGAAGGAGAAATTAGAGATGAAAGAAAAAAAGTGACAGAAAAATGATACTATTTCTATTATTTACCTTATTTTCATGAAAATAATTAGAATTAAAAAAACTTCAATTACAAATAGTTTCTATGGAAATTTTCGATCTGCTGTTAATTTCCATAATTATTGTCTATTTCCAGTTATATTTTGTTAATTCCTGTAAAAACACTCATCTCAGTTACTATCAATCTATTAGGAAATGTTACACTGAGTTACATTGGGTTTCCTTAGAAACACAACATTACCTTAGAACACAACATTACCTTAGAACACAACATTCACAGTAAATTTGTGTTCTTAATAATGAAACTAATATGTTTCATTATTAAAACTTTAGCAATTTTTACTTCTTACATATTTTCTGGTTATTTAGTTTAATTCCATCTCTCAGATGTTATTTTTTCAATAAATTAACGGCTTTTGATGTGCTCCTGATAATTTCCTTGGAGACCACAGCTCTTTTGTATTCATATGTTGCTGATATAATCCATTTTCCATTAAAATGATTTAGGATTCTGCTACCCAGATTACAAACCATTTATCTAGCATTCTTACCTAATTATACCAGTGCTGTACAGTGTTGACTAATAGTTTGGCACATGTTCAGATTTTGGATAGCAAAGCATTTCATGTAGCTAAATTTCAGTGAAAATGAGAGTTTACTACCTAGTCATAAATGTTGATGGGATATACTCCCCTCTCTGAAAATTAGCTCCCACAACACATTATTATTTTATAACTGCAAACATAATATGTCTATGAAGACGTGTGTGTGAAGCATCTAAGATTTTATCCTATCTGCCACCACAGTTTCATTTGCTAGAAGACATAACATAGGGTTAGACACAAAGAACTTTATTGCTCCCACCAATAGCAACAGCTACAGTGTCAGCATGTTTTGTGGGTGTGATGATTTCATAAGTGCCAATACCCACAAGGTAACACAAAGAGAGCAAGGTGATATGTGTACATGCATTGGGTTGTATTACAGGAGACAAACCCCATTTGGGAGGTGCAAGAAAAACGCAAATGTTTGATAATGGGCAATAAGCCTACCTGCTATTTGCTTTGAAATAAGACACTTACCTTCCAAGTCTATCCACTATTAAACATTCTTAAAAAGATACTGTGGTACAAAGACAGTGAGAGCCTCTGCTTGCAAGAGGTACGGAAGGATGAGAGACTCGTGGAGAGTACTGTGTCTTAACAATCTCCAGCTATTCTCTTTACGGCCTTAACTTTTGGAGAATTTTCCCATCACTACAACATCCTGTTGGCTGCTCTGATTAATCTGACTGACAGAGGCTGGGACCAAAACCATCCAATTTATCCCACAGAACATTTAATTAAGGCTACTAACAACAAGACCCTGAGCAGTATGAGGCTGACTTGCAGAACTGAACTCAATCATATCCCCCAGACAGCTGAAAAAATCCTACAACTGATGAGGGACGGCCTTAAAAGCCAGGTGACTTTCTGTATTGACATTTCCACTTGACCCAAGACATTAACCCAGTTACAGCAGGAAGTATTAAAGATTGCTCAGACTCAGCTCTGGCAGGCAAGGAGAAAGCCTAGGGCAAATCTGTCACCCATAACTACCCCAGTCAGTGAGTTGAGACTGAACTGAAAGCCTTCAAGAGCAAAAGTCATGTCACTGATCACGGCAGCTGAAGGCAGAGAAAAGTTTTTACCCCTTTTTTGAATTTATCCTCATTGTAGGGATAACTGCAGATGAGGTAAACATTAATAACGAGTCACCTATTCCTCCATAAAATCCCCGCCCCAGTAACACCAAGAAACCTAATTTTGAAGCAATCTCTGCAGTCATCTGAGGGCTACATGATCCACTGGTGGTATCTCCTTAAGTACTCGACAGTCAATTATGACCACCCCTGTAATGCACGTGTTTTCAGAAGGGAGGCAAGTTAATTCCTGGCATCTATACAAAAAGTATAGTACCAGGGCCACATATGGTGCCCCTGGAACGAAGTATTTTTAACAATCATAAATCCTCCCCAAATGAGGGGCACAGGTTGACAGTGCCTCCAATGTGGCCTCCCAGGTCACTGGCAAGCCTTGGGTACCCAATAAAGTTCAAATAATTGAATATAGTCCTTGTTTGGAGGGACTTCCAAAGAATCACACAGGCTTCATGGATCAGACATTGAATTTTAACGAGAGCTGAGTACCAAACTAATAGCTGTGTTTTAAAAGGAGTGCCTGATAACCCTATTAGGAGGCAACATGTCTAAAACCCCAAGGAGCACATGTCACGTGGAGGCTGCCTCCCTTTGCCAGATCCTCTAACTGGCAAAACCATCAGTTACAGAAATTTTTGCTCAGAGTAATTAGGTTGTAGGACCCCAAAGGGATGAGCACTTCTCTACATTCCTGTAGAGCTATTCCTGTTGGGAGACTTTTCCCTGCCATTTACGGGACAGGAAAGTACGTGCGTAGAAGAAATCAATTTTCTCCTATATATTCAGATGTGACAATAATAAAAACAGACCACTGAATTTTCCCAAAGGGCCTTACCCAAAAGATCACATTAGCTCTCTTGCTCCTCTGAGAGGCTTGCCCAAATCCCATCTGTTGAACTTTGGTGCCCCTTCTCCATATGGCCCTGAGAAGGAAAGTGATGTGTACATCTATACCCAATAGAACCATAAAAGTTGCAGTCCCTTCCCTCCTTAAAGCTCCTCAGCATACTCAGATGGCTCAGTATGGTCTTTTTACCCCTAGGGAACAAGGAGCCTCTGGTCTCATCCGATATCACCCTTCTCTTTAAAACTACTTAGGTTGGGGCTAGGCTCCATACCACTAAGCCAGCCCTCTGGCTTACTTTCACTTTTTAGTGATGTAGCAGTGGCTTGTGAATCAACTAAATTTCCAAAACCCAATGTCAAGTGGCAGAATCACCATGACTGAAACCACCTAGTTCAGACTTAAGGACCCTTTGACAGTCACGGTCACATCGCTTTCCTGCAAGGGCCACAGATCTGCCTCTTTTGGCTGACTTGGGCTTGACTCTCATTAGCAGCAAAATATTTTGAGTCCACATTAATCCATTAGTGTTTGCGCCCCATTATCAAAACAGCTCTTAAGTTCTCACCTGGTTTCATCAGAAAGGCTAGGGGAATTATCTTGGGTAGCAGGACTAAATGCAAGAATTTATCTAGAACTTTTGGGGTCAGTGTCTCATTCTGCAGTGGGTCAGCTTCATTAGTATTGTAAATCTAATCCACCGCAGTATGAACCTGAATTGTGGTCAATGCTTCATCTACGGTTTACTATGGGAGTCTATCTCAGAAATCTCTCTGAGAGAGTCAAAGCACCCTTAAAGTCTCTAGAACCCACTATAAAAACACTCAGAGACCTTTTACTGAATATATCTAAGGGTAGTAGACTGCAAGAGGGCATAAACAAAAAAGAACCACCCAGTTCTACAAGGAGTAAGTTGTAACCCACTGTTGTAACTCAAAATGACCACCAGTGCACTTTGAGAGGAAATTAAGACGATTACAGGATAAGCCACTCTGTGCTTTGGACAAGCAGGCCCCTTAGATAGTTAGATGTATATCTCAGGAAGAATTTTTATGAACCCAGATTCTTGCATCTTCCCATACATAGAAAAGCACTAAAATCATTTACTTGAGATATCTGTTCTTTGTGACTAGCAGTAATCTTTTATCTAGACGTATGCTTGACTGTGTGTATTCCCTAGCCAAAATCATATATAAACTGGCTTCTCCACTACTTCTTCGGAGCAGTTTCCTCAAAGCTCCTGAGAGGCTGTCTCCCAGGGCTATAGTCCTCAGTAAGTCCCTGAATAAAACTTAAACTCACAACTCCTCTGTTGTGTGGTTTTCTTTAAGTCAGCAAGGGCAGGAGCCATAAAACAATCAAGCGTTGCCATTCTTTCTTAATAAACATTACATGTCCAGACCATTATCTCCCAAGTAAACCAGGCAAAGTTGTAATCATTTACCTGGTTTCTGCCTATAGCAGTCATTAATTCCCCTACCCTCACCTTCAATGTATGTGCAAGACTCTGTAACTGTTTTCTCCGAGGGGATGGAATTCTGTCCATCCACAAGAAGTCTCAGTTCTCATTGCTTTAATGGGTCAAACTTCAGACTGACAACTAGCTTGGCTCGGAAACCCACTTCCCCTCCCCGTAGAGAGGAGAGTGCGTGACAGCCCCAGCACTGCTCAGGAAGGTCTCATTATGCCGACTTCCCAGTACTCCACCTGCAACCACCTTTCTGATTCCTCCTTATAAAAAGGCAATGAGGTAGAGGACCAGTTAGTGCCTGGTTTGCCATATAATCTGGCCAACGTGTTTGCTACCAATTCCTGTAGACTTCCCTCAAATTCTCTTAATCAACCCTCATTCATCCACTTCGTAAAATAAAACCTTTGTCGGCTTCTCATCCTTATAGCCCAAATTTTCAAAAATTATGAAGGGTCTAAGATTTTACATTATTTACAGACTAACAAGTCCGCCTGCCATGGTTTCATGTATGTTCACAGAAGCCATAGGACTCTCTGTCAAGGACAAAGGACTTCATTACTCACAGCTATAACCACGTCCAGGATATCAGCATTTCCTATGCCAGTTCTGAGCCTGAATCTCCACAGGGAAATGAAAAAGGGGCCAGGTGACATCTGCACATGTGGTGGGTTGCATTACAGGAGCAGAACTTAAAAACTTGAATATTTTGCAGTGGGTAGCAAACATGTCTGCCCTTAACTCCAAAGGGAGACACTATATCATTTAAGGTTGTTTCCTATACAAATATCCTTGAAAAGACAGTCTGTAACAAAGAAAGTGACTTTGCTCACAAGACACGGAAAAACATTAGAGACCCATGGAGAATTATCTCCCATCAAAGTGCAGGAATGAACGTTCTCAATAAAATATGCTTCATTTGTGCCATTATTTCACACTTTTAAACATAACAGATCTGATAAGATTTCTTAAAGCCATTAAGCACAAAATAAATGACCTAATTAAAAAGAAAAATAATGGAGTTGTATTTCTGATAGAACAGAGTGCACAGCAACATATTGGTTAATTATGCTTTTAAGGAATACACCTGTTTTCTAATGACTTACTATTTCAGTGAATATGCACTTTATTCTAACCACACTGTACCACAGTTCTGCAAACGTACAATACTTTCCAGTACTATATTTTGTACATACTATTCCTGCTGCTTTCAGTATTTCTGTCAACCATGATAATTTTTTGTCCATCAAGCATCATTTCTAGAAAATCCTTCCGAATGATGCTGATTTGTACGTCTTTATGGCTAAACATAACTCTATCATATCACTTAGAGCAATATATGATAATTTTCACCTTACATGTCTGTTCTCCCTTTATTACACACCACCCATAAACACACACACACACACACTACACCAGCGAGTCCTGTTTGATCCAGCACACTACATAAAAATCAGTAGGTTCTCAACAGATTAGATGGATGGATGCATGAATAGTAGTGTGGCTTTATGAAGTTCAGACCCTTACCCTCTCATGACGTGGATAATGAATAGTTTTTATCTCCTTTATCCTTTCATTTCTTTTTGTGTTTGATTATTTTAAAAAATGTATTTATATGTTTTTAAAGTTTTTAATTGGTATAAAAATATATAACATAAAATTTATCATATTAAGCATTTTAATTAGGTAACATTGGTTTATAACATTATATAGTTTCATGTGTACATTATATTTCAACTTCTATATATACTACAGGGTGCTCACCACCAAAAGTTTAGTTTCCATCTGTCACCATGCAGTTGACCCCTTTTCCCACTTCGCCCTCCCCAACTCCCCTTCCCCTCTGGTAACTACTACTCTGATCTCTGTATCTATGTTTTTGTTTATTTTTCATATTCCACATATGAGTGAGCATCCAGTATTTGTCTTTCTCCACCTGACATTTCACTGGGCATAATACCTTCAAGGCGCATTCACGTTGTCGCAAATGGCAAGATTTCATCTTATTATGGCTGAAGACTATGGTGTATATACCGCATCTTTATCCATGCATTCATCAATGGGCACTCAGACTATTTCCATACCTTGGCTACTGTAAATGCTGCTGCAATGAATACAGGGGTGCATATCTTTTTGAATTAGTGTTTTCATACTCTTTGGATAAGTACCTAGAAGTGAAATAGTTGGGTCATTTGGTAGTTCTTAATTATTTGAGGAATCTCCATACTGTCTTCCACAGTGGCTGCCATTTACATTCCCACTAACGGTGCATAAGGGCTCCCTTTTCTCCACACCCCCGCCAGCACTGCTATTTCTTGCTTTTTTGACAACAGCCACTCTAATGTGCATGAGGTGACAACTCATTCTGAGTGTACAGTTTAGTGGTATTAAGTACATCCGCACTGTTGTATCTCCAGAACTCTTCATCTTGCAAAAACTGCAACTCTGTACCCATTAAACACCTCCCGATCTCTCCCTCTCCCTAGCCAATGCTCTTACCATTATTCACAATAGCCAAAAGGTGGAAACAACTCAATGTCCATCAACAGATGAATGGATAAATGAAATGTGGTCTATACACACAACAGAATATTTTTCTGCCTTAAAAAGGAAGAAAATTCTGACACACACACACACTGATGAACCTTGAAGATATTATGCTAAGTGAAATAGCCAGTCACAAAAAAGACATACTATATGGTTGTATGTCTGCACTCATATGAGGTACTTAGAGTAGCCAAATTCATAGAGACAGGAAATATTCTCTTATTTCTTTAGTCAGCTCCACATACTGTCACCAGATAATGTATTTTAAACATCAGATTCATCGTATCATTTCTCAATTCAACAACTGTAATACTTTTTAATAAAATGAAGAATTGATTATGACTATCGATACAATATTCGGAAACCTATACAATATAAACTCAAAATAGCTTTTAAAAATGACCTACAGATCACACCACACAACGCTCCAGTAGCACCGAGATACTTCCCCCTCTGTATCCCACTCATGTCACCCTTCTCACAATATTGCGTTCTTCTCATTACCATTTCACTGCTATTCAAATTTGAAAACGTTTCTTATTGCTGCATTCAAACACCATTACACTATTTTCAACTTTTACTAAACAAATTCCTAGACTAGACCATAGAATTATGTGGTCATACAAGCCTTAGGTTGTGTGATTTTATTTTATTTTTTGTTTTATAAATTTTTATTTATTTATTTTTAGATTTAAGTACCCTTTAATCCCAAGAAGACTCTGAGCTCCATAACGGCAGAAACTAGGTCCTCTAGTCCTCCGTAACCCAAGAAAGTATATGGCAATTGAAAAGTACAAGCATATTAAAAGAGTTCAAAATTGATTATTGACTAGTAGTTGAACAAGATGTCAGCTTTCAGAGACCCATGTGTATGGGTTCATATGTGAAAGCATCCTTAGACTGATTTTTTGAATTTATTTTTGTGTTTGCTCTTTCAGATGTATGCTTTAGGGTGAACAGTTTATTCATCAGTGTTCTAAATTAATTCCAGTCATGTTCATTCTTTTCTAGGTCATCCACACTAGTTTACAGTAAATTGATACATGCAATCATCTAAGGATGGTTTTTTACACGGTTCTCATCAAATAATTACCAGCAAGAAAATTCTTGGTATTATTTCATCTGTGATATGACCCTAATCCTAACACTGGTTTCAGTTCCTGGTACTATTAACTTAGCTAGGTCTGTTCATCCGTAATAAAAATAGGTTGAACTAGATGATCTCTAAGGCCTCTTGTAACTTCAAATTATTCCCAATCATAATAATGATAATAAAAACAACAGTATTTTTTTGTTGCTATAATGCTTTTATATTAACCTCTTAACTGTTTTCTTTTTTGGCTAATTACAAGTCCTATTATTTGTTTTCAATGTGTATAAACGCCCAGTCATATTTTGAATAATGAAGTTATTTCACTATTTAAATTTAAAATAAAATGTGTACAAATCATGTGTTATGTTAAGCCATAGCAATTATTTATAAACATATTTATTATTTATTTATATATTAAATTATGGATGCTAGTATAATTAAGAAATATAGAACCAAAAGGTTAATTCCTAAAGGACACATTACCTCTATACTTTAAATTTTATGATTAAAAAAGAGACAATATAGGGATTACTTTCTGGAAGGATAATGGATTTCTTGGAACAGGGATATTTTAAGGAGAATAATTGGGTTCATTTTCTCCCACCATCTCCCCAAAAAGTAGAGAAGATGATCACACAGCCTATAAAACTATATGCAGCTGTACTTTATATGATTTGACAGTTATTTATAGGAAAGGTCTGGGTTTATTTCCTGCAATAGCTTGTAGCTGCTAATTCATCGAGCTTCGTACCAGCTAAAAAAAGTTGCTTTACAAGCTGCATTAGAAAATCTAAAACTCACTAAAGGAAAATGTTAAGCCATTTAAACTAATGTTAATTTTGAGAAACAGTTCTGAATAATTCATGGTTAAAATTAAATATTCCACCTCTTATAATTTCACATGCTTCAAAGGGAAAATAAAAAATACAATAAAAATTAAAAAAACAGGAGCTTTTTATTTGCAGAATCACTTGCAACCACGATTAAAATGCTATATAAATAAAGTAAAGCTTTATTTTAAAAATTTTTATTGGGGTATGGTTGCATTACAATGTTGTGTTAGCCTCCACACTGCAGAACAAAATTAATCAGCCATACACATACAGATATCCCCTCCCTTTTGGACCTCCTCCCATTTAGGTTACCACAGTGCATTAGGTAGTTTCCTGTGCTATACAGTATGTTCCCATCATTTGTCTATTGTATACACAGTATCAATAATGTATATGTGTCAATCCCAGTCTCCCATTCCTCCCACCCCACCCCTTTCTCCCTTGGTATCTATACATTTGTTCTCTATGTCTGTGTCTCTATTTCTGCTTTGCAAATAAGATCATCTATACGATTTTTCTAGATTCCACATGTATGTGTTATTATACAATATTTGTTTTTCTCTTTCTGACTTACTTCAATCTGTATGACACTCTCTAGGTCCATCCACATCTCTACAAATGAGCCAATTTCATTCCTTTTAATGGCTGAGTAATATTCCATTGTATATATGTAAAGCTTTTGATTGTCATAAAAGGAAAAAATCTGAAAAGCTTTTATCCTTTGAAAAGGATCATCTAAAATGGGCTTTCTTTTTTTTCTTTTTTGGCGGTACACGGGCCTCTCACTGTTGTGGCCTCTCCCGTTGCGGAGCACAGGCTCCAGATGCGCAGGCTCAGCGGCCATGCCTCACAGGCCCAGCCGCTCCGCGGCATGTGGGATCTTCCCAGACCGGGGCATGAACCCGTGTCCCCTGCATCGGCAGGCGTACTCTCAACCACTGTGCCACCAGGGAAACCCTAAAATGGGCTTTCTTAAAAGAATGTGTGTAATAAGCTAGAAAAGAAAATGCAGACTCTGATTTTTATAAGCAAATTTCCCACAGAAGACATATAAAACATACTAAATTTTGAATAATGTTCAATTTTACTCTGAAAGCTAATAAATGTAGATGACCAAAAGCATATGAAATATGTGAAATCATTTATTTGTTATTCAAGATCACCATACCCTCCGAGGCTTTAATTGTGCAATGTGAAAACCACACACTATTTCTAATTTTCTAGAAATAAGGGAAAATCAACATACTTTTTATGGGCTTTGAAATCTAGTTTTAGAAGTTCTAAAAAGCTACCCTCCTTTTCCTATACCCTTAATTCAGAAACACTCTTATCTGTATGGGAAGATTGATCTCTTTATAGAAACGTCAGATGTGGAAAGACCAACTTGGAGTGGTGAAGAAAGATGTAGGCAGCTGGCATGCCAGGCAGAGCAGCCAAGACAACCTGGAGGTCAATGTGGTAGCAGATGTCTATGCCAGGTGGCACCAATATTGACCAACATGTTTCTCTTCATACAATTTAAATTACTTTTTTTTGGAAAAATAAACAAAAAACAAGAACACAAATGTTTCCTGTTTATTTGATTAGGCTTTATAAATAATTCTGTTAGGTACAACTCCTAAGATTAAGTTTAAAAAATTAACAAGAAAAGATGATTCTGTTATGTTTTTTCAACTTGCTTAAAAAAAAAACTAGAAAAGTTTTCATTATACCAGAGTATCCTCAAGTTTTCAAAACAGTATAGTCATATTAAGTTTAAAAGTGCTACTAAAAAGATGAAGACAATATATCTCTCTTACCAATATCTTAAAGAAATAAAAAGCAAAAATTTCTTAATAGTAATGAATTTACACACACACACACACACACACACACACATTTTTCTGTAATATATGGGGTATTTACTATAGTCACAGAAAAATTCTAAAATATATGATTTGCCCAACCATTACTTTATGTAACATTTTAATGGTTCTGCTCTGCTCTCCTATGCTACCAGACTGAGTGCTTTCAAAGACACTCAGGAGTCTAGCCTTACCTGAAATCCCCATATTCTAAAACAACTCTTTTTCTTCACCTGAATAATAATGAATGCACAAATTACTCAAATTTATCACCAAGGTGTTAGGTGGAAAATTTATGGTTATGCAGTAAAATAATTCATTCTAATAAACATTATGGATTAAATTCATCTATCACTTATTTATAGTTTCAAAGTGATGTCTTTGAAATAACATCTGAAGGCAAAGTGGATGATAGCCAATAAGATATATATCATAAGGATATTTCATTTTTCCTTCCCCCCCCCACAAATAACTCTTTTATAAGCATAAAGCACCTTAAATTACAGAATAAGAGACTCAGAGTTCCCTGTTATAGGCAAGGGGAAAGATAAGACTTTCCATGTTATCCATTATCAGAAAGGCAAGGCTGAAAGATTGGAGACAGACTTTAACAACTTTAGAGTTTTGCTTCTAATTGGTATTTTCTGCCTACCACTGTAAAAATAGTACTATCCCTTATATGTAGAAGAGTCCTTCAAAGCTTCTTGTTCAGTGAAATATAATTTCTTAAATCTTTATTTCTGTTATGTTCCAGCTTTACTGAGGTATAATTAAACATTAAAATTGTACATATTTAAGACATACAACATGATATTTTGATATATGTATAATGTCAAATGATTACCACTATCAAGCTAATTAACATAAACATCACTTCACAATGTTACCCTTATTTTTGTGTGTGTGATGAGAACCCGTAAGATCTACTCAGAAAATTTCAAGTATATAATACAGTATTATTAACTGTAGTCACCATCGTCTTTATATTTTTGGCATAGAAGAGAAAATTATGGACAGTATTTTTTAAATTCAATACTTTATTTAGGTGAGGGGATTGTAGAGCACAATTAAAAGACTCCCGAGTCAAACAACAATAAGGTTACCTCACTGGATCCTCACTTTTCTCCCTTAAAATGTCATGTGACTAAAGAATGTAACTCAACATAATAAAAGCCATATATTACAAGCCCATAGCTAACATAATATGCAACAATGAAGAGCTGAAAGTTTTTCCTTTAAGATCGTGAACGAGAGTGGCCATTATCACCACTTCTATTCAACATAGAACTGGAAGTCCTAGTCTGAGCAATTACACAAGAAAAAGAAATACAAGGCATCCAAATCAGAAAGAAAGAAGGAAAACTGTTTGCAGATGACATGATCTTATATATAGAAAGGCCTAAGGACTCTACCAGAAAACTGTTAAGCCAATAAACAAATTCAGTAAAGTTGCAGATATAAAAACTCACTTGCATTTTTATACACTAACAACAAACCATTTGAAAGAAGAAAGAAGATAATCCCATTTATAATAGCATCAAAACAATAAAATACTTAGAAATAAATTTGACCAAGGAGGTGAAAGATCTCTGAACCAAAACCTACATGACATTAATGAAAGAAACTGATGTGGACACAAATAAATGAAAATATATCCTGTGTTTATGGATTGGAAGAAATAATACTGTTAAAATGCCCATACTAAGATCAACAGATTCAATACAACCTCTATCAAAGTTCCAATGACATTAATCCTAAAATTCATAGACAACCACAAAAGACTCTGAATAGGTAAGCAATCTTAAGAAAGCACAAAACTGGAGGTATCACACTTACTGATTTCAAACTATATAACAAAGCTATAGTAATCAAAACAATATGATACTGGCATAATAGAAGCATATAACAAATTTTGATAATGTATAACTTTTTAGTTTTTTTCTGGTCTTTAGATACTTATATAATTCATACTGTTATTTTTGAAATTTTATCAAATTTAAGTAGTATGTAAAGAATTCTAATTAATGCACGATAAAAAAAAGTTTATTTATTTATTTTAACTTTTTATTTTCTATTGGGGTATAGTTGATTGACAATGTTGTGATAGTTTCAGGTACACAGCAAAGCAACTCAGCCATACATATACATGTGTCCATTTGGCCTCAGACTTCCCTCCCATCCAGGCTGCCACATAACATTGAGAAGACTTTCCTGTGCTATACCGTAGGTTCTTGTTGGTTATCCTTTTTAAATATAGCAGTGGGTACATGTCAATCCCAAACTCCCTATCCTTTCCCTCCACCTTTCCCCCGCTGGTAACCATAAGATCATTCTCTAAGTCTGTGAGTCCATTTCTGTTTTGTAAATACGTTCATCTGTATCATTTCTTTTTAGATTCCACATATAAGTGATATCATGATATTTCTTTCTCTGTCTGACTTACTTCACTCAGTATGGCAATCTTTAGGTCCATCCATGTTGCTGCAAATGGCATTATTGCATTCTTTTTTTATGGCTGAGTAATATTCCACTGTATATACGTACCACATCTTCTTTATCCATTCCTCTGTCAATGGACATTTAGATTGCTTCCATGTCTTGGCTATAGTAAACAGTACTGAAATGAATATTGGGGTGTGTGTATCCTTTCGGACCATGTTTTTCTCTAGATATATGACCAGGAGTGGGATTGCAGGGTCATATGGTAGCTCTATTTTTAGTTTTTTAAGGAACCTCCATACTGTCTCCATAGGGGCTCTACCAACTTACATTCCCACCAACAGTGTTGGAGGGTTCCCTTCTCTCCACACCCTCTACAGCACTTATTGTGTGTGGATATTTTGATGATAGCCATTTTGACTGGTGTGAGGTGATATCCCACTATAGCTTGATTTGCATTTCTCTAATCATTAGCAATGTTGAACATCTTTTCATGTGCCTCTTGGCCATCCATATGTCTTCCTTGGAAACACTTTTTACTAAGGTCTTCTGCCCATTTTTTGACTGGGTTGTTTTTTCTGATGATATTAAGCCACGTAAGCTGTTTGTAAACTTTGGAGACTAACCCCTGTCGGTCACATCATTTGCAAATATTTTCTCCCAATCTGTGGGTTGTCTTTTTGTTTTGTTTATGGTTTCTTTGTTGTGCAAAAGCTTTTGAATTTAATTAGGCCCCATTTGTTTATTTTTAATCCCATTACTCTGGGAGATGGACTGGAAAAGATATTGCTGTGATTTATGTCAGAGAGTGTTCTGCCTCTGTTTTCCTCTAGGAGTTTTACAGTGTCCAGTCTCACATTTAGGTCTTTAATCCATTTTGAGCTTATTTTTGTGTACGGTGTGAAAGAATGCTCTAATTTAATCTTTTTCATGTGTAGATGTCCAGTTTTCCCAGCACCATTTGTTGAAGAGACTGTCTTTCCACCATTGTATAGTCTTGCCTCCTTTGTCATCAATTAATTGACCACAGGTGCAACGGTTTATTTCTGAGCTTTCTATCCTGTTCCACTGATCTATAGTTCTACTTTTGTGCCAGTACCATACTGTTTTGATGACTATAAATCTGTAGTATAGTCTGAAGTCAGGGAGCCTGATTCCTCCAGCTCAATTTTTCTTTCTCAAGTTTGTTTTGGCTATTTGGGGTCTTCTGTGTCTCCACACAAATTTTAAGATTTTTTTGTTCTAGCTCTGTAAAAAATGCCATTGGTAATTACATAGGGATTGCACTGAATCTGTAGGTTGCCTTGGGTAGTACAGTCATTTTGACAATATTTATTGTCCCAATCCAAGAACATGGTATATCTTTCCATCTGTTTGTGTAGTCTTCTGTTTCTTTCATCAGTGTCTAACAATTTTCAGAATACAGGTCTTTTGTCTCCTTAGGTAGGTTTATTCCTAGGTATTTCATTCCTTTTGATGCAATAGGAAATGGTACTGTTTCTTGAATTTCCCTTTCTGATCTTTCATTGATAGTGTACAGAAATGCAACAGATTTCTGTATATTAGTTTTGTAGCCTGCAACTTTACAAAATTCATTGAAGAGCTCTAGAAGTTTTCTGGTAAGATCTTTAAGATTTTCCTTTTTTGTGTGTATCTTATATATTCTTTCTTTTATTTTTTATAATTTTTATTTCTTAACATCTTTATTAGCATATAATTGCTTTACAGTGGTGTGTTAGTTTCTGCTGTATAACAAAGTGAATCAACTATATATATACACCTATCTCCATATCTCCTCCATCTTGCATCTCTCTCCCACCCTCCTTATCCCAACCCTCTAGGTAAAAAAAAAGTATGGAGCTGATCTCCCTGTGCTATGCAGCTGCTTCCCACTAACTTTCTGTTTTACATTTGGTAGTGTATATAATTCCATGCCACCCTCTCACTTCATCCAGGCTTGCCCTAACCCCTCCCCGTGTCCTCAACTCCATTCCCTATGTCTGTGTCTTTTTTCCTGTCCTGCAATAGGTTCTTCAGAACCAGTTTTCCTTTTTTAGATTTCATATATATGTGTTAGCATATGGTATTTGCTTTTCTCTTTCTGACTTACTTCACTCTGTATGAGTCTCTAGATCTGTCCACCTCACTACAAATAACTCAACTTTGTTTCTTTTTATGGCTGAGTAATATTACACTGTATATACGTGCCACATCTTCCAATGCATTCATCTGTCGATGGACATTTAGGTTGCTTCCATGCCCTGGCTGCAATGACAGAAACAGAGCTGCAATTTGAATTATGGTTTTCTCAGGGTATATGCCCAGTAGTGGGATTGTTGGGTCATATGGTAGTTCTATTTTTAGTTTCTTAAGGAACTGTTCTCCATACGGGCTGTATCAATTTACATTCCCTACAACAGTGTAAGAGTGTTCCCTTTTCTCCACACCCTCCCCAGCATTTACTGTTTGTAGATTTTTTTGATGATGGCCATTCTGACTGGTGTGAGATGATACCTCATTGTAGTTTTGATTTGCATTTCTCTAATAATTAGTGATGTTGAGCATTCTTTCATGTGTTTGTTGACAATCTGTACATCTTCTTTGGAGAAATGTCTATTTAGGACTTCTGTCCATTTTTGGATTGGGTTGTTTGTTTTTTTGATATTGAACTGCACAAGCTGCTTATGTATTTTGGAGATTAATACTTTGTCATTTGCTTTGCTTGCAAATATTTTCTCCCATTCTAAGGGTTGTCTTTTTGTCTTGTTTATGGTTTCCTTTGCTGTGCAAAAGCTTTTAAGTTTCATTAGGTCCCATTTATTTTTGTTTTTATTTCCATTACTCTAGGAGGTGGGTCAAAAAAGATCTTGCTGTGATTTATGTAAAAGAGTGTTTTTCCAATGTTTTTCTCTAAGAGTTTTAGAGTGTCTGACCTTACATTTAGGTCTCTAATCCATTTTGAGTTTATTTTTGTATATGGTGTTAGGGAGTGGTCTAATTTCATTCTTCTACATGTAGCTGTCCAGTTTTCCCAGCAACACTTATTGAGAGGCTGTCTTTTCTCCACTGTATATTCTTGTGTCCTTTATCAAAAATAAGGTGACCATATGTGCATGGGTTTATCTCTGGGCTTTCTATCCTGTTCCATTGATCTATATTTGTTTTGGTGTCAGTACCATACTGTCTTGATTACTGTAGCTTTGTAGTATAGTCTGAAATCTGGGAGCCTGATTCCTCCAGCTCCATTTTTCTTTCTCAAGATTGCTTTGGCTATTCGGGGTCTTTTGTGTTAACATACAAATTGTGAAATTTTTTGTTCTAGTGAAAAGTGCCATTGCTGGTTTGATAGGGATTGCATTGAATCTGTAGATTGCATTGGGTAGTAGAGTCATTCTCACAATGTTGGTTCTTACAATCCAAGAACATGGTATATCTCTCCATCTGTTTGTATCATCTTTAATTTCTTTCATCACTGTCTTATAGTTTTCTGCATACAGGTCTTTTGTCTCCTTAGGTCAGTTTATTCCTAGGTATTTTACTCTTTTTGTTGCAGTGGTAAATGGGAGTGTCTCCTTTAATTTCTCTTACAGATTTTTCGTCATTAGTGTATAGGAATGCAAGAGATTTCTGTGCATTAGTTTTGTCTCCTGCTACTTTACAAAATTCATTGATTAGCTCTAGTAGTTTTTTGGTAGCATCTTTAGGATTCTCTATGTGTAGTATCATGTCATCCACAAACAGTGACAGTTTTACTTCTTCTTTTTCAATTGGGATTCCTTTTATTTCTTCTTCTTCTCTGATTGCTGCAGCTAAAACTTCCAAAACTATGTTGAATAATAGTGGTGAGAGTGGGCAACCTTGTCGTGTTCCTGATCTTAGTGGAAATGGTTTCACTTTCTCACCATTGAGAACGATGTTGGCTGTGTGTTTGTCATATATATGGCCTTTATTATGTTGAGGCAAGTTCCATCTATGCCTATTTTCTGGAGAGTTTTTATCATAAACGGGTGTTGAATTTTGTCAAAAGCTTTTTCTACATCTACTGAGATGATTATATGGTTTTTCCTCTTCAATTTTTTAATATGGTTTATCACATTGATTTATTTGTGTATATTGAAGTGTCCTTGCATTCCTGGGATAAACCCCACTTGTTCATGGTGTATGACCCTTTTAATGTACTGTTGGATTCTGTTTGTTAGTATTTTGTTGGGAATTTTTGCATCTATGTTCATCAGTGATATGGGCCTGTAGTTTTCTGTTGTTGTGAGTCTTTAGCTTTGGTTTCAGGGTGATGGTGGCCTTGTAGAATGAATTTGGGAGTGTTCCTCCCTCTGCTGTATTTTGGAAGAGTTTGAGAAGGATAGGTGATAATTAGCTCTTCTCTAAATGTCTGATAGAATTTGCCTGTGAAGTTGTCTGGTCCTGGGCTTTTGTTTGTTGGAACATTTTAAATCACATTTTCAATTTCAGTGCTTGTGATTGGTCTATTTATATTTTCTATTTCTTCCTGGTTCAGTCTCAGAAGTTGTGATTTTCTAAGAATTTGTCCATTTTTCCAGGTTGTCCATTTTATTGGCAGATAGTTCCTTGTAGTAATCTCTCATGAGCCTTTGTAATTCTGCAGTGTCGGTCATCACTTCTCCTTTTTCATTTATAATTCCATTGATCTGAGTCTTCTCCCTTTTTTTTTTTGATGACTCTGGCTAATGGTTTATCAATTTTGTTTATCTTTTCAAAGAACCAGGTTTTAGTTTTATTGATCTTTGCTACTGTTTCCTTCATGTCTTTTTCATTTATTTCTGATCTGGCCTTTATAATTTATTTCCTTCTGCTAACTTTGGGGTTTCTTTGTTCTTTTTCCTCTAACTGCTTTAGGTGTAAGGTTAGGTTGTTTAGTTGAGATGTTTCTTGTTTCTTGAGGTAGGATTGTATTGGTATAATCTTCCCTCTTAGAACTGCTTTCGCTGCATCCCATAGGTTTTGGGTCATCATGGTTTCATTGTTATTTGTTTCTAGGTATTTTTTGATTTCCTCAGTGATCTCTTGGTTATTTAGTAGCATACTGTTCAGCCTCCATGTGCTTGTATTTTTTACAGATGTTTTTCCTGTAATTGACATCTAGTCTCATAGTGTTGTGGTCAGAAAATATACTTGATATGATTTCAAATTTCTTAAATTTACCAATGCTTGATTTTTGACCCAAGATATGGCCTATCCTGGAGAATGTTCCATAAGCACTTGAGAAGAAAGTGTATTCTGTTGTTTCTGGATGCAGTGTTCTATAAGTATCAATTAAGTCCATCTCATTTAATGTATCATTTAAACCTTCTATTTCCTTATTTATTTTCACTTTGGATGATCTGTCCATTGGTGAAAGTGTGGTGTTCAAGTCCCCTACTATTATTTTGTTACTGTCGATTTCCCCTTTAATGGCTGTTAGCGTTTGCCTTATGTATTGAGGTGCTGCTATGTTGGGTGCATAAATATTCACAATTGTTATATCTTCTTCTTGGATTGATCCCTTGATCACTATGTAGTGTCCTTCTTTGTCTCTTGTAGTAGTCTTTATTTTAAAGTTTTGTCTGATAATGAGAATTGCTACTCCAGCTTTCTTCTGATTTCCATTTGCATGGAATATCTTTTTCCATCCCGTCACTTTCAGTCTGTATGTGTCCCTAGGTCTGAAGTGAGTCTCTTGTAGACAGCATATACATGGGTCTTCTTTTTGTATCCAGCCAGCCAGTCTATGTCTTTTGGTTGGAGCATTGACTCCATTTACATTTAATGTAGTTATCGATATGTATACTCCTATTACCATTTTCTTAATTGTTTTGGATTTGTTATTGTAAGGCTTTTCCTTCTCTTGTGTTTCCTGCCTACAGAAGTTTCTTTAGCATTTGCTGTAAAGCTGGTTTGGTTGTGCTGAATTCTCTTAGCTTTTGCTTGTCTGTAAAGGTTTAATTTCTCCATTGAATCTGAATGAGATCCTTGCTGGCAGAGTAATCTTGGTTGTAGGTTTTTCCCTTTCATCATTTTAAATATGTCCTGCCATTCCCTTCTGGCTTGCAGAGTTTCTGCTGAAAGATCAGCTGTTATCCTTATGGGGATTCCATTGTATGTTACTTGCTGCTTTTCCCTTGCTTCTTTTAATATTTTTTCTTTGTATTTAATTTTTGAGAGTTTGATTAATATGTGTCTTGGTGTGTTTCTCCTTGGTTTTATCCTGTATGGGACTCTCTGGGCTTCCTGGACTTGATTGACTATTTCCTTTCCATATTAGGGAATTTTTCAACTATAATCTCTTCAAATATTTTCTCAGTCCCTTTTCTTTCTCTTCTTCTGCGACCCCTATAATTCGAATGTTGGTGAATGTAATGTTGTCCAAGAGGTCCCTGAGACTGTCCTCAATTCTTTTCATTCTTTTTTCTTTATTCTGCTCTGTGCTAGTTATTTCCACTATTTTATCTTCCAGATCACTTATCCGTTTTTCTGCCTCGGTTATTCTGTTATTGATTCCTTCCAGAGAATTTTTAATCTCATTTATTGTGTTGTTCATCATTGTCTGTTTGCTCTTTAGTTCTTCTAGTTCCTTGTTAAACGTTTCTTGTATTTTCTCTAATCTAAGATCTTGGATCATCTTTACTATCATTACTCTGAATTAGTTTTCAGGTAGACTGCCTATTTCTTCTTCATTTGTTTGCTCTGGTGGGTTTTTACCTTGCTCCTTCATCTGTGACATATTTCTCTGTCTTCTCATTTTGCTTAACTTACTGTGTTTGGGGTCTCCTTTTCACAGGCTGCAGGATCGTAGCTCCCGTTGTTTTTGGTGTCTGCTCCCAGTGAGTAAGCTTGGTTCATTGGGTTGTGTAGGCTTCCTGGTGGAGGGGACTGGTGCCTGTGTGCTGGTGGATGAGGCTGGATCTTGTCTTTCTGGTGGGCAGGACCATGGCTGGTGGTATATTTTGGGGTGTCTGTGACCTTATTATGATTTTTGACAGCCTCTCTGCTAATAGGTGGGGTTGTGTTCCTGTCCTGCTAGTGGTTTGGCATGGGGTATCCAGCACTGTAGCTTGCTGGTCACTGAGTGGAGCTGGATGTTAGCATTGAGATGGAGATCCCTGGGAGAAGTTTCACTGTTTGATATTACGTGGAGCTTGGAGGTCTCTGGTGGACTAATGCCCTGAAATCGGCTCCCCCACCTCAGATGCTCAGGCCTGACACCCAGCTGGAGCACCTAGACCCTGCCATCCACACAGCTCTAAGAACTGGGAGAAGATTCTCATAAGTTACCTGTCCCAACCTGAGGTAGCGAGTTCCCTGGTCCCAAGTCAACACAGCCAGGAAGTGGCAGAGCTGGGTCTTAAACCTAGATAGTTTGTCTCCAGAGCCTTCTCTCTTCTCACTATAATGGGATTTAACCCAGAGTTCCTTCCATTACTCTGTGTTGTGTTATGCAAGTGCCAATTGTTGTGCTATTTTACGTGGATTTCTTAAGTCAATTCTCAAATTGACTCTGTGAAGTAGGAACTATTATTAGCCGCATCTCAGATCTGGAGTCTCAGACAGAATCAATGCTTGCAAAGAAAATGGTCATCTTCATTCTCCATTCTCCTTCCTCTAGCTCCGGCTGCAATGTCAGAATCAAGGACTGAATGACTGCTGAGGCCCCTCAAAGTGACAAGATCTTACCCCCCTGAGCTGCACTCCCCCCCTTCTCAGCAGAAGTCACAAGTCATCTAAGATTTTCTATGTATAGTATCATGTCATTTGCAAACAGTGACACTTTAACATTTTTTCCAATTTGTATTCCTATTTCTTCTTCTTCTCTGATTGCCATAACTAGGACTTCCAAAACTATGTTGAATAAAAGTGGGTTGACAGTGGGAATCCTTGTCTTTTTCCAGATCTTAGAGAATATGCTTATTTCTGTGGTGTCAACTGTATCTTCTTTTTCGTTTCGAATTTTAGTGATTTGAGTCCTCTCCCTTTTTTTCTTAAGAAGTCTGGCTAAGGTTTATCAATTTTGTTTATCTTTTCAAAGAACCAGCTTTTAGTTTCATTGATCTTTGCTAGTATCTTCTTTGTCTCTATTTCATTTATTTCTGCTCTGAGCTTTATGACTTCTTTCCTTCCTCTATCTTTCTGTTTTGTTTATTCTTCTTTCTCTCATTGCTTTAGGTGTAAGGTTAAGTTGTTTATTTGAGATTTTTCTTGTTTCCTGAGGTGAGATTGTATTGCTATAAACTTTCCTCTTAGAACTTCTTTTGCTGTATACCATAAGTTTTGGATCGTTTTACTTTCATTTTCATTTGTCTCTAGGTATTTTTTGATTTCCTCTTTGATTTCTTCAATGATACATTGGTTGTTTAGTAGCAAATTGTTTATCCTTCACATGTTTACACTTTTTATAGTTTTTTTCTTGTAGTTTATTTCTATTCTCATAGCATTGTGGTAGGAAAAGATGCTTGATATGATTTCAATTTTCTTAAATCTACTGAGGCTTACTTGTGGCCCAGGATGTGGTCAATCATGCAGAATGTTCCGTGTGTACTTGAGAAGAATGTGTAGTCTTCTCCTTTTGGATGTAGTGCTCTATAAATATCCATTAAGTCCATCTGGTCTAAAGTGTCATTTAAGGCCTGTGTTTCCTTATTGATTTTCTGTCTGGATGATCTGTCCACTGACAAAAGTGGGGTGTTGAAGTACCCCGCTATTATTGTTTACTGTTGATTTCTCCCTTAATGACTATTAGTATTTGCCTTATATATTGAGGTTCTCCTATGCTGGGTGCATATATGTTTACTATTGTTGTATCTTCTTGGATTGATCCCTTGATTGTTATGTAGTGTTGTTCTTCTTTGACTCTTATAACAGTTTTTATTTTTAAGTCTATTTTATCTGATATGAGTATTGCTACTCCAGCTTTCTTTTGATTTCCATCTGCATGGAATACCTTCTTCCATACCCTCACTTTCAGTCTCTATGTGTCCCTAGGTCTGAGGTGGGACTCCTGTAAACAGCATATATATGGGTCTTTGTTTTCGTATCCATTCAGCCAGCCTGTGTCTTTTGGTTAGTGCATTTAATCCATTTAAATTTAAGGTAATTATCAATATGTGTGTTCCTGTTGCCATTTTCTTAATTGTTTGGGGCTTGTTTTTGCAGGTCCTTTTCTTTCTTTCCTCTTTTGTTCTCTTCTCTTGTGGTTTGATGACCATCTTTAGTGTTGTGTTTGGGTTGCTTTTTCTTCTTTGTTTGTGTATCTATTGTAATTTTGGGGTTTGCTGTTCCCATGAGGTTTTGATATGGCAGTCTATATATGTACAAGGTTATTTTAAGTTGCTAGTCTCTTTCTCAACCAGAGGAGGTCCTTTAGCATTTGTTGCAAAGCTGGTCTGGTGGTGCTGAATTCTCTTAGCTTTTGCTTGTCTGTAATGCTTTTGATTTCTCCGGCAAATCTGAATGAGAGACTTGCTGGACAGAGTATTCTTGGTTGTAGGTTCTTCCTTTTCATCACTTTAAATATATCATGCCACTCCTTTCTGGCTCACAGAGTTTCTCTTGAGAGATCAGCTTTTAACCTTATGGGAGTTCCCTTGTATGTTATTTGTCCTTTTTCCCTCGTTGCTTTAAATAATTTTTCTTTGTCTTTAATTTTTATCAATTTGATTACTATGTGTCTCGGCGTGTTTCTCCTTGAGTTTATCCTGCCTGGGACTCTGTGCTTCCTGGACTTGGGTGATTATTTCCTTTTCCATGTTAGGAAGTTTTTAAACTATAATCTCTTCAAATATTTTCTTGCGTCCTTTCTCTCTCTCTTCTCCTTCTGGGACCCCTATAATGTGAATGTTGGTGCATTTAATGTTGTCCCAGAGGTCTCTTAGGCTACCTTCATTTCTTCTCATTCTTTTTTCTTTATTCTGTTCCGCAGCAGTGAATTCCACCATTCTGTCTTCCAGGTCACTTATCTGTTTTCTGCCTCAGTTATTCTGATATTGATTCCTTCTAGTGTATTTTTCATTTAGTTCTTTGTTAAACATTTCATCTTCTCAATCTTTGTCTCCATTCTTTTTCTGAGGTCCTGGATCATCTTCACTATCATTATTCTGAACTCTTTTTCTGGAAGGTTGCCTATCTCCACTTCATTTAGTTGTTTTTCTGGGATTTTATCTTATTCCTTCATCTGGGACATAATCCTCGGCCTTTTCACTTTGTCTGTCTTTCTGTGATTGTTGTTTTCATTCTGCAGGCTGCAGGACTGTAGCTCTTCTTGCTTCTGCTGTTTGCCCTCTGGTGGATGAGGCTATCTAAAAGACTTGTGCAAGGGCTTCCCTGGTGGCGCAGTGGTTCAGAGTCTGCCTGCCAATTCAGGGGACACGGGTTCGTGCCCCGGTCTGGGAAGATCCCACATGCTGCGGAGCGGCTGGGTCCATGAGCCATGGCCGCTGAGCCTGCGTGTCTGGAGCCTGTGCTCCATAACGGGAGAGGCCACAACAGTGAGAGGCCTGCGTACAGCAAAAAAAAAAAAGACTTGTGCAAGCTTCCTGATGGGAGGGACTGGTGGTGGGTAGAGGCAGGTGTTGCTCTGGTGGGCAGAGCTCAGTAAAACTTTAATCCGCTTGTCTGCTGATGGGTGGGGTTGTGTTCCCTCCCTGCTGATTGTTTGTCCCCAGCACTGGAGCCTACAGGCTCTTTGGTAGGGCTAATGGAGGGCTCATGCCAATGAGTACTTCACAGAACTGCTGCTGCCAGTGTCCTTGTCCACATGGTGAGCCACAGCTGCCCCCCACTGCTGCAGGAAACCCTCCAACACTAGCAGGTAGGTCTCATTTAGTCTCCTATAGGGTCACTGCTCCTTCCCCTTGGGTCCTGGTGCACACAAGACTTTGTGTGTGCCCTCCAAAAGTGGAGTCCCTGTTTCCCCCAGTCCTATGGAAGTCCAGCAATCAAATCCTGTTGGCCTTCAAAGTCCAATTCTCTGGGATTCCTCTTGGACCCCCAGGTTGGGAAGCCTGGCATGGGACTCAGAACCTTCACTCCAGTGGGTGGACTTCTGTGGTATAATTATTATCCAGTTTGTTAGTCACCTACCCAGAGGTTATGGGATTTGATTTTATCATGATTGCACCCCTCCTACCATCTCACTGTGTCTTCTCCTTTGTATTTGGATGTGGGCTATCTTTTTTGGTGAGTACCAGTGCCTTCCTGTCGATGATTGTTCAGGAGTTAGTTGTGATTCTCATGCTCTCACAAGGAGGAGCGAGCTCGCGTCTGTCTACCGAAAACTACATTTATATTCCTTTTGGATTCTCCTCTCTATCTCATAATTTTGAGTTTATATTTATCATTATTATTACTATTATTGTTAGTACATTGTCCAGGCTTATAATATCTACCTTCTGTATTTCCTTCTGACAAATAAAATCCTATCAACCAAGATGTGGGGGGATAAGATTTGCTTAAAAAATAAACACAATAAAAGAATGGATTAGCTTTAACACACAGAGGCACACGTGCGTGGGCATTGTCACACATATATTTTTAATCTAATCCATTCTTTTTTTAAAAACAAAACCTTATTCACTTATATCCTGGTTGATAGGATTTCATTTGTTTTGTTTTTTCTCAAAGTGACCATGGGCGTTATCTTAGCTTCTACCTGTCTGAGCACTTCGATTGCCTCTATTTGAATGACAACTTATTTGTCTGTAAACTCTCAGATTACACTTTTTGTTCCTCAGAACTTTCTATGTATTACTTCATTATCTTATGGCATTCTATAAGACTCTTGTAGAAGTCTGAGAACCATTATAAACGCTTCCCCTTTGAAAAAGACTTGAGATTAATGCCTGAAAACTTGTAGAATTCTTTCTTTATTCTTGAATTTCAGAAATTTTATAGGCAATCTCTGTTAATCATTTTGTATCAAATTTCCTGAAATACTGTGTAACACTTTTAATCCAAACTATTATTTTTCCTTTATTTCAGTAATTTTCTATGTTAGCAAATATCTGAGGACTTTTTTTTCTGTTCGAATGTGTTCATTCCTTTACTTCATGGACCCCATCTTGCTCATTTCAAATGCTGCTGTACATTGAGTTGGTCTTTTCTAAGTGTTTTAATTTTAGTTACTGATATATCCCTCTGCCTTCAATTGGACTAGTCTCTGGAAACTTTCCTCTCTACCATCAACTCAGTTTTCTGACATAATTTTCTTATTCATTGTTATGTTTAAAAAATTAATGCTGCAAAGGTCTCGTGGGTTTTTTCCTCATTTTATATTCTTAACTCCACAAATTCTGGGTTGTTTTTTTTTAATTTTTGATTCCTTATTTTAAAATTAATTTCTCCTTTGCATTTCTCTTTCAGTTCTTTTTTCCTTAGGCTTTTCTAGAGACAAAATACGATTAGTTAAAACTTAATAAGCACTGATGATCTGCCAGATACTGTTCTTCATGTAATAATGTTTAATTTTCCTACAAAAAATCCTGGAGGAAAATGCTAGTGTTAGCCTCATATTAGATATGACAAAATGAAAAAAACATACCCATTAAATTACTCGCCAAAAATGACACTGGATCTGGCAGTCAACCCCATCAGTCTGGTTTATGAAGACTGTGTGTTTATTCACTGTACTAAAATGCATGGTGCTTCTGTGAATTTTTTTCTGTTTATTGTTGTTGCTGTTGTTCTTGTTTTCCAGAATGAAATAGTCATCATTCTTCCAGAATGTACTTTGGCTGTTTGTTTATTCCATTCTTTGTTCCTTTCCTCCATCTTTTTGATTTAGTAGTAGTAGATAACTACCATTTTCTCATGTACTTTTATATCTTGTTCTTTTTTTTAATACTGACAATTATATCAATATTATATAATTGTTCCAAAACAGTGTACATGAATTTTCATTCCTTTCCATAATAATTGCTTTCCCTTCTGGAAGAACTTCATTTTAAAGACATGGTATTGTATGAACATTAGTTAAGAGAATGTTTTGTTTGTTTTGATTTTGATGACATCTATTCCTTTCATTGAATTGTGTAGTAAGGGAATTCTGTGATCTCTCTTCATTCAGTTTTCCTACCACAGAAGACTCCTAGTTGTCTATATGTGGTTGGTTTCTAAGAATATGCACTTTTGGTTCAGCTAGTTAAATTGTTACATATGAAACTTATGAATAAGCCCAGATTGTGTCATTGACATTTACTTTGATCTAGGCATAATAAAAACCTAAGTAATTAAATTCTTACCTTAAATGCATTGTTTAACATACACAATTATACTGATCCCAAAGTGATTAAAATACTGACATCTTTATCTTTAGTTGTTACAAAGGATCCTGAATAGAAAGTATTCTTTTTTATATGGAAACAGAATTGCAATTTTATAAAAGAAATGGCTAATGATATATAATAATAATACCATGAATATAATATCATGATAGATATTATATTACCATTATTTAAAATCTTACTCTTACTATGGTTATGAATACTGAACAGCTTTACTGGTAACTAAGATTTAAATCCTTTCTTGATTATATCTTTATAGAAACATTGAGCTTTATGATTTTTGTCTTTGAAATTTAATTTTTGGCCAAGACTACTAAGAAAAAAATGAGATAAAAATGCTGCAGAATATAAGAAACTATTATTCTACATACTTTTAATTTCATATTAATATGCTAAAAGGAGAACTAATGCAAAGATAATCTCACAAGTATAATTGATGATACCAAGGCCCATGAACATTGTAGGAATATTTAAATATGTATTTTAACAATTAAAAACAATCACAAATTCTTTAAACTATGATCTCTGAAGTCTGCACAGACTAATTCAAGTAGAAATTAAGACATAAATGTAAGAAAAATATGAGAAAAAATATATATACACATACTTATACCTATATATACATACATATGTATATACACGCACACACATATATACAGGACACACACACACTCCCATACATACTCCTTTGTCAGAGCCAGGCGACTGGCCTCACATGTGATCTGCAGACTGAGGGTTGTCTCTGATGAGCAGGAGTCTTCAGAGAAGTCTTTCCCCTGTTCTGCTTTTCTAAGAAAATTTAGACATAACTAACCTAAACTTCGGGGAGTAGAGGGAAAAGCAATCTATATGCTGATAGTTTGCATTCAAATTATTTTTAATTGTGTCCTAGTTTCACCATCGTTTTAACACCAACCTTTTCTTTACCAATTATCTTATTTTATTTCCCCTCTTTCTCCTCTAGTCTGCTTTCCAATTCCCACCCTTCTTAAAACCTATTTTTTTTTTAAAACCTATTTTAACACTTCTGTGATTCTTTGCTCTATGTCCCATGATAAAAAAAAAGAGAACTCATGGAGCAAGACCTGTGCAAATATTTTAAGATGTATGTATGTGTAAATACCTTAATCTTTTCTTTTAATTTTTTAAACTTTTTTTGATATTTTCAAATTTTCATTTTGACCTTTAAGATTCTTTTTCTTCTTCTCAGTGTAAATTCCAAGTTGGAGATATTCTCATTTTTAGCCAATAACTTGACTTTCTCCTTGTAACCTTTCTTTCCATGTTGGAAAGCAAGTGAAGGAACAAAAGTAGGAAATGATCTTGCTTCAGTAAATTGGGTTCATAAAGTCTTTCTTTTTCTCTTGTAACATGGTAGGAAAAAGAGCTTTATACCCAATAATACCCAATAATCTTTATACCCAATAATCTTCACACTGACCATTTTCTATACAGCAACCAATCTGGTAGGCATAAAATATTAATACTTCCCACATCATGAGTTAGGGCTGAGTAGTTAGTAATAAAAAATGAAATTTAAAGTAAAATTAGCTGGATTTTTAAAATGTTATTTAAAATACAAAACTACTAATGCTTTTAAAATAAAAAACTACTAATACAAAACTACTAAGCTCTGTATAATGTCTAGCTGATTTTTAGTAAAAACTTGGCTTCAAAAGTTACTCCATAGCTTATATTTTCACCAACTTATAAATCAAGTATCAAGATTTTTAAACTGTAATTTTCTTCTACCTTCTAATACCAGAACACCATCTATTTGAGTGATTCTCAACCTTTCATTTTATCTGGTAATTCATAGAATTTTCAAATTTCTCTCACTAAAGACGGTAAAGCTCAATTTTTAAAGTTCAATAAATAAGATTAGGGTTTGTGTGAAAAACGTGAGTAGAGGGAGATATAGGATGACCTGCATTGGAGAAAAGAGGCAGATAATTCAAAAAGGTTCACATTTTCTACTCTCCACATCCTACTTCCATCCCCAGGAGTCAATTTTATTGTCTATTAAAAAGTAAAAATGTAGGTGTCATACATAAATTACTTTTAGTTTGGGTATAAAGCTCTTTTTCCTACCATGTTACAAGAGAAAAAGAATTTACTGAAGCAAGATCATTTGAAGCAAGATCATTTCCTACTTTTGTTCCTTCACTTGCTTTCCAACATGGAAAGAAAGGTTACAAGAAAACTTTAAAGCATCAAATGCTACTTTTGAAAAAGTAACAAACCAAAGTGAATCCTTAAGCAGTTTTTTCAAGAGATATCACAACAGTTTAAATATGACATGACCAACAAAATCATTTTGCTTTAAAAAATTATTATCCTATCTCTTTGTAGAATAAACATGTTTTTGAAAGAGAATTCTTCCACAGTCTAGCTAGCAACATTAGACCACTACAGAAAAGCTCTACTGCAATAGTAGTTGGGAAAACAAACTAGAGACAATTAAATAAGAATAATAAAATTATAAAGTAATTTAAGTTTGAAATTGTAGGTTACATATTAATAATAAAATAATTTCACTCTTTATTGTTTTTCATAGATTTTCAAGTCTATATTTACCAAATCACAGCTAGTAGGTCAAGTTGTATTTGGGTGAGCAGTGATTTTTTGGAATAAGATTCTCAAACGCAAGAGTACACTAAAAGTCAGTAAACGTAAAACAAAAGAAAAATCCCCTAAAAGATCTGGTATACTTTAGGGACCACAGTGGTATGGATCAACAAGCATTTATGGAGCAACTGTTATGAGCCAAAAAGTCTATTAGTATTCCTTCAGGATTCGCAATACGAAAATGAAAAGGAAAAAAAACCCACACACACACAATTTAACAGACAAATAAAAGATATTTAAATAAACAGTAAGTTTATTTAGAGAAATAACAAAATCAAATGATTACCAAGCACTAAAACAAATGCTTATTAGAAATTGGCAGGAGAGAAGTAATCTAAAATTTGTCAATCTAAACTGGAAAACAAGGACTGAGGCCATTTCAACTTTATGTTCCTTCACACATATTGAGTCCCAGCTTTGTCATATATTACCTGGGCTACTATTGAGGCAAGTTATTTATCATCTTAGTGCCTCTGCTGTCTCACATGAAAAACAAGGATAATAGAATTATTATGTGAAAAAGGGAATTAACACTTGAAAGCAATAGTTAGTGCAATATTAAGTGCTAAATAAATATTTGAGATCCACATTCCCTTCAAATGATAAAGTATATTTACTTAATTTGCAATTTTCCTAGGGTAAATCTACAAATCTACCGATCGACAAAATTAATTTACTCACACAAATTAGAAGGTATTCCCTGTATACACCTGTTGATGTCACATTATATTTATTGCTAAAGAAGAAAGCCTGGTTCATTGTAATCAGACTGTAGCCCATAGAGCGATGCCTTGCTACTTCATGAAAAGCCCCTGGTAAGTCAGAGACAAGCAGAGGACTAAAAACAGAGGGATGTCTGTGACTGTGGTGACCTCCATACCGAGTCAGTGCAGGAAAAGTGGAAAAGCCAGTGACAACAGAAGGAAACTGTTAGAAAGCACATAGTAGGAACTCTTTTCTACCTAACTTAGTCCCATTCTAATATTCTGAAAAAAAGAGATTTAAGAAGTAGATATGTGAAAGAAATAAAAGGAATCCAAATCTGAAAAGAAGTAAAGCTGTCACTGTTTGCAGATGACATGATACTATACATAGAGAATTCTAAAGATGCTACCAGAAAACTACTAGAGCTAATCAATGAATTTGGTAAAGTAGCAGGATGTAAAATTAATGCAAGAAATCTCTGGCCTTCCTACACACTAATGATGAAAAATCTGAAAGAGAATTTAAGGAAACACTCTCATTTACCACTGCAGCAAAAAGAATAAAATACCTAGGAATAAACCTACCTAAGGAGACAAAAGACCTGTATGCAGAAAACTATAAGACACTGATGAAAGAAATTAAAGATGATACAAATGGATGGAGAGATATACCATGTTCTTGGATTGGAAGAATGAACATTATGAAAATGACTCTACTACCCAAAGCAATCTACAGATTCAATGCGATCCCTATCAAACTACCACTGACATTCTTCACAGAACTAGAACAAAAAAGTTCACAATTTGTATGGAAACACAAAAGACCCCGAATAGCCAAAGCAATCTTGAGAAAGAAAAACAGAGCTGGAGGAATCAGGCTCCTTGACTTCAGACTATACTACAAAGCTACAGTAATCAAGACAGTATGGTAGTGGCACAAAAACAGAAATACACATCAATGGAACAGGATAGAAAGCCCAGAGATAAACCCATGCACATATGGTCATCTTATCTTTGATAAAGGAGGCAAGAATATACAATGGAGAAAAGACAGCCTCTTCAATAAGTGGTGCTGGGAAAACTGGGCAGCTACATGTAAAAGAATGAAATTAGAACACTCCCTAACACCATCCACAAAAATAAACTCAAAATGGATTAAATACCTAAATGTAAGGCCAGAAACTATCAAATTCTTAGAGGAAAACATAGGCAGAACACTCTATGACATAAATCACAGCAAGATCCTTTTTGACCCACCTCCTAGAGAAATGGAAATAAAAACAAAAATAAAATAATGGGACCTAATGAAACTTAAAAGCTTTTGCACAGCAAAGGAAACCATAAAGAAGACAAAAAGACATCCCTCAGAATGGGAGAAAATATTTGCAAACAAAGCAACTGACAAAGTATTAATCTCCAAAATTTACAAGCAGCTCATGCAGCTCAATATCAAAAAAACAACCCAATCCAAAAATGGGCAGAAGACTTGTCAACAAACACATGAAAGAAATGCTCAATATCATCAATCATTAGAGAAATGCAAATCAAAACTACAATGAGATATCATCTCACACCAGTCAGAATGGCCATCAGCAAAATATCTACAAACAATAAATACTGGAGAGGGTGTGGAGAAAAGGGAACCCTCCTGCACTGTTGCTGGGAATGTAAATTGATACAGCCACTATGGAAAACAGTATGGACGTTCCTTAAAAAACTAAAAATAGAACTACCATACGACCCAGCAATCCCACTACTGGGCATATACCCTGAGAAGACCGTAATTCAAAAAGAGTCATGTACCACAATGTTCATTGCCAGGACATGGAAGCAACCTAAGTGTCTATCGACAGATGAATGGATAAAGAAGATGTGGCACATATATACAATGGAATATTACTCAGCCATAAAAAGAAATGGAATTGAGTTATCTGTAGTGAGGTGGATGGACCTAGAGTCTGTCATACAGAGTGAAGTAAGTCAGAAAGAGAAAAATAAATGCCGTATGCTAACACATATATACGGAATCTAAAAAAAAAAAAAAAAAAGGTCATGAAGAACCTAGGGGCAAGACAGGAATAAAGACACAGACCTACTAGAGAATGGACTTGAGGACATGGGGAGGGAGAAGGGTAAGCTCGGACAAAGTGAAAGAGTGGCATGGACATATATACACTACCAGATGTAAAACTGATAGCTAGTGGGAAGCAACCACATAGCACAGGGAGATCAGCTCGGTGCTTTGTGACCACCTAGAGGGGTGGGATAGGGAGGGTGGGAGGGAGGGAGACGCAAGAGGGAAGAGATATGGGGATATATGTATATGTATAGCTGATTCACTTTGTTATAAAGCAGAAACTAACACACCATTGTAAAGCAATTATACTCCAATTAAAAAAAAAAAAGAACTAGATATCTGATATTTTATGTGATCATTTTCAGTAACTCATAGACTTTGGTCTCTCTAAATCAAGCAATCTATGTACTAACTGCTTATAAAACATTTTACTAGCATCATTTATACATTTTTGGTGATGTTTGAAAAACACTAAATGTTTTCTTAAATTGTGGATATAATTTTAACTGGATGAGTTTATGTTACACACCTTTTGTGTGCCATTTTGGCACACTGAGTAGTTTTTCACTAAAACTCCCTCCATTCCCCTAATCCCTGTCAAAAACTGTGAGGGATCTAACACTTTACTATATGTGCTGGTATTACCTGACCAAAATTTAGTTTCATGAATGCTGACGAAAGACACAAGATCCCTGCGTCAGAAACAAAGTCCTTTATTATTCATGACAATAGTTGTTAGAAGTGTCAACATGTGCGTGAGTTCTGAGTCCTAATTCTCACAGGGTGACACACAGATGGCCAGATGATGCCTGCACATGCAATAGGGGTGTACAACAAAAGAGGAAAACTGAGCTTAGCAACCTTGAATCTTTTAAAGTGGAAAGTAAGCCTGCCTAAAGTTTGCCTCAGAGGGAAACATTATTACCCTGGGGAGTAAACAAATCTGCTTTTTGTTCAGGAGAGAGACACTAAATATATCTTCTAAGACAGAATGTTCACTCTACAGATATCCTTGAAAAGGTAATCTGAAATCAGAGGCAGACAGTGTCTCTGCTCACAAGAAACAGAAAAGATCCATGAAGTATTTCCCAACAGCCTCCAGGCCTATCATAATACTGATTAAGAGTTTATTCTAAATTTACCTTGAGGCATAAGCTGTCTTTTCCTATTTGGAGTTAATTCAAAGTTCCTAGAGAAACAAAGAGGACAAATGGAAGAAAATGTTGTAAATTTATTTAAGCTAGATAATGTAGAGCATTACGTAGAGTCTGAATTGTGTCATATGTCCCAAAATGCCAAAGCCAGAATTTAAAACCAAAATTTTAATAGTTTACTTTTTAACTACTACGATAATATATTTCCCTACTACTTTAGAGAAAGTTGTGTATGTCTGAAGAGTGCCTGTCTTTGGGAATAAAAAGTATAGATTTTCATGTTGTAGGAAAACTGCATTTGATTTATTTTAAGAAACTTAGATTCTAACTGTGTTGAGATTTGAACTATGGATGTACTGATACATAGAGTTATATAAATTAACATAGTAAAAATCATTCTTTTTCTCTTGTTTATGTTCTCAGAGTAAACGAAAATACTATGATAAAAGTAGAATACTGTAAATAAAATTAATCAACTTTTAGTATTGAGTACTGCATTGAAAATGCACATAATTTATATCTGAAGGAATACAATTTTTCTTGTATGGTAATTTATATGCATTATATTGACCATTATCAGGTAGGGATGGGTGGTTACTGACAGAAACACAACCATGAAGAGCCCCTTTCTGCTGTAAAGACTCCTGGGCCTCACCAGACAAAAGACCAGGAAAGAATGATGAGCCCTCTACATTTCCAAGATTGCCGCCTTATAGGACAAACATATGCCTCACATGTATATGCTTTTTGATTATCTAAGTGCACAATTTATCTACCACAAAACGTTAGTTGAAGACTGATCATAAGCTACAAACCAGCATAGTCCCAAGTTCTCTAGAGGATATGTGCTCAATAAATACAAACTACTAGCTCTAGCAAAGAAATAAATATCTTCAATGGAATTTAATGATGTATACAATGATAACTAGTTTTTATAGTGGTTTACAATTTTTAAAGCATTTTCACACATTATATTTTTATTCAAAATTGTTTTATGAGCATTATTCCCCCTTTTGAGTAATGTTAACTAATGACTATTCACATCATTTCCTCTACCTGGATGGTCTTCTTTCTGTTACTGCAATTCAAACCTCACCATTCAAGGCTCAATTAAAATATAGTATCTTCCATTAATCCTTTTCAGCAGTATTCAGGCATGTTGCTTCTCTCTCAATTAATAATGCATCTTGCCTTAAATGCTCATTGGGCAATCAAACACATGATGTCATGTGATACCAAATTACTGTCATCACATTTTACTTAACACTCTTCTCATGAATTTTAGAGAAATATCTCCAACTTTTTTTGAGTATCTAATAGATGAAGTGATCTTTTATAATTCCTGGCATCTGCTATGATGACCTAAGTGCCTTTGAAGTAATCAATAAATATTTGTTGATTACCATTTTTTATTAAGTACTTATATCTGCATCCCAACCAATAGTTGAGAATAATGCCTGTCATGTTTTCAACTCATTAGCTGAAATTATAGATGTTCTTCTAAAATTTTATTTTCACTGTTATAAAACCTTCAAATTTATTTCTCTTCCAATGTAATTTTCTGCCTAAAACATCAAGTATCCTTTATTTTAATAATACAATTCATATATTGTAAATATGATGAATTAGGCAATGAAGATCAACATAAAATATCAATTTTTTTCCTGCAAAAATTTAAGATATATTTTTAAATGTACTAGTCCACAAATATTTCTGAAGTACTGAATATCTTATTTTCAAATTATTATTAGAAAAGATAAAATAACTAACATTTATTAAAACTATTTGGCATCAGGTACTGTCTATAAGAACTTTCCATGTATTAAATAACATCAATAATTTAAAATTTCAGGTGAGAAACGTGTGGTTAAATAATCTGGCCAAAGTCTTACAGCTAGTTATTTGTGGTGGAGGGTGACCCAACCCAAGACAGAAGTACTTTGACTACACAGAATACATACTTTTGTTTTTGTTGTTGTTGTTTTGTTTGCAACGTTTTTTGCCTTTTTTTTTTTTTAACTTTTACTGGAGCATAGTTGACTTACAATGTTGTGTTAGTTTCAGGTGTATAGCAAAGTGAATCGGTTATACATAGACATATATCCACTCTTTTAGATTCTTTTCCCATATAGGTCATTACAGAGTATTGAGTAGATTTCCCTGTGCTTTATCTAAACTAAAACATTTTATTTTAAAACTAAAACTCAAGCTGAGATAATGTAAATGTGTAAAAGTAAACAGAATATTCAGAAAACAAACAAAATTTCCATATTGAAGTGACTATCTGACATATTGTATTATTTACATTTATTTTCAAACATCTTTTGTCAAAATGTTATCATTTTATAAGAAAATTTGGGGGGTTTTCTTTTCTAACAATTAAGCTTTAGCTAAGAACTGAGATATCTCACCAAGGTTCTACTGATAGGTTTTAAAATCAGATGATTCCCAAAGACTCCATTTGTATTTTTTGAAGTACTTTATAGAAGGTTGATTTAATTGTTGGAGTAACACTTTTTAATGCTAAGGACAGGGTAAATTTTTCTCTTTCTGATCAAAATATTTTAAGTGTCACTATTCAAGACTCACTTTCAATAAAGCTTTAAAAGTTGAGAAGCAGGAAATGCCATTTTACTCTTCATTGCTAGTGAAGGAACTGACCTGTTAAATCATATCAGTCAGACAAAAGCAAAAACATGTATCCTGCCATTAGTGATCAATTCTTTTTGTGACACACACCATGATTCCTCAAATCTTAAACTTGTTACTTGACCTCCTAATCAATAAATGAGCACTCTTTCTTTAAAGCAGTCCCTGGTTACCTTTTTCTGTAAGTGAAAATACTATTAAGAATGATGAAAGCTGAAGACGTGCAACTTGCAGTTACGAAATAAGTGAGTCACAGTACAGTATGGAGAATATACTCAATAATAATGTAATATCTTTGTATGATGATGGAGATGGTCAAAAGGTACAGACTTCCACTTATAAGATAAATAAATACTAGGGATATAATGTTCAATATGATTAATATAATTAACACTGCTTTTTTTCCTAAAAAAATTCAAGTATAGTTGATTTACAGTATTTGTTAGTTTCAGGTGTACAGTATAGCAATTCAGTATTTTTGCAAATTATATTTCATTATAGGTATTATAAGATAATGGGTATAATTCTCTCTATGCTATACAGTATATCCTTGTTGTCTATCTATTTTACATATAGTAGTTTGTATCTGTTAATCCCATACCTCTACTTTATTGCTCCCCCCTTTCCTCTCCCCTTTGGTAACCACAAGTTTGTTTTCTGTATCTGTGTCTGTTACTGTTTTACATATACATTCATTTGTATTATTTTTTAGATTCCATATATAAGTGATATTATACAGTATTTGTCTTTCTCTGACTTATTTCACTCAGCATAATATTCTCTAGGTCCATCCACGTTGCTGTAAATGACAGTATTTCATTCCTTTTTATGGCTGAACAATATTTCACCATGTATATGTACTACATCTTCTTAATCCAATTGTCTGTTGATGGGGACGTGGGTTGGTTGCTTCCATGTTTTGACTATTGTAAATTGTGCTGCTATGAATATTGGGGTGTATGTATATTTTCAAACACTGCAGTATATTATATATGAAATTTGTTAAGGCAGTAAATCCTAAGAGTTGTCATTACAAGGAAAACATATTTTTTCCTTTCTTTTATTTTGTATCTATATGAGATTATGGATGTTCTCTAAATTTACTGGGTAATCATTTTATGCTGTATGTAAATCAAATCACTCTGCTGTATACCTTAAACTTACAGTACTGTATGTCGATTACAACTCAATAAATCTGGAAGAAAAAAATTTTTTATTAAAAATACATGTTTTATACATTTATTAGATAATTAATTTCTTATTTTGTATCCTAATTTATTTCAGTTGTCCATTTTCCTAAAAAAAAAAATGATGAAATCTAAACATCTTTCAGAGCCATGAATTTTAAATCCTGGAAAACCTCAATTTCTTGTTTTCTCAGGAGTACCTCTTCTCTGACATGCAACAGTTTTACTGTGTTCCAGTTTGGTTCCTTCACAAAACACTTCTGAATTATACCACTTAGGTATTAGCAGAAAATAAGTCTCTTATAATTTATGTTTTAACAGAAAGTCTTACTTTACACTATTCCTACACAGGAAACCAAGTATAAAAATCACCCGATATGTGACTTTACCAAGTATGATACTGCCATCAAGTGGACCACAGTAAGACTAACAGTACAAAATACTGAAGCCAAGTTCCTTTGACAGGTGGCCTATACCTGATATGGAGTACCATATAATAAGAATACATAAAATAATTTTAAAAAATTATCTCAGAGGTGAATATTAAGTAATATTTTACATATTTGTTTTCAATATAGCACTGATATTCTGCAACTGAATAAATTTATGCTGCAATTGAATAAAGTTTGGATGATAAAAAGGCAAAAAAAAACCGTAAGTTCTCTAATCATTCACTATTGATTTAAAAAAGGTAGACCTCACCACTTTTACTAGGTCCTTAGAAAGTAATTGTATAACCTCCTTGAATTCTCCAAATAGAATTGATTGATCAGAATGTTTTCTGCAGGTCTATTTCTATAAGAACCTATTAAGCTAAGCTCACTTTATGTCTGCCTTAAATTCCCTGAAATTTCAAAACCTTGTAATATAGAAAACCTCTGAAAGTTATAGTGCTAATACCATAGATTTATTTAGCTTGTCTGGCAGATTAAATACTAGTCTCTCTTCTAAAATATTACCAGAAATTATTACAGAAATGAAAAAAATATACTTAGTGCATGGATGTATAGGATATCTGTACTGGATAAATAGATGAATTAATTATACTCAAATCCAAAAAAAGCAAAGATAGTAGAGCACAGGGAGATCAGCTTGGTGCTTTGTGACCACCTAGAAGGTGGGAGGGAGACACAAGAGGGAGGGGATATGGGGATATAAATATACGTATAGCTGATTCATTTTGTTACACAGCATAAACTAACACAACAATGTAAGGCAATTATACTCCAATAAAGATGTTAAAAAAAAAGACAAATTAAAAACAATAAGTAAAGTTTACTGTCTTGCCTGTAGGTTGTAAATTGATTATCTCATTCAGTCCTTGCTTCAAATCTATGAGGTTGGTATTATCATCTTGATTTTGAAGATAAAGAAACTCAGGCTTAGACATTTAAACTTGACGTTCCAAAATCACATAGCTAATAAATGTTTAAGCCATGGCAGTCTGATTCCCAAACACCAGCTCTTAATCACTACACTATAAACTATAGAGATTAGATTAATTTTCATATAAAACTCATACAGTTATCCATTTCAGAAAATTTTATAAATACAGTATCATAATATTTCTCAATTTAAAATAACTGCAAACATTGCAATTACATTAAGTACAATTAGTTCCTAATATTAATAATTAGTGAATGAATAAATAATTCATTCTTAAAAGGAAAATTCAACCCTACATATAAGTTGTGGGATAGAAAAAATGTTGTCAGTCTTAAAATGCTAGAAGTTATAAAATAGTATAGCTACACAAATACTAAAAAATTCCAAATACAGAGTAGATGCATATGTTATCTTCTATATACTTTAAGTTGTACAAACTGTTCATTTTATTGAAGGAAACAGAGTAATTTGTCAGAATAAATACAGAAATGTTCTTATGAATTATGTACTCTTGATAAAGACATATGATGTAAAATAAATCAAATAATACAGTTAAAACTTCAAAATATAATGATTTGTAAATAGCCAGTTAAGACAGTGAGCTTGTCACCAATGCCCCCCAAATAAGCCAATTCACATTTGACTATTTCTAACATGAAAGTAATCTTTGCATCCTAGCAACGGGTAATTTATATTTACAATAATTCACAATAGTCCTTTGGCACCCATAAGGTCCTTGGAAACATTTTCTATCGAACTGGTTCAGCAAGTGCAGAAGTTAGTAAATTCCACCACAAGTGACATTAAATCAGCATCTGAACAGATGACAAGAACCAAGGTGATTTCTCTTTCAATAATGTTGCAAAATATATAATCACAGTGTAAAAAGAATATTTGTGCATATTCTCTACCACATGGCCACAGAGTAGTGGAAAGAAAACAGACTCTACAGCCTTAACACATACCTCCTCATCTCAGTTTCAGCACTTAGTGGAGTGTGTGAGAAATTCAACAGGTTATTTATGCTCACTGAAACCTGCCTTTCCTCATCTGAAAATAGGGGAAATAACTCATAGTTCATTACAGATAATGCAGGATTATGAGAACTAAGCAAAATAATTATTATGAATTACATGTCACAAGTAAATAAATATCTGTGCCAGCAATATAACAATGTGGATTAAATAATTTAAATTAAACCATCACCTGGATGATCTTTCTTTCTCTAGTTTGTTAGCCTGTTCCTTTTAGGAAATGCATCTATTTAGTAAATGGGAATGATGAGTTCCATTGTCCCAAGGAAAGAATTTATAGGCATATGTGTTCTTTTAAAAGAGTATTTCTTTTTATAGACACAGCTGAATATAGTAGATAGAGAATTGGTTCTTGTCCAGAAATCTTCAGTCTCCCTTAACTGGGTGTGTGATCTTAGAAAAATAAACTATTTGAGGTTCTCCTTCTTTTAGCAGAGTTAATGAGATTGCCTAGAAAGAATGAAATAGTGGAACCAGGGAGAGTAATATAGGGTGTGGAGGGGAAAAAAAGGCTTTGAATTTAGAGATAAATCTGTTTCTGGTTAAGCAACAATGATACGAACTGGAAAGAATAAAGAAACTGAGAAAAGCCAACATTTGCAATATGGTGAAATTTCTAATAGACACAGAATCTTCCTGCTAGAAAGAAAACCTAAAGTTATCTAAATTTTATTTGGAAAATTCTGGGGGCACATATTACTTGGTTGTTACAGTATTTAAAGGGATGGGAAAATCTGTGACAACGCCCAGCACAAGAACTGTCAAACAAGAGGCATTAATACTTTTAATTGGATATAAATTTGAAGATATAAAAGTTGTCCTATGTTTAACATCATTCAGAAATCAAGAATCACTTGAAAGAAAATCACTAAAGAAGGTTGGTGCCATGAAAATTCCTCTAATAAAATTCATTTTTGTAAACATTATAATCAATAGACTATACCAGGATATATCCAAAATATTATCTTTCAGTGAATAATTGAAAAGGAATTCTACCTAAGTCACATTTAACTTTGCACTAAATTTCTGATTTAATTTCCTTGATACATCCAAAATATGTACTAGATTATTATCTTCTGTTATTAATTTCAACAATGTTATAAAGCTGAAAATTTCTCTCAGTTAAAAGCCATAATTTGAGACTCATTAAATAAATACTTAATGATTTCTTCATTAAATATTTATTATTGCTAATTTTCTATCCCCATCTATCCTTTTTATCTTAATTATAGGTTCATAATTTCCACATTTGTTAAGTTATATTTTCAATACAATAAAAATGTCAAACCTCAAATATGCAAATAAAGAGCTGAGACTTTTAACATACTAACTCTTTAATAATCTATTGGTATTTTTATTGCCATTGCATTGCATTTTTTTGACTTTATTTTTTAGAGCAGTTTTATATTCACAGCAAAACTGAAAGGAAGATAACAGAGGTTTCCCCTTATATCCTCAACTGCTATACACGCACCGTCTCCCCAGTTAACAACAGCTCTCCAAAGGCAGTATACTGACTTACTGTAACTGACAAACCCTCCAAAGGCAGTATACTTACTAAAACCCTCCAAAGGCAGTATACTTACTGTAACTGACAAACCCTCCAAAGGCAGTATACTTACTTACTGTAACTGATAAACCTACATGGACACATCATTATCACCTAAAGTCTATAGTTTACATTAGGATTTATTATTGGTGTTGTACATTCTACAGTCTAGGATTTGGACAAATGTATAATAACATGTATCCATCATTATAGTAACACACAGAGTAATTTTACTGCTCTAAAGATCGTCTTTGCTCTATTAATCCCTCCTGGCGACCGCTGATCTTTTTACTATCTCCATAGTTTCGCCTTTTCTAGAAGGTCACATATTTGGAATTATATAGTATATAGCCTTTTCAGATTGGCTTCTTTCAGGTGGTAACATGCATTTAAGTTTTCTCCATGTCTTTTCATGGCTTGGCAGCTCATTTCCTTTTAGTACTGAATAATATTCCATTGCCTGAATGTACCACAGTTTATCCATTCACCTACTGAAGGACATCTTGGTTGCTTCCAAGTTTTGGCAATTATGAATAAAGCTACCATAAACATCGATGCACAAGTTTTTATGTGAATGTGCTTCCATTTCCTAGGAGCATAGACCTTATGGTAGCAGTATGTTTAGTTTTGTAAGAAACTGCCAAACTGTCTCCCTAAGTGGCTGCACCATTTTGTATTCACACCAGCAATGAATGACAGTTCCTGTTGCTCCGCATTCTCATCGGCATATAGTGTTGTCAGTGTTCTGAATTTTGGCCATTCTAATAGATGTGTAATGATATTTCACTGATGTTTTAATTTGCATTTTCCTGATGATGAAGATGACGTTGAACATATTTTCATATGCTTACTTGCCATTTGTATACTTTTATTTGTTACAGTATCTGCTCAGGGTTGTGCCCATTTTTTAAATATACATATTCGAGGAGTTTTATATTTGTGTTTTACATTTGGGTGTGTGATCCATTTTGAGTTAATTTTTGTAAGGGGGTAAGATCTGTGTCTAGATTTACTTTTTGTATGTGTATGTCCAGTTGCTCCGGCACCATTTGTTGAAAAGATTATCTCTTTCTCCATTGTACTGTCTTTGTTTCTTTGTTAAAGATCAATAGGGTATTTTTATGTGGGTCTATTTCTGGGATCTCTATTCTGTCCCATTAATCTAGTTGTCTATTATTCTGACAACACCACACTGTCTTCATTACTGCAGCTTTGTATTGAATTTTGAATATAGAGATATTAATTAAAAAAATGAAAATCACTTTCATTTTGATGCATTTCAGGCACAGTTTTCTTCCTAATTTGGTGAGATATTTTTCTCTAACTATACCAACTCCATGTAAATTAAACAATTTCCTCCAGTGGTAACATTTTTTCAGACTATATTACAATATCACAACCAGGATATTTAGATTTAGATTTGTTCAGGTTTATGATCCAAAATTTGGTTATTTTGGTGATTGTTCCATAGCACGAGGGGAAAAAGAAGTATTCTGGTATTGTAGGGTAGAGTGCTCTATAAATAGTAAATAAAACCTGTTGGTTGACTGTGTTTTTCAGATCTACAACCTTGCTGATTTTCTGTGTTGTAGTTCTATCAGTTGCTAATAAGAGTGATGCTGGAGTTTCAAAATATAATTATGGGTTTTCCTATTTCTTCTTTCTGCTATATTAGTCTTGCCTCATGTATATCAAGGATCTACTGTTTAGGATTAAGTCTTCTGGGCAGATTAATTCTTTTATGATATGTGATGTTCCTCTTTTTCTGTGCTAATTTTCTTTGTTCTGGAGTAAGTTTTATGAGATATTAATAGAGTCACTCCCAATTTTTTATATTAATGTTTGCATAGTATATCTTTATTCATGTTTTTCCTTTCAACCAACCTATGCCATTATGTTTGAAGTGAGTGTCTTATAGAGAGCATGTACTTGGGTCATGTTTTGTTATCCATTCTGTCAACTGTTATCATTTAATTGATGTACTTAGACCACTTATGTTTAAGATAATTATTGATATGTTGGGGTTTAAATCTGCCATCTCATTATTTCTTTTGTTTCTTTTGTTTCTTGTTCCTCTGTTTCTCATTTTTTGTTTCTCTGTGGTAACCAACATTTTTTATGATTACATCTTACAGTGTTTTTGAATATATCTTTTTGTGTAATTTCTATAGTGGTTGCTCAAGGTGTTACAATATACACATGTGACTTAAAACCAGCTATTGGTATTAATGTTTCACTGCTTCAAGTGAAATGTGGAAATCTCAATTCCATTTAGGACACTTTACCTTCCCCCCTTTAAATAGAATTGTCTTAAGAATTAGACGGTGTAAAAATTTCTGTCTCGGTTATTAAATGTGATTTGTAAAGTTCATGAAGAAAAGGATAGTCTATTATATATACCCATATCTCTGCTCTTTCTGTTGTTCTTTCTTCCTTCCTGATGCTCCAAGATTCTTTCTTTAACCCTTTCCTTTCTATTTGAAGACGTTCACTTAACAAACCTTTAACTGTAGGTCTGTTAGTGACATATTCCTTTAGTTTTTCCTTCATTTGAGAATATTTTTATTTCCCCTTCATTCCTGAAGTTGTTTCACCAGATGCAGAAATTGCAGCTGACCTTTTTTTTCTATTGGCTCTTGAAATGTGCCTCGATACTTCCATCTGGCCTCAATGATTTCAGATGAGAAGTTTGCTGTCATTCTAATAGGTGTTCCCCTATAAATAGTGCATAATTTTTTTCTGGCTGCTTTCAAGAGTTTATAGTGTCTTTCAGTTTATTCTGTTTGGGGTTCTCCCAGCTTCTCAGATGTGTAGATTTCTGTCTGTTCAAAATTTAAAAAGTTTCTAGCCATTACCTTTTTGAATATTCTTTCAGCTCTACTTTTTCTCCTTTCCCTCTGGAACTCCAAAGATATGAATGTTGGATCTTCTGTTATTGTCCTACAGGTATCCATGGTTATTAATTTTCTTTCTTTTTTTTTGAAGTCTATTTTATCTCCGCTTTTCAGATTAAGTAAATTTTATTGGTCTGCTCTCTAGCTGACTAATTCTATCCTCTGCTATCTCCACTCTACTGTTGAACATATCCAAGTTTTTTTGCTTTCCCCACAAATTTCTGGTATTGTATTTTCCATTTCTACAATTTCCATTCTAAGACAATTTGCAATACACTATTCTAGCATTTTCATGACAGCTGTTTCAAAATCCTGGTCAGATAATTCCAACATCTTATTCATGTTGGCATCCGTTGATTGTCTTTTCTCATTTAAATTGTGATTTTCCTGGTTCTTGATACAATGGGTGATTTATGACGGTATCTTGGGTATTTTGTTTACTATGCTAAAAACAAACAAACAAACCCTGCAATCTGTATAAATCTTTCACTTGAGAAGGAAGTCACCTTCTCTAGGTTTTGTTTAGTGCACAGATCTTTGTTTACATTTTGAGGCTGTGGTCTCAATGACAGTTTAATTTTAAGAGCATTTGCAGTGTTATTTTGGTCTTTGTGGTTTGTTTGGTGTTCCTGTCCTTGCTGGTAGAGCCTGAAAAGGCAAAAGATGTTTCCCAGGCCCAGTCACTGGGTGTTTCTTGGTGGTGGAAGATCTCAGGGCTGCAGTCAGGAAGATGATTTCTGAGCCAAGCACTTGCTGTGGCAGAATCTTCCTGCCAGGGTGGGAAAGAAAGCACTTCTCAGAGTGTGTGCTGGTTGTGACAGGGTCTCTGTTACATGTCTCTCTAGGCATCCATGATGTGTTTGGGTGGGGACAAGAGGTCTCAAGGTCAAAAGAACAACTGTTTTGATGGATTTTCTCTTGCCTGTGACATGATATTTCCTTATGGGGTAAGGGAGTCTCAAGCCTGCATAGACAAAGAGGGTACAAGGGGTGGACTAGGTGATGTGGTGGGATCCCCCTGGTGGGGGCCACCTGGCCACCCTGTATCCATCCATTGGAGAGGGAAGTCTCAGATGCTGCAGAGAAGGAACGTGCTTCCCCTGCAGTGGTACAGAGCGTGCCATGTGTTTTCCTAGGGACTCTTGTTCAATCCAAAGGAGACATACATCTACCTGGCTTGCTTTCTGTTGCTAGGTTGGGGTCAAGGAAAATTTGGGTCTGAATAACGTCTTGCTGTTGGGTGAGAAAGTGTAAAATGCCACTTCGCTGTGCCATTCCTCCAGTTCTAGGATATCAAACCAATTTTCCTCCTTCTTACCCCCTTTCAGAATTTTCCTCTTCTTACTTTGGGCATTAATTTCCAGAGTTTACAGTTGTACTTGCAAGAGAGGAGCAGAAAGAAATAGATCCACTCCATCTTGTCTAAACTGACAGTTTCTCTGAGTGACTTTGAACATTCCAATCTGACAATGTAGTTATTTTTAAAAAGTCTTTCAGAATTTAAACTCAGTATCTTTAGCATGAGATACAGTGCTTGTGGTCCCACAATTTTTAATCCGCAATTCTCACGACATTTCTGTATGCCTGCTTCACTCCAACTACAAGCTGTGCTACTTGAAATCTCAAATTCATGCAAATCTAATTCCTTATTTTCTTTAAGTTATACTCCAGTTTTAAGATACAGCCTAAGCTGTCCACTCCTCAGTGAAGTGTCTCCTGACTCCCCGTGGCTAAATGAGGCGCATACTCCTCTATGTCCCTCTTCTTTAGTTCCACAACACCCTCTACTGGTATCACTTCCCAAGACATTTGATGACAGTTAATATTTCATCAGTTCCTAGAATAGGCCTGCATATTGGAGGCTATCAGTAAGTGTGAAGCAATCACAGATGGTGTTAGCTAAGTATCAAAAATGGCTCTGCGGGAGTGCTAACCTACACAGAAATTAAAAATGATTAAAGAAACATACAGATGTTCAAAATTTATACTTTACTAAATACCTTAACAACACTCTTTTCCTTAATCCTCAAGGCATATATTATTACCCCATTTTACAGATGAAGAGGAGTGATTCAACGTTGCTTTTACAAAATTGTGCTGCCTGTTATCACCTCCATATTTTTTAAATGAGAAACCAGATTTGGAAATACGAGTCACTGTTCATAAACTATTATTTTGAAACTATTATTTAAAAATAAAGTAAATAGGATCTTTCCATGGAAAAACACAAAAAAGCAGAAAGTATAAAAGAAAGCCAAATGATTTCATTTTCATCTACAGATTTGTCACAAAATACACACTAACATTTTTATGTATTACAACTAAGTAGCTTGTATGCATAATTTCTTATGCAAAGATAAAATATAGACATAGTGCCCAACTTAGAATATGCAAAAGGATATATATACAGATATATAGAGAAAAGTGTATTTCATTCCTATTCTTGCCCCAGAGAAATACATTCTTTCCTCCAGAGTCAACAACTGCTACCTCTTTTCTTTTGTTTTCATCCAGTAATACATATATTTTTCTTCTCTTTTTTTCCCCACAGGTGGTAGTTAAACATACACACTGGAAAACTGTTTTTTTTCAGTTTGATCAGTATTTTCTGGAAGTTTGTTTGCTAATGTTATTATTACAAGTGGAGATCGTTCTTTTTGTCTGTCTTAATATTTATTACACCTTATTTCTTCAAGTATGTGATATAATTAGAAATATCTTTTCTATCTTGAGATATTTTTAGAAATTTTATACGTTTTATTACAGCTCTTCTATGGCATCATGTTTTGCCTTCTCTGTGGAATTGATTTTGGTATAGAACATGATAAAGGAGAGATGCAACTTTCTTTTTTTCTAGATGATTACAGGACATCCCAAATTATTTACTAGATAATGTACCTTTGCCCACTGATTACAAATGCTACCTCTATTACATATTGAATTTTTCTGCGTATTTGGATCTGCTACTTGATTTTTATTTTGTTCATTCATCTGAGTGACTGTACATGCACCGGTACCAAACCTTAATTTCTGTGGCTTTACAATATATTTCAATATTTGTTAGAATAGCATCCTTTTAATTACTGTAGTTTTACATGTTTTAATATCTGATAGGACTAGTACCTTATTATTCTTCTTTTCCAAAAGTTCCCTGTCTTTTCTTCCTTGTGCATCATCTCCTAAGTGCTACAAATCATGTTATAATTCTTTTAAAAAAGATTAATATTATTGAAATGAAATCAATTTATAGATTAACTTGGAGAAATTTAACATCTTTATGAAACTGATTCTTCTTGACCAGGGTTATGGTCTACTATTCCATTTTTTCAAGATTTCTTTTGTGTACCACAAAAATCAAATTTTCTTTACATTATCTTGTATATTTCATGTACAGCTGAAGTACTGTATTATTTTTGGTGCTATTTTCAATGTGGTATTTACTTCCATTATATCTTCCAAATAGTATTTATTGAAATATAAGATGGCAATTAAATTATTTCTGTATATTAATATTTAAATTGCCATATTAATTCAATTCGATTTTGATGCTACTGTTTTCAAATAACTGTCTTCAGTTATATGTAAACAATTATTTCATTGGTAAATAATAATTTTACCTCTCCATCTCAAATATTCCTTTACCTTATCGAATTACATTGGCACATATCTTCAGAACAATGTTAAATAATAGTCATGAACAAGATTATATCATTATATATTATATATGTGTGTGTATATATATATATATATATATATATATAAAACATTGCCTGTTTCTCATGGTAATGGGAAACCTTTTCAACTTTTCCCTGAGTATTGCCATAAGTCTATGAATTTGCCCATGATTCTCTTGTTACCCTCCCAGATAACCTACAGGGTTAATCTCTCTTTGGTCCATGTATATATTTCAGTGCTCAGTTTACTCTCATCTTCTCTATAAGACTTTCTTTAGTACACCCTGTAGTGATCCCTCTACTGTGTATTATTTGATACATTTACTTACTTAATCACAATTCAGTACTGATGATCATCTACTATGTGGCAGGCCCTGAATGAGGCACTTTTAAAACGTGAAATGACATAGTTTCTATCTTTGGGGGGTTAAAAGTACAATAAGAAAGTAGAACTGTTGAGAATTCCCTGGCTGTCCAATGGTTAGAACTCCATGCTTTCACTGCTGAGGGTGTGGGTTCAATCCCTAGTCCGGGAAATAAGATCATACAAGCTGTGTGGCATGGCTAAAAACAAAAATCCAAGGAAGATTTTCATTAAGGAAAAAACAAATAAAAAAGCAGAACTGTTTATTGTTTGTGCTGTCTTTGAAGACAATATGGAGTAGTGTTTATGATTATGGGTTTTGGACTGAGACACTTTATGGTTTTGAATCCTTACCATCTATGGGAACTTGAACAAATTACTTAACCTCACTAAACCTCATTTGCCTCATGTGGATGAAGGATGTGCCTCATAATGGTTTTTATGGTTATACATAATGATGCTTGAACAGCATAGGACCAGAACACAGTGAGAGCTCAATGAACATTAGTTATTGTTATAGCTATAACCACTGTTACAGTTAATAGAGTTAAACACTATTAGAGGTTCACACAATGTGCGCTAGAAGAAGGAGTCTTTCAGAAAGCATAGAGAAATGATTTGAAAAGAAGAAAATCAGATTACCAGACAGATAAGAGTAAAGAATTTTAAAGAAAGTATTATAGAGGAAGAAAAAGCATATAACAAGTAATTGGCATATATAAATAAGAGGACAGCAGGCTGAAAAACGAAAGGTATTTCAGTAAAATTAGAGGCCAGCACCAGGAAACAAGCTGGGAAGGTGGACTCTAGAATCATATCAATAGTTTCCATTCTATTTCTTAAGCAATTACACACGCTTCTGTGTAACTACCAACTACTTCATTATTTATATCTTTTGACTGCTAAGATTATATGACTAGAAATCTAAAAAATAGACTTTCTATATTTTATATTTACTTTGCCAAATATCTACCTTGCTGCTTTGCATATATTAATATCTGCTGAATAAATAAATGAAAGTATACTATGTGGTTTAAAAGAATAAATTTATGCCTACTAGATAAATGATAATCTAAACCTGGAAAGACAATTCTCTTGCATAATTTAAATTTCACCTTCTCTAGTCCCCAATTCACAGAGATTGGCTTTCTGACTCTTAGACACATAGAGGGAATTCTTCACAGCTTGTCCTCAAGTTTACGTTAGAGGGAAACCATTATTTTATTAAAACTGGAACTTATACTTTGAAAGTCTCGACCTCATATTTACTAAAAACTTCAAATATAGTATTGGCCATACAGGTAAATGAAAAATGGTTTCTGCTTTCTATAAACTCAGAGATTAACAGAAAAAAAAGAGATATAAAAAATATGTATACACCTAAAGCAATTAGACAAAGAAGAACAACAAAAACCCAAAGTTAGCAGAAGGAAAGAAATCATAAAAATCAGATCAGAAATAAATGAAAAAGAAATGAAGGAAACGATAGCAAAGATCAATAAAACTAAAAGCTGGTTCTTTCAGAAGGTAAAATTGATAAACCATTAGCCAGACCCATCAAGAAAAAAAGAGAGAAGACTCAAATCATAGAGTTAGAAATGAAAAAGGAGAAGTAACAACTGACACCACAGAAATACAAAGGATTATGAGAGATTACTACCATCAACTCTATGCCAATAAAATGGACAACCTGGAAGAAATGGACAAATTCTTAGAAATGCACAACCTTCTGAGACTGAACCAGGAAGAAATAGAAAATATGTACAGACCAATCACAAGCACTGAAATTGAAACTGTGATTAAAAATCTTCCAACAAAAGCCTAGGACCAGATGGCTTCACAGGTGAATTCTATCAAACATTTAGAGAAGAATTAACACCTATCCTTCTCAAACTCTTCCGAAATATAACAGAGGGAGGAACACTCCCAAACTCATTCTACAAGGCCAACATCACCCTGATACTAAAACCAGACATAGATGTCGCAAACAAAGAAAACTATAGGCCAATATCACTGATGAACATAGATGCAAAAATCCTCAACAAAATACTAGCAAACAGAATCCAACAACACAATAAAAGGATTATACACTATGGTCAAGTGGGGTTTATCCCAGGAATGCAAGGATTCTTCAATATATGCAAATCAATCAACGTGATACACCATATTAACAAATTGAAGGAGAAAAACCAAATGATCATCTCAATGTATGCAGAGAAAGCTTTTGACAAAATTCAATGCCCATTTATGATAAAAACCCTCAAGAAAGTAGGCATAGAGAGAACTTTCCTCAACATAATAAAGCCTACATATGACAAACCCACACCCAACATCGTCCTCAATGGTGAAAAATGGAAACCATTACCACTAAGATCAGGAACAAGACAAGGTTGCCCACTCTCACCACTATTATTCAACATAGTTTTGGAAGTTTTAGCCACAGCAATCAGAGAAGAAAAAGAAATAAAAGGAATCCAAATTGGAAAAGAAGAAGTAAAGCTGTCACAGTTTGCAGATGACATGATACTATACATAGAGAATCCTAAAGATGCTACCAGAAAACTACTAGAGCTAATCAATGAATTTGGTAAAGTAGCATTATACAAAATTAATGCACAGAAATCTCTTGCATTCCTATACACTTATGATGAAAAATCTGAAAGTGAAATTAAGAAAACACTCCCACTTACCATTGCAACAAAAAGAATAAAATATCTAGGAATAAAACTACCTAAGGAGACAAAAGACCTGTATGCAGAAAACTATAAGACACTGATGAAAGAAATTAAAGATGATACAAACAGATGGAGAGATATACCATGCTCTTGGATTGAAAGAATCAACATTGTGAAAATGACTCTACTACCCAAAGCAATCTACAGATTCAATGCAATCCCTATCACACTACCATTGGCATTTTTCACAGAACTAGAACAAAAAATTTCACAATTTGTATGAAAACACAAAAGACCCCAAATAGCCAAAGTGATCTTGAGAAAGAAAAATGGAGCTGGAGGAAGCAGGCTCCCTGACTTCAGACTATAATACAAAGCTACAGTAATCAAGACAGTATGGTACTGGCACAAAAACAGAAATATAGATCAATGGAAGAGGACAGAAAGCCCAGAGATAAACCCACGCACATATGGTCACCTTATCTTTGATAAAGGAGGCAAGAATATACAGTGGAGAAAAGACAGTATCTTCAATAAGTGGTGCTGGGAAAACTGGACAGCTACATGTAAAAGAATGAAATTAGAACACTTGCTAACACCATACATAAAAATAAACTTAAGATGGATTATAGACCTAAATATAAGGCCAGACACCATCAAACTCTTAGAGGAAAACATAGGCAGAACAGTCTATGACATAAATCACCGCAAGATCTTTTTTGACCCACCTCGTAGAGTAATGGAAATAAAAATAAACAAATGGGACCTAATGAAACTTAAAAGCTTTTGCACAGCAAAGGAAACCATAAACAAGATGAAAAGACAACCCTCAGAATGGAAGAAAATATTTGCAAATGAAGCAACTGACAAAGGATTAATCTCCAAAACATACAAGCAACACATGCCGCTCAATATCAAAAAAACAAACAACCCAATCCAAAATTGGGCAGAAGACCTAAATAGACATTTCTCCAAAGAAGATATACAGATTGCCAACAAACACATGAAAGAATGCTCAACATCATTAATCATTAGAGAAATGCAAATCAAAAGTACAATGAGATCTCACCTCACACCGGTCAGAATGGCCATGATCAAAAAATCTACAAACAATAAATGCTGGAGAGGGTGTGGAGAAAAGGGAACCCTCTTGCACTGTTGGTGGGAATGTAAATTGATACAGCCACTATGGAGAACAGTATGGAGCTTCCTTAAAAAACTAAAAATAGAACTATCATACCACCCAGCAATCCCACTACTGGGCATATACCCAGAGAAAACCATAATTCAAAAAGAGTCGTACCACAATGTTCATTGTAGCTCTATTTACAATAGCTAGGACATGGAAGCAACCTAAGTGTCCACTGACGGATGAATGGATAAAGACTATGTGGCACATATATACAATGGAATATTACTCAGCCATAAAAAGGAACGAAACTGAGTTATTTGTAGTGAGGTGGATGGACCTAGAGACGGTCATATGGAGTGAAGTCAGAAAGAGAAAAACAAATACCATATGCTAACACATATATATGGAATCTAAAAAAAAAAAGAAAAATGGTCAGAAGAATCTAGGGGCAAGATGGGAATAAAGATGCAGACCTACTATAGAATGGACTTGAGGATATGGAGAGGGGGAAGGGTAAGGTGGGACAAAGTGAGAGTGGCAAGGACACATATACACTACCAAATGTAAAACAGATAGCTAGTGGGAAGCAGCGGCATAGCACAGGGAGATCAGCTCGGTGCTTTGTGACCACCTAGAGGGGTGGGATAGGGAGAATGGGAGGGAGGGAGATGCAAGAGGGAAGAGATATGGGGGTATATGTATAACTGATTCACTTTGTTATAAAGCAGAAACTAACACACCATTGTAAAGCAATTATACTCGAATAAAGATGTTAAAAAAATATATGTATAAAGTCATATTCCATATAGAAAAAAATGTAGTTGAGAGTTATGATGAATAAAGTAGTTTAGAAAGACTCATCTCTGAGAGATATGCACAATAATTTGTGGGGAAAAAACACCTTGAACAAAGAGATCAGCTAGGAAACTAATGCAATAATTCTAATGTCACCATAAGAGACACTAAAAGGCTCACTCTAATCTACCCAAGAAGACTTTTCTTAAAAGATGCTAATACTTATCACTGAATAGTTTTAAAATTATATAGTAATCAGTCTCCCAAAATGAAATTGGTTTTTCTTAAGTTTGTAGGCTGATAAACAAGGAAAATGTCCTAGACAAATGTGTACTTAATATTAATGTTTTTGCTTGTTCCAATTATCCTTTTTAAGCCTTCCATATGTATTTAATCATGGGTAGAAAAACAAAGCAAACAAAAAGATAAGTGATAAACATGTAAACAAAAATAAATCTTCCTTTTAACTTAAAACAAAGATCTTTCAAAAATCAGAGCTACAGTATTCTGGGAAGAAAAATATATTCTTTCAAATAACTAGAGAAAAACAAGCCTGACAATTTTTTAAGGCATATAAACATCCCTATAAAGTCTTATCTACATTACAAGTCATAATTTTTACTGTTTCTCCATTTTTAAGTAATTATATTGTCTACTATAGTCTGAATTAAAGGCTATTCGGAAGAATTTAAGTGATTGTTTTTTAGTTGCTAATCACTTACATTATTACATTTTATTAATAAGATGCATGGCATAAGTAATAAATATGAAAATTGCAACAGCTCTTTGTAAGTATTTTCATTACCAGGTCAGAGAACAGTGTTGTCTAATGTAACTTGTACTTATACGCATGCAAGTATATCATAGTACATTATTTCTGAGGTATGGCATAAACACAGGTACACACTCACATACATTTTTCAGTAACACTAAATCATGACCATATTGACGATTTCAAATAAAATTTCATTAAGCACTTCAAAGCTCTTTTTAAATTCAGACAAATGAAAAATGAAACATTACTTGATAATGGCAAGCATTCAAAGTTAAAAAGCTTTCAAGTTTAGTATTCAAATTAAATCTTGATCTTAAGCGGAATTATGTTGAGTGTAACCTTTTACTGACACTTAGCCTAACTTATTAATATACGACATAATTATATACAATACCTCAAAACAAAATAAATATTTATAATTGTATCATTGTATATAAAAAGGAGACATCTACATGGTGATAAGAAATAGAAAACTGATTAAACTGTATAAAATATGAATTAAATTTTAGGATTATTTATAAGGTTTTTAATATACTTTAACAATCACATTCTGGTTATTTATATTTATGCCTAAAATTTCTTTGTTAAGGCATAGCACTTCTATAAACTTTGCAAAGGATTCTTTATATATGATTTTGATTATCTATTTGTTCCTTTATTACATGAATGACAGTTACTCTCTCAAGCAGAATTAATTGTACCTTCTGAACTAGAAACTATTTATTTAAGAATTTCATACTGCGTATTTTCAAACAGACATGAAATTTTCTCATTTCCTCATCCTAAGAATAACTAAAACAGAACCTAAAATCTGTGTTATAAAGTATCACATTAGGAAGGATTAGCATCAGCGCCCAAGTTTTCTTTAAAGGTATTCTTTGCTTAGCTTTCACCACAACAAACTGATAGATTTTTCTTAAAATTTTTCAATTGCAAAATATTAAAACTTCAAAAAGAAATACCTATAGCACCCATACAGTTTAAGAGACAACTTGACCCCTTTCTGCTTCTTCCATTCAAATACTTTGTAACATGGCAATCAATAACTTCAACCTCTATGGTTCTGCCATAACATTCCCACACATCTATTTCTGTTAACTGTTCTTCTTAAATGTCAGATTATACATAGACACAATCTTTTAAATGTAACTATCACTGGTTAAACCATACTTGATTCTGACAATAAACCATCTGATAATGCCAAAGACTTCGTTTGTTTAGAAAGAACGTTTTTATTTTTTCTTCTGTTTTTTTTTTCTCTGCATCTTTGGCAGATGAACTGACTATTAGAGGTGGGAATCACAGACTGTCTGACTGCAGTTTTTCAAATGAATATTATAAGAAAATTGAATTTATAAATATTGAATATTTTATATAGACAATGAGAAAGGGATTTCATTGAATATAAATTCTGCAAAAATAAATCAGCATACCTAACACACATAAGTCTCTTTTGAAGTTATTTGTTCTTATTTGGTTATATCTTTGAGAATATTCATTCAAATGTTTATTGAATGTTTATTAAGCAAAGTTATTACAGTTGGCATGAGGGAAGATTAAAAAATAAAATAGTGTCTATATTTATGCTGTACTGAGAAGCCAGTAAAAAAAAAAAAGATGAACATTATACAAATAAATGCAAATAAACATCAGAACTATAAAAAAGAATATGTACAGAACACAGTACTTTGGGAGAAGTCCCATAAGTTAAATCTTGAAATATGATATGAGATAGACAAATTGTTTTTATGTCAAGAATATTTTAGGCAGAAGGATAAGTGAATGCAAAGCAAAGTGAAATTAACTGAGATTCAAATAATTTGGCTGGGTACAATTTTCATATGTATGAGACTACTGTGAGAATATGTTATAGCAGATCAAAACTAAAGTATTGAGTCCAGTTTGAAGGTTAATGCACTTATGGCAAATAATAGGTAGTAATTACCTACTGCCTTACCTGAATTCATGCAATGGTAGTGAAAATAGACAGATGACAGTTTGAAGTGCCAATTAAGAAGCTGTATTAATACATCTTGATATTTAAAAGGGTATGGGAAATGACTTTGACAAGTGAGCTGATAAGGGCCTCAAGAAAATAGGAGAAGAAAAAAGTTTGTAAGATAATGAGGAGGATCCATTTTGAATATATCAAAAATATATATATATATATATCAAAAAATATATCATATATCAAATGACCTCTGGGTCATCCAGTTAAAGAGATTTACCTGAAAATAAAGATTTTATTGTCATCAACTAAGAGTTAAGTAGACTAAATCATTCAGAAAAAAATGCTTTGAATAAGAAGATAAATGCCCAGAACAAATATATAGGGAACATTCAAACTTAAGGAAAAGGCATTAGCAAAAGAAATTGAGAAGAAATGAGCAAGAGAATAGGAAAAGAAAAAAGAATAAATGATCTGGAAGTCAAAAAATGTGTTTTAAGAATAAGAAAACAATCAACAATATTAAATTACAGAGAAGAGAAGGATGATAAAGTCCACTGATAGTGACGATTAAAAAACTATGGCATCCTTAGTGGGAGCAGCGCCTATAAAGTGCTGGAATCTGTTGAAAACTGACTAGGTGGCAAGAAAGTGAAAGATTTCAGGGTACTGGCTACGAAGAGAAAATGAGAAAGAAAGTGGCAGTGGGATATTCAGTACTATGTTTCTTTCCGTTGTAAACAAAATTCTTGACAAATATATTTTCTTTCAAGACTGGGATGAAAGAATAATGATGCTGAATGCAACTATATACAGATTTATATATAAAAAGTCGTATGACATACTGAGTTCAACTCCCATAATCTCCATTTTCTCTGGAGAAAGAAAGGTAGGCAAGATTTCCTTCTGAAGATGGAGGGGGGCGGTCAAGTGGCTGTAGTCAATGTTTGAAAGACTTAGGGTGAGAAATGGAGAGCAAGATGATGAGTAACATGTGAAATTACTAGTCAGGTGATGATAAAAATAGAACAAGTTTGGAGGCCTCATATACACCATGGTATCAATTCATTCTGTTTCCACAAAAGTATTAGATTCCCACATCAGTTAGATTGCTCTCACCCATTCCCAGCTCAAAGTTATCTTTCTTGGTCTAAAGAAACTGGAAAATACACACATTTCCTTTGTATACCTCCCCCTTTCACCTCTCATCTTAAATTCAGGGCTTATACAATGTCTGCATTTAAACTAAGACAATTTGCTCTTCTTATTTTGCTAGAGGGTGTCCAATAATTCCTTCTGGAACTAAAGATGAACCAGATTTTTAGTACTTCAAGAGGATGTGACCCTGAGAAGAACAGATCAGTGCCAGCTAATTATTATTCTACCAAATCCTTAGGTTTTAAAATTATACCTATTAATTGGTATAGAAGTTTTTATTGTTTTATTTGTTTATAAGTATTCCATAATAAAATATACTCCAATATATTTTAAGTTTCTTCTAAATCTATTATTTCTCACTCTCACTTAATCTCCATGATTAAAGCAGATTCAGGCCAACTACATTATCCCCAAAGAAAAGAGTATTTATTAACCTTATTTAGTGTAATAATAAGTCAGGTTCAGCCTAGGAAAAAAGAAACTGAAATCCATGTCTAAACAGCCTAACAGTCATGCTAACAGGTTAAAGCTTCTTTATCCATTGACCATAAAATACAATGCAGTATAAATGTAAATGAATTGGCAAAGTTAATATTATAGAAGATTGGCTACCTTATTTGACTTATCTGAACTAGTTAAAACAAATATAATAACAAGTATAATATTTAAGGTCCTTGGGGATAATGTAAAAATTAATTTTTAGTTCTCATAATAATTTTATCAGAAGAATATTATACTAGAAATTGCTTCTTGTATATTTATAGACTCCACAAAGTCAGAAATTCACTTGCTATGTTACCTATTAGGTATCATAATCTGATTTATATATTTTCTAAAACTTGTCCAGTTAAGTTTAAAGTACAAACAAGAGATATTTTTCATCCAGGAAGAGGTAAATGAAACCCTTATAAGATCACAGAGCTAAACATTTTATCAAATAATAGTTTCACTGAATTCACTTCAAAATGCAGGGGTAAAGATGTTGTGTTAAAAATTTATATGTGAGAAAACAGATATTTCAGCCGATCTTTTAAATGTAGTGATTTTCAGAAAAGACATAAAATTATCAATCCTATAATAACAACAACAGTTCTCAAAATCATATTCTATTTGGAAACATGCATGATTTATCCTGCATTATACTGTAACTCTCTTTACAATGAAAACCCATTACTGATATTCAAGTCTCGAGCATTTTTCAAGTCATATGCTAAAATGTGTATTAAAATATATTGCAAATTTGTCCAAAACTTCATTGTTATTAAACATATCCAACAATTTGGTTAGATTTTTAATGTTCCAACTTGGTGCCTAATTCCAAGATGAACTGAATGTTCGTTTTGAGAAATGTCACTAGGCTGTATTGTTGATAACTCTCTGAAATGGATGAATAACTACAATTAACAATGAAATTTCAAATTAACGGAAGGTATACTCTGAATGATATTAGTATTTCCAAGACGTCCATGAATGTTATGGGAAATTAGAAGTAAAAAAGGGGAAACCTATTAAATTGCTTGAAATTGCCAGGTTGTAAAACACAGAAAAGTTGGCATGTTAAATTAACTGAATTACTGAGAGTCCAAAATTACAGATTATGCAACATGCACCAGAGCTGATTCAACTTTTAATTTTTACCATTGCTTTATAACTGCTGTAATTATATATTTTTCTGAACCCATAAACTATGCCAAAATGTCTGATTTCTAAATGTTTTAAGCTACCACAAATTCACAAATAAAATTCAATTTGACAAACAATTTGAGTAATACTGCAGCTTTCTTTGAGGACTTTTTTTTAACAGAAGTCTCTTTCATTACATTAAAAATTTACTAGGAGAAAACAAAGGAGTCAAAATCCACTTGCTTTGAGTGACTGAGGACGAACGTAAATCAATGTTTTAGAATAAACAAATACATTTGGAGCCTTAAAATCATGCATTAGGATATATATTTTAATATAAAAAAGTCCTTGTACCACTAGTAATTCTCCTCATATGTGGCCAACAGAGAAATTAGTATGTAATTCAATGATTTAGAATATGTCTGTTTTAGCAAGTTCTTAGTGGCATGAAAACATCTGAAGTGTTGGAGAGGAAACAGTAGAAGTAGATAGATTTTTTTTGTCATTGAGGAGAAAGTATAAAATAACAAAAGGTTACAGTGACTTGGTAAATCTTTATCTCCTCAATTCTCCATTTCTTCTTTCCTTCATTCATTTAATATGTATTTCATACTTTCTTTGTTCATTGACATTATATTCGTCTCTTGTTTTAAACAACAACTTTCCAGCTATTTTCATTCTGTTACACCTTAAACAGGAAAAACAAGCAAAACACAAAAGTGTGCTATCTTTTGAAAGGAAATAAAAATACTTCTTCCTGATTATCCTGTGAAGACTTGGGGCTTGATCATTGTTTTACCCCCAGCATAGTCCCTAAGCATTATTCATTCGAGGAATATTGGTTGAGTTTAATTGGCTCAACTTAAGGGCTACTTTCTGGCTCCATACTTTCATTTACTCAAAAAAAAAAAAAAATACTGAGAATAAATATACTAAAATCCTGAGAAATACTGAGAATATGTCATTTAAATCAGGCAATGGCTACTGATATAAATCAGGTAGCAATGGTAACACAAGCTACCTTCTGTTATACCAATGTTCTCTGCATTAAGGTTATGATATTCAGGCAATAAATGTTTACTGAGTATCCATAACTGCCAGGCACTATGTCCTTCCTGAGACTACAATAATGATCATCAAAGGAAACCATTACTATTATCATGAAGTCCATAGTATACTGTTGGAAGAATGATGTTAATCAATTTATAACACTAACAAATGTATAATCATAAACTGGGATAAGTGTACTGAGGAAAAGGAACAAAGTTCTGTGAAGGCTATAAGATGGTAATTACAAAGTAAGATGGCGCAGCTAGTTGCTAAAACTTAAAGGACAATTTCCTTATAACGGATTATCATGAGAAGGGTATCCTATTCAGAGTAAATTTAAAAGTTTTAATATTTGAGATACCTGAAGAATACTAACTAATGGTTAATCAGCTAATCAAGGTATATAATGTCAATGAATAACCAGTACTTTCTAACGCTCGTAGTGTCAGGTAGAAAAAGATCAACTACCAAAAATTCAATCTCTAAATCAAGAGCATTCACTTCCTCTTCCTTTAAAGTAAGGATTAAAGGGAGAGACTGTAGAGTCAGATTTTCTGGACCTATGCCTAAATTTACTAGTTTTATGACTTTGGGCAAGTTACTAAATGCTACTTACTGTTTCTGTGCTTCAGTTTCCTCCTACGTAAAAAATGTGAGCAATATTATTACCAAACTGCATAGGACTCGAATGAATGAAAGCGATCGTATAAACCAACAGAGTTACAGAAAATCAAAACAGAGGTTTAAATCAGTAAAGTCTGGAATATTAAAAGAGGGTTTCACAAGGGAAGGACCTGAATTAGACATTTAGTAGTAACTAGAATGGGGTAAGTAAAGAAGAAGGCATGAGATACTAATAGAGGATAACAAGATGCACCAAGTCCAAGAACTGGAACTGAGTGTGACATGTTTGAAGAACAATGAGAGAAGAGCTTCACAAGAGTATAATATGAAGATTGGCAGCATCATTTATTTCAGAGTATGAAAAGTTCACTGAAATGGTTTCAGATCCCACAACCAACTAAACTTTAAGTAAGGAACTATCCTTTTCCAACTACATATTTGTGTGAGGCCTAATATTCTTACAGAACAACATATTGCAATAGACTGAAAGCAGAAATAGATTGAGAGCCCAGCTGTCCCCTATTAAGCCAGGTAATAAACAGATTTGCAAAAATGTAAAGCCATGGGCTTCCCTGGTGGCGCAGTGGTTGAGAGTCCGCCTGCCAATGCAGGGGACACAGGTTCATGCCCCGGTCCAGGAGGATCCCACGTGCCGCGGAGCGGCTGGGCCCGTGATCCATGGCCGCTGAGCCTGTGAGCCATGGCCGCTGAGCCTGCACGTCCGGAGCTTGTGCTCCACACAGGAGAGGCCACAGCAGTGAGAGGCCCGCGTACCGCAAAAAAACAAACAAAAAAAAACGTAAAGCCATGCCACTGTCTTCCTTAACTTTTTTTCAGTTTAGGAAATAGTTATTTTTCATAAAATTGTTTTATTTAACATATAAACAGTTCATTACTGTTATCTGAAAATGATAATATTTTCGAATGTCTGTTTCAATTACTAGTATGGTAAAAAATAATTGATATAACCCACATAAACAGAAGCCCTTTCAGGTCCTCAATACTTTTTAAGAATGTCAAGGGGTCCTGAAAAAAATATTAAAAACCACTATATTAGCACATTTTTCGGCTCTTAATCTCTGTACCTCAGTTACCTCATTTGCAAAATGTGGATAAGGATAATGGGCTTCCTGAGAAGATTAAATTAGGTATCATGACAGCTAAAGTGGTATACTCCCTAGAGCCCCACATCTGGGACTGACACATGCATTCCCCCAGTTGCTGTGTTTTGGCAACGAACAGCTCTCAACTGAACCCCTTTCCAGGACCTGGCCTCAGCTCTCAGCCCTTGCTACTTCGCCCAAGGTGGGTCACAATATCTTCTCATGGCAGCCTGCATCTACTGGTCAATGCGAAAGTATAGAGAATGCTTCCCTTGTCTCAATTTGGGACAAATATAAAGGGCCTTCTAAGCTTGAAAGGTCACTGCTACAGATCAGTGCAATTTATTCTTCTGCCCTACCTTGCTTTCTTCATCCTCCACCCCTCCCAGGCATAATCCGTGAAGGAACCACTGGTACACTGAAATAGTTAGAGGACAGAAGTTCAGGCCTTACTGATTCTGATATAAGCAAAGTTAGTCATAGAGATGGGTTTTTTTGTGAAGGCCAGACAATATTATCTCAACACTAGATGGAAATGAAGGATCACGACATTTTCCAGGTAGATGGTCTTCCAGTAAAAGAGGTTTCAAGGCCCCCTTGTCTTTATTATTTGAACCTCTTGTCTTTCAGTTTAAAACCCTGAACAACCAGGGGAGTGATTTTATTTCCACATTGTAAAAACATTGCTCACAAATCTGGCTGCTGGCTTGGCTTCTAGGAGGCCCCTTGCTGCTCAAGGCTGCTAGCTGCCATGGCTGAAACTCTGCTAAGGATGGTGATTTGAAGCGGGATTTGAGATCTTGAAATCAGACCTCACTAAAAAGGTCCCCCTCTCACATATATACACAACAGAAACTTAACTTGGCTGCTATCAGTTTGATTGACAAATACACGTATTTTAATTTAAACCCCATTTAATTTTCACAACTACTATGTGAAATAGGCATTGAAAACATAGGTTTTTCAGCTCAGAGTTGTGAAAATACAAGAGAGTTAAGTACCTTGCTATATCCAGATTTTCTGATTCCAAGTTCTATTTTCTTTTCATCTCATTTTCTGGTCCAAGTATGACTTGTATGACTCTTATGTCTTGTATTTTATAACATTATATCAAGAAACCCTCTATTATGTGTTCACGTTTGATTCTAGACTTGAAGCCACCCTATAGATGGTCCTTAATAAATATGAGTTCTTGCTGCCGATGAATGCAAAAGAGGGATTTTTTACTGAAGGTATTTAAAATGAATCTTATGCAAAAAATAAGAGCTTCCAAGTTCAGTTTTGTAAATGGGTGTTTTCACATATTAGATTTACATTAGCAAAGTGCACACATGCACACATCATCATCAGAAATGACTACTTTCATGACAATATGCGCAAAAGTAAACTTCTCTACTCAATACCTCAACTCAGAAACATAAATCTCAGACACATGTCCTCAAGGATAGGGATCAGGGTGTTATAAATTCTTCTTGCGTGATGATAAGGGCAATCAGAAAATTTTTAAAAAATTTTTTGAAGTCTTAACCGGCTGTTCCTATTTTTACTTAAAACCAATATTTCAAATTAACCCTAAGAACAGATATGAAAACTGGTTGAGATTAAACAATATTCTATGAATGAAAGCACAGAATTTGTTAGCTCAATTTGGTCACAAGTGTTTTTATTCATTTTATATTTTCTTATGACCCATGCAGAATCCTAGGTTTAGAATCTGAAATATCATTCTACACATCTGTTATCTTAAAGAGAAATCTTTAACCAAATCTATACAACTAAAATAAATAATTCTACTGTCTCTTTGGTCCCTTGTCAGTTAAATTAATCAAGCTAATAGACAAAGTAATCATTCTGTGAAAATTTCCATGGTTGAGTCAAAATAGGAAATAATAAAGTAACTTTTCAACTTCAAGAAATTTCAGGGTCTAACATCCAAAAAAAATAAATTATCATTCTCTACTCTGTGCAGATTATATGTGATTTATGCTACTTGTGAACGGATAGTACTTGTTTTAAAAGTTTTTTTTCCTAAGAAAAACTGTAAATGCAATAGAGAAAATGGTGAGGCTTCTGAATATTGAAAGAATATGCAGGTTTTAAGCCTCCTTATTTTTTAAAAATGCCATAAAAGTTTTTCATGACACTTTAAATATCTGAAGGACTAGAAGTATATGTTGCATCAGAGAACTAGATATAAGCTAAAGGAAGGCAGGATTCAGTTCAATAGGAGAAAATTTTAATGACTCCAGCCATTTAATAAAAGTGCAAAGAGCTCTTTAATGAGAATTTTTCGTAGAAAGAATTGTAAATACAACATATTTCTCACATGAAAAGTGATTATGTAATCCATGATACATAATAAACTCCCAATAAATATAACTTGACAATTTCCCTATCCTTAAATATGAACTAATTTATTGACTACTGGGTTGGCCAAAAAGTTTGTTCAGTTTTAAGTAAAAATAAAAGACATTTTTTTCATTTTCGCCAAGAACTTTATTGAACGTATCTCATTTACTGAACGAACTTTTTGGCCAGCCCAATATCTGCTTTGATGAGGGTTAAAAAGGAAAAATGTTATGAAATGTTTATGAAAATTATAGGTGAAATAGTCATAAAAAGCCTATGTTTTTAGGCATCAGGAAAAAAATGATCTGAATATCTGCTAATAATATTAAAACATAATTATGACCTGCAAGCTTACATGTAAATCACTGTTTCTTCCTTCTTTACAGACATGGTTGCTTATATTTCTCATTTCTAATCTACCCATCATGAATTAATTAGACTGGTGTCTAAGTTAGCTCCCTGAACTGTTTTAGAAAAAGCAGTTTAGAAAATAAGTACGGCACTTCCCTTACTACCAATTAAAAAGCTTATGTGACAGTTAATTTTTCTTTCTTAATCGTAAGACGTCACCTTGATTAGAAGAGAATCTTGTAATCAGCTCAGATTGCATCTTTATCCCCTTGTTCTTTCATGTCTACCACATTTAGTAAAAAGATGCACTTTGAAGAAAGTATCTGATTCCAGAATGAACACTCAGAAAACAAAACAAAAAACAAAAACACTGCTAATCACAATGCAGTTGGAGTATCAATCCCTACACTTACAACCACCACTGCACATAATTAAGATTTTCTGTTTCTATAAACTCCTATTATCTTGTGTCACCTTTCACACTATCCTGAGTACAAGGTTATATGGACATCTTACAGGTTGAAAGTTTGGTTAGTGATTACAGAGAAAATGGCTTGGCTAGAAAAATGGGATGTTCATAAATTAGGCTGTGTGACTTCAGTAGCTAATAAATTATGATACTTTGTAGCTAAGTATAATTATATACTAATGTAAGAAAGGTAAACAAATTGTCGAGTAAAGAAAAATAGCCCAAATAGTTATAAATCAGTGTTCTTCTCCTAAGAATATCTTTACTGCTATGTTCCACAAGAGGTTTAATTGATAGGTTAGTAATTATTCAGTAATTATTCACTAATGGCAAAGTTTTTAACTACACAATTTCACAATTTTTAGAAAGAAACAAAAGTAAAATGTAATACATAATTGAATAAATAAAATGAAACTTTGACTAAGTGCTGAGAGAATAGTTTTAATTTAGCAGCAGTGTCTCAAACAACTAGGAATATAAAAAGTTTACCTCAAATGTCAAGAAAAAGCAATATGCTATTTTGTTTTCACACAAAAATTTAAAAAAACACTGCCATTTTTCCATGTAAGGTATTTATCATTATAACCTATAGCTACCTACTGAATTCATTTAAGTCATTTAAAATTAGGTGAACAATAATTCTAAAAAGCATATATTTTTACGCCACTATATTGCTTACAACCATCAATGGTTCCCGAATTCCTATAAAATTCTTATTATCTTAATTCTTGACTCTCCCTGACCTAGCTGTTCCCTATCTTCCTTCCGTATCCACTGTATGATCTCAGTTCTTTTCCAACACTTCTGCCTTACAGGAAAGCTTCAGGCATTAATGCAATTACTCATGAATTGCTCCAGATCTAAACTGCTGTTCTCTTGAGTTCACCATGGGGCAACAGATGTGTTAAGAACCATTATCCAAAACTAAGAAACAGGGCCAGGAAGATGACTACATAATGAAGCATTATTTAAAATGCTCTCCCAAGAGTTACTGAATTCTGTAGATTATACCATTGTTTGATTTTGCTATTTACTACTAATCAAGGGTTCTGACTCAGTGAGGTTACATGGTTACTTGTAGATTTGTATCCAATTGAGATATACACGCTTTTGTCTGGTAATGGATGACTCCCCGGTAGGACAATTCACTGGTTTTGTATTCATTTTACAATATCATTCTAACATCCTTTTATTAAATTGCTATAAATACCTAGTTCCTCAAATGCTCTCCGAACCAATTTACCATTATGTACACTCTCTTAATGGATTGAGTAAATCGCTGATTCTTGTCCAATCTATATTTGTATAAAGTCATATTTTAAGCTTTTGAAAATTATACCTTGACAGTTTTGGAGGACCCACTGAGATACCCAAGTGGATTCATGGGCCAGAGCCAATTAAACTACATTGCTGGAGAAGTCACTTCACAGTCTATTTAAGTCCAGGCATGTCCTTTCTTGGGTCCCAAAGTGACTTCCAAGTGGCAATAACATTTTACTTTTGTTGACTTTCTGCTTTTCTATGCTTTTTCTTTCTTCTGGTTTTGCACGAATTTGCTTGTTTTTGCTTCTGACAAATTCTGTTATTCTGTTTCTTGTCAAACTCCTGGTTAGGGCTGTGTTCCTTTCCACAATGAAGCCTCAAGATTGAGTCTGTTTCTGGTCTCAAACCACTAAGCCAGTTACATCTGTGTAGTTAAGAAAGCACCCTATGGCTTCAGCTGTGTTTCTTTCCACAGCCAGGGGATGGACTAGGGAGCAGTAGACCGAAGCCAGCCTTAACCACGTAGCCAAAAATATATATGTCTATGAGTATGATTTTACATGCCAATAATTCGCTGTCTGTAGGGTATCTAATTTAATGGTCTGATGATTTGATGATCTCTGTTGGGTTGATAATAAGGATCTCATCTCGATCAGATGAGAGACAACAGAGAATCTGATTTATTATTTTGTTATTGTTGTAAATCTGTCTTCTGACTATTTGGGAGCTCAAATTAATTAAATTTTTGTGCGCATTGAAAAGGAAAACAATTCTTAGACACCTAGTATGCACAAACCAGAAATAGCGTTCTCAAGAAATACAGTCTCAGAGTCTCTTGGAAAGAACTATATACTCTTAAATTTAGTTACTTCCTGGAAACAGAGACTTTACCAAATTTTAGAGACCTTATAAGAAAAAAATGCACCAAATTTATTGGTACTACAAGTCAAATTTCATGGAAAGGCAGGCTTAGTGTCCCAGTCTCAGGATTGAAGAGCTTTTAAGTATTTTTTTTTTAATTCTATTTATTTTATTTTTGGCTGTGTTGGGTCTTCGTTGCTGCGCGCGGGCTTTGCTTGCGGGAGCTGGGGCTACTCTTCTTTGCGTTGCACAGGCTCCTCATTGCGGTGGCTTCTCTTGTTGTGGAGCACGGGCTCTAGGCACACAGGCTTCAGTAGTTGTGGCACATGGGCTCAGTAGTTGTGGCACACGGGCTCCAGAGCGCAGGCTCAGTAGTTGTAGCACATAGGCTTAGCTGCTCCGCGGCATGTGGGATCTTCCCGGACCAGGGCTCGAACCCGTGTCCCCTGCATTGGCAGGTGGATCCTTAACCACTGCGCCACCAGGGAAGCCCTAAAGACCTTTTAAGAAATCTATTCCTATGTTTCTTAATGGCATTTCCAGATAGTAATTACTCAATACATTATGCTCAAGGAGGCACACGCAATTAATTAATATTAATTAACACAAAAGTAAATAAGTAGTCCATAATAGAAAATAATATCAGCCTTTTTGCTGAGATCAATAATAATCTTACAAAGATATGAATATATGTAACAGACATACAGTTATATTTATAATATAGTAATATATAACAATGATAAAATAATCTTTGGAAGATATAGTTAAGAGATCAAAGAGAACAATGTTAAGAAAATAAATATCCAAATATTAGGATAAGGCTGAGAGGATGACTGTACATCTTTCCAGTGTCAAACTGACAGATTATTTAATTCTTGAGGAGATTGCCCTGCTTTTGATTTTATTATTGGCTATTAATTAAGAGTTCAGACTCTGTGAAGTTATGTGTTAACTTGTAGATTTGTATCCAATAGAGATACAAATGTTTTCAGTCCAGTAGCAAAGATCATCCCAAATTTTACGGTTTATTGTACTGGAAGACATTATGCAGTTTTATAATTAAACTAACAGTCTTATTCTAATACTTCTTTATTAAACTTCTTAATAACATGTTCCTCAAATACTCTGTGAACAAGCTTTTATTTTTATTGGTTCCCCTATTAATTACTTTAAATAAATCTTTGACATGTATCTAAGTCATATTTTCAACTTTTAAAAATTATCTTTTGGTCTTCCCTGGTGGCGCAGTGGTTGAGAGTCCGCCTGCTGATGCAGGGGACGCGGGTTTGTGCCCCGGTCCCCCACACGCCGCGGAGCGGCTGGGCCCGTGAGCCATGGCCGCTGAGCCTGCGCGTCCAGAGCCTGTGCTCCGCAATGGGAGAGGCCACGGCAGTGAGAGAGGCCCGCGTCCCGCAAAAAAAAAAAAAATTATCTTTTTCAGCACGCAGACATAGAGAATGGATGTGAGGACACGGGGAGGGGGAAGGGTAAGCTGGAACGAACTGAGAGAGTCGCATGGACTTATATACACTACAAAATGTAAAACAGATAGCTAGTGGGAAGCAGCCGCATAGCACAGTGAGGTCAGCTCGGTGCTTTGTGACCACCTAGAGGGGTGGGATAGGGAGGGTGGGAGGGAGATGCAAGAGGGAGGAGATATGGGGATATATGTATAGCCAATTCACTTTGTTATAAAGCAGAAACTAGCACACCACTGTGAAGCAATTATACTCCAATAAAGATGTTAAAAAAACATTATACTTTTACAGCAACTACTCTTATTTGAAGACCCTACCTACTCTATGAAACCTTTTGTTATCACTCTCTTTTGTGCCACTACTCTACTAACCTGCTAATAGTGCCTTAAAAGCATGTATAACATAATTACACGCTTCTTTACTTCTCTGTTTTCTTTTGCTACATCCTAAGACCTCTAGCAGCCTAGACCCTTTTGAGGTTTTTACTGAATATCCAGGGCTTAACACAATCTAGTACTTAAATGATAATTAATAAACATTAATTGAATAAATGAATGCAATAGTATGGATACATAAATTTCTTTTTCTTTCTTTCTTTTTTTCTTTCTTTCTTTCTTTCCTTCAAAAGAGTAACTCAACCCAAAATAAAGTTTAACATATATTTCAGTATAGGGTTTAACAGTAAACCATTCATGGTCAATTAGTTCCTCTTGAAATTATTAGGGGATAGGTAGATAACCTGAAATTCATAATACCAATGTAGAGTATAAAAGTATTCAGTAAAACATTTCCAGTCCCAGAGCTGGAAGCTCTAGTCAGACACATACAGTACTTGCTATAAGGGAGCCCTCTTGCACCCAGTTTATCACCCAGTGTTAGCCTATTCAAGACCAGATATTCATTACGGAAGAGATGACAGAGTTATAAAATCAGTACTAAGTAACATAGAAAAAAATAATTTGGGGAGGAATCAATGGACACTAAAACTTCTGGGTAAAAAATGGTGGAAAACAATATTTACATAGCTTCAGATATTTTTCCAGAGATTACTTATTAATTAACAAGGGGAATTATAACAACTTTACAGTGGTGTAACCTAGTAAACGCCATCTTTACCAAGGGATCAAGTGTAACATCACCAGTAATGATACAAACTGACATCATATACTTCCTGATGTGATCCACTAAGAACACAAATATCACACATGTAGTTTTTCTTCCAAAAATTGCATAAGCTGAACCTAATAGTGAAATACCAGAGAAATATGAATTGGAGAACATTCTACAAAATAACTGTCATGAGTGGTAATAGCATGTGCAATAAAGAATGGTGAGGAACTGTCCCAGATTAAGAGAGGCTAGAGATACCTGAGAGCTAAACATAACACATGACTCTGGATTGGAGCCTGGATTTTTTTAAAAAATGAAACAATTAGGAAAAACTGAATATGGATTTATGTTAAACAAGACAATGTGTCAAGGTTAAATTTCCTGATTTTGATACTTAATCTGTGATGTAAGGGAATATCCTTGTTCTTAGAAAATACACGCTGAAGTATTTAGGAATAAAGGGAAATGATGTGTAAAATAACTCTCACATGCTTCAGGAAAATAATATAAATGATGTATGTGTCTATGTGTTACAGAGAAGAGGAAAGAGAGGAAAAAATGTGGTAAAGCTTAATGACTGATGAAACTGTAAAGGATATAAGGCAGTTTTGGGTACAATTCTTCTAACTTTCCTATAAATAGGAAATTATTATAAAATAAAAGTAAAATGTATTTAGTAAAATTAAAGTGGCATGTTATAACCAAGGTGATGCTGGTGTGGTATAGTCCCAAGGTAAATCTGGTTACCTCTTTTTTTTTTAAAGTACGAGATTCACATGAGGGAATAGTAAAAGAAGCGATACCTAGATTATCTGCTCTCTTGAATCTGATACTCAACGAAATTCTATTTTGAGTCATATTTTATTTTTATTTTTGAGAAGGTAGTTGAAGCTAAGGAGAGGTAGACAAAAAGGGGTAGAAAGAAGAAAAGACAGAGGAAAACAGCTCATTCTACTCGTCTGAGTTCTACTTCCTACAAGTTCTGTTTTGTGGATACGGCAGTTTGTGGAAAGAGGTTATCTGAACAAAGATATGATAAAACCTTAAAAAGTAAAACAAAAACAAAAATTGTTTTACATTTCTTTAAATACGCAATGCCTAACCCAGTTTCCGCTCAAGATATATAGTCCACAACGTTCTTCACTAAAGAAATAATTTGGATTCATCTTACTTAAATCTTGGTGCTGCCTTGCCAATAATTAAAAGCTACTTGTAGTCCTCCTTTGGTATCTGCAGGGGATTGGTTCCAGGACCACCCCCCCTTGGACACCTAAATTCACAGATGCTCAAGTCCCTTATATAAAATAGCATAGTATTTGCATATAACCTACCCAGATCCTCCCGTATACTTTAAATCATCTCTAGATTATGTATAATATCTAATACAATGTAAATACTATATAAATAATGGCCAGTGCCAAGCAAATTCAAGTCTTGCTCTTTGGAATATTCTGGAATTTTTAAAAATATTTTCGATCCACAGTTGGTTGAATCTGGAACCTGTGAATATGAGGGTCACTGTATACCCTCTCATTTCTATTTTTCTGAGTTGTTAATAGGCTGCTTACTATTCAATACATTACTTAGACATGGAATAGTCATTCCAGAACCAGTAATTTCCTGCCTATTCTAGTTAGTGGTCCTTGTAAGGAATCTGTCTTTTTAGAATGTAAGAATTCAATGACCCTCACAGGAAACCTAGACTTTCTTTTTTTAATATCATATAACTCAGCTGCCACAAGTAAAGAGACCTCCTCTTCTTGGTCACCATCCCCTTCAAACAGTGTGGAACACTTACCCAGGGCACATAGCTAGCACTGGGTTCAACTGAAAATTCACTTTGCTTTCCCATTAAGGCCATATAATAGAATCATCTTTTGAATTTTTCTTCAATTTGGGCTGCTGCTTTACCCTTAGCAATTCTACTGTGGTTTTCTTAATGTGATCCTATTTCAGTGAAAAAAAAAAAAAAAAGTACTTTTTAATGAAGCTTTTATCCACTGCTTTAGTAAAATATGTTTGCTTATTGAACCAGAATAATTTGCTTTTTTATGGCTAGATGATTCGTATTTTTAAATGAATATAGGAATTTTTAGCAAAGTCATAGTGTCAAAAATCAGAAAATCACTTTATGTTGTTTTAATAGAGCAAAAGCAATTTCTGTAGAAATCATTTGTATGGGTCAACAGTTCTGATTTCCTTAAAGTTACCTAATGGTCTACTTATAACAACAAGGAGAGACTCACGAAAAGCTCAAGATGTTAGCTTCTTTTATGTTCAACCCCACTGCGCTGAATCAAAAACTACAAAACAAAACTATATACTGAACAACAGTAGCTATCTTTGAACTTCTTTAGTCAACAGACCTTACAGGCTTCCAGCTGCATAATAGTAAGTTCCCTTCAAGGAACCATAGTATCACTTTATAAAACTTAATAGTGTTCCAACTCTCTTTTGTCCTGCAGGATTTCCTAGAGAGATGAATGCTATTGGAAAAGAGCACGCATTAATAGTTCCTTTCTCTTATTCTAAATGTAAGCCCAGCATCTCTGATTAGTTCTTTTTTCTCAGCTATAGCAGCTTCCAGTAGACTGCTGGGTCAGGTTAAATCTTTAGGATCAGTGTACCCTGGCGCCCACTCGACTCAGTGATAGTTTCCGTATACTTTTATTATCATTATTATTAAAAAATAAAAGAGAGAGAATCACTGTGATTCATGAACCATAGCTAGGTGGCTGATCTTTTCATCTGAAATCGCTATTTGTATTAATGTATCCACATTTCTTTGGAACATAAATCTACTGAAGGCAACAGCATGCTGAGATATACTGTCTCATCCCAACCAGCACCTAATACATCATATGAACTATGTGACAGCTGGTTACTCCCCTCCTCATTAAAATTCATGTAGTTCAAATATTCAAGCTGAATATCCTACTGGTAGATGTATTCTTCCAACAGAATGAAGAAAGAAGAGAGACAAAAGCAAAAACTTGAGTGTGTCATAAAACTTTCTCTCACAAATGTTTAGGGATCTTCAGTTATCTCAGGACAGACTAGTACTACTAGTAAATACACTATAGTTCAAAATTTATTTTTAAAGTAAAATAGATAAGGTACTCTATAATTCACTATTTTCTTCAACTTTATTTTTTGTTTTTGAAGTCATTACCTATTATTATTTTGGATAAAATTAACTTAAGATTTAACAGAAGATACATTTAAATAAGTAATTTATCAAGTTATTATGGGAGTGTTCACATAAATGTTCACAATGTTTAAACTTTTTATTTAAGAAAACAGAGAATGCAAATTAAATTTCTTTGTAAAAAGCCAAGGCACCTGTCTTAGGGCAGATGCTTTTTTCCTAATTTCATAATCAGGAAATAACTAGGTCGAGTAAACTTTCTAATTAAAGGGTAACATAAACATGGTAACATATGCAAATCTTAAGTGTACTTCTCAAATAGTTTTTTCCTACACAATATAAATTGATTTTGAAAAATGTATGGAAAATACACAAATGAGAAATTAGGTAAATAGCAGATTACCCTTATAAAGCACTAACATATAAATAACTTGAATATTTTAAGGATTATTTTTGTTGTGGCTTGAAGGAGCCAACTCAACTTCTTGTCATGATGAGATATACTTTAAAGGTGCGTTTGGCTCTTAAAATATTTTCCTTTCTAAATGGCTACTGGAAAAGGTAATATTATTTAATTTCAGTTTCTGGCTTTAATCCATGTTATTAATAAATACGTGTCATTTTCATCAATATAGCACTTTAAAATTTATAAAGCCTTTTCACATAAAATATAGTATTTGATCCTTACAACAACTCTATAAGGTAGGTAGTATTATTAGGAGAAAAAAATGAGACTGGAATTTGGTGTCCTCTTAACAACTGCTTGCTCCTTTTATCACACCATACTTGCTTATTTAAGAAATTAAAATCATGCTTAACGGACACAAGAAGAACTCCTATTTTGAAAATTTGTCTATTTTGATCATGTTTCTGTGTTAGGAGAAACAGTTTGCCTTTGGTTCTTAAGCAATATGATTTTATTCCAGACAAGTTTTACAAAGAGAAAATAAAAAAGCATATTCTTATAAGATATTAAATATTAGAAGGCACTAAAGGCATTTGGGAAAAAAAGAAGTGTGAAAAAGCATGAAAATATTATAAAGTTGTTTAAGAATTAATTTACTACATTTTTATTAAATTATTACTTTTCTTATAATTTGGGGAACTAAAGGTATTTTATAGATTTTCTTCCCTTCTGAAATCATGCTGAAAACTGCACCCTCCCCTTTGAGCACACACCCTGCACACCACAAGTTCCTCTTGGTTCACAGCCAGCCTGAGGTACAATCCACAGGAAGCTCCAGAGGAGACAAACCAGAAACAGCAAGAGAGTAAGACAGAAGTGGGCTCTGCGTGGTTCTCTGGTAGTTGCCAAGTGTCCTAGAAGGTCAAATATACACTGCTTGCACAATGCACACAACTTTTGCCACTATCTGTCTTTTGCTCAACTTAAGCTGCTGTCAATTTGAAAACAAAACAAAACCAAAAAAAGCGTAATTGTGGGCGATAGTGAGGGTAGACTTAATTACTGCAACATATTACACAGACTCTAATAGGGAGGTCCTAGTTTAAGTGATATATCAATAATTGCCACTTCTCCAATATGACTTTAGAAACAGAAGGGAAGGATTGAGAATCCCTGGAGTACCGTAAAAGGAGGCTGAAATACAAGTGTATAAAAACTGAAATAGGATAGTAACATAGATGGGGGGAAAAAGGGAGAGAAGCCATGAACTATGAGGGTGAAAGTCAATTCTCTGCATATATTTCCAGTTCCACTCCAAAGTTTCAGTCCTTGGATTTTCAACTACTTTCCTTATGCAAATAGCTTTTTTTTCATGAGCTCTTATTCTATTGCCATAAATCTAATACATTGTGCTTTTCGGTGCATATTGGCTTTGTCAGATTTCTGATATATTAGAGATTCCTAGCCTTTCCATTTGGAATCCACATGTCATTTCACCTACATCTTAAGTTTTCAGATAGAACAGGTTTAAAAAAAAAAAGGGGGGGTCAAGAACCAAATGCCTAGTAATAGCTGTTTAGAGTATGAAAAAGCAGCTTGCAAAGGAGTCTGAAAGGAGAAAAGGAGAAGAACCAAAGGAGAGTTAACCCTGCAAAAGGAGAAGTGATAAGTATATAGAGTCCTCAACAGTGTGAAATGCTGAAGAGAAGTCGAAAAAGATGAAGACTGGAAAAAAAAGAATATGAAAACTGGCAAAGTCACTAATGACTTTAGAAAAGCTCTCCATTGCGGTGGTTTCTGCCTACCAAGGCATATTTTTCAGCATCTGGAGATATGTCCAGTTGTCACAACTTGAGGGTTCTACTGGCATTTTATGGGTAGGGGTCAGGGATGCCATTAAACACCCCACAGTGCACAAGACAGCCCTCTCCCACCTCCCAACAAAGAACTATCCAGGACAAATGTCAATAGTGTCCATGTTGAGAAACTATACAAGAGCTAATAAAACATGGAAGTGAGGACTGTGTGGGCAGTGAGGAAATGCATTTGGCAAGAGAAGGCTATTCTTTTAGAAAAGTTTGCCTTGTAGTGGAAAAGAGGGACAGGGAGGAAAACTTCAGGAGCAAGCAGGATATAGAAAATGTTTAATTTTTGTTTATTTCCTTCAGGCTGGGAAACTTGGCAGTGTTGTAAACTGACAGCGGTGAAGAGATGGAGAAGAAACCAGAGAAGCAAACATAAGAGATGTACTGATGATGACTGTTCTTAAGGAGGTAAGGAGTTGAAATCAGGAAGACGAGTAGAAACAACTGCTTTGAAAGAATGCAGGGACACATATCTCTCTAAGATCAGAGGAAATGGGGGACTGATGGGAAAAAGACCAAGAGTGGGTGGCAAGAACGGGATAGTGGGAGGAGAGTGTTTAAAGCTTACACTTGGTGCCTGAGATAAGCAATTGGCCTGTGATCCATTTTCTCTGAGATAGAGTTACAGGGAGTTTGCTTCCTGGAAAGATCTCCTTGTAAACACAGTAATGACTGACCGAATTAGCAAACAAACAAACCATAAAACTAAATGGTTTTTACTATAGGGGAGTTTAAGTGAGACTGCTTATGAAAAATAAAGCTGGAACTTAGAGATTTATGGGATATGACTCCCTGAAAACTGTCTGTGTATGCTATCTAACTATTGGAGTATAAAGTAGAGATGTTTCATGAAGTCAAAGGGGAAAACTTCTAGTTATAAGATAAATAAGTTCTGAGGATATAGTGTACAGCATGGTGACTATAATTAAAAAGAAAAACAATGAGATGTTTCATATTGATTGGATCTTTCTGTGTCAATGAGGTGACTATATACATTTAACAATGCAAACTTTATCCAACAATCTGGGCCAGTGCCCACCACATGCAGAAAGGAGCTGGGAAACGGGACGGTATTCCAGATCTCTCCCTGCTTCACCTGCGCCTCTTGACAACTGATAAAAGCTCTGATTCATGTTGAGTTTCTCTGACAAAAAAAATTCTTTGTGTTTCTCACTGACACATACACTAATCATTGGGTAGTGCTGAAGACAACTGGCCAAGCATTAAAATCATAATTCTGTAAGGAAATTACAAACGCATACAATAAAGAGCCTAAGAGATGGAACAAAAGAAAGGTACTTGGGCTGTTTCCAGTTGAACGTAACAAGCTTAGAACAACAGAAGATCTAAACAAAGGAGGAATTTCAGACCAGACTTTTAACACTAGAGTGAAATGATCACTGAATTAAATTATAAAAGTGATAAAATGACAGCTACTCTCAATTAGGAATGACTAAACAAAAACATCATCACATAGGAAAGGTGTGAAATGTATATGCATGATTCATTTGTAAATCACACTTTCTTATCCTGAATTGTAAACATGATGGTTTGTGAGATTATTATAAATGTCTGTCTTGATTGTTAAATTATTTGAAAAATAATATTAATATATTAAAATATTTATATCTTTTCTATAAACTGACTGTAATGTAAAATATTAGACATAATTCTACTACAATAATATACTTCTTGACCTTGGAAGTCAAATTTTATTTGGCTTTTTCAATTTACTAAAATTAATTTAATATGTTGTATTTAAATTTCAAAATAATAGAATAACCCTAGGAAGAATAATTTTTTCTTTATTGTGTAACTAGAATAATTTAAAAACTTCAAATTCCAAAGACTATTCCCTCAGGAAAGATAGTTATTTTACTCAAGGTCAATTCTATGTTACAGACTGTGCAGTGTTCAGCTGGTCAGAGATTTGCCATGGATCCTGAATCAATAAATATTCTTTCTCACACTATGAAAGCTGTGTCAGCTCATGGGGTTACCTAAACAAGGCATAAAATAGTTTGCATCTTACAGAAAATTGAGATGAACTGAACCAATTAAAAATAAAGCTGTCATCTTTGCATTCTAATCCCAAGAATAAAAGGTAAACAACCTTAATTTTCCAATTTCTTGATTTCAGAGGGGTATAAAATGTCTACCAGGTATCCTAGATATAGTGTGGTTAGAGAAAAATTCTTTAATTTTCTTCTACTATTGTCCATCTTAATTATTTCCTTGATAAATAATAATAAATAGAAATATGTACTGTTCTTAATGAAGCTTTTAATATATTCTAGCATTGCTGTCATTACAATGTGATTGCTTATTGCTATGGCCTGAATGCTTGTATTCCCCCAAAATCCATATGTTGAAATTCTAATCCCCAAAGATGATGGTATTAGAAGGGGGGGCCTTTGGGAGGTGCTTAGGTCATGAGGGTGGACCCCTCATGAATGGGATTAGTGCCTGCATAAAAAAAGCTCCAGAGAGGTCCCTAACCCCTTCCACCAGGTAGGACACAGCGAGAAGGTGCTGGCTACAAATCAGGAACCATGCTGCCACCTTGATCTTGGACTTCCCATCCCCCAGAACTGTGAGAAATAAATTTCTGTCATTTATAAGCTATCCAGTCTGTGATATTTTGTTAAAGCAGCCTGAACAAACTAAGACATTTATAGTAAATTTTAATAATGTAATCACAGAAGGAAAAATTAGGTGCTATGGACATTTTCATGCGAACTGTATGAAGAGAAATGGTAATATCTAGGATACTGCACTTATTTACTTACAACTTTTCTTAAAGTCATTTAAGATGAAGTGAGTTAACTCTCTGAATAAGCTATTCATAGCATTGTGCACCAAACATACAAATTGTGACAGCTTCTAAACAAAAATGACTCATCCCAAAAGCTAGAATGAAAAACAATGAATGGAATATTTTATCCAATTCTTCTTTTTTAAAGGCAATTCTGAATCTATAAGTTGGTAAGAAATGGAGTTGGGGTAGATAAAATACACAGGGGATTTTTAAATATCACCTTATAGACATATTTGACTCAGAACTTACATTTTTTTAATGGGTTCCCCAATAATATCACAAACAATTGACTACTCTTGTCTTCTTTGTATGGCCAGTCCATAAGTATTGTATTGATATGATCCTGGAAACCATTCTGTAAGGTCAATTATCCTAAAATGAATGATGCTTCTACTAGAACAATATCAAAGGTGGTATTGCCTTCATCAAGTACTTGGCATCAAAAACCAGTTTTATCAAACAATGCATCATAGAAACATCTGTACATATGTATAATAAGTTAAAATGTCAAAAATGTGCATAAGGACACCACACATAATGATTGTTCTAAATGCCTTAATTCATATCTATATGAACATACATCACAACCTAATCAGCAATTTTACCTTTAATTCACCCATATTTATTGTGCACCAGGCACTTTACTAAGTGCTATACGAAATGCTAATATATACAAGAGTTCTTCCATTTAAAAGACTGAATGAAATCTAATAAATGAAGCATATTCAAATAACTAAGTGGTGCGTGCCATACACATGATACAACTTAGAAGAACACTGATAGGAAAACTATCATTAGTAACTAGAAAAATCAGTAAAGGCATTATGGTTAGGGTTATTAATCTAAAATTAATATACTACTTATCAACAAATGTAATTGCATGTCTAATGAGTGATACTTGCGATTTTCCTTCTTAAAATACATAAGGATTAAGAAGAATGATTTGTATGCCCCCATTTTCTTAAACATATTAATGACTTCCTTTTCTCATTAAATGTCCTTGTAGCACGCGATGATATTAGCTTTAATTCCATTCACAATGTTACATCAAAAGCTGATGTAACCCTCAAAAGCCACTAACATTTTTACGTATTTGAAAGTCTTATTTAAGATTTCAGGATTCAGGGCTTCCCCGGTGGCGCAGTGGTTGAGAGTCCGCCTGTCGATGCAGGGGATATGGGTTCGTGCCCCAGTCCGGGAAGATCCCACATGCCGCGGAGCGGCTGGGCCCGTGAGCCATGGCCGCTGAGTCTGTGCGTCCAGAGCCTGTGCTCCGCAACCGGAGCGCCCACAACAGTAAGAGGCCCGCGTACCGCAAAAAAAAAAAAAAAGATTTCAGGATTCAGAGGAGAAAATTCTTGAATCACATCTTATAATCATCATCTTTCACTTGCTCTTAATTTTGAGCTTGAACAACTTTCATGCCACAAAATGAAAGTGTGAAAGTGCATATACCAAACAAGCCCAGGAGAACTCTTTTGCCTAGTGGATGGTAGAGGTGGGATGTTTTGAAGGTGATTCTTTAAACATTAATTTTGTACTTTCTTCTTTCCTGCCGCAGTGCCTCCCAGAGTTCCTGCTCAGCACTAGCATCGTCCTCAATGTTAGAAATTAGCCAAAAACGCTAGGGAGTTATATGTATAATTAATAGTGTCAATTGAGCATGTGAGATAAAGTATATGTAAATCAGGGATACAGGAGTTCATGTGCCTTTTTTTTTTTTTTTTTTTTTTTTTTGCGGTACGCGGACCTCTCACTGCTGTGGCCTCTCCCGCTGCGGAGCACAGGCTTCGGACGCGCAGGCTCAGCGGCCATGGCTCACGGGCCCAGCCGCTCCGCGGCATGTGGGATCCTCCCGGACCGGGGCACAAGCCCGCATCCCCTGCATCGGCAGGCGGACTCTCAACCACTTCGCCACCAGGGAAGGCCCATGTGCCCTTTTCTAATCCGTTTTTACTTTTGATATCAATGGTCACAATCCAAATCAAGCATGCCCCACCCATTCTGAATTTTAAGATGGTCAAAATGCTTAAATCTGGTGTATTGATAAGATTAGGTTAATACCTCCCAGTCTGGAACTCTAAAATTCTAAAGGGCTGTCTCTTTCATCTTTGCATCTTCAAAGTAGGTTCTAAATAAATATTTATTGAAAGAAATTGTGAATGAATTGATGAATGGACGAATGAATGAAGAAAACGCTAACACAGCAGAAAACAGTGGGCCCCAGAAGAGAAGTGGATGCATAGTTATGTGCTTGTCCATTTAGCACAGGGCTTAATCAGTCTTAATCAATTATTGTCAATAATATTTAAATTCTAGATTTCAACATATCAAAGAATTAACAACATGAGACGCTGCTGATATGCAAGTAACTGTTTTTTTTCTCAAATATAAATCTGGTCTGTTCTTCTAGCGAAGAAGTCCTACAGTTCATGTTTTTACTACGCTATTCACAGTTTCTACACAAAGGCAACAGGATGCCAAACCACAAATGAGAGGAATTAAGCTGTCAGAGTAAAAGTGGCCATAAGTAAATTGTCAGAATCGCTCAGCACAGATAGTTCCGGGGAACTCTGTGGATGCATTTGCTGAGTAAGCTAAAGCTAACACAGCTTTCCAAGCCAGCTTTTTAATGTAATAATAACAAGTATTTCCAAATATAGTAATATTCCCAAACCGGGAGTCAAGTAAAGTTAATTTAGATATACATCTCAAGGCCTTTAAGTCAGGAAGAGAGCACGTCTCAAAGGAAAAAACTTGTGGTTAAAATGAATCCTTCAATGTCAAAGATGTTTTCCTCTTTCTGAAACACAATGACCAGCTCAGTGTGAGGCATCAAATCAAATGACTTTATGCCCATCAAATGCCTGAAGACAACAGGGAGGGAGGAGGTAAGCAGGAAATCTCAGTTAATTAAAAGAACTGAGATACAATAAACTATTAGGGAATATCATAGTCATTAGTGCCCATGATACATATCTGGGTCTACAACATCCAGACACACGCAAGAGACTATTCTCTGGCCCCTTTTGTGGCAAGTTTGGGCCTGGTGATTAGATTTGCTCAGCGGGAAATGAAGTGAGTCTCTCACAGGTAAAGCATTTATTACTGGGGTACAGTCTCCAGAGATCTTTTACCACAGTGAAAGGCAGTGTTTTGCAACAGCTGCTGCTTCAACAGCCTGGATACAGAAGGAGGAGATACTGAATGGAACTCCAGCACCTTCTGCAATGAACACATAGCCGGAGCGAGAAATAAATCTATATTATAAAGTCATTAAAATTTGGAGGTTGTTTGCTCTTATGTAGCCTGGCTCATCCTTCCTTATACACTCAGGCACTTTCCTTCCTCTAGTGATGCCAGGTGGTATATATTGTTTAACACATACAAATCTATCCTCAATTAATACTTTTTTTAGAGCAGGGTGATCTCATAAATATTTAGAGTTAGACTTCACTGTGTGAAGCTGCTGGAGAAACCAAGACAAATCCTTACATTTAATCACTTATACATCATAATCTGGAGGGAAAGTTCCTGGAAAGAAAGAGCCTACTTCTAGAAAAGTTGTTTTTAAATGTTTGGACCATCCTAAGGAAAGTATCAAGAAAGTTACTCAGAGGAAAATTAAGGGAAGTCTTTATTTAAAGCAGTTTAAAGATATATAATAAATTTGAATGCTCATCAAATTGTTACATATATATTGATCTCTTGTAATAAATTTAAGCAAAGTCCAATTTATTCTGAGCCACTGGTGTTCAAAGAGTTAATACATCCTGCCCTTTCCCTTTTATACTGAAATATCCCCAAAGTGTACAAAAACACTAGAATTGTGGTCTATCTCACCTATTAGGGAATATTTTTGGTCATTCACAGGAACCCTCTGCATCTTAATAAACAGAGCCATACACCATTGGTAGAATTAAATCCTCATGACCTATATGAAATACTCTAGTTCCTTCTAAGTATAAGTATCTTCTTTTGTGACAAAGTTCCTTTTTGGATGAGCTATCTCTCAGTAAAGACATTGATACCATTCATCAGCATATCAAGACATATTACCACATTTTAAATCCAGAATAAGTACTACATTTTGTTTATTTTTTGTATTCCTTACAGAGGGTTGTAGTCTAGACTTAGAGCAAGCATAGATTGCCTTAAATGTGTTAACTTCATTATACAGAAATAATGCAAGGAAAATGAAAAATTAATTTTAAATCTATTACATTCCCCCCAAAGCATGTAGGATTTAAAGCTAGACAGTGAGTATCCAAATCTAAATCCTATTTCTGCCACTTACTATCTGTGTTTTCGGGCAAGTTGCTTATCTTCTTAGTGCCTTATTTTACTCTTTTGCAAAACGTGATCAGTAAAAGAATCACTTGGTTCATAATATTGTGAGGACTGAATGTGATAATATATGAGAAGCATTAAGAGTAGTCCCTTGGTTCAAATAAGTATTAAAAATACATGTTACTACTATTGCTCTAAAAGAAAAGAATAACTGAACCATGGATGCATTCTTAAACACACATATTCACCTGAATTATTTTGGAAGAGGAATATAGAAAATGTGTGCATCTTCTCACACATAAAGCTATCATTTCCTAAACATATGTCACTTGCTTCACATATAGCTAAAATTACCTAAAAATCCTAGCATTTCTTCCTTATATTGCTAAGAGCTAAATAATACATTGTATGCATGTTAAATTAACTATTACACTATAAATTAATTAAAGATCGAGATATTAGTTGCAAAGTCCTAAGGAAGAAAGTCATAAAGTAATTTCGATACATTTCGTGTGGAAATTCAAGGGTGTCAGTATTTATTTCAACAAGTTTTACCTGTGAATCCAGTGAACATGTACAATAGTTTAACCAAGTTTCTGTCTAATCTCCATAGCGTTTCCCCTACCATGGCAATGGTGTAATCATGCCATCTAGTGGACGATCTATATCACTGCAGGTATACTTTTTGAAAATTTATAAAAAACCTCAAATAAATTAACAAAATCACATTTTTATATTTGACATTTAAAATTTTAAATCTTGAAAGTGTATCTGAGGAGAAGAATAATGATTTTGTGATGTTATGATGAGAATTATATAAACGTAGTATGAAAAACACGAGATATAAAAAGAATAAGTAAAAGGCCCAACTTTGGGCAAAAGTAATAAACAGGGCACACTTATTAATATAAATACGTCTTTAAAAAGGAATAATAGAAATTTGGTGAAAACAGATGTTTCATAATAATTCATTAGCCATAACTTTTAATGTTGTATCAATTGGAAATCTATTTTAACATGTTCTTGTATTTAGACAAAAAAAATCAATTGCAACAATAATAATATAATATTTTCAATGCAAAGAACAGAAAGAAAGATGAAATATAATATAATGTAATATCTTTCTATATATGCAAATATAAATACACAGATACACAGTCATTTTTTAGCATAAAAGAAGCAAGAAACCCATTATCGTTTGTTGTTCTGTAGATGATTTGTCCAAGATTAAAATCTGGCCAAGCCTGACCTAATGGCTAGAACCTCTAACTTCAAACACAATGGTTTTGCTATCACTCAGTGTTGCCTCAGTAACTTAAGGCTTCTTCTCATTGCAATTGTCAGAACTAGATAACCTAATGTTTTCATTTGAAACGTAATTGTCTAAGATATATAGATATAAGTGATTTAGTTTCGAGCATTTTTCACATATAAGTAGGTAGGTGGATAGATCCTTTTAAAGAAGCAGTGTTAAACACTAGAAAATCAAAGACACTGCTGAAAAAGGACACATGAGAAAGGGAGCAAATGGAATCCAGAAGGCAAGCCCACCCCAATATTTGTGAGGCCTGAGGACTCACGGACCTCCCGGGCTGCAGTCCACTCACATCTTTCCCCACTCTGGCTGTATCCTACACTGTGAGGGAGCTAATACAAGTTACCTCTAAGACACCCCAGCTCACAAGTGCAAGCTCAGACCCCACCCTCCTCTACACACCCCATTTCCACCCTCATCTGCAGGCCTCCACAATTTGAACCAGGAATCTGGAATCTCGGTCACCTGGAATGTGTTAAAGCTTTGCATGGGCATATCACCTTGACCCTCAAGGATTCTCACCCTATGTGAAGTGGGAACTGTAGAAAGATAGGAAGAATAGGATCCACTAAAGCAGCAGTCCCCAACCTTTTCGGCACCAGAACCAGTTTCATGGAAGACAATTTCTCCATGCACCGGGGTGCAGGGTGATGGTTCAGGTGGTAACGCAAGCGATGGGGAGCAGCTGTAAATACAGACAAAGCTTCGCTCGCTGGCCCGTCACTCACCTCCTGCTGTGCGGCCCAGTTCCTAACAGGCCACAGACCGGTACCGGTCCGTGGCCTGGGGGTTGGGGACCCCTGCACTAAGGGCTCTAAGGGCGGTACTGGCATATGTGTGGTTGACAACAGGACATTTTTTAGGTGGCTAAAGATGGAGAAATGGTGTGAAATGATGTTGTCAGAGGTTGTCTTCATGATCAACATTTTTCTTAGACTGTATATCCCAGGGTCTTGCTCTAGGATGGAGAATGTCAAACCTTCCATGCAAGCAAGAAAGACAGATTTTAAGGGTTGCTATCCTGGTGTGCTTCTATGTGTTGTGACCCATGAGCATCTCAAGTGAAGACTTAACCTCTCTGACTTGTGATATCAACTATGCAAACCAATTTTTCCTTCAAAAGAAAGTCTCTTCAATAAGTGATGCTGGGAAAACGAGACAGCTACATATAAAAGAATAAAATTAAAACATCCTCTAACACCATATACAAAAATAAACTCAAAATGGATTAAAGACCTAAATTTAACACCAGATACTATAAAGCTCCTAGGGGAAAACACAGGCAGAACGCTCTTTGACATAAATTGCAGCAATATTTTTTTGGATCTGTCTCCTAGAACAATGGAAATAAAAGCAAAACTAAACGAATGGGACCTAATTAAACTTAAAAGCTTTTGCACAGCAAAGGAAACCATAAACAAAACAAAAAGACAACCTACGGACTGGGAGAAAATATTTGCATATGATAATATCGACAAGGGATTAATTTCCAAAATATACAAACAGCTCATACAGCTTAATATTAAAAAAAAACCCAATCAAAAAATGGGCAGAAGACCTAAATAGGTATTTCTCCAAAGAAGATATACAGATGGCCAACAGGCACATGAAAATATGCTCAATATTACTAATTACTAGAGAAATGCAAATCAAAACCACAATGAGGTATCACCTTACACCAGTCAGAATGGCCAGCATTAAAAAGTCTACAAATAACAAATGCTGGAGAGGGTATGGAGAAAAGGGAACCCTCCTACACTGTTAGTGGGAATGTAAGTCAGTGCAGCCACTGTGGGAAACAGCATGGAGGTTCCTCAGAAAACTGAAAACAGAATTACCACATGATCCAGCCATCTGACTCCTGGGCATATATCCAGAGAAAACTCTAATTCAAAAAGATACATGCACCCCAATGTTCATAGCAGCACAATTTAAAATAGCCAAGACATGGAAGCAGCCTAAATATACATCGACAGATGAGTGAATAAAAAAGATGTATATATATACATATATATACACATACATATACATATATACACATGGGTATATATACACACATACATTACACAAAATGGGATATTACTCAGCCATAAAAAAAGAATGAAATAATGCCATTTGCAGCAAAATGGATGGATCTAGAGATTATCATATTAAGTGAAGCAAGTCAGATAGAGAAAAACAAATATCATATGGTATCACTTATATGTGGAATCTAAATAAATGATACAAATGAACTTATCTACAGGACAGAAATAGACTCACAGACATAGAAAACAAACTTATGGTTACCAAAGGGGATGGGGAGAAGATAAGTTAGGCATTTGGGATTAATGTGTACACACTACTATATATAAATCAGATAAACAACAAGGACCTACTGTACAGCACAGGGAACTATATTCAATATCTTGTAATAATCTATAATGGAAAAGAATCTGAGAGAGTATATTTACTGAATCACCTTGCTGCACACCTGAAACTAATGCTTCAATTTGCAAGGAGCATGAACTTGCCAGTAATATATGGGATTATTTTATTATATGCAGGTATATGTATATACTTACCATGCTGTTCATTTTTGAAGATGATGAACCTGCTCTTTGCTTTCTTAGACTATTAACTTCTTCTACATTTCCATCTTTTGGTTTCAAAATCATCCTGCTACTCCCTGCAGTTCCTTCTGATGAGGATCGCAGTCGCCTCTCTATATATCTTCCTTCACGGTATGGACTGAGGCTACTGGCAAGAACTATTTAAAAAATAAATAAATAAAAATTAATATAAATGCTTAAATGTAGTTTTTATAAATGTTCCACTGAAAGTAAATGGAAAACTCTTAGTGTCATTCAACAAGTCTCAATCACAGAAAACTTTTTGAATTAGTAGTGGTACTTTACTTAACTATGTAATCACTTTGAAGCCTCTAAAACTTTCTAGTCATCCTTGGCTTCCTCATACCTCACATAAATCATATAAGCAAATCCTGTCCTCATTACCTTCAACTGTATACAGAATGTGACCACTTCTCACCACCTCCCGCACTAACTTCTGGCACAAAGTCCATCAGGGCTTGCCTTGGTTACTGCAATACTTCCTAATAGCCTCCTGCCCCTGCCTACTCCCACCTGCCTCTCCCCAACCAATACACAATCTATTTTCTACAAGGTAACCAGAATGATACACTTAAAACATAAGTGAGATTGATCATGATCGCTTCTCTAATCCTAAAGCTGATGTGTTTCCAGCGGGCTACCAGGTTCCACATGATATGACCCTACTCCAGACCCCCACACAGGGGGCTTCCCATTGCTCACCTCTTCATCTCTCTAACCTCATCTTCTACTGCCCACCAGCACCTTGTTCACTCTGCTTATGGCATATTGGACTTCTTGCTGCTTTTACAACATTGCAGGCATACTCCAGCCCCAGAATCTTTACCCAATACGCTTTGCACTGATATACGCCTCCCAAATAGCTGTATGACTTACTCCCTAATTTTTGTTAATATGTTACTTTGAGTAATACCCCATTCACTGTACATAAAAATGGAAACTAAAAACAAAGAACTATGAGAAAGAGAAATTAAGAAACTCATCCTTAAGATTCTCTTCCTCTAGAACCACCTCCAGTACAAAAATCTGTCAGTCAGAGAAAGAGAATCAGTAGGAGACCTATATTAAGAAGATTTATTGCAAGAAATTGGCTTATGCATTTGTGAGGCTGGCTAGGCTGCACCTCGAGGCATGCGGGATCTTAGTTTCCTGACCAGGGATCGAACCTGTGCCCCCTGCAGTGGAAGCACGGAGTCCTAACCACTGGACTGCCAGGGAATTCCCAAACACCTTTTCAAAAATTTGTGAAGATCCACCAGAGGGCAGACAGCAGAAGCAAGAAGAACTACAATCCTGCAGCCAGTGGAATGAAAACCACATTCACAGAAAGATAGACAAGATGAAAAGGCTATGTACCATAGGGCTATGTACCAGAAGAAGGAAAAGGATAAAACCAAAAAAAACACAATTAAATGAAGTGGAGATAGGCAACCTTCTAGAAAAAGAATTCAGAATAATGAGAGTGAAGATGATCCAGGACCGTGGAAAAACAATGTACATAAAGATCAAAAGATGCAAGAAATGTTTAACAAAGACCTAGAAGAATTAAAGAACAAACAAACAGATGAACAATACAATAACTGAAATGATAAGTGACCTGGAAGACAGAATGGTGAAATTCACTGCTGCGGAACAGAATAAAGAAAAAAGAATAAAAAGAAATTAAGACAGCCTAAGAGACCCCTGGGACAACATTAAACACAACAACATTCGCATTATAGGGGTCCCAGAAGGAGAAGAGAGAGAGAAAGGACCAGAGAAAACATTTGAAGAGATTATAGTCGAAAACTTCCCTAACATGGGAAAGGAAATAGCCACCCAAGTCCAGGAAGCGCAGCGAGTCCCATACAGGATAAACCCAGGAGAAACACGCCGAGACACATAGTAATAAAATTGGCAAAAATTAAAGAAAAATTATTGAATGCAGCAAGGGAAAAACGACAAATAATATAAGAGGGAACTCCCATAAGTTTAACAGCTGATTTCTCAGCAGAAACTCTACAAGCCAGAAGGGAGTGGCATGATATACTTAAAGTGATGAAAGGGAAGAACCTACAACCAAGATTACTCTACCCGGCAAGGATCGCATTCAGATTCGATGGAGAAATCAAGAGCTTTACAGACAAGCAAAAGCTAAGAGAATTCAGCACCACCAAACCAGCTCCACAACAAATGCTAAAGGAACTTCTCTGAGTGGGAAACACAAGAGAAGAAAAGGATCTACAAAAACAAACCCAAAACAATTAAGAAAATGGTCATAGGAACATATATATCGATAATTACCTTAAATGTAAATGGATTAAATGCTCCCACCAAAAGACACAGGCTTGCTGAATGGATACAAAAACAAGACCCATATATATGCTGTCTACAAGAAACCCACTTCAGACCTAGGGACACATACAGACTGAAAGTGAGAGGATGGAAAAAGATATTCCATGTAAATGGAAATCAAAAGAAAGCTGGAGTAGCAATATTCATATCAGATAAAAGAAACTTTAAAATAAAGAATGTTACAAGAGACAAGGAAGGACACTACATAATAATCAAGGGATGAATCCAAGAAGAAGATATAACGATTATAAATATATATGCACCCAACATAGGAGCACCTCAATACATAAGGCAACTGCTAACAGCAATAAAAGAGGAAATCAACAGTAACACAATCACAGTGGGGGACTTTAACACCTCACTCACACCAATCATCCAAAATGAAAATAAATGAAAATAAATAAGGAAACAGAAGTTTTAAATGACACAATAGACCAGATAGATTTAATCGATATTTATAGGACATTCCATCCCAAAACAGCAGATTACACTTTCTTTTCAAGTGCACATGGAACATTCTCCAGGACAGATCACATCTTGGGTCACAAATCAAGCCTCAGTAAATTTAAGACAATTGAAATCATATCAAGCATCTTTTCTGACCACAACATTATGAGATCAGAGATCAAATACAGGAAACAAAATGTAAAAAACACAAACACATGGAGGCTAAACAATACGTTACTGAGTAACCAAGAGATTACTGAAGAAATCAAAGAGAAAATCAAAAAATACCTAAAGACAAATGACAATGAAAACACAACGATCCAAAAACTATGGGATGCAGCAAAAGCAGCTCTAAGAGGGAAGTTTATAGCTATACAAGCCTACCTCAAAAAACAAGAAAAATCTCAAATAAAAACCTTACCTTACACCTAAAGGAACTAGAGAAAGAAGAACAAACAAAACGCAAAGAGAGCAGAAGGAATGAAATCATAAAGATCAGAGCAGAAATAAATGAAATAGAAACAAAGAAAACAATAGCAAAGTTCAATAAAACTAAAACCTGGTTCTTTGAGAAGATAAACAGAATTGATAAACCATTAGCTAGACTCACCAAGAAAAGGAAGGAGAGGACACAAATCAATAAAATTAGAAATGAGAAAGGAGAAGTTACAATAGAAACCGTAGAAATACAAAGCCTCCTAACAGACTACTACAAGCAACTCTATGCCAATAAAGTGCACAACCTGGAAGAAATGGACAAATTCTTAGAAAGGTATAACTTTCCAAGACTGAACCAGGAAGAAATAGAAAATATGAACAGACCAATCACAAGTAGTGAAATTGAAACTGTGATTAAAAACCTTCCAACAAACAAAAGTCCAGGACCAGATGGCTTCACACGTGAATTCTATCAAACATTTAGAGAAGAGCTAACACCCATCCATCTCAAACTCTTCCAAAAAATTGCAGAGGAAGGAACATTCCAAAACTCATTCTATGAAACCACCATCACCTAATACCAAAACCAGACAAAGATACAATAAAAAAAGAAAATTAGAGACCAATATCACTGATGAATATACATGCAAAAATCCTCAACAAAATACGAGCAAACAGAATCCAACAACACATTAAAAGGATCACACACCATGATCAAGTGGGATTTATCCCAGGGATGCAAGGATTCTTCAATATATGCAAATCAATCAATGTGATACACCATATTAACAAACTGAATAAAAACCATATGATTATCTCAATCGATGCAGAAAAAGCTTTTGACAAAATTCAACACACATTTATGATAAAAACTCTCCAGAAAGTGGGCATAGAGGGAACCTACCTCAACATAATGAAGGCCATATATGACAAACCCACAGCAAACAACATTCTCAATGGTGAAAAACTGAAAGCATTTCCTCTAAGATCAGGAACAAGAAAAGGATGTCCACTCTCACCACTATTATTCAACATAGTTTTGGAAATCCTAGCCATGGCAATCAGAGAAGAAAAAGAAATAAAAGGAATACAAATTGGAAAAGAAGAAGTAAAACTGTCACTGTTTGCAGATGACATGACACTATACATAGAGAATCCTAAAAATGCCAGCAGAAAACTACTAGAACTAATCAATGATTTTGGTAAAGTTGCAGGATACAAAATTAATGCACAGAAATCTCTTCCATTCCTATAGACTAATGATGAAAAATCTGAAAGACAAATTAAGGAATCACTCCCATTTACCATTGCAACAAAAAGAATAATATATCTAGGAATAGACCTACCTGGGGAGAAAAAAGACCTGTATGCAGAAAACTATAAGACACTGATGAAAGAAATCAAAGATGATACCAACTGATGGAGAGATATACCATGTTCTTGCATTGGAAGAATCAATACTGTCAAAATGACTACACTACCCAAAGCAATCTACACATTCAATGCAATCCCTATCAAATCACCATTGGCATTTTTTACGGAACTATAAGAAAAAATCTTAAAATTTGTATGGAGACAGAAAAGACCCCGAATAGCCAAAGCAGGCTTGAGGGAAAAAAACAGAGCTGGAGGAATCAGACTCCCTGACCTCAGACCATACTACAAAGCTACAGTAATCAAGACAATATGGTAGTGGCATAAAAACAGAAACATAGATCAATGGAACAAGATCGAAAGCCCAGAGATAAACCCATGCATCTATAGTCAAATAATCTATGACAAAGGAGGCAAGGATATACAATGGATAAAAGACAGTCTCTTCAATAAGTGGTGCTGGGACAACTGGACAGCTACATGTAAAAGAATGAAATTAGTACACTCCCTAACCCATACACAAAAATAAACTCAAAATGGATTAGAGACCTAAATGTAAGACTAGATACTGTAAAACTCTTAGAGGAAAACATAGTAAGAACAGTCTTTGACATAAATCGCAGCAAGATCTTTTTTGATCCACCTCGTAGAGTAATGGAAATAAAAACAAGAATAAACAAATGGGACCTAATGAAACTTCAAAGCTTTTGCACAGCAAAGGAAACCATAAACAAGACGAAAAGACAACCCTCAGAATGAGAGAAAATATTTTCAAATGAATCAATGGACAAAGGATTAATCTCCAAAACATATAAACAGCTCATGCAGCTCTATATTAAAGAAACAAACAACCCAATCAAAAAATGGGCAGAAGACCTAAATAGACATTTCTCCAAAGAAGATATACAGATGGCAAGAAGCACATGAAACGCTGCTCAACACCACTAATTATTAGAGAAATGCAAATCAAAATTACAATGAGGTGTCACCTCACACCAGTTAGAATGGGTATCATCAGAGAATCTACAAACAAGAAATGCTGGAGAGGGTGTGGAGAAAAGGGAACCCTGTTGCACTGTCAGTGGGAATGTAAATTGATACAGCCACTATGGAGAACAGTATGGAGTCTTCTTGAAAAACTAAAAATAGAATTACCATATGATCCAGCAATCCCACTGCTGGGCATATGCCCAGAGAAAACCATAATTCAAAAAGACACATGCACCCCAATGTTCATTGCAGCACTATTTACAATAGCCAGGTCATGAAGCAACCTAAATGCCCATCAACAGATGAATGGATAAAGAAGATGTGGTACATATATACAACAGAATATTACTCAGCCATAAAAAGGAACTAAATTGGGTCATTTGTAGAGACGTGGATGCACCTAGAGACTGTCATACAGAGTGAAGTAAGTCAGAAAGAGAAAAACAAATATCGTATATTAACGCATGTATGTGGAACCTAGAGAAATGGTACAGATGAACTGGTTTGCAGGGCAGAAGTTGAGACACAGGTGTAGAGAACAAACGTATGGACACCAAGGGGGGAAAGCTGTGTGTGGGGGGGGTAGGGATGGTGGTGTGATGAATTGGGCAATTGGGATTGACATGTATACACTGATGTGCATAAAACTGATGACTAATAAGAACCTGCTGTATAAAAATTAAATTAAATTGAAAAATTAAAAAAATAAAAGAAAGAGAAATTAAGAATACAATCCCGTCTACAGTTGCATCAAAAAGAATAAAATACCTAGGAACAAGTTTAATCCAGGAAGCAAAAAATATATACACTGAAAACTATAAAAGACATTGATGAAAGAAAATGAAGAAAATAAAAATAAAGAGATATTCCATGTTCATGAATTGGAAAGATTAATATTGTTAAAATGTTCATGTTACCCAAAGGGATCTACAGATTCAATGCAATTCTTATCAAAATTACACTGACATTTTTCACAGAAATAGAAAAAAAAATCCTAAAATTTGTACAGAAACAAAGAACACCCCAAATAGCCAAAGTAATCTTGATAAAGAAGAACAAAGGTAGAGGCATTACACGTCCTGATTTTAAACTATATTACAAAGCTACAGTTATCAAAACAGTATGGTACTGGTGTAAAAACAGACACATAGATCAATGGAATAGAAGAGACAGCCAAGAAATAAACCCATGCAAATGTGGCAATTAATTTCTGACAAAGAACCCAAGAATATATAATGGGGAAAAGATAGTCTCTTCAATAGACAGTGTTGAAAAATGGACAGTCACATGCGAAAAGATGAAACTGGGACCTTATCCTATACCACACACCAAAATCAACTAAAATTGATTAATGACTTGAAAGTTAAGACCAAAAACTGTAAACCTCCTAGAAGTAAACATGGGTATAAGCTCTTTGACATTCATCTTGATAATGATTTTTTGGATTTGATGTCAAGAGCAAAAGAAATAAAAGCAAAAATAAACAAGTAGGACTACTTCAAACTAAAAAGCTTCTGCACAGAAAACAAAAAAATAAAAATAAAAAAGAAAGAAATAAAAGACAACCAATTGGACCAATTGGATGGGAGAAAATATTTGCAAATCATATATCCTATAAGGGGTTAATATCCAAAATATACACAAAATTCATACAACTCAATAGCAAGAAAAAAAAATTAAAATGGGCAAAGGCCCTAAGTAAACATTTTTCCAAATAAGACATACAAATGGCCAATAGGTACATGAAAAGGAGCTCAACATCCCTATCATCTGGGAAATGCAAATCAAAACCACAATGAGATATCACCTCACTTTCATTAGGATGGCCATTATCAAAAAGTCAAAAGACAACACATGTTTTTGAGCATATGGAAAAAAGGGAACCCTTGTGCACTGTTGGTGAGAATGTAAACTGGTGCAGCCACTATGGAAAACATTATGGAGGTTCTTCAAGAAATTAAAAATAGAGCTACTATATGATCCAGCAATCTTACTTCCGGTAATATACCCAAAGGCAGCAAAATCACTATCTCAAAGACATATCTGTACTCCCATGTTCACAGCAGCATTATTCACAATAGCAGAAGTCTGGAAACATCCTAAGTATGAGAAAAAAGGAATGGATAAAGAAAATGCAGTATCTACATACAATGGAATATTATTCAGCCTTAAAAAAGAAGGAAATCCTGTCATTTGTGACAACATGGATGAATCTTGAAGATATGCTAAGTGAAATAAGCCAGACAGAGAAAGACCAATACTGCATGGTATCACTTACATGTGGAATCTTTTTTAGAAAGCTCAACTCATAGAAACAGAGAGTAGAAAAGTGGTTGCCTTGGTAAAAGGGTACAAACTTTCAGTTATAAGATAAATAAGATCTGAGGATCTAGTGTATAACAAGGTGACTATAGTTGAACTTAAATTTCTCAAAAACAAAAACCAAAAAGGTAAATATGTGACGTGATGGATATATTAACTAACTTGATGGGGGGGGGTGGAATTCTTTCACAATGTAACATATACCAAATCATCACTTTGTTCACTTTAAATATACAATTTAATTTTCCAATTATACTTGAATAAAGTTAAAAAATGGAAACTACAATCACACCCCCCACTTCCTAATCCTCTTTTCTGCTTTAAACTCATCCTCAGCAGTTATTATCACCTGACATTTATTTATTTGTATATTAATTGTCTGAGTATTCCCAGTAGAAGGTAAGCTTCATGAAGAAGGGAATTTATTCGTTTTGTTCACTGATATACCCTTAGTGCCTAAAACAGTACCAAAACAATATTTGTTCAATGAATGAATGAATGAATGAAACTGTTCTGTTTGGGCTCATCTATGAGTTTAAAGACTCTTGGCCAAAACCTATTAAGCCAACATATGGCAGTTTTTTCAGTAACTTTTTAAGTCAATGAGTTAAAGTTAAGTTGCCAGAGAGGTCAACATTCCATTAATAATTCTGAAATGAATGTACACCCAGGACATTCAGATGCATATTAAATACTAGCTTAAACGTATTTCACAATAAATACAGAATAAACTTAGTATTATGGAATTTGGCAACTCTTTCTTACATAAAATACATTTGTCTAAATGGCTTTAAAATCTTGAAACTTCTAAATTATAAAATCTTTATGAATAGCAGATGAATATCTCCTATTGATGGAAATGAAGAATAGTATGCAACCAACTTTCCCTTTTTGACGTTACCAGCTTATTTGCCTGTCTCTTTGTATTTTACAAGTTGTAGATACTATGAATTATCACCTAATGTCCAGGAACAGGCATCATGGTGTCAAATTCAGTGAAATTAATGTGTTAAATGGCTTGCTATTAGGATCTCAGTCAACAGATTAATAATCAGCAAGATAATTGCTGGTCATTCCCTAGTTTCCAAAGAGATAAATATTTACTCTATTCAGTTTGACATTGAGGCAAGTCACCATTTCTAAATAAGAATTAGATATAATCAAAATAATTACACTTTTACCTTTTTGGGTGCAATTTTCTAAAAAACTGCCTACATTCTAATCTGAGGTCCGCCGTTTGCTAACAATGTGATTTCATGAAGTTATTTAACTTAATCCTAAACCTTACTCATTAATAACTTCCACATAAATCTTTGGTTAGTACTAAATAAAACAGTGCATGCAAATTGCTTAGCACATCTTTGGGCACATAGTATCATCATCATTATCATTCTTATAATTATACTACAGTTAAAGAATTAAGCAGGTATAACTAAATCCCAAAATACAAGCAAGGCTACCAAGATAAAAAAATGAAAAAAGTAGGCAGATGTGTAAAAGTGATTTTGTATCAAATGTGAAAAAATATGAAGACAGTTGGAAAATTAAGTCATGCATTTAAAACTGTAAAACTGCTATATTCATGGAGAGACTAGTTAGGTAAGTCAGATAAACTTATGATTCTTGACATTATATAATATATAATTTCACGGATTACAAATTTTAGTTAATATTTCAGTATTATTCTTAATGTTTTGGAAAGAGCCTGGGTCATGACATGTACTACAACCTAGTCATGAAGAGCCTGATCTTTGGATTGAGAGAGTTGTAATTTGGCTGTGCTACTTACCAGCTGTATAATCCCTTGGTCTCAGTTTTCTCATGTATAAAATGGGGAACATACTAGTGCCTACCTCATAGGGATTGTATCCTAAACAATTACTTATGAACTTTGTGACTTTGGACACATTACTTAACCTATCTGTGCTCCAATCATCTTGCCTGTAGAATGAGTTAGAATAATAGTAGCGATTTCAATCACTTCCAGATTCAATAAATTAATGTATCCAAAGGGCACAGAACAGTAAATGGACATACTGTTGGGAGAACTATTAGTGTTAGTAGTAGTAGCAAAAGCGGCAGCAGTGGTAGTAGGAATCACAGTACAGAAAAAGAAGAATAAAAAATGTCAAATACAGCCAGTAGGTATTATATATTCAACAATTCTCTTGAACTGAATTTTATATTGAAAAACCATGTTTTCTGTTGAATAACAGACTGGAGTAAATCAACCTTCCCTCCCTCTTTCTGTGCCAAAACATGGATCCTATTTAATAATAAAAACTTTGTTAAAATAGGAAAAAGAATTTTAATTATACAAATTTCTTTTATAATGATTGTGTCTGGGCTATATCTATTCTTTAACTAAGAAATACCAATACTCTATCATGAACTATAAAAAAAGATGGCCCTTATCTTAGATAAAGCCACATTGCAAATAAAATTAATTTCCTTCCACTTTCTTCTGAGGGTCAGAATCTGAATTACACAACTAAGAAAAATAAGTAACATGGATGAATTACATTTTCAGCATGATACGAATGAAGTAAGTTTAAGCAGAGAAATGATTTAAGACAAATTATAAACAGGACAGAAGATTAAAGAGTGAAAACTAAGAAAAATGTAGTTTCCATGAGATAGAATAAGAAAATTGAAGAAATTATAATGAAAATTATAATTCATATCATTTATTATACAGAGAAAATCATCATACCTTTGGCAGGATTTGCATCATATCCATATGATGTTTTGTTTAAAATATAATGATCACCGGAAGAGGGTATTATCCTTGAATCTGAAATAGGATGGATCCCTTTAACATGTTCAGCTATTGCTTTATGTTGCTCATAAAATCCAAGTTTCCTTGGGGAGCTTGTTGCCAACATTGTTTCACCATTTTGTATCACCATATGTTCTCCCCTTCTTGTATCTGCTGATAGATGAATCTCTGAGTCACTCGCATTCACAGCAGGTAGTTCAGTGATTTGCAGTAACACTTCCTTCTGATTAGCAGCAGAGGTTTCTGGTAAGGATTTAGATTCAGTGCTACACCGACCTTCTAACCTGTATTTCCCAGGAGACATAATTGCACAGGGAGCAGTTCCCATAAGGTCTGTTGTCTTTGTAGCAGCAGCAGCAGGATTGGGAGAAATCTGAGAGGTAGAATCACTGTGGCCAAAGTTGTCACAGTGGGATGCCATGCTTCCACTTTTAGGAAATGCATCTGCTTCAGACACAGAATCTTCAGTCAAGGCTAAGAACTCTGAAGGTGTCTGAGCTGTAGTAAAATCAGCAGAAAGCAGTGGAGATGGTAACGAGCTTCCCGCCCGTTCTGTTACATCCACAGAACAAGATGGAGAACCTCTTAGTAATACAGGTTCCCTCTCTTGGTACTGTGCAATTTCCAGTGAGAATTCAGATTGTTGTACCAATGAAATGGATTGGCTCTGTGGAACTGGCTTAGAAAATTTATAGTGAGATGAAAAGGATTTAGTAAGAAGCTTCTTTGTTGACTGCTTAACAGAACGGCGAGTTTGTTCTTCTGTGAATCCAGAATCATCCCCCTCACTTTTGCCAGAACTCAGGCAATTTATAAAGACATTCTTATTAGTCGAGTGCTCGTTTTCTCTTTCAAAATCCTCTGTCAAAGATCTTGTTATCTTCTTATTTCGTGAACTGCTAAAACCAACAGAACGTCTTCCCCTGGTTTTAGTATGTTCTTCCAAACTCGGTTTTTGCATACTGCTGTGACCAGGTTGAGCACCATTTGAAATACTAAGGTTCTGGTTGGTAGGTTCTTGCTTAGGTTCACTCCCCTTCCTATGATGAAAGCTAATGGAAGGAGTACGGAAGAGGCTCCTGCGTTTACCTGTGCTACCTGAGCTTGAGTTAGTGCTGGAAGGAGACGAACTGTGGACACCGACTGTATTACTGGAGGAGGGTGAAGAAGGAAGAGAATCATGTTTTCTGCTAATACTCCTTCTGAATATTGGCAACCGGGAGACCAGAGTAGATCGTCTTGATCTGGAGTCCCCCATTGGGACTCCAAGGCTTGCACTGCGATAGCCAACTTAGCAACCTGAGAAAAGACAAATAGAACAAGTTAATAGAAGTCAATTATAAATAAGACATTTTAAAACATAATACTGGTTTTTCATTCATGACACAGAATTTGTTATACTAAAATAATAGCAAAATTCTGACAAAGAATTTTCTGAATTTCTATGTAGCAAAATATCCAATCATTTGTATAGAAATTTTATAATGGTGCCACAACTTCACAATGACCAAGAATATTTGAAGTCTAAATTTGTATTGGGAGACACGAGAGTGCTATTCAAGACTCAGCCTTACTACTCACACCAGTTCTATAATTTGGTAAATTGCTTAATCTTAACTTTTTATGTTTATTTATTTAGATTTAGTAGGCATATGACAGCCACCATCAATGCTCTCTGGGTAAAATGCCCCACCACTGCCTCTGGTGGCCAGCACCAGATGTACCATGGGGCTCAACAAGTAATTGACCTGAGCTTAAACAGAGCCACAGACCAGACGAAGGTATGACCTGACCCTAGAATCTCTACTCAAAGAAAAAACCAATTGGAACAGATACTCTCCCTTCGATTATGATTTAGTAAGTTTAGAGATAATTAGACCACTGGAAGAGGAAAGTAAACTACATCATAAAGGATCTAGAGTAGAGTTATATACAAGATAAAGTTATGAGGAAACCACAGCCATGAGTTGAAGAAAAGACAAATGAAAGCTAATTCAACTGGTAATGCTAAGACAAGTGGAGACTACATGCAGAGAAAAGCAGAAGCAAAGAAAATTTATGAACCATATTAATGTCAGGGTATTGATGATGAAGACAAAGAAGAAGGACGAGGAGAAGGTGGCAGCTGCAGTTCATTAATTGTGATGCACCACGTACTTGAAACAGGTTATCTCTTTTAATGCTTGTAACTATAGAAGTAGATATTACTATGGTCACTTTACAGCAGAAAGGTAAGTTGCCTACATCACTCAGCTGATAAGTGCTAAAGCAGGACTAAGAAACGAAGCATTATCTAACCACAGGGTCAGTTCATAATCAGCATGGTATATACTGCTTTCACTAGAGTGAAAAGCCAAGAGCTTAGGCTGCCGAAGGCCCAGATATGTTTCCACTTCAGAAATTACTAGTTGTATGGTAGGTCTTTCTCTTACGGTGACTGCTATTTTTCACTGGTTTTTATAATGTGCCATGATTTGTTTCCTATTTTGTATTGTTTTGCTTTGTTTCTAAATTTCACTTAATTCCTTAACTATAACGTGCACACCCCTGCTTTGTCAACTTGAATCATGCTGTTTCTTTCTGTTATTTATTGCAACCAAAGCTATCTGACAATAATAAATACTACATAAAATGACAGGCCCTCCATTTTATCATTCTTGCAGATAAAGTATTAGATTGATCAAGTAAAATACTTTCATGTCCTTGAGGAAGTGTATGACAAAAACGGAAAATATTTTCTCTTTCACATACGCATTTTTAAATATTTGATATTTTGTTCTAAATGATATAAAATCAATTTGCCTTTCATGATTTTTATTGGATGATCTTTAACTGCACTCATTGAATTTGAATTTAAATCAAACTATGTGTGAACCACTTCTAAAACATTTAAGCATCCTTGCAAGGCTTTAGCTGAAGAAAGCTTAAAATACAAAGACATTTTAGTTTGTGAAGTCTTTCATAAATTAAAACTATCTCACTTTCCTCCCAGCTTAGATGTTCTGAAATGGATACAAAAAATAATACAATTTTGTTTACACTTTCACTCTTAATAATGCTTTAATTAACATCATTCTCAGCTGTGATTTTATTTATAGGCAAGATTTATTTCCATTCAATGCCCAGTGAATAATTTTGCTCTAATAAGAGCATTATCAACCACAATGATTTGCAGCTGGTGGTGAACCTATGGCCTTCAATGTATTCATGTCAAGATATTTACCACTATTTTTGAAATATCTTCAGAATTTATGTATACTGAAATATTTCTTGACCTTTTTTTTAGTATTTCTTACATTTATATCAGCAATCAAAAATAAAAGAGTGAATAAATCCCATGTCTCTTAGGCAAGTATTCAAAGGACTTAACTAATGAAAAATTTTCAGAAAAAAGAATTACAATAAAAGTCTTAATGAAAACAACCAGACTTCCGTTTACAATACATATGTGCTACCAATATATCTGTCTTAATTTAAGTAAAAACATCATAGATACACAGAGATATTTATACATTGAATGGGATGACATGGAATAGATATAAAATCTATTGGAGATAAAAATCTTTTGTTTCACTTTATCCGCAGATAGTCTTTTAAATGAAGTTCTTTATTCCAGCTAAATGAGAGAGACAAAATATCTATAGGTTGGAATTATCCATATTCTTGATAAAGACTTTAAAATCTATGTCTCATATTTCATTCTCCAATTGCATTGACTACTTGCCACTTTCTGTTCGCTTTCACCATCAAGGCATTAGCAGATGTAGAACCATCTGCTTGGAATGCCCTTCCAGTAACTGTGATGTGGTAAAATTCCTATTTCTACAGATGGTCCCTTCCAGAATGCCATCTCTGATCCCCCTTCCTACTCTCTTCCATTTTGGACTTAGCACTCCTCCTTTATGCATCCTCAAGTATTACCTTACATAGTAAACATCTGTTTACCTATCTGACTTTACTATTTTACCTTAAGCTTCTTTTTTTTAAAATTAATTTTATTTTTGGTTTCATTGGGTCTTCGTTGCTGCATGCGGGCTTTCTCTAGTTGTGGCGAGTGGGGGCTACCCTTCGTTGCAGTGCGCGGGCTTCTCATTGCGGTGGCTTCTCTTGTTGTGGAGCATGGGCTCTAGGCGCATGGGCTTCAGTAGTTGTGGCGCACAGGCTTAGCTGCTCTGCGGCATGTGGAATCTTCCCAGACCAGGGATCGAACCCGTGTCCCCTGCATTGGCAGGTGGATTCTTAACCAATGCACTACCAGGGAAGTCCCTACCTTAAGCCTGTTAATGGCAAAGGCCATTTTTGCTTTGCTTTGAGACCCCAGGTGCCTAATACACAATTAATACTTATAGAGTCAATGGATTTCATAAAATGAAGTTTTCACTTGAACACAACAGTATTTCAAACACAAACATATTTTCTGTCTCACTACCAAAAATGAAATGTTACAATTTTGAGGTTAATTATGTTGAATTACAACTTTTAGAGTCATGAGTTAACTAAAAGTTTTTCAAACTGTAAAATCAATATCTACAATTTGCTCACATTTGAAGACAATGTTATTAACAAGCTGAATAACAATATATCATCAAATCAACAATGAATTTCTTAATTGGCATGGTTGAGAAAGATGTAAATTCTAGTTCAAGGGGTTTTATGGGTCATTAATTTGTTACTTATTTAATATTAGAGTAAAAGTAAAATACCTTAAAGAAGATATACCGAAAAAAATTATACTTTTTTTTCCATAATTCCAAAGGCATTAACCAAGACATAAAATAACCTTGAAGGGTTTCACAGCTATTATCTTGGAAACTGATTACCATATGCAAAAACAGGTATGTCTATCTGTGCAGGTAAGAGAAACAAAACAAAACCCCCTTAATCTTTTTCTTTCCTGTCATTTTTCTGTTTTCCTAGAATTTGGACAGCCCTATTTTTCACTATGAGCCAAAGATGATGGAGGGACCTGATGTCCCATATCTGAGATAGTAGTGAGTATCCTTTGTCTCTCTCCCAAAATTAGTGGTATATTATTCCAAAAACAAGCCTACACAAAGTACCCTTTACACAGACATGCAATCAGCATAAAAAAAATTTTGGTTTCAAATCCAAGCTCTGCCACTTACCAGTAGCATGAATGAGAACACAGATAGTAATTATTTTATAGTGATTTTTCTTTAAGGATGGAAGGTACAACATCACAAAGAAACTTAACACTCTGCTTGGTATAGAGTAAATATGCACTTTCTTCCTTTTTTAATGAAATGCATTCAAGCAAGCGGTGCATGATGTAACAGCACATAGAGTGATTATGAAAATGAGCTACTTTTCAAAATCTGCCCCAATCACTGTTTAAAAAATCATCAAAAATTTTGAGGGGAGGTGGAGGTGTATAAATTGGGGTCAGTGTTCTAACCCCTTATGATAAACATCCCTAAAGTATACATTTTTATTGGAATTTAAAAACAATGACCAATATTTGGTGTTTGTGAGGAATGTTACATAAGTTAAATACAGTCTGTTCTATTCTCTCTGAGAAAAGATATCAGAAAATAACCAGGTAGAGCCTAAATGAGCACACTTAAAAGAAAATCAATGATACATTGTGAAAATGGGAAAAAAAAATTCACAGAAACCAAATACTCTCTAGGTAACAACTTTCAACATTAAGAAAGCAATGGCAGAAAAGAAATCATATGAAAACATATCAAAGGACACTGATGAATTTTCACCAAAATTAAATAGATAATAGCTTGAATAAGCTTCCAAGTCAATCTTATCTAATTATGTCATTTTGATGAAGATTTCAATGAGTCCTGATAGGTGTTATGGCTTAGCTGGAAAGCCCTCCAGCTCAGATTCTTTCTATTACAAAGTTCATGCAATTTACATCTCAATAATCTTTTTTATAAAATTGAAGTATAGTTGATTTGCAATATTGTGTTAGTTTCAGGTGTACCACAAAGTAATTCAGTTATATTTATATATATTTTTTAGATTGTTTTCCATTATAGGCTATTACAAGATATTGAATATCATTCCCCATGTTTTACAGTAAATCCTTGTTGCTTATCTATTTTATATACAGTAGCATGTATCTGTTAATCCCATACTCCTAATTTTACTTTAACTATGATGTAATTTATCTTTAAATGTATTTCTAAAATGTTTTATTGTTTTCATTTAAATAAATATGGAACTAATAGAGGCATTTTTAACGATACATCACTGACACACGTGGACAAGGGCCACTTCAACCAGCAGGGTTAGTGAGGACAATATGAGATACATTAAAAGGATGACTGATCAGGACCAAGTGGGTTATTGATCGGTCACAGGGAAGAGAATGAGACTGTCAGCCAAAGATAGCAAGAGTTAGAAATCACATAATTGATTGGATATGTTTAATTAACAATTTATTAAATTTGCATATAATTTAGCCACACTGAGTACAGTAAGTTATTTCCAACTATAAAGAAGAAAATAATACAAATAACTGCGTATATCAGAAATGCTTGCTTATATCAAAATGATTTGACCCTAAAAATTGCATGTAAGCGGAGACAGATTGTCCCTTACTGGATCTGTAAATCAATAAATCAATCTCCTAGGTAAAAAGAGAAAGAGAGTACATGGTGCTAAATTGCATGATAATGGGAACAGTTACATATAGGGAAGGGGAATATATTTCAAAGAGATTATTCTAGCAGGAATTAGGGAAGAAGATGCATTCCTTGTCTGAATTAATAGAAGGACAGGGACCATAATACATATTTAGAAAGACATGTCATCTTGAAACCCAGCCAGATATAATCTCAGTTCTTCATTGACCAGAAGAGACAACAGAGGGAGAAGAGAAACATAGAGAGAAAGAATGGATTTTGACCAGAAGTTAGACAGAAGTTAGTAGTGAAAGAAGAAAAAAGTCTAAAAGTCGTATCTACATGTGACCCAGGCTTAAGTAAATAATGAGACTACATTTATAATTAACGTTATAGTTTATGTTCTGGCATTTATACACAATGAATGCATAACTGTTAAGAAAGAAGACTCTCACGCAAAAATATCTCGATTTGAATTCAGCATTACACCTAAGAGCTGTGTGACTTTAGAGTGGCTTAAAAAGTTATTTAACTCCCTGAACCTTCATGAGGATAATAGTTGCAACTACCTTAAAGATTTTGTGATGATCTAATAAGTAAAACCAAAAAGCACTTAGAACAAGGTCTAGCACATGACAAATGTTTAATAACTATAAATTATCAAGAAAAATTAACCATACTTGTACTATTTCACAGCCAAGTACACTTTAGTTAGCTTATAACCTCCCCTAACTTCTCTCAGCTGAAGTTCTAATTCTGTCTACTAGTAGACAAATAATACTGTCATTTCCAGTCAATCTTGAATAGGACAAAAAGAAAGGTTAGAGGCCAGAGTACCCATATGTCAATGGGCTTGGGGCTTGGAATTAATATGCTAATTAATACACATATATTCATTTCAATTTTTTATTAAATATTAAGCTCACTTATTCAGTATTATTTTTTTTACTTTCAACAAAATAATCCAGACTTAAAGAAGCAAATAACTAAAATATTATGAATATGCAAAGACTGTCTCAGACCCTGAACATGATTCTCAAAAGAGTGAATTTAATAAATTTGTTGAACAATGAAAATGTCATAACAAGTATGCAACTTTAGAGAGGATAGCACACATCCAAAAGTATATATGTTTGTTAATAAAGAAAATTTTATTACTTCTTACATTGGAGAATTTGGTTTGGTCTTAAAATATTATTTTGGAAAAAAAATTCCTCGCAATGTTGTAGGTTAGGTTTCTTAGAAGCAGAGCCTAAGCAAGGAATTCTTTTTTTTTTTTAACATCTTTATTGGAGTATAATTGCTTTACAATGGTGTGTTAGTTTCTGCTTTATAACAAAGTGAATCAGCTATATATATACATATATCCCCATATCTCTTCCCTCTTGCGTCTCCCTCCCTCCCACCCTCCCTATCCCACCCCTCTAGGTGGTCACAAAGCACTGAGCTGATCTCCCTGTGCTATGTGGCTACTTCCCACTAGCTATCTATTTTACATTTGGTAGTGTATATATGTCCATGCCACTCTCACTTTGTCCCAGCTTACCCTTACCCTCCCCGTGTCCTCAAGTCCATTCTCTACATCTGCGCCTTTATTCCCGTCCTGCTCCTAGGTTCTTCAGAACCACTTTTTTTTTTCTTTTAGATTCCATATATATGTGTTAGCATACGGTATTTGTTTTTCTCTTTCTGACTTACTTCACTCTGTATGACAGACTCTAGGTCCATCCACCTCACTACAAATAACTCAATTTCGTTTTGTTTTATGGCTGAGTAGTATTCCATTGTATATTATGTGCATGTCTTTATCCATTCATCTGTCGATGGACACTTAGATTGCTTCTGTGTCCTGGCTATTGTAAATAGAGCTGCAATGAACATTGTGATACATGACTCTTTTTGAATTATGGTTTTCTCAGGGTATATGGCCAGTAGTGAGATTGCTAGGTTGTATGGTAGTTCTACTTTTAGTTTTTTAAGGAACCTCCATACTGTTCTCCACAGTGGCTGTATCAATTTACATTCCCACCAACAAGAGGGTTCCCTTTTCTCTACACCCTCTCCAGCATTTATCGTTTGTAGATTTTTTTTTAATGATGGTCATTCTGACTGGTGTCAGGTGTTACCACATTGTAGTTTTGATTTGCATTTCCCTAATGATTAGTGATGTTGAGCATCCTTTCATATGTTTGCTGGCAATCTGTATAACTTCTTTGGAGAAATGTCTGTTTAGGTCTTCTGCCCATTTTTGGACTGGGTTGTGTGTTTTTTTTATATTGAGCTGCATGAGCTGCTTCTGAATTTTGGAGATGAATCCTTTGTCAGTTGCTTCATTTGCAAATATTTTCTTCCATTCTGAGGGTTGTCTTTTCATCTTGTTTATGTTTTAGCAAGGAATCCTTATTCAAGCAATTTACTAGAGAATTACTCTCAAGAGAAGGTAAGGAAAGAAGGCATGATAGAACAGGGGTAAAGCTAATCAGGGATGTGGCTGAAAATGACATCTAGCTTCAGATGAATCCCATGGGATCTGGAACACTTATTAATACCCCGAGACAGTGGCAGGTCCTCTGTATTCCATGCCAGTCAACTATTTGTAGATTTCTCTAAGGAATGGGAAAAATATTTGAAACATATAAAACTGGCAAAGGATTGATATCTGGAATATACAAAGAATTCTTATAAATCAGTAAGAATAAGACAATTCAAACAGAAAAATAAATGGGCAAAAAATATGAACATGCAAATCCCAGAAGATATACAAACTACCAGTGAATATATAAAAGCATATTGAAACCCATTAGTAATTAGAGAATATAGAAAGAGCTCCTACAAGCCAGTAAGAAACAGACAACACATAGGAAAAAAGGTAACAAAGAATATAGACAAGAATTTCATGGAAGAAACACAAATCACTAATCAACATATGAACAGATATTTAACTCCATTATTAATCAAGAATACCACAGATACTATTTTTCACCCATAACATTTTAATACTAAATAATATCAAGTTTGAATGAATGAAGGAGCACCTATAGACACTTATGAAGGAGTCCAAATTGTTAAGATCATTGTAGAAAATTATGTATCAAAATATCAAAGTAAGTAATTTCACGTCTCAGCATTTACCTTAGAATAATACTCACATATCTGCACACAGAAACATGAGAAACATATATAGAGACATTCAAGGCAGGTTTATAACAGTTGAAATTAAAAATAATATAAATGTCCATTAATAGGAGACTTGAAAAAGTAAAATATGGTATTATCTATTCCACAGCATAACAGACAAGAACTAAACACATAGGGTAAAAGATATCTGACAAAAAAATTTCCAAGGCATTTAATTAATAAAATCAAGTACCTAACTGATATGTTATATATAATTTATGTAAATTACAAATGTATTATGAAACTTTTTAAATAATAAATATTCTACAGATACATATGTGTGTAAATGCATAGGAAAAAATCTGGAAGGATGTACTTCAAAGTGTGAACAGGAATTATCCTTGAAGAGGGCTTTTGTACTGGGGGTTGTCATCAATGGGGGCACCAATGTAACAAATAATATGAAGTTTCAACAATGAAAATAAATTCATGAATCACTTTTATAATTAAAACTTACAAAATTCAAATTAAAATAGTATAAAAACATATGGCCTATCAAAATTACATAATAATAGGCATGTAAATGTGTTAGAAGTAATTTGAAGGGTATACAAAAATAAAGTAGCTGCCTCTGAAAGAGAATGAGAATGTGGGAAATTATTTTTATAAAAATAATCTGACCAAATATGACAAAATACAAAAATCAATTCTGAGTGTTTTAATAAACTCTTCAAATCTTTTAAATTGTAACACGAAGTATTTAAATAAATAAGACTTACAGAAGTGCCAAGAATCCTTACATTAATATAAGGACTTTGTATTTTTCATGAACCTACATTCTTAACACTAAAATTCATGTTTTATGTGACCATCAGTCCAAAATGTATGTTTATAAATTGAAACTTACTTTTGTAAAAACTCAAATTATATTTCATTTCACTATTGAAAGCTACTTCCATCCTTTAAAAAAAAATCACTATTCCTTTACCATATGATAATTCATCTAACTGTTGTCAGTGATAGTTCAGACACAAATAATTTGTTCTAGGCTTTTCACAATCTTTTTAATGTTTTAGTATTTCCATGATACAAACATTAAACCATGACAGATTATATAGTTGGCTAATAAACTGGAATTATATGATTTGGAAGCATGTGACATTATGACTTTTACTCATTAACAATAAATTGATGCCATTATATAATTCTTTCAAAGGTTAGTAAACGAACCAAACAAGTTGGTTATTAGTTCAAAGGAATGCTTCATTTATAACAGTTTATTTGTTTTCTAAATACTAAAATCACTGGATTTGCCTCAAATTTTATTTTTTTACTAAAAAGGAAATGACCAAGTTTAAAATAAATAACCTGTAGTTGTGCAAACATACCAGCAGAGGGTGCAGAAGATCCTCCTTTTAGGCAATAGTCAATTTTTTTTCTTGTAATTTTCAAAACCAATTTAAGATTTATTGGACAGTTAATTAAAAATATCACAAAGACTTTTATGTAAATGAAAAATTAAAGTCTTAAAGTCTCCAAATGCACTTTCAAATTAAATCTTTTTTTCTAGCAAAAATAAGAGTTTTTTAGTTTTTAACTTTTATATAGACTACATTAATAAGGCATCTGTTAAAGGAAATTCACATTCATATATATCAATTCAAATTTATTATTTATTTGCCAACAGTTTTTCATTGTTTTTGAAACAATAGTAGATCATATGTTGCTTTGTAGGGAAAAAATTAGTGCAAAAGGTGTATGAAGCTGGTAGCATATCTTGTTCCTGTTATATGTTGTAAATATCTATCACTTAATTTAAAAATTTTTCTTACAATATTGCACAGAGCAGCTCATGGCCACAGACACAAATATGAATAAGGAAAATTATGTATCAATGTAAGATAATACAAAAACTGGAGGAAAAGAATTTTTGAAATACAAGTTAGAATATATATTAGGAGATTAAATTTAAAAGTTAATACACTCAACATTCATAAATATGTGTATGTCTGGGTCTGTGTACAAAATATCAGTAATACAGACACTTGACAATACAAATCAGCATATGGAGTAATACAGAATCGAACATTTCAATGTATGGTCCAGTTCAAATATAAATATTAGATGAATAAATTGAAAGTCAGTATTGGTCTGGTAAGGGGGAAAAAAAGAAATGAGTATATCTGCAAATCATTACTGCCTCGCTTTTGTTATAAATACTGTTGTAGTTGTATTCTTTATGATACAAATGGTAGCGTATTAAAGAATATACCAATTTCCATTCAGTTATACGTTGGCTTGAAGTACAAATTCTGTCAGAATCATTTTTAAAACAGAATCTTAGATTTGTCCTTTTTTTAAGTGTTGTTTCTGAACTCAACATATAATGGTCACATTCAGCAATGACATTGTTTCACAATATATCTGTGGATCTAATTTCTCTTGAACTGCTTCCCCATTCATAAAACTAGAGGACTGAATAGATGAATTTTGTGAGGCCCTCTAATTCATTAAAATACATGCACAAAATCTGTGAAATGCAGGATACATACACACACCTGACAATAAAATGTCATTCTGAATATCATTTTTTCTAGTTCAAAGTTAATAACAAACTAGATTCAGTATTGTCCCATAAATAGGAAGATAAAAATAATGTCCCATTATAAACAAACAGATATAGTGTATTTTATAAAAAAGAGAGCAAAAGTACATCTGGGAATGTAGTCTGTTTGTTACATGATAAAATTAGAAATATGATAGTAAGTTTCTTCCACTTACCTTGTATTTGCCTATGTAATCACTGAACTTGACTAAATCATATACATATTTTCAAACTTTCATTATTTAAAATTCTGGTTTTTGTAATTCATGAATTAGAACAGGGGCATAGATTTTAGAATCTAGGGGAAAAAGAGGCATGGCTTTTATTTCATATGATATTTTAGTAATAAAATCCTCAGATATAATATAGTATCAGATTGAAATTATTTCAGATTATGTTGAGATAAATTTTAAATTGGTAGAAAAGCCTAATATTAAAACAATTAATAGATTTACTCTAGATCCGTAAAATATAATTAAAAGATTTTATTAAATGTATTAAAGCATGTTTTATTCCCTAAGTTGTTAACTTAAAATTTTATTTATTTTAGGAGGAATTATATAACATATATTACAACAAAGGGACATAATAAATTAAGCCCGTTTCTTTCTTAAAAAAAAAAAAAAAACTTAAACTTTGTTAATAAATTTACTAAGTTGTCTTGTGAGACTATGGTCCCACATCAAAGACCGCCATAAGGAATGACTAACTGATACTGAATGTATACTGAGTTATACTGTTAAATTTGATAGAACAATTAGTAAAAAAGAACCCAGGAGAGAAGGACCTATGCTTATGCCAAAAGGGTTCTAGCTGTAGTAGCTGGTAGCAAAGGCGATGTGCCTGACTTGAGTTGCCGCTACATGGAGATTTTGCATCTTGGAAATTGTGAGTTCTGCTTTGGTGAATAACTACTGAATAGAATTAGACATTTGGAAGACGTACTTCTCTTTGAGGATGAAGAAACTGAAATCCAGATTGGTTAAGTACCTCAATCAAAGACAAATAGCTGCACTAACATTTATAGAGCTCAGTGTTCCTGATAATGGAATTAACTAATCCAAACAAAAGTAGAGACTCTGTCATTGCCAGAGACATGTCCTTATTTAAAACAAACAAAAAGATTCTGGCTCTATAAGCATCTGATACATCTATATAATATTGTTACCATTTTTGTATAACTTTAAAATAAGTTTTCTTTTCAAGAAGCTACATTAACATAAAAGATTTTTTGTTTCCCTTATGTGGTTTTTTAAAAAATTTAGTCACATGTCACTGGAAGAGGTGACCTCACATTTAGTGAGTGCATATGTTATTTCATTTTAATCCTAACAACTTTGTTAGGTAACTATAATTATTCTTATCAGATAAACAAATGTGGGGTCTGAGAGGTAAAGCTGAGATTTGAATCATGTATTTATGATGCTGAAGACAAATTGTGAATTCATATCTTTCTGCCTCGTATTATAAGATATTAAATGACACTATTCTTAATGCTATTGCTGCACTAACAGTGTGTAATTGGGAGAGGCTTAGTATTCCAAATCAGTATTCCAATGACAGAGCCACTGCCAGGTATCAAGAGGAGTTTTAAATGACTCTTAAGTTAAACAACTGGTCACAGGAATATTAATTCTGCAGAAAGAATGCATCCATTAGCAAAGAACGTACAAAGTGTTGAGTTCACAAGCAAAAGAGAGATGGGGGCGGGGAGGGAGGCAGGAGAGAAAGAAATGGTTGTGTCATCCTACAGACTCTCCTAGGCCAACAGTTCCATGTCCAAGATTGAATATTAAACAAGGGCGTAAGTAGGATCTGAGAACATTTTGTGATTCATAATAAAATATGCAAAGAAAGGAGCAGCCATCCAAGATTAAAAAGAATAAAGAAAGAATGTCATACAACAAGCAGAAGGTTCCCCAGAAACTGAAATAAGAACCTATAGGGGCCCCTGCTTGCTTTGCTTATGGAGAAACCACATAACAGCATTTGGATACCATGTCATGTATATAGCATAGCGTATACAGTATAAATAAATAATAATATAATGGATTACAGAATGAGGGTCAGAGCTGTCTCAAAATATTTTTTTTGGCTTCCTTCTCAACATCTTAAAATCTCGTTCTGGTTTTGTCCTGTAAAATATATAGGTTAAATTTCAGAATCCACATTTCTGGTTTGGATTCTGGTTTCTACACTCACTAATTTTGTTTTTATGTTTGCTTGTTTTTAGCATCTTTATTGGAGTATAATTGCTTTACAATGGTGTGTTAGTTTCTGCTGTATAACAAAGTGAATCAGCTATACATATACATATATCCCCATATCTCCTCCCTCTTGCATCTCCCTCCCACCCTCCCTATCCCACGCCTCTAAGTGGTCACAAAGCACTGAGCTGATCTCCCTGTGCTATGCGGCTGCTTCCCACTAGCTATCTATTTTATATTTGGTAGTGTGTATATGTCCATGCCACTCTCTCACTTCATCCCAGTTTACCCTTCCCCCTCCCCGTGTCCTCAAGTCCATTCTCTATGTCTGCATCTTTATTCCTGTCCTGTCCCTATGTTCTTCAGAACCATTGTTTTATTTTTTAGATTCCATATATATGTGTTAGTACATGGTATTTGCTTTTCTCTTTCTGACTTACTTCACTCACTCTGTATGACAGTCCCTAGGTCCATCCACCTCACTACAAATAACTCAATTTCGTTTTACACTCATTAATTTTGAAAAAACTACTTAATCTCCCTCTTAGCCTCAGTGTCACTATATGTGAAATGATGAAATAAACAGCACCTGCCATAACAGAATTAACTATTATGAGGGTTAAAAGAGCTAATGTGCGTTAAGTGCGTAGACCTGTGTCCAACAGAGAGGAAGCACACAAAAAATGTTAGCGATTTGTATTACTACAAAATTATATAAAGTGAATCCAACTTTTCTATTTCAAGAATTTGAAATAGAAACCTATCCATCTCAAGAATGTGATGCCTTGAATGGGAAATCTATTGAAGCAATACTCTTTCTAGAATTTTCTCTTAATAAGGCTTCTTTGCTTCTACGTGAGCTACAAGTTAAGACAGCATGTATCAGGACTTCCCTGGTGGTGCAGTGGTTAAGAATCCACCTGCCAATGCAGGGGACACAGGTTCGATCCCTGATCCCGGAAGATTCCACATGCCACGGAGCAACTAAGCCCATGTGCCACAACTGCTGAGCCTGCGTGCCACAACTACTGAAGCCCATGCACCCTAGAGCCCGTGCTCAGCAACAAAAGAAGCCACCACAATGAGAAGCCCACGCACCACAATGAAGAGTAGCCCCTGCTCGCCGCAACTAGAGAAAGCCCGCACACAGCAACGAAGACCCAACACAGGAAGAAGGAAGGAAGGAAGGAAGGAAGGAAGGAAGGAAGGAAGGAAGGAAGGAAGGAAGGAAGGAAGGAAGGAAGGAAGGAAGGAAGGAAGGAAGGAAGGAAGGAAGGAAGGAAGGAAGGAAGGAAGGAAGGAAGGAAGGAAGGAAGGAAGGAAGGAAGGAAGGAAGGAAGGAAGGAAGGAAGGAAGGAAGGAGAAAGAAATTTTAATTAAAAAAAGATAGCGTGTATGTGGATGAGTGTATATCTAAGTAGAATAGGATCATAACCCTCCACCAACCCTTAGGAAAAAGAACTGTACTGCTAGCCTGAAACTGAGGAAAGATAGAGACAATAAATCTGAACATTCTATGTGAAAGACAAACTCTCTTTTTGTTTTTCTTCTATTCAAGTGCATTTTATGCTGAGATTATCTTGAATAATTTTATGTTGATCACATTATTTCACACGATAATTTCAAACTTGTTCTATTAAATTGAAAATCTATATAATCCTTAGCACACTTTAAACACTAACAATTTTCCCATTAGTTTAAATATGGCAAAGGACGTATTTTTCTGGCAAGCTCTATATGGTGTATGTTCTTTAAACATATTTTCATTAATACTGTCAAGCAGCATATTTAGCTCATTTGGTTTAAGGAAAAGAGATGTAAATGTATTATTTCACTATAATCTAATTGGAAAAAGCAATCCTCATTGTCACACCAACCAGCCAATGAAGATTCTTCTTCAGAAGCAAAGGTTTAAATCGTCAAATAAACCTGTTAACGCTCCAAGTAAATATTCTCCCTTACTCATTTCTGGAATCTAACAGAAAAAGGAGGAGGGCAGGTGGAGGGAGGAAGGAGGAGGGTGACTTGGAATACTCCTCTTCTGTGAAATAAGACGTCGTCCCCTGCAACATTTCTGTAGGAAGTGCTCACGGGACTCCCTGAAGAATTAAAACTTCGACCGATACCCCGGAGATTTTTAAAAACTAGACAATACATCCTATAAAGATTCAGAAGAGATGAGAAGCTTGCCTTTTTATTCTTTTTTGTAGACTGGGAGACTGTGAAAGGCAAAGTAAGGAAGATGAACTGGCAAACATCAGAAGCTTCTCAAGCAAGGAAATTATATGGAAAATCACAACTGGAAATTGAGGGTCGAGAAATTAATTCTCTTAAATATATGCGTGTACATGGAGGCCAGGAGAAGATTGTGAGACCCTGGGTTATTATACTACAGTCTGCATACCACTGCTCTAGCATACACAAAGTGCTCAGTGGATTCTTCTATGCAAATAATTCAAAAATGGGAGCCACACTGTCTTCTAGGTATAGAGGATGCAAAAGAGAATAAGGGACAATAGGTCTTTTTTTTGATGGAGCAACTATTGCGCTGAGGTAGACAGAATATAAGCAAGAAATCAAATGAACAAGATAGATCTTGGATAGTCATATATATTACATAAAAAATAATTGTGGGATCACAGTAAAGTGATAAAAACTGAAGGGGAAAGTGTGGAGGTGAAGATATTTGAGATGAATGAAGATCAGTGAGAGAGCATTTCCAGCAGAGGCACCATCAAGGACAAACTCCCCAGGGCAAGCCTGAGTTTGCAAAGGAATGAGAGTATGAGATGAGGCAGGTCAGGAAGGTAGAGTGCCAGATCCCATAAGGCCTCACAGACCATGGTAATATGCTTGGATGTGATTCCAACTGCTAGGGCAAGCCCATCAGCGAGCTAAAAGAGATACCCTCTTGGTGGAGGGTGGGTTGTACGAGTAGCCAGCCAGTTAGAAAATTACTGCAATAGTCAAGGGAGAGATGATGGTGGCCTGGCTTGGATAGTCATAGTACAAATAAACAAGGTAACAGACTTGGTTATCTTGATGGGAGCACCAAGAACTGCTGATGGATGGGATGGGAGGGGTGAGAGAAAGAGAGGAATCAAAGAAGATACCTAGGGTTTTTGTCTTCTACTTTTTTTTTATATATTGTTGTTAATTTGTTTGTTGTTTGTTCTAACTGGGGAAAGAAGTGCTACTCAAAATGACCATCATGATAGTAAAGTCAATATGGAATAGATAAATGGAAAACAGATACCCAAAGTCTTAAATTATGATGAAATATTGTCTCATAAGTAATATGTCTTTTTCAAATTGAAAATAAAGTGTTCCAACAATATAGCCTTTAAATATAAATTCATTTCTGATCACAACGTTAGAAAATTGGGAAATATGGAGAATACAGGAAAATATAAAAACTGAAAAGCATCCAATCCCATCCATGGTGCTCAGCATATTTTTTTCTTCTTTTAAGTTTTTAAAATTTTTTATACAGCAGCTTCTTATTAGTTATCTATTTTATACATATTAGTGTATGTATGTCAATCCCAATCTCCCAATTCATCCCATCACCACCATGCCCCCCCACCACTCTCCCCCCTTGGGGAAAAGTTACATTTGTTCTCTACATCTATATCTCTATTGCTGCCTTGCAAAACCGGTTCATCTGCACCATTTTTCTAGATTCCACACATATGCATTTATATGTTTTTCTCTTTCTGACTTACTTCACTCTGTATGACAGTCCCTAGGTCCATCCACGTCTCTACAAATGACTCAATTTCGTTCCTTTTATGGCTGAGTAATATTCCATTGTATATACGTACCACATCTTCTTTATCCATTCATCTGTCAATGGACATTTAGGCTGTTTCCATGACCTGGCTATTGTAAATAGTGCTGCAATGAGCATTGGGGTGCATGTGTCTTTTTGAATTAAGGTTTTCTCGGGGTATATGCCCAGTAGTGGGATTGTTGGGTCATGTGGTAATTCTATTTTTAGTTTTTTAAGGAACTTCCAAACAGTTCTCCATAGTGGCTGTATCAATTTACATTCCCACCAACAGTACAGGAGGGTTCCCTTTTCTCCACACCCTCTCCAGCATTTCTTGTTTGTATTTTCTGATGATGCCCATTCTAACTGGTGAGTTGATACCTCACTGTAGTTTTGATTTGCATTTATCTAATAATTAGTGATGCTGAGCAGCTTTTCATGTGCCTCTTGGCCATCTGTATGTCTTCTTTGGAGAAATGTCTATTTAGGTCCTCTGCCCATTTTTTGATTCAGTTTGTTTTTTTAATATTGAGCTGCATGAGCTGTTGATATATTTTGGAGATTAATGTTTTGTCTGGTGATTCGTTTGCAAATATTTTCTCCCATTCTGAGGGCTGTCTTTTCCTCTTGTTTATGGTTTACATTGCTGTGCAAAAGCTTTGAAGTTTCATTAGGTGTCATTTGTTTATTTTTGTTTTTATTTCCATTATTCTAGGAGGTGGGCCAAAAAGGATCTTGCTGTGATTTACGTCAAAGAGTGTTCTTCCTATGTTTTCCTCTAAGAATTTTATAGTGTCCAGTCTTACATTTAGGCCTCTAATCCACTTTGAGTTTATTTTTGTGTATGGTGTTAGAGAGTGTTCTAATTTCATTCTTTTACATGTAGCTGTCCAGTTTTCCCAGCACCACTTACTGAAGACACTGTCTTTTCTCCATTGTATATCCTTGCCTCCTTTGTCATAGATTAGTTGACCACAGATGCATGAGTTTATCTCTAGGCTTTTTTTCCTGTTCCATTGATCTATATTTCTGTTCTTGTGCCAGTACCATATTGTCTTGATTACTGTAGCTTTGCAGTATAGTCTGAAGTCAGGGAGTCTGATTCCTTCAGCTCCATTATTTTCCCTCAAGACTGCTTTGGCTATTCGGGATTTTTTGTGTCTCCATACAAATTTTAAGATCTTTTGTTCTAGTTCTGTAAAAAATGCCATTGGTAATTTGATAGGGATTGCACTGAATCTGCAGATTGCTTTGGGTACTACAGTCATTTTCACAATATTGATTCTTCCAATCCAAGAACTTTGTATATCTCTCCACCTGTTTGTGTCATCTTTGATTTCTTTCATCAGTGTCTTCTAGTTTTCTGAGTACAGGTCTTAACCTCCTCAGGTAGGTTTATTCCTAGGTATTTTATTCTTTTCTTGCAATGGTGAATGGGATTGTTTCCTTAATTTCTCTTTCTGATCTTTTGTTGTTAGTGTATTGGAATGCAAGAGATTTCAGTGCATTAATTTTGTATCCTGCAACTTTACCAAATTCATTGATTAGCTCTAGTAGTTTTCTAGTGGCATCTTTAGGATTTTCTATGTATATCATCATGTCATCCGCAAACAGTGACAGTTTTACTTCTTTTCCAACTGGGATTCCTTTTATTTCTTTTTCTTTGCTGACTGCCGTGCCTAGTACTTCCAAAAATATGTTGAGTAAGAGTGGTGAGAGTGGACATCCATGTCTTGTTCCTGGTCTTAGAGGAAATGCTTTCAGTGTTTCACCATTGAGAATGATGTTTGCTGAGGTTTATCATATATGGCCTGACCTTTATTATGTTGTGGTAGGTTCCCTCTATGCCCACTTTCTGGAGAGTTTTCATCATAATGGGTGTTGAATTTTGTCAAAAGCTTTTCCTGCATCTATTGAGATGATCATATGGTTTGTATTTGTCAATTTGTTATGATGGTGTATCACATTGATTGATTTGTGTATACTGAAGAATCCTTGCATCCCTGGGATAAATCCCACTTGATCATGGTGTATGATCCTTTTAATGTGTTGTTGGATTCTGTTTGCTAGTATTTAGTTGAGGATTTTTGCATCTATATTCATCAGTGATATTGGTCTATAACTTTCTTTTTTTATAGTATCTCTGTCTGGTTTTGGTGTCAGGGTGATGGTGGCCTCGTGGAATGAGTTTGGGAGTGTTCCTTCCCATGCAATTTTTTGGAAGAGTTTGAGAAAGATGGGTGGTAGCTCTTCTCTAAATGTTTGATAGAATTCACGTGTGAAGCCATCTGGTCCTGGACTTTGTTGGAAAATTTTAAATCACAGTTTCAATTTCATTTTTTGTGATTGATCACTTCATATTTTGTGTTTCTTCCTGGTTCAGTCTTGCAAGGTTATACCTTTCTACGAATCTGTCCATAACTTCTAGGTTGTCCATTTTATTGGCATAGAGTTGCTTGTAGTAGTCTGTTAGGAGGCTTTGTATTTCTGCAGTGTCCGCTGTAACTTTTCCGTTTTCATTTCTAATTTTATTGATTTGAGTCCTCTCCCTCTTTTTCTTGATGATTCTGGCTAAAGGTTTATCAATTTTGTTTATCTTCTCAAAGAACCAGCTTTTAGCTTTATTGATCTTTGCTATAGTTTTTTTGTTTCTATTTCATTTATTTCTGCTCTGATCTTTACAATTTCTTTCCCTCTACTAACTGTGTGCTTTGTTTGTTCTTCTTTCTCTAGTTGCTTTAGGTGTAAGGTTAGATTGTTTAAGATTTTTTTGTTTCTTGAGGTAGGATTGTATTGCTATAAACTTCCCTCTTAGAACTGTGTTTACTGCATCCCATAGGTTTTTGATCATCGTGTTTTCATTGTCATTTGTCTCTAGGTGATCTTTGATTTCCTCTTTGATTTCTTCAGTGATCTCTTGGTTATTTAGTAACATATTGTTTAGCCTCCGTGTGTTTGTTTTACATTTTTTTCCCTGTAACTGATTTCTAATCTCACAGCATTGTGGTCAGATAAGATGATTGATATGATTTCAATTTTCTTAAATTTACCAAGGCTTGATTTGTGACCCAATATGTGATCTATCCTGGAGAATGTTCCGTGTGCACTTAAGAAAGTGTAATCTGCTGTTTTTGGATGGAATGTCCTATAAATATCAATTAAATCTATCTGGTCTATTGTGTCATTTAAAGCTCGTGTTTCCTTATTAATTTTCTGTCTGGATGATCTGTCCATTGGTGTAAGTGAGGTGTTAAAGTCCCCCAGTATTACTGTGTAACTGTCAATTTCCTCTTTTATAGCTGTTAGCAGCTGTCATATGTATTGAGGTGCTCCTATGGTGCTCCTATATGTTGGGTACATATATATTTATAATTGTTATATCTTCTTCTTGGATTGACCCCTTGAGCATTATGTAGTGCCCTTCTTTGTCTCTTGTAATACTCTTTACTTTAAAGTCTAATTTGTCTGATATGAGAATTGCTACTTCAGCTTTCTTTTGATTTCCATTTGCATGGAATATCTCTTTCCATTCCCTCACTTTCAGTCTGTATGTGTCCCTAGGTCTGAAGTGGGTTTCTTGTAGACAGCACATATATGGGTCTTGTTTTTGTATCCATTCAGCAAGCCTGTGTCTTTTGGCTGGAGCATTTAATCCATTCATGTTTAAGGTAATTATCAATATGTATGTTCCTACTACTATTTTCTTAATTTTTTGTGTTTGTTTTTGTAGGTCCTTTTCTTCTCTTGTGTTTTCCACTTCGAGAAGTTCCTTTAGCATTTGCTGTAGAGCTGGTTTGGTGGTGCTGAATTCTCTTAGCTTTTGCTTGTCTGTAAAGCTTTTGATTTATCTGTCAAATCAGAATGAGATCCTTGCCAGGTACAGTAATCTTGGTTGTAGGTTCTTCCCTTTCGTCACTTTAAATATATCGTGCCACGTCCTTCTGGCTTGTAGAGTTTCTGCTGAGAAATCAGCTGTTAACCTTATGGGAGTTCCCATGTATATTATTTGAACCTTATGGGAGTTCCCATGTATATTATTTGTCATTTCTCCCTTGTTGCTTTCAATAATTTTTGTCTTTAATTTTTGTCAATTTGATTACTATGTGTCTTGGCATGTTTCTCCTTGGGTTTATCCTGCCTCGGACTCTCTGTGCTCTCTGGACTTGGGTGGCTACTTCCTTTCCCATGTTAGGGAATTTTTTGACTATAATCTCTTCAAATATTTTCTCAGTCCCTTTTTATTCTCTTCTTCTTCTGGGACCCCTATAGTTCGAATGTTGGCGCATTTAATGTTGTCCCAGAGGTCTCTGAGACTGTCCTCAATTCTTTTCATTCTTTTTTCTTTATTCTGTTCTGCGGTAGTTATTTCCACTATTTTATCTTCCAAGTCACTTATCCGTTCTTCTGCCTCAGTTATTCTGCTAATGATTCTTTCTAGTGTATTTTTCATTTCATTTATTGTATTGTTCATCTCTGTTTGTTTTTTAATTCTTCTATGTGTTTGTTCTTTCATTCTTCTCGGTCTTTCTTAAACATTTCTTGCATCTTCTCGATCTTTGCCTCCATTCTTTTTCAGGGATCCTGGATCACCCTCTCTATCATTATTCTGAATTCTGTTTCTGGTAGGTTTCCCATCTCCACTTCATTTAGTTGTTTTTCTGGGGTTTTATCTTGTTCCTTCATCTGGTGCATGGTCCTCTGCCTTTTCATTTTGTCTATCTTTCTGTGAATGTGGCTTTCTTTCCACAGGCTGCAGTCTGCCCTCTGTTGCTTCTTGCTTCTGCTGTCTGTCCTCTGTTGGATGAGGCTATCCTGTTAGTATTTTTTTTTTTTTTTTTTTTTGCGGTATGCGGGACTCTCACTGTTGTGGCCTCTCCCATTGCAGAGCACAGGCTCCAGATGCACAGGCTCACTGGCCATGGCTCATGGGCCCAGCCGCTCCATGGCACGTGGGATCCTCCTGGACTGGGGCACGAACCCGCGTCCCCTGCATTGGCAGGCAGACTCTCAACCACTGCACCACCAGGGAAGCCTCTAGTATACTTTTAAATGCAGGGAATCTTCACTTCACATGGCACTATGTTAACTGAAACATATACATATGGGAACTGCATTCTCACTCTATACAATTCTGTCTTACTTAACTCTCAAGAGTCTCAGTTAACACAGTAAGTAATACAAAGCCTTGAGGAAGATCTACTTTCTTTGGTAATTTTTACATCATTGAGATAAAGTGTATATATAATGCTATATTTTCTAAGCAATTTCTCACATATTATCAACTCTTCATAAATGTTTAGATGGTGGGTATTTCTTAAGGGGAGTTACCATAAATTACTTAAGGGTAAACATTTAGGTAGTTTTAATCATTTCTTTTTAAAAAAGCAATTTTATATTAAACTATTATAAAGGTAACTAATCCATTTTATTCCTAAATAATAATTTGATCGCATTCAATACCCCTGTTATGGGCTTTCCAGATTTTGGAATTTTTATTAATGGAAGAACCCCATGTGATGTACTGGATTTCAGTCCGAAGGCTGTACAGCTTCTATTATCAGTGCACCTGGACCAAAGTCCTACATGTAAATCTCTTCTTGGTAAGAAATGAAGCTGTTCTGAAGCCTAGAAACTCTTTCAGGCTATTAGAGTATCATTTAGTAAATAACCATAGCCACACACTATGGCTGAAGCCACCAGAGGCACAAGTGTCTAATCGCACCACGTTTATTTGTCCTCAAGATGTCTCTCTCCCACTCTGCAATGATTAATTCACTTGAGGCCACATAAAGTAAGAGCAGTAGCAGTTTTAAAAATCAAGCAAAGAAAGCAGGCAACTTGGTGAAGAGTACTGACACAGAGACAGGACATTTCCAAAGAATATAAATCTGTTTACAAGTAAATGATTCAGCATACTTTATATTAAAATCTCCTACAAAGTGGGGGATAGGTACTAGGCATAAAGGAGAATGCAAAATACATGTAAACTTGCTTACTCCTGCCCTTAAGATGTTTATAATATAATTAATTAAACTTATATAAAAAGAAAGAGAGGCCAAATGTTAATGATACTGTGGCACTGACTGTAAATAAAATTACAGTTCTGAGAAGAAAAGAAAATGATACACTGGAGAAGCAGACTATTAATAAAGAAGAAAACAAAGGCATGAATATTTGAGACCAAACAGTCTTCATAATGTTTTTGAAATTTCAGGGATTGAGGAGTTCATTTTTTTTTTTTTTTTTTTTTTGCGGTACGCGGGCCTCTCACTGTTGTGGCCTCTCGACCATTGCGGAGCACAGGCTCCGGACACGCAGGCTCAGCGGTCATGGCTCACGGGCCCAGCCTCTCCGCGGCATGTGGGATCTTCTCGGACCAGGGCCCCCTGCATTGGCAGGCGGACTCTCAACCACTGCGCCACCAGGGAAGCACCTGAGGAGTTCATTTATCCAACAAACATTCATTGAAGGGATGTTCAACATCACTAATCATCAGGCAAATGCAAATCAAAACCACAATGAGCTATCACCTCACACCTGTCAGAATAGCTATCATCAAAATGAACACAAATAACAAATGTTGGCGAGGATGTGTAGAAAAGGGAACCCTCGTACACTGTCGGTAGGAATGTAAATTGGTGCAGCCACTGTGGAAACCAGTATGGAGGTTTCTCAAAAAATTAAAACTACCACATGACTTTATAATAAACAAAAACACTAATTCAAAAAAATACATGTACCCCAATGTTCAAAACAGCATTATTTACAATCGCCAAGATATGGAAGCAACCTAAGTGTCCATCAATAGATGAATGGATAAAGAAGATGTGGTATATACATACAATAGACTACTACTGACCATAAAAAAGAATGAAATTTTGCCATTTGCAGAAACGTGGATGGACTTGGAGGGCATTATGCTAAGTGAAATAAATTAGACAGAGAAAGACAAATACTGTGTGATGTCACGTATATGTGGAATCTAAAAAATACAACACACTAGTGAATATAACAAAAAAAAAGCAGACTCACAGATATGGAGAACAAAGCAGTGGCTACCAGTGGGGAGATGGAAGTAGGGAGGGGCAACATAAGGGCAAAGGAGTAAGAGGTACCAACTCTTAGGTATAAAATAAGCTACAAGGATACACTGTACAACACGGGGAATATAGTCCATATTTTATAAAACTATAAAGGGAATATAAACTTTAAAAATTGTGAATCACTATATTGTATGCCTATAACATTGTACAGCAACTATACTTCAATTTAAAAAAAAGTCTGTTTCAGGCTGCACACTGAGGATGTTCTTCTCCTTTCTCTCTCTATCTACTTGTCAATAGGCCATGGGATACAAAAGCTATAAAGCCCTGGGCCTAACTGAGGATCATTAAAGCCAGTGGTTCTCAAAGTATAATTCCCAGTCCAGCAGCATCAGCATCACCTGGAAAATCATTAGAAATTCAAATTTGGGGGCCACATCCACAGAAATGCTTAATGAGAACCTGTGGGTGTCTCATCCCACAATATACACAATTTCCAATATCCCCAGATGATTCTGATGCATTGATGCATGCTAAAGATTGAACACCACAAATCTAAGCTAACCAAGGAAGAACCTGGAAGCTAACATGAGATAATTACTTGCTAGGGAACATTACAACAAGGACTAGAAACATGATTTCTAATGCATAAAAAAGCATTCTTTCTACTCACCATAAAATAAATGCAAATTTTCTCTGGGTTCCAATAATTAAAAAAAATTTTCCCCCTTTTCAAACATGATCCCTGGAAAATTTAGATGCTTTTTATCATAGTGTGCACATTATTAAAATTGTATTCCCTTTTCACATGGTGATGAACTAAAGCACACCAAGAATATAGATGTAAAATCTCATATTTTTTATTAATTAAAATAGAGTTATTTTTTAAAGCACAGTATAGAGTTATACAAAGAAGGAAACTTTTTTTAAATTTATTTTTGGCTGCATTGGGTCTTCGTTGCTGCGCGCAGGCTTTCCCTAGTTGCGGCGAGCGGGGGCTACTCTTCATTGCTGTGCGCGGGCTTCTCATTTCAGTGGCTTCTCTTGTTGCAGAGCATGGGTTCTAGGCACGCAAGCTTCAGTAGTTGTGGCTCACGGGCTCTAGCGCGCAGGCTCAGTAGTTGTGACACACGAGCTTAGTTGCTCTGTGGCATGTGGGATCTTCCCAGACCAGGGCTTGAACCCACGTCCCCTGCATTGGCAGGCGGATTCTTAACCACTGTGCCACCAGGGAAGTCCCAGAAACTGTCTTTTTTCTTTTTCTTTAGGAGTTTTCTCTTATTCCTTATTGATTTGTTAACTCTCTTTATATATTAAGAATATAGCTCTTTAACATATTTAAATAGTTTCCTATTTCATTTTTGATATTTTAACATTTTGAATGCTTTGTTTTTACATAATCTAAAACATTCACATCTTTCATTATTTTTCAGTGTTCTACACTTTGAAACGTTTTCTCTTTTCTAGTAGGAGGTGAAAGTTTGCCTATTATTTCTTCAAATGTTTATGAGTTCATTTTTGCATTTAACTCTAATTCATCTGTATTTTTAAATGTTAGTCTTAAATTGTAGTATTCATGAGAATCACCTGGAAGGCTTTTAAACACAGATACTATTGGGTCTCAACCCCGTGGTTTCAGAAATAGTAGACCTGATACAGTAGTGTTTGCACTTTTAGTAAGTTCCCAGATGTTGCTAATGCTGCTGATCCTAGACCACACTTTTTTTTTTTTTTTTTTTTTTTGCGGTACGCGGGCCTCTCACTGCTGTGGCCTCTCCCGTTGCAGAGCACAGGCTCCGGACGCGCAGGCTCAGCGGCCATGGCTCACAGGCCCAGCCACTCCACGGCATGTGGGATCCTCCCAGACCGGGGCACTAACCCGTGTCCCCTGCTTCGGCAGGCGGACTCTCAACCACTGCACCACCAGGGAAGCCCCCTAGACCACACTTTGACAGACACTGGAAAAAGAAACTGATCAACAAACAAAACACTCTTTATGTCCATACAGGATTTGGGTATTGTGTACTGTACTAGTTTAATGACTAAATATAAGGTGCAAAGTGGTGAGTTCAGAATGAGATAAAGTTTGGGACTAGAGTGCAGGTATCTTTGAATGTTATGAATATGAGTTTTTCTCTGAGGCAACACAGCCCTAAGATAGAAGGAATATATTTATAATAAATGCTCACTGAATTTAAATTAAATAAAGCTTCAAAATTTCACTCTACCTGAGAAATAATATACTTTTTAATTAGAAGCTAACTACCTGTCTTTATGTTAACTGTTATCACGGGAAAAATGCTTATAAAGAAAGCATTTATCAAGGAATTTGTAAGAATTCTATAAATTATTTTAATGACCCAAAGTAATCATTCCTCGGCTTTATTGAAATTTATTTGTCAATTTAACTGAAATCATAAAGCCTGCTTCATTTCCTATTATAAACAATGAGATTGCAAAATATAAGAAAGAATAAATCAAAAATAAAATGGATTTAACCCGAATATTACAAATTCCATTTAATAGAGATACTTAGTAGTATATAAGTAACATAATCTCTCAAAACACTGCTATGGAATCTGACTTTAAAGTCACACCAATGGTGTGATACTTTTAAATCACAAAATTCCATGAAGTATTAGGATTTCTACGAGAAAGATGATTCACTAAGAAGTTCCCTTGAATGATAATGTCAGTAGAATAACATGTTATCACTAGATAACTGTTACATACAGTAGACTGCAGGGAAGAAGTATATGGGAAATAAATACCCAGATACAGCAAAGACATTTATTTTCAAAGCTGGAGAAAGCAACCCTATAGAATGCTGTATGACAATCATTTTACTACCTTATACCAAAGGCTTTGATAACTCTGATCACTCAGCACTCCTACCCCTTTTTTTCTAGATAGAAAACTCTTTATCAGCGTCAGTAGGATCTAAGAATGAATTGAATGAAGTAATGGGCCTTAATCTGACCCTTGTAAAATACAGTGACCCCTAAGGTCTCCTCCATGAATTACACAACTCCTTTAAATAGTTATCTCCAGGAAGTATAAAGAGCACAGCCTCCACAGTAACATGAGAACAGGGTATATAGGTTTATTGAACAATAATATTTAGGAATTTGTAACAGAGCCCTGCTGATATGGTAATTTGAGTAAACTGAGATGAGCATCTGAAACGTCAGTTATTTCAATGAGTATAAATCTCAAGTTTCAGTTCTGTATCTGTACTTATATTTACTTAACATTCAAAATGCTTTAAAAACACTAATGACAAGTTAAAAGCCATTAATTTTCCAGGTTGCATTATAGAAATGAACTATTAGCAACAATAAAAATACATATACAACATATGTATACATGTATTTATATATAATTTAACCTAGTTCACAGAATGATTGGCTATTTTGTATACTATTTTTACATTAATAACCACTAAGAAAAACAAGACACACAAAACAGTGCTCTTATTAAGCATAAAAAGAAATAATATGGAGTATGATGATATACATTAATATAAAATGATAAGCAGTATATACCCCAAGTACAGTTAGAAAGGCTTTTGGTGAAACTGGAGTAAAAGCTTTATAACTAAATATCAACAACTAAAAAGTACTCAAACATATTTATTCAAGTCTAATTGGTATGCAGATGCAATTAAGCTGATTCAGGAAATATAAAACCAAGATACCATATGGTTCTTAGTTCCCCAAAATTGCAGACATAAATTGCACTTCACATACTGGTATCTGAGCCCATTACTACTGAAAACAGAATGCTTTGCCCAGTCAACCTTAGTGCTTTTTTAAAATTCGGTTTAGGAAATATAGTGTTTTCATCCTATCAAAATGTGTGACAGTGAAATGCAGCCAAACAGGCACATCAATCATGGGTATCCCCATGGTGACTCAAGTTGGATTTTTTCAGTGAGTAAACTAAGGCTGTCTCAGTTACACAATTCTGCTTATGTTCAAGTTTAAAAGTTCAGGCTTATGAAGTAATTTGTACACTTATGTATCTATACATATGTTTTGAATGGGCCAGTTACTATTCATAGTTTTCAGACTTTCCAACACAGTAATGAAAAAGGCTAACTCAGATAAAAATAGACTTGAGAATGTAAGTGATTCATTCCCATGAACTGCTTTACTAGCCATGATTATGGTTTTTCCTCTATTTTCTCATTAAGAGATAAATGAAAATACCCGGGCTAGGGAAGCAGACGGAGGAAACTATTTAACCCAAATCAGCAAAAGTCAAAAATATAGATAAAATATGCAGGTAATTCTTAACATCTATACTACTATATAGCTAGATTTGTTGAGTAAACAAAATGATACCATTGTATTTAAAATATTTTTCAACATGAAAATAGTACAGATGTATGTAAATATAAGCATGATTTCAAATGTTTTTGGCCTATTTAATTTCAAATTAATTTTGAACAAAAACTGGGCTGTGTAATGCGATCATGTGATTTGCAAAGCAACAAGAATGGAACTGCTAAGATAATAATCTATGCTGAAACATGACTCTAAGGCTTTATCTCTACTGTAAGTGTTCCAATGGTTCTTCAACCACTGTGATAAAATATTTAGATTAATAGGTTAAAGACATTCTCACATGTCAGAAGGGTCTGTCTTTCTGATTTTAATTTTCTAACTTGGCAAGGAAAAACTCTGGTAACTCTCATTGAAGGACAGAAGATATTTGGAAAATTTTATGTGCACATGTAAACGAGGGCTTAGCTTAGATATGATTTAGAGCCTCTAGATTTCTACATTATCTTGTGTGAGTCCACAGACCTCAACTCCCAAAAACAGAGGTCCACTTATTGGGGGGGAGGGTGGGTCCGGTAGTTACATAATAAAAAACAACACAGTTCTCTCATTCCCTTTCCTCCCTCTTCTATCCAGAGCTGTGGCATTGCTTAGTGTTAGGTTCAATTAGTCCTTGTGAACAAAAAAGAAAAGAAAAGAAGGTACAGGAGAGAGAGAGGAAGGAAGGAAAGGTAGGAAAGAAGAGAGAGGGAGGGAGGGAGAGATAGGGTGTGATATGACCTCATTACTTGTTCAGGGAAATATTTTCTGGAGACCAAAACATTCATCATCATAATCTGTCCACTATATTTGGAATAGTGGCTTTACTCTTCAGTTCTCAGATTCTTGAAATATGAAAAATTACTTTAATAAGATTGGTGGGTTTATCATCTCCTTTTACCAATTCCTTGGAAATTGTCTTTCTTCATCTTGTTTAGCAAATACCTTTTTACTTCATATTTTATTAACATGAGATTCTGAAGAGTATTTATGCCCCTCTCTGATACAAATTTACTTGGAAAAACAGTCCCTTGACTATTATCCTTCTTATCTAGCATGAGAATTTTAGATTCTTTGCTTAGATTACCTTGGCAGAGAAAATGCCAAAGATTAATTTCACAATAAACTCTTAATATGACTAGCATTCACAAGTCACATACCGAAATTTAAAAACATTATACAATTTTCACTCTCAGCACACATGAATATAAGCCACAGCTACTTCAGAGAGCAAGTCCCATCCAGAAGGTGTTTCTAAAACACTTTTATCATATTTCAACCTATGGATTACACTAATCATCAGAAGTAGATAGGTAGTTTAGGTATGGCTATCCACATATTAGATAGTTGAATGGGGAACCATTTCTCTTAGTTGGTGTGTCCTGATATGTCCCAGCTACTTCCACATAATGAAAAAAAATATTGGGAAACAGTACAGAAAGAAGCAGGAACAAAAATCTAACTCAAGATTTGTCTTCATCATGGAAACGCCCAAGGCAGTGTGCTAGTTCTTTGATTCAATTTCTACTCTATTCTTCTTGAGGATTTCAGTATCTTCCTAGGAAACTTTTTGTTTTTCATTCTGAATCACTGCTATGTGGCTACTTCTTCCAGTATATGATGAATATTAGAAGCCCTTAGCTTCCATACTTTAGTTTTTCATAGCAGATTCACATATGATTCACATTCTTATCATATTTTTCTCCAATTTCAACACCACACTGACAAAACTATTTGCATACAGTCTACTTATTTTTATCCCAGAATAATTCAGAATACAAGCAACCAGCAGAATATACACGCCTTTATCTTTATATTCACCTGAGTTTCACACATCCCAATAATGACTAGACCATACCACACCCAAAATGGGAGCTACGTTTCACCTCAAGCACAACTTAAATTAATCAGTGGGCCTACTTGGAGTGAAGTACTGAAAATAGTTGTGAGGTCTATCCAAGCTCAGTAGGAAAAAGTGCCATAGTAGAATATAACATGTGACGGGGCCAATGGAGGGAAAACTGACAGCCTATGGGCTGTGTATCTTCCACCATAATCTGGGCTCTCGCAGGTGTAAGCTTACTCTTACAAAAATACCCCTAGGGTCATTAAAGTGACTGAACACATGACTTGCCAACCACCAGCCAAAGACATCAAATTTTCACTTCCTTGACCTAGATCTTATCAGCTCCCTTTTTCAATAACAGCTCTCTTACTCTCTTCTCTTCCTTTTCCTTAGTTTTGAATTCATGAAAGAGAATTTCTCAGTGTAATTTGAGTTTGAAAACACTTATAGACATTTTCTGCTACAATGTCAAAGACAGAGGAAACAAATGCAAAAAATCAATAAAAATGTTGGAATATCCTAAATTGTGGGCTAGAATATTATATAATTATTAAAGCTATGGTCTTAGGTTCAAGATGTTGTAAAGACCAGTGATGGCCGATCACAGTTTTGCCCCAAACTCTTTAATGTACTCTATAATTCTATGGGTTTGGACAAATTTACAATGACACATATATATCATTATGGTATCATACAATGTATTTTCACTGCCCTAAAAATCCTCTGTGCTCTGCCTATTCATCCCTCCCTTCCCCCACCACTTTACTTTTTCATTTCTTAGTTTTCTCAACAGCAACACAAATGTAATAACATCTGTTCAAGCAAACATAATGACTAAGTAATACAAAGTATTACACATAGTATGTAAAAGATTGTTCAGTGTGTTTTTAATGAACTTTTTTTGAAGTCCAGTACTCTCCAAATCCCTAGTAGTTTTTTATTGTTTGCCACCATGACTTCCATACCCGATGACATGAATCTACGAAATGGAAGAGAGGTCTCGTGGGCCCTCCCTAACGTTCTTTTTTGAAGTTTGGGTAAAGCTCTACTCCGAGACAAAATCTTTCTCATTCAAAGTCGGTAGGAGGTAGGGACGGTGGGGAGTTTGGACACAAAATGATGTGGAAGTGTTGGATTAATTGGATTCCATGTTTCAAAAACATATATGAGTAGTATCCATATACCTACAAATGTTTTTAATTTGCATTACTCTTAAAAATGGAGGGAGGACTTTTTTACCCATAGGCCATCTTCTCTACTCCCATCACAGCACAGTTCGTGAGACCCAACAATCTGAAAAAACGTACAGATGCCTCCTTCCCGTCTTCCCTTCGATGTATACTATTGCTTGTCCCTGGGAGTATTTCTGTTGCTCTGACTTAGTGCAAAAGAGGATATTACTACTTCTACTAAGCTGGATTATAGGATAGAAAGAATTTCCCTCATGTTTTGAGCTTGACTTCAGAATGTGTTTTTCAACAAAGAGGCAATGTATATTTGTGAGATAAGGAAATATGACAATTGATGTTGCTGAGTTAAGTTAACAACATAAATTGATTTTTGTGAGTTAGCATAAAATTCACTACTATAAAATAAAATCTGAAAAGGAAAATGTTTGATCAGATTAAGAACCCCGATTTAAAAATCTGTTTTTTGAACATACAGATGAAATTATACATACCTGAAATCAACAATGATTTATGAACAATATAGAGGAAATAATTTCATGACTTTTCTAAACCACACAGGAGTCAGTTTTAGTTCTCTAATGACAATTAATAATATTATATTAAGTTCTTTAATGACAATGGTGAAGGAAAGAAAGGGGGAAGAAAAGAAGGGAGGAAGGGAAGGGGAAGAGAGGGAGGATTGATTTTACACTTTTTTAAAAAAATCTGTTTCAGTACTTTTATACTGAATCATATAATGTGAAATATGGTAATTTTAAGATGAATGATGATGGCCCTTTTCAGTTTCATTATGATAACAATTGCTATGTTTATTAGAGCTGTGTTTTATCAGGTGATTGTAGTTTTAAATATTTAGCTAAGTTCATAAGTGAAATAATTTAAAGCTGAATGTTAAAAGATCAGGGTCCTAATATCTAGGGCTGCTGAACAGCCAGTGAAGTTAAGTACATTGCTTCCAAATATCTGAAGGCTTACAGCAGAACTAGACCTGTATTTGAAAGGCTAAAAATACTGTAAGATTGCAACAGAAGTATTTAATCAAAGCCTCATCTTGTCAGAACACGGCAGTGCATTTTATTCTACATATCTATTCAATCAAGAAAATGAAATACAATGATGACAAAATTATTTCTCTTATAGAAGTACTATAAAAGAGATTCTTATCCTGAAGATCATGTAATTAATATTTCATAGAGTAAAACAGCTAGATTCAGCATTAAGTATGAAATGGCCTCTCCTCGCTATGCTCAGAAAGATACATTTGATTCTGAATTAACCCTGAACTTAACCTCAAAGTAGAATATAGAATATTTGATTTTAATTTCTGATACCTTCTTTCACTGGCATTTTTTTTTAAATAAAGCAATATGGACAGACATGTCTTTAAAATTATTTGATGTAATCGACTAATAACACATTTTAATTTCTATGTCATTATATTCAAGAAAAAATTATTATTAACCAATCCTAATTTTGTGCTGGTGAAACTTAAACATTTACCACAAATTCACCAGGTTGGTTTTTAAATACTTGATTAATCATGATTGTCTCTAATTTTGATATGCATATATACAAATAAATGTATATATCTGTATATACAACATAAGTATTATTTTATTTAAATGTTAACCTTTCTTCAATGCAGCTTTTTAATATAAATATCCATCTTGAAATCCATTCAAAAAGATAAAGTTTGAAAGATAAAATTAATTACATTATATTGCCCTGGCAGTATGTACAGGTATAATGACTATATAACAATAATACTAATTTTGGTATAATTACTTTAAGAATTTTAAATGGTCAAATAAGAGATTTCAAATCCCTTTCTCCTCATCATAAACCCATAAAGGTCTATCTGTTCACAAAGTTAAAGATTATAAAACATAAGCTATCTGAAATACAGGAATATTCTTTATTAGATGCTATATTTACAGCAAGTATTCTTACTGTCTATAGAGGTGGAGGGGAAATTATATCCTTAATTTAAAATAAGGTGGATAAACAAGGATATCAGAAAAGGAAAATAGGTTATGTTTAGTGAGAAAATATAATTTGGAATTTATTAAGGGGACCTCTTTTGTAAAGGAATAAATTCAGAATTAATATACCAACTCACAGGATGAAAATACAAAAAGCTTCAGTTAATAATGATCAAGATAACCTTAATATTCTTGAGAGGAATATTAAGTGCTCAGATAGATACAAATGTCTGATTATCTAGAAATGTTCCAGTGAACTCAGCCATCCCGACCACCACCCAAACTCTGACAGAAGAAATAAAGTGTGCTAGACAGCTACGTATACATTGAATAGGGCAGATTTGTTAACTAACACCAGATGGAGAAAAAGAAAGTTTAGAAACATACCCAAAAAACTACATACAGCATTCCAGTAAACAGGAAAGTATCACAATATTAAGGATGTTCTTGTTAGTTCTAATCCTGTTAGTTGATGTTGTATGAGGTGACAAAATGACCCTAATATGAACATATTCTGTAGTAAACTAATCTTTTATAAAATTAGTAGTCAACTAAATTTCCCATCTCAGTTAATACCATAATGATCCCCAGAAATCATGTCAATGTTTTCAGGAATTAGGCTTTTATTGTAAACAACCAAAAATGCAATGCAAACAAAATGCAATAAATTCCAAAGTGAAAGTGCAGAGCATGCAAAAATTGTAGAATTCCACTAAATTCATGAAAGTGGGGGAGAAAACCACTCAAAACACACACAAAGCCATTGACAAATTAGAACTGTAAGACAGAGACTTATGGAAGAAGAAAAAATTGAAAAGAATAGCTAGAGATTTCTTTTTGTACAACAAAAAATCATTCTTTGAATATCACAGATGATGTCCTTGAAGAAACTGATGAAGCCCTCAAGTATTTTTTTAATAAGAGATCCTCTTTATGACAGTGGTCAAAAAGTCAGTGTGAATTGAAAGCTGTTGCATATTCCTATTATATCTTTATGTCTGCAAAACTGCTTCCCCAAATTAACACGATCATTCTTTACCTATTCCTTGTATTGAAGCCATCATTGCAATCATCGACTAAAATAAATTTATATTTCATTTTTTTTCAGACAAATTCCTAAATGTTTCTTTTTCATCCTAAATATTCACCATGAATTTTGGCTCTCCATTTTGGATGTATTTCTCTTAGCTGGCTTTTAATTTTTTTTTCTGAGTCAACCACCTGTACCAGAACCAGTTATAAGATTAAATGCTTCCTTAAAGAGATACATTTTAGTGAATTTACAAGAAAAACCACATATAGTGTTAAAACACCTCATTTTTCTGTGAAACTATACTCACAACTATGGCCAAACTCCGATTTAGTAACTATCATCACTTGCCAAGACAACGAAAATGTCTACAACTGACTCCCTGCTTCTGCCACTGTCCCTCCACACACAAACATTTCTGAATATTGAAGACAACTTTTTCTTATTTATTTAAAAATATCTTTATCATCCCCTCACTTAAAGTTTTTGAAAGACTCACCATTATACTTAGATTTAAATCCAAATAAATTACGTATTTTTGCCAAAGTCCTACCTCTTTGATCTTACAGTAGGTTATCCTCCTTGCTAGCTCTGTCTTAGCCACATTAGCCTTTTTTTCTCTTTATTGACCGTAGAAAGATATGAGCGCCTTAGGGCCATTTACTCTTGCCAACCCAGGAAACCCCTGCTCCCTCATTTGTGTACGGCTGGCTCCTTCTTGTTATTCAGATCTTATTTCAAATTCCACCTTCTCATTGAGACATCCAGATCAGTCTCTATATCCAATTGTTTAGTTCTTCTACCTCATCACCCTGCTTAAGCACATCTCCAGCCAGTCCCCACATGCCTACTTCACTGCACTCATTCACCTCTCAAACCTCCTTCCTAACCTATTTGCTTACTTGCCTACTGGCTGCCTCTCCAGATAGGAGTATGGGTTCCACGTGGGCAGTGACTTCATCTGTCTTGCTCTCTACTGTACCCTAGCACCCAGAACAATGCCCAAAATACAGTAAGCATTAAAAAATATTTGTTTAAAAGATGAATAAATGAAATGGAAAATCATTTAAAATGATCTCTAATGTTTTCATTAGAAGTACATGTCCAAAGGGTAAACAATTATGAGCGACAAGCATTTTCTTGCCCACAGATTAGTAATTCATTTTGTTCGTTTAGAGACATTTGAGTTCCCACCTAGGAACATCAACTCCTTTCTTCATATGCTTCTATAATTTCAGGGTTAACATTAAAAGACGTTTTCTGTAATCTCTCAAGAGTGATCTCAAAAATTTCTATAACCCAAGAAAACTGTACTATCTTAAAAAGTCATAAAAACCATTCAAAACAGGGTGAAAGGAGGATTCTGAAGAGACAGAAGTGAGCCCTTAACATCTGAGTTCAGTTTAATGTTACCCCAGGATCTCTGACAACAATTTGAAATTACATCAGATAAACATTAAAACCAAAAAGATCCCAAGCTTAACATCGTAATTAGTTTTATTCCATCATCCAATTTGTGAGAAATGAAGGTATTTTTCTGATGTTCTATGACCCATCTGCTTTTAAAAATGTAAAACAGAAAAAAAGATAAATTGAAAACACAAAAAGATTTTGGCCTTATCTGTTATAAAATATAACTTGTATTTATTAGTCAAAATATGAATCTGCTTTCCAAATATATTTATATAATTCATTCTATTGTTTTTAATCTATCTACATCAATTTTATTTCCCTAAAAACATTTCCTTAAAATGTTAGGGTATGGTTCACATGATGAAATACTTTCATTACAATGAATGGTCCAAATAAGCTTATTCCAGAGGCAAGAAATTCATACAGAAACAAAGAAATCACTAATCTATAGTTTGGAAATTCCTAAGAGTTCATCTTATCTGCTCAAGTTACACTAAAATTATAAAAATTTCTTTAAACAAAGGCCTTTGATACGCAAATCTCCTCAGAAGCTCTCAATAATCACCAGAAATTTCCTATTGCTCCAATAATTCTAAAGAATGATTCTACTCTTTCACATAGTGTATCAAGAGATAGACTTATTCATACAATATCTTAAATATGTTAAAAGTGTGGAAAGATAAAACGAAAATCTCCATCTAGCTAAAAAAGGCACCACACCAATAATTTATATCCTATTAAACTAAACCTATATAAAAACCACATAGTAATAACATGACAGTAGATTGTTCTTTAAAAATCCACCAACACCTATTTCAGGGAATAAAGTCATGTCTAACCATTATACATTAGCCTGGGCACGTCAGGCTTTCTCTTAAGTTTGAGAAGCATATTCAGTGTATTATATGTCTGAGAATGTTTAAGACAAAATATGTAGCTCTTCTATTATACTATGATTTAAAAGGCACCCATGAATCAAGGATCAAATATTATAATACCATACCAGTTTGTATAGATATGAAGTATTTCTCAATTAAATAATTTAGATATTGGATCGGCTAAATTGTGCTAGAGACACACAACTGACATTTTAAGCATCGAGAAAGATTATGAAACTATTTCATGACAAACTTTCAAGTGCCAAAAAGGTACTGCGGGCTTCCCTGGTGGCGCAGTGGTTGAGAGTCCGCCTGCCGATGCAGGGGACACGGGTTCGTGCCCCGGTCTGGGAAGATCCCACATGCCGCAGAGCGGCTGGGCCCGTGAGCCATGGCCGCTGAGCCTGCGCATCCGGAGCCCGTGCTCCGCAACGGGAGAGGCCACAACAGTGAGAGGCCCGCGTACCGCAAAAAAAAAAAAACCAACAACAACGTACTGCATAAGTATACACTACAATCCCACTGAGTAAAACATGGTATGTGTATGTGGGGCAACCATATAGGTGTTCCACTCAGATCTTCCTTCAGGAAAATCAGCTGTGGGGAGCATACGTGATTGACAGCCTCCAGTTGCTGTACTTTGAGATCCATCATAGTATTCATTTTGAGGCCACACTTCCCCAGTCTGCTCCCAGTCAATGACTGAACACAAAGGGGCTCCTAGAATCAGGTCGTTCTTATCAAGCATGACATTCCTATTTGGGGCAACTTTTGCTTGAGGAATACCCACTGGACTGTCTGAGACTTTTTCAAATGATTCTGCTATCTGAGGTTCTTCCTACCCAATTCTCCCTCCCCTCTCTTCTTACACAGATGTCAGATCTTCATTGTGGTCTGAAGGCTCTCCAAGACTACTTCTGCTCCCTCCCCTTTATTTTTCACAGGTGTTTCCTTCCATTAAACCTCTTAGACATCTAGTTTCATTCTGATGTCTGCTTCTTGGGGGACCCAAACTAACATAATATATAGGCTTAATTTTATTTCTATATAAAAAAGGCTAGAAAGAAATCTATCAAACCATTATAACTGTTCATCTCTGAGGAATGTAAATATCAAAGAGAAACGTTTAATTTTTCAAATGTTTTAAATTAATTTTTTAAATGTTTTAAATATTTTAAATCACCACACTTTTCAAAATTTCTTTAAATTCTTTTTTTATAAGTATTTCACTTTGATAAATTTTTAAGTGAGTAAATCATTTACTAATAATTATTTTTTGTGACATCATTTCAGTAGCCATCAAATACAGACTGAAGTATTTGAGTCATTATTCTATAAATACTATAATACATTTACTGGTTACAAACTCTGTATCCTCTTACCATCAATCTGAAGCCTTAATGTCAAGATCATCTCCCTTCAAATAACTGTAGTTAGCAGAAAATTAAGCAGTATAATGGTCAATCTTATGTGTCAACTTCACTGGGCCACAAGCTGCCCAGATATTTGGTGGACCTCGTCAAATCTGGTGAAGGCCTGAACAGAGCAAAAGGCTGAGTAAGGGAGAATTTGCTCCCTCTCTGCCTCACTGTCTTCAGTAGGGATATCAGTCTTCTCCTGCCTTTGGACTTAGACTCAAACTGGAACTTACACCATTGACTCTCCTGGGTGTCTAGCTTGCCAACTTCAGATCTTGGGATTCCCTCTGCCTCCATAACTCCATGAGTCAATTCCTTATAGTAAATCTTCTTATACAGATATAGATATAGGTATATATTATATATCTATTGAAGGCTTTTGACATTCCTTATTTTAAAATTAAAAAAATATTCACACATAGTAAGAATCATACATCATGATCAACTGGGACTTATTCCAGGGTTGCAAGAATGGTTCAATATTTGCAAACCCAGCAATGTGATACATCATATTAACAAAAGAAAGGATAAAAATTACACGATCATCTTAATAGACACCAAAAAGGCATCTGACAAAATTCAACATCCATTCATGATAAAAAAATTAATTGTCATCAGAGTTGGTAAGGGGGAACAAATCTCAACATAATAAATGCTATTTATGACAAAGCCACAGCTAACACTATACTCAACAGTGATACAGCTTTTAATCAGGAATAAGACAAAGATGTCCATTCTCTCCACTTCTATTTAACGTAGTATTGAAAGTCCTAGCTACAGCAATCAGACAAAGAAATAAAAGTCATCCAAATTGGTAGGCAAGAAGTAAAACTGTCACTATCTGCAGATAACATAATACTATATATAGAAAATCCTAAAGTTACCACCAAAAAATGATTAGAATAAATGAATTCAGTAAAGTTGCAGGGTACAAGATTAATATACAGAAATCTCTTGCTTTTCTATTCACTAATTAAGAACTATCAGAAAGAGAAATTAAGGAAACAATTCCACCAAAAGGAATAAAATACCTAGGAATAAACTTAACTAAGGAAGTGAAAGACCTATACTCTGAAAACTATAAAACATTGATAAAGGAATTTGAAAGGGTACAAAGAAATGGAAAGACATCCCCTGCTCTTGGATTGGAAGAATTAATATTGTTAAAATGGTCATACTACCCAAAGCAATCTACAGATTTGATGAAATTCCTATCAAAATATCCATGACATTTATCACAGAACTAGGACATATAATCCTAAAATTCTTATGGAACCACAAAAGACCCTGAATTGCCAAAGCAATCTTGAGAATAGCCGGGACATGGAAGCAACCTAAGTGTCCATCATCGGATGAATGGATAAAGAAGATGTGGCACATATATACAATGGAATATTACTCAGCCATAAAAAGAAACGAAATTGAGTTATTTGTAGTGAGGTGGATGGACCTAGAGTCTGTCATACAGAGTGAAGTAAGTCAGAAAGAGAAAAACAAATACCATATGCTAACACATATATATGGAATCTAAGAAAAAAAAAAAAGGTCATGAAGAACCTAGGGGTAAGATGGGAATAAAGACGCAGACCTACTAGAGAATGGACTTGAGGACACGTGGAGGGGGAAGGGTGAGCTGTGAGAAAGTGAGAGAGAGTCATGGACATATATACACTACCAAACGTAAAATAGATAGTTAGTTGGAAGCAGCCACATAGCACAGGGAGATCAGCTCAGTGGTTTGTGACCACCTAGAGGGGTGGGATAGGGAGGGTGGGAGGGAGGGAGATGCAAGAGGGAAGAGATATGGGAACATATGTATATGTATAACTGATTCACTTTGCTATAAAGCAGAAACTAGCACACCATTGTAAAGCAATTATACTGCAATAAAGATGTTAAAAAATAATAATATAAAGAACAAAGGAGGAGGTATTATGCTCCCTGACTTCAGACTAAATTACAAAACTACAGTAATCCAAACAGCATCACTGGAACAGAATAGAGTCCAGAAATAAATTCATGCAGTTATGGTTAATTAATCTACAACGAGGCAAGAATATATAAAGAAAAGACAGTCTCTTCAATAAGTGATGGTGAAAATACTGTACAGCTACATGTAAAAGAAGGAGGTAAGAACATTTCCGCACATCATATACAAAGAAATAAGCTCAAAATGGATTAAATACCTAAATGTAAGACCTGAAACTATAAAATTCCCAGAAGAGAACATAGGCAGAACAGTCTTTGACATAAATTATAAAAATATTTTTTTGGATCTGGCAAAAGAAATAAAACAAATGGGACCTAATAAAACTTAAGTCTTTGCAAAGCAAAGGAAACTATCTATGAAGCAAAAAGAACAAGCAAAAGGAAGACATGGTATATATATACAAGGGAATATTACTCAGCAATATAAAAACAGAATTCTGCCATTTGCAGCAATGTGGATGGACCTAGAGAGTACTATGCTTAGTGAAATAAGTCAGACAGAGAAGGACAAATACTCTGTTATCACTTGCATGTGGAATCTAAAATATAAAATGAATGTATATAACAAAACAGAAACAGACTCACATATACAGAGAAGCAAGTAGTGGTTAGTTACCACTGGGGAGAGGAAAGTGAGGAGGTACCACACAAGGGTATGGCATTAAGAGACACAAACTACTATGTATAAAATAAATAAGCAACAAAGATATATTGTACACCACAGGGAAATATAGCAATTATTTTGTAATAACTTTAAATGGAGTATAATCTATAAAAATATTGAGTCACTATGTTGTGCATCTAAAACTAATATAATATTGTAAACTGACTATACTTCAATAAAAAAATAAAGAAAAGAAAAAGGCTGGACATTCTAAAAAGATTTTTTTTATAAAATAAAATTTTCATAGCTGTATCTATCCTAAATTCAGTGTTTATATATTCGATTTGCTTAAAATGTAGTATGGGTATAGGCCTCCACGTTTATCTATAATCTCTTTAGATTTATTTATTTAATTACCTATCTATACTATTCGTTTTATTTTTCTAAGCACCCAGACTAACAGAAACTCTGTTATCCAGCCCAGAATGAATCTCCCTTTTCCACCACCATAACCAACATAAATCTCTGCTTTGTTCATTTGAGTTTTAAATACAACAAATATATTCTGTTTGCTTCTTAATAAACATTGACTGAGTGGCCGTTATGTGTCATGTTTTAAAAATTAAAAGAAAACCATACAGGGTCCCTGTCCTTCATTTGCTAAAATCATGTTAATTTTCAACTAAGTTTTATACCCACTATTAATACCACCACTATTTTCTACAACAATAAATAAATAAAACTATTATTGATCCACTTTTTGTTTGTACTGTATACTAATCCACCACAGCAATCTCAAGGTGAGCTACATAAATTTATTTCTTATGACTCATCTTACTGGATCTTAGTTTCTCATCCTCAATATAGAGTTAATAATAACTACCTCCAGAAATGCACTCTGACAACAGCTTATTCAAAGAGCCTGCAATGCCAAGCATTCAGTAAACATTTTAGGATGTGACTGGGACTACTGGAAACAGCAATAACTTTGGGACAAATGGGCACAATTCAGTTCAAATACTTGTAAACTATGTAGCCAAATGCACATTTTTAATGTAGCCAAAGCATAGCCTCTCTTACTGTAAGTTTCTTTATCTGTAGAACTGGAGGCAGTAATGCCCACCCCAGAGAATTTTACCATGGGTTAAATGAGGTAACATGCGTAAGGCATTAGAATAATACCTGGCACACCATGCTTTGGATCTCGTTCTTTTAGCCTTCTGCATCTTAACTATCTTGTCCCTTATGTATTTTTGCAATTATAGAATGGGTCAGATCACGAAGACTGTTGGAAATTTCTATGACTTTAGGAATGGCCTCCTCCAGTGCTTTTAAGAGCTAAGTTAAAAGAACAGAGAGAACTCCAGTTGGAACTGGAACAGTGTCGATAAACGTAATTTTCAAATCCATGGAAACTAGGGATAAACTATAAAAGATGAAGAAAAACATTTACATAATTTTATGTATTATTTCTGTGGCAGAATAAGAGTGAGAAATCTGGAGTTAGGCTGCTGAGGTAAATACCATAGTCCCATCATTTAACTAGCTATAAAACTTAGATAAGTTACATAAACATGCAGAGTTTCAGTTTCTTCTTCTATAAAATGAATGAGTTCCTACCTATTGGACAACATTACATGTTTGAAGTGAACAGTATCTGAAACACAGAAAGCAAATGTTAGATATCATACTTGTACATTGGCTATTAGCTATCTATTTTCTGAAGACTTCTCTTGCTTCAACTGGGTGATAGGCAACTTTTACACTTCTTTGGGTGATAGTCAACAGTTAAAATTTCAGGGTAGTATAATGCATTTAAAGGCTGCACATCTGTAATCAGATTCTGAAAGCTTATTCTAGAAATAAACATCTGAAATTGTTAGAACATCCAAATGCTAAGGTTGCAAAATATTTTTGTAAATGTCAAAATTTTGCATTTATCATTGTTGATTTGTACACTAAATATTTAGAATTACTATCCTTATGTTTGAGATGCCCTAATTTTTTATAGCCTGTATTACTACAAATTGATTCAAATTTATTGACAGTAGAGCAGAGAGGATATAGATGCAAAAAGATAGGAAAAAATGGCTTGGTACTATGAATAATTCCAATTATCAAACATTAACTATTGTTCAGATTCCATGGTCACCAAGCAACCTTCTAATTATGATTTTGCTTCCCATGTAGATCTCTCTAATGAGAAAAATATATGATGATCATGCTGATTCAAATAGTCCTGTCTATGTAATCATTATAGTCTTCTTTGTAAATTAGTAATTGGAATTCTGGTGGTATTTTAATGAGGAGTGGGAGATAGTGTTTATTAAAGTATTGTTACTTTTTGAAGAAAAGCACTAGAGTAGATTTTTCTTGATGTATGCTTTGAAAAACTCTATCATTTCACTGAAAAGAAGGGCACTTACTAGTAGAGGCAGAAAAAGTACAGGTAGGAAAAATATGTTCATGAAAAGGAATATATGTATCAACTTATACTTTTTTATAAACATATACAAATTTTTGTAAATGAAAGTAAATGTTAAGAACACTATAGGAGGAATCTACTGAAGGAACTCTGGGGATTCCTTATTTTAAAAATTAATAAATTTTTCAGAAATGTATTCTAATTCCATGTTTATGCATTTGCTTTGCTTGAAACGTAGTATGCATATAGACCTCCACATCTTATCTATAAGCTACATTTCAGGACTTCATAAGGGTACCAAGTAACATTCAGTTAAAGATGTTCATGTTAGACTCCTGTGGATACTGATCCTTTCAAAAAAACAAAGCAAAAAAAACCATTATACAGATTAGCGTATCCAACTTTGTTTTTCATAGAAAAGAGTTGGGCTAGGTTAATCAGAACTTCCCCAAATTTAGATCAGATTTTCGCTTCTCACACCCCTTTGGTAATCATCACCAAGCAACAATAAACACTTCAGCTCCCTAAAATAAAGTGTTTTGTAAATCCAAAGAATACATAATGTATACTGAATCTCTGTGAAAGTCCTGGGTTTTTCACACCCAGCCAAAGTCTCATCAACTTGAATATTTCAACTTCACAACGATCATCTGTAGAGCATACAATGCGAAAAAGGATAAAAAGTGACCTGACAGTACACTTCCAGAATGCGGGTGTAAGCTCCATGGACCTTCTCCCCAGTGAAAGAATCATACGGTGAAAATCAAGTAAAGCAACCACTTAAAAAATCAGGAAATTGTCCTAAGGATATGCAACATGAGAAACATTTATTCAACAAAATCTAACAAATCTCAATAAAAACAGTGAGAGTCTGTGGCATCTGAGCCACAACCCACTCCCCCCCAGGCAGCTCAGCCTGATGGAAGGTCTATTACAAGCACGTGCAGCCAAGAACACATGACTCACTCTCCTCTCAGATCCTGTCTAGGGCTATGGCTTCTCCCCAGGAAGAGCAGGTCCCCAGCATTCCTCATTCTGCCCAGCTCTGTGTTGCCAAAGCGAAAACACCCAAATGTCCTGGGCTCCCTTCACTCAGATCCCACTCACAGGGTGAAAGACTACCCTAGGTGCAACTGGATGATTATTCTCGGCCCTGATCACCCTGTATAAGCAAGTTCCTAGGTGTAGATTCAAGATCAAGACAAGACCAAGAGCTACCAGACTCACCAAGTACCAAACTCATTACAGCAAAGATGTCATTCCAAGAGAAGTGGGCCACTACCCCATCCTGACTTCTAGAGCACTTATTCAGGGGTTCTTCCTAGAAGGAGAGGCAAGCCGTAAACTGAATATCCCACAGGCCTTCTGAAGGGGGCTGACTTTATTTGGGTCAGAGCATGGGAAGTACAAGTGTAAGGATACTATTGAAAAGAATGACGATTTTACAGTGAGACACAAGAGGAGACTGGTAGCTCTATGAGAGCAAGAAGGATAACAGTAGAAAAGCTAGAAGTTTTAATAGAGAGAACCAGGGAAAAATGCAGCTGAAGAGAGCACTCCTAGGGTAGGAGTAAGTCTCAAAGTCTAGTCTCAAGGAACACATCTGCAAAGTGGCCCAAATTTAATTGGATTAGACTGTAGAGCAATCTATGCCCCTAGGCATTGTTGAAAACTATTAGAGCAATCAGCTAGCAATTAGTAGAGACTAACAGCTGGGATTGATACCAAATAGAAACAGACCAGCTAAAAATTTAACAGGGAAAGCAGAGTAAGAGACAGCCAAAAAGAGACTGACTAAAGCCACTGCCACCTCTTGAACAGGTCAGGGTGACTGTGAACATTCCCAAGACTGTGCCTCTGAAGAATTACATCATAGGCTACACACTATGAGGGAGATGGACTTTATTAAAATAGTCAGGCAAAATCACTAAACAAATAAACAAGCAAACAACAACAAGCACGGGAAAATCTTGAAAGCAACAAGAGGAAAATAATTTGTCACATACAAGGGAACCCCAATAAGAACAACACCTGGAGTTTCATCAAAAACAATGGAGAACATAAAGCAGTGAGATTCTTCAAAACACTAAAAGGAAAAAAAACATCAGTTAAGAATCTCATATTCAGAAAATAATCTTTCAAAAATGAAGACAAAGACATTCTCAAACCCACAAACATTGAGAGAATTCATTGCTAGCACATCCACCTTTCAAGAAATGTGAAAGGAAGTTCTTAAGGCTGAAAGCACGTGGCAACCAAAAGTAATTTAAACCCATACCAAAAAACAAAGCATGTCAGTAAAGGTAATTAGAAAACTATAAAAGGCTACATAATTGCATCCTCTCCTTTCTTTTCTTAACTGTTAGCAATTGTATGAAACAATATGTATATAATTATATTGTTGGGCATATAACTTGTAGGAATGTAAGACATTTATAAGAGCACAACGCAAGTAAGGGGGAGCAAAGCTGTGTTGGAGTAAGAAATGACACCAGGTGGTAGAATGAGTCTAGGAAGAAATGAAGAGAAGCAGAAGTGGTACATGAAAAGATTAACATAACAAACGCTACAAATATATACTTACTCTGCTTTATTCTCTCAGCTTTCTTAGAAGACATAATAGTATCTAAGCTAATAATTGTAACACATTTTCTGGTTTGTAGCATAGACTCTCTTGTGTCTCTGTATCTATTCCCCTCTCTCTCTCTGTGTATATATCCATGTAAAATAATATCACAAAAGGGGAAGTAAATACAGAGCTTTATAGGATTAACATCTCTAGAACTCTCACTAGAATTACATTAGTATAAATCTGAGGTTGATTCTAATAAACTATGATGTATACTATAAGCCCTAACACAACCACTAAGAAAATAACTATTATATATTAATGTGTGTATAAAACATAAAATTAAATGGCAGACATAAATCCAACCAAATTAACAATAAGATTAGATATTTAATGTATAAATTAAACAATCCAATCAAAAAGAGACTGATTGTTACACTGGATAAAAATAACAACAGCATCCAAAATATGCTATTTATGGTAGACAAACAAGATACAGACAAGATAAAAGTAAAAATACACCATACTAACAGCAATGCAACAAAGCAAAAAGGGTTATATTAATATCAGACAAAATACACTGTGAAACAACAAAAATTACTAAAGATAAAGAGAGTCGTTGAATAATTGAACAAGTAAAGTAATACAAAGCAGGTTCCCCAACCACAAAGAAATGTAGTTAGAAATTAATAGCAAAAGGTAATTTGGAAAATTCACAAATATGTAGAATAAATACTACATTCCTAAATAATCAATGGGTCAAAAAGTAAAAGAGAAATCAAAAGGGAAATTAGAAAATGCTTTGAGATAAATGAAGAATAAGCAAATTATAAGATGCAGCATAAGCAATGCACTGAAGGATGTTTATAGCTATAAACACATTACAATTGAAAAAATATTTCAAATGAATAGCACCACATTTCACCTAAGGACAATGGCAAGAAAAGGCACATGAAATCTAACACATGCATAATAAAGAAAATAATAAAGATTAATGTGCTAGCTACTGAAATAAAAAATAGAAAAATAATGCAGAAAATCAACAAAATTGAAAAAAATTAACAAAACTTCAGCAAGATTGACCAAGAAAAAAGAGGGAAGACTCAAATTATTAAAACAAAAAATCAAAGAGAGAAAATCAATACCAACTTATAGAAGTAAAAATAATTATAAGGAATACCATGAGCAACTATATGCCAACAAATTACATAACTCAGATGAAATGGACAGATTCTCAAGAGATGCAAACTACCAAAACTGACTTAAGAGTAAACAGAAAATCTAATCAGACATACCATAAAGATCATTAATTAGACATTTTAAATCTTCCCAGAAAGAAAAGACCAGAGCAAGATGGTTTCACTGGTGAATTTTACTAAATATTTATAAAAGAATTAATACAAATTATTTCCTAACTTCCAAAAAATAGGAAATGCTTCCCAAATTATTCTATGAGGCCAATATTAACCAATACCAAAACCAGGCAAGAGCATGGGAAAGAACACTAAAGACCAATATGTATTATGAATTTACACACAACATCCTCCATAAAATCCTAGAAAACATAATAAAAAGGTCACACACCATGACAAATGGATTATTTCAAGGAATGCAAGGTCGGTTTAAAATCCAAAAATCAATCATTGTAATACACAATATCAACAGAATTAAGAACAAAAACCACATAATTATCTCATAGATGCACCAAAAGCATGTGATAAATTCCAACATACTTCCATGGTAAAAATTCTCAACAAACTAAGAATACGAGGAAAGCCTCAATCTGATAAAGGACACATATGAAAAATTCATGGTTATCATCATACTTAGTGGTTAAAGTCTAAATGCCTTCTCTCTGAACTTCGGAAAAAATAGGGATGCCCATTCTCACCATGTCTATTCAACATTGTACTGGAGGTTCTAGACAGGACAAATAGGGAAAAAAGGCATCCAGATTGAAAAGGAAGAACTAAATCTCTATTTGCAGATGACATGATCTTGCATATAGAAAATCCTAAGGAATAAAGAGACACACAGACACACAGACACACACACACACGTAATAGTGGTATGCTTTCCTTATTGAACGTGACAAGTAGGAAGATTCAATTGTTATAAAGATCAACCTCTCCCACTAACCTTTCCTCTATCTCTCCAGTTTCCCTGATAGGTTATGTGATGGGTTATATAGGCTGTAAATACAGACTATACTATTATGAGAAATTAGAAAGAAGTACACTATGTCTTTTCCACAGAATGATGCTTTCATTTTCCTAAAATAGTAACCTAGACATGTATTACCACAGTCAGGAGCTCAGGAAAAGTAACTAGGAATTTAAAATTTCTACAAGTAAGTCAGACAATGGTAAAGAAAAAGTTCATCTGAATCTAACCTCAGGCAGATCCAGGTAGAAGACAAGATCCAGCAGAGTGGGACCTGAGAGTCAATGGGTATTTAATGTCAACATATGTGAGAGTTAAGTAGGGACCTGAGCAGAAAATTAGTGTTAAGTGCCTGAGGTTTTTAAGTTCTCTGCTTACTGATCAGTAAATTACCAATTGTGTCATGATTCTGAAATAAAATCTGTAGTGCAGGACCAGAAAAGCAAAACCCAATTAGGAAGCAGGAATGAAAGAACAGTCAAGTGACATGAAGAATCCATTTTGTGATGTTAGCACCAACAACTGTTTGTTTAAGCTCAGCTCTGTAACAACACATTCAGTCATTCCATATGTATTTACTAAGAATCTATTATGTATCAGGCCCTAGGAAAATAATGTTATGCAAGAGACAAAGTCCTTCTACCAGTGTTACATGTAACTCTTTCTAAAGTCCATTCATCAATTTACCATATTTTTCACTTTCTTTTTTTATCAGTTATACTGCTATTTTATTTTATTTTATTTACATGTATGTATCTATTCTTTTTCAAATTCTTTTTCCATTTAGGTTATTACAGAGTATTGAGCAGAGTTCCCTGTGCTATACAGTAGGTCCTTGTTGGTTATCTATTTTTAAATATAGCAGTGTGTACACGTCAATCCCAAACTGCCAATCTGTCCCTCCTCCTCACCCTTTCCCCCTGGTAACCATAAGTTTATTCTCTAAGTCTGTGAGTCTGTTTCTGTTTTGTATATAACTTTGCATCATATTGTTTCCCTCCCCCATACAAGCAATATCATATACTTGTCTTTCTCTGTCTGACTTACTTCACTTAGTATGATAGTCTCCAGGTCCATCCATGTTGCTGTAAATGGCATTATTTCATTCTTTTTAATGGCTGGGTAATATTTCATTCTATATATGTACCACATCTTCTTTACCCATTCTTCTGTCGATGGACATTTAGTCGCTTGCATGTCTTGGCTATTGTAAACAGCACTGCAATGCAGACTGGGGTACATGTACCCTTTTGAACCATAGTTTTCTCTGGAATATGCCCAGGAGTGGGATTGCTGGATCATATGGTAGCTCTATTCTGTTTCCTAAGGAACCTCCATACTGTTCTCCATAGTGGCTGCACCAATTTGCATTCCCACCAAGAGTGTAGGAGAGTTCCCTTTTCTCCACTCCCTCACCAGCATTTATTGTTCGTAAACTTTTTGATGATGGCCATTCTGACTGGTGTGAGATGATATCTCATTGTAGTTTTGATTTGCATTTCTCTAATAGTTAATGATGTTGAGCATCTTTTCATGTGCCTCTTGGCCATCTGTATGTCTTCTTTGGAGAAATGTTTATTTAGGTCTTCTGCCTATTCTTTGAGTTGTTTGTTTGTTTTGATGTCGAGCTGCATGAGTTGTATGTAAATTTTGTAGCTTAATTCCTTGTCAGTCACATCATTTGCAAATATTTTTTCCCATTCTGTGGGCTGTCTTTTCAGCTTGTTTATGGTTTCCTTTGCTGTGAAAAAGCTTTTGAGTTTGATTAGGTCCCATTTGTTTACTTTTGTTTTATTTATGTTTGTTTTATTTTTGTTTCCCTTACTCTAGGAGATGGATCCAAAAAGATATTGCTGTGATTATGTCAAAGAGTGTTCTGCCTATATTTTCCTCTAAGAATTTTAGAGAAGAAAAACATTTCTGGTCTTACATTTAGGTCTTTAATCCATTTTGAGTTTATTTTTGTGTATGGTGTTAAACAATGTTCTAATTTCCCCTTTTTTACATGTAGCTGTCCAGTTTTCCCAGCACCATTTATTGAAGACTGTCTTTTCTCCACTGTATATTCTTGCCTCCTTTGTCACAGATTGACCGTAAATGTGTGGGCTTATTTCTGGGATTTTATCCTGTTCCATTGATCTATATTTCTGTTTTTTTGCCAGTACCATACTGTTTTGATTACTGTAACTTTATAGTATAGTCTGAAGTCAGGGAGCCTTATTTCTCCTGCGCCATTTTTCTTTCTCAAGATTGCTTGGCTATTTGGGGTCTTTTGTGTTTCCACACAAATTTTAAGATTTTTTGTTCTAGTCCTGTGAAAAATGCCATAGGTAATTTGATAGGGATTGCACTGAATCTGTAGATTGCCTTGGGTAGTATAGTCATTTTGACAATACTGATTCTTCCAATCCAAGAACATGGTATATCTTTCCATCTGTTTGTGTGTCTTCTTCTGTTTCCTTCATCAGTGTCTTATAGTTTTTGGAGTACAGGTCGTTTGTCTCCTTAGGTAGGTTTATTCTTAGGTATTTTACTCTTTTTGATGCAATGATAAATGGGATTGTTTCTTTAATTTCTCTTTCTGGTCTTTCGTTAGTATATAGAAATGCAACAGATTTCTGTGTATTAATTTTGTATCCTGCAACTTTACCAAATTCATTGTTGAGCTCTAGTAGTTTTCTGGTAGCATCTTTAGGATTTTCTATGTATAGTACCATGTCATCTGCAAACAGTGAGTTTTACTTCCTCTTTTCCATCTGGATTCCTTCTATTTCTTTTTCTTCTCTGCCATGGCTAGGACTTCCAAAACTATGTTGAATAAAAGTGGCGAGAGTGGACATCCTTGTCTTGTTCCTGATCTTAGAGCAAGTGCTTTGAGCTTTTCACCATTGAGAATGATTTTTGCTGTGAGTCTGTCATATATGGCCTTTACTGTGTTGAGGTATGTTCCCTCTATGCCCACTTTCTGGAGATTTTTTATTATAAAAGGATGTTGAATTTTGTCAGAAGCTTTTTCTACATCTATTGAAATGATCACATGGTTTTTATTCTTCAGTTTGTTGATGTGGTGTATCACACTGATTGCTTCGCAGATATTGAAAAATCCTTGCATCCCTGAAATAAATCCCACTTGATCATGGTGTATGATCCTTCTGATGTATTGTTGGATGTGGTTTGCTAGTATTTTCTTGAGGATTTTTGCATCTATGTTCATCAGTGATATTGGCCTATAATTTTCTTTTTTTGTGGTATCTTTGTCTGGTTTTGGTATCAGGTTGATGGAGGCCTCACAGAATGAGTACGTGAGTGTTCCTTCCTCTGAGATTTTTTGGAATAGTTTGAGAAGGATAGGTATTAACTCTTCCCTAAATGTTTGATGGAATTCACCTGTGAAGCCATCTGGTCCTGGACTTTTGTTTGTTGGAAGTTTTTAAATCAGTTTCAATTTCAGTACTTGTGATTGATCAGTTCATATTTTCTGTTTCTTCCTGGTTCAGTCTTGGGAGATTGTACCTTTCTAAGCATTTGTCCATTTCTGCTAGGTTGTCCATTTTTTGGCATATAGTTGCTTCTAGTAGTCTTTCATGATCCTTTGATTTCTGTGATGTCCATTGTAATGTCTCCTTTTTTGTTTCTGATTTTATTGATTTGATCCCTCTCCCCCTTTTTCTTGATGAGTCTGGCTAAAAGTTTATCAATTTTGATTATCTTCTCAAAGAGCCACCTTTTAGTTTCATTGATCTTTTCTATTGTTTTCTTCATCTCTATTTCATTTATTTCTGCTCTGATCTTTATGATTTCTTTCCTCCTACTAACTTTGGGTTTTGCTTGTTCTTTCTCTAGTTCCTTCAGGTGTAAGTTTAGGTTGTTTATTTGCATATTTTTCACTTTCAACACTTACATACAGAAGAACTATGAGACCTATAAACCTAATCATCAATAAAACAATTAAATATGATTGCCAATCTGTTCAAACTATGTTATGACCTAATATACACCCCGCCAGTATTTCATTTTGGAAATGTAAACAACGAAAGTAATTTTTTTAATTTTGTTTTCTCCGTTACATTTTTTGACCAAAAAAATATGTTGGCAGTGTTGGAAATTTTATAGTAAATGACATCCTCTAATACATGATGAGAAACTGCTTCATTCTAAAAATCAGATCAATTATGCTTTCCTTTAAAGCAAGCAAAATATAAATAGGAACCAGATGGTTTCAAAATGAAAGGGGAAAAGACAGTCTATATATTTTTTTTCATATATATATTTCATAGATACTACACATGAAAACTGTACAATCCATTTAGTATCCCCAATATCTCCCTATAAATATGTAATATGTTTATTATAGATTTCTAATTTTATATGTTTATCTAGTCTAGATTTACATTTGCTATGATGGTCACTTCCATTCTCTCTTGGGATAAAAACAGATGTTTTCAAAATTCACCATAAATCTGGAGAAGTAGTAATACAAATTTTAAATTACCTTTTTTTTAGTTATTTTTCAGATTGGAATCCCATTTTTACAACAAATAATTTGTTTAATTCTTTGCAAAATTATACTTTAAAATAAAATCTGATGGTGTGAAAAGTGTTAGTTTAGTATTCAGAGCACTCCATTTTTCACAGCAAGTTTTTCTTCAATACTTTTGCTAGGCTATATTTTCTATCTATAATTTCCTGAGATTATTGTGAATTATTATTCAGATAGTAACCAGTATGTATCAACAACTATAACTAGTTCCTTTACCTTTCTTTAACTCTGTAATAGATCAAAATTTGATAGCACTTTCTTGCCCATTGTTTGCTGAGGCACATATCAATTTTGATAACTCCGGTAATATGCAGTTAAAACATTTATATGTAAACCCAAACTACTGGCTCGTAAAAGTGTTTTCTATATCCAGTATATTCTTTTAGTTTCTAACCTGATTTAGTTTCTGATTAATGATGCATAGATACTTTTTTAATGCCCCCAAATATACTGTATATTTGGTAGGAAAAAATCAGAAGTTATACTGAATCCTAAATTCATGTTTTTGATGATTTGAGTGTGTGTGTGTGTGTGTGTGTGTGTGTGTGTGCGCGCACATGCATGTCGACACAGGTGGGAAAGCTACATTCTTGGCAAAAAAATAAAGCAAGAAAGAGCCATTTTAGCTATGAAAGTTCTATTTATCATCTCCACCATCTGTTTATCCCCCAGACTCCACTGTATCACACATAAATCTTATTTTAAAAAATAAAATATAAAATAAATAAAATAAAATAAAATACAAAACACTTCAAAATAGCCCAAGGCTCACTTAACCAATAGGATGCAAAATGTGTAAGCAAATAGAGGTTAGGTTTCACATTCAGATACCAACAAAAATATACACAAGTTAATGAGGGTCAGATAATCACAAATAGGCAAAGGACCTAATTAGTAACTTCCCACATCTTGCCAACCCATACAATTCATATTGCTTCCACTCTGGATCATCCTGGACCCTGTTCTTTGCTATATCTACATACTCCTTTTTTTTTTTTTTTAACCTCATCTGTTCCCATAGTGATGACTCTCAAATCTATGTATTCATCCCAGATTGCCTCTAGTACTTCAGACTTATATGTGCAGTGGCCTATTTTAAATCTCTGCAAGAATGTCTGTTAAGTATTAGGTTGAACTATAAGAAATTATCACTTTTGACAGTCAAAAATTGAATACAAGTAATTTCACATGGTTCAAACTAATATTTAAACTTAATTTGACCCTAATAAACCATGACTTTCTCACTCCAACCATCAAATCTGTTCTCCCTTCTCAATAAACTGCACCATCATCCACCAAAATACTAAAAAAAGTCAATGGGGTTATCCAGGATTCCTCTTTCTTATTATTGAAGTATAGTTAATTTACAATGTTGTGTTAGTTCCTGGTGTACAGCAAAGTGATTCAGTTATACATATATATGTATATTCTTTTTCATATTCTTTTCCATTATGGTTTATTACAGGATATTGAATATAGTTCCCTGTGCTATACAGTAGGTCTCTGCTGTTTATTTTATATACTGTATTTTGAATCTTCTAATCTCAAACTCCAAATTTATCCCTCCCCCACCCCCTTTCCCCTTTGGTTACCATAAGTGTGTTTTCTATGTCTGTGGGTCTGTTTGTTTTGTAAATAAGTTCATTTGTATCATACTTTAGATTCCACATATAAGTGATATCCTATGATATTTGTCTTTCTCTGACTTACTTTCCCTAGTATGATAATCTCTAGGTCCATCCATGTTGCTTCAAATGGCATTTTCATTATTTTTTATGGCTGAGTAATAGTCCAGTGTGTGTGTGTGTGTGTGTGTGTGTGTGTGTTTGTGTGTGTGTGTGTGTGTGTACCACACCCTCTTTATTCATTCATCTGTCCATGGACACTTAGGTTGCTTCCACATCTTGGTTTTTGTAATATGCTGCGATGAACATCAGGGTGCATGTATCTTTTTGAATTAAAGTTTTCTCTAGATATATGCCCAGGAATGGGATTGCTGGATCATATGGTAACTTTATTTTCAGTCTTTTAAGGAACCTCCATACTGTGCTCCACAGTGACTGTATCAATTTCCATTCCAACCAACAGTGTAAGAGGGTTCCCTTTTCTCAGCACCCTCTCCAGCATTTATTGTTTGTAGATTTTTTGATGATGGCCATTCTGACCAGTGTGAGGTGATACCTCATTGTAGTTTTGATTTGCATTTCTCTAATAATTAGTGGTGTTGAATATCTTTTCATGTGCCAATTGGCCATCTGTATGTCTTCCTTGGTGAAATGTCTATTTAGGTCTTCTGCCCAGTTTTTGATTTGGTTGTTTTTCTGTTATTGAGTTGTATGAGCTATCTGTATACTTTGGAAATTAAGCCCTTGAAGGTTGCATAGTTTGCAAATTATTGTCTCCCATTCTGTAGATTGTCTTTTCATTTTGTTTATGGTTTCCTTTGCTGTGCAAAAGCTTGTAAGTTTGATTAGGTCCCATTTGTTTATTTTTGCTTTTATTTCTATCGCCTTGAGAGACTAACCTAAGAAAACACTGCTAAGACTTATGTCAGAGAATGTTTCACCTATGTTCTCTTCTAGGAGTTTTATGGTGTCATGTCTTATATTTAAGCCTTCAAGCCATTTTGAGTTTATTTTTGTGTATGGTATGAGGTAATTTTCTAGCTTCACTGAGTTACATGCAGCTGTCCAGCTTTCCCAACACTACTTGCTGAAGAGACTGTCTTTTCTCCATTGTATATTCTTGCCTCCTTTGTCAAATATTAATTGACCGTAGGTGTGTGGGTTTATTTCTGGGCTCTCTATTCTGTTCCATTGATCCATGTCTGTTTTTTGTGACAGTATCATGCTGTTCTGATTACTGTAGCTTTGTACTACTGTCTGAAATCTGGGAGGGTCATGCCTCCAGTTTTCCTCAGGATTGCTTTGGCAATTCTGGGTTTTTTATGGTTCCATATCAATTTTAGGATTATTTGTTCTAGTCCTGTGAAAAGTGTCATGGGTAATTTGATGGGATCACATTAAATCTGTAGATTGCTTTGGGTACGATGGTCATTTTAACAATATTAATGCTTCCAACAGGATCCCTCTTTTTACTCACCATCCACATCTAATCCATTTCAGCAGCTTTACCCCTAGTTTGGCAATAGCACGCAACTCTTCTCTGGGATCTCTGTTTCCATTCTTGCCTCCACAATCACACTCCACAGACCTACAAGAGTTACCTTCATGTCCATTTTCTAATTAATTCCATATGGTTGCTTCTAGTTGCACATAAATTCTATACCCTTACGTGACCTGACCCAGGCCTGCCTTCCAACCTCAACACTACCACTCTACTATTTCTATCAGGAACACTTAGGTTCTTTGCCCTGTTTAACAACCTCCTCCCCCAGTCTCAGTTGTCATGTGACTGACTCTTTTTGGCCAATAAAACCTGTTTTAAATATCACATCCTTAGGAGACCTTCCCTGACTAACCAATCCAAAGAGGCTGCTCAGTCACTCTCAGCCACATTACCTCATTCTAATTTTCTACCACTGAACTTCTGAATACCTGATATTTTTATTGCTTTTTTTCCGAACTGATTATTGGTGTCCTTCCCAACTAGAAAATAATCTTCCTGAAAGCAAGGGCTGTGTCCACCTTGTTCACTGCTGTATCCCTAGTGACTAAAATACTAAGCACCAGCAGACACTCAATATTACAGAAATGAATGAATTGTTATTGAGAACAAGACAAACATATTCATTTGTAATTCAGTCAGCAAGGCACTTAAAATTACAATGAAGTTCAGAAACAAAGGCACATGGCAGCAAAGAGGAGAATTTGAAATCAGACTAAACTGGGTTGAAATTCCATTTGTCAATTTTAAACTATGTGACCTTGAAAAATATTTGACTTGTCTGAGGTTTAATTTTCTCATGTTCAAAGTTAAGATACACACACGAACAAACACACATTATTTTTAAGCACAGAAAGTGCTGAAAATCAAAACTGTTATCTGTGAAATGCAACTGTGAAAATGCCAATGCTTCATAAAGGCTTTTTTCATTCCCTCACCAACCCACAATCAGCCACAAGATGTCAGGTGATCAATTGGTTTGTAATCCTAGTAAATAATAATGCTCCCTTCTGTGAGAGGGATAACTATTTTAGGATGACTGAATATTTAGAGATCAGTCTTAATCATCTTCTCTATAATTTCCGTCTATATTTATTCCCTGAGAAAAAGAAAGTTAAGTTACTTGTTCTGTCCAATTTCTCTAGGTTACTAGAGTCCTTCTGGTTAAAAATATCTCACAATGTGTTCTGGGACATTTTTATTAGATCGATAGGCCTAGCACTTCAAAGCTGAACATAATCATTGCAATTGACCATTTTACAAACACCAGAAGGAAGAGAGAATGTATGAAGTTGGCCTGAAGGAACTCAGTAAGAGGGTCAAAATCACTATACTATTTCAACTAAAAATTCTTCACATATAGATCAATACACTCACTTGAAAATGTAACGCAAATACTACCTTGATGTATAATACTCATTTTTGCACAATTGTTCTGATTTTTATAATACATAGGAATAAAAACTCTACAGTTAATTCTTAAATAACAATGGGCTGTTATATGAGCATGTAATAAACACAACTCACCAAAGAATGTCTTATTCCTGAACTCTGTGACTTATGAGAAGGAAACTAAAAGGAAGCAGATTAAAGATCCTAACACACTCATTAGCTTAGAGAAAAGGTCAGTCACCAGCAGCTTAACTCTTTCAGATGAAGAGACTAATTAACCTAAGAGCCCAAAACAACATCAGACTAAATTTTCCCAAGAACTAAAAGTCACTGTACATGTTTACCTTAAAAATAGAATTTAAAATGTTTTTAAAATGCTAATCACAGTTTTTAATAGCCATACTAGGGAACAAGTAGGCTTTCTGTGATAGTTAAAATCTTTGATTTTCTCCCCACAATATTCAGAAAATTAATCATCTTCCGTACATCAAATAATCTGCATCAAATAAACTTTGATATTTAAAACTGAAAGTAGCTACATTTGTTCAGCAACTTCTTTGTTCCAGATACTTTTCATTTATTATTCTAGTTAATCCTCACAAAAACATTATAGTGAGATGCTATTAGTTTTATTTCGTAGATTAAGAAACATGGTTTACTGAGATTACTTAACTTGGCTAAATTCAGATAGCTAATGATAGAGCTGGAATTCAAACCCAGGTCATGTAACTCTAAAGCTCGTTCTCTATTCACTCAGCCATGATGCATATTTCTAAGGAATTTTTAGAGCTTAGACTTGTTTCTGGATCCTTCCGGCAAAGCACTTAACCTCTTCCCGATGATATCACACCACCTCACTGTAAAAAATTTGATGAATTTTTCTAATGTTGGACCATTTGTCAGGGCTCTTACTAAAGAGAATACAATATTTCTTATTCCAAACTTGCAAAATATGCATATTATCATAATGGACTAATCTTGTCAAGAAGTTCAGAAACCAAGTCTATCAAACATCTTGTTAGAATTACCGAAACCTGATTTCATAATACTCCCCCTACTCAGAATAATCAGATGTTTAATCTATAATATTTATTATATAAGTAACCTCTGTGTACAGCCTCCCTCATTAAGAGAAAATGGTGACACAACCTTTAAGTAGCTTACTTTCTAATTGAAGAGGTAAGAAATAAACCTGAAAATACTCAATATATTTATTGGTATAATGGGATGATAGAAAATGAAAGGGAAATGTGAAACTTCACTATTATGATGATTATTTTCATTCCTGTAATATTTAAGAAGTCACATTAGAGAAATAAGAATCTAGAAATAAGCCACAAAGATGAAATCAACACAAAACTGTTACGCAAGCCACGAGGGAAACACAAAAATCCCAGTGAAAGTCTCAATAGAAGAAGGAACGTTCCCAGATTTAGGAAAGAAATGAGTTTCAAAATTTATATTCACTTTGCTCACTCATATCACATTTTAGTTTTCAACTACTTTAGAGGGAACAGAAGTAAAAGCTGAGTGACTATAAATCGAATAGAAATTACCAGCTGAATTTTCAGTCTTTAAATTCAACATGGAAGTTATTAAAATTATCAATTCCTTAACATCTAAAGAAGTAAATGCTTTAATTACTTTTAATTTTTAGAAGCCAAACTGTGTAGTGGAATGGGCCTGGCTTTGGGGATGTGCAAACCAGAATTGGTATCTCTGTTCACACTTTTGGCTGTGTGACCATGTGCAAATCTCCTGTTGTGTCTGAACTTCCGTTTAAAACTAAGAGGTCCCAAATAATGTGTATCTTAGAGGAAAAATCGGTAAATAATCAATTCTGCGCATATCAGTCTTCTACTTAGAGTACACTCAATAAATGGTATAATTACATGTTACCCTTTATAACCAAAGGAAAATAAACTTATTGTTTTCAAGCTTCAAGTTCACAGAGCCATGGAAATGATGCATTTTGTGAATGTCTGTTAATTGATAACCTACCATTTATTAGCCCCATGTTCTTTTTCATCGTTTAATTCTTTCTTCACTCTTTTTTGTTTAAATGAGTTAGGTATTTTTGACTCAATTATTTCGTACGTTTCTTGGTACTGTGGCAGAAACAAACGAAATATCTACAGTTAAAAAGCTAAAGACTTCAAGCTCCTTAAAATTGGGAGTAGTATCTTATATTGCTCCTACGTCCACTTCAACATGTAATACTTTGTTATATTCATAGTAGATGGAGATGAATTCATAGACCTTATTATCACGTATTGAATTCAGGGTTAGTAGATTTTACCTTAATGTTACAAGATTTCAGAAAATGCTTTCACAGCAAAGCATATTTCTTTTCCTATAATTATTCCATTACTCATTTTATAAGGGTGGATCATAATGGCTTTTATAGCATTGCCTATTTTCCACACGACAAATGAACCATTTGTACTAAGTATTAGCTTTTCAATGCTTATGTTCCTGAAACACTCTTTTAAAAATGTAATTGCAAGCAATTTATCTGTTGGATTTATTCATGTTGGAAATTTTTTAACATGTATGATAAAATACTCCCTCCTTCCTTCTTTCACCTAAAGGGGGTAGAAAAAGCACCCACCCTGAGGAAAGATTATAAATACAAAACAAATTGTCAAGCAATTACAGTATTTCCATCAAAGACTTTTTTTCTTTAACCTAAGAAAGAATAAACCACTTATAATAAAACTGTTCTATATCCTGGGTGCTAGAAAAAAAATTTGCTTGCCAGTGTTAATTCCTATGTTAAAGCAATAACAGACATAAATACTGTGAGCGATTTAGCACACAGCTGTTACTGTGGTTCACAATAAACCAGGTTTATGAAAGAATTATTAATTGGTATACATCTTTTTCAACACCTTGACACATGGATACCTGTATACCTCTCTCTTACATACACATAGGTGACAGCTCATTGATCTATGATTACAACAGTATATGAATATAAATGTAAATAATAGCATCTATAGAACACCAGGAAGCAGTCACTAATAATAAATGTTTCTCACCTTAACTACAATAATAGTTGTACTAACAGCAGAGAAAAAAATAGCTAGTAAAAAACTCATCTATGCACTTGCATGTTCCTCAGTGCCTCAAAATCAATATCGCTCCTTAGCTTTGCCAAATGAACTGCGTGCTATTTCTAGTTCAGACTGTAGGAGTAAATAGTTTCCTCACTTGCTTATAAAAGAGATCTACATAGCTCAAATTAGAATAGAGTTTATTGATAAATAAATGAGTCTTTCCCACAGAGGTTGCTCAAACATTTAATCTAAAGAATTTGGGAATACATACAGTGGCATATGTAGAGGGACTCCTATCCCACTTCAGAGAGCTATGCATGGTGTGTGAACAAGATACAGTGAAAACTAAGCACAGTCTTAAGCTCTCAGCTACTGAAAACATGGATAATGCGACTAATCAGGATAGACAAGTACAAGGGGCTAAAACTAGGGCACCTGTAGAGAACATGACATTCGTAACTGAATTATCGGTTTTGTTACAACATTAACTACAACTACATCTAAATGAGAGGCAATGTATGCCAGTTATGAATTAACTGCCCTCCAGCTCTGACTGCACCCTTCAATAGATATATCCTCTGTGATCATAAGTGGAATTCCTTTAAGCATTTCTTCTTTATAATAAGCACGCTGTTGACCTTTCCTGATAGAGAAAGCTGGAGGGATACTAGAGAAAGAAGGGGCTCTCCCGAGGTTTCTGCTGGTGGGGGGGGGGAGATCAGTGGTCTGGATGTGACTGTGAACACATTCAGTGGAGCTCTACCCCAGCCACACATGGAGCCCAGAATGCATGACTCCTCGCCAATCTTACAACCCGCGTCAGTGCCAGAATTGTCTGCGTAGGGGCCCACGCCCTCTGACACGCCATCTCTGGTTTGACTGCCAGGGTTCCTCCTGTTCTCTCTGCTGCCACGTTATCCAGCAACTGGGGACCACCTCCAGATGTGTGACCAAACCCATGAACTTCTCTGCTATCCAATGGGATGAACTATACCTTTTCTCCAAAGATCCGAACCTCTTCCAAGTTTGTCCTTCCTTGGTACACTCCCTTGGCCCCTGGGTATTGCATAAGTTTCCCTATATCTCACAGTTACTCTGTTGCCACAATTTAATAATATTTTATATTTTTTATATTAAACTCTTGTTTAACCTCCTATGGTTTCCATCTCCTGGTTGGACTGACTGATCCACAATTCTACCAAAAACTCGTATCAAATCAATCTGTGATTCATATTTTGAAACAATTATAAGCTACAAATTAAAATAAATTAAAATATGAAATGATCAATTTATCTAAAGAGTAGTTAGAAATTAACTACACATAACAATACCAAGTAAATGAGTTATTTTTGAATATCAGCAAATAATGTGGCTTAAGTTTCAAATACATAGCAACAATCAATTTTTACATTAATGTGCCCATCTTTCTATAGCAAAGATCAATACACAAAGTGCAGTACTTATCTCAGTATCACTGAAGTGATCAATATCCCTGGCTGTAACCTTCAAAAAAATTATTATTTTTTTTTTTTTGCGGTACGCGGGCCTCTCACTGTTGTGGCCTCTCCCGTTGTGCAGCACAGTCTCCGGACGCGCAGGCTCAGCGGCCATGGCTCACGGGCCCAGCCGTTCCACGGCATGTGGGATCTTCCCAGACCGCGGCACGAACCCGTGTCCCCTGCATCAGCAGGGAGACTCTCAACCACTGCGCCACCAGGGAAGCCCCCCCAAAAATAAAGTTTTACAAAGATTAACTCCAATGGGTTTTAGGTGCATTGTTTCCTAATTAATGTTCAAAGTACACGTTTTATTATGTGAAACAATGGCCGAAAACTTTTTATTAGTGAATGTTACGATTCTACAGGAGAATCTACCAACATACTAATTAAAATGAACTGTTTGCAGAAGACTTCATTTCTCACAGAATTCAACTGGAGACAAAACAAATAAAATACAAAATGTTCTTCTTAGTTTTACAGGGACTGTATTTTTCAAACAATGTATCCTTGATTATTTCAAGGAGGGGAGAGAGAGAGAGGAGGAGAAAGAGGTGTGTGCGCACGTGCACGCGTGTGTGTCTAAGTGGTAGGTACTACCCTTGGAAAGAAAAGTCATACCCAACAGGATAGCTCTGCTTCCAGCTCAGTAGCACCTGGCAATATAAAATAACTTGAGGTAAAAACAAAAGCAGTAACAAAACCGGCATCTTAGACACTGTATCTCATGGAAAACATTAGCTGTTGCATTATTTTACTTTTGGCAATGCTTGCTTTCCCCACCATTTGCAGAATGCCGGATTGAGCTCTCTAATGCCCCCCAAGCTTTACTTCATTAAGAACTTTCTGTAATCTAAAGGAAATGTGTTGTGAAGAACCTTAATCAGCCACCCAACAGAAGCAATGATTAATAGCTCCCCAGACTATTTGGTCACTGGCATGAAATTCCTGGAGTTTATAGTAGGATATCACCATACACCTGCTGCCCCATTATCCTAGGTAAACAATTGAAGTAATGGAAAGTACAAGGGCTTCAAAGAAAGGTTTGACTTTTTGAGCTATAGTAATTCTTTTTTTACAAACAATGTATTTTGACAGCATTTTCTATTTCTTATCAGCACCCCGGGAAAATATAGGTTCTCATTACCAGCACCTCGTCTAGGAATATTCTGTTTCTGCTGTTGAAGGCTCTGATAAACATACAATCACTTTAACAAACACTCTGGGGAGCAGGATATACAATTTTGATTAAGAAAACTGTTGAATATTAACTAGCTGTGCTCACTGAGACAATAGCTGAGCAACTTGTCCTTGAAAAACATTACACCAAACCTATTCTCAGGGAAAAATTGTTGGTTTTTGACAGCTGCCATGGCTCTGGAAACCTAAAATGCACCTTATTATTACAGTAGCAGGCTTTCAATAAAATCACCATAATTAAGGTGCTGTCATTATTTTCAATTTAAAAGTTCTCCCTTCACAGGTTACTGAATTCAGACATTAAAAAAATCCACTCTGTAGTAGCATTCGGTAGCATTTCCATTTCCAGGGATTCCCTAAACCATTTATGGTTTTAATTGATTGTTTTCCAAATCATTGTTTTGCTGTTTTAATTTTCTAAGAATTTATGAACTCAAGTTTTCTATGGTTGTACATAATAAAGATAAAAATAATTTCAATATATAGGATAAAGTAGTATTTCCTTGAAAAACTCTTGAGAAATATTCCCACCAGTCTACTCCAATATGAACTCTGAATTCAACTACTTGCAAACCTTATCTGCCTAAACAGGTTTACAGCATAAGGCAGAATAAAACTATCTAGCAAAGGATCAGCCATTTCTTACACATACTGTTGAAATAAAAAGGAAACATTAAGTGCAGATAACAGAAAGGATATTAAATACTAATAAACACTAATATTTATAAATGTCATTTGTCATCCTACAAACTTTTAAGAGCTCTTCCTCTACAATTGTAACTACATTAGAACATTAGCACCTTTATGGAAGAGGCATAAATTCCCACTAAAAACTAAAAAATAAGGAGGATCAGAAATACAAGGCAACTATATTTTATTTTTCTCTGTACTGCTTCTAGAATTTTATTTTATCCAGAGATAGAATTCTTTACAATATACTCTGGCATGTATCTCAGAAAATAACAAAACATGTATCTATGTATGATGTTTAAACACAATAACATTATTAGGTTGTTTTTCATATACTAACATTTTTCTTTCACTCCAATTTTAAAATTTTTAAAATTCAATTAAGAAGAAAAAATGTACATTACACACGTAAAAAACATCCTAACGTGTATTAGGATAACTTTAAATATATAAATACATTCAAAATTCACATATTTACATTTGTTAAATAAACTAAATTCCTCATGCAATTTACTGGAAATAAAAGTACTGAATGCAAATTCATTCTACAAATCCATACATCTGACAAATCAAGAAGCTCACCCTGTCAGAAACGTATGTGTTTAAGTTATTATTTACCAATCCCCCTTTTCTTAATTAATAAAACATAAAGCAGGTGAAACAGGTGAAGGAGATTAAGAGGTGCAAACTTCTGGTTGCAAAATAAATGAGTCACCTTGTGAAATGTATACTGTGCGGAATATAGTTAATAATAATGCTATATCTCTGTAGGGTGACAGATGGTAACTAGACTTATCGTGGTGATCATTGTGAAATGTATAGAAATATCAAAGCACTATGCTGTGTAATAGAAACTAACATAGTGTTGTAAGTCAATGATACTCTAATCATATCTTGATAAAACTGGAAGAAAAAACATAAAACTCTCAATTATTATGGCATGTAGAATGGAAATATAAACTTTCACTGTACTCAAACAAGAAAATTGACTGCTTTATCCCTAAGGGAAAAAAACAGTCCTTAAGAAGAGGATCCTGACCAGGATCCTGATACAACTGTTTTTTTTTCTTTCTAGACTAGATGTAAGCAATAAAAGAAAAGAAAAAGAAACACTTCCGGCATAGAACTAAGAGCTCTTTTCCCCCATATGCTTTTCTCAATTAAAAACTTCAAACAGGTTTTTGCTTTCAGTTAAGATGGTAAAGAATTCAGCAATGTGACATTCTTCTCTCTCAGTTAAAAATTCCTTATTTTTTATGTTTTTAACGAGTAGAGGTTTGTAAATTTTCATGCTATTTCCTTATTTTCCAGCTTTGAGACAACGCTGCCCTCCTTTTGAGTTAGGGTTGGAAGCAAAAGTAAAAGAGAATCACCCTGCCAACAAAATCACCTTGTCCCTGGAAGCCTTCTGATACGAGTTGTATGAATATTGATAGAGCTTCAAAGAAAAGATTTGACTTTTTAAGCTCTAGTAATTATTTTTTCTTACAAATAATGTAAATCAAACTGAAACCACCCTTGCTAGAGATCAAAGTTGTTTATAGCAATTCTTTAATAATTAGCACGATTCAATTCCTGCACAGCTAAGTATATGTTCATGATTATAAAATATAAGGGCTCTTTATATTTTTCAAACTGAAATATCCAACGTAGTGGGACTTCCACATTAAGAATAAATTATGTTCATTCTAAGGTTCAAGTGTCTACGCTCATGTTTCCAGGGCTGGTGGGGCATTGCGTGAAAGAAGAAAGAGCCTCTGAGGAAAAGAAATCTCTAAGGAAGAAGAGAAAAGAGAACCGAAGTACATGTGTTTGGTTCAAGGCCAGTTGCCCCAGATGTTGGGGAAGATAAAACATACCTCCCATCGTCTTCCATCCCAGGCTCCGTGGACGTAAGCCTGAGTCCTACCGCAAAGGATCTACAGGTAATGAGCAAGTGAAATCTACAAGCAGCTGCTTGTCTACAGAATCACGCTGAGACCCCGAGGGCCCAAGGCGTCAGCAGGGCTGGCAGTGTTGGCAGCAGCACTAATGACAGCAGCAGTGCAGTCAGTGATAACAGCACGTTTGGCAACAAGGAGAGTTCCTTCAGCCACCTGCACGTCAGCTCCCTGCACCTTGGGCATCCACAGCCTGTGTCTCAACGGCAGCAGAGCAGCAGCAGCCGTGTCTTCCATGCTGACTAGTGGCACTTTTGACTCTCAGTGACTGACAGAACAGAAAAGCAAGTAGGAGAATAGAAATGTCGAGGTAACACAACAGTTATGACAGCACAGACCTTGCAGCCAGCCATAGCTAAGTTAAACCCCAGGCACCGCCATGTTTATGCACCACAGTGACATGGGTCACATTATTTAACCTCTCTAACGCTCAGATTTCTTGAGTGCAAAATGGAAAAAATAATATCCCATATCTAATATGACTGTTGTGATATTAATGGGATCATTTACTTGAAGAACTTGGGGTACTATCTGGCAGATGATAGAGGCTCAATAAAGGTGGCTTTAAAAAATAGAAGGCAAATCAAAAACTCCATGTGCCATGAGGGCAATGTCTGATTACCAAATATCACGTGATATACCCAGGGATTCCAGAATTTATCTCAAAAGAACATGAGAGAAGCTGGAATGCGCATGACCACAAAGGCATGTTACATTCTGGCTGCCTGTCTAAACAGAGGAGGTCTGGGAAACACAGGCTGGCCTAATAATCATATCTTCTGATTTTTTTAATTTCAAACCTTCAATGTAAGCATTTGTTTTACATTCATTTGACATAAGCACAACATTAAAAAACTTTAAGGAACTTCATTCCAACTCAAGATTAATAATATAATTTCAGTACATTTTAATTTCTTCTGCAATTCCACATATATTCAAGAGATGCATAATTTAATAGGGTCCATATTTCAAAGCTATTATTGTTACTTTGTTATGTGCTAATTATGTAAGATCTGGATGCAATGGAAGATTATTTTCCGAATTATAATAAACACCACCAGAATTGACACTTTTTCTATACTGCTTTCTTTAATCATCTTCAATGTTGCTGATATCTGTCCAGAAAACATGTGTTGCATAGACATCTTTTACTAGATACCGATGTATTTCCATCTTTTTGTTGCTGTTTAATAGATTTAAATTACTGCAGATTGTTACAAATATTAGCAAATGAATTATATCTGAAGACCAAATGCAAATGCACCTTTGCAATTTTGAAGAAAATATTTCCCAAAATATAAAGTTTGTGATTTAGACAGGTGCCTTCTTTACCCCAAAAGGTATCTCTTGCCTTACTTCTTAGAATTGCTATAAAATGATTATCCAGCTCCACCTGGGAGCAATTAGATGCCACAGCATAATGTTATAGGATTGCTGAGTTAGAAGAGACCTTAAATTTTTTCTAAACTGATCCATCTCTCAGTTTAAGTTTTGTCCATCACATCTTGCTCGAATCCTAACAGAAGCAGACACTAAGCCAGAAGTTAGGAATAAAGATGTTTATTGAAGAGTAACACCTATGAATGATAACGAGGAAGAGAGAAAGATAATGCATGGGAAGCCTTCTCAGACCACAAAGCGGATCCTACACGGTAAGACAGTAAGAAGAAGAATCAAGGAGAACAGTATAAGAAATGCAGTGCAGATCTCAGGAAGTCTTGACCAACCTAATAACGGACAGCTGCAGAGCAAAGACAGGGTACAGGAGAGGCCTGCACTGGCAGAAACAGCCAGGCTCTGTCAATGGCTGGAAGACGACCTGAAGAGCACTGTCTCAGCTCGAATGCTACAAAGGATTCTAAAGGTTCTGCAGCTATACCTGTCAGCTAATTATACTCCTCACAGCTGAAAAATCAGTAGTTTCTTGAAAGAAGGTCAAGTAGCATGACTCCACGACTGCCACACGTCTGAGCATGGTGGTAAGTTAAAGCACTCTGACTCTCCAGCAATGGAGAGTATATTATCTTCATCAGGTGCCCCTGCCATTTGTGACAGTCCACCACATAGGACAATTCCATGTTTAATTTAAATGTGAGGAAAGCTTCACTTTTCATATGTGGCTTCTGATCATTTTTTATCTTTCATGCCTTGAATTCTCAAAAGCAACTATATTCCTCTTACCAAACCAGCCTTCAGATAGTTGAAAATGATGTTCTTATCCCACTTGAATTTTCATTTGTCCAGTTTTAACACTCCAAATCCATTAAATTTCTCTGAATTCCCTTTTCTAGAGGAACTAGAACCTCACCTTGGCTGAGGTCTCAGTATCTTGGTATGAGAATAAAGATGACAGAAAATAATACTCATCTTCAGTCTCTGAAGGACAAAATAAATTTGTAAGTCAGTGAGTACTTCTGGCATCTACTTCTATGTAACAAAATATCCCAAAACTTAATAGCGTAAAAAAAGTAAGCATTTATTTGCTTATGATTCTACAATCTGAGCTAGGCTCGGCTGGCTGGGTTTTTTGACTAGTCTCACTTAGGTCACTGATGGAGAAGCAGTCTTCTGGGGGCACATATGGGGCTGAAATCCAAGATGACTTCATGGATACGCTTGGTGCTTCAGATGCAATGGCCAGAACAGATGCGGGCTAACCATGCATCTCTCTCTCTCTCTCTCTCTCTCTCTCTCTCTCTCTCTCTCTCTCTCTCTCTCTCCTGACAGGCTCTCTGGTAGGGTAGTCAACCACATTTCCTGGTGGCTCAGGGGTCCAAGAGAGTGAATGTGGTAGCTGGCAGGCCTCTAGAAGGTTAAGCCCATAACTGGCATAGTATTACTTAACCCACACTGTATTGGTCAAAGCAGGTCACACAGGTAACTCCTAGACTAAAGATGAGAGGAAATAGCTTCCACCTCTTGATGAGAGGAGCAGCAAAGTGTTTATGGCTAAGTTTATCCACCACTGAGGCAAAGCTGTTATAAACCCAGTATATCTGAAGCATCAATCTTCAGGGAGTGAGAAGACACAAAAATGAGGAAAAAAGATATACAGCAAAAAGAAGTGACGGCCCAAACAGAGCAAATAGGTTCTATACCAAAGAAAATGAAGGAAAGAGAAATTATTTCCCTGTGGCAACCTAATTCATTAATAACTTAGCAGTGTAACTTTAGAGTTTTAATGAAATAAAACCAAGGACCAGTTCCAGCTGTTATGACTCTGGTCTAGTTCCATAGCTTTTATAAAAACCTCATTTTCTCAACTGTCAAATTGAGAATATAATATCAACCTTTTGGGGTTGACATGAAAATCAAATGAGGTAATGGATCTAAGGGAATTTATCCTACTCATGACTGGGGGTTTGTAGTTTGGGTTTTTTGGGAGGTTTTTTGTTTTTATAAAAATTCTGTTAGTTTTCCTTTTTAACTTCAAGAGAGGTACCTGAAGGCCACTCTGGACTCAAGAAAGGTGAGTTATTAGAAGGGAAGAAGCAGGATGACATGAACCAAATTTTGTCAGAGCACCTTGGGCTCGTCTTACAATTTGGAAGTTATGTATGAGGGAGTTTGGAGAGCTTGACACTGAACCACTGAGGGCTTCTTATGTATACAAGTCAGGGACTAGAATAGCAAATGATAAAACACAGATGATGATAAGACTATATAAGAGACTTCCTGCCACAAAGACCACTTTCAATGGTGCCAGGGATTTTCAATTTAAGCCTATTTTCATTGAACAGTGCAGCACCCTGAACAATCCATTACAGCCAATGCTTTACAACAGTTTCTTTAAAATCACCTCAAATATTTGTGAGCTGATACTGGCATCCCACAAAACAATGCAAATAGAAAAAAACAATGAAAAAAAGTGAACAAAAATGCAAACCCTGAAGATCCCCTTGTAGCAAGAGTCTGCCTTTTCTCTGTCTTCTGGTGAATGCTGGAGCTCTAACTCAACTCTCAATGATTAGCTGGTTAGTACACAGCTAAATATAAAAGCCCTGATCAGTAAGATTTGAACTATGTTGCTACCAAGAAATTCCACCCTACCTCTTTACTAATTAATTAATTAATGATTGATTTTTTAAAAGTACTAGCATGGGGCTTCCCTGGTGGCGCAGTGGTTGAGAATCTGCCTGCCAATGCAGGGGACACGGGTTCGAGCCCTGGTCTGGGAAGATCCCACATGCCGCGGAGCAACTAGGCCCGTGAGCCACAACTACTGAGCCTGCGCGTCTGGAGCCTGTGCTCCGCAACAAAAGAGGCCGCGATAGTGAGAGGCCTGCGCACTGCGATGAAGAGTGGCCCCTGCTCGCCGCAACTAGAGAAAGACCTCGCACAGAAACAGAGACCCAACACAGCCAAAAATAATAAATAAATTAATTTTAAAAAGTACTAGCATGATACAGATTTACAGAGAACAACTTTCCAATCTAATAAACTGCAGTTATTCAACACACATTTACTGAACATGTTTTACCTAACTAATCACTGAGAATTCTTAAACAAGACATTATCTAAGTTTATGAAGTCATCAAGATCTTACTGTCAAGAATATTAATTTTGGATTTTGGTGGGGTGTCTTGTTGTTGGTTTTCCCCCTCTTTTTTCCAGCTTTATTAAGATAAAATTGACATACATCATCATGTAAGTTTAGAGTGCGTAACGTGATGATTTGATACATGTATATACTGTGAAATGATTACCACAATAAGGTTAGTTAACACCTCCATCATCGCAGATAATTAACTATTTTTTGATGAAACATTTAACGTTTACTCTCTTAGCAACTTTGAAGTGTATAATACAGTACTGTTAGGTACAATCATCATGCCATACATTAGATCCTCAGAACTTTTCCATCTTATAACTGGGAAGTTTGTACCCTTCGAGCAACATCTCCATGTGTTTCCAACCCCAAGGCCCAGGCAACCACCAACCTGTTTTTATGAGTTTGGCTTTTTTTAGACTTCACATATAAGTGAGACCATACAGTATTTGTCTTTGTCTGACTTATTTCACTTAGCATAATGCCCTCAAGGTCCATCCATGCTATCACAAATGGCAGTATTTCCTTATTTTTTTGTGGCTGAGTGATATTCATCCATTGTCTTCTTTATCCATTCATCTGTTGATGGATACTTAGGTTGTTTCCATATCTTGGCTATTGTGAATAATGCTGTAATGAACAAAGGGGTGCAGATACCTCAAGACAGTGATTCTATTTCCTTCAGATACATACTCAGAAGTGAGACTGCTGAATCATATCATACTTCTATCTTTAATTGTTTTTGGGGAACCTCCGTACTGTTTTCTATAGTGGCTGTACCAATTTAATTCCCTCCAGCAGTGCACAAGACTTCCCTTTTCTCCACATCCTTGCCAACACTTGTTGTATCAACTTTTTGATAACAGCCAAGGAATAATAATTTTATTTACTTTCTCGTAAGCACATAAGTTGAGAAAGGACACAAAAGGCATTCTATAATTTGGGGCCTATGACTGAGCAAGCATCCACTACCTATTTCATATTCAATGCCCAACAGAATTTTTTTAGTTATATGGCTTCTTCTAGATGTAAAATCATGTTACTAAAAATCACTAGATTAATAGTGTCCATATTTAACACACTCCCTCCAGTATGGGTCCTTCAATGTCATAAAATATATTCAAGATACTGTAAATTACTAGGTGTTCTGACCCTAAATCCACCTTTTTCTCCCTACTTGTGACACCCCTGAGAATACCCTGTCCATATTACACTCCAGAGATCAATGTTCACATGAATCTCTCATGTTAAAAACCAATGCAATCAGTATTTTTGTGACCCACAGACACATACTTTTTTTATTCTGTAGTACTCTTAACCACTTAATTGGCTCTCAGCTCCCTCCATTAATACAAATAATGAAGAGTAATTATTTCCATATATGTTAAAATATAGTGAAATATATTTTCAGGATAATATACGTTATCCTGAATCTCTAATAAACATTGTTAAATACTGTCTTTTGTCACATTCTTATGACCAAAAGTATATAGCAAAAAGATATATATTGTTTTAAACATAGAGAAAGTCAATCCAAAAAAGGTTACATACTATGTTATTCCATGAATATAACATTTCTGAAATAAAATTTTTAAAATGGAGAACATATCAGTTGGTTGCCTGGGGTTAGGAATAGGGTGGGTGGGATAGAACGGAGGTGGGCCTGGTTATATAAGGGCAACAGGAGGAACCCTTGTGGGGATGGAACTGTTCAATACCTTGACCGACCTACATATGTAGGAAAATTGTGTAGAACTAAACACACACACAGACACAAATAAGCACGTGCAAAACTGGTAAAATCTGAATAAGGTTGGTAGAGTGTTATCAATGAAAATATTTTGGATGCAATATTGTATTATAACTTTGCAAAATTTAGCATTGAGGGAAACTGAGCAAAGGGCTCATGGAATCTCTGTATGTGACAACTGCATAGGAATCTCAAATTACCTCAATAAAAATTTCAAAAAAATAAAAAACACAGAGAGCATGTTTTTGTAAGAGTCCTGATATGAAATTATATAATAAGTATGAAAGATAGCCATGTAACTATGAAAGACATAAATATGAAATATAAAAAGGTATAAGGAAAATCATATTAAATATTTTTAAAGTGCTGTAGTGACAAAGGGACAAAAAAGCACTTTGAAATTTAAATACCAATATAAAATAGCATGTGCTAGTTGTATGATCTGTTGTCTTATTCTAATTCCCATATTTTCATTTGGAAACAATATGCTAAACCAAATTTTCAAAGCAATTGCTAAATCCAGCCAAGTCCAAACTTGCCTTTAAGAACAGAAGGAATGCTATTAAAAAGATCATCCTCCAAACTAAGCATATAATTCCTACTACCAACAATAAGGAACGTTTAAATGTGGTGGCATGAATTATGAGGTGAAAGAGAAGTAAGGAAAATTAATTACAGGAGCACAACACACTGGAGTGGATGAAAGTATACTTTAAATTCCAAATCTTTTATACATGCCTCTCTTTTTAATATGCTAACCAGAACCAAGACACTCTCTTAGTAAAAGACAGTCCTAGGAAGATCCCACTTAAATATATCCGCGTCCAAATATGGGACATGTCTGCCTGACCCTGTGCCTTTAAACCAGGGTTGCCTAGCCATTCACATGACCACCAACTTTTTTTTTTATTGGAGTATAATTGCTTTACAATGTTGTGTTAGTTTCTGTTGTACAATGAAGTGAATCAGCTATATGTATCCTATATCCCCTCCCTCTTGGACCTCCCCCCCACCCCTCCCCATGCCCTCTATCTGGGTCGTCACAGAGCACCGAGCTGAACTCCCTGTGCTATACAGCAGGTTCCCACTAGCTATCTCTTTTACACATGACAGTGTATTTATGTCAAACTAATTTCCCAATTCGTACCCCCCTCCTCTTCCCCACCATGTCCACAACTCCGTTCTCTACATCTGCCTTTCTATTCCTGCCGTGCAAGTAGGTTCATCTGTACCATTTTTCTACATTGCACATATGTGTGTTAATATACAGTAGTTTTTTTTCTGTTTCTGCCTGACTTCACTCCGTATGACAGATTCTAGGTCCATCCACATCTCTACAAATGACCCAATTCTGATCCTTTTTACGGCTAATATTCCACTGTACATATGTACCACATCTTCTTTATCCATCCATCTGTCATCGTACATTTAGGTTGTTTCCATATCCTGGCTATTGTAAACACTGCTGCAATGAACACTGGGGTACATGTGTCCTTTAGAATTATGGTTTTCTCAGGGTATATGCCCAGTAGTGGGATTGCTGGGTCATATGGTAGTTCTATTTTTAGTTTTTTAAGGACTCTCCATACTGTTCTCCATAGTAGCTGTATCAATTTACATTCCCACCAACAGTGCAAAAGGGTTCCCTTTTCTCCACACCCTCTCCAGCATTTATTGTTTGTAGATTTTTTTGATGATGGACATTCTGACCGGTGTGAGGTGACAGATACTTCATTGTGGTTTTGATTTGCATTTCTCTAATGATTAGTGATGTTGAGCATCTTTTCATGTGTTTGTTGGCAATCTGTATATCTTCTTTGGAGAAATGTCTATTTAGGTCTTCCACCCACTTTTGGATTGGGCTGTTTGTTTTTTTGAAAATATGAGCTGTTTGTGTATTTTGGAGATTAATCCTTTGTCCATTGCTTCCATGAGCTGTTGGTATATTTTGGAGATTAATCCTTTGTCCGTTGCTTCATTTGCAAAAATTTCTCCCATTCTGAGGGTTGTCTTTTCATATTTTTTATGGTTTCCTATCCTGTGCAAAGGCTTTGAAGTTTAATTAGGTCCCATTTGTTTACTTTTGTTTTCCCTAGGAGGTGGGTCAAAAACGATATTGCTGTGGTTTATGTCAAAGAGTATTTTTTTCTATGTTTTCCTCTAAGAGTTTTATAATGTCTGGTCTTACATTTAGGTCTTTAATCCATTTTGAGTTTGTTTTTATGTATGGTGTTAGGGTGTGTTCTAATTTCATTCTCTTACATGCAGCTGTCCAGTTTTCCCAGCACCACTTATTGAAGAGGCTGCCTTTTCTCCATTGTATGTTCTCGCCTCCTTTGTCATAAATCAGCTGACAATATGTGTGTGGGTTTTATCTCTGGCTTTCTATCCTGTTGAGCTATATTTCATTGATCTATATTTCTGTTTTTGTGCCAGTACCCTACTGTCTTGATTACTGTAGCTTTGTAGTATAGTTTGAATTTGGGGAGCCTGATTCCTCCAGCTCCATTTTTCTTTCTCAAGATTGCTTTGTCTATTCAGGATCTTTTGTGTTTCCATACAAATTGTACAGTTTTTGGTTCTAATTCTGTGAAGAATGTCATTGGTAGTTTGATAGGGATTGCATTGAATCTGTAGATTGCTTTGGGAAATACAGTCGTTTTCACAATATTGATTCTTCCAATCCAAGAACATGGCATATTTCTCCATCAGTTAATGTCACCTTTGATTTCTTTCATCAGTGTTTTATAGTTTTCTGAATACAAGTCTTTTGCCTTCTTCAGTAGGTTTATTCCTGGGTATTTTACTCTTTTTATTGTGATGGTAAATGGGATTGTTTCCTTAATTTCTGATTTTTCGCTGTTAATGTATAAGAGTGCAAGAGATTTCTGTGCATTAATTTTGTATCCTACAACCTTACCAAATTCATTCATTAGTTCTAGTAGTATTCTGGTGGCATCTTCCGGATTTTCTATGTAGAGTATCATGTCATCTGCAAACTGTGACAGTTTTACTTCTTCTTTTCCATTTGTATTTCTTTTTCTTCTCTGATTGATGTGGCTAGGACTTCCAAAACTATGTTGAATAAGAGTGGTGAGAGTGGACATCATTGTCTTGTTCCCGATGTTAAAGGAAATACTTTCAGTTTTTCACCACTGAGAATGATGTTTGCTGTGGGCTTGTCATATATGGTCTTTATTATGTTGAGGTAGATTCCCTCTGTGCCCATTTTCTGGAGAGTTTTTATCATAAATCAGTGCTGAATTTTGTCAAAAGCTTTTTCTGCATCTATTGAGATAATCATATGGTTTATATTCCTTAATTTACCAATACGGTGCATCACACTGATTGATTTTTGTATATTGAAGAATCCTTGCATTCCTGGGAAAAACCCCACCTGATCATGGTGTATGATCCTTTTAATGTTTTGTTGGATTCTGTTGTATTTTGTTGAGGATTTTTGCATCTATGTTCATCAGTGATATTGGCCTGTTGTTTTCTTTCTTTGTGACATCTTTGGCTGGTTTTGGTATCAGGGTGATGGTGGCCTCGTAGAATGAATTTGGGAGTGTCCCTCCCTCTGCAATTTTTGGACAAGTTTGAAAAGGACAGGTGTTAGCTCTTTTTTAAATGTTTGATAGAATTTGCCTGTGAGGCCATCTGATCCTGGACTTTTGTTTGTTGGAAGATTTTTAATTACAGTTGCAATTTCATTACTTGTGATAGGTCTGTTTATATTTTCTAATTCTTCCCGGGTCAGTCTTGGAAAACCGTACCTTTCCAAAATTTGTCCATTTCTTCGTGGTTGTCCATTTTATTGGCATATAGTTGTTTGTAGTAGCCTCTTATAATCCTTTGTATTTCTGCAGTGTCAGTTGTGATTTCTCCTTTTTCATTTCTAATTTTATTGATTTCTGAACTCTCACTTTTTTTCTTGATGAGTCTGGCTCAAGGTTTATCAATTTTGTTTATCTTCTCAAAGAATCAACTTTTAGTTTTATTGACCTTTGGTACTGTTTTCTTCATTTTTATTTCACTTTTTTCTGCTCTGATCTTGTTATGATTTCTTTCCTTCTACTGACTTTGAGTTTTGTTTGTTCTTCTTTCTCTAGTTGCTTTAGGTGTAAGGTAGATTGAGATTTTTCTTGATTCTTGAGGTGAGATTGAATTGCTATAAACTTCTCTCCTAGGAACTACTTTTGCTGCGTCCCATAGGTTTTGGGTTGTAGTGTTTTCATTGTCATTTGTTTCTATGTATTTTTTGATTTCTTCTTTGATTTCTTCAGTGATCTCTTGGTTATTTAGTAGCACACTGTTTAGCCTCTATGTATTTGTGTTTTTTACAGTTTTTTTCCTGTAACTGATTTCTAATCTCACAGCGTTCTGGTCAGAAAAGAAGATACAACAATTATAAATATTTATGCACCCAACATAGGAGCACCTCAATACATAAGGCAAATGCTAACAATCATGAAGGGGGAAATCGACAGTAACACAATAATAGTAGGGGACTTTAACACCCCACTTCCATCAATAGACAGATATCCCAAACAGAAAATAAATAAGGAAACACATAAGTGTTAAATGACACAACAGACCAGATAGATTTAATTGATATTTATAGGACATTCCACCCAAAAGCAGCAGCATACACTTTCTTCTCAAGTGCACGTGGAACATTCTCCAGGATAGATCACATCTTGGGTCACAAATCAAGCCTCAGAAAATTGAAATCGGATCAAGCATCTTTTCTGACCACCAACTCTTAATAAAATGTAGCCTCACTCATCTAGTCTCAATAATTGTATTAATTCTATCATTGGGGTAACCATATGTCCCAGTTCCCTTGAGATACTCCCAGTTTATACATGTTGTTCCAGCCCTATTATTAACAGTGCCCTCTACTGTCAAAGTGTTCCAGTTTGGACAGTACTTTTTACAGGCACCTTATCTATTATGGATATGGTTTATATTCTGCCTGAGGCCCTCCTTTTGCAGCCTGGCTTCTATTACCTAAGTTTGATATTGGCCCATCTGGTGGGAAGGTCTCTAATAAGTAGAAGTCAGAGTAGGATGACAACATAGTGCACCAATTCACTTGCTAAAATAAACTAAAATTATATTGTTTCAAATATAATTTTATATACTACTTAGCACTATCATCTATCCCAGTCCTATGCCTACAGACTTAAATAATAAAACAAGGTAATGAATGTTCAAGCTTTCCTGGGCTGAAAGAGAATCTCTGGAGAGACTGTTCACAAAATTAGGGAGGGAGATTTCCTTGACAGGAAAAGTCATTATTGAGATTTCATAGTCAATGCTTAGAATGTGCCTTGTAAATATTTAAGAGGTACCAGAAACCTATTGAACACACACATTTCCTAAGTAGGTAAATGAGGTGCTACCTTTCTTTCTACAAAGATATATCCAGTTTCCACCTTGACAGAGAGAGTTACGGCAGAAAATGGGAAAGCACACAAAACTGCTGGCAAAAACTGGACTTCACTCAGGGGTTTCGTGAAGCCGTCACAACTTTCTCTGTTGATTCAGGCTATTCTCATAGATATCCCTACCCCAGAAATTATTCCCATGCATCCACGTACTTTGTTAAACTAGAATGAGCAATTCACTCTGTGATGTTTTTGTGTGCTTGTATTACTGTTATAAAGTGAAAACACATGAGTCATCCTTACACTACTACACAGAAAAAAAAAACCCAAAACAAAAAATAACTTAGGGTTTTGGTATGGATTTGATTTTTCTAATATATAAGCTATGCTTTATTCAATTAACCACAGTAAAAAGTAGCCAGGACAAGTCCTTTTTGATATGTGATGTAAGAAAAACAAATAAACAGAGTTCTTTATCATTCGGCTCTAATTTTTGCTCCTCTACCAGCTCAGTTCAAGTAGTCAAGGTTTCTAAAATCATTTCTACTTCCTCTGTCAAAGCCTATTTACAGAAGAGGCAATAACCATTCACACCAGACCGTATGGTAGGAATTTATGAAGACTTAAGAAATAACTCCTCTCAGGAATTTAATTTTAAAACACACACATATACATATATGTGTGTGTATACACATACACATATATATTAGTGATAAAGGTTTAAGTTTTGAGGTCTGATCAGTAGAATTTCAGGGATCGAAAAGAGATAATAGAAGGCATTTGGAGGACAGTAGATCCCATCCTGTGTTAAAATACGATGTCTAGTGCACTGCTTACATATGAAAATGTCTGGTGTACATCTTGGCATATGATAGGTGCTCCATAAATATGCTGAATTTTAAAAATTCTATTATAGCACCACATAATCATATAGACAAGATATCTAGTCCACTTAAATATAATGTTAGCTCTGAATACATTTTAAAAAGATATAAATTCCATACATGCTAAGCATCAAGAATGACTTCTGCATATTATATGTATAATAATTAAATTCTCCCTCCTTGGTGTTCCCAAGATTATCATTTCTTATCCTCTATTACATGTATCTTCACTAAAATTCTATAATACTTTGCCAGTCATATATTCTGTTTTCTAGTCCTTACCTAAGGTTTAAACTATTTAAGTGAAAAATTGACACCACAACTTGCTATTTTCAAAATAATGTTTCTTACTTTAAAGTACATAAAATGGCATAAAAATAATATTGTTTTCTAAAAATCAATCCTGATTATACAAATTTAATTTAAAAACTATCCTCCATACTTTAAAAGGCCAAACTGCATCACAATTAATTTTATCAAATAACTAAATTAGCATAGATTTGTACAGGTATTGAATTTTCCATAAAAAAGAGAAATGAACAAGAGAAAAATAAAAATCAGCAGGATACTAAAATATGTATTTCTATATCTGTGGTACAATGGTACATCTAAACTGCTTCTGATCAGGTACACTTTTCTGAAACAATACACGTATCTGTAATGATCAGGACCAGCTCTAGCTGCTTCTTACAGATAGTCCCGGCAAACTGTCGTTCACCAGGTAAATTAAAGTGATCCATCAATGTCATTGCTGTTGTAAATACACAAGATTGGCTAGTTAAGATGGATACAGAAAAGGTGCTGGATGCTTAAATTTTTTCTCAGACAGACAGGATACATACTTCACATATGCTGAAGTCTATCAAACCTGATTTCTGTTTTATTATGTTGTCAGAAACCCTTTTTATTAAAATCTTTCGAAGAACGATAGCTGAAGTCACTGAAAAAACATAGCACTTTACATATACTTAATAGTTATCTATATTTTTCAAAATCAAGAATAAATTAAGAAAAAATGTAAACAGATATTCATGTGCGGGGGAAAATGACACAGCTGACAAAGTCAAAAAAGGGAGGAGAAGACCATGGGTAAACAAGCATCAGAGAAGGTCAGTTTTTCATTATTAAAATTTTATTTCTTTTACATAAGAGCTGAAGTGATGAAATCAAATGTTTTGAATTACCTGGTTTTAGTAATCTCGAGATAAAGAAATAATAGTGCCATAGAAATATTTAATAACATTTTCCTTATTTATTCATCATTATGCTGATTTCCAGTAGACCCATTTGCTCATTCCTTATTTGTAGAAGCAATTTGACAACTTAGATTTTCAATGTTTAATTCAGTAACTATTTATTTGAGCATGGAGTATTTCTAAGGTGGTGATTTTAGGTACAAAAGTGACACTAAAGTCCCATCACAATCCTTGCCCCAAAATGATTATGTTTCTCAATATCTAAAACTGAATAACATTTCATATGCCATATATAAGTAGCAAGATCTGAAAAATCTTATATTTCCAATGAACAGCAAAGCACAATTTTTACTGAAAATAAATTTAACCTCACGAGTATATTTGGGGCTGTACTTCGGGTGACTGACCTAGACTGAGGATGTAGATTTGAAGGAACACACATGTATATAATAATTAGAATGAGAATAAATGATATAGAAAGTATGACTATCTCAAGATAGTTAAATATTTAAGGAACGAATATCTGTTAACAAGAAATTTATAACTGGATGTTCAGTCTTAAAAAATAACTTGATAAAAACAGAATCAATCAGTTCCTTCCAAACCTACCCCTTCTGTATTTCCAATCGTGTTTTTAAGGCTCAAAACAGGAATTAGCCATGACGTTTCCTCCTTCCCATCAGTCAGTGCATCTTATAGATTTTTCCTCCTAAACAGCTCATTTCTCCGCTTCCCTAATTCTACATCTGTAATTCATGTTACCATCATTCTGGCCTACATTATTCAAATAGGTTTTACCTAACTTCTTTGTCTATGGTCTTGTTGACTCTCATTGTTTTGCATTAAAGCCAGTATTAGCCTTCTAAAATGCAAACTTCCCTCCTTTTCCTAAACCCTTCCAAACTTCTTTTGGCCTTGGGCTAAATTTCAAACCTTTTCAGAGGGTATAAAATGCCTTGATCACCAACCTCGTATCTCACCGATAAAACCCCCTCTTCCCCAACACTAACACTATACAAAGACCTTCACAGCCACCCTACATTCTAGGCACAATACTCAATTTTAATTTATTCAAAAGTTTCAGGTTTTCTTATCGCCCTTACTTTAATGTGCACACTCTATGCCTTCTGGAGTTCCAACCCCATTTCCAGCCCATGAATAGCAAACTACTCCTGAGGAAATCAAGACCCTGTGAGGTTATCACCTGCCCTTATTATGTAGCTAGTTGCACATGACTAGGTGATTAAAGCCAGATCTCCTTGTAATAAGTTTAGTATTTTATCTCTTATTTTTAAAACATTTTTTAAAATTTAGGCATAGAAGTTTCCTTTACAAATGATAGATGGAACTCTAATATGTATACCTTAAAAATACGATGCTGTAACTCTTTCAGTTTTGTGGTTGAATGAGCTCAAAACACTTCCTTTCCCTGGAATCACTTAGGCTATTTCAAAAACACTAGACACTTGATAACTGAAGAGTATAAACTCCAACTGCAATGAGAACTCCTTCTACTCTTTCCCTACATTATGCCTTAGTTCACTGAAGAAGGAATTTATAACAACACATTTGGCATCTAGAGAAGTGCTTCTGAAATGCAATGCTCAAACCAGTTATCAGGTAGTGGAGAGGGATATTTTTTAAAAAGCACACTCTGACTCAGCAGGTCAGGGATGGAGCCTGAGATTCTGCATTTCTAACAAGCTTCCAGGTGATGCTACTTCTGCTGATCGAAGTACCACCTCACATTTGAGTAGCAAGGGTCTGTTATAGAAAAAGTTCTGTTCCTTTCTACCAACTTATTCGTATCTCTTCAGGGATAAACAGTCACGAATTTTATCCATCAGAATTTTTCACACGTGGGTGCGTGTAATTCATTATCCACATGAATACAGAACACAACACACACACACACACACACACACACACACACATTGATGCTCATCGTATAGCCTCTGTCCTCTGACCCTGCAGCATGCTGACCCTGGCAGGCTCCCATCCTGCTCCTGCCCTCTGGCCTGCTTCATGTTTCCATGTCGTAGAAGTACCTGGACAGTGCTCCCATGGGGTGGGGATGGTGGGGGGGCTCAAAGGTTAGATCCAGGGCAGGAGCTACAGACTTTCAGCTTAGCCTCCATGCTTGTGCACTGCACAACTTAAGCCTGACTGTGTATCTTTTGAATTTGTTTCATTAAAAAAGAAGCCATTTTTTTAAAAAGCCATGTTTTCCACTGCACCTGTGCCAGAAAGCTCTGTATCTGAGAAACTACTGGGACATGCCTAGCCCATTTTTAAAGTAGCTACTTTGATCCCTGCATGATCAATAGTGTCCTGTTTCTATTTTCTCTGTCAAATAGACCACAGGGGAGAAAAGAGTTTCAGGCCTCCCTAACCACCTTCCCTAACCTAAATCCTATCTTTACATTCAGTTGTTAGGAAAGCCTGATGTGTTTATTATATAAACATACTTCCAAAACGTGTAATTGCTATCCAGTAGACAGAACATTGATTTTTTTAAGTGGGCATGCAAAAGTACTGCTGTCTATTTTTAAACTGAGATCAACTGTGTTTTTTCTGAACTTCAGGAAAGTCAACTTATTTTGAAATGTGTACATGATGGCTTACTCACCCATCATTAAACTTGCTAATATGCTAACAGTAGAATGTGACTGGTTATATTTCTTATAAACAAGTAGATCAAGAACATCCTTTTCCCAGTCAGTATGCTTAAGAAATATATACATTGGTGAGAGAACTTTGATTTACTAAATGCTCACCCAAGTGAAAGACACTTTGAAAATCCTTTTAAAAGAAAACATTTTTTATAGGTAGCTTTGTAAAGAAGGGCTACAATGTAATCTTGTATTGTTAATGATAATGCTTCACTAGCTGAGTATTGCCTTTAACCTATTTCTTGGGAACAGTACACATGCTTCAAAGAATTTTTGTATAACTTCTATCTAATCACTTTAAATAACCTATTTCTTTTGATAGAATTCTATTCATCCAGAATAATGTAAAAAGAAAAATATAGCACTCAAAACATTCATTCATGACACATTTCTTTAAAATTAACGAGCTTTTTAAACTGGAGTTCTTACTCATCTTTCTCCCCCTCATAATAAAGCTGTCAAAAGGAATTTACATAACTGTACAATCAAACACAAATTGAAAAACCAAATGCTACTAGAAGGAATAAAATTAAAATTAAATGTAAATCTTGGTAAAGCATACTTACAACAATTTTGAAAATTCTCTCAAAGTAATGTAAGATTCTCAGTAGAAGATAGGGGATTCTTTTAACTCCTCTAGATCTCAGTTTCTTCATTTATAAAATAAGGAAAATGCTCTGAAGATTATTTCTAAAGTCCATTATCTCAAAAGTCTATAGGATAGTTCAAATATCAGCGTGTGCTTCACCCAAGACTGAATTAGTAAAAACTCATACAGTATCTTTGCTACTTATATCATATCCACTGACTAGGCTGGATCTTCCAATACAATGCTCTTCTTAGGAAATAAATCGGTATTCCATTGCCTTGTAATGACCCAGCAACTACGAGGCTAGATTCTGTTAAAAGAGACGAGAAATGCACAGTGCATTCATTTTTGTGAACAAATAATCATGGATCACTGTGCTAACTGACTATATTTTAGACTCAAAGGGTTTAACCTCCAATGTGTCCCTAAGTGCTCTCCAGGAATCCTACCAGTCCGTCCCTCTCCAACTCACCTAGATGATCTACTCACAACTTTTCCTCTCCTTTCAAACCTCCAATATCTTCTCCTACATCCTCACTCTGAGATTTGTCTATCACTAAAAACAGAAGCTTGCGAAAAGACCCTCCCCAGACTTCCAGCCTCACATCTCCAACCCACTGGCCCCTGTGCCCATGCAGTCTGCCTTCCCTCCCATGACTAAGGATAAAGACCTCATGTGCTTATCCAAGGCCAATTCTTCCACATTTGCACTGCGTTCCATCCCCTCTCAGCTACTCAGTGGCCTTACTCCAGAAAACATTGTGCTTTCTTAACTCCACATTTAACTTCATCTTCTCTTCTGGATTATTCCATCAAATTACCCCCTGAAAGCATAATGTATTCACTCTTAGAAGCAAACAAAAACCCCTTCATTCCTCCCTCTGTCTAGCTACTGTCCTATTTTTCTTCTCTCTTTTATAGCAAAACTACTCAAAAGAGTTGCTCATACTTGCTGCCTCCAGTTCTGCATCTCTTATATTCTCTTAAACATCAATCAGTTTTTTAAATCACCACCATTTCAGTTAAGCAGTTTTGGTCAAGGTAACCAATAATCTCTATACCGCTAAGACCTCTGTTAAATTCAGTTTTCACCTTATTTGAGACCTATCAGCAGGCATCCGCCTGAGTGGACTAATCCCTTGCTGGCTGACTCCTGTCGTTAGCTGGCTTCTGGTACCACACAGTCCTGGTTGTTCTGCTCGCTCCTCGGATTCTCCTTCCAGATGTACTTGCTAGTTCTTCCTCATCGCTTCCACAATCTCCACAGCTTTTGAACCTCTCCTCTTTCTTAGGCACACCTCTTCCCCAGGTGATCTCACCTAGTTCCGCACTTTAAGTGTCAGTTTTACACTGTGTAACTCCCAAATCTGTATTTCCAGCCTGAACCTAGCCTCTGAAACCCAGATTGACGTATTCTATAGCCTACTCGATAGTTCAACCTGGATGTCTAATAGACATCTCGGTCTTAACATGTCTCAAAGTAAACACCTGGCCTTGCCCAAATACCTATTCATCTCATAAACCTCTTCAGGTTGGTAACTGGCAATTCCCCCTTGGCAGTCCAGCCTACAAACCAATCATCCACAAGGTCCCTTTCTCTCACACCTCACATTACTTCTCTAGCAATTCAATATGACTCTACTGCCACCACTACCACCCTCATCAAAGCTACCATCTGCATTCTCCTGATTACCCTGCTACCAAGGTACTTCAAACACCAAAGCCAGAGTGCACCTCTAAATACAAAGCTGACTTTCTCACACCTTTTTTTTAAAAAACACTCATTACCTTTCCTATATCACAGAGAATAAAAGCCAAAGTCCTTCCATAGGTCTTTCATAACCTAACTCCCCCCATACACACATTGGGCCTCATCTCTTATGGGGCCTCCCTGCTACGGACACACTTTCCTCTTCACTCATCTCCAGCAAGCCACGCACTCTCCTGCCAGGAAGACTTGCACTTGATGTTCCCTTTGCCTGAAATATTCTTCCCACAAATTTGCCACCCAAATGTTACCTTTTCAGAAAAACCTTCCCTGAATATCTTACATGAAAATGCAACCACTATTGCATTCTTATGTCCCCTCATCCTACTTTACTTTTCTCCTCAGCACTTGTCACTGTCACACGTACTATATGTTAACACTCTTTAGAAGTTAAGAATTCAAAGCTCTCCAATATCATTAATTTGCAGTTAAGTCAGACATGAAATATTGTTGGTAAACAACTTTCTAATATGATTAAATATTTAACATAGTTTATTCAGGGTTGAAATCATTTCTACTTTGTTTCTGTGTTCCTAGAAAACTTAAAAAAAATAAAAAACAATCCTCCAAATGCATTTACCTCTATGAGAAAGTCTCTACTCTTTTTGAGTGAAACAGCATAAAAGAAGAAAACATGATATAAACAAAAGAGAAAATCTAAATCGCCTTAAAATGAAATTATCGACTTTTTAATATTCAGTAGTCACAAAAATATTTCCAATCAAAATGCTATAAGTATTAGACGCTCAAATGATCAGTTTCCATCACTTTTTTTTTTTTTTTTTTTTTTTTTTTTGTGGTACGCGGGCCTCCCACTGTTGTGGCCTCTCCCACTGCGGAGCACAGGCTCCGGACGCGCAGGCCCAGCGGCCATGGCTCACGGGCCCAGCCGCTCCGCGGCATGTGGGATCCTCCCGGACCGGGGCACGAACCCGTGTCCCCCACATTGGCAGGCGGACCCTCAACCACTGCGCCACGAGGGAAGCCCTCCATCACATATTTAAGTAAACACAACTAATCTGTATATTGACATGTCTGACAATCCAAGCAAATACAGCTGCTTTTGAGTAATCTTCAAAACTTGTGCTTTTTACAGTGAATATTTAGGAATTCAAAATGACAATACCTTATGGTAACTTAAAAATCTCTGGACTATACACAAGATGCTTTGATTAAAGTTTCATAGACATATCAAAGAGTTTCTAGAAGAAGGTGCCCGATTTGATGATACATCTTGAAATTTTTCTACTTAATGAAAGCAAGTATTTGATGAGAATTGTATTCAGATAGCCAAAGGGCTGACATCTGGTTGATGCCTGCATTCAAACTTGGCATTCCACCAAGCTAAGTTAGATAAATTACTGGAAGGACTCTGTCTCATTAAAGAAGTACTCTGTGTTCCCTCTCACCTCTAAGATTATTTGATATTTTTTTCTTTTTTACTTCTTTCCATTCTGCCTATAAACATGCTCAAAAGACTAGTGAACAATCTCAGGAAAAGAAAAAGCAAAAACAAAACACAATGAACTTTCTTGATCATCTTATTTCGCTCAACAATTTATCAGTAAACTTAATAAAACATGTTTTTAATCATATTATTATCCTTAAATAATGTTATTCAGTAACTCTCAATCACCTACAGACTGAAACTAAAGTTTCTTAGGGTAACCTATTGTGGCAGATTACATTTTCCAAAGATGGCTGTAAGAATACTCCCATCCCACCATCTCTTCTTCAATGTGATTTTTGCCACTGTCTCCATTTGGAGGCAGAGTCAACTTGCCCTATTCTTGAATCTGGGCTAGACTTAGTGACTTTCTTGTATCCAGTAAAACACAAGAGTTTCATATGAATATGCCATGGTCAAACAGTAGCTCTTTGAGCAACACCCCCAAATCCCCATTCTTAACTCACTTTGAATGTAAGTATACCAGTTATGTAATCATTCTCCTTCCCTTGAATTGCTGGGAATGATGTAGGCATGGTGCAGGACTAACCATAGCTTGGCTGAACCAAGAGTCATCAACAATAGAGACATCACTTAACAAAAGGTTAAAAAGACAGAAGGGGGCTTCCCTGGTGGCGCAGTGGTTGGGAGTCCGCCTGCCGATGCAGGGGACACAGGTTTGTGCCCCGGTCCGGGAGGATCCCACATGCCGCGGAGTGGCTGGGCCCGTGAGCCATGGCCGCTGAGCCTGCGCATCCGGAGCCTGTGCTCCGCAACGGAAGAGGCCACAGCAGTGAGAGGCCCGTGTACCGCAAAAAAAAAAAAAAAAAAAAAAAAGACAGAAGGGATTTGAGTAACCCACAGATTTCTAGGCTTGCAGAACTTAAAGCAGAATTGAAGATGTGCTGATCTTACAGCACACGGAGATTTCAAATGCTTTTATTCTTTCTAGGAACAGCTTAAAAGAATTCTTCAAGAAGTTTATTTTTATTTCAATCATGCACAGAAAAGCTACTAAATTACTAGTCGTTGTTATAATGTTATACAAAATGAAATGTCTATGAAACCGGACTTTTTTTTTTTTTTTTAACACTTAGTGGACCATTTAAGGGAAATGTAAAATGTTGAATGTGTGTGAATATACACAATTTAAATTTAAAAATACACCTTTCCCATAAGACAATATGATTACCATAATGCTAATTAAGTCATATAACAAAAGCATGACTGTGAAAGATAGAATTATTTTGATAGCAATGACAGGATTAAAAGTTAAAGTAAAATATTTCAGTTCTAGAATATATTCTTTAAATAATTATTTTTTTAAATAATTATTTTTTTAGCCACTCAATTTATAAGAAGAAAATTTGGAAAATAAAACTATGCCATTGTTAATACATGCATATATATTTCTCATTATTTAAGAAAATCATGAAAGATTCTGGAAGGCTTATTTAAATATTGTTTATATGAAACCAAATGGTTTATTTTCACAGTGTCAATGGGATTTGAATATCATTTCTCTGCTAAATTTAATTTATAGGCATCTGAGCTCTACAAAAACTATTTTATTAATTTTACATCCTTTACCTTCTGACCATTAACTAAACATAATATAAATAATGAAATGTTTTAAATAATAATTTTAAATATCCTACACTTCTCGAAACCACTGCCTAACAAAGTCAAACAATCATTTAGGGTTTTGTCATATATGTGTCATTTAATTGTATTAGAAATTATAGCAGAATACCTGAAACTACACACAGAAATTAGCTATAAGCAATGCAGATGAAGACAACTGTTTAAACCTTACAATTCAATTTTAAGAAACAACATACTGAATGCACACTTTAAAGCATTAATTTTTCATTACATTTGTGTAAATTTTTCAAAGGTAAGTTCTCTGAAACAATAATTGATGCATTTTTTTAAAAAGACTGAAGCATAGACCACTTGTTTGCAGGTGCATGTCAAAGAAGGAAAGAGGGAAATGGCTGTTCAATTTCCTTCTTCTTAACAAAAGACCTTTCACCCACAGAGCTGTTTCTTGGGCTATTGAAAACAGAGTGCAAACAGAGCATGAAGGGCTAAGAAGGGATTCCCCTGGTTAGTAGTAAGCAGGAAGTCTAATTTTTTACTAATGTTTAGATTAGAGCATAGAGAAACAGCAAGATACTGACAGAGAAAAGCTGCAGCAATTTTAATACCAAGACAAACTGATTTTGAAGAATGACAGCAACAACAAAAAAAGAAATAAAAGCCAGCATAGAAAGAGATGGTTTTACTCAATCTTTGGGGGGTAAATTAAATTAAATGTGGTAAGGCCTTTGATGATCATTGACAAAGATTAATTCTTAAAGTGATTAAAACAAGACTATACCAAAAATTTTAAAACAACAACAACAGACAAACACAACAAGCCTAATCATTCAGAGAAATTTAGTTTGGAGAGGAAATTCTAAGGATTTCATCTGGCCCAAAGTAAAGGAAAACTGAAATTTAAAGTGTAATACACACACTGCAAGTATGTTATTGTATTATACATTCTATTATTCTTAAGTAAAATTAGAACTGTCTTAGGATCCCACTGATTAGATCAATAGGAAAGCCAGTATTATATAACTAAAGGTTTGTGGGGGGGGGAGAGGGGGGGTTGCATCGTGGACCCCTCAGGTAATCAGGACACATGCAGTTCGAAGGGGGGGACAGTCAGACTTCCACTTCATGCAAACGAGACTGGTGTGGTTATGCTGCTGTCTCTCTTCCTTTACTTTAGAGCTGGATGCTGTGGGTCCTGCTCCTGCCATCATCTTTCCCACTTTGCTGCTCATTGCTAAATCTTGGTTTTGTGTGCCCAGATCCCTGTCTATGCCAGTACTTCCAAGGAGGGTGCTCCAAGGGTAAGTATACTCCTTTGTGCTACGTTTGGCTCTGGGGGCCCCTCACTTGAGTTCCCAAGACCAGAACACTTAGCATCTATTGCTTTCTGTATCCACATAGCTATCTGTTTCAGCGGACTGTCCTTTACAGCATCTTTATACAGGGAAAGGTAGCAATAAGGAAGAGAAGACTATCCACATGGTCACTGTAATGGGCACCATTTCTTATCACAAGTAGGCCTCTGGGCATCTTCTGGAAGGACAAAACTAAGAAGACCTGAAACTGTTACCAGGCAAATATTTTCATATATTGTCAATACATGGCAAAACATACATAACAAAACAATACATAAGAAAAAACAAGTACTTTGCTTTAAATATTTACTTGTTTATAACAAAGTAATGTGGCAAATTTTATCTTCTATCAGGACAAAAGAATATCTACAGAAATCATAGTTTTTTCTGAAGACAAACCTCAGGCAAGTCCTTGGCAATGTTAAGTAACTATAAATTTAAAAAATAAAAAACTAATGAAAAACTTAGAGGCCCTTGTAATTTTTTGAAAATCTGTTAAAAATCAGTGGATAATCAAACACAGATTGCAAATATTCCTGGGCCTTTTAACTGCAGAATATTTAATGAGGTACAAAGTACTGTGCCTATCATTTATCAATTTACATGAGTCATTAGAAATCACATAGGCAGCTGTGGTTCACGAAAAATACATTTCCATAGATGAGAAGATAGGTAGTAATTCCAGTGAATAAACGAATGTATGTCATCATCTAACAAAATGTGACAGATTGCTATGTAATTAGAAAGACATAATTAAAGTATTCCTAAATACTAGAAGTAGTGATAAAACACTCTTCATACACAGACTTACACAGACTTTCTAAAATAGAAAATATATTAGAGCAGTGCTCCCAAGTTATATGTTTCACAATAAGACCCCTTAGTTCAGCAATTTTGGGAAGACTGGATTATGCAAAATCAAAAAGGTTTCTCTACAAGACATTCAAGAAAACTTAGTATGCCAGGATTCACTGTGAATCACCAAGCAGGGTTTTTTAGTTGCTGACACTTAAACCAAAAAACTCTATTTACATAGAGTATCTTAAAAGATTAATACTTAGCTGAATACCCCTGTGGAAAAGCTTTGTCCACTGTTCTTTAAAATATAGTAAGAATAACATATTCTCATATTCCTTAATTTGTATAGTGACCTTCCTTAATAGTAACATGAAGTATATTGTAAACTGGTAATGTGCTCAACAGCTGGAACTATGACGATCATTTTCACTAAGTTATGTTTTAAAACCTAGCATTACTCCTTATTGTTAGATATTCCTTCCTTCCATCTACATAAATTCTGCTCAACTTTTAGGACTCAGAATAAGTTCTACATATTCTATACACCTCTACTCTTGTTTGATCTAAACTTTCTTTGAACATCTGTAATGCTAAACTTGTCCAGCAATTTCCAGTACAGTAGCCACCAGCCACATACTGGCACTTTAAATGTGGCTAGTTCAAATTGACATGTAAGTGTAAAACACATCATTTCAAAGATTTAGTAAAAAGAAAAATAAAATGTCTCATAAATTTTTATACCAATTATATGTTGAAATGATAATATTTTAGATATATTAGGTTAAATAAATATAATAATTTTACCTGTTTCTTTTTACTTTTTAAAATATGGCTACTAGAAAACTTAAAATACACATGTGGTTTGCACTATACTTGATACAACAACTTTGGTGTATGCCACCCATTTTATTCAATTAGATAATATTCAGTGCTAATTATGTAATAACTTCCACTAATTTATTGTCCTTATTGCTACATCATGCTTCTTTGTAGCAGGTGTCTACAATCTATAGGGAACGTAGAAAAGCTTAATTTGAATACAAATAAATATGCTTTATTACATCAAATAGATATTGAACTATTTCTTTTTATTAGTAAACAGGTTCTGAAATTAGAGTTTAAATTGTATATATACATTAATAATAGTAAGGGGATGGCAGAGCCAAAACTGTTCCTGCAACTCCATCAGCATATGTATCATGCACTCAGTATGTCCATATTGGGACAAATTGAGGGATTTCTGTCCAATCTCCTTCATAACATTCCCAGACAGGGTGTGAAGGGAGTTATACAGTCTTCTTTTGAAACCCTTGGAAGTACTCCTTTGGGAAGTAAATATATTGCACCATAAATGTTAAATAAAAATTGCTGTTGATTTTCCTCACAGACTGTGACATTCTTAAGGACAAAAAGCATTTCCCATTCATCTCTATAGTTATAGAAAGCACCATCATACAGGGCACATAGTAGGAACTGCATAAATAGTAAAATAAGAATCCACAAACAACAAAAATTAACTGCATTTAATGATGTTAGATTAGTAATACACTTTATACAGTCTCTTGGTAATATAATACCACGTTAAAAAGAAACTTCCAGGGCTTCCCTGGTGGTGCAGTAGTTAAGAATCTGCCTGTCAATGCAGGGGACACTGGTTCGAGCCCTGGTCCAGGAAGATCCCACATACCACGGAGCAACTAAGCTCATGCGCCGCAACTACTGAGCCTGCGCTCTAGAGCCTGCAAGCCACAACTACTGAGCCCAAGTGCCACAACTACTGAAGCCCACATGCCTGGAGCCTGTGCTCCGCAACAAGAGAAGCCACCACAATGAGAAGCCCGTGCACCGCAATGAAGAGTAGCCCCTGCTCGCCACTAGAGAAAGACAGTGCGCAGCAACGAAGACCCAACATAGCCAAAAATAAAATAAAATAAATAAATAAATTTTTAAAACTTCCCAATTCAAGTTACTTTTTGTTAATACACTTATCAATATGTTCCTAAGGAGCTACCATAACTTTGTAGCAATAAGCACTGAATGCTCTAGAATGGCCCTTGTCATAAGCAAAGTGGGCTTCTCTGCTTGTCCTATGACTTTCCAGTTGCTGAAAGAATCCTGAAATTTTAAAAGAAGTATCAAGATATTTTTATGTCCAGTTATTATTCTTGGTTAAAGTATTAAAGGTTCCTTTGAAATCAGTGGTACAGTATGAAAAATAATACAGTAAGCCATTATCAATTATATAATCCTCAATATAATTTAAGAAGCAGTGTCAGAAGGAATTAAATCTGGGATAGGAAGGTTCTGTTTACTTTGAGAAAGTACTTTAGGTGTGGGATGGTCCTGGGGCATGGACTGTGGGAAGGAAATGACACATTATGGCATCATGGCTTTACCTTGGAGGGGATTAGAGAGCTAGGAATCAGGCTACCAGCAGTCAGAAAGGAAATGTGTGTGTGTGTGTGTGTGTGTGTGTGTGTGTGTGTGTGTGTGTGTGTGTGTGTGTGTGTGTGTGTGTGTGTCAAGGTGGGAGTAGAGGGGCAGAGTTAATAATATAATGGGAAAAATACTGCGATGGAGTCAAACACCATGAATCTGAACCCTAACTCTTCCACTTGCTATGCAATATTACTTAAATGAATCCAGGATTGCTTTTCTGTGAGAAGCAAATACCAAGATTTGTAAGCATTAGAAATAATACAGGTAGGGAGACTGACACATTAAGGTTTTCAACATAAGGTAACTATCATTATTACTATATACAAATGTGGAAAAAAAACCGAAATCAATTGAAGCCCAAGCTCACAACTTTCACAAGTGCTAGGACTTGATGACCCCATGGTTCTGAGAAATTCTGCCTTTCTATTGCTCTTATTTCCTAAAAATAAAACTCAAAGGGATTATATCCCAGTATATGATAAAGAAGAAACTGTAGCAACATTATATGAGTGGCCTGCTCTGTTGACTAATACACACACACAAATTCACAAAGTGTGGCGCTCCAAAACTATCACTGCTTTAAAAAAACAAGTGAACAATTAATTCTAACACTTTGTAAAACAACATGGACATGGAAAAATATAAAGGGACTTTTTATTTACACAGGAGTCAGAGATAGTCCAACCTAGACAAATTGTAGTATATTATACCAACTCAATCTTTATGCTTGACAAAGAATAAATACTGGTGGTTAAGATTCTTGGAAACCAACGCTTTGACTATTATGTTAGTATATTTCAAATTACTTAAGTATTTAAGAGAAATATTAAACTGGATGAATTAAGCACTGATTATCCAAGTCTCCCTCATATATATATTTGTGCGCAATCAGTTTTACTTTCCTTGAGAAAAGAGTAAAAGGAGAGGGTTGAAAAAGTTAGTTACAGTATAGTTGGGCTTGCATAAATTTTTAATTATAAAATAATTTTTTCTACTACATAGAAAAATGGTTTCATTTCAACTAAATTATTAACCATGGTGGCAATTATAAAGTACCTTTATTAAACCAAGTTTAGATAATACTCTGGGGAAAAATAAAAGGGATAATTAAATAATTAAATAGGATTTTTAGCAAATGTTACCATAGCCTTTAGATGTTCTATATTTGAAGAAAAGGGATATAACAAGTGGAAGTCCAATAAAACCTGTAGATCAATTCTTCTCTTCACACTAATAAAATGTTAAAATATTTATGGATTTGGCTCATAATATTTTGATTACATTTTCTATGTTAAAATGTTATTTTTAAGTATTTTTAGTTTAGAAATCTCAGAAAAAGAAAACATCAAAATTACAAACCTACTTCAAAATCAATATTTGTAAACCTGAAGACTGCTGACTTCAGCAGATACAACAATGGATTCCTTACAAAAGATCAAGACAATTTCTGAATTTCTGTGTTTCAGACTCTCTTGCAAAACTTACAAGTAGAGGGACTTCCCTGGTGGCGCAGTGGTTAAGAATCCACCTGCCAATGCAGGGGACATGGGTTCGGGCCCTGGTCCTGGGAGATCCCACATGCCGTGGAGCAACTAAGCCCTTGCACCACAACTGCTAAGCCTGCCCTCTAGGGCCTGCGAGCCACAACTACTGAAGCCCATGCGCCTAGAGCCCGTGCTCTGCAACAAGAGAAGCCCGCGCACCGCAACCAAGAGTGGCCCCTGCTCACCACAACTAGAGAAAGCCCGCACACAGCATCGAAGACCCAACGCAGCCAAAATAAATAAATTTATTAAAAAAAAAAAAAACTTACAAGTAGAGAAGATTAGTAAAAAAGACTGACAACTTGCTTTTTCATAAGTAAAAGATAAATCTGTTGAAAAGATGAGTTTAAAGTTGTAACCAAATTAAAGATAACCTAAAGATAGTGACAAAATATGGAAAAATTATAATAATCTAAAAGGTTTCAAAGGCTTTTAAGCTAGCAAAACTATCTTGTTCATACAAAGCCTTATGAATAGATATTTCTGAAGAGAATCTATTGATTCTTCAAAGGAGGTGCTCTTTTTAGACTGATGGGTTTGTCCATTACCAACAAAAGGTCTCTTATATGATTGATTTGAAATAGTTCTTTGAAATTTAAAGGTCAGTAAACAACTCTTTTACTGCTGACTGTAGATGGTGAATTGAAGTTTTTTGCAAAAGCTGAATCCTTCTGGAGTTGAAATTCACCAAGATGAAGTGGACTAAAATTTCATGTTAGACCCAACATTAGGTCTCGATTTCCAACAGCAAGTGTCATAAAACATTTCATCATGGTATAGAAATCTTTAAAAAATCTGTTTCTATTTCTGTTGTGACACAGTATCAATCCTGTAGTTACAGCAAGTCATATTTCACTGTTGCCTCTGAAAAAAGTTAGTTACTTGAAATACTCAAATACCTTATATACTATTGCTTCAACTATTAAACACATAAAACAGTGGGCTAAGATTACTTAATTTTTAAAGATTCTCTTTTATTAAATGGTGATAGGCATGCTTATAAATTAATTTAAAAATTATATACCTAAAAGCTGGCTAAAAGCGACTTGATTTGGGATAGATCATTGATTATTTTAAGGCAGTTACACAGGCAATACAAACAGAGTTTTCATTTCAACCTTTCTTGTATTTTATGTGAGAACATTTCCTATGTTCCTGAAACTCGCAGGAGAACTTAGTACACTTCCAAAATACTATTTCTAGATTTTTTTTCAGAAGGGTAACCAACTTACTAAGATTATACTAAGACTGAGAATTACTTCCTTTTATGCTATGTAAGTGTTCTGATCTGCTCTTGGTTTAGCTAGTAAGTTCAGAGTGTCCATGGCGTTATTGGTCCAGTTTTTGAAAAACAAAATGTGCTTTTATTTAAATAATCTATTAAACTTCGGCCTCCTAGCTATTCACAGGGATTAACCAATCACAAAGTAATAGCGTCAATAAAGAGTGAAAAATGAGGTCAAATATTCTACAGTTCAATAAATTCCATATTTACATAGCCTACTTTGTATACACATCGCACAAGTTATTTAGCACAATTCAGACTTTAAAGAATCATATGCTTTAAAGCTGGGGGACATTCAAAATACCATTAAGTCTCAACCTCTCATTATTTAAAGTATAATAAGATTCAGCATACATAATTGATTTATTTATATAGATAACACTAATAAAGTTCAAACTAACCAGTACGTAAATGACAAGAGCTGCCAGCTACTGAGCATGATTTATATGCTGGATACTTTACCAACTGTCCTTCAAATCATAATTTTGTTTAATCTTCATAACAGTAGTGTGGTATGGACAATAGTATGCCCACTTTATAGATGAGAATATTGAGGCTTAGGTTAAATAAATTGCAGAAAATTAAGTTACTGATAAGAAAGTGGTCTGAAATTCTGATCAAGGTTAGTTATTCCAAACTCTGATCTTCTAACCATTATGTCACTGTCCTAGAATAAAAGCGAGGAAGTCTTCCTAAGACATCCTATTGTGATGACTGATCCACTGGACGTACAAAAAGAACCCAAATTAATACACCAACACATTCCATAAAAACTTAATGAATTTTAACTGAATGAAAGACATAATGTTTACTAAATCTACAGTTGATACAGTATAAATATTTAAATACATAAATATTTAAAATGCTCATCATGAGCACCTAATATGTTATATAGAAAATGAAATCAAAGTCTCTGATTTCAAATTTTCTATTGCATATTTTTAACTTTAGCTTCTTTGTTCTAGACACCAAACAGAATATATTGAACACACCAATGGACATTGTCCTCATCTATTCTTTTTCTTGTTTTTTATCCTTTTTATCAGATGAGGTACAATTTAAAAATGAATAAATGTCTTCCTGCAGGTAAAAGTGCTCTAAGCTTTTAATCTCCTCTATTTAAAAGTAACTGGAGGGGCTTCCCTGGTGGCGCAGTCGTTGAGAATCAGCTTGCCAATGCAGGGGACACGGGTTCGAGCCCTGGTCTGGGAAGATCCCACATGCCGCGGAGCAACGAAGCCCGTGATCCACAACTACTGAGCCTGCGCATCTGGAGCCTGTGCTCCGCAACAAGAGAGGCCGCAATAGTGAGAGGCCCGCACACCGCGATGAAGAGTGGCCCCCACTTGCCGCAACTAGAGAAAGCCCTTGCACAGAAACGAAGACCCAACACTGTCAAAAATTAATTAATTAATTAATTAATTAATTTTTAAAAAAAGAGTAACTGGAATATTAGTGCTATTGAGCAAAAAATAAATAATGGTAAGTGGCTTTCTCGGAGAGCACTCAAGGGAGCACAGGTACAGATGAGATTAAAGAACTATGCAGTAGATAAAACTATGTAATTAGGTGATCAAATGAAGTAATTACTTTCAAGAATATGTATTGCAACTTTACAGCTCCGCAAATGATTTTGTCTCTATTATCTTAACCTACAAAATAACTTCTTGAGCAGAAAAATGTCTCCAAGATCCCCTAAATCTCTTGTTTTCATACTTAACTCTTAAATTCCAAACTCAATGTCCTTACTACCACATTAGCAATGGCCCTCTAGGTAGTACAATATATGAAGTATGACCACAGATTTCTCACTCGCTTAGCAAATCTATAGTTTACTGAACACCAACGACGTGCCAGAAACATGTTATACACCTGAGGCTTGTCTGTGGACAAAACAGACCTGGCCCTGCCTTCAGGTTGGCTATAGGAGACTGGGTCTCGCATATGACTCTGAGTATTAGTCTTATTATTCAGAATTACACATCCATGGTTCCTTACACATCCACCTTAAGAATATCAGATTTCACTTTTTTACCAAAAAAAACCATGGACATTAGAAAATGATGATATGCCACTGCCCTCAGTACATATGAACTGCTCCTGAGATTCTCAATGGAGTGTCATTTGTATGCTGAAGTGATAACAGGCATTCTGATAAAATTTGTTTTAAGATTTAGTTATTTGTGGTGCAAAAACTGTTCTCCGGAAAGAAAAAATGTTTCTGTTCTTGTTTCCATTTTATAGATGTCTACATACTTTCATGGCATGAGGGAAAATAGTAGTAGTATACTTTATTAAATTATTTCTATTGCTTTCTATTCTGATCTAATCCTCTAGAAACATGACACTTCCAAAAAGTTTTTACTAAGTTCATACCCTAGCAAACCACCTCCTACTCAAAAGAGAGATTTCATTTTCACCTATTGTGTTTCATCCACTACTGGCAATATAAATCATCTTCATTATTAACTGTTATGGGCCAGGAACCATGCACTAGGTGACTTGCATATTTTCTTCACAACCATCTTAATAGTTAAGCATATTATTATCCCCATTTGTCATATAAGAAAATAGTCTTAGTGATGTTAGTTATTTTTTCCAAGGTTATACAATTACTGTGTGAAAACTGTGGAATTCAAACCCAGGACTTCATGGCTCCAAAGCTGAAATTCCCAACCTCTATTTCAATACCGCTTCTCAAAATAAAAACTGAATGAATGTTTACTGAATAACTTAGTAAGATGTGCTTTTATTTTATTTCATTTTCTCTCCATTCTGTTATTTTTATACCTTTATAACTAGCGTGGAGTCCTTTTTTCTGTTGGTTTTGATTAGAGGGACAATTCCCTTACATACACTCTAACTCAATGCAATGTTTTTAATGTATAGTAGAAAATACCCACCTTCTAAAGGTCACAATTTAGCTCCTTAGTCCACACTGGAAAGTATTATTTATTATTGCTTTAATTTGTCTGGATTCACCCAAAAAGACAGTAAATTTCTTAAAGGCAGGAAGAGTTATTGTGATGAATCCTTCTGTCCTCATGTTTCCACTTTATAAAACTGATGGAATTTCCACTCTTCACTCGAATACACTGTTGGAGGAAATACTATCAGTCCCTCTCCCTAACTCTTTATCAGTTCCTTCCCCAGACAGGAGATAGCTGACGATCCAGAACCTCTGACATTGCTGGGATGCTTTTCATAAGTGGATGGAGTCACTGTGGGTGAAAGGCCAGTTAAAGACTAGCGCTCTCATCCTTCTCCGTGTCCTTTACACACCCTGCAAGTGTGGTAAAACAACTGCCTCTCTCTCCAGTCTCTCCACTTCCTCTTAGTAACTTCTACTTTACTCTCTTGTCATGGATTAAATGATCCTGGCCAACAAAGGGCCATGCAGTCCAGGCCAACTTGGGAAGCAAATAACCTCTTTCTGACCACCTATCTCATTCTGGTGGATAGGCTTCCCGCCAATTTTATACTCACTCATGCTCAGATTATAACAATGCAGTTTTATATAAAAGAGGCAAAGACACAGTGAGAAAGAGGCCTTATCTAACCTACTCTAAGCAGCATCTGGCAATAGTTTTCTAGAGAGCCCTGCATTGGGAGGGCTTGCCCAGCCATGTCCTCCAATTTTTCTGTAAATCCTACAACAACTTAATAAATTATGAACATAAATAACTGCTCAATCAAGTTAGTCCAAAGAGAAACCAGCAATTAGAGGCAAAGCATTGTTCCTTAAATATTTTTAAACATAACATTCGATTCTCATTAGATTCTCTTGATTTTTTTAAAAACAGAACATACACCTTGGTGTTCTTTTTCAATTTGTATTAGCTATATAAACACAAATTTTTATGTATTATATGAGTAGAGTTTCAAATTTTCTATTTTCAAGTTGTTGCTGATGATAATCATTTTGTTCCAAGTACCAGGAAGAGATCCTTGGTTCCTATTAACAGCTGCACCTAGCACCTTGCCCAAAGAAGTGTTCTTTCCTAATCACATAAGAGAGCTGACGAGGGATACACAGTAACCAGATGGCAGTTTGGCAAAAGCAGCAAATGCAGACCAAAATAGGGTTTGGGCTAAGTGAGATACTATCGGTGCTATCTGTGAGCAACTGGACAAGAAATTGCCTGTCCTTTAGAATTTGTTCACACACACACACACACACACACACACACATACACCCCCTATGAATAGCTACTGTGATGTTAAAATGTGAGGAGGAATATTAGAGAGCTAAGAAATAAAATGCTTTTTCCTTTAGCATAAGTAAAAGTAGCAAAGATTTGTAAGCAATTTTCTGCATTTTGATGAAATCTCTGTCTTCTGACCATGACCAGCTCTTTGTGGACAGATAATCTCATTATCAAGACACAGCTACAGAGGTGGCTTTGAACTTTCCCCACAATGACTGTCATAGGAATTATAATGGAGCATAATTGTTTTTCGCCATCAATGCAAACATGGATAGGAATGCTCACATTTACTTTTCAGGAGGAGTCCTCTCTGTAGTAAGTATCTGACCCAGAGCTGGGTGGTTTTATTCATTGTTCTATACGTGCTTGCCAAGTCACATGGCATTTTTTGTTCTTCAGCTTTTTGACCAACTATAGTTATTAAACATTAAAGCCAAATCACAATCATAAATGTTTCATTCTCTGCATCTTATGCCTCTATCAGAAAGACTATTCCAGAAGACCCTTTATGGTTCCACAGACAATAACAAAGTAAAAGTAGATGTTGATTCTACCTCACATGCTCCTTCTCTAGTGGTAAATATAAATATCAAGTGTCACCATACTAAACTGTATGTTATATGTTTCTTTCTCCTAGTAAACAACAAAACTCATATATTCCTTTCATCCTCTGCCAATAATACTTAAAATTAAAGAGACACACATAGCTCTCCTTTAGGAAAATATCGGGGATAAAATCATTCAATGAAGAAACTAAACCTTCAGGAACCACATATGTTTGCCATCCAACTGCAAAAGTAATAATTTTTGCATATAAAGCAAATATATGGACAGAGAAAAGAAAGGATGGAGGGGGAGAGAGAATAAATTCTGCACAGAGTAACAGAGTAAGAAAAAAGCATAAAAATATTAAACATAGATAATGTTACTATGGTAGACATGTTTTTACATACACACATATATACACATATACACATATCTATATACATACACTAAACATACCTGCACACATTTATATGCTCAGTGCACTTCATAAGCCAACTATCTTAGACTTAGAATTACAAAGTTAAAAGGGGCATTGGGAGGTCATCTGAGGAGCTCCTTTTCGTTAGGCAGTTTAATGCTCCAACCATCCGAAGACTTGGCTACCTCTTCTATTTTAAGAGCTCTCTAGGGATGGAGATTCATTGTAGATCACATTGTATTGTACTTGTAATAGACTCACAGGTGCCTTTCTTGACAAAACCACATTTCACAGATCCTTGGTCTGACGGGCTTTCGTGGGTACCTTCTAAATACACACCTCCTTCCTTATTGTGACAGCATGGCAGCTAAAGGATTTAGTTTCACTAGAAAATGCAGTCAAAGATTTCAAAAGGTACAGATTTGTATGTTAAAATGATGTTAATTTTTGCAACACTGCTGTCAGCCACAGGCCAGCCATTCATTTCCAAAGCCCTTGGGCTAACCCTAGGCAAAAATATAAAGAAGGTGAAATCTGTTTTCTGAGTCCATACCCTCAAACCCTGTTTATTTGCTTGTAGCAACCTTCTCTTGTCATTACTTATCAGCACTGCATCAGGTTCTGACAGTAACAGTTTCCTGTCCTATTTCTCACTTACTCAGGTCACTTCTCTTTGAAAATTGTTAATGTGAAAAACACTAATCCAGGCTGAGATATTAAGAAGGAGCTAATGATTTAATAATAACATGTCACAGTTACTAGAGTGTTTATAATTTTACGAAGTGCCATACATACTGAGAATTCAATGAAAATAACAGATCTGGATATTTTCAAATTTCACCATATATTCTGCAGCCTACAAAATACATGCATCACAGTGGCCCTTCCAAATCCAATCCTACTTTCAAACCTTTGGAATACTTCTAAATATAAGAGTATGATGATAAAAACCCTGTTCACTCAAAAAGAATACTGAAAAAATATATACTCATTGTCACTAGTGAAAATATGACTGGTATTGCATTTTTTAAAAGTCCTTAACTCCACTAACCCAATTTTAAACTTAAAAGGAAATAAAATTAAAAGATATCCTAAAGGAATATATGTAAGTGTCCACACCTCATAACCCAAGTGGGTTTGTGAAGCTGGTGGTACAGGGAGGGCAACAGGAGTACAGTGGGAGACAGAAAGAATGGATAAACAGAATTTGCAAAGAATTTTTTAAACAAATGGTATTCTTGCCAAGAAATGCTACTACTTAACTGCTTCAAAAGAGTCAACCAATCTAAAGGGAGGCAATGGATTTGCATGGTAGAAAACTGGAGGGCTTTCTTTCAGCTACAGCTTTCAGGCTCAAGAGCACAAAGAGCTGAATTTTAGCCAATTTTCTGACTGATGTTTTTTCTGTTGATGAGCTTGCTTTCTATTCTGCAATGGTCTCTAATGTCTTCCAAAAAGAAAGAATGACACTAACTCTTTTATTTGAAATTGTGTATCACATGATCAGTAATTACAGATACAAAGCCTTTTCAGCTTTCAAGGGATAGCCAGTCCTTTAAGACACTACATTCATCTGTGGTATTTATTTACTCATATTTATCACTTCTCTCTCAAAGCAAAGGGAGACAGAATAAAAGGGATCAAAGTATTATAAAAGACATTTTTAAATAGCAAATAAATGTTATAAGTAAAATATAATTTCCAGTGCAAATGTCTTATAAATGTTCTTAAACCAAGTTTATGAAGCTTCTTTCATATGGCCCATAAAACACACAAAAAAAACCATTTTAATTGACGCTTCCACAGCAGCCAATTAGGGAACGTCCATAGTCCAGTGGTGCTGGGATACATGTTTATTTATGTGTGTTTAGTTTACGCAGAAGTGAGTTTGTGTGTGAGAGTGAAGTGTAATAAGGAAGGTAGTTACCACTCACCACAAGGCACAGTTTGAAGGGCGGCAAAATATAGCTACCATATTTCATCAAATCTAAGATGTCATTGATTTTAAGACACACTGTTATTTTATGCATCACTAAGAATGAAAAAAGAATGCTTCCAATTATACTATGAGAGTGTTTTATTATCGCACCCATTTTGAGAATGTATCCTTGTTCTCAGAGATATTAAAATATAAAAAAAAATCTAAAATGGTACTTCTCCCTAGTGATTTGTCAACAGGTTTTAGATTCTCACACTGAGTCATCTCTTTAAATAAGGTTATGATTCTAAAAAGCCCTTTTAAAATGCAAATATTTTACCCAGGCGGTAGAGCAGATTAAGCCATTAACAGTCATTCAAATGCATTAATCTATTAGTAGTCATTAAAACCGTAAGGAATGTTAACTTATCAGATTATCAGAGCAAAGAAGAGAGGGAAAAAAGGATGCAGAAAGAGATACAAAGAAAGAGTAGGTGCTCAGCTTGTAGACTTTATCTAGGTTACCACACAAAAGAGGCTTCTGGTGCACCAAGAGGAGGAAAATGAGGAAATCTCAGGCTGAAAAGTTGTGCTTTGAGGATACAAAGCAACAGAGAATGAGAGGAGGGTAAAAGGCAAAAGTAGAAAACAAAAAAGTAACCTTGGCAGTTTTGCCTATATCCTAACACGAAGACAATTTAGAGATTCTTAGAATAGAGGAGACACCCCTAAAGAAACCACACTTCTATTAAGGTTTCCAAGAACATTCAAAACGTGGATTTACTAATGATAGTTTATATGTATATGTGTAATTTTTATATTGTTAAATGATAAATACTTAAACTGTTCTCAAGACTAGAAGCAGTTTACTCATCGGTGGTTTCTAATTCATGCTTTATGATCTCTGACATCTTCTCCCTCTCTGAGGCTTCAGAAAGACACTGATTTATACTAAAATGAGTCACAATGTTTACTTTTGATTCTAAGAACAGAGTTCAAAGTCACCCAGGGCCAAACACCTTAGGTTTTATATACAGCTGTGCCACTGACTTCCTGGAAGACGTGTAGAAACGATTTAATCTTACCCCACAGGAATATAACTATCTGACACATATCCCTTGAGGAAGACAGTAAGCATTTTCTCTTTATGACAGAAACACGATATAAAAAATGAAATGTGCTGTTGGACTTTGAGCAAGTTCCTTAACCTTTCAGTTTCTTCGTCTCTAAAGTAGAAATAATAATATTTGCCTAAAGACAGTGTCCTAAGCAAATTCCATTTTGGTGAACAAGATCCGAGAAGCATTGGTCTGTTCTACTCTTAGACATGTGAGACTGTTAAGAGCTGTTGAATGCATATATTCCTTGGAAATGGGTAATTTTGCAACTCCATATGAAAAAGTCTAATTGTGAGAAACCTAACATGGCACAACATGAGCTGCAATTCAACTCAGCAAACACACTGAGCATCTGCTATAGCAAAAGCACCATGTTGTCTGTGTTAGGCTTGTCTCCACAAGGAAGAATGCAGTGATCCTCTGTGAAAACAGAATGCCTTCCTCAATAATAATGCCTCACGTCCTTGAAACTGTATAAAGCACACTACTTTAAGTACACATTCAATTACCAAAAAAATCACTTTATTTTAGACATTTTAAACTAGGAGATTATATATTACATGTATGTATAGTCCAGTCCATTGAACAAAACTGAAACTTTGCTTCATGACTGAGGGACATTAGCTTTACAGAGTACCTCAGAGTGGAAGGGAATACAAACAGCAGTCTCTTTTGGTCAGCACCTCCCCCTTAGTACTTTGTAATCAGCTCCCCCATTTTCTTTAGGTCTCAAGCGTCCTGTCCTCTGAGATGCTTTCCCTAATGACAAGGCAAACTTACTCCTCTGTTCATCGTGTTCCCACGTTGTACATCTGACTTCTTTTTCTGCCTATCTATCAAAATCAACATTTAAAAATGATTTTTGCCTTTCCAGCAATCATCTAAGGGAGATACGATGAGACCATGTTCACTGTTTTATCTTCAGTAGCTATCATAAATTTTATCTATATCACAGCAAGTTGCCAGAAAAAAAAAAATCATTTAATACATAAGAGAAGCATTCAGCATGATCAAGTGGGATTTACTCCACAGATGCAAGGATAGTTCAACATATTCAAATCAGTAAATACGATACACCACATTAACAGAATGAAAAATAAAAACCATATGGTCATCTCCACAGATGTGGGAAAAGAATTTGATAAAAAACATCCTTTCAGGACTTCCCGGGTGGTTCAATGGGTAAGACTCCATGCTCCTAATGCAGGGGGCCCAGGTTCCATCCCTGTTCGGGGAACTAGATCCCACATGCAGCAACTAAGAGTCCACATGCTGCAACTAAGACCTGGTGCAGCCAAAATAAATAACAAAATTAATTATTTTTTTAAAAATCCTTTCATGATAAAAAAGCTCAACAAATTGGGTACAAAAGGAACGTTCCTCAGCATAAAAAACGCCATATATGAAAAGCCCACAGCTAACATCAAACTCAGTGGTAAATTTAAGATCCTTTCCTCTAAGTTTAGGAATAAGACAGGGATGTCCTCTCTTGCCACTTCTATTTAACATAGTATTGGAAGTCCTACCCAGAGCAATTAGGCAAGAAAAATTAATAAAAGGCATCCGTATCAGAAAGGAAGAAGTAAAATTATTGCCGTTTGCAGGTGACAGGATCTTATATACAGTAAACTCTAAAGATGCCACTAAAAAATGTCAGAACTAATAAACGAATTCAGTAAAGTTGCAGTATACAAAATCAATATATAGAAATCAGTTGCATTTCTAAACACTAACAACAAAATTATCTGACAGAGAAATTAAGAAAGCAATCCCATTTGCAACAGCATCTAAATCAATAAGATACTTAGGGTTAAATATAACAAAGGAGGAAAAATACCTGGAAAATGAAAACTGTAAGACATTTATGAAATAGATTAAAGAAGACACAAATAAATGGGAAAATGTCCCATGTTCTCAAATTGGAAGAACTAATAGTGTGAAAATATCCATAATGCTACCCAAAGAGATCTACAGATTCAATGCAATCACAATCCCAATCCCAATGGCATTTTTCACAGAAATAGAAAACACTATCCTAAAATTTGTTTAGAACCACAAAAGACTGTGAATAGCCAAAGCAATCCTGAGAAAGATGAACAAAACTAGAGGCATCACACTACCTAATTTCAAGCTATATTACAAAGCTATAGTGATCAAAATACTATGGTACTGGCATAAAAACAGGTACATAGACTAGTGGAACAGAATACAGTCCAGAGATAAACCCATACATGTATGGTAAACTAATTTTTGACAAGACTGCCAAAAGCACACAATGGGGAAAAGAGACTCTCTTCAATAAATGGTGTTGGGAAAACTGGATATCTACATGCAAAAAAATAAAATTAGACCCCTATTTTATACCACTCACAAAAAATAACCTGAAGTGGATCAAAAGCTTAAATGAAAGAACAGAATCTGTAAAACTTCTAGAAGACTACACAGTTTGGAAAAAGATCCCTGACACTGGACTTGGCAATAATTTCTTGGATAAGGTATCAAAAGCACAGGCAACAAAAACTGAAATAAGCAAGTTGGACTGCATTAAATTAAAGAGCTTCTATACAACGAACAATCAAAAAATTGAAAAGGCAACCTACAGTATGCGAGAAAATATTCACAAACCGTATATCTGATAAGGGGTTAATATCCAAAATATATAAAGGACTCATACAACTCAACAGCAAAAAAGCTAATTTTCCAGTTAAAGATGGGCAAAGGACCTGAATAGACACTCTTCCAAAGAAGACATGCAATTGGCCAATAGGTAATATGAAAAGTGCTCAATATCACTAACCATCTCGGGAATGCAAATGAAAACCACAATGAGCTATCACCTCACACCTGTTAGGATGGCTATTACCAAAAAGACAAGAGACACAAATGCTGGCAAAGATGTGGAGAAAAGGGAGACCTTGTACATTGTTGTTGGGACCGTAGAATGGTACAGCCATTATGGAAAACAGTAGGGAGATTCCTAAAAAATTAAAAATTAATCTACCATATGATCCAGTAACCCCACTCCTGGGTATATATCTGAAGGAATTGAAATCAGTATCTGGAAGAGATCTCTGCATAGCCATGTTCATAACAGCATTATTCACAATAGCCAAGATATGGAAACAATCTAAGCATCTGATAAGGAATGAATGGATAAAGAAAATACACACACACACACACACACACACACACACACACACACACACACGCAACGGCATATTATCAGTCATGAGAAAGAAGGAAATCCTGCCATTTGCAACAACATGGATGAACCTTGAGAGTATTATGCTAAGTGAGATAAGTCAGACAGAGGAAAAAACAGTGTATGATATCACTTATGTGTACAATCTAAAAATGCTGAACTCATAAAAACCAAGAGTAGACTGGTGATTACCAGGGGCTGCGGAGTGGGGAAATTGGGCAGATGATGTTTAAGGGTACAAACTTGCAGCTAATACATAAGTTCTAAAGATCTAATGCACAGCATAGTGAATATAGTCAACAATACTGTATTATATACTTCAAAGCTGCTAAGAAACTAAATCTTAATGGTTCTCACCACACAAAAAAATAACAGATATGTGACACCATAGAGGTATTAACTGCTAAGGTGGTAATCATACTGCAATACATAAATGTATCAAATCAACACACTGTACATATTAAACCTACACAATATGTCAATCATATCTCAATAAAATACAGAGGAGGTCCTCATAAAACGTGTGTTGAGTGAATGCATGTTTAAATCAAGGTTTCATAGAAATAAAAAAGGCAGTTTCTCCTCACAAAGGGTTGGAGACTCCTAATCTGAACAAACTGTGACGGTGTGGAGGCATACCTCAGGTCAGTGCTTCACTCAGTACTGCTGGACCGCCAACCTTGTTCCACACCTTGACTGGCGCTGGAGATCTAACACTGAGTGACACTCAGGTGAGCAGTGTCCTCAGGTCAGTTTACAAACTGATGTTGATTATCCTTACTCCTACTCCCTAGGCCAAGTAACTTCAAATTTACGTCACAGCCTAGAGAATAAGGAATTTGTGGCACAGAAATAAGAACTGCTGTTTCTTCTGTTCCAAACTATGTGAAAAATCCAGAACTACAACAGTAACTAAAGTATTATTTCAGTCTAGACTGGAAAGCACATCATTCTTTTAAGTGGCAAAAGTCTCGTTTCCATTGCTCATTCCTGCTTCCTCCCCTCCCCCTCTCTGCCTTCACACTGCGCCACCCAACTGCACAGAAAAGACAGATCACCACACTGTGATTCCTTTTCACTGTTCACACTTCTCATCCTAGGAGTCCAAAAACTGAATCAGGTATGTCAAACCTTTGGCAGGCAAAGCAAGAATTTTACCTGCTTGGGTTCAGAACAATTTTACAGTTTCGACTTTTCTAGCCATTCATTAGAGCTAGATGTTAAAAGCATAGAAATCTTTCACTTTTACTCAATTAATAAAAAGCTTCAACAAAATACTAAGTCTTCAGTTCATCCCACTGTCTCTTCAGAATATTATTTGTCAGAAAGTTCTATTGTCAAGTTCCTCTAATCCCCACACTTCAACATTATCTTTAAATAAATATACATCTGAGTATAACGAGTACTTACTCTCTAAAAAAAAATAATTTAAGAAGTCAAAGTTAGATCTTGAACCATCTCCACAAATCATTTTGATATTACTTGGAAATCTGTTCCTGGCCAACTCCCAACAGGGGTTCCTAACATAGATCAATATGCTTTAGGATTGGCCAGTACTGTGTTTTGCTTCAAATGAAAGCCTCACGTCCCCTGTCTTATTCCCTCAGTGCTCTGTTTTCTACCTTCTAATGTGACAATCAACTAATATAATAATCAAATATGCACAAACATGTTACTTTATAGGCATGGCTAAATGTCTTACTGGTTTCAAGAGATTTAACAGAATTTCCACTCCTATATGCCATTTCTAGACTAGTGCTGGATATTTCAGGCACAAAGAAGCCACTGGGGACATATTTCCACTCAGATGTGTGTTATAATGCTCCTCAAAATACTGTGTTCTGGGCTTCCCTGGTGGATATGCCACGGAGCAACTAGGCCCGTGAGCCACAACTACTGAGCCTGCGCTTCTGGAGCCTGTGCTCCGCAACAAGAGAGGCCGCGATAGCGAGAGGCCCGCGCACCGCGATGAAGAGTGGCTCCCACTCGCCGCAACTAGAGAAAGCCCTCGCACAGAAACTAAGACCCAATACAGCAAAAATAAATTAATTAATTAATAAACTCCTACCCCCAACATCTAAAAAGAAAACTATAAAAAATACTGTGTTCTTTTCCTAGAGGGAGTACAAATAACACATACAATTTTACAATTTTATAGCATTATTTAATGATTTGTCCATCTTTACCTGGCAACTTGGTATCATACAGATACAATCTAAATACAGTTTCTCAAATTAATAAACGACTACCCTGAAGAGGAAGTTTCATTCAAGTGTTTGTGAAAACATCCTTCAAATATATGATTTGCAGTAAAATGAATTGGTTCTTGACATTGCCCCACTGTGACAACAGAAGAGAACTTAATTTACAATAATTTCTAGCGTTGCCCTCATGAAACATTTAAAGCTTGGCAAAGGCTACCTTTGAGGGTTAAAAAAATCTAGTAGTGAAAATGCTCAAGTCAGAACAGTTGTTCAGCTGGATGAATACCTTTTCAGAAGTTCATAATTCATTATTCATTCCACTATCATGTGCCTCTGTGCGGTGTGTGTGTGTGTGTGTGTGTGTGTGCACGTGCCCATACACATGTAGTGGGAGAACAGCACTGACCCCCTTGGCAAGGAATCTTGCCAAATCAAGTGATTTTGAAAGGTTTTCACCCAGAGTTAACTGCACTATGAGATTATCATTCCATTCTCACTTTCCAACTTCTCCACACTTCTCCTATATAATGCAAAGAAATCATCATAGACTTTGTACTGACAAAGATTCTTTGCTTAAGCCAACTTTAGTCAGACTCCTGAATCTTCTCATAGGTCCATCTGCACACTTCCTTATAAAATCCAGTTTCATCAAGATTTCTGCTAAATCGGAATCCCCACCCTTGGTATCTGATCACCCTCAATATCTAATGAAGTTCCTCATCTTCTACCATCCCCCTCACCGGTGATGTCTGATCATTCTGGCCTGATCAGCAAGAATCCTATTTTAACAGTTTAGCCAGATCCCCTAGCCCCTGATGTTTCCTCTTAGCAACTTTCCACGCACTGACGACCACTCCATTCCTTGGCTGTAAGTCCCCACTTTTCCTTGCAGTATTCAGAATGGAGCCTAGTTCTACACTGCCATCTCCTTCCCCCTATTGCAACAGATCTGAATAGAATCTGTTTTTTACCAATTTAACTACTGTTCCAGCTCTGGCTTTTCTTTGACAGTACCTAAACCATTATCAGTTTACACCCATAGTAAGACATTAGTTATTATCCCTACTAATGGGATAGTAGGGATACTAATAGATGGCTATATGGTTGAGACAGGACACAGGGTAGATCGTGTGTGTGTGCACGTGTGTGTGCCTCTGTGTGTGTGTGTGTGTGTGTGTGTGTGTGTGTTGGAGGTCACAGGGCCAAAGGAAATATACAATTGGAAAGCAAATCTAACAAGGAAAATTAAGACAAACCGTCTAATTTGTAATTCTGCTTATAAAGAATTCTGAATATTTGATTCAGCATCATCTTACATGTCATAATTCGAACTTTTCCTTGAGATCCACCAATAATTTTTCAGAAGTTCCCTATTTCAGAACGATAATGTATAGGAAACTCCTGTTTTATGTTTTCCTTTTACTATTATACCAACTAAGAAAACTGAGGACATAAAATTTGGAGAAAGGGGAGAGGAGTATTTAAAAATAAAGTTCTTTTTTTTCTGTTTAACTATAAATGGATTACCTTCATTTCAGCAATAATTTATTTAAAATCAAATATAATTTAATTAAATATAGTTTTTAAAAAGTAAACATCAGTAGAAAAAAGTTAATACTTTCTCTTATTAAACCCATTTTTGAACATGTTCTTCCATTCATGTCAGTGATGAATGTAATTTTCTTTCAGGACAGGGTATTAAGTGTATATTTCATCAAAGTGTCAGGTGTATATTTACTTTTTCAAAAGTCAATCTTTCTATTCTTAAGTGAAAGATGCCAATCTGAGAAGGCTGTATACTGTAAGATTCCAACTTTATGACATTCTGGGAAAGGCAAAACTATTAAGACAATAAAAAATCAGTGGTTGCCAGGCAGGAGTGATTGATAAGCAGAGCACATAGGATTTTCAGGGTGGTGAAAATACTCTGTATGATATTATACTGATAGATATATGTCACTACACATTTGCCTAAACCCACTGAATATGCAAACACCAAGAGTGACCTCTTAGGTAAAGTACAGACTCTGGGTGATTATGACTGATGTCAATATAAGTTCATCCTTGATAAAAAATGTACAATTTGGTGAGTTATGTTGATAATGGAGAAGCTATACATGTGGGGGGGGGGCAGACAGCATATGGGAAATCTCTGTATCTTCCTCTCAATTTTATTGTAAACCTAAATCTGCTCTTAAAAAAATAAGGTCTTGGGTTTCCCTGGTGGCGCAGTGGTTGAGAGTCCGCCTGCCGATGCAGGGGACACGGGTTCGTGCCCCGGTCTGGGAAGATCCCACATGCCGCGGAGCGGCTGGGCCCGTGAGCCATGGCCGCTGAGCCTGCGCGTCCGGAGCCTGTGCTCCGCAATGGGAGAGGCCACAACAGTGAGAGGCCCGCGTACCGCAAAAAAAAATAAAATAAAAATAAGGTCTTAAACATTTTTTTTTAAGTCCATCTTTCCTCTGAGCTTATACTGTTTCCTCAAATCCTCCTTTCCAAAATGGAGGAAAACAAGTTTTACTAAAAATTATACAATGATACTCGATCATATGCAATTGCTTAAATAAGGAAAGCTTTGTCAATTCCTTTCCTGAAATTTGCTTCAGACATTGTGATTTTTACCAAAGACTCTCATCGTTATCCACATGTAACCCTCTGATAGTTTAACAATTTATCCTGAAATGCCTCCTTCACCTCTGGGTAAGGAAAATTGACTATAATATCTGAGAGGCGTCTGCAAAGAATAGCAGAAAGACTGGCTCTACCTCTTCTGGGCTAACAACAATGAAAAACAATAATTGCTCTGACTGAACCAATTTCACTTCCTAGAAAATCCTATTCATCATAATCATAGATAATCTGATTTCTATTTCTTTTAGGTCAAGTAAAGTGAATCAAGTTAAAGGCAAATATATTCTTAATGTTTTAAAACCATAACCCTTATTTTCTAAAGTACAAGAAGTCAAATTTAATAATAATCAGGCAAAGACAACTCAACTGCACCTCAAATTCAAAGAAAAAATATGAAACAAAACGATTTATTTGTGGTACATAACTAAAGGCAGCTTTAGGATTTTTTTCTAACGCTAATGTAGGAAATCTTTTTATCTCCAAAATGCCTAACCATCATCATCCTTCTTTTCCTCTAGGCAAATTAACCGGTTTGTTTAAGATATTCTGTACACAGAGACTCTATAAACAAATAACCAGTTACTGTCACATGACCCCTTATTTTATCCCAAATCCTGTGATTTCAACCCCCAATCTTTCTCAATCCAACTCTTAGATGTTCACCAAATGACTTCCTTTATGGAATGTGCCTTTCTTTCAGAAGACTGGGAGAAGTAGAGAAGGACAGATAAAGGCAATCAGCTGACCACCAGCTCTGTCTTCTGTACCAGTCCAGAATCTTTCTTTTGTCAGTAAATCTGGAAGCTATCACAGCGTCTTCCAATTCATATATTGGTGAGGACTAAAATTACTGGGAAATTTAATTTTTTTAGTCAAAATTTGCCTTTTGAAGTTTCAATCAAGGGAAATAAAACTGAAGAGTTCTTTGAAGCCACAGAAAAGGCAGATGAACCCCCTCTCCTGCACCTCTTCCTCTGCCTCACTATTTTGCTTTTTCTCTTCCTTCTTTCTCCTGCTTCTTTCTTAAATATTCTCCATACCCTTCCCTTTTCCTTCCATTTTTCTCTTGAGATGGGTTGCAGAAAGATAGAGAAAGCAAAGATGGAAGAAGATAGGGAAAGAGATATTGATGGCTTTTGTGTCTGGCTTATTGCCTTTAGAAGAGTGTGTTTAACTTTCATCCATGCTGCAGCATGTATCAAAATTTCACTCACTTTTGTATATCACATTGCCCATATTCTATCACTTGGTGAAAAAATAAATCACATTGTCTATGAATTACTATTACTACCACCACTAGATAATTATGAGTAAGTGCTTACTCTGTGCCAGGAAATTTTCTAAGTGCTTTTGTAAATATTAATTCATTTGATCCTCACAACAACACATGAAGTAGAGATTACTGTTATACTCAACTTGTAGACAACACATTGAGGCACAGAGAGGTTAAGTAACTTGCACAAAAGTCGTTAGCTTGTGCAATGGTAGAATAACTATTCAAACCCATGTAATCTAGCTCTCCACCTGCAGTCACAGCCACTTTTCATTTATATGATGGTGTTCACTGTTAAGTGTTATTTGTTATCAAATCCATGAATGCTTACTGAATACCTATATATTTCTTTTCTAAGTTTCTCAACCCTTAATGGGGATGATGCTGGTGGGTCAGACTGTGAGATGGTGAGAGGGTAGGTGACTGAAAGAGAGAATGTACTAAAACAGAGATTCAAAACAGGATTTTTAAGAAGATGGCTCACTCCTAATAGTGAGGACACAGAGGGAAGAGTCTTAGGAAGGAGATAAATTATCTCTTTACTCTTAATTTTTAGAGTTGTCTTATGTATTTAAAACACTTTGTTCCAGCTATATAAAATATAAACTCTGAAAGTTTGTTCCAAGTTTAAAGCCAACACAATTAAAAGACTTGTAAAATGTCTAAAACTATCTTCAGTTTTCTCCACTAAATGTAACAAAACCAAAAACAGAATATAATATTAGTATATCTCCAATGACTTTCCTGTTTTAGAAAACCAAATACATTCATGGGAAAAATGTTTAGTAGTCATAAGGAAATTCAGCCTAATTTAACATTTTTCCTCTCTCTTTTCTTTAAATCATACATTAGAGGTGCTTCAACTTTTCTAACTTGATAGGATAGTATTTTGCATATTTATTTTAGATATGCCTTATAAAAAATGACAAAGATACAAAACAATGAAGGTTTCAGATTTGTGGAGAAACAAAACCATGAAAGGCTTGTTAGTGTATTTGTGATTACACCAGCTAGAAATAATGGAGTTAAAGTGGATAAAGGAAAGCTAGGTTAAACATTAGGAAATAATTTCTTATAAAAACAGCAATTAGGGGCTTCCCTGGTGGCGCAGTGGTTGAGAGTCCGCCTGCCGATGCAGGGGACACGGGTTCGTGCCCCGGTCCGGGAAGATCCCACATGCCGCAGAGTGGCTGGGCCCGTGAGCCATGGCCACTGAGCCTGTGTGTCCGGAGACTGTGCTCCGCAACGGGAGAGGCCGCAACAGTGAGAGGCCCGCGTATCGCAAAAAAAAAAAAAAAAAAAAAAAAAAAACAGCAATTAGACTATGTAAGAACAATTCAGAGGAAGTTACTGGACATCCATGATTAGAACTGCTCATAGGAAAACAGTTAAAATACTTTTGGTTATACCTCAGAAAATATCTTGTACAGGTTGGGGACATGCAGGTAGATAACTTTCATTCTTGTCAAATTATCTATTTACTCCAGATGTTACTCTTAGCTTATCTCTGGGCTATATCTATTTTCTTTACTTTTTCCTCTAAACATACCATGTCAAAGGCTTTCACTCAAATATTTTCTTCAAGAAAAGAAAATTGATCACTTGGTCTGATTGTTCCTACAGTGTTCCAGAGTACTAGTGGGTTGGCCGAAAAGTTCATTTGGGTTTTTCCATAACATCACATGGAAAACCCAAACGAATTTTTTGGCCAACCCCTCAATATTTTCTTTTTTTTTTAATTTGAATTTTATTTTACTTACTTATTTTTATATAGCAGGTCCAATATTTTCTTATAACACAAAGCAATAGCTGTGTAAAACTAACAGGAATAACTGCTTACACCAGCATCACTAGAAAGACTTCAGAATCTACAGGAAACTAAAAAAAAAAAGTCTCCCTGAGGATGTCAGTGTGTGTTGCGTGTTTGTGTGTGTGCTAGTGTGTGAAAGTTTCTCCATCAGTATAAATGATGAGAAAAAACAACCCTGAGCATTCAGTGCTTATTTAGCCAGTTTCAAAGACTACTATTTATCCATATAGCAAAATAAGTTCACGTTTGGAGAACAGATCATAAAGAATTTCATTAGAAAAATATAAACCCTCTTAAAAATTATGCACATAATTTAATCACCCCAAACTTCTCTCCCTAGGATCAAAATGATCATTCCGTAAGTCTTAGAAGAATTACAATAGTCTTTCAAGGATTTATTATTGTGCCTACACTATTGTTGTCATAAGTCCAGCATGCACATTTGGTACTGTTTATCATAGTGCATCTCTGGCTTTTCTCATTTACTGAGTGGGAATGAATTATTCTTTATAGGACACACAGGACACTCATTAACACTTATTTACATTCAATTTTCCCCAGTAAGGACACATAATACTATAATAAATACCACATTTTGAGCTCACAGTTTTCTAGCAAAGCCTTCACTACTTCAAACAAAAATTAACATCAAATATTTGATCTTTCAAAAAAGCCAACATAAAGTTCCTAATTAGAACACGGACCTAAAAAACAGGAGGGGGTAGCAGAAATAGAAAAAAAATATTTTCTGTTAGAGACAAATTGTTTCCATTTATGAAAGCTGTCTAATTGTCCTGCTAGTTACTGTATTTTTTTATATTTTTACTGTAATTTCAATAACCTTTATTTTAAAGCAAAAAAATTCTGAAATGCCAATTCTGCAGAAATCCTAGGAATACTTGCCTGTTTGTGTCTAAATTCAGTCAATTATACTAAATTGCTGCATTTTAGATTCAAACACACAAAAAATTTACTTTCAACATAAAATAATGCATTCCAAAAAATGTAGTCCTCCCGATTTCCATCTACACAATCAGTGCACTTGCCATACCTGCTCTGATCACGTAAATAGAGCACGGCCAGAATAACCAGAACTGTTCATTCTTGAAATATAACATATTTTATGACTTGATGTGCAAAACCTTATGCTTTCAGCACAGTTTATAATGAAAAATGTGCAAAAAGAGCTAGTCTTGTTAAAAAAAAAAAAAAAGCAATAATAGCTCCCTTGATCCTAGGCTTACAAATCCAGGGATGGATTTAGCCCTCAACATCAGAGTGATTTTTTTCAGGGGTGAAGACAGGTGATGTTTTGAGGAGGTTTGTGTGAAGAGATATGATAGAAATAAGAGTGAATGAGTCTCGCTGACTACTTTGGTAATACCTATAACACATTCATAGAAAAGTCTCTAAGTCTAATGCGTCATCAACAGTATTCTCAACATCTGAAATGATGATCTGACCCCTCAAACAGAGGCCACCCACTCTTGATTAGAGATGTGGAGATGAAACCGAAAGCCTAGTTCATTCATCCTACGGTAAAAGCGCTTTAAATGTCCAAGGAACCTTTCAAATAAAAAGGGAAATTGTTAAGTTTGTTGCCACTGCTGCTATAGCTAATGTTTTCCCTTAGACTGAAAAGATCGGCTGTCAGAGATCAACATCTTCATTCCCTTTATAAACTATTTTCTCTTCTCTTGCCCTGCAACTACAGGAAAATATGGCTTATTTTTAAATGAACTGATCTTTGATAGCTGAGCATATATCTAACATGATTCATACTCAGAGGTGATAGTCACGATCCTGTCATTCTCCATGTGTGCTGGATGCACGGTTTATCTGAAAAGACCGTGGTAAATGCTGCCAGCAAGCACTTTTAAGGTACTGCTGGTTAAGCCTGTCACTTCAGCTCTGTATCCTTGCTTCATGTACCAGTACAACTTTGCAATCTCTGCTCACATTTTGCTCCTAATGTAATGCTTACTCATTTATCAACAGCAGGTTGTTCTATTATGACATAAGAAGGTGACATACAGCAGCAACCTAACTCATTTGTACCCAGAGAACAACACAGTGTCCTAAACTGCATTTTATTTATTATACTCTTCAGGATTGCCTGGTTCCCACTGAAACCCAAAAGGGGAAATCTGTGTCCCTCCTAATTTTAAGGTCTCCAAGATAGTCCTCATTCTGAGATGCCAAAACAATTTTGGATCACAATGTTAACAATAGTTGGAATGGTTCTAGGAGTCCTCGGAGTTTCTAGATACCCACAGTAGGTCCCAAAGTAAGCCAACATTTTATGGGAAAAGTATCAGGCTAAATTTGCCCTCCACAAATTCCCCTCACAGAAATCACCAACCTCAACAGGGCAGTTTTTCTCTGTGATATAAGACCTCTTGGATAATGGGATATGTTCAACAGAGTTTCTAGTAGAGACCCATTCATTGTGTTTATTTAAGAAACTAACATCTTCTCATTGCTAAAGCCATGGACCTTTCATTCCTCCTCTTCTCTAGAACTTCTCTTCCAATGTTTCAAAAAATGTATCCTTGTTTCTGAAGCTCTTTTACCAAATGGCCTCTTTAATATTGTGATGACTGCATGCTCCTCTATGTACACTCCTTTAAAAAATCTTTATAACTATTTTTTTTCCTGAATTTACTTAACTTCAGTTCTTCTGCAGACTTGGTTTGGTGCCCTTTGCTTTTCTGGCAACAAGCTCCTTCCCTCAGAGGGCTTATCCATTTTGATAAAAACTCCTTTTTCTGTCATTCAAAAGTTCCAACCCATTTCCCCACTTTGTCCACCTCTATTGCCAGTTGGGATCACTCTAGTTGAGATCATAGCCTATTCAACCTATGAAAATTCCATGATTTTTTCCACTTTGATGACACTATTTATATTGAACACATCCCCATTCATCTTTCATCTACCTACCAAAATGTTTAATTTTTAGTCCTAACACATACTTCACCTCCTTTGTATAGCTTTCCTTAGTTGAAGGTGATTTATATTCTCTATTTCTCTCACACACTCTTCTACATAACTATTGCACCTACTGTGTCTATCCTTCATTTGCCAAATATCATTTGCTTATAACCTTTTTTTTTTAGCTTTTGGAGAGATAACTGACACAGTAATCTGCACATATTTAAGTTGTAGTAATTGGTAAGTTTTGGCATGTGTATGCACTTATGAAACCATCACCACAATCAAGACAATGAACATATCTATCATCTCTAAAAGTTGCCTCATCCTTTATATAATCAATCTCTCCTTCCCATCCTTCCTGGCCAGTGCACACCTCACCCTTTCCCCAGGAAAGTGATGATCTTATGTTTATCACTATGCACTGTTTTCATTTTCTAGATTTTTATACAAATTACATAATATACTGTACACATTTTTAATCTGGCTCTTTCCACTCAGTGCAATTATTGTGGTATCCATTCACACTGATACACTGTAGCATGTTATCAATGGCCCAATTCCTTGTATTGCTTAGTAACAGTCCACTGTGAGGGTACACCAAAATTTGTTTATCCATTTTCTTGTTGATGGCCATTCACTGTGTTCCCAGCTTCTGCTCTTTCAATTAAAACTGTTATGAATGTTTGTGTACAACTCTTTATAAATATATGCTTCCATCTCTCTTGGGTAAATACTTATGTATGGAAATACAGAAAGGTCGTAAGTAGAAATGTGTTTAATTTTTTTTTTTTTTTTTTTTTTTTGCGGTACGTGGGCCTGGCACTGTTGTGGCCTCTCCCGTTGCAGAGCACAGGCTCCGGACGCGCAGGCGCAGCGGCCGCGGCTCACGGACCCAGCCGCTCCGCGGCACGTGGGATCTTCCCAGACCGGGGCACGAACCCGCGTCCCCTGCATCGGCAGGCAGACTCTCAACCAGTGCGCCACCAGGGAAGCCCTTGACTTGTTAAGAATCTAACAAACTGCATTCCAAAATGGTGGCACCAATTTAGACTCCTACCAGCGGTGCATGAGGATTCCAGTTGTTCCACATTCTCAGTAACACTTGTTATGTCAGGCTTTTAATTGTAGTCATTCTAATAGGCATGTGGCTATTGGGAACAGGTACTATTTCTAGACCTGTGTGAGTATCAGGAACTGTTACCTCTATCTTTTTTAGTTCTTTTACTGGCCTCAGGTAGTTTCGTCGAAAACATTTGCTACTTAGTTCTCAGCTGAATACCTGAGGGATTCGATACCATGTCCTGCAATCTCTAGCCGTTGCTGTCTTCCCAGACACTCAACCCTGTCTCTTCATTACAGAAAATTCACTGGACTCCCCCTGAGTTTCCCCTCCATGCATCAAGACTTGGAAACTCTCAAGGCACTAAGACTGAGGACATTTTAAGGCTCACCTAATTTGTTCTCAAACGTTTATGGTCCATTTTTCTTTGGCGGCTGATGTCCAGTGTCTTGAAAACAGGTGTTGCATATATTTTGTCTGCTTTTTGCTGTTTCAAGTTGGAGGGCAAATCTGGTTCATCAAATGGCATTTGTTTATATTCTTAATTATGGACTTCTGGTATGGTTTATGCTTTAAACTAGCTGTAAACTTCTACCACATGCAGATGATTCTTATATCTTTGTATTCCTCATACTATGAGTATTCTGGCCTTCTAGGCATCTCAGAGCACTTATTAGGAGATGTTTCTATACCCATCTCTTTGTGCCCCTTACTCAGGATTACAGAGTAACTTTAGATATTAAACAAACCTATCAGCCGCTCTACCAATGGAAATAGTTTAATCATGTAGGTATGTTGTTTCTGACTTGAATAAAAAGAAAAAAAAATCAGGTGCCTGTCCTGGCCTTCCTATGTGTCCACAATTGCCTTAGAACAATCTCTTTACGTGGGGCCTGTGCTCTTCCATAGTGACACTGGCCCCTGCAGTGGGTTTCTGTGTTTGAGACCCTGAACAATGGCCATTGGACAGAGGCTGACCTGGAAGGAGGATGTTATCCCAGACCCCTGAGAGCCCCTCTCTGCACAACCATTTTCTTATCCATAAACTGGAATTAATTACAGTAACTCTCTGACATAGTAGTTTTTCTTCAGGTTAAATGAATTAGTATATTTAAGGTATTTAACTGTACCCATAACTAGTACATGATCAATGCAGCTACTACAATTATGTCCTTCCAACCTTATTTCTCAGCTATTGTTAAAAGAGCCTTTCTATTATAAGCTGAAAAATTCTACTTATTAGTTTCTACATTTGAACTACACAAATAGCTTGCCTCTGAAGCAACTCCTCCTATTTCATCTTTCTTCCTGTGTATGTTATATCCTACTCCACTTCAAAATACAACTCAATTCTCATCTCTTCCATGAAAGGAAGCCTTTCCAGTTTACTTTAATACTCCCTGAGTTCTCCTAGAGCAACTAGAGACTATACTAACAGTTAAAGTCATGATCACATAAGGATTCAATGTTATTTCACATGTGATCATCTCTTTTTTTATCCAGTTGATTTAACACGAAGAAAGAGCATAACCTGCTCACCCAGTCAGACAAATTTGAATTTCATCTCTGTCACTTCCTACCTGTATAACCTTTGGTAACCATTTGATTTCCAGAAACTGGATCCTCAGTTTCTCTGCCTTTATTATTAAAATAATGCTGTTGATAAGATAAGTCTCTAGAATGCGTATACAAACATGAACACATCCCTTCTTTGAAATGAATATAGAATTCTTGAGAATGGAAATCATGTCTTGCATTTTTTCTGTATTCTCTATCCCTTACAGCAAATAGTATATATGAAGTAGTACTCTAAAAATTAGTTATGTTTTAAAGAGGGTGCTGGAACACAACATGTTTATCCAGAACTCTTCTAATTGTACAACTCAAACATTTATTGCTCTGTATTCTCATGGTGCACCCTCTCTCACTGTGCTAAGTAATGAAGTCTAGTAATCTCCTTACAATATACTAATCCCCACACACTATAATAATTAAAACAACTTCAAGGGACTTAGAGGTGGAATGTGTATCTAAGTGAAGAAACACTTCTGAAGTGTTTTTAACTTAAAACATCTTTATTATTTGGAAGTTACACTGGCAGATTACCAACAGAAACCCAAATTAATAAGGGTATGAACAAAAAGGTTTTTAAGAAAAGAATGTACTGCAGGCAACAGAAGGCTGAGTGAGTGTTTAACAGCAGTAACTCATTAAGTTAGGAATATTCTGTTTTCATGAGGGCAGATTGACACAATGGGCATTTAGGTTAGGTTTTAAAAGGAACTTTTTAATAACAATATTTTTGAGATTTTAGTTTGAGTAAACACTCAAAAGAAACTGGGGGATTTCTTTATCTAAATATTTTAAAAACATTTTCAAATTGCTGAGTTTAGTGCCAGGCAGATGGTGAAAGAATGTTAGCTATTAAGTCAGGCATGTCTAGGGTTAGAGAACAGAGAGATACTTCAAGGTTCTTTTCACATAGTCATGGCTACATATCAATAAGTTAGTCTGTAGGGGAAAAACAACAATGACAAAAATAATATAAACCTTATCCATAATACAACAGAAGGTATTAAATCTGTTTGGATGCCCAAGTACCGTTTCTATAGAAATCTAATTTTTGAGATAGAAACATTAGCATAAGGTCAATTTTTTGTAGATACACCACCTGTCTCCCAGGGGAAAAGTTCTGGACACTTTTGACTGGAAATAGACACATTTCAGTAGAGTGAGATGGGCAGGTGACTAGGCAGAAACCAAGATGCTGGGACTGTGAGGAAATCTGGGAACTTTAAAGGAACCTGGAAGTGAATGAGAGTCAAAGAGAATGTTGGAGCTGAACCAGATTGGAGGCTAGGGGAGATAAAAACATCATCGGGACAGAGAGAAGACAGAGGGTAAGAGAGAAGAGGAAAGGAGAGGAGAGCCCAGCACAAGTGGATTGTCATAGAAAATTCAGCCTGGAAAATTAAATAAAAGGGTTTATGCTAAGAACTAAGAATAAAACATGAAAGAAACACTAGATAAATACACAGAGGAACACAGTGATTCATACCCACAGAAACCAACAAGTAAGGAAACACAGACAAAGGTTAACTAATGAGGAAGGAAGAAATGTTAAGTATGTACTGAGAATGAAAGAGGCTGCTCTCATGCTTCACATTAAATCTTCTGCTGTGGTGTAGAGAGACCTATAAATTAATGCATTTCAGCAACATGATGGTTTATAGCAACTCCATGGTTTTTCAGATGATACCCTTTTCCTTTCGGAGAGTAAATTATTTTTCTCGTATCTCAATTAAACTTATCCCAAACTGTCTTTCTCATTATCTTTTTGTATAAATGACTATTCATCATTGTGTGGATAGCCACTGATAAAATGCAAATTTACACGCTTATTGCCAAAATTCTTGTAAATATCTTGAATTCACCATATATTCTTACCTCTGTGATAATATCTTCAAAATCAATACATTTCTAATGATTGTGGTTGAAAAATATATTTAGGAAGTAATTACATACTTAGAATAAAACATAAATACTTTAAATGATTAACTTTGTTACTGCTTTATTATCTAGCATCTTTGCAATTCTTTGAATTTGCAAGTATACAGAGAAGTATGGAGACTCCAAAATTTATTGATTAACTTTATTTTACCTGGTTTCATAATGCAAGGTGAAATCATCTATATGACTATCTATTATAATAAATATATATAAGAAGATAACATAAGGTTATGTTTCATTAAAGTCTAAGAATTCCACTACATTGATGCTTCCAATCAGCAACTGTCTCAGGAATTAAAAACTAAAACAAAAAAAAAAATCCTACCTAAAAAATTATATGGCCTCAGTCTAAGAATATCATCATCCTAAATTGATTAAACACTGGTAAATTAATTAAACCAACTATATAGGTTAATTATACACTATTTACATCAACTTGTATAAGATGATCCTTTAAATAAGTTTTAAAGGCTTTAGAATTCTTTTAACATTTACAAGAAAAATACCTGTAATTTGACTACACTAATGCAATTAGGTCCTTTTGCCTTAAATCTGTTTTTACTGCATCTGATTATTATTGTAAAATTATTTTACAAATCAAAAAAGGAAGGCTTAATTGAAATATATTCTTTAAACTTATATATGCATTTCACCTAGACTGACAGTAGCTAGAGAGTTAAAATCTAAGAATTATTCTGTGATTTAAAAAAATGCTATAAACTTTCAATGATTTAAAGAAAATACCTCCTTAAGGGCCCTAGTTCCAAAAACTGCTATGTCAAGGTTCTAAGTATATGGTGTACTATTCTATAATCTAGGATCACATACTTATTTTTCCTATATGTAGCTATTTTAATTTTCCTGTTATTTGTAATATGGGTTATACTTGTGAACTCATATCTTGAATCTTCATTCTTAAATTCTGGAAATCAACATCTCCAGCTTTAACCTGGCTTTCCCTAGAAATTTTAATATTGAACTAATGATCCTCTGGTTTCACTCGTTCTATTTTATCCTCTCAATTATATTTCTATTCCTTGAACTCACCTTGCCTCAGTCTTCACTACAAAATTTTCAACCCAATTCAGATTTGCTCCCTATGTCAACCAGCCCTTTAAGGTTAAAACAACTCTCTGATTATTAATGTCTTGTGCAGCCCCTATTTTAGCATTTACCACATTTGTATACCATCATGATAGAAATATGCAATTATAATCTGTTTACATATCTGTCTCCTTCAATAGATAAACTTTGCCTCAATGAAGTCAGAGTTCTCATTTATTGTTGTACATCTGATTACAGTTATCAGGAGTTTCTTCTCCTTTCCAAGATAGTTTAATTCTAAGCCATCCTCAAAGGAGTGGCTCCTTAACAGGATAATACTAGTGTAGTTCCAGGAATTCCAATTCACACCACATTTCCCAAACTAAACATTTTGGGCATAACCATAACCAAACCAACAAGGAGATTAAAATTCTTAGGAACGTAAGTCATTTTTTTTTCCTATTCTTATAGCATTTAGAAGAGTTTTAGGCACGTTTTAAACAAATAGTCCCTTACTGACTTCCAAGTGTAGGTATACAACTGGTGGTTGGGTTTAGTGAAACAATCTTTGGTACAGCTGGCATCAGAGAATATTCTACCAATGACAAGACATAAGCATTACACTAAGGTCAGGATTCTAGATACTCACAAACAGTACCAAGTAGATCATGGATGCAGCCTTGGAGCTGAGGATTAGAATCCAGGGGACGAAAGATGTAATTGCTGGTTTTCAAAGTGTTCAAGCTGTGAAACACCTATATGTCTTTGTGGTTTTGGTAAAAACCACATCAAATACTATTTTGACCCTCATCATTGTGCCTTATGGTTTATCTCTGTATGCTAGTATATTCATAAAACACCAATCCAAGTCTAAAAGACTCAAAAAAGAAAATCCAAAAAGAATGCAAGTTTTACCAATTGTCAAGAAGCAGCGAAAGGTAATTGTGGAGAATGGGATAAGGGAATGAGTGAGTGAGAGAATTTAGATTTCTATACAACAAACAGTAAACTATCAACAACAACAAAAAAACCTCTTTAGACAAAGTTGCATTTAACATACAGTAGCTGCTTCACAATTTCTTCTCCTTCTATTTCTGTAAGAATTCTAGACTACCTCTAATTTTCCTCCTCTATTTCTGAACTTATTATTTTAGATTATAGATTACTATCTATAATCTAAAATACCCAGTAAACTGTGTTCTTTCTTATGTAACTCAGTCTACCATCTCTGCTACTTTAGACCCCTATCCATTATCCTGATAACCAAAAAGAAGACCTTATTAGCCCAGCAACCCAAGTATGAATTCTTCTTTAGCCAACAACAATTGAAGATAAAAAATTACAACTATTCCTCGAATATTTTGATTGTCACTATACCTTAAATAACTGAATATAAATTTTTTGTATCAAAATAGTCATGTAACTGCAAGGATAGTTTCTGCCATAGACAAGCAATAGTAGGAGCCAAAATTTGAAGAAAAATATTTTAAACCTTAAGAATTTAGGAAATTGTAGCTATTATTTTCCTAAGTGATTTTTAAAAAATCGTCCTAATTCAATTCGTGTTAAGGAATACCTTCATGTAGCTTCTGAAATGCTACTAAGCAAAGTTTGAGAACCATTAGGTTAATAGAGGGTAGTAATTCAGGAAGCAATCACAAGTGCCGATAGCCTCTTGTTGACGTGTGACATCTTAAAAGTGCTTGTCAGCCCCTGACAAACATAAACCATGACAGCAGCACATATGCAGCTCTGAAAGTGAAATAAAGTGCATCCAAATTCAATCCCTTGCCAAAGGGTATGTTCAGCAGAAATGGCTAGACATTTTCAAAAATTTCAAAAGAAATGCTCTCCTTTCCAGAATGTCAAGGCCAACAAAGGAAGCATTCATACTGAATATACTTTCACACCCTATTTTCATTCCCACTTTATTACTTACAAATCCAAAAAGTCAGGTGATATGATGAGGTTCTCAAATGACCATTAACTTAATGGTACTAACCTTCTTTGGGTGGCAAATTTGGGATAAGTAAAGTTGAAGAATTTACAATAATCTAGGCCTCCTTCCCTTATCATCTGGGTGGGCTCAGTAAAGTGACCTAAACTTCCTCTCTCTCAGATATCTCATTGTAAAATAGGAATAATAATAGAAAACACTTCTTGTCACGTTGTGAATTAAACTAGATAATACATGTAAGGTATCTAGAAAAGTTTTAGATAGAAAGCAAATATTTAATCAGTATGAATTATCAATAATATGTAGAAAAACTGGAGATTTATGAACTAAAAGTTGAAGTCCTCTTTATTTCTCTATGCACTGATAGAAGGAACTATTAAATTCTTTGATCAAAAGTAAAAATATAATTTCCCCCATATTTTCATCAGTACAGAAAGAATAATTATAGCAGACAGATGCACAAAGTAAACCAAATCTAAAGCCTAGGAAGTTAAAATGAATACATTCTGAGTCAATTAAGAATGTTGTTCTCTTTCTACAAAAGCTATTCACTCAACTGCCAAATATAATTATTAAGAAATATTTTATTATCTCTATTTAGTACATTAAAAACTAATTTATCACATTTACCTGTCTTTAACAACACGACTAAATTTGGCATCATAAACTAAATATGTCACAAAATACTTCATTAATGATGTATGAGAAAGCACAAATTTAAAGATGATTTTATTTGAATGTGAGTACACAGCCAACCCTAAAAGACACAAAAATTGAAAATAATCATATGCTTCTCTTGAAATACATAAAAATATAATAAATCCAAACACATGAATAAAAATAATCTTGAATTGTGACATATCTGAATAATTTCCTTAGTTTCTTACTCCCTGGGCAAAGACATAAACTGTTTTAGACTCAGTTAAGTGGTGATCTAGTGACCTGAAATATTAACACGCTTATCTAAGCCACTGTTCCTGACATAACTCTAATCCACCATTTTTTAAGAACATAGTCCTTCTTACTTTCATATTCAAATACTGAATATTATAAATTCAATAGACAAAAATCACATGAGGCTATCCTTATATACCACAGAAGAACAAAAGGAATTGTTTCTTGTCACAGATCAAAAGGTAGCAACCACATCTTTGCAGCACCCTGCTGCTTCTGAATTAATATAGTTTATTTATGACTCATTGGACTCTCTTCCTGTCACTGCTCAAGTCACTTCCTACCACTGTTAGGGTTTTGATGTCTTGGCTTTTTTTTCAGACTACTAGAATACTGTTTAGGGTACTGGCACTCTCACTTAAATAAAGGATAAGTTTTAGAAGATTTTTCCAATTGAAATATACAATGCACTGTTTAACTTTTACAAACAAAAGGAGAAATACAAGCATTAAGAACTCATTTTAATTAAATACTTATTTGTCCAAAATGTCATTATCAGATGTAGAAGTGATAAGAGAAATATATATTCATATATTTATAGATTATGCTATTACAATCATTAAATATTAATGGAACATGAGAATTTATTATGCCAGAATGCATAAAATATGTAAATACGTAAAATATCAATCTTTCAATATGAGAACAGAAAAAAGGGAAAGCAAGTTACTAAAGGAAAGCCCTTCTGTTTTGCACTCGGGGGAAATAGGTAAGGTTGAGCTTCCCAAGTCAAAAAACGGGTCAGCCTGAGAAAACATGGCTTACACCTTCTACATCTACAACTTCACCAACGTATGTCTTTCCCACTTCACTACACTCCACATTCCAAGATACTGCAGCTCTTTGTTTTTTACCTTCTGAACCTGGAGCGTAGACCTGATATTGATAGTCTTTCTATCCAATGCAACATTTCTCTACTTGCTTAAAAAAATCAATTTTACAAAAGGAGTCCTTTAATTTCTCATTTTTACATACAGTTTAAAAGTGATTATTATAGTCATTGTGTTTGAATTAATTATAGTAAAATGCAACCAGCTAATCTGACAACAAGTATGTAAATGCTGAGAACATCTGTATAAAAATAAAATCTAACTCAGAGCTGTTGGAGAAATAAATGATTTATTATGTCTAAGCCACTAGAACAGTGCCTGGGACACAGTAAGTGCTAAATAAATATTAACTATTATTATAAACTGACTATGAAATCTGCTCTTATTTTGCATGAAGGAAGGGTGAAAAGAGAAGGTGGATACTGTCGACCTGCAAGAACTCAAGCAAAAGTCTTCAGCCAGAAGGAAAAGAACATAGGATGAGCAAATGGACAAGAGGAAACTTGAAGACTTCACAAGTTGACAGAGTAAATTCACTTTCCTCTTTACATTCACTTAGGATATGACATTACAAGTTGTACATTTTGATTAAGTATCTGCATAGGCAGGCAGTTTTATTTTGCATGATTTATATTTTTGGTAGCTTATCTCTTTCACAGCAGGATTTGAATTTTAAGTCTTTGTTTCTAGGGAATTTATTAATTGTGGTATATGTGATGCTTGGTAAAAACATCACAGCAAAGTACAGTGATGGTTTAGTCACATACTATACTGAGCACTGAGACCATCAATGAGATTGTTACCAATTTCACTTTACTTCATAATTTGTTTTCTAAGTCTCCATCGATCTCTTTTTTTCCCTAGTCTGCCTTTGTAGAACTATTTTTTCCACTAGTGTTTTCCATCTATTTCTTCCCATAGCCTCCATATCAAGCTTCATTACCTATCTTATCTCCCTTGTGATTCTTCAAGATTTCCCTCTCCAATGGAATCTCTCTCCAAACTATAAATAGGCATTGCACTCATTCATTCATCCTATTTCCACTGCTTTCTGTAACTGTCACTTGATAAAAACTAGTGTCCCAAGAGGCCTCCAATGACCTCCTAGTCATCAACCCTAACAGGCTTTTCTTGTAGCACTGGAGAATCTGCCCAACTTCTTTGTTTCAAAACATCTCATCTCCATTGCATTTGTTATCATTGAACTCTCTTGATGGTTCTCTGAACTTTTTAGTTGCTCAATATTATTCTATCACCCCAATTCTGACTCCAACCCCCTTCTTCTCTAATCTCTCCTTTATATATACAACCCAAGTTCACAGCTTCAATTTCCATCTTAGTGTACATTACTGTGATATCTACATCATCAGCCCTGTTAGGCCTGACCTCTAGATGAATTTTTAGTCTCAAATTCCTAACTTCCAAGTGCAACTCTCTCCAGTATACCTTCTCTCCTCCATCTATAATACCATTTTAAGGATTCACTTTGAAGGTGCCCATGTGTACTGGTTTGAGTGCAAGAATTCTATGGATTCAAATATTGCTCTGTCCTTCAGGTTGTGTGATCTTAGGCATGTTACATAAACTTGAAATTTTCCAATCTGTAAAATGAGAATAACAATTCTACCTACCAGAGGGTAGAATATAATACATTAATACATAGTACACAATACATGCAAATTGCTTGACACAGTGAAAGATCATGCTATAAGTATTCAGTAACATTAGATACTAAGATTTTAATTATCAAACTTATCATGTAAGTATAATTAATAAAAGTAAAAATGGCTTGACGCAATTCCTGAAATAAAGTGATTCTCGATAAATGTTAAGCAATATTTATTATTCTGGCAAAACATATCAATCGGTATATCAAACATGGAGGCAGCTATGTTAAAACGAACAGAATACGGAGCTTACAGTCAAGAGAACTGGATGTGAAAACTAGCTGAAATGTAAAGCAATGTGAACAAAGTCACTACATTCTGTGTAAAATAAAAAGCTTTGAAAAACTGAACTCTAAGGATTCTATCATTCAATGGCTCCATGAGTAGGCTATTCAATACATCCAAATATTGACTCCTTATCAATTCCCCCTTCAGATTTTTCCCTACTGTGCTTTCTCTTTCTAGTAAATAAACCACCATCTTCCTAGACACCTAAGCTAGACATTAACAAACTTCCCCATGTCTTCTCCCCCATGTCAGAATATGACATCAACATTTAACCAAGTGCTAAAGGAAAGAACTACGATTCACTTGCAATACCTTTTCTTTAAAACCAGGCACTGGCAAACTTAAAACCTAATAGCAACTCTGAGCTTACTGATCTACTGCTCAAAATGCTGAGTGCTTCCCATGATCTTCAGAATAAATTCCAAATTCCACTGCCCAGCTTTCAAGGTATTCTACCACCTGATCTCAATTTACCCTTTTGCTGTTATTTCCTACAACTTCCCTTCAGGCATACTCTACCCAGCTGAATTGAAATAATCAGTGCTCTCGGCACATTCGTGATCTTTTCTGTCTGGCACACGTTCACATAATCTACTCTGCCCAAATGTGCTTTCTGATGTTTGGATATCTAAATCACACTTCAGTGGACACTGCAGGCTGCCTACTCATAATCCATTCTCCAGTAGCACATGGATTTTCAGTGCAGTATGTCCAAAACTCTCCCCACACAAATGAATACTCAGGGAAAATCAAACCCCATTTCCAACTCCACGGATGAGCCTTGGTTCACTTATGCCAATATGCACATTCCTTCATCCAGGCCATAGGTTAAGAGTAAACATGTATCCTAGGCACTCCAATCAAGGCGGATCTTAGAGTGCTTCCTTGAAGTACTAGGGCAGTATTTCTTCGTCTAGAGATTGTTATGCACAGTTGTGAGTCTCAGAATTTGCTCTTGCCATACTCCTACAAGTCAAGGAAAAGAGCAGAGCTGATACCCAACCTCAGAGAGAAAGAAAGCAGAAGTAGTGAATGGACTGTATTTGAACAACAAATTCCCTGTGTTAAGATACTTTGATTACTTACTTGGAGGCAAAAACACTTTAAATTGATATATATACACATACTTCATGATCAAATTCAAATACAATCTAGAGATGAACATAGTCTCTCCTTTAAAATCCCATCACTTTTTATATGCACTTTAATGGCATTTACATTCAATCAATTTAATGCATTAAGGTATAGTATATTCGTCCTAACTACCTTCCTTAGAACACAAGCCAATCTGTACCAGATCCATGTCTAATTCATCTCGGTATTTTTCACAATGCCTTACACATTGCAAAAATAGGATAACTGTTTAATATTGAAAAGCTGAACAAATGGAAAAAAATCAATTTATGTAATTATCTCCTAGGAGCAATTGTTTTAATAAAATATAAAATGATTATCTAAGTATTCTCTCCAATTGTATTCTCTGCACCATGACTCTTCTTAACCACACGAAATATCCTGGAACTCTATTAATGTATTCTAGATTATTAAAATTGGAAAGCATTGAGAAAAGTATATACTAAATATTAAATTCCTATTAATGTCTTTTGTAGCTTGAATATATGTATTCCATTTTAAATGACTGATTTAAATGTTAAGCTGTAAGAAAAAAACTCCAAATGGTAGATTTTATAAATCCTATAGAATCGTGTTAAAATTAAACATTTTTTAACAATTACATATTGAACATATTGCATCTAAATAAGCAATTCCTAATTATAAATATACCTTTTTGCAGAAACCCTGTATCATGCTTTTTAAAAATTCTAAAATATAGCAGTAACAATATATTAAAACGCTACCTGTCCAATTTTACCTCTTTTGGCTTTTATTATTCCATTTCTTTTTTTCACTATCATTTCATTTTGCATAAGTAACAATTTTCTTAGATACATTTGTAAGTATTCCAGGCACCGTTTTCATTATTCAGTGATAGGAGGACTTTAGTTCTAATTGCTTTGACAGCTTTGCTTTAAATCTTTCATATTCTCATTCATGCTAATCAACCAAGCAAGTCTTTGTCAACCCAGAGCATGGTTGTGGAAGCTTTTATTGAATCAAATGCTTTATTTTTATGAGGGAGAGAAAAAAGATAATCCATTCGATAAGACTTTAATGATTGTACTTTAAATAAACTCCAACCACAAAACGATAATGCTAAAATGATGAGAAATATTGTATATATATGTGTATATATATATTCGTTCACTGAATAATTATATAGATCCTTAAATAGACAAGTTATTAAAGCCATATGTATAAACACTAAACCTACACACTACGTCACATGTGTTTTCTATAAAGGTATTTAGATTGAGTAAAACATGGCTTACTGAGTAAGATATCAGTCTTTCTTTTTAATAATTACAATGTCCTATACATGAAAAGATCATGGTGGTCAGAACTGGTTTTAACAACATACTGCTGGTTATATTCAGGACACTGACAGGGGTGATGAAGATGCATGAGGTACAAGTACAAATAAATGTTTTTATGTTCAGAACACTTCACAAGCTAGTAATGATCTTTTTTTTGAAAAAGGTGAGTTTCTACACATACATAACTGGTAACAAATCATGCATCTCTTTCATTTAAAGTGGCAAGACGCAGGATTGAAAACTTGTCCCCACCAATGACCAGGCAATAACTTATTAGAAATGTGTGAAACCCCACATTTTCCCCACATTTGCGACTGACATTACTGTGGGAAACCTATTCAAAAAGAATAGGAAAACAAATTTAAAACACAGACTAATTAATACTGATTTTTATTCCTCTGAAAAATTGAGCATGGCTCAGAAAGTCAGCATAAACACGGATGATTTGACTTTATGATATTATCCTATCTATAAAGTTTCTAATTATTTTACACTGAAAAACATAAGATGTGGGTGGGATAGGGAGGGTGGGAGGGAAGGAGACGCAAGAGGGAAGAGATATGGGGATGTATGTATACGTATAACTGAGTCACTGTTATAAAGCAGAAACTAACACACCACTGTAAAGCAATTATACTCCAATAAAGATGTTAGAAATAAAATAAAAAAGAAAAATTTAAAAACAATTAAAATTTTTAAAAATTTTTAAAAATTAAATAAACCATAAAGTGTTTGATTTTAAGAATAATAAAGACAACTTGAATATGAAAAATATTTTCCCCTTTATTGGATATTTCTATTTTTCCTGTGTCCCTGAATATTTTAAGCAAAGTTCTAAATAACTTCAAGATCAACAGGTTTGTAATAATTAAATTTTCAGCTAAGAACAAGCGTAGTTCTGATTTTAAAAAAGTATCTAAAATTTCATGGTTTGATCACTATGAACACTTTTCTCTAAAACTGTCGTACAGAGGACAAAGTTATTCATAAGTTTATTTCTAATATCAGTTACTTCCTTCTCCCAAAGGTGAACACATTTTTTTAAGAATCATTCACTGTTTGCCTTGAAATCTACTAGTCCAGCTACTCTAACGTATTTCCCAGTTGATGCTGGGTTAATAGCACTACCTCCAATATGTACTGGAGTCAACTATATTCTTTAATTAGCAATGAAAAAGAAGTAGACAATTTCACCAATGTCAGACTTCCACTATTTTTTAAAGGGCTACCAAAAGGCTTCTCCTCACTAGAACGAAATATGCAAATGTTTATGAAGAAAACTATAATTAGTCTCCATGTCTATATAGTGAAGAGTTTAAGAGCATGGATTCTGGGCCCTACCTCATAGGTTGGCTCCTGCTCTACTACTTTCTGTGTGAACTTGGGTTATTTACTTAACATCTCTAAGCCTCAAAATCCTCATCTGTAAAACAAGCAAATTACCACCGGTCCATTAGGTTACTGTGAGGACTAAATGAGTTAACATGCGTAACATACATACCAGTGGCTGATAAATCCTAAAAATGATATCAGTATTGCCTATTACCTGCTGTTATAAATATTACTGGATTTCTGGACTTCCCTGGTGGCACGGTGGTTAAGAATCTGCCTGCCGGGCCTCCCTGGTGGCTCAGTGGTTGAGAGTCCGCCTGCCGATGCAGGGGACGCAGGTTCGTGACCCGGTCTGGGAGGATCCCACATGCCGCGGAGCGGCTAGGCCCGTGAGCCATGGCCGCTGAGCCTCCGCGTCCAGAGCCTGTGCTCCGCCAACAGGGGAGGCCACAACAGTGAGAGGCCCGCGTATCGCAAAAAGAAAAAAAAAAAGAATCTGCCTGCCAATGCAGGGGACACGGGTTCGAGCCCTGGTCCAGGAAGATTCCACATGCCGCGGAGCAACTAAGCCCATGCACCACAGCTACTGAGCCTGTGCTCTAGAGCCTGCAAGCCACAACTACTGAGCCTACATGCCACAGCTACTGAAGCCTGTGCACCTAGAGCCCATGCTCCCCAATGAAAGAAGCCACTGCAGCGTGAAGCCCATGCACCGCAAGGAAGAACAGCCCCCGCTCGCCACAACTAGAGAAAAACCCACACACAGCAATGATGACCCAATGCAGCCAAACATACATACATACATACATACATAAAATTTTAAAAATATTACTGGATTTCTGAAATAGATGCCACAAGAAACAAAGTTTTTCCAAAATCAAAATACTTTTTACATTCTAAAATATATTTTACTACTCACATCTTTATTAAGGATGTGACCTACTTGTAAAACAAAGCATCCAGAAAAATGACTCCGGAAATCGAAATACAGTATTCCTACACCCTATTGAAAGCAGATGTACAGATGAGTTCGGGTTAGAGGTTCAGCTTGATAGCACAAGGGAAGGTAATAGAGGAAAGAATAGTTTAGCTAAAGCCAGAAGCATGAATTAACAGTGAGGTCACAGGAAATCAAAATAACTGTCCAGTGAGGCTCAAATGAGATAGAGTTTGGGAAAGCAGTTTACAGACTAAAACTTCTCCTGAGGAATGCTGTGGTTGTGCTTGTTACTGCAGGCAGATAGATCCCTTCCTCTGATTCTCTCTGATCAAAATGTCCTTTGCTCCAATGTCAGAAGCAAATCTGTACCAACCCTGCACCATAAAATCTACATTTCCTATAGAATATGCATTCCTATGTGCCTTTTTTTTTTTACTACATTGTCGACCCAAGTATACTAACAATGCAAATGATTTTTACAAAATTATTATTATTTTCTGATTGAATATTTTCAAGAGACTAGTACTGAGTTTTTCAAAGTAAATCCATGGACACTCTGGGCAGTCTAGAAACTACTAGAATTTACAAACACTATTTTTTTTGTTTATGCACACATGCTTATTTGGGGGGAAAAAAGGACCTATTTAATTTCCTCAACTCCCAAAAGGTGCCTATAACTTTAAAAGTTGTTACTAAAATTCACTCTTGAAACAATCTCTTCTAGTAACTTACCTTGCTCAAAATAACTCACATTCTAACCTACATAAGTTCACAATCATATGCAGTACTATTTTTCTTTTAATGAAGTCACATTAGTATACCCAATGGCATGGCCTTTCTGTTTTTCTATATAAATGTGAAAATTACTCTAAGTATTTATGTGTATTGATGTATTCATTTCATTTTCAAACCTGAAATAATTTTGTCATGTAGATTTTTTTAGGACTTTAAGCCTCTTGCTTCCAGTACACTGATTTCGTCAAATACTAGTGATTTTGAGGCATATATTTAATAAAGTTATTTTTTCAGAATAATTTATATTAGCCTCTTAGATGCTTGATCATTGCCAACATTATTTGTACATCTATGGGTACTAGGTGCATATTTTAATAAGCCAGAAATAACCTCTGGTTTGTAAAAGAATTTTTTATAATGGAATACTTTATTTGATATAATAAGCAGCTACATAGATGAGATGAAATAAGTTATTCCATCACACACAAGGTATGCAGTCACTGACAAATTGTCTGATTTTTCTGTGCCTCAATTTTTACAACCCAAAATGGAAATTGAAAACAACCTATCTTATTGATTTGTCTTAAGAATAAAATGAGAGCATGAAGTTGAGCACTTAGCACTGAGTCTTGCACATAAAAGATACTCAATAACTGTTAAGTTTATAAGTTTGTAAACAAAGTTCTAAAAGTAAATAAACAGTAAATAAATCACTAAACCAGTAAATAAATAAACAAACCAAAATACAAGTAGTAGCCTGAAGACAATCAAAAGAAACACTATGGTTTAACTTCATAAACTATTAAGATCATGAAAATGAATGGTTAATCCTATATTAAAAATACTTTTTTAAGGATATCATAGTGTCTTACAAGGGAAGTTATCTGTGTGTTTTTTCAGAGATTAATAGCAGCATTGATGCATTCAGCAAAAGTCAGAGACTGGCCAAAGCAGTGCCACATCTTCAAGTTAAGGAAAACTGATCATCTTCTAGTGTAATATTTTCAAAAGCATGCTCTTCTAATAGATATATCATCATTTGGATAAATAATCATCAACTATTAAGGTATTTTATGAACATTCTCTGGTCACATCAAAATTGGCTAATATTAAAGGTACACTGATTTACCTTAGCCAACGCCAATAACAGTTGAAAGTTAACAGAATTATCAATAGTAAATTAATCTTCCAATCCCCACCTGTCTTTTATTATTTAACTCACAGCTTTTTTGTGCTCTATTCCTTGAACCAAGTAAAAGCTGGTGGACCAAACTTACAACATGATGGTAACTGTTTTTCCAGACAAAATCAGAAGTAATAAGTACTGTAGGACAGATGATTTTCGGAGGAAAAAGATGATGTAAAGATCATATTCTTGGGGCTTCCCTGGTGACGCAGTGGTTGAGAGTCCGCCTGCCGATGCAGGGCACACGGGTTCGTGCCCTGGTCTGGAAAGATCCCACATGCCGCGGAGCGGCTGGGCCCGTGAGCCATGGCCGCTGAGCCTGCGCCTCTGGAGCCTGTGCTCCACAACGGGAGGGGCCACAACAGTGAGAGGCCCACGTAACGCAAAAAAAAAAAGATCATTATTCTTTTCATTTGTTAAATTTAAACATGAGAAAAAGTCTAATGTGAAGAACCTGCCAGTATATATCTTTTACTCTATTTTTTTTCTATTGGATAGTTGAACATACTACTGTTGGGTTGGTGCCTTTCTTACATATTCTGGGTACTTAACCAGTTATATTCCTTGTAAATATTTTCTTCTTCTCTGTGATTTGTCTGTTAACTTATGGTGCCCTATGATGTTCAGATATTCTTAACTTTCATTAAAAATATCAATATTTTCCTCCAAAATTGTCAATTACTTCTTTTAGATTTTTACTTTAAGGGCCTTTGTTCAAGTCATCCTTCTCACTCAAATACTAAGTAAAAAAATAAATAATAAAAATACTGTTCTATACTTCTCTAAGCTTCTCCAAGCTCTGTGTGTTTTTTAAAACATTTTGCAATTTCTAGAAAATATAAACATAAGAAATTCTGAGGCCTAAAATATTTTTCTTTCTATATTTAATTAAAATGTATAAAATAAAAATATAAGACAAAAATTTCAACAAATTCATACACTACCAGGAAATGTGGTGATACAAAAGTGACATGGATAGAAAAAAATTATTCATTCCAGGAAGAATATTTAAAGTTCAGTAGTTAAAAAATAAAGAAAGCCATTCACACAAATAAAAAATTAGTGAATGAATACCTGCTATACATATCTATATATAATATGTATTACATTTATTATATTAATACCTGTTGTGTTCGTGTCTGTTTACCTACTTGCCAGAAAATGAGACTACAACAATGGGAATAAATAAACATGATCTCTGTTCTCAGGAGCAGTCTAAGAAAAATATTATCTAAATAATATCACAAAGAATTGAAAATAACAGCTACCTTGAGTGCTATCAAAGAAAGGTACCTCATGCCATGTGAGATTAAAATAGTATAAAGAAAAGATGTTTGAATTGAGAGATGAAGCTTGGGAAGAAACTGGCTAAAGAAAGCATGAATGAGAGAGCACTCCAGGCAGTATGAGGAACACACACAAATGTCACAGTTACTTCTCATATTCTCTCTTCGTCCTAGTCCACTGAGCTAAGTAAGCAAAAGAACCACCATCATACAGGAATTTGGCTTAGTCTCCTAGGTACTCAAAAGTAAGCCTTGCTCATTTTTCATACATCCAACATCAACACTAGTGTGTGGCACAGAGTGGATGCTCCATAAATATTGAGTGATTTGAAGTAAATTTTCTCAATTCCTGCTATTGCAACATATATGTCCTTTCATTCTGAAAAACTGCACAATAAATACAACAGAGCTTATACCCCAAAATTAGGGCTTTGCAGAAACACTCAAACATCTATGTATTTATATCACAAAGTTCTAAACAAAACCAAAACAATTTTTATAAAAACATCGTATGCCTAAAAAGACATGTAAAATCTCTAATTATAAAAAGAAATAATACAGGAAATACATAAACTTTTTCTTATTTTATAAAAAAGGTGAAAGTAGGGCTTCCCTGGTGGCGCAGTGGTTGGGAGTCCGCCTGCCGATGCAGGGGACGCGGGTTCGTGCCCCGGTCCGGGAAGATCCCACATGCCGCAGAGCAGCTGGGCCCGTGAGCCATGGCCGCTGAGCCTGCGCGTCCGGAGCCTGTGCTCCGCAATGGGAGAGGCCACAACAGTGAGAGGCCCACATACCGCAAAAAAAAAAAAAAAGGTGAAAGCAGTTAGGTGAAAAGGGTATTCCTCTATTGTATTTTGCATTTGCCTGTATTAGTATACTTTGCGTGCAGCTGTAATTACCTGGTAAAGCTGAATATTATGCTGGGGAGAAATCACACATGAACCAAATTCCACATTTTACTAACGTAATTCCCCTATTCATCAATCCTGTAGGAGCTAATTCACATTACAGAAAAATGCATTACAGCAGAACAGACTGTACTTAATTGTCTGGTGCCAACTAGGTATTGCTTGCAACTCAGAGTGCAGCAAAGGAAACTCCCTAGGCGGGTTAGAGTTGTCATGGAAGGTTTCATGGAGCCAGGCCTGTAATGACTGCTGAGATTTGCATAAACAGAAAGGATTAAATGCATATGCTGCATATGTGAGAGTGTTCTAAGTTACATGACCTTAACAAAGTGGAAGATCTATGTTTGGATTAGTAAAGTGTGGCGAGTTTACAGAGGGCTTCAAAAGCCAGGCAGAGAAGTTCACATTCATTGAATAATAAAAGAGAAATAAAATGTAGTTTTGGAAGGAGAAAGTGCTATGAGAAAACAACCATTTGGAGGCTGTAAGGAAAATATTTATTGCTCTATGCTATGTAAAGTACAAGATCATCAATAAAACATGACAGCCCACTTGTCAGACCTGTTTGAGTATATACTGAATCACCTTTGCATAAGCTGAATACAAATCCTTTAATGTGCTAAACTGAAAGCATACATGGCCAACACTGTCTAAATGAAGTTGACCTGCAGTGGGCAACCATACTTTCATAATTCAATTTTACATATGAGTCATCCTTAAATTAATAAGCGTAGTAACTTGGCATATTAACCATTGTCGTGAATTATTTTTTGATTGCTCATGAGGGAAATGACATTTAATTGACATGACTGAAAAACACACATTTCTACTCTGCGGATTTACTTATCATACAGTCATCTATTATACTATGGCTCTTCCACTAGAATTAAAACACTTAGAAGACATAGCCTCTGTCGTTCACTTTTTGAAGTTATTCAGTGGCCTAGTATTGTCTCTTGTACAAAGTGCATGCTTAATAAATGATTACAAAACGTATAAGGAACAGATGAATGACGATCTATGCCTACAAATATGAATAATGCTAAAGTATATCTGGCCAAAGGAAAAAAATGTATGCACAAACTTATCATGTAAACTAGAAAGGGCTTGTTACCATATTATCCGTCACCCTCTGTGATGGTTAAATGGTATGTGAAATTCTGGCTTAGCTATGGTGCCCAAATGTTTGGTCAGACACTAACCTAGATGTTGCTGTGAAAAGTATTTTGTAAACATGATTAATGTCTATAATCATTTGACATTAAGTAAAGCAGATCACCTTCAATAATGTGGGTGGATCTCACTGAATCAGTTGAAGGCCTAAAAGCAAAAACTGAAATTTCCTGGAGATGAAGGAATGCTGCCTCAAACTGTAACACAGAAATCCTGCCTGATTTTCCAGCCTGCTGGCTGGCCCTACAGATTTCAGATTTGCCAGCCACCAGAATCACACAAACTAATTCCTTAAAATGAATCTTCTTGTAGACAGGTGATATGGATATATACACAGTTGGCTCTGTTTTTCTGAAGAGCACTAACTGATGCACGTGTTCCCCTCACAAAAAAAAAAAAAACTAAAAAACACCTGCATTATTAGGAAAAAATTTTATAAGACAAATCCCATTATAGAAAAACACATTGCTATATACATGTATATGTCTGTACATATACATATTTAACAAAGATTGATCCAAGTTTTGACTTAATGTCAAACAATGTCAAAAAAATTTTAATTCACTGATATTGGTACAAGCACTTAAACCGGTTTTGGTCGGGGGTGTAAATTGCATTACTTTTATTATGTTGAAGAAGAAAAGAAGATTGTAATCATAGCAGGCCCCCATCTTTTCATGGCCATAGTCTAAATCAGAGGCAACCATCACTTTTGGTCCCTAAGGAGTCCTAGGTCTGACTGAGAGCTGAGGAGTCCTAGGGCTACGCTTACACAACGCAAACGATCCACATGGTGCCTAAAATTCACCTTTTTCTCCTAACAGTTACATTATAAAACACCTAAACTGTAAGCATACATCATATGTACTCTTGAGACAGTTTTAAGGCAACTTTACTTTTAGATGGATTAAACCATAGTATTTTTTTTTTCGTATTAGTCATCCATTTTATATACATCACTGTATACATGGTCAATCCCAATCACCCAATTCATCACACCACCACACCCAACCCCCGCCACTTTCCCCCATTGGTGTCCATTCGTTTTATCTCTACTTCTGTGTCTCAACTTCTGTGCTGCAAACTGGTTCATCGGTTCCATTTTCTAGGTTCCACATATATGCGTTAATACACGATATTTTTCTCTTTCTGACTTACTTCACTCTGTGTGACAGTCTCTAGATCCATCCACGTCTCTACAACTGACCCAAGTTTGTTCCTTTATATGGCTGAGTAATATTCCATTGTATATATGTACCACATCTTCTTTATCCATTTGTCTGTCGATGGGCATTTAGGTTGCTTCCATATGACCTGGCTATTGTAAATAACGCTGCAATGAACATTGAGGTGCATGTGTCTTTTTGAATCATGGTTTTCTCAAGGTATATGCCCAGTAGTGGGATTGATGGGTCATATGGTAGTTCTATTTTTAGTGTTTTAAGGAACCTCCATACTGTTCTCCATAGTAGCTGTATCAATGTACATTCCTTCCAACAGTGCAACAGAGTCCCCTTTTCTCCACACCCTCTCCAGCATTTCTTGTTTGTAGATTTTCTGATGATGCCCATTCTAACTGGTGTGAGGTGATACCTCATTGTAGTTTTGATTTGCATTCCTCCAATAATTAGTGATGTTGAGCAGCTTTTCATGTGCCTCTTGGCCATCTGTATGTCTTCTTTGGAAAAATGTCTATTTAGGTCTTTTGCCCATTTTTGTATTGGGTTGTTTGCTTTTTTAATATTGAGCTACATGAGCTGTTGATATATTTTGGAGATTAATCCTTTGTCCGATGATTCATTTGCAATTTTTTTTTCCCATTCTGAGGGTTGTCTTTTCGTCTTGTTTACTGTTTCCTTTGCTGTGCAAAAGCTTTGAAATTTCATTGGGTCCCATTTGTTTATTTTTGTTTTTATTTCCATTACTGTAGGAGGTGGATCAAAAAATTTCTTGCTGTGATTTATGTCAAAGAGTGTTCTTCCTATGTTTTCCTCTGAGAGTTTTATAATGCCCAGTCATACATTTAGGTCTCTAATCCATTTTGAGTTTATTTTTGTGTATGGTGTTAGGGAGTATTCTAATTTCATTCTTTTACATGTAGCTGTCCAGTTTTCCCAGCACCACTTATTGAAGAGACTGTCCTTTCTCCATTGTATATCCTTGCCTCCTTTGTCACCAGAAATTAGATGACCACAGGTGCATGGGTTTATTTCTGGGCTTTCTGCCCTGTTCCATTGATCTATCTTTCTGTTTTTGTGCCAGTACCATATTGTCTTCATTGCTGTAGCTTTATAGTATAGTCTTAAGTCAGGGAGTCTGATTCCTCCAGCTCTGTTTTTTTCCCTCAAGACTGCTTTGGCTATTCAGGGTGTTTTGTGTCTCCATACAAATTTTAAGATTTTTTGTTCTAATTCTGTAAAAAGGCCATTGGTAATTTCATATGGATTGCATTAAATATGTAGATTGCTTTGGGTAGCATGGTCATTTTCAAAATATTGATTCTTCCAACTCAAGAACATGGTATATCTCATCATCTGTTGGTATCATGTTTAATTTCTTTCATCAGTGTCTTACAGTTTTCTGCATACAGGTCTTTTGCCTCCTTAAGTAGGTTTATTCCTGGGTATTTTATTCTTTTTGTTGCAATGGTAAATGGGAGGGTTTCCTTAATTTCTCTTTCAGATTTTTCATCATTAGTGTATAGGAATGCAAGAGATTTCTGTCCATTAACTTTGTATCTTGCAACTTTATCAAATTCATTGTTTAGCTCTAATAGTTTTCTGCTGGCATTTTTAGGATTCTCTATGTATAGTATCATGTCATCTGCAAACAGTGACAGCTTTACTTCTTCTTTTCCAACTTGTATTCCTTTTATTTCTTTTTCTCTGATTGCCATGGCTAGGACTTCCAAAACTATGTTGAATAACAGTGGTGAGAGTGGACATCCTTGTCTTGTTCCTGATCTTAGAGGAAATGCTTTCAGTTTTTCACCATTGAGAATGATATTTGCTGTGTGTTTCTCATATATGGCCTTTATTATGTTGAGGGAGGTTCGCTCTATGCCCACTTTCTGGAGAGTTTTTATCATAAAATAAAAATTGTGTGGAATTTTGTAAAAAGCTTTTTCTGCGTCTGTTGAGATGACCAGATGGTTTTTATCCTTCAATTTGTTAATATGGTGTATCACATTGATTGATTTGTGTATACTGAAGAATCCTTGCATCCCTGGGATAAACCCTACTTGATCAGATGTATGATCCTTTTAATGTGCTGTTGGATTCTGTTTGCTAGCATTTTGTTAAGGATTTTTGCATCTAAATTCATCAGTGATATTGGCCTGCCATTTTTGTTTTTGTAGTATCTTTGTCTGGTTTTGGTATCAGGGTGATGGTGGCCTCATAGAATGAGTTTTGGAGTGTTCCTTCCTCTGCAATTTTTTGGAAGAGTTTGAGAAGGATGGGTGTTAACTCTTCTCTAAATGTTTGATAGAATTCGCCTGTGAAGGCATCTGGTCCTGCACTTTTGTTTGTTGGAAGATTTTTAAACACAGTTTCAATTTCATTACTTGTGATTGGTCTGTTCATATTTTCTGTTTCTTCCTGGTTCAGTCTTGGAAGGTTACACCTTTCTAAGAATTTGTCCATTTCTTCCAGGTTGTCCATTTTATTGGCACAGAGTTGCTTGTAGTAGTCTCTTAGGATGCTTTGTATTTCTGCCGTGTCTGTTGTAACTTCTCTTTTTTCATTTCTAATATTATTGATTTGAGTCCTCTCCCTCTTTTTCTTGGTGAGTCTGGCTAATGGTTTATCAACTTTGTTTATCTTCTCAAAAACCAGCTTTTAGTTTTATTGATCTTTGTTATTGTTTTCTTTGTTTCTATTTCACTTATTTCTGCTCTGATCTTTATGATTTCTTTCCTTCTGCTAACTCTGGGTTTTGTTTGTTCTTCTTTCTCTAATTCCTTTAGGTGTAAGGTTAGATTGTTTATTTGAGATTTTTCTGGCTTCCTGGGGTCAGCTTGTATAGCTATAAACTTTGCTCTTAAAACTGCTTTTGCTGCATCCCACAGGTTTTGGATCGTTTTGTTTTCATTATCATTTGTCTCTGGATATTTTTTCATTTCCTCTTTGATTTCTTCAGTGATCTCTTGGTTATTTAGTAACGTATTGTTTAGCCTCCATGTGTTTGTGTTTCTTTCCCTGTAATTGATTTCTAATCTCATAGCATTGTCGTCAGAAAAGATACTTGATATGATTTCAATTTTCTTAAATGTACTGAGGCTTGATCTGTGACCCAAGATGTGATCTATCCTGGAGAATGTTCTGTGCACACTTGGAATAAAGTGTAATCTGCTGTTTTTGGATGGAATGTCCTATAAATATCAATTAAATCTATCTGGCCTATTTTGTCATTTAAAGCTTGTGTTTCCTTATTAATTTTGTTTGGATGATCTGTCCATTGGTGTAAGTGAGGTGTTAAAGTCCCCCACTATTGTTGTGTTACTGTCAATTTCCTCTTTTATAGCTGTTAGCAGTTGCCTTATGTATTGAGGAGCTACTATGTTGGGTGCATATATATTTATAATTGTTATATCTTCTTCTCGGATTGATCCCTTGATCATTACGTAGTGTCCTTCCTTGTCTCTTGTAACATTCTTTATTTTAAAGTCTATTTTATCTGATATGAGTATTGCTACTCCAGCTTTCTTCTGATTTCCATTTGCATGGAATATCTTTTCCCATCCCCTCACTTTCAGTCTGTATGTGTCCCTACGTCTGAAGTGGGTCTCTTGTAGACAGCATATATATGGGTCTTGCTTTTGTATCCATTCAGCGATCCTGTGTCTTTTGGTTGGAGCATTTAATCCACTCACATTTAAGGTAATTATCAATATGTATGCTCCTATGACCATTTTCTTAATTGTCTTGGGTTTGTTTTTGTAGGTCCTTTTCTTCTCTGTGTTTCCCACTTAGAGAAGTTCCTTTATCATTTGTTGCAGAACTGGTTTCGTGGTGCTGAATTCTCTTAGCTTTTGCTTGTCTATAAAGCGTTTGATTTCTCCATCGAATCTGAACGAGATCCTTGCCGGGTAGAGTAATCTTGGTTGTAGGTTCTTCCCTTTCATCACTTTAAGTATATCATGCCACTCCCTTCTGGCTTGTAGTTTCTGCTGAGAAATCAGCTGTTAGCCTTATGGGAGTTCCTTTCCATGTTATTTGTCATTTTTCCCTTGCTGCTTTCAATAATTTTTCTTTGTCTTTAATTTTTGCCAATTTGATTACTATGTGTCTCGGTGTGTTTCTTCTTGGGTTTATCCTGTATGGGACTCTCTGTGCTTCCTGGATTTGGGTGGCTATTTCCTTTCCCATGTTAGGGAAGTTTTAGACTATAATGTCTTCAAATATTTTCTTGGGTCCTTTCTCTCTCTCTCCTCCTTCTGGAACCCCTATAATGCGAATGTTGTTGTGTTTAATGTTGTCCCAGAGGTCTCTTAGGCTGTCTTCATTTCTTTTCATTCTTTTTTCTTTATTCTGTTCCACAGCACTGAATTCCACCATTCTCTCTTCCAGGTCACTTATCCATTCTTCTGCCTCAGTTATTCTGCTATTGACTCCTTCTAGTTTAGTTTTCATTTCAGTTACTGTATTGTTCATCTCTGTTTATTTGTTCTTTAATTCTTCTAGGTCTTTCTTAAACATTTCTTTCATCTTCTCGATCTTTGCCTCCATTCTTTCTCCGAGGTCCTGGATCATCTTCACTATCATTACTCTGAATTCTTTTTCTGGAAGACTGCCTATCTCCATTTCATTTAGTTGTTTCTCTGGGGTTTTACCTTGTTCCTTCATCTGGTACATAGCCTTATGCCTTTTCATCTTGTCTATCTTTCTGTGAATGTGGTTTTTGTTCCACAGGCTGCAAGGTTGTACTTCTTCTTACTTCTGCTGTCTGCCCTCTGGTTTGGATCCTGGTTCTTCATTTAATAGATTTCTATATTGGTCAAGTTACTTAACTTCTCTGTGCTTCAGTTTCTTGACCTGGTCCGATATGCTGAAGAACAGCAGGATCTGGCACTCTTGTCCATAAGCACTTTTCAGCGAGCGCTGAAGGTAAATAATAATAGTGAGTAGGCAAATAGCTGCAACCGAACCATAGTTTTTACAGGAGTGTTTCATCTCTAGTATTATTAGAAAATGACCAGCAATTGGGAGATTGGGATTGACATATATACACTAATATGTATAAAATGGATAACTTATAAGAACCTGCTGTATAAAAAAAAATAAAATTTTAAAATTTTAAAAAAAGAAAATGACTAGCAATTTTTAATCTCTAAAATTAATGATGATATTATTTGGCATAATTCTAAATACTTAGTAAAAAAAGTATTAGTTTTCCAAACTGAGTTTAGTTAAGATGGTTTTAGAAAACTTTTGCTTTATTCATTTTTTAGCACTTTTTAAAATTCCTTCTTCTACATCTAAGTTATTCTGACTCCATATTTTTCTCTGAGTTATATAACTAGCTTTGCCAAGGGGTAAAAATCACTAAAATATATAGCTTTTCTTTTTATGTTTCATAATTGAAACATTCCTGCTGGCAATAGGTACAAGAAAAAAATCAAAACAGGAAAGAGAAACAGCATGATGTACAGGATAGATAGTAGTTATACTTCAAAAATGTGAAAAGCAGAATTATAAAGTGAAAATATCCCCCAGGAAAGGGCCCCACAACCATTTTCTATGGTTCATGCACTTGAAATACAGGGAATTTCTGACCAAAAGGAAAACTGTGGTACCTAAACTATTCTTGCACTGTCCCAATAAGGGAAGATATAGTCAGGTACACAATTTACCTACATCATGTAAAAGTGATCAGTAAGTCAATATCACACCAGTGGCAGGATGACTTCCATGTAAACAAAAGTTTTTCTATGATGACATTATCACTTATTGCCACACTGAACATTCAGAGCAATGAAATGTGTGATCGCAAGTTCCAGAAGCCTTAGAAAATGAATATGGAGTGAATGTTCAGGATGCTTGTTTGAGGACATGACAAACCAGACAGTCCTTTGGCCCCCAATCTCCATATCAGCCTATGCTACTTTCCTTAAACCTTACTATCCCCTAACGCCCATGGTATGTATGCCATAGTTCCTCCATTCCTTTCATTTTTTTCAAGACTTTTGGCCATTTTAGATTACTTGGTTCCAAGTTAAGAACACATGTTCAGTCCATGAAAAAGCCATGGAGGGCAGTATTCAAAGTGAGCCTAGATGTGGTTAGCACTGGGAACAGTTCACACAAGATGTACAATATTCAAGTCACTCTTAAGCAGTATTCATTCATTTATCAATTACTGAGCATCTTCACATCACAGAGTTAGATGAGCTGTTTGAAAAAGAGAATAAAGCACAGAACACCTGCCCTCATTAAGTTCACAATCCAGTGGGCATGAAGCACAAACAAGCAGTGAATTATGATACTTTAAAGGGAGATTTGATAATGATATATACACAGGCTGTTACTGACACTCAGAATAGGCTTCTTACATAGGGTTGAGGTAAGCATCCTTGAATTTTACATTTGAATTGAGCCTTGAAGGACCCACTGGAATAAACCAAATGATGGAAGGTTAGTCATTCCAAGTGAATGATGCAGCATCTGCAATGTCAGGCTCTATGATCAGCAGAAACAAAAACAACAAAGTATTTTGCACAGTTTTGCAAGAGAGGATTTTGGCAAGAGTCTAGTACCCTGGATAGCTCCCTTGCCTCAAAGGTGACTGGACAGACTGAGGTCTAGCAGATTGGAAGGGGGGCTGGAGGATCTCCAGAACTTCAAATTCACCAATCTATCCTATATTCAAATTAAAACTCTTTGGCTTTTAAGATACATCATCGAATCATTTCCTGCGTTAGACTTCTGGGGCTACATTTTGTGTGTCATCATCCAGTGAACCTGATGCTCCTCAGAAATATCCCGGGAGGCAATTCCTTCCTACTCTTCACTAGATAGTTAATGCTATACTGTCTTTATCCCTTCAGTGTTTTGAGCAGCACTTGGACCTGGCACCGTCACGATTTCCCCCTGGAATGCTTCATATTATACTCTCCCTCTGATCAACTTAGACCCTCCCACTGCAGGGCCCTTGATTCTTTCAAAAGGTTGACTGGTGTTGTTGAAGAAGATATCTCCCAATACCACCATATTTACCTCTTGAGGTACACTGCAGGAACTATCCCTCAAAGTTAATTTTAACCATAATGTTGCTATAAGTTTATACGTTTGCTGTGTACAAATCTGTAATGATTTTTTGATGGCCCTGTTTAGTAATCTATACTTTATGTTTAAAATTACTGCTATAAGAGGTACGCTCTAACTTTTAAGTAACTCACTTATTAGTGAATATGTTTAGTTTTCTTGGGTCTGTTTGCACATGAATATAGTATTAAAAATTGAAAACAAAGTCAAATAACTATTCTTGAGCTATCTGCCCAGTAGGTAACATTCCTTTGAAAGTTTAGGAATCCTGGTGTACAGACCCATTGGTTTTGTTATCAATAAGATATTTTGAAACTTTACCTGAAGTAAGTTACTCTTAGTCTGCATTTCTAATACTGAATTTGAGTTTTATTTAGAGGTATGGTTTAGAGGTATGTTTTTCCTTTTCTTAACCTTCTCATCTGATGTCTTTTCCCTTTCAAGCTTTTCCTGGATGTCCTAAAGAATACTGTATCTTAGAAAAGAGTACTCATGAAACACATTTCATATATTCTGGCTTAAGGACTTAATGTTCTGGTAATCTGTCTACCTATAAATAACAAAAAACAATCAAACAAAAATACTTGAGGAAGAATTGCCTAGAATGTCAAAGCCTACATCTGCATTTATTTGTGTCATGTTTTTACACTTGTTTTGATTTTATTTGTAATCCTTACATAGGTTTGTGATATATCATTTGCTGCTACTGCCAAAACCAAACAAAAAAGCCAAATATACAACAATAACAACTCACTAACAGAATCACAGTATTTAACTTTGCAGGAAAGAGTTCATTGCAGTGAACAGGTACACAAGAAATATGACATGCCAGTCTGAATTTGGTTGATGAGGAAGGTGTATCATTAAGACTCCCAGAAAAGTTGAACTAAGGTAGTATACCTGGATTAACAAACACGTCCTGAACAAAGGAATACCTCTAGGTTTCATTAACAAATGGGGAAAATCAGAGAAGGCATCACACAGTCTGAAGTATGTTTCTTCAGCTGTTTGACTTTCCAAACATGTCATATTCAAATAAGGTTACACAAGAGAATGGAGAAGAGCCAGATCATCTTGAAATAAACAAGTGACTTAGAATAAGAGAACAGGCAAACACTAAAGAATCAAACCAGACATGGAATAATCTGTATTCCGTTCACGTGGATTAAGCTGTTAAGGAGCCACAGGAACCATAGGAGGTACACTCTTCTTGAAACAGACTGACTTATTCATAATAAGCATTTACAAAACGTCTGCTGTCAATGATGATGAATGAGGTAGCTCTATAGTGGGACACAGCCAGATAAGGGAAGATAACATGTAGCAAAATGAGGCAGTCTGGTGATGGTCAGAACCTGGAACTAGACTTGCCCTGTAGTATGAAAAGCACTTTACAACCCCAGCTGAAAGTACTTCCAGAAAGTCCAACCAACCTGTGTATCTGGGGGTGGGGCAATATGCCGTAAGTGTCTGGCGTCATGGAGGGCCAAGAGTGGGCCCTGGAAATGAAGCACACCTCTAAGAGCTGGAAATGACAGCCAGGAAAGTAATTACTAGGGCAGCCGGGGGGGAATCTGCTGGCAGATGAAAAGGGCGCAGGAAGTGCGGTGGTTTAGAAGCATGATCCAAGTCCTTAAAGAAATAAAGAAGGCTCTGTCAGAAGAAAAGAAAGGCCTTGCTCAAATGCTATGAGAAATGGTGATATCGAGTAAGTTATCAAGAGGCAGGAGAAAACATTAGGTGAGAAATCAGTTTCGGTTATTAGAGGCATTACTGTAAATACATTATAACATTAGAGCTGGACAGCAAGGGTGGCTTGATGTTAAGTCCCAACGTGTTGGGCGAGAAGTCAGTCAATCTTCCTCTACACAGAAGGATTGGTCCTAAATCAGGGGCATGGCTAAGGTTCCAGTTAATGATTAAACGATTCCAGCAACAGAGAACAGGTTCTGACAAAATCTACAAAACCTCTCACCTAAGAGACACACTCAGTGAAACACCAATTTTTTTCCTTTTGATATTAGGCATCTACTTTTATTCATGTTATTGACTGATTTAAACACATTATGAACTATATAACTTTGTCCGTTAGTCTAGCAGAGGGCTTCAGAATAACCAAATTTAACTGTCCGTGGACTTCTACAGAATTAGAATACTTAAATATTTTTAAATATGCCCTTTGCTTCAAACATTTGAACATTGACTAAACCCACATTTAAATAAATAAGTTGAAGATTAAAAGCCAAAAGAAACTAAACTGATGTGATCATGTAATTTTTTTTTTCTCATGGGAGACAGTTGAATTAACAGACTGCACCTAAGGTCAACTTTGCTTGAGCAAGGTTCTCAAAGCTTTGTGTGATCTTTTCCAGAAGATAAGCTGCATATCTCCAAATATGAAGAATATCTAATACCTTAATATTCTCTGCATAAAGGCACTCATTCTTTTTTTGTGGGGGGGGGCGCGGTACGCGGGCCTCTCACTGTTGTGGCCTCTCCCGTTGCGGAGCACAGGCTCCGGACGCGCAGGCTCAGCGGCCATGGCTCATGGGCCCAGCCGCTCCGCGGCATGTGGGATCTTCCCGGACCGGGGCACGAACCCGTGTCCCCTGCATCGGCAGGGGGACTCTCAACCACTGCGCCACCAGGGAAGCCCAGCACTCATTCTTAAAATTATACTTGGTTACATCTTAAATTTCCACTAATAAGTTGGGAGATTCTGACCAGCTGGGGTAAAAGAATTGTGATTGAGTGGCACTGAGGGTAAAAAATATCAGTACTGAAAAGAACAATAAGAAGACGGGAGCATCACCCTTACAAGTCCTCCATCACTTCTTCCAATCACCCAAAAAGCAACAACAGCACTGCTGAAGATAGTGGCAACACGGTGAATACTGCACAGATATTGCTGGGCCCTGAGTCAAATCAGGAATAAGAAGAAAATACACTCCTTCACGTTTTCTGTCCACTGGTTTCATAATTTCTTCATCATTGTAAAAAAGAAAAAAATCAATGTTTGGTGTCGGTAGCTTTGGCAGAGCACAGAACAGAGTGTCAGTTTCCTCATCTCTAAAATACACACAAAACTTTATAATGTTAAGAGAATTGCATGGCATAACATATATAAAGTGCTTAACATGGAAGACATGTTCAGCACATTACAGCCATTGCTGCTGTTGTTAATAAACATCTCATAATTTGCAAAATATAAAGGAAAACAACGCCCGTGTTTACATATATTCTAGGACTCCCTTTATTTTAAAATACTTTTTAAAGTGTCAGTCTTTGGAAAAACATAAAATACCCTTAGAACGAAGGCAGACAGTTATTCAACCGATATTTATTTATGTGCTGGCCACCGTTAAATCCTGATGATTCTGAACCAATCACACAAATACACATAAAATTAAACTGCAATGAGTACCACAAGGTAGAAGAACATGGAACTAAAACAATATATAATAGGGCAACTAATGTAGCAAAGGAGGCCAAGGAAGGTTTCCTTAGAGAAGGGATGATTGAGCTCATATCTGAAAGGCAGGGGTTGGGGGAGTGGAGGGGGGAGGGAGGATGAAGTGAGGGACAAGGATACTAAGAGAGAAACAGGATTTGAACACATTATCTTTAATCTTGAAGGATGTACAGATGTGGTCTAAAATTTATTTTAGTAGTAAGAACATCTGAGAGAACATTCCACACTGGTGAAGCTATTGTTGAGCAGCTAAAATAACTGTAGTCTTACCCAGAGAAGATGATTATAAATGCCAAGACGAAAAATATCACATGAGTCAACAAAACTAAACAAAGAACGGTCAACCTTTGTACACTGTGCATATTTTTTGCCTTATAAATGACTACCAATAAGGTCAGTCTGAGGTCATTACTGTCCAGTTAAATTCCACACTTATGTATTGCTTCCCCAATCAACAACAAACATGTGCACAGGAATTAGAAAGTCGTTTTTGTTTTTGTTTTTAATTAAGATGTAATTCTTCTGATGGAGAATGTAATGTTTTCTAGGTCTAAATAGTTAAAGCTTAGTTATCTCTACCAGTTGAGGAAAGTATTTAGATACAAAATAGGTAGAAAACACAGTCTTCAAGTTTCACTATAAGATATTCGAGGTCAGTGGTTCTCAAACTTTAGAGTGTGTGAGAATCATGTCGGGGACCCCAGCGCAGAGTTTCTGGTTCAGTCATCCAGTGGAATTGCATTTTAACGAGTTCACTGGTGCTACCGCTCACGGAACCGCATTTTGAGAACTACTGCCCTAGGTTAAGAATTTGCCATTAGGTAACAAAAATGTTTCCTTATAAATGACGTTTAGATTTTATTTAAGATCAGAACACAGTTACAGTGTTCAAATATTTTAATAAGTTTAATTAAAATTTCAAAATTGTTAGTACAGTGTAAATAACACAAAACAAAAAAGTACATTTTAAGTTAATCTAAATATAGGGCCAGGAATTTGGCCAAACAACAAACTTTATCTGTCAAAGACCTAAGCAGAAATGATTTTTTTTTATTGTAATACCACAGATCCTAGTAAACATTTTCAACCACCACTTTTTTTTTTTTTGCCATTTTGTTTAGCCCACATATGAAAACAGCTTAAAATGAAATACAGTCATTTTAAAGTGAGAACTGATAGCAATATGCTGGTACTGTATCAACTGCAGCTTAGATTGGTCAGCTTTACAGTTTTATAGTTAGTTTAAGCTATATATTGAAGTATGTTTCTTTCGTTAGTGTCTTTCATCAATCTCATCTTTTCTCACTGCTTCTCCCACCGCAGACTTCATGTTTTATTGTTAACTGACACTCTCGCATAGTGAAGATAATATTGCTGATAGAAGCATACGTCCTCAATATAAAGCAAATAGATTTTGTCACTATCCAGTAAGGAAATCACACAGAAGCTGTCAGTCATATAGTAGGAGAGATTATCAAAGTGATACACCTGTGACATATAGTCCAAAACCAAACTCAAAAGAGACCAATTAACAGATACACTGGTCTGTACTTTGACTACATTGGAAATCATCCCATTCCTGCATGAATATGAAATAGGTGATTTAATAGGATTTTCACTTCTGTAATAACTCCTATCTATTCACTGTTGACAAAATATATATGCAAATCTTTTAATTCAACTAATCTGAAAGTAATTCTACTCTGTTATTTATTGAAAGTGATATCTAATATTTGTACTATTTCCTTATTGTCACCATAACATACTTCTCAGGTGTCATATTGAATAGACAGGCCCAATGTCAATTCCGATCTTTCCCCTTGTGGTCTTAAAATGGGGAAATGCATTTTAAACAGTTTTGTGTTTACTTTTATATATATATATATAAACAAATATATATACAAAAAGCAAATAACTAAGTTCAAAATGCTCAGAGACAGAGCATGCTCTTATTAGTAATACAATCTATTTACTAGAAGACAATTAAAACATCTTTAAAACTGTCACTACAATTCTAAAATTGTTCCCCATAGGCCCTATATCATAGCTATATATTCATGGAAAATAATGTAAAGATAGATTAACTATTATGCAGATGCATTCTAATAACTTTAAAATAAAAATATTATAGAAAGTATATTAATGAGTTACACATTTTATATGAATAAAATATTAAGCATTCAATGACTGCTCACTATGAATACAGTCGTTCTTTTACATACCTCATACTCTTTCCTTTAGAGCAAATCTAAGGAGAATTGGCTAAGGATGTAACTCAAACACCTCACTTCATGTACATGCCACCTTGTTATTAATACGAAATGCAATACTTTAGTGTGATGTGATATATTTAAATATTTAGAGTAATTATTCTTTATAAATGCATATAAAGCACATTTTTCATTAAAAGGCAAGATAAACTCAAAAATTTGTCTTCTTAGGTACAGAAATATTGACAATTCCAAGAATGCAGCATACAGAATGTTGTTCATCAAAAAAAAGACTCACCTGCACTTTGCACAACAAATTCAACCACTTTGCAATATCAAAATCTATTTCAAAACAAACTTTCAAAACAAAACTGTCTTAAATCTTATGTTCTTTTCTACAATTCCAGGAGACTTACATCTTATACCTTATATTCTCATCCACAAGCCACTAATCCTATTTATCCTTTAAGATCAAAACCAAGCAAGTCTTACCTACGCCGGAAGTCTTTTCAGACAAAATCCAGTATGAAATGTTATTGTCATGCTCTGAACTCCTGCAGTCTTCATTAGACATGCAACCTCTTATTGTCAAGGTTTGCTAACTTGGTTCAACCATGAGCATCAGATTTGCCCCAACTGGAGAGTAAGCTCCTGAAGGGCAGGAAGCAAGGAAGTCCTATGTACCTAGATAGTATCTTGCACATGACAGGCCCTTTATTATGAACACTATGTGATAAAATGCAATAAGGAGTTCAATATCTATAAAATGTAATATTTTTTCATTTTCTACTTCACAAGTTTGATATAAATTAACATTCTACAGTAAAAAATTCATTATTAAAATAATAAACAGTTGCTGATTCTCTAATGGTGTCAAAGAAGTATTCATAAATGTGACTTTTAATGACTGCAATAATATAATTCATCAAGCACATTTTAAAATTCCCCATTACTTCTACATTCCAGTGATTCAGGAAAGTGAAGGTAACAGCCCTCAGAGTGCGGCGCTCAGTTCAAGTTTTAATGTGATATATAAAAACTGCACATGCTCCAATGCTAAAAATGTATTTTAAACCAACATGAATCTAACCAAATCAAAATAACAAATCCTTAACACTGCTTTGTCTTCCAAATAAACAGGACTGTTAAAGGAAAGCTACTTTTGCACTGGAAAAAAACAACAGTTGGCATGTTTTGATCAAAATAAGGAGCTCCTTAATTAATACCAAATGAAGACAAATCACTCTGACAATAAGTTGGTCAGTCTACTTCTCTTTCTTCTCCGTGAAATTACTGAACCGGCGGTTGCAATATGGAATTTCAATGCTTTAAAAACACTGTACTTGGCAGGTGCTTAAAGACATCCCAATTTAAAATAATAAGGACACTGTCCTACTATCTCCGTCACAACCCCGTCATCGGTTCCATGAAAACACAGGTTGCTACTTCTAAGAACAAACATAAAGTTGCTAAAGCATAGTTGGCAGACACTGTCCTAAGGCATTTCCAAGCTTCAAGTCATGTCTTTGGAATTTTTGCCTGTCATAAAGCAAAAAGAAACCGAAACAAATTAATTATGTTGTAGACTAGATTAATAGTATTTTAGGTCTTTTCTTAATAGCTAGTTGTAATTCTCATCAGTAATAATCGATATAAACTCACTAGGTGTCTGCTTCTCTTTCTTCCCCAAGGCTTTCAATAAAACCATCTTTATGGTAAAATGTGTGCGCATTATTTTTAATAGCCTTTCTTAGGGGTAGAAATGGAGGATATGCGTTACATATCACTGTGAAGGTATCCAACTGTAAAGATATTAGAAATGAAAGCTGTTGAAACCAAGTAGGTACTTTCTACCTGTAGGTGTTGTTACTGGTGGCCTGAAGAGGTAGGAGGAGTGTAGAATAAGTACATACAAACATTAAAGGGCAAGAGATAGGTAACTTCTAAGAAGCATTTTTTTTCTACCTGTAAAATGACAAGTGATTTTCTGACTTCCTTCACCTCATATTCAATGCCCCACGATGGGGAGGGGAAATGGAAAGCAGAATTGCTTCTAATTCTGAGAAAGAAAAGGGGAGACATGGGAGAGAGGAACAGAGAGAGAGAGAGGAGGAGAGAGGGCGAGAGAGAAGCTCAGGAACCACGGAAGGAAACCCGCAGAAATTTCACAACTCTGCCATAAATAGCCTTTCTTCTCACTCTGGATACCTCGTCCTCTACATCAGCAAGGCTCAGCCTCCACGCGCAGGGCAGCACCATTCACAAATCCCTCCGTCACCCCATCTCGCACACCTGCCCCTGATAGCACTGCTTGTACGAGTCCTGGGACACATGCCAAAAAGTGGCGGGAGGCGGAGCAAGGGGACACCTGCGGTTTCAGATCGGGACTGATTTCCTTTCCCGGGGAACCAACGCTTTGATTAGTCAGGAGCGCGAACGCACACACACACACACACACACACAGACACCCCTCCCTGGAGCCCTTGACACGCCACCACAAAGCAATTTGTTCACGCTAAGTCGCTGCTGTTCCTGCCGCCGCTGGGGAGCGTCTGACCCCCAACCCAGGAAGCCAGCGCCGGAGAACGAGCGGGTGGAGGAGAGAGGACGTCCAGGCTCGGGCACTGCGGCTCCCCGCCCCCTCCTTCCTCTTCCCCCTCCCACGCCCCCGCCCCCGCCCGCGCGCCCGCAGCCCCCGGCGTCAGCGCTGCCCGGCCGCCCCTACCTGCGGGACGCGAGCGGCGAGGGAGGGGAGCGGCCACCAGCCTGCGCCAACTCTTGCCTTCTCGGCCGGCCGCGCTCCGCATCGCCCCGGAGTGGCGGCCGCGGCCGCGGGGAGCCGAGCGCTCAAGAGCGCGGAGGAAAAGGCCACGCAGCACGCGGGGAGTCGCGCGCCGGCGGAGAAGCGAGCCCGTCCGCCTCCCTCCCTCCCCGCCCGCGAGGCCAGGTCTCCGCGCCGCGCACGCCGGGCCCACGGCCGGCGCCCCTGGCCTGCGCGCGGGCTGCTCCGGGGCGGCCCGGTCACAGCTCGGCCAGCCGCCGGGCGGTCCTCCCGCGTCCGCCTGAGGCCAGCGCCAGTGTCGCGGCGACGCGAAGCGCGACCCTCCGGGCGCGGGGGCACCGGGGGCGTTACTACCTGGAGGGCTCCGCGGCGCTTGTTAGGCTTCTCCCGGGCACGCGGGGATTTCTGTCTTCGGAGCACGGGGGTTGTCCTTCCTGGCCCCCCTCCTCTGCCCTCCCTCCCTTGCCTTGGCCGTTGGGCTCCTTCTCTCCACTCCCAGTTGAACAGAGTCGAGCTGCGTTATTTAATAATCCTCCTGCTGCTCTGCCTGAGCCACCGCTTCCCAGGCAGTCATGTTGTGGAGAGAGGGAGAGAGCGAGAGGCGGATTGGCAGTCGGTCGGCGACTGTTCGTGGTGAGAGAGGGAAGAGCGGAGCAAGAGGAGGGCAGGGGAGGGACGTGGGGAGGCGCTTCCAAGTGTGTGAGTGCGCGGAGTGCGACTGAGTGGGGGACAACGGAGCCACCTCCCGGCTAGGCCGCGCTCCCAGACTGTAAGGAGGGCGGTGGCGAGCGCAGCTTTTATAGGAGCGGAGCGGGGGAGGAGTTAAACTGGGGCGGAGGGAGGGGTTAAACTGGGGCGGGGCGTGGATGGCTCCGAGGACGGCGCTCGGCCAACTGAGGCCGCGGGTTGCCACGCACGCATACTCTTGCTTTTAACGCGCGCACACCCACTGCTGGCCCGTTGCTGAGTTTTCATTTTAGGGGAAGCCGCATCCTGTCGTGCTGACTTGCCTTTGCACTCAGCCCATCCTCATGAGTGCGTCGAGTCCAAGTGCATTGGCAGGTCAAAAGTGTTAGAGAGGGAGAATCTGAAGCTCTGCGAAGGGGCCCCGGTAATGCTGAAAATGCACTGTATCTTTTCTCTCCAAACCACCGATGCTATTTTCTTTCTCTTCCACCTCTCAGGGAGAAAACCGTGAGGCGTCCTCCTCTTTTCCTTCTCACCCAGGCTATTCACATCCTGACACATCTCTTACCTCAAAGGCAAGAAACCTGGCTTCCTTCCTCTTAACAGATGACACCTCCCAACAAATATTTACAGCACTCAGTTCTTCTGTAGGATAATGGAAGCATTGGGACTGTGGCCTGGAGTGGAACTTGTGTTCCTGCACATAAGGTCCTCAACAACACAGGGATTACAAACAGAACCAGTTACCATTTTGACATCATTTGACTGATGGCCCTCTAGAGATATTTTGCCAGTTTAGTGGTGGAGAAGACTTCTGATGCACGGTGCTGTTGCTTACCTAGTTTATTTTCCCTTGGTCCTTCCTCCTATTGCACTGCCTCATTTCCGTTTAGATTTGCCCTGGGTCCTGAACTCTCCCATTCATCCCCTTCTTTATCTCCACTCCTGTATATTTATGTCTTTAGCAGGCAATAAAGCAGATGGAGTGCATTTAACTCTGTGTGTGTGTGTTGGAAACATTTTTTAACCAATTTTGGTGGCTTGTAGGACCATTTCTAGATAGAAAATACATCCCCAGTGCTAAGTTTGGGCACCTGACATTACCTCCCTTACCCTCTAAATAGCCTCCTGCCCAGATTGTAGGGTCTTTGTGATCTGATGCACTACTGTATTGGCAAACAGCTTCCAGGAATCAAGCAATCTATGCTTCTTTCAAGTTTGTGTGTGTGTGTGTGTGTGTATGTGTGTGTGCGTTCTAAATAATCTGGTCATAGTCTGACTTCTGAAATGTAAATATATTGAGTGTAAAGGCAAGGTGTACTTTTTGAATGAGTATTAGGGGTCGATGTGGATTTTGGTATGGGGACAACCCTGCTTTGGGGTGACAACTGTGGAAAACTTTTTTTTCATAAACGTGACAAAAGGAAATTAGAACATCTAGGAGGCTAGGGCTGGCAACTCAGTTATTGTGTCTTCTCTCTTTATTAGTAGCTATATCCACTGCTATGTCCTCAGGCTTTTGGTGTATGCCAGCTCGTAATATGTTCTCCATATATTTTACCTTTACCGTCAATTTTCTTTTGCCCTAATTCTTCCATGTCTCATACAAAGAGTTTAGAATCCATTAAAAGTGGCTTAAGTATATAATCAAAAAAGGGCAGCAAAGTTGGGACCAGTGGACAAATATATCAATAACATAAAAATACAGGACATGATAGCTCCCTTGATCAAGCATTGTTAAATGGATATACTAACAAAGGTTGTTGAGATTCAATGTGTGTAGGCCCTGTGAAAAAGCTATTACCATTTCTTCAGTTTTGTAGATCAGGAAAGTCAGGTTTGGGGAGGATAGGTAGTTAACATTAGGTCTCGTACAAATTAAGTGGTGCAGGGTTTCCCTGGTGGCGCAGTGGTTGGGAGTCCGCCTGCCGATGCAGGGGACGCGGGTTCGTGCCCCGGTCCGGGAGGATCCCACATGCCGTTGAGCGGCCGGGCCCGTGGGCCATGGCTGTTGAGCCTGCGCGTCCGGAGCCTGTGCTACGCAACAGGAGAGGCCACAACAGTGAGAGGCCCGTATACCGGTAAAAAAAAAAAAAAATGCAAAGAACAAATTAAGTGGTGCACCTGGAATTCAACCGAAGCCTGCCTTACACTACTGTCCATACTCCCTCCCATTCAGACCACCTGGCTTAGTTGAGAGTCTTAACAGTTTCTTTATAGCTTTCAATAATTATGGAGTAAGCTGATCTACAACCCCTCAGCATTTTCCTTCTACTTCCCTCTTTTCTCTAATGCAAGAACGGTTTACAAAACTGTCCACCATTTTAGGGTTAAGTAAGGATTTAAAAAGCCCTTACTACTTGGATTTATAGATGAAAAAAGTCAGGAAACTCTTCCCTGAAGTCCTTACTAAAGGAATCCTGCTATCACTGCAAAATGAAATTTTGTTAGAAGACATATTCCTGATCTGAACTTTGAACCTAGCAAATAAATATGTAGTTTATTTAAGAGCTATAAATAGGCATTTAAGAAAAAAGTTTTTCACCTTTAAGGAGGATGCTCAATCATATTGGCAAGTTTTTGGTGTTTTTATTGTCCCAGTTCTCTATTTAATTGTCACCAATAATGGTAATTTAATAATGACTCTATATTACACAGTTCAGAATTATACATTGGACCAGATATTTCAAGGGCACTTTTGGTAACCACAACTGATTGTAATTTTCACACTCAATTGCATTCATAATTAGTGAGAACCATGAAAATCTGTCAATTGCCTTTATTCATTAAGGTATTAAGTAAAGCCAACATTCCTTCCTTAATTTTATAACAATTTTGCTTGCCAAATAAAGGCCAGAATTCATACACACTGGACCAATAAGCCATATGAGAATATATAACCTAAAATACACTTTTGAAAAGTTGATTCATTTTAACTATTTCATATTTTTGGTTGAAAAAAAATCTGTACCAGAAACCCCATTTATAAATTATAATGAACAACATTTCAGAAGTTAAGTAAATGAATTATTCTCTTTTAAGATTGCTTAACGTTTCAAGTAGAATTTCCCACTTTGCTACATTTTCCTGATACAATTTGTGTTGTGATAGGAAAACAGAAAGTTAATGACTCTTTCCAGTTTGTTCATTTTCATCTCTTACGCTTGCTGCTGTTTGGTTCCAAGTGCATTTAACTGGCAACTTCAATGAAGATTTGGCATTGTACCATTTGATGAAAGCAGAAAAATTAGGTTGCCAATTACATATGTGCCCCTTATGTGCACTGAATTCCCACTGAACTGACGAGCCAAATTAGAAATTTTCAGTAGTGGTACCTAAAAAGTAAAATGAGTGCCTAGGGAAATAAGGGAGATAATTTTTCATTCCAACCCCTACTACTATCATAATAAAAGTCATAAGATGTTTTAGAAAATGAATTGACTTTAAAACATTTGCAAAACAATGTTTGTAGATGAAGTATCAGAAAAAAAATTTTAAGTTGCATTTTTTCTGTCCTAGTTATTTTATCATCCCTTGATTTAATTCATATTCTATCATGATTATCCAGTCAATATGAAGAAAGTTAAATGAAGACCACTTCTCCCTTTGCTTTATCCTAATAGTATAAAAGAAATGAAAAAAATTTTTTTTGAATATGGTATTAACATTTTGGATTTTTTCCATATTACTTAAAGGTAAAATATATTTTTGTGACAACTGTTGTAAAATTAAGGTGGCATTATGGGTACCTTATAGCAACAGGAGCCTCGAATGGAGATTGAGGCTGAAATTTGCACTGGATTCAAGATCAAGGACGGGTAAGAAAGTGAGGGACAGGAGAGAGGAGAAAAGAGAGGTAAAAAACTCTCTTAACTGGGGCAACCTGTCAGGTAGACAGAGCACTAGCAGAAAAAAATTAAGACAGAATTATTTTTCAGAAATCTGGTAATGACTCCTACACTTGGTAAATTGTCCTTTTGCAGCAGAAATTCTGCCCGGTGACAGAACAGCAGGATCCATCATTGCCCTTGCTCTGTGGAGGAAACTAAAAGGGCAAGCAGGTCAACTGCCCAGGATTTCAGAGAGGAATCCTCTCCAGAAGCTAAGCCCAGATGACTGGGTCAAAATACTCACTGCATGAGCTGTCTTTGATCTGGGAACTACACAGACACCAAGGATTCGTCCCATGGAGCAGATGCGGTAGCAAGACTATTAAGGTGAAAGCATGTCACTGTCCTTGTCACTGGGCTACCATATCCCAGGTTTAGAAATCGATCTAATTCTAAGCCCATGGGCTGAAGGGGTGGAAAGCAGAGGATGTGGAGAGGCGTCACTTACCCAGTAACTGAGGAAATCCTTAATTTCCAGAGGAGAATATCCAGTTTAGAGGGCTGAAAAAAGTTGAGGTGGCAGAAGGAGGGGAGAACTAATGTCAACACTGATGTTCTCTGAATTTATGTCTCTCTATTACTTAAGGGAGATAAACTGTATTTAAAATAATGTTTATCAACATAAAACCAAAGGAGTCTTTATAAGCAGATTCACCAGTAGCAACTTTTCCGTGTATATAATTTCCTTATCTTTGTTTCTATTTCCAGATGTGATCAATGAGGTCTTACAGAAAATGATCTCAGGATTTCTCATCTTCATATGAGGTAATTTTCATGTTTGAATACTTGTTTTGTTCTGACTGCAATATTTAAAAAAAATATTTAACCCAGTTAATGGTTCATTTGTTGATGTCTATGAGTTACATCTATCAAAGTGATTTTTTTCACTGGACATGTGAGTTCTTCTATCATGATTGTCCCTAGGCATCTATGCATTTGTAGGCATTTCATTAAAATAAATAGAACTTGACACATTTTTTAGAGAGATCATCAGTTAAATCGTCTCTAAAAATAGTATACTGATAAAATCTGAAACTGTAACAATAAATCATATAAATAGATCTAATTATAACAATAGAAGAACTATAACAAAATTGTAATAGTACTATTTAGATATATAGTAAAAATAGACAATGCTAATAAAATAATCTCAACCATATTAAACCGTTACTTAAGCAGGTTGGAAACTGGTCTTGACATCTGTCAATTTCTGTACTGGCAGTTTCACAAATGAGATGTCTTTTTAACAAAACATCACAGCAGGAGATACAGACATGTGAATTGTAATTAAAATGTGAAAAATGCATTTCCTAGCCTTTGTCACTTATATAAAGCTTCTCTTATGTTGTGAAATTCTACCCTTAGGAAGTTACACAAAGTGGAAATAATGTTTATTTTGCCAAATCTATACACTAGTGACCATAATTTTAACTTAAGTAATGAATGCATGTGCTATCATAAATTTAATTGTGGTTTCCTTATGTCTTGTTCACACAGTAATGAGATCAATTATTTTTTAATCATCCAAATGTAGAAGATGAAGAGGAGTAATTTGTATATTTCTATTCAGTCTAGATCTGCTAAGGACTAATATTATTGCTTTATATTTACTCAGCATTATATTCTGTATATAAAATTACATTGAATTTTATTCACTTTCTGGGAAAAAATAAACCTAAATGAGTGCTTAATTCTGTAATGAAAAAGTTGCCGAAATATTATATAATAGTTTTCCTGGTTTCATAGCATTTACATAAAATACAAACCAAAATATGCAACGTAGGAGATGTAACTATGGTTAATGCTACATATTGCTATATATTGAACAAGTGCTCAAGAAATCAGTGGTAGCATAAATCAAGTTAACAACATAGTTTAAACTTAAAATAACACATTAGCACTCAAATAGATCTTAGTTTTTATTTTCACTCTCCATAACATCTTGAATATTTTCTAGAAATTTAAAGTTAGCATGTGTTCTTGACATTTGTCATTATGGGACTTATATATCCAAACACATTCACATCCCTGACTTACCTTTGGTGCAGTGATGCTTTTCTTTGTACTGTTATCACTTACAAGTTTCCTTCAAATGTTAACATTTTAACAAACAAAATGGGTATTGAGATAGGAGTGAGTCATTAAACTAGTATGTAATTATATGTTTCAAATACAAAATATTCCATCTCATTTTTATGTACTTCTTACGGTACGACATTGAAACTGTTGTGATGGAGTGTTAAGGATTATGTCCCTTCCTCTTAAACCTGAGCAGACTTTTGTGACTGCCACCCCTAGAATATGGTGCAAGCGATGTTATGTAATTTCCTAGCCTAGGTCATAAAATTGCCATTTACTTTATCCTTGTTCCCAGGGACTGTTGCTCATAGAAGCTAATCACCTGCTGTACAGAAGCCATGCAAACTGTGGAAAGGCCCACATGGAGAGGAACTGATGCCTTATAACCCTCAGCACCAACTGACAGACTCCACATAAAACCAGCACCAATTTGCCAGCCATGTAAGTGAGCCATTTTGGTAATAGATCTCCAGCTCCATATCTATCTACTCCAGCCAGCCGTGTGGAGCAGAAACAAGCTGTATTAATTTTGATTGCTGCATACCAAATTACTGCAAACATAGTGGCTTCAAATAAGTAGCAATTTATTAGGTCACAGTTTTGCAGGCCAAAATTCTGGCAAGGTGTGGCTAGTTCTCTGCTTATTATCACAAGTCTGAAATCAAGGTGTTAGCCAGACTGAGCTCTCATCTAGGGGCTCTGCGGCACAAATCAGCTTCCCAGCTCTTTCTGGTTATTGACAGAATTCAGTTTCTTGCAGTTATACAGCTGAGATCTCTTTTTCTTTTACGTGTGCCTCCCTCCATCTTCAAGCCAGCAACAGCAGCTTATATCCTCATGCTTCAAATCTTTAACTTCTTCTGCCGACCAGAGGAAACACTCCCACTAGACTATAAGCCAATGGTGGGCCCATGACTTTATTTGCTTATCATATCAGGGCCTAGTAGAAGCAAAATAATGTGTCCTCAAGTGACACAAGGGGTGGTGCATATGACTGACATTTTATTCTCTTTATCATTTCCTGAAAATTATATGTCATGGTGAAGCTGTATTGTTCATTATTCCTTCAGGAGCCTTTGTTTTCCTCCATACCATTCTCAATCTTTCGTATGTTATCTTTCTTCTGACTTGACTTTAAAAATGAAGGTTGCAGGCTTCACCGTAGCCACTCAACCAAGTACTGTTCAGTCATATGAAGCAGTGTGGTGAGCTCTGATGCAACACCACAGCAGGTTGTCTTAGTCGGTTCAGCTGTTGTAATAAAATACAATAGACTAGGTGGCTTATAAACAACAGGAATTTATTGCTCATAGTTCTGGAGACTGGGAAGTCCAAGATCAAGGGACCAGTATAGTCATGTTCTGGTGAGAGGTCTCTTCCTGATTCATAATCAGTGCCTTCTAACTGTATCCTCCCATGATGGAAGCAGCAAGGGATTTCTGTGGAGTCTCCTTTATAAGAACACTAATTTCATTCATGAGGATGGACCCTCATGACCTAAGCACCTCCAAAACCCCAACTCCTAGTACTATTACATTGGGCATTAGGACTTCAACATGTGAATTTTGGGAGAACACAAATGTTCAGACCATAGCAAAGGTCAAGACTGTGGAAGATACAAGAAACCTCAGAATAAACTCAGCTGTCCCCAAGAGCTTTAACTGATGTTGGGAATGAGATAAAGTACTTTGTATCACCATATTTACCTTTTGGACTCATTAATAAATATTTATTAGTTAATTAGTTTTCTCCTTATAATGTTTTCTCCGTATACTGTAGCATGTTTACGGGTGGAAGTTCCAGCCAATAGAATGTTACATCTCTGAAATATAACATGAGATTTTGGTCATCAGATGTTTATGGTACAAGGTTGAATCATAGGAAGCAATACTGAACAATAATCTGAAAGGATAAAAATAAAAGAGGAGAGAAAAGCAAAACTCGTCATGAAATAACTCCACAAGTAGTCCTGAATGGAGAGAATTCCTACATAAATAAATTACAATCATTTATGTAGTCATGCATCAACAAGTGATATATTCATTTTTTTTCTAGAAAACCAAGATAAAAGTGACAGGCTGAGAGTCAGTTTAGGCATGTATTCACTAACGGGATACATGAGAATAATTTGAAAATCTAGATTTACCGTGCTAATTTCTCACCAATCTTGTGTTCTTTAGTATCTATAAAACATCTTTACTTAGAATCATAGGAAAGTAAATGTGAAGGGATTTTAGTCATTCAGCAGATTTGTATTGCAGATGTTAAACAAACTAAATATTAGGGATACCAAAACTGAGGGGAAATTCTTGCAATTGAGATAGTCATAGAAACAAATAATTAGAATACAATGTACTGTGGAACAAAAAGGGTATAAAAGCAGTTACTCCTTGCTTTCAAGGAAGTAACAGTCCAACAGGAGACATATTACAGCAAATGATTACAATAGTTAATTCTCAGTCCTCATTTTACTTTGGTAGATTTTGAATTGGGTGACTTTGTACTGTGTTGATGTAGCTAAAACTGGAATTGTATTTCCCAGAATTCCCTTCCTGATATGGTTCTGCACTAAGGTTGGCCAAAAGAGAAGTCTTCATGAGATTTGGAAGGGAGAAATGAGGCAGCAGCTATGTTATGTGCTAAAGAACAGTGTAGGGAACCAGGTGGTCTTTTAGCTCATGCTCCTTGATCTGGTAGCTCACCTTGTTTAGTTTGGGGCGGCAGCTGCATCTGCAGCTCCCTCAACTCCTGCCAGATCTCCTTTACCCTCTCAGAGTGTGTGGTACAAGTTCATGGGAGGTCCACTGTAAAGGTTCTTTCTGCATATCGCTATCTGCATATCCCTTGTAATGTTGAAACTGGAGGTAGCAAGAGACAGATGTAGGCAGAGATGGTCTTTTAGGGGTACACTTTATACAGTTTGTCTTAGCTGATGTGGGTAGAGATTGTCTTTTGGAAATCCAGTTTATCCCAAGGATTCCAGTCTGTCCCAGCTGACCACCAGTCCACACAGCTTTTCTTCCCAAGTGCCATTTCTCAGTGACTTTAAGTCCACCATTAGAGCAGTGGCAACAGACTTCCATAGACTTCTGCCCAACTCCCACAGTTGCATAAGGTCTGAACCCTATAATAAATTCCTTATCCCATATCACTCGTATTGGTTCTGCCTTTCTGTTGGGACTCACACTTACATGAATATATTTTGTAGAAAACAACCAAAGGAGTACTGAGGACTAGATGTAGAAGGTCAGGAAAGAGAAGAGTCAAAGTGACTAAATCTTAAATTAACATGATAATTTTAGCCATTTCCTTCCATTTGAAACATTTCTTCCATTTGGCTTCTGGGACGCCACAGTCCCCTCTTTTTATTCAACTCACTTCGATGACCTCTGCATTTGGAATGTTCCAAGACACAAGACTTAAACTTTTGTTTTCTTTTTATACTCATTTCTTTGGTGAGCTCACTTAGGCTCAGAGTTTTAGTACCATCTGAATGCTTGTGACACCCACGTTTGTATCTCTAGCCCTGAACTCCTAACCCATGTCTGACTTTCAGCTTGACATCTCTGCTCGTTTATAGAAGCATCTCAAGCTTAAAAATATACAAAGCCTCTGAATTCTTCGGAAAACCTGTTCTGTATGCAGTCTTCCCCATCATGGTCAATAGCAACTTCTATTCATGCAGTTGTTTGTGTTGAAGACCTTCAGGTCATTCCTAGTTTCTCTTTTTCTCTTACAATGCGCATCTAACATGTCAGCAAATCCTGCTGACTTTATGTTCACATTATATAGAGTATTCCAACCACTTCTCAAAACGTTCACTGTGTAACCCAGTTTAAGGCACCATCATCTTTCACCTAGGTAACTGTGATAGCCTTCTTCTTTTTTTTTTTAATTAATTAATTTATTTATTTTTGCTGTGTTGGGTCTTCGTTTCTGTGCGAGGGCTTTCTCTAGTTGTGGCAAGTGGGGGCCACTCTTCATCGCGGTGTGCGGGCCTCTCACTTTCGCGGCCTCTCTTGTTGCAGAGCACAAGCTCCAGATGCGCCGGCTCAGTAGTTGTGGCTCACAGGCCTAGTTGCTCCGTGGCATGTGGGATCTTCCCAGACCAGAGCTCGAACCCGTGTCCCCTGCATTGGCAGGTGGATTCTCAACCACTGCGCCACCAGGGAAGCCCTGTGATAGCCTTCTGATCTCTACCTTACCTTTGTCCCTCATATTCTCAAAACAGTGGGCAGAACTGACATGTTAAAATCTAGGTCAGATCACGCCACTGTTCTGCTCAAAATCCTACAATGGCATCCCATCTCACAGAGAGTAAAAGTTGTTAAAATGGCCTATAGGCCCTGCATATCATAATCTCCCTCACCATGACCCCGTACCACCACCACTATTTGCTGTTGCACTTCTCTCTGTGGATTCTCTTCCTGGATTCATGCAGGAGAACTTCCTTACTTTCTTTCGGACTTTGCTCAAATGTCACTTCATTGACGCCTTCTCTACCATTGTATCTAAAATAGTTATTCCACTCCACACACATGCTCACATCCATTTCTGAGCCCCCTTGCCAGCTTTATTTTTCCTTAGCATTTACCTCTAAAACAATGCATATTGTATGTACTTATTTTTGCTTATTGTCTGTTTTCCCCACTAAAATAAAAGATAATGAGGACAGGGGTGTTTCTGTTTCCCCACTCCCCATGCCTCCCATCCCCCCGTACCTAGAGAGGTACATTGTTTATAGTGACCCTTAATAAATATTTGTTAAATGAAGAATAAGTCATAGAATAAAAGCATGATAGAAACACATACAAGAAGTAAAACAGGAGACAGAGAGGGTTTCAACACTACCCTCACTCACTATTCTGAAAAACAAAAACAGATACTTGTCATTTTATAAAAACTTTTAAAAGATTTTGTATGGGATGTTTTCTAATTAATCTCAGTATTTATGAGGCATGGGATAATTGAGAAATGTGTCTTCACAGTAATTCTAAAAGCAGATGGCATTCGTTCATTTATTCATTCAGTCCACAAATGTTTATTGAGTGCCTACTATGTGCCAGCAGCTAATACAAAGGTGAATAATGAAATATTCACAAACTTTAATTAAACATTGGCAATATGCTAAGCAGAGTACTAAACCATGGATAGAGAGAAATAAAAGTTATAGTCCAAAGAGCTGAGAATATATTAGGAAAGACAAATAAATAAATAAACAATTACAAAACTGTGTGACAGGGCTACAGTAGGTGCAAAATAGGAGGTTTTGTATTATATAACATAGGTATAAATAATCCAAATTTAAAGGGTGGTTTTCAGGGAAGGATTCCTATCAAATGTTAACATCTGGCCTGAGTTCTAAAAAATATATCTTGCTTAACTACATAAACTTTGTTAGGCAAATGGTGGCAAAATAATTATTCCATTCTTTGTGTTTAATAAATATTTGCTAATTTTCTAGTATTCAAATAACCTTTCATTTGGGAGTATTATTTTAATAAACATTAAATGTATGAAACTATCTTTACACATTTTATTTTTTATTTTTATTACTAATTTAAAATAAGATTGAGCACTCAGAAGTCTTAAATGTTTTCCCAGATTCATATGGACATTATGGAAAATATTTATGCCACCTATATATTTCAGAGTCTCTGCTCATGGAAATAACACAGTGGATATATATATATATATATTCCTTTCCTGAGAACCATAAAAATAAAAACTTACAGTTCTATCATTTCTTTTTAATCTTGAGACTTGACAGGTGAAAGAAAACACATAATTTTCTAGTCAATTTCTAACTTATTTACTTTTGTATTTAGTTGACATCAAAACACTAATTTTTTGGTTTTGAAATCGTATGTTCAAGTAAAATGCCTAAATAAAGAAGATAATGGACTGTCTTGCAGAAGCAGTGTATGTTGGAAAAGTTAAATTATATGTTTGGTCCACACCCTGGGGCTACTACTTAGGGGAGATACCAATTAGAAGCGGACAATCAGCAAATTTAAACTGAATCATGATTCTTCCTGAACTCAAGTAGTTACGCTACTGTACATATTTCACTCAATATTTTAATGTCACAAATTTTTTTAGGCAGTTCTATTTTTATCCATAACCTGCATAAAACAACAGCCTCAAAATAGGTCAGGGTGTTATTGACTGCTCAAAGCAAGCACACACTTGGGAAATTTCTTCTCGAAAAATCCATCTAAAGAAAGATAGGGGTTTGAACTTTTTGATATTTAGATGTCAAGTTATAAAATCTCTAAGGGTTTATATCCTTTATATATAAACATATATGAGCATTGACTATAAACAGTGAGCATCTGCTTAAATGTGATTCATATCTAAATTTTTAAGGATTATGCATTAACTTAGGTCTTTTAGAAATACAGCTTGATAAAATCTGATCATACAGCTATATCATTAGGTTACCTAAAAAAAAAGCACTTTTTATAATTATAATGTCCAGATTAATGCTATTTATCTGGACATTAATGTATCTGGACATTTATTAATGTATTATTTGTAGTAACGTGACTCACCTGCTCTTCCAATTCAGGGCATGAGACTGATTCCTATGTTATCTGTTCAGTGTGGTATTTTTCTTCTAATGAAGGCACATCTGTGTTCACTGTGTTAATGTTCAGCGTTCTCCTAGGAGAAGTAGAGCCTAGACGATTAACTACTTCTTGAAAAATATTTTTTAAAGGGAAGCATAAGTGCTGAAGCATGTAAAATGCACTACCACATTAAAAAAATGTTCATTAACAAAAATAAATTAAAAATGAGGGTGGTTTTACATCTCCAGAGCAATAACAAGTTATGCCTCAACAGTCTACAAGAATTTATGTCCCTAAATGTTGCTCCATTTAGCACTCTGTGAAACCTATAGAATCATATTAGTACATTTAACAGTTTGTGAGACAGCTCTCACTAAAGGTGTTTTTTTTTCCCTTAACTTAACATTTTTAAGGTATTGTAGGTATGTAACTCAGGTAACTGCAGGTATTTGAATTTTTTGCAGAATATATAGCAGTATACAAATACCTCTATATAATACTTTTCAGAGGAAAGGATTCCTTGATTTAAAAAATATGTTTAGAAAATGTGTTTAATATAAATAAAATATTTTCCTTTGTTTTCTATACTTTCAATAACTTACTCTCTTCTCTTCCTCCTGCTACCCTTCTTTCTCCTTGTTACTATTCCTCACACTCCTATTTCTTTCTCTTCTTTATTATCATCATAATGACTACCTTCAGCTGAGGCCTTACTCACATGGTGGATATTGCCCTACTTCTTCAAATATCTTAACCATAATGAATATATGTTGCAGTAAAATCAAGCACAAGTAAAATCAACCACAAATGAAATCAATCCACCCTTATTAATTCCTTTCCTGAGTTAAGCATGTAACTCTATTTGTAAGAATTAAGCTGCCTGTTGATGAGTACATTATTTCCACATCTGAAAGCCTGCCTCCAACTTCTTGGACCAGTTTCCCACACGATAATATGATATACTAGACAGAGTTTTTCAGGGAATATATGCTGATTAGGCAGCATTCTAATGCCATCATGGAAATAGAGCCACCATTTGAATTATTTCCTTTCACATTCTTCTGTATTCACAGACTACTTCAGCCTTGGTTAAAAGAGAAAAATTATGATTAGATAGTGCACATCTGTACTTCAACAAAACAAAACAATAACCAAAACTAAAAAGTGGGGGGAAGTCATGTACCCTGTTGCTTAAACAGAGGGCATATTTTATGAAAAACTAAAAATATGTTCCTACTGTGTAAAAAAAGGGAAACATACATAGACATAATATCCAAGAAGAGGCCATAAAATGCAGTGAGTAAGTTCACTACATTGCAGGTTCCACAGAACTGGCATCAAATCCTTGCTTCACTTTTTATCAGCAGAGCAACTTTGGGTGAGTTACTTAACCTCATTAGTCCTCAGTTTCCATGTACATAAAATGACAGTAGTTATAGTGTTTACTGTCATTGGGTTTCTGAAGAAATTAAATAAGAGGGCATGGGAATGTTTAGCACAGTACCTAAACAAGTATTCAGTATATGATATCTATTGTTATTAATGTGCACCAAAGCTAAATTGTTAAATCAGTGAATATATAAATTTCTCTAATGTATTGTGCAACTAAATATATGTCAGAATAACTCCAAATTACCCTCTCTAGTAGAAACAAGTGTTGAAAAACACAAATTACATTTTTTGGAATTTGCCACAATATAGCTAGCTTTAGTTTCTAAACATAACATCTGTTAAGAAATAATGTTTCCGGGCTTCCCTGGTGGTGCAGTGGTTGAGAGTCCGCCTGCCGATGCAGGGGACACGGGTTCGTGCCCCGGTCCGGGAAGATCCCACATGCCGCAGCGGCTGGGCCCGTGAGCCATGGCCGCTGAGCCTGCGCATCCGGAGCCTGTGCTCCGCAACGGGAGAGGCCACAACAGTGAGAGGCCCGCGTACCGCAAAAAAAAAAAAAAAAAAGAAGTAACGTTTCCAAGTATCCAACAAATATTTATTGAACACCTAGGATTTGTCAATCACTATTCTAAGACTGGACTGGAGATAAAAGAGTACACACGGAAGGTAGGATTCTTGCTTTCCTAGAGTTTACATTCCAGTCAGTAGAAGAATGGGGTAGGGCAGGAAAGCAGAAAGATAACAAATGAATAAACAAATACATAAGATAATTTCATGGAATAATCAATGCTATGAGGACAAGAGAGGAAAGTGATGCTCAGTGTATGGTTGGGTGACTTCTTTGGTTTGGGTGTGTCAGGAGAGGACTGTCTTTGAACGTATATTTAAATTGTGGTCTGAGTGACGAGGAGGGACCAGCTACAACTAGTTCAGAGACTCTAAGGTGGAAACAAGTCTGCTATATTTGTATGTAGGAGGAACAGAAACTAAGCCAATGTGTTTGGAGCTTAGTGGTCTAGGGGAAGAATAATAATGCTTAAACGTTTTATTTTACACTTCCATATGTCTTCCCTTTTCTGGTTCATTGACTACTTTCTATTTAATTGACATATTTATTCTTGATGTTAAAACAAAAACAAATTCTTTTAATCCAAGATATTTCCAATATCCCAGAATTTGCTCATCATATTCTAGGACATCATTAGCAAAATTAAAAATTCAACACAATTTATATGTCAGAGGCAGGGAGGGGATTATTCTAGGGTTTTTATAAAGGCTAAAAAATATTGGTCCATAGAGACTTAGAGAGTTTATGTGAAAACGAATAATTCTCTATCTCAGTCATAAGTTTCAGTGGGTCTACTTCCATCTGCAGTAACAGAAGTAGGAAATGGGGGAAATGAAGAACACAGAATTGTAGCACCCTCGCCCCACCAGCATGCAAATCATTTAGCATGGCACCACTATACTGAGGCTTTTACTGCCAGGGGTCTCTGAACAAATCATTTCCATTACTAGTCTGTTCTAATAACCCCTTTGCTGATTCAGCTACCTGAATGTAAATATCATAGAAATGACTGGGAAATAAAAGCTAATTTGAAACACTGAAAAGGGATCTGAAAGAAAATGCTCCCTACATACGCTTTCATTTTCGTAAATCTTTGTTTAAAAATCTGCTTATCGTAGATAAAGTCTTTAGATTGTATTTGAAGCCAATAGAAGAAATATAATTCTTTTTTCGCATATCACTATATGTTGCTTAAAGCTCCCTATCTTAAATGACAGCTATTTCACCCATACTAACACAATACATATAGAATATTAAAACAGCCACAGTGAATTCCATAGCATTACAGTTAAAGTCCTTCATTGTCTATTTAATATAAGTCTTAGTGGGTTGTCTTGAGGTACAAATGAAATCTTGTACTATTTATTTGTTACACACAGGAGGTGTTTTTCTCCGCCTGAGCTTCTGTTCAGTCCTATATTCTCTCTACATATTCAGCCCCCCTCCCAACCCCCAATAGCCTTTTAATACTACTAGCTGTTGAATTTAAAGGCTGGCCTCCAGGGAAAAAAATCCTTTGTGTGATCTGTATGATGACAATATTCAAGTAAAAAAGCGAACGAGCAATATAGTTTTTTGAAATTCATTCCAAATAATATTAGTGATGTAGTTTGAATGTTACTACATTCATATCTAAAATACAAGATTATCTTAGAAATATGATTATTGCAAATTACTTTTAAGCTTCATAATTATATATTTCAAAGCTGATTTGAGTAGGTTTAAAAGGCTATAAATTGCAGAGAAGTAAACAGCTGCCTTCAGAAAGAATTTGTAATTAACAAACCATCATAGTATTTAGTTGAAATTCCATCACAATTAAAGCTAAAATATTAAAATACATTTTAAAATATAAGGGCTTAAAGAAGAGATTTTCATGATGAAAACATAGACTGAATTTGTGGCTACTGCAATAAATGACGAATGCTGAATTATGCCGGAATAAATTGTATCACTGAGAGTCCAAGTGCAATTTTTAGCGGTTGTTATTATTATTATGGCAATACATACATGACGTCAGTCCATCCTTTTCCAGTCTGGTATAAATGTGTGCATAGTTTTAAAAAGCAGCAAGTTCACTTTAATATCAAGTTTCCAAAACTCTTTTTGCATTTGTGCTAGTGACTCAGGATGAACTTAAAAAGGACCTGTTTAACAATCAACAACATCTTGTTTGGTTCCTAGAAGGCATGTAGACAGCTCACTATGTGTGTATGTGTGTGTGTGTGTGTGTGTGTGTGTGTGTGTGTGTGTGGAGAAGAAGCTGATCATTTGTATTTGACTCACTTTCTGCCTTTAGCAGAAGATAATTGCAGCTATTTATAAGGATGGCAATATTAATAGTTGCCATAAATATCTATTTCTGCATTTCTTTCTAAATATATATGTTAAGTGCTTTTCTCTGTTTTATGTCACTTAAAATTTGCTTTACAGAATTTATAATCTAGCATAAGCACTCCAAAGGAAAGCAACCATTTCTTCCATGGTTTTTTGCCTCCTTTTCCCAGACAGAGGCTTCACAGAGCATAGTAGGGCTAAAAATTGAGAAACAATAGGTGGAGTATATGTTTTAGTTAAAACAGGATACTTGATTGAGAAAAAAGAGCCAGCATATGTTATTCCAATAAATCTTCACAGCAGCCAGGTATAAGAGCTATTAAGAAGGTTAAGAAATCTATGGAAGCAAGATTCAAATTCAGAAGATGTAGCCTTCTGCTAAATTTGGACGGGGCTCAAGTAACATTAAAGTTTAGTGAGTTAAAGAGAGGTGAAAAGGAAAACATCTGAAGTGGAACTGAGGTTGGTTCATAGCATTGTCAATGGACAATATTTCTCATTCAATCATGCTGTAGTAAAGTTGTATAAAAATGCAAAGGCCAGAAATTTCATTAGGCTAATTACATAAGTAGTACACAGTTAGCAACCAAGTGTTTATTGTAAAGAAATTATTAACCCTGGAGCAAAAATACTGTTTCTAGTTGGGTTTTTTTCTAGTTTAATAAGTGTTAATGGTAAACATATCATGAAGCTCTTTTGATTCTTTAGTGTTTTAATTTATGAAAGATGTATGCATGGCATAAATATTACATAGGGATAAATGTATATTTATAAATTTAGATAAATGTATATTTATCTAACTATACATTTTAAAAAAGACAAAGGAGACTTGCTTTTCCATTCAGTGTCATAGTTTTCCTTTAAATCAGAAAAGGATAAACTTAAAAATAACCTCTTTTTCACTGATCTGAAAATCAGGAAACAAGGGTTTTTGTTAGAAAGAATGATAATTGTAGAGCCTCAGTCAATCCTGAAAGCTGCTCTTCTTCTATTATCAGTATTCCACCTAATTTCAGCAGTCAGCATAAAGTACGGGTAAAGTGACCTTGAATACTGTATCTGACTATCCTTATTTGGAACGTTTGCCAAACTCGACAAATTTTGCGAAACTGTACTGCTGTGCACTTTGAATGGAAAAATTAGAGAATTCAAAGCAGATAAAAGTGCTTTTCAAAGTGCTTTTCAGATCTCAATCAGTTCCCTTATCTCTCTTCCAGCCCATCTCTCACTGCCAGGCCCACTCACTATCACATTATCTTTCTTTGTCTCCTTGGATCTCCGTCTGTCTCTCTCTCTCTCTTAATTACAATCAAGACATTTAGTTTTATAAGTTTCTGTAAAACATCACAGTTTCCCCACTTTGTTACTTCTTTTTTTTTTTTTTTTTTTTTTGCGGTACGCGGGCCTCCTGTTGCGGGGCACAGGCTCCAGACGTGCAGGCTCAGCGGCCATGGCTCACGCGTCCAACCGCTCCGCGGCATGTGGGATCTTTTCGGATCGGGGCACGAACCCGCGTCTCCTGCATCGGCAGACGGACTTTCAACCACTGCGCCACCAGGGAAGCCTCTCCACTTTGCTACTTTTAACTTCCTTTGTATTTCCTCTTACTTTTTCCTAAGTGGTGTATAAACGTAAATACTAAAAAAGAACTAAATTGTAAGGGAAGAGGAGCTACCCTAAAAAAAAGTAAAATTAAATTAACTAAACATTCACCTGAGCTGAGGACACTGCAAACTAGGGATCCTGTTCGAAGGAGCAGGAAAATTTGCAGCTAGTTATTTTCTAGAGATCTTCTAACCTAACAGTCCCTAGAAGGTATAACACCCCCTCCACTATTGTGCACTGATGGGTTTCATGGTAGAAAGTCCCAGGCTAGCTTTAATGTTAACCCCACTCTTCCTGGTTCCTGTTAGTCCCACATTATGCCCTAACCTAACCTTCCTTCTATTGAGAACTCTGAGTTATCACCTCTGGTTAAAAATGTAACCTAGATTTGTGAAGAATCGTATCTATTCACTAAAGCTATTCTTTTTAATAACCATTTTTTTAAATTGAAGTATAGTTAATTTACAATGTTGTGTTAGTTTCAGGTGTACAGCAGGGTGATTCAGTCATACATATATGTATATATCTCTATTCTTTTTCAGATTCTTTTCAATTATAGATTATTATAAAATATTGAATATAGCTCCCTGTGCTGTACAGTAGGTCCTTGTTTATCTATTTTATATATACTTGTGTGTATATGTTAATCCCTAACTCCTAATTTATCTCTCTCCCTGACTCCTGCTGTCCACTTTGGTAACCACAAGTTTGTTTTCTATATCTGTGAGTCTGTTTATGTTTTGTAAATAAGTTCATTTTTTTAGATTTCACATAGAAGTAATATCGTATGATATTTGTCTTTCTCTGTCACACTTCACTTAATATGATAATCTCTAGGTCCATTTGTGTTGCTGCACAAATTTTAATTTTATTCTTTTTTATGCCTGAGAAATATTCCATTTTATTTATATACCACATCTTCTTTATCCATTTATCTGTCAGTGGACATTCAGGTTGTTTTCATGTCTTGGCTATTGTAAACAGTCATGCTATGAACATTGGGGTGCACATATCTTTTTGAATTAGAGTTTTCTCTGGATATATGACCAGGAATGGGATCCTTGATCATATGGTAACTCTATTTTTAGTTTTTTAAGGAACCTCTAGACAGTGGCTGTACCAATTTACATTCCCTCCAACAGTGTAGGAGGGTTCCTTTTCTCCACACCCTCTCCCACATTTATTATTTGTGGACTTTTTAATGATGGCCACTCTGACTGGTGTGAGGTGATACCTCATTGTAGTTTTGCCTTGCATTTCTCTAATAATTAGTGATATTGAGCATCTTTTCATGTGCCTATTGCCCATCTGTATGTCTTCTTTAAAGAAATGTCTATTTAGGTCTTCTGTCCATCTTTTGATTGGGTTGTTTGATTGTTTGATATTAAGCTGTATGAACTGTATATTTTGGAAATTCATCCCTTTTTGGGAGCATCATTTGTAAATATTTTCTCCCAGTCCATAAGTTGTCTTTTTGTTTTGTTTATAGTTTCCTTTGCTGTGCAAAAGCCTTTAAGTTTCATTAGGTCCCATTTGTCTATTTTTGCTTTTATTTCCATTACTCTAGGAGACAGATCCAAAAAAATATTGCTGCGACTCATGTAAAAGGGTGTTCTACCTATGTTTTCCTCTAGGAGTTTTACAGCATTCGATCTTACGTTTAGGTCTTTAATCCATTTTGAGTTTATTTTTGTATGTGGTGTTAGAGAATGTTCTATAATTTCATTCTTTTACATGTAACTGTCCAGTTTTCCCAGCACCACTTTAAAAAGAATGTTGCAGGGAATAAGGTCAATTGCTTTATTCCAAAATTTCAAACATTTGGGCAAGTAAATGACAATGGAACGTTGCTCCTGCATTCTCCAAATACACTTCTCCTGATTTAAAAGGTTGATATAGTCTATGTATTTGTCCAGCTCAAAATCCCTGATATTATTCTAATGAATCCTTCTTCCTGATATTCTCTACTTAACTGATTAACAAGAGGTAGTTATTCTCTTTTAACTTATTCTCTCTGAACATTGTAATTTCTATTTAATCTCTCTTTAATGCATTTGTTGCCTTCAATTCCAATAGCAATTACCTTCATCCAGGCCACCATCACAGCTAGCACAAATTTCTGCCACACCCCCCTAACTAGTCTCTCACAGCAGCCTGCCCCCATTCCAATCCATCTTCCAATCTGTAGCTAATTTCATTTTATAAAATGCAAATCTAATCATATCATTCCATGATTAAAACTATATAAATGCTTCCCATAAAAATAGTCTAAAGTCCAAACTTCTCAGGGTGGCATAGAAGACCTTTACCATTGGCCTCTGATTATTACTATAGCTTCATTGTTCATCACTCTCCCAGAATTTTGTACCCTTTACCCTCATTCTACCAACTGATAATTCCACCAACTACTTATCGTCCTTCTCTGACTTCCAAGCCTTTGCACATGCTGCTCACTCAACCTTAAAAACTCTTTACCACCTTTCCCCATCCTCTCATCAGACCAAACTACACTACACTATACACACTGCTAAACACACACACACCACTACCGCCTTCTACCTAGCTCCCAATTTTGTTTCAGATCATCACATAACACATCCAAAAGCATCCCACTGACTCTTCCAAGCTTGGTTAGATGTCCCTTCTAAGCTGCATCCAACGTACTACGCTTAAACATCTCTTGACATTTGCTGGTTACCGTTTTTTATCCTTCCCATTACACAGTAAGTTTCTGGAGAGCAGGAACTGTGCTTTCTCACCTTTCCAATTCTAGAGTTTGGCTTGTTCTCAGAACATCGTGAGTGTTCAGTAAATATGGGTTAAATGGATACCTATGTTGACGTCTGTGTGTTCCTGAGATAGAGGTTCATCAAAGAGTGCCTGGAACTCTTCTGTGGCCAAATTAATACCTATCCCTGTTAGGTACAACTTAATTAGCATACCTAGTTACCAATGCCGTTACAATGTTGTTTCTTCTTGGGTGTTTTTTGAAGAAGTTCTATGAGAAAATGGGAAGAATAAATGAGGAAAAGGTAGCTGTTTCAGCCTAGAAATTCTATTATCTTTTTTTATTCCATTGATTTTTAATGTAGGTTTATAACTTATTTCTACAGAATTTGTGCCATCATTCCAAACTATTCAGATTACATTTTTTTAATTTTATTTATTTATTTATTTAAAATTTTTGGCAGTGTTGGGTCTTCGTTGCTGCGCGCGGGCTTTCTCTAGCTGTGGTGAGTGGGGACTACTCTTCGTTGTGGTGCACGGGCTTCTCATTGCGTGGCTTCTCTTGTTGTGGGGCACGGGCTCTAGGCACGCGGGCTTCAGTAGTTGTGGCACACAGACTCAGTAGTTGTGGCTCACGAGCTCTGGAGCACAGGCTCAGTAGTTGTAGTGCATGGGCTTAGTTGCTCCACGGCATGTGGGATCTTCCCGGACCAGGGCTCGAACCTGTGTCCCCTGCATTGGCAGGCGGATTCTTAACCACTGTGCCACCAGGGAAGTCCCCAGATTACTTTGACCGTAGGGATTTTAATTTAGATAAGACTTAATCCCAGTTTTGTATCATCTATAATTTGATAAAATTTTCGTATCTTTGTGTGCTACTGATCACTTGGTGTGTTTAGCAGGTACTTTGAAATGGGTCCTTTCAATATTATTGGTATAAGAGTGAAAAAGCCAAATAAAGCCAAAATCAAAAATTTGTGCCATAGAACTAAGACCATAGCCCTCCAAGCTGAAGTTATCTATTAACACATTTCGATACAACTTCCAAACCAGATTCACATGGGGTATCCATCTAGCACCTTGCTGAAATCAAACTCATTAAGTCTATGACAAGTTTCTGATAGGTGGAGACACAGAAGAACCTGTTAGTCCTGTGTTTCTTCTTTTCGGTGAACCAATTTCACCTTCTATTAATGATTGTTATTGAAAATGTCATTTCTTTTCCCCCAGTACACTGCATGATTTTGTAGTCTCTCATAGATTTTCATGAGTGATATAAAAATCAGTTGTGACCATCTCATCTTCAGGGAGCAGCAAACTATCATTATAAAGACAAATTTGGATAATTTCCAGAAAGGAATTGATGGTCAGAAATTCACAGACTTTGATGCAAACTTTCCGTTTTTACAGGTGATACTAATGACATGAGGGCAAGAGGAAACAAATGAAATTGAGTATACAATAAGTAAACTTTTTGAAGTTGTTTGTCTGAAACATTTTAAATGAATCCTGGATATCTAAGAGAAAACTCAATTCTTTTAAATCTCTAAAAACTATTTCCTAGGTGTATAGCTTTCCTATGTATTAGGGTGTTAGGACCAGAGTTTTGAGAGAGTAAAATCTACTCAGAACAATACTTAGAAATTTTTCCTGATTGCCTAGGTTAAAATACATGTCCTTACTCTGTATATACTTTGTGTTTCAATAATGCCCTGGACATATCTCTGGCATTGTGTTTCTAAATTGTATTACTACATACATCTTTTAATATTTCTGTTTTGCTCATGAGACTGTGAGAATTTTGAAAAAAGGCTATTTGTTATTCATCTTTATATCTCTAGTGACTATCTTTATGCCTGGCACATATTAGATGCACAATAAATTTTTATTGAAAGAATGAATGAACATTTTTCATAAAGCTGGAGGCAAGTTTTTGTTTGTTACACAATAGAAGTTTCAGTCTTAGGGAAAGAAAAGTGTGAAACAACTTTGGTGGTGCTGGGCAATTCATTAAAGATAACTAAAAGGGTGATCATGTGGCAGCATGATTACATCCTCCTTTGCATTATTTTCTATTAATTTTATGTGTGTAAATGTTATCTTCTAAAAATATATTATTGATTTTTACAATAACCTCCTTTCTGATTTCCCTTCTCTGTCTTTGGCAGTTTATTTACAACAAAGCAATCATGTCAAAATGTAGGTCAAGTAATTTCACTCCTCTGCTCACAACCCTGCAATGGTTTCCTAATGAAGAATAAGGTCTGCCATATCTGGCCCCTCTCACTTCTCTGACCTCATCGACCTTTTATCTCCTTCTATCCTCTTAGCTTACTCTGCTCTACCATGCTGATGCCATGCTGGCGCAGTCCTGCCTCAGGGCATTTGTCCCTCCATCAGGGAGGCTCCTCCTCTAGAAATCATGTGTCTGGCATCCTCACCTCCATCAGGTCTTTATTAAATGCCATCTTTCCAGTGAAGATTTTCTTACACCCTGTTTGTATCATCATCAACCCCTGAGACCCTGCCCTGTACACAGGCACTTTCCTTATCCTCTTGCCTCTCTTTCTTACCCTTTATCACTAACATGCTATATATTTTACTTATTTTTCTTATTGTTATCTCATCGTGAGGGAAGGGACCTCAAGGTTTTGTTTTGTTTTGTTTTCCCACTGTTAAAAATTCCAGGGGCTTCCCTGGTGGCGTAGTGGTCGAGAGTCCACCTGCCGATGCAGGGGACACGGGTTCGTGCCCCGGTCCGGGAAGATCCCACATGCCGCGGAGCGGCTGGGCCCGTGAGCCATGGCCGCTGAGCCTGCGCGTCTGGAGCCTGTGCTCCGCAACGGGAGAGGCCACAGCAGTGAGAGGCCCACATACCGCAAAAAAAAAAAAAAAAAAAAAAGTAAAAATTCCAGACCTAGCACAGTGTCTGGAATTTGATAGACATTTAAAAAAATTGTTGAACTAATGAAAAAATGAATACTTGATAGCAGACACATTTTAGTTTTTTTATTGTGTTTTCTGATGGCACTTTTATTTCTATATTTAAACATACCTTCAAAAACTGACATACATATTTGATATATAAAGGAAATTTCTTTTGTACATGAAATTTAAATACTAAAACTAAAATTTCCAAGAGACTATCTTTTGCGAGGCAAATAGGAATAAAATATTCCTATTTTATTCACAGCCAAAGAAAACACTTTTCTTTTTAATAGTGTTAATCCTAAAAAGTGCCTCTGTGTAATAGATGAACATTTTCTTTTTGAAACAGATTTTCAATATGGACCACCAGAGGGTTAAAACCATTAATAGTGAAATATCTATCTTTAAAACTACTTCATAGAGTATAATATGCACCAAGAACTTTACAAAAAGAGCACCAGCATTGTTAATTTTTGTTTTTAACTGACAAATAATATATCATGCTAAACACTAAAATGTAAGTCAATGTCAAAGCAATGATGAATGCCTTTTTAAATTTAATCCATTTCCCAAGACACAAAATGATTTTCCAGCTTATCGTAGATTTCAGGTGTGACATGAAAATCAGCTGTGATCACCACATCGTTAGATAAAAGACCACGAACTGGCAGCCGACAAACCAAGCTGATGACTTCCAAAGACTCTGGAAAGAAAGATTTAACTTCTCTCCGGCCCAAGCACCCCTTTGGCCAGAGGTTAAAAACAAAAAGATTGTAATTGAGCAAAGCATGATGGACTTGCTAGAACAGTCCAAAGATTTTGTTTTGTTTTGAAAATGAATTGATAAGGGAAAATATGTTGGTAGCAAGGGTTGGAGTCAAGCTAGTCATTTGTTTTCAGGTCTTCATGCCTTTTTAAAGTTTTTTTTAATACCTTCTTCATAATGAAAACAAGATGTGCATTCCTTACAAATAGCTAATCTTACCCTGTGACCTCAACCTGGTCAACAACCAAACTTTCCACCCTTGACCAAATAAATGCAAACCCTTTCAGAACAAATATGCCTTTGAGTCAGGAAGACCTTTAACATTACTGTGCAGAGTTATGTGATGCTGGCACAGCTGAATATTAGTCATCAGTGCAGTAGGTTAACCCTTGTCCTGCTCCTTCAGATAATGGCAATGTTGAAGTAATTTGATCCAACACTTTGCTAAACCACTTAGTTTAGCTCAGACCCCCTAGATGATCTGCATATTGCTTGGGTCACATATAAAGTTGATATAAAGCACATACAAAGGTGCTATTTTCCAGGCCCAGAGATAACACAGATCAGGAGAATGGAACAATATGTGTAGGCGTTGTACTCAACTACACTGAAGTAGTTTTTAGTGTGGTGTATGACAATGACTTTTATGTTTTTGCATCATATATAAATATATAATATTTTATATATTTTATATAAATATATGTCACAGTGAATATTCATTTCTCTCCTTACATATTAATGTTTTTATTTAAACTATCATTTTATTGTACTTCCTTTATACCTATTTGTTTCCCTTTTTTAGAGAGAGAGAGAGAGAGAGAGAGAGAGTCTAAAGCTAGTACTCTAGAATCCACCTGAATTTCAGACATATTATAGAAGCTGAAATTTGATGAGCCGCCAGAAAATTATATTTATAGAGAGGAAAAAACTTCAAAATATAAAATCAGTTTCAGTTAAGAAAGTGTCATTTTTTGAGTACTGGAAAAAGTCTTTCTTTATTCTGTTTCTTAACATAGCAATTATGAATAATCACCATCCTCTTATATCTCCATCTCCTGCTCTGCCCTGCTGCAATTCAGATTATGACCAGGAGGAGATGTCACTCTGAGTAAAATAAAACCCACAACCATGCCAAGGTGCCTGGAAAAAAATTTCTCTTAATTGTAAACCCTGTAGGAGAAATATACCAGGTAGTTGGTGTTTTCAGAAAAATCCTACTTATTACATTAGTGAATTCTTGGATGTATCTGAGGAAGGCGACAATAGGCTAGAATGGGTTGACCTTCTGGGATCCTCTTAATTGGAAGAATGAGAGTAATATTTCTGGAGAAATAAAATGTTGAAGGAAATGGTTTGTTCTTCATCTAGGGAGCAATTCTAAGTTAGGTTGCAGGAAGAAATAATAAAGATTTTTACATATTTGGTTTTAATCTAATTTTTTACTGAGCTCACATAACCTCAGGGATCAAAGAGGGGACACCACAAAACATTTTCTTATGTGCTATCAAACTATGTATGAAAACTGAAATTGATTCTTTTAAAAAATATATAAAAAGTGCATCTGCTTCCTCTGCCATCCAAATCCCACCGTTCAAATCATTACCTGTCTACTGTTGTCAGATATTTATCTTTATTATGATGACTAATAGCAACAGCCAAAATTTTCTTTCATATTGAAACATTAATCCTTGTGCTTTTTTTTTTTTTTTTTTTTTGCGGTACGCGGGCCTCTCACTGCTGTGGCCTCTCCCGTTGCGGAGCATAGGCTCCGGACGCACAGGCTCAGCGGCCATGACTCACGGGCCCAGCCGCTCTGCGGTATGTGGGATCTTCCCGGACGAGGGCACGAACCCGTGTCGCCTGCATTGGCAGGCGGACTCTCAACCACTGCGCCACTAGGGAAGCCCTTGCTCTAATTTTTTGATAAGAACATATGTGTCTATATTCTTCTTCTGCATCTCCTATTTGAACTGAATTTGTTTTTCTCTTGGTGGCTTCTAGCCTTCTTAATACAAATTCTGGCAAACAAGGACAGTTTAACACTATTCATATGTCCTTCTAAGCAGATACATTTGGGTATGTAAATATGAAGGTCATTCATCTGTAACAGACAGGTGACTTTTGCATTCTGTTTATGAGGGTGAGTCCAGCTTATTTCAGATTCTTGCTTCAGGAATTTAGAGTACTCTTAGAGCACAAAAGGAGCTGTAATATCCTTGGAAGATAGCTTTGGTTAGACCATCTTGCTCAAAGCAATGATATTGAATAATCTCCATGATTCATCTCTACCATTCACTGAAGAACAAGACATATTGGTTTTACGTCAATATTTTCTTCTGTGAAATGATTGTTTTGTAACCTAGTTCCTTCAGAATTTTATCCTTAGTATTCATAAAAACTACCTGAGAGTGATGTCCATTTCCTCACACTCCATAAAAATGTATAAATCATTTCTGGCACCTCTTTGCCCTCAAATTAATGCCTTTTGTCTTCATGTGGATTTAGATCAATAGCAATATAGAGAGAGCAACTCCTCCAATCTAAATATATTGTGTAATGCACAATTAACCTGTAAATTACACTGAGATTTGAAAATAAAGACAAGATCTTTGCCAATTTTCCCCATTGGTAATAAAATCAGTCTTTTTCATGTATCACTACAAACAAACCAGTCATTATAGCATTTCATGAATGTCATAAAAATATTTTTTCAAGTTTACAATGAGTGGAAAGAGTTCATTTTTAAATTTGGGATAACACAGTAATAAAGTAAAAATTAAAATAAATAATAAATAACACTGCAAAAGCTAATTGAGCATTGTTCCAGTTTTTATTTATTGTTTTCTTACTTTAAAAAGTAGGCTGGCAATGATTTCTTGGATATGACACCAAAGGCACAGGCAACAGAAGAAAGAATTGCTAAATTGGACTTCATCAAATTTAAAACATCTGTACACCAAAGAACACTATCAAGAGGATGACAAGACGACCCACAGAATGAGAGAAAATATTTGCCAATCATATATCTGATAAAAGATTAATGTGAAGACTATAAAAAGAACACCTACAACTCACAACAAAAAGCAGACAACCCAATTCAAAAATAGGCAAAGGATTTGAATAGACATTTCTCCAGAGAAGATACACAAATGACCAATAGGTACATGAAAAGATGCTTACCAGTGTTAATCGTTAGGGGAATGCAAATCAAAACCACAATGAGGGCTTCCCTGGTGGTGCAGTGGTTGAGAGTCCACCTGCCGATGCAGGAGACACGGGTTCGTGCCCCGGTCCGGGAAGATCCCACATGCCGCAGAGCGGCTGGGCCCGTGAGCCATGGCCGCTGGGCCTGCGCGTCCGGAGCCTGTGCTCTGCAATGGGAGAGGCCACAAGAGTGAGAGGCCCGCATATAGAAAAAAAAAAAAAAATCACAATGAGATACTAGTTCACACCCATTAGGATGGCTATAATTAAAAAACAAGCAAACAAAAAACAGAAAATAATAAGTCTTGGTGAGGATATAGGGAAATTGTAACCTCATGCATTGCAGGTGGGAATGCAAAATGGTGTAACCATTATGGAAAATAGTATAGTGGTTTCTCCAACAATTAAACAATAAAGTTGCCATATAAATCAGCAATTCCACTTCTGAGTGTATACCCCCAAAAATGAAAATCGTGGACTCAACAGATATTTGTACATCAATGTTCATGGCAGCATAGGCTGGGGGGAGGGAAGAATGAGGAGTTATTGTTTGATGGCTACAGTGTTTCTATTTGGGATGACAAAAAAGTTATGAAAATGGATAGTGGTGATGGTTGTACAACACTGTAATGTACTTAATGTTACTAAGTTGTACATTTTAAACTGTTAAAATGGTAAATTTTATGTTATGTATATTTTATCACACTTTTAAAATGGGAGAAATTTGAAAGAAGTAGGCTAACAGTACTTTCACCTAGTATTTTCAGCTGCCTGTCTAAGATGGCTTTCATTTTAGAAAGTGAGATGAGTTGAAATTAGTTCAAGGAATTAATCTTCTTCTGTGCAAGTCTATAGTTCCTGTGTGTTTTCCTGGGATTTTTAGTCCATATTTGGTTTTGACCCTAGTCTACTGCACAGGTTCTTCCTTTTGAAATTTCACAGCTCTTACTATAATGGGAAGAATCTCTTAGCTTTGGCTTTCATCTTAGATGTCAGTCCTGACCCATAAGCATTCTGATCTTGTGACATGCTCCCTAGTTTTTCACAATATACAACCTGATGTTGATAAATCCAATGTTACCACCACATGACAAGACCTCAGTAGTTCAATGTTTAGATTCGTATCATTTATGTTCATAAAAATGTCGGTTAGAGAGCAAAGTAAGTATAGAAAGAAAGCTGTGGACATAAAGCTTAGCTGTTGTTTCTTTAATGGATTCATGTGATCTATATCAAAATTTGTAACTGACTTAAATATTCCCATGAGTTCTTAATGAATGAGACTTCAGTGCACCCATAAGCACTCAGACCATTTCTTATTACTGCCCTTTCTTATTACTGCCCTTTCCCTTTTTAATTTTTTATTCTTACATGAGACCCAAGGTCAGAGACTATCTTCTTCATCTTTACATTTCCAATGCTTAGTAAGGTGCTCAATAACTCTTGACTGACCTATACCACCTAATAATATAATAATGATATTGTATTTTTCATGCATTTTCACATGCATTATTTGTTTTAACCCTTAAAATAACATTGTTATTTTAACAAAGTTAGACATTATTATTATTATTAATTTACAAATGAGAAAACTGGAGCTTGGGTAGTTTTGACATCTTCAAGGTAAAACAGCATCTGAATGGTAGAACCAAACTCTTACCAACATCTCTTCATTTAAGAGTTGATGTATGTTCAGTGACATCACATTTGCCTCCTCAAATATCATTCAGATAACACTGTTAAGGGAGAACACATCATCCAAACTCCTCATGTTTATTTGCACATTGAGGGAGCTGAATTCATTCTGCCCCAAAGGAAAGAGTGTGAATCACCTAACTGGTCAATTTAAGAAAACAAAATTAAGTATGCTTAAATTAGCTCATCTCTTTTTTTTTCCTCTGGGAGCCAGATGCCTGCATGTAGCACAAATTCTCCTCAGTACTTCTAACCCCTAAGTCTTATCCAGAATTAGGTGCTTAGGTCTGTTTAAGTTTGAAGTTCAGTTAGGGATCTCATTCAGCTCTTACGCTAAGTACATTCTCCAACATAGTAGTAAAGTAATAAATACAGTAATAAAGCTGATACTTTGTTCTCCATCTGCCTTCTTCTTTCTTATCAGTTTGTTCAGATTCCATGCCAGTTGTTATTAGACCTCCCACAAAGGTCCCCAATGACCTTTTTGAATAACTCAGACCACTTAAGGTGTAGTGAGGAAGTGTGCTCAAGCATCTGTAGCACTCCATCACTGGCATGGACATTAAGTGGATACTCAAAAATACTGTTAGGTAACAAGGTGAGCTTTATTTTTTCTAATAGAACTGAGAGATACAGGGCATCTTACAAATGAAGTTTAGAATTTAGGCATTAAGGTAAAGGAGAAGGTAGTGTGCTTTCTTGCTATTCAATGGATTCCAGGTACATAAAAAAACTATATCAGATCTTAGATGTTCATATATCTAATGCAAACATTTCTTACTTTTTAAATAAAAAGGAGGTTCTTCTGATATATACTTTTTACATGAAAAGCACACAGAAAACTATCTAAATGATGTTCAGTGCATCTTCTCTTTTCTGTAGAAAGTTATAACACATTGCCTGATCAATGTTATGATCAAATTATTCTTTCCTCTAACCATGACATTATTTCATGTAATTCTTTTTTTTCTTATAAAGTCTCTTCCCAAAATGCTAATAGATTTATGAATAAACCAAATTCATCTTAAAAATAAATATTAGACACTAAATCAGTTATCTAATTTTATAAAATATTACAGTTTAAATTTACCTGTTTTCTGCTAAGAATATAAAAATGTGGACACTTCAATTTATATAATATAGCAAAATTTCTTAAGTTCTCATCTTAGTTCAAAAAGTTCATTGTTTCTGAATTATTCAATATAGTTAATCCTGAACTTTATGACCTGTAACTAATTTTTTCAGCACCAGGTACTTCATTTGTTTAATATGCTTGACATATAACAATTAAAGGAGTTAATTTAGAAATCCTGTCAACTGAATGAAATCTTGCTAGTGACTTAATACTCCTCATACTAAAGCTTAGTGCAGGTGACAATATATTTAAGCAAATATTTATATATACCAATATGAAATCCAAAGACATTTTTTTTTTTTGCTTTCTATTTTACTGTTATTTGCCAGGTTGGACTCCACAGAGGTTAAGAGTCTCCCACATATATATGTAATTTCTAAATCAGGGTTTTGGATTTTTTGAATTAGTACATTAATTGAATTTACTTACTGCAGGACTGCATAGAGTGATCTGTAGACTAATGTGTGCAGTCATTCGCTGAAAAGAGGTAATTGTGGGGAATTCCCCAAACTTTTTTTTTATATAAATTTATTTATTTTTATTTGTGGCTGTGTTTTGTCTTCGTTTCTGCACGCAGGCTTTCTCTAGTTGCAGCTAGCGGGGGCTACTCTTCGTTGTGGTGCACGGGCTTCTCATTGCGGTGGCTTCTCTTGTTGCAGAGCACGAGCTGTAGGTGCGCGGGCTTCAGTAGTTGCAGCACGCGGGCTCAGTAGTTGTGGCTCACGGGCTTAGTTGCTCTGTGGCATATTGGATCTTCCCGGACCAGGGCTCAAATCCGTGTGCCCTGCATTGGCAGGCGGATTCTTAACCACTGCGCCACGAGGGAAGTCCCCCCCCAAAAAAACTTTTTTGACCAAACATTTCAAGAGACAAAGCTTGACAAATTTATTTTAGAAAATACTGTTCTAAATAATCGAAGAGTGAGAAGTATTGACATGTTAACGAAATTTGCTTATCAGTTTCAAGTGAAGCTGTGATTAGATGCTAAGTGTTTAAATTTGGGTTGTATACACTTAATAATGCCGTTAAATTATCATGATATATGTTACCTATAGTTTGAAGCGTCTGATAAATTCTTTAAAAATCTCAGCTATATGTTACCTTTCTTATCCCAGTTTTCATACAGCCAAACCACAGTCAGGTAGAGATATAATCGTTTTAAAATAAGAGGGGCTTCCCTGGTGGCACAGTGGTTGAGAGTCCGCCTGTCGATGCAGGGGATGCGGGTTTGTGCCACGGTCCGGGAGGATCCCACATGCCACGGAGCGGCTGGGCCCGTGAGCCATGGCCGCTGGGCCTGCGCGTCCGGAGCCTGTGCTCCGCAATGGGAGAGGCCACAGCAGTGAGAGGCCCACGTACCGCAAAAAAAAAAAAAAAAAAAGAATAAATAATGTGATAAGAAAATTTCATTAAGGAACAAGCTGATAGCAAAAAGCAGCATGCTGACCGAAGATTGTACCCTAAATTCAATACAGTATGAAAGCAAATTGCCCTTGAAACTTTTTCCCTTGATTTAACTTGATTTATTCAGACAGATATCTATGCCACTTTATACAATATCTCTTAAAAAATGTAAAAACCAATAGAATAGATATGTAACTACCATTTTGCACATTTTTCTTAATATAGTTTTTAGCTATATTTTTGTGTAGAGACACTTTTTTTTTTTAAAGCTTGTCTTGTTAAACTGGCTTTTTGTGCATGGTTGCTTGCCTGTAAATCTATTAGCAAACTAGGGAACAAATAACTATACATTTTATTAATTATGTGATAAATTTTTTCTCCTAAAATAATGATAGGCAAATGAGTTTTAAATAATTATGGTAAAAGCAAAGTTAAATTATTTTTCTATTTATTTTGATTTAAAACAAATTGCTGGTGTGTAAACAGAGTTAACTATCTGATAAATATGCTTTGTGTTTCTGAAAAAGAAGATAATGAAGTATTTTCTTTTTTTAATATAAATTTATTTCTTTACTTATTTATTTTTGGCTGCATTGGGTCTTTTTTGCTGTGCACAGGCTTTCTCTAGTTGCGACGAGCGGGGGCTACTCTTCATTGCGCGGGCTTCTCATTGAAGTGGCTTCTATTGTTGTGGAATACAGGCTCTAGGCATGCGGGCTTCAGTAGCTGTGTCACGTGGGCTCAGTAGTTGTGGTGCACGGGCTTAGTTGCTCCGTGGCATGTGGGATCTTCCCGGACCAGGGCTCGAACTCATGTCCCCTGCATTGGCAGGCGGATTCTTAACCACTGGGCCACCAGGGAAGTCCCAATGAAGTATTTTCAAATAACTTTCTACTTGCTCCAAATAAAATAATATGTCTGACAAATGGCCTAAAAACTCTAAAATGTTACAAAGTCTATTAACTGAAAAAATCTCGGGAAGAAAATTGATTTGCTTCCAGTTCTCACATACATGAAAATGAAAAATTATACACATCTTAGGCTAGTCCTATATTCCATCTCTCATGGAATTAGAGGACAAATAGGAAAAAAAAGTACCGTTATGACTATCAAAATGCTTATACTAAAATAATTTACTTGATAATTATTTACTGATATTTTTATCAGATATATGAATATGCTGTAGCAAAAGCAAACAAATAAAACCACGAAATTCCCCTTAGGGAATTCCACACTTTAAAGTAATTAAATACATTTTTAAAGTAAGTATGAGGTCTTTAAATATAAGGCGAAAGATCTAACAGTTCTCTAAGTATAAGTAAGGATAATAGTTCAGAGCATAGTCTTTGCGGCAAAGACTTCTGGAGGCAGCCTGGCTCTGCTACCATGGATCTGTGTGACCTTAGGCAAGCTATTAACCTGTCCAAGCCCGTTATTCCATTTAATACATTTAGCATAAAAATATTTATACTCTTTTTTCAGATGTTACTGTAAGTAGTCAGTGAGATAATAATAGTAGTAAATATCAATCATACCATTTAATTTGTACTTATTATCTGCCAGCAATGATCTAAGATATAATACATATAAGGTACTCAGCAAATTGGCATATATTCAATAAATAAAAGCAAATTTATTAAATGAATATAATTTTGTCTACAATAAGAACTATATTCTTTCAATAGTGAACATTTTGAATAAAACAAATATGTATTGCTATCGTTTAAAATATAGCTATTTAGTTCAGTAACTCCATGCCTGGCTATATACCCAAGAAAATTAAAAACAGGGACTCAAGCAGACATTTGTACACTATTGTTCATAGCAGCATCATTCAGAATGGTCAAATTGTGGAAACCAAATGTTCATCAACAGATGAATAGATAAGCAAAGTCTAACATACATGTGTGTGTATATGTATATATATATGTAAAGGAATATTGCATATATATAATATATACATAATGGAATATCTTCAGCCTTAAAACAGAATGAAATTCTGACACATGCTACAAGGTAGAAGAACCTTAAAAACATTGTGCTAAGTGAAATAAGCCAGACACAAAAGAACAAATATTGTATGATTCCACTTATATGTGGTACCTAGAATATGCAAATTCATAGAGACAGAGAGTAGATTGGTGGTTGTCAGGGGCTTGGAGAGAAGGAACGGAGTTATTATTTAATGGGCACAAAAGTTCTCTTTGGGATGATGAAAAAGTTCTGGAAATGGATAGTGGTAATTGTTATACAACATTGTGAATGTACTTAATGCCACTGAATCATACACTTAGGAAATATTTAAGAGGGTAAGTTTTATGTTATGCATAGTTTACCACAATCTTAAAAAGTAAAAAATAAAATAAAACATAATTGGGAATTCCCTGGCAGTCCAGTGGTTAGGGCTCTGCACTCTCATAGCTGACGGTCCAGGTTCAATCCCTGGTCGGGGAACTAAGATCCCATGAGCCATGTAGTGTGGCCAAAAACAAAACGAAACAAAAACAAACAAAAAAACCCAAACATCATATTAGAACAAAATCCCAAAGGTAGCAAACTCTTTAGAGACAATGTTTTGAAGGTGACTTTAAATTTATTCTCTATTTATGATTTTGAGCACCTGGTATAATTCTAGAATGAACATTTCCCCAGGGTTGGATAATGGAAGATTCAGGGGGTATTGTGATATTCAGATCCACCTTTAGAGCCGAAATTTTTCCTCAGTTGATGGGAATATTGTGTGCTGACAATTCTCAGTTCTCAACCCTCTCAGGAAATTACCTTCACCTGGAGAGCTACCTTGTCCAAGGTCAAACCTCATTCCTGAGGAAAGCCTCCAATCCAATGAACTATTGAAGGGGGAGTAGAAAGCCCTGTCTCCTCACCGTAATGTGGGACAACTTGAAAGGGCAACCTTCAGAGCTCCATGTATGATCAGCTGAGGCCTTTGCTGAAACTGCACTGCAGCCCAACTTCTCCCTCTGTTCAATCTTGCTTTATTATCTGCCCTTCTGTAGCACTCCCTTCTAAACTTCTAACATGCTAATCTTCATCTATTCATTGAGGAAAAGAGAACACCTAAACATTTCTAGGTCATTGGCATAAGATCCTTGTTGACATTGAACGCTGGGGAACTAAAGTGCCCTGACGACCCCCCCTGTTGAAGAAGGGGCATATAGGGCCAGATATTAAATGGAGTCGTGGCCCAGGTCTAGCCCACAGTTGTCCACTCACTCATGAGCCCACCCAGTAATGCCCCCATTTCTCAATATTACACTTGAAATGGATATATTTGGTAATCGGCACGGCCTCTATACTATTTTCCTTGCCTGAGTCCTGTAGTGGTGTGGAAAGCCGAGTGGGGCCTCTGAAACGGCTCTCCCAGCCAAGACCGTAAACCAAAACCAGTATCGCATTGCATGAGAGATGGCAGAGATTACTGGCCCTAAAGAAGGCAGGGCTAGTGATCCCAACGTATCTCCATTCAAATCACAAGTCTGGCGCCTACAAAAGCGAGTTGTTTCCTGGAGGCCAACAGTCAAACTCAGTCAAGCAGTAGCCCTCATTGCAGTTGCTATGCTAGATGTGCTATCTTTGCCAGCACAGATAAACACAGCCTCAGGTCCACGGTATAAAGCCTTTGATCTGGAAAATGTGTTCCTTTTTTTACCCTTTTCAGAAAGAGGCACAGAAACAATTATCATTCACTTGGAAGTGACAATAGTATACATTTGCAGTCTTGCCCCAGGTTTATGCTAACACTTTCTCCCTCTGTCAAAGAGATCTGGACTGGCTGCACATTCTGAAGAACATCCTGTTGGCACAGCATACTGATAACATCATGCTAATAGAACCAAATAAACAAGAAATGACAACTATGTTGCAGGCTTTAGGAGACACATGTGCTCCAGAGGGTGAGAGGTGAGCAAGGTTTCAGGGGTCTGCTGCACCTCCGAAATTTCTAGAAGTCCTGTTGTCTGAGGAACGCTGGGCCAACCACTTCAAAGGAAAGAAAAAAAAAATTATTGTCCCTCACATCTTCCACTACAAAGAAGGAAGCACAATACCTGGCAAGCCTCTTTCAGTTCTGGAAGCAGAATATGCCACAGCCGGGAATATTACTCTGGCCCCTACACTGGATGACATGAAAAGCTGCCAGTTGTGATTAGAGCACAGAACAGGACAGGAGTTCAGCCCAGACCCAGGCTGGAGTGAAGGGACCACTACTGCTTAGGACACACGGTCTGTAGATGCTATGATATTGTAGGCATCTGGGGTGAGAAAAGATGATGCGTGTGGTTTATGACAAGCCCGACAGGATACGTTTTGTGGCCCCCTGTGGCTCTGGAGCCATCTCAGAGGAGAAGAGTTGAGCTTCTGAAAAACAGTCCCTGGTGAGTTGCTGGGTTCTGGTAAAGATGAGCTGATTCTGTCAGGCCCATCAATTCCACAAAGGCTAGTTGACTTTGATCATGAGAAGACACAGGTGTGGTTACAAGGCAGTTATAGGGAGGAATATGTTTAGCACCCAGAGGATCCCTTTGGATAACTCTTGGTTAATAAGACAGTTCTTCAGTTCTAGTGGTTCAACAGCCATCATGGCCTGTCTACAGGATGCTAGATGATAAGGTACCTTCTCAACAAGTGATCTGCGGGGCTTCCCTGGTGGCGCAGTGGTTGAGAGTCTGCCTGCCGATGCAGGGGACATGGGTTCGTGCCCCGGTCCGGGAAGATCCTACATGCCGCGGAGCAGCTGGGCCCGTGAGCCATGGCCGCTGAGCCTGCATGTCCGGAGCCTGTGCTCCGCAACGGGAGAGGCCACAACAGTGAGAGGCCCGCGTACCGCAAAAAAAAAAAAAAAAAAACAAGTGATCTGCTTAATTCATAGTAAAGCATTCCTTGGATTCATTAGAATTGACATATAATAAACACTCCCCTGAAAAAAATCGGTGCTATCACCCTCGTGCATTCTGATAGTCGGTGACAAAGCACAAACTCAAAATCTGATTTTTCTGTGTTCTGTCAAAATTAGATTATTATTTCTATTGTTATTATTAGTTATGCTCACATTCCAAGCACCATTCTAGGCATTATATGTGTGATAGCTCTAACCTCAAAATAATCTAGCAAGACACATCATTAACTCTAGTTACCATGGGTGAATACCGAGCCTCAAAACGCAAAGCATTTACGTATAATTACCCAACTTGTAAGCGGCAGAGCAAGTTGGAACGTCATTCTACAAATTAGAGAATTCTCTGAAATGTTCATTTCTTTTAAAATTTGGTCCTACCTAAGAATAACTGAAAAGTGCAATAAAAGTATAAAGTGTGCTTAGATTCGCCAGATCAGCCGTTACGGTGTAATAGTAGAAGTAGCCAAAGCAGAACCCAGATCGTACAAAGCTAGTAAAAAGCAAAAGGTAGTGAAGAGCTACAGCATGAGTAGGAAACTCCTCCAAGAACTGTGGCTTTGTGGAGACCATATGGTAGCCAGAGAGGCATCTTGGGTCCAAGAAAGCTATTGGTAGTTATGTGTGCATTTTGTTTTGTATTTTGTAAGATACACAGCGTAGACCATGCCTGTGTGCTGATTCAAAGGATTCCCCAGAAGGTAAGAGATTGAAAAATAGAGAAATAGAAGGAAGGACTGATGAAGCAAGATTTCTGAGAAGAAGGAAAAGGATGGGATGCAGTGTATCTCTGATACAGAGTTAAACTTCCTCATTGCAGTGGTTCTCATAGTGAGGGCCCTAGACCAGAAGCATTAGCAACACTTGGGAATATTAGCTCTGCAAATCAGCAGGACCTATCCAAGACCTACTGAATCAGAAACTCTGTGGTGGAACCCAGAAATCTAGGATTTAATAAGCCCTCCAGGTGATTCTAATAGACACTGCAGTGTAACAAGAGATAAGAGTCAGGTGCAGATGTAGGTGGCTTTGTGGATTCGGTAGTGGAAAGTTGACAGTTTCCATTTATTACACCTCTTCGTTCTCAGACAGCTTCTACCTGCAGGATCTCCTCTTTCTTTCTTTTTTTTTTTTTCTTTGCGGTATGCGGGCCTCTCACCGCTGCGGCCTCTCCCGTTGCAGAGCACAGGCTCTGGACGCACAGGCTCAACGGCCATGGCTCACGGGCCCAGCAACTCCGCGGCATGTGGGATCCTCCCGGACCAGGGCACGAACCCGTGTGCCCTGCATCGGCAGGCGGACTCTCAACCACTGCGCCACCAGGGAAGCCCAGGATCTCCTCTTTCTACACCCCTGGCCAGCAAAAAGGTAAGGTAAGGATTTTAGTTGGTTCCTGTTTGAGAACAAAGACTGAAAAGAGGATGGAAGCCTGTCATGATCACTGGTAGAGTTCAACGGGTTACATAGGCACCAGGTAAACAGGGGCAGAGCGGAGTAGATCCCAGAAACCTCGGTAGGTCTGAGCACCACTTTTCCTTTAAACCGATGCTGTCTTAGAGAGAAGAGAGGATGTCAGCAGAGTGACTGAAAGTCTGCGAATTTTTGTTTAAAGAGAGTAAACATTACATAAAGAGATTAGATTTTTACTCAAATTAAATTTAAAACCAATTGAACAAGTTTTCCCCTGATTACCCAGAAAATAAGGACTTTTAAGTTCAGATTGGAAATAGGCAGAATAAAGGGACTGTTTTGCCTTACTTTTAAATTGTAATGAAAGTAAATCTGTGACACCACTTCATATATTTAAACAAGTAACTTAGTAAATTAGAGAGTAATAAAGGAGATGCAATGTTCAAGTTTACGCCCATTTTCACCATGATATTCTTAGCAGAATTATTAACATGAATTAAAGTTTATTGTGTATTACATAATGAACACAAAAATCTTTTATAGGGTGAAAATACATTTATTATTTTATTCTGTGATAGAAAGATTGGCATTAAAATGCAGAGGAGAATAGAAACTGCTTGAATAAATGGAGGACTTTTAACTTAAAAGATTAAATGGTTACATACTTTTATACTTTTTAAGGAAGAGAAATAGCACGAATACTATGATATGCTTAACCAATTTGCTTATAACTAAAAAGCTTTATTTGTGTACTGTGCTATTATGTGTGTATAAATAAATTCTCAGTGTGGAGAACCATCTGGTTTAGTTACATATTTACACATCTATTATATACACATATGATATTTATATCGATTTAAATGGTTATGCTTCTCTAAATGTTTGTAATGCATGTTAACATGTATGCAAGTTCTACACAGAGCTAAGCAAGCGTGTTAAAAGCAGGTCAATTCTGGGAAAATGCTACAGAACCTATTATAGGAAGGAAGGAAGGAATGCCAGATTATAAAATTTAAGGGATTGCCATTGCTTTAGAAAAACCTAGCATATTAAAACCAGAACCTAAAAAAAAAAGATGCTTCTATATCAGATCAGAGTATTTGTCTTTAAGCATAAGCATGTATTACTTGAAACCATAAGAGCAGGGGAGTAGGCAACATTTCCTATACAACTTGACCACCATTTTCTAAATCCTTCCTTCCCTTCAAATCAATTTGCTGCATTTGATTTTTTATCAGCTTGGATGAACTTATAATGCATTTATAATCCATTTGTGATGTAATGGGTTGGGGGAATTCTGATAACAGAAGAATTATGCTATCTAAAGGAGACAATGAAATTATATGTTGGTAATGAAAACGGGATTTTGCTTGTACCATTTTGTACCCTGCTGCAATCTTGCATCAAGCCCCTTTGAGCTGCACATGCAACTCCTATTACCACTAATTGCAGTTTCACTACACAGGAACATCAAAAGAAAAGACACAGACCTCCTTTGTGCCGTGGGCTTCGTAATTCTTCTTATATTATATAATGAGATCCTATTCTACTTTCACAGTTTAGGTGCTGGTTGTTCTTATTCCAATGTTTACCCATTTCCAGTTTTCCCCCGTCATTCTTTGAAACTCTTGGGAATGTTCAGATAGATGTGTTAAAATGAAAAGAGCTACTTATATTTTTCAAGATACTATTCTTGAGTCTAAAATGAGAAGAAAATTTCTCGTAAGGGTGTATGTCATTTTTGTCTTCAGGATTAGTATAGTTAGAATAGTTAAAAACACTCTCTGGAACTTGACATCTATGAAGAATGGATTTAATAACATAAACATTTTCAGAAATTAGTTCAAGATTTGTAGTCATATGGATGTAGGCTTTTCTAGTTCAAAAAATCATTATTGAAAGTAAGCAATATGATAGTTCCTGTGCAGAGCAGACTGAAGTGAAGGCTCGTGGCTCTGCCCTAACCAAATCTTTCAAGACCGAGGAGATACCCGCATACAAAGAAGAGGCAGAGATCCACGCCACCCGTTCCCCCTCCTCTGCCGCGCTCACTGTCAAAGACAGCATCACCATCCATTTTACTGCACAGGCCAGAGACCTGTTAGGGCTCCCCGCCACCGCCAGCCCCTCTGCCCTGTGTTTCCCCTCTATCACAGATTCTGAATAGTTTTCTCTTGTAAAGAGCTCGTGAGTTCAACCACTTTTCTCATGGCCATCATCAAAGGTCATCCAACATCTCTGGCCTCATTTCTAGACTATTTCAGAGACTCTAAACCGGGATCTCTGCAGCTGCTCTGTCGCTCTCCTCTCTTCTCTCCATATCAAAAAAATGATCTTGCTGAAAATGCAAACATCATTACACTTCTTTCCTGGTTCAAATATTTCAGTTGCCCCTCATTGCTCTCCAGATAAAGTCAAAATTGCTACAAGGCCCTGGCCCAACCTACTTCTGCCACACTGTGCACGTAAATTGCCCTTGGCCTCCTTTCCCTTCTTTATTTGATATGTTCTTTTGGACCACAGGCCTTTGCACACACTCCCTGCTCTTTGTAAAACTCCCTGCTGCCCTCTCTCTACACACACACACACACACACACACGCATATATACTCTCTCTCTCTCTCTGTCCATTCCTTTAGGACCTCATTCATCAGAGTGGCAATTCAAGTGTGACTTCCTCAAATATCTCTGATTTCTCCTATCAGGTAAATAAAATACATCCTCACAGCGCTCTGTACTTCCCCTCAGGAGCCCTTCTTCTTTCCTCTCTTCTTTCAACAAACATTTAATGAATAATTAAATTATAGGACAGGCAGGCATGATTCCAGGCGCTGGGGAACAACAGTCAATTAGTCAGATAAGATCCCTGCTCTCAAGAGCTTCTATTCTAGTGGGATACATGCAATAAATAAACAAAAACCCAAGTCAACAGACAAACAAGTGCTGCGAGGACAGTCTAACAGGGTGGTGGTGAAGGGAGGAGGCCACACCATTAGCGGAGAGGGGATGGGGTTCTCTAGGGAGACATTTTGCTGAGACTTGTATGGTAAGTCAGTTACATTTTCTTGTTTGATTACTAGATTAGTTTCTGTTTCTCCCCTTCAGCTGCAAACTCCATGATAGCAGTGGCTATGGCAATTTTGCTCAGAACTTCTGTCTTAGAAGATCCTCTGGAAATATATTGAATAAAGAAGTAAATATAAGTACCACAAATTTTAGCTCAAGCCTATCTGATCGAATCTTCAAATTGGACAATTATTAAAACTCCTTCAATTTCCTCATCTACTGGTGAGGAAAATAACACCTATTTATCAAATAAGTTCTTATACATATCTCAACCGTCAGCTTATGGTTTTAATTACCATAGATCCAAAGGTGTGGATCCTTATGTGGTGTTTCTCCTCTTATGTCTGAATCAAGAATACAATTATTAAAAATTTAATGAAAGCCTCTGGCATTTACTTTTCTCCTTCGTTAATTAAAATAATAATACCTATGTCATATGGTTGTTTTGAGAAATAAATGAGGCATTAACCTATGAAAGACCTTAGTTAAGTTTCTGGAGTGTTACAGACTTTAAGTTTTATTTTATTTCACTATAAAACCCTTTCAGAGTACACAAGAGGAAAGACACTATACAAGTTCACAGAATTATCAGACAAGAGTTTTTAAAAATAATTTTGCTGTGAAGAGAAGGAATTGATTTGTATTCTTACAGTGTGTGTATATGCATATATATGTGTAATATGCATATATATGTATATATATATATGCACATACACACAAACATATATATATGTCTGTGTACTTCCTGGGCTACATTATACATAACTGACATTTACATTGACTATTGTTTACAAAACACTTCTGTAAATATTCTCTTGTCAGACTCTCAGCAACAAACCTGTGAGGCAGGTATTACAAGTTATAAGGAAACTTCACGTGGAAAGAGCTAACGGGGTGACCAGGCTCTTAGGTTACGTGCCTTATCCTGTTACTAACAGTGAGCAGTGCCCTGATTTGTCAGGAGGTGTTGGTAGAAAGGGCTCCAACTCTCAGCTGCTGGAGAGGCAGAGAAAAGAAGATGTAACCTCATTGCTTCTTCCAGAGTATGGCACTGGCAACACGATCAGTTGGTGATGGAAGATAGATTATTTTACCCTCACATTCTCTTAGTCTTTTACAGTTCACTGCCTAAACCTGCTTGAAACTCTACATTTATTTAATCCTTCCAGCAGAGAACAATCACTCTGAGTTTCCCCACTGACATACTTTTATTTTCTGAAAGTTCATTCTTTACAGGTTGAGCACAAAAAAATTTAAAGTGACAGTGTTAAAATGAATATAAATCACCTATCCTACACCATAGAAAAAGCACCTCACCTTAAAGACTGGTTTAAAAGTATTTCCAGGAAATATACTCTGTCTAATAACTGAACACTTCAACAAAAGTAAAATGAAATCAAGAATAGAGCTAACCTTGCATTTTCACATATCAAAATGTTCATTCAAGTAGTATCTGCAGAAAAATAGCTGAGTGTCTGTGACCCAAATGATGCTACATTCGTCATGTTCTCTTCAGATCTGAATAAAGGGGTTGTGATGTGAGTGAAATTGTTTGGTGGACCTGATTTTGAGTTTCTGTGGTAATGTCAATAAAACTCAGTTAATCTCTAGTTTCAAGCACTTTTAAATAATTCCATTTAATACTGAATGCTTATATTTCCAAAAAAAATTGGGGGTAATGGAGAACGAATTGTATTTGTAGATAGAAGGAATTGGACTAATGTATTTTTCTGTTCTCTAATATTTCAGTGATTTTATGATACCTGGTCATGTGATTAAAATTTACAAATTTGTTTGTGATATCTCAATTTAGCTAAAATATTAGAAATGACAATAATATTGTAATATTTTCTACAAGCTGACATCAGAGGGGAACGTTGGACAATTTTCCCTTGTTCCAGGCTGAATTCTAAAATTCCATGATGAGGATATGGCAAAGGTGAATGGACTTTGCAGGTGTAAGGAAGGTCCCCAAATTAGTTAATCTGGAGTTAGTCAAAAGGGAGATTATTCTAGGCGGGCATGGCTTAATCAATTGAAAGCCTTAAAGAGAGGTTATCCTGACAGCCTTGAAGACTCAAGCTGCCATGTTGTGGAAGCTACTGCATGCAGCCTCTAGCAGATGAGAGGGGTCCCCCCCTGACAAAAGCAAGAAAACAAGGGCCTCAGTCCGGTAACTGCCAGCAGCTGACTTCTGCCAACAGCCACTTGGAACAGCTTGGAAGTGGACCCTGCATTCCTGAAAAGAATGCAGCCCACTCACACACTATTTGTCACCTGATGAGACCCATAGCAGGGGAGCTCGCTAAACAGTTCCCAGACTCTGACCCACAGGAACTGTGAGATAATAAATGTAGCTTGTTTTAATCTACTAAAAAGCAAAGCTATCAGTGAACTGGGACTCCTCCATTAGTTATATCCACATTAAAATCCTGGATTTAGGGCTTCCCTGGTGGCGCAGTGGTTGAGAGTCTGCTTGCTAATGCAGGGGACACGGGTTCGAGCCCTGGTCTGGGAGGATCCCATGTGCCGTGGAGCGGCTGGGCCTGTGAGCCACAACTACTGAGCCTGTGCGTCTGGAGCCTGTGCTCCGCAACGGGAGAGGCCACGACAGTGAGAGGCCCGCGCACCGAGATGAAGAGCGGCCCCCGCTTGCCACAGCTAGAGAAAGCCCTCGCACAGAAACGAAGACCCAACACAGCCAAAAATAAAAATAAATAAATTAAAAGAAGGCTCAACATTAAAAAAAAAAAAAAAAATCCTGGATTTATTTACCAGATATTTACTAAATGGCCACTGTGTTTCACACAGTGTGCTAGGAACAGACAGTGTGATAGATATTGAAGACTACATTTCTGAGTGTAAGTGAAACTAAAAAGCCACGAGCATTTCCTTTCTGACTCAGACAAACACAATACAAACATAGTAGTGTGACATAATGAGAAATACATATTCAATCTCTGTCCCTTATTCCTGGCACAGCGTTCCTAAAACCCTTATAATTTCCTGAATGATAGGGGTGGTAGGAGCATCTTTGTTTTAATACTTGGTCACGGGCCCCAATTTGAATCCTGATACAGGGCTCCTAAATCCCTTGGAATTTCCTGGATGATGGAGAAACGTTTGTTCTAATGAGGAGATACTTGGTGGGCCTCTAGATGAAGGCTGGGCACCAGAAAGACCAAGCCATTCCAAGAAGTTTGGAAATTTTAGCCTCACCCTTACCCCCTCCTTGGGGAAGGGGAGAGGAGATGGAAGTTGAGTTAATCATCCTTCACACTTACATGATAAAGTCTGCATATCCCTAAATGACAGGGTTTGGAGAGCTTACATCCGTGTACCAGAAGGATTTTGCATTCCAACTCCATGGGTCAAAAACTCCTGCACTCAACACCGTCCCAGACCTTGCCCTATGTACCTCTTCATCTGCCTATTCATCTGTATTTTTGTGGTATCCTTGATAACAAGCCAGTAAACATAAGTAAATGTTTCCCCGAGTTGTATGAGTCATTCAGGGAGCAAATTATCAAACCTGAGGAGGGGGTCTTGAGAACACCCAGTTTGTAGCCAAGTTGGACAGAGTGTGGATAATCTGGGAACCTACAACTTGCAATCGTTGTCTGAAATGGGGGGAATCTTGTGGTACTGAGCCCTTAACATGAGGCACCTGCGCTAAGTTGAGGTAGTGTCAGAATGAATTAACTTGTGGGACACCCAGTTGGTGTTCACAAAGAACTGCAAAACTGTTTGATGTGGAAAACCCACACATTTGGTGTCAGAAGTGCTGTGAGTAGATAAATAGTTTCCTCTTAATTAGCCTGCGTCTAATCTCTGCTCATCTATCCCTACTTCGCGCCTGGCACATCTGAGTTGTCTGCCCTGGCATCATGAATGCCTGCCTCTGGGACTCTTTTACCTTGTTTCAATTATATAAAGCAGGAAATATCTTTATTAAGGGGCAGAGCTTGTGTCCTTGATCACAACACAGACTTTTTACTGTCTTTTCAAGTTCTTAAAGGTTTACATGTTACAAATTGCTCACATCAACCTAGGATACTTATTTTATCCTAATATAATTTACTTCCCTAACTTAACGACTTGCTTCTTGCACTAATGGCCCAAGACTTCCCTGTCGGGGAAATCCAGACAGATCGGAAATCCAATCTGTTTCCCTAGACAGAAAGTCTTACTGGCCAAATCTCTCTGAAGCTAACTTCCTGTCCCGGGGCCCCCTTGTTAAACCTGTCCTGTTGCCTCTTATGCTGCCTCATTTTTGAAGTCTATTAATATGAGTCATTCATTCCTCAGTCCTTTGTTCCTTGTCATTAGAAATTACTTTCAACATTTCTAGGAGATGGGAACCAGATGTATCTTAGTTACGTCAGACATTTCTGGTTCTGAAATTAATTGTGAAACAAATTTGGGATAGTATTTGAGTCTGGTCATTTCTGTAGTAAGATGGGATTTTTGAGATATTAACCTAAGTTTTGTGGGGTTTTTTTCCTCCCTATATTTCCCCTTTCTTCCTTTTGCCCTAAACCACCCCAAACATGGAGATCCCTGTACTTCTTTGCCTTAGAGGGCATCTGAAGCAGACTAGGAAAAGAAAAAAAGAGATAGACATCTACTTCCCTTTTAGCTATTTTCCCTGAAAGCTTAAGGCCATATTGGAATTCCTGCACATAGTATTATGAAGTGATAAAGGCTTTGTCTATACTAGGAAGGGATTTTCTAGGGTTGAAGTAAGGAGAGCTGAGAAGGCAAAAACAGTCAGTCTTAGGAGCAGAGGGGATGCTTCTGCAGTGCCACCAGGAAATTGGTACGTTCTCGGTGAGGAATGTGAGCAGAGGTGTTTGGTAGATGGGATGGGACCAAATGCAGCCTCACAACCTTCCTGGGCTCCGAGAGCAGCCTAGATGCACGACATACAAATCATGCGCCATCCAGTCTTGACCAAGCTCTTTCACCTGCCTTGAACGTCCTCCTTTCTGTTAAACTGTCCATATCCCTCTCCTCTTCAAGTCCCTCCTAATCCACTAAGGCTTCCTCTTAACCTCATGACCCTGTGTGCCATTGCTCCATTGAACCCTCCCCAGTTTTATCAGTGTCACTCATTCAGCACTTAATCCTGCTGCTTTCTAGCCTGCCATCTGAGGCTTTGTATTATTTAACTTTCCATCCATTCATTTATTCATTTGAACTAAATTGCAGATTCTTTGAGTTAAGGACAAGGTTTTAAAATCTTACTTTGTTACAGTAGTACTCACAACAATTTATGGAAATGATGTATATTCATGAAAGAATATCAAAGATATTCTAAGAAATCACACCATTCTAGCTCCTAAATCAATCTTGTGATACCTATAAAATGGAATTTTAAGGTCAAAATACGATCACATTAGAGTTTCATGCATAACAATACAATATAACAGAATCTTATCTAGAGGTTCGGGGTAGAGCACATGGGAATTTTGGGTCAGTGAAAGTATTCTCTTTGATAAACAGATGATACATGGCGTTATACATTTCTCAAAACCTATCGAATTGTACAACACGAAGATTGAACCCTAATGTAAACTGTGGACTTTAAGAATAGTGTCTCAGTATTTTTGTAACAAATGTACCACACTAATGCAAGATATTAATATATTAATAATAGGGAAACTGTGTGTGTGTGTGTGTATTGGAACTCTCTGTACTTTCTCCTTAATTTTTCTGTAAACTTAAAACTGCTCCACAAAATAAGTCTATTAAAATAAAAAAATACAACATTACAGAAATCACTCTTCTCTAGAGGCGTGCTATTCAAAAAATATATAAAATTGAGTCACATAAGTTTTTAAAAGCAGCGAAATTTGAAAATTTTGTATCCTGATTTTTTTTCTATTTTTTGGTAACCCTTTTTGTCTCTCTGCTGAAATGGATCTTTTTATTACAACAGCAAGATAGCAGCAGTTGTTCACCCATGGCTGGCCAGATGTGGACTACAGCAGGATCATCATATCTTATTTCTACTTAAAAATCATGCCAATTACCTGCTAATTGCCATGTATTGATTTACTTAAGCATCCATGGTTGCTGTATGAGAAAGATAACACTTGGCTCTAGGGGACCTGGAAATTCTTTACACTGTCAGTGACCTTGACTGAAAAGGATAATTAGTCTGAACCTCCAGATGGAATTAAGAGACTTAAACCTTTCATTCTTTATGAAAAGCTTCATCTTTAGTGATGTAAGCACACTTCTCTATTTGCTGAGAAAACGTCTTATATTAACTTATCTCCTTCTCTTTTATGATCAGCTACCAGATTTCAGGTTTCCTATATTCATGGAAGAGAAGGGGAGACAAAAAGGACTTGGGTACACAGAAAAGAATTTGAATTTCCTCTCGGGCTGTGTCCACTCATCCACTGAGTAGCCCTGTGGCAATGAACAGGCCACTTTATTTCCCTGCCTAGCTTTTTCATTTGCACAAAGAAACAATAAAAGTTAGTACTTTCATGAGACTAAAATGAAACAATAAATCTAAATTTTTTAAACTATGTTATAAATCCAGGGTGGTTTTTTTGTTTGTTTGTTTTGTTTTTGCAGGTACAGAGCCACCTGAGAGTTAAAATACATCGAAGTTGTAGATATAATCCCTCATTTTTTTTAGTCCTCATTTGTCTCTTGGTTTCTTGCAAGAGATGTCAGACACTGTGACATAAATGTGAAAAAAAATCACCCTGATGACAAATCATAAAACGTACCTAAACTTTAAAAAAGGTAGAAATGTTTTGAGATACAAATGTTCTTTAATGTGTTCTAGTGATTGTTGATGCTAAATAGGAAAATGCAAAACCTATTTTTCTTTTGATAAGTATTATGTAGACACCTTTGGTTTGAATGATAGTTGTAATTTGCCAAATGGTGTTTGCTTTTCAATATAGAATTACTGATTACAGTTGCTTCTAGCCAGGCAAAGGAGGTATAGGAGACATTGTGATGTGATACCAGGCAAGAAACATCTTGACTTCCAGATCTCAGGCAATCTGTTTAGTCAAACTCAAGTGCATTTCCAGTCATTTTCTTTACTGATCAGCAAGCCACCAAGCTAAATGAGGATTCCATGGCTGTAAGAATTCTGAAATAAGCCATCTTCCTCCCTATTGAGTATTTTACTTTGTAGAGCTGACACTTCTGTTTCTTTATCAAGTGCCACTTCTAGAACTACTCTCATATCTCTTACTCTTTTTATTTTATTTCCCTCAGAGCTTCCACAAGGATGCATTTTTGCATGTGTATATGTGCGTGTATTATTTTTCTCTTCAGTAACAGTAAATAGCTACCAATGGATAGTGGGGCTAATTTCTTGTGGAATAGCATAACGTATTCTGCACCTGTAGAAGATACAGTGACATTTATGTTGAATTGCCCGACTGAACAGTGAGCAAGAAATAGAGAATAAGGTTATGGGGAATGGGAGAGGAAGCAGTAGGCTACCACCAGCCCCAGTTTTTAAACCCAACACATTGTTAGCAGGATAGAACTAAGGGTCCCTTTGAATGTGGCATACATGAGCTAATGACTGCCGGACATCAGTGAGCCATGCCTTTTTCCATCTGTGGTTCTTATGAGTGAGGGGAGTGATGGCGTAAGGAAGGGGTGGAGGCCAGCAGGAGGAGGCAACCAAGTAACAAGACTAAAGACGCAATACATTAGGAAGCCGTCAAAGGAGACCTCTGGTCTCAGTCTCCATCCCATAGGTTTCAGTTTGCATAGCCTTTGATTAGCTTCCTCTGCGGAGATTGCTAGTGTAATACAGAAGCGTAAATGCCAGCGCGGAGAAGCACAAGTGGGATAAGCAGAATCCTGCTTCTCCTCAATACCTAGAGTTTTTATATCATTCAAAGATAATGATTATCAAAATTATTTTCTTTACTATATCATGTTAAAGGGGTATAGTCATTCATTCTAACAGAATTCTAAAATAAGTTTGAAAATCATAAATTCATGGAATCCTTTTTCGGTTCTGCCTCACCCTATACACACATCTTAGTTAGAAATATATACATATGTATAAAGCAAAATTTTTGCAAAATTCTTGTTTTCTTCGTCAGTACATACCTTGGGTGGGTGAGATTAGAGGACAGGAGAAAATCCCTTAGAATAGATGATTTAGGCCACAGTGAAGTACCCAAATACGTTAACAGGCAACTTCTACTAAATGGTTTTTGGTACCCATGACATAGTTATTAATACATACAGGAATTGTCACAGCTACATGTAAAAGAATGAAATTAGAAAATTCTCTAATACCATACACAAAAATCAACTCAAAAAGGATCAAAGACCTAAATGTAAGGCTGAACACTATAAAACTCTCAGAGGAAAATGGAGGCAGAACACTCTTTGACATAAATCACAGCAGTATCTTACTCCTAGAGTAATGAAAATAAAAACAAAAATAAACAAATGGGACCTAATTAAACTTAGAAGCTTTTGCACAGCAAAGGAAACCGTAAACAAAACAAAAAGACAAGGATGGGAGAAAATATTTGCAAACAAAGTGACCAACAAGGGATTAATCTCCAAAATATACAAACGGCTCATGCAGCTCTATGTCAAAAAAAAACCCAATCAAAAAATGGGCAGAAGATCTAAATAGACATTTCTCCAAAGAAGACATACGGATATAGCCAAAAAGGCCATGAAAGGATGCTCAACATTACTAATTATCAGAGAAATGTAATTTAAAAGTACAATGAGGTCAGAATGGGCATCATCAGAAAGTCTACAAACAATAAATGCTGGAGAGGGTGTGGAGAAAAGGGAACCCTCCTACACTGTTAGTGGGAATGTAAATTGTACAGCCACTATGGAGAACAGTATGGAGCTTCCTTAAAAAACTAAAAGTAGAATTACCATATGACCCAGCAATCCCACTCCTGGTCATATATCCTGAGAAAACCATAACTCAAAAAGAGACATGCATCCCCTTGTTCATTGCAGCACTATTTACAATAGCCAGGACATGGAAGCAACCTAAATGTCCATCAACAGAGGAATGGTTAAAGAAGATGTGGTACATATATACAATGGAATATTCCTCAGACAGAAAAATGAATGAAATAATGCCATTTGCAGCAACATGGATGGACATAGAGATTATACGAAGTGAAGTAAGTCAGACAAAGACAAATATATGATATCACTCATAAGTGGAATCTAATATTTTAAAAAATGATATAAATGAACTTATTTATAAAACAGAAACAGACTCACAGATTTCAAAAACAAACTCATCGTTACCAAAGGGGAAATATGGCGGGGGAATAAATTAGGAGTTTGGGATTAACCTATGCACACTAATATGTATAAAATAGATAACCAACAAGGACCTACTATACAGGACAGGGAACTCTACTCAATATTCTGTAATAACCTATATGGGAAAAGAATGAATATACGTATATGTATAACTGAATCACTTTGCTGTACACCTGGAACTAACACAACATTGTAAATCAACTATACTCCAATAAAAAAATACATATAGGAATTGTAAAAGTCTTAAAAAATGTGAAAAATAAGATGAAAGAGGGTAACATGGACATAAGTGTCTGCTTGTTCAGAAAGTTCCCAGAAATTGGCCTTTACCAGTTTGATTCACTATAGTCAGGGTTTAATCTGCAGAACAAGACAGAACTTCTCATTTTCTCTCATTTGTAGAAATAGACTCATATTAACCAGCACACAGAAGCTGTACATAAACCAGAATATCAATACATTACTTTACAACCATTCATTTGACCAGAATACTTAAATTGGCCAACCACAGTAACGAGATTGTCATCAGAGTAAAAGTCAGTTTATCTTAAGTGACGTTTAGCTAAGGTAGCCTGAGTTCTTTCACCTACTAGCAGGATGCTCTTGCAAAGGACTCCTTCCTCCTTGATCCTGCTTAGCAAATATTCATTCCCTCCACAGCAGGGAGGAGATGCTCCGCCAGTGTTTACTTCTGAGACTTTCCTTTTCTCATGCTTTCATGGCTCAGCACCTCTTTTCTCTTCCCACAGTCTTTTTCCAAGTAGGTTCAACCAGTTCCATCTGCATGTGGTCGATGACAGATACAAAAAGTATTGTCTCTGAAGTGATTCTCAGATCTCCTGTGGTCTTAACATTAGCACACAGCTGATGGACAGCATTTTGATTTTCTAATGCAGATAGCTAATCATAGCAGTTTTATTTGGATTTGATGATGTGAACTCTCCTGTGGGCAATCTTCTTTATACATGTTGGGAGTGTCTCACCGTAACCCCTGTTATCCTAATTGCGATATGAGTTGAAGGTTATTTTATAAAATTTGCAAATGTCAGTATAAATGTAGGAATAAATAAACACATATGTATGATGTTAAAAATCACACTCAACCCCTAGAAGTCAGGTTAGTACTGTGGGAGAAGCCTGGGCTTTGCCATCTGATAGAAATTTTTAATCATACCTCCAGTACTTTTTAACTCTGTGACCTTTGCCAGGCTATTTAAACTGTCCATTTCTTCATTCTAAAACTGGTGATAGTGGTAACAATCGTTGCTTCATAGAATTGTTATTAGGATTAAATGAAGCTAATGTTTTCTGACAAAAGTCAGTGCTGGATAGATAGTAGTTCTTGCTAATTATGAATAAACTGGTTATAATGCAAACTGATCAGTGTATCTAAACATCAACAAAAAGTTTGCTGTCTTCAAAGAAAAAACAGTACTTTTATGGCTCTAGCCATAAATTCTGGTTCTTTATTTCCATTCGCTGTTCTCAACATTTTCCTGATCTCAAGATGTTTTTCAAAGATGTGATAATATAATAGAGAAGGCTCCAAATGATTTCATTCTTTCTCATGAGAAAAAGGGTTTATCCAGAAGCAACAAGTGTTCTAGAGGATTATAACTGTCTCACATTCTCCAAACTTTTAGATCCAAATTATAGCTTTATTTTTTGACTGACTGCACTGGGAAGGATTATTGCCAGGGGAAGAGAGCAGAGTACACATTACCAACATTACTCCCCACACTTTGCATGGGCCATTTCTTGTCTTCCCACCAACAAATAAGAATTGCTGACTTAGTACTTCCTTCTCAGGCAAAGTGGCCTCTGAACTCACGTCTACTAGATTACAAGAATTCTGTGAGGCAACCCTAAGATGGAACCAGTTGCTAATAGATAGGCAAAAAGAGCTTTGTGTTTTTCTTCTCCTGATCTAGATTCTGTATTATTTCCCCGGGAGAAGAGTTACATCTATAGCAGGGTGAACTTAAGTGGTATCATATAATATGCTTCACTTCCCCTCACCCTGCCAGTCATCAAAAGTCCAGAAGATACTAAATTGCTAGGAAACCGGATTTCGGAGACCTAAAGTTTCCATGATTTGTTTCAAGAAAATGGCACTGAAACTATGTTAACAGAGCTACGTTCAAATTCTAAATTAATTAGTTAAGAATAGGCAATTTTAGACCCATTTCTTCACCTACCTGGAATGTAACACACATTTAATGTCCTTTTCTTAAGGATACCTCCTATTAAACTTCCAAACTATTTTATCCCTGTTTACAAGGGCCCATAACTCCGTGTCATTTTTCTTCCATGGCATACATTACAATATTCATAATGATTTGATTAGCATCTTAGTTCTATGTACACTCTGTAAAACTTCAAGTTCTTCAACTGAAAGCAAAAAAGGAAAGTATTGATAAGATGCTGGTTATTTTTCCAAGAATAAAGAGAAGAGAAAATCAAGTAATCCTCAGTATAGATTGGATCCAGGACAGTTGTGGAGGTCACACCAGCTGGAGTTTGTCTATCTTCTTGTAGACACTAGTATGAAGTAATCTAGCTTCAAATACATTCTAAAAGTCCTCATAAAGGAAATCATTGGTGCATTGCCTCCTCTACCCCTCATCAGACAAATGAAAATGACTGACTATAATGTAAACAATTGGCTTATCCTAGGGTTAATTCATGCCAGTAAATGATGGAGAGAAGGTATTGGCAGACCAAAGCAGTTTCTGCTTTCACTCTGAGTGAGGTCCATAAGAATAGGAATTTGTGTGTGTGCATGTGTGTCTCCACCAGTAGACCAGACACCTGTTACATGAAGCATGTTCAATAAGTGTCTGGGTAATGAATTAAACAACTATGGAGGAACAATGGATGTCATTCATAAGCAAATTAGGGACTCCTCTATATATTCATTCTCCCTGAAACAACTTCTCATTGGATGCCTGAGAATCTACTATTAACAAGATATTTGTTATGTTATGCATTGCCTTCCTCCATTTGCTTCTTAAAATTCACATTCACCTTTAGATGTATTTTAGCCAATCCCCTGACATCTATTGTGAATGTATTCATGAGAACTTTTCCTCTGGAACTGGGTATTCGAGGAACTAGAGTCTCAGAAAAGGAGGAGAGGATGCTAAAAATTGGGGCTAGAGAGAGTAGAAAAAACAAAGGAACAAAAAAAGACGTAGAATTCTTGCCAAAAACTAGCTGGTATAAATATTGTATATTTATGGGTTTGTATGCGCACAATTAAAGATAAGTTTTTAAATAATCAAAAATTTTCTTTGAGACCTGAAACATAACTATTCTGGGCTTAATGATATTCCAATTACTTTTCTCAGATATAATTATTCATAATAAACATAATTAATACTGACATATCAGGGAACATATATTTTGAAAACTTAAGTCCAGTTTTTTTATTTTTTTGCGGTATGCGGGCCTCTCACTGTTGTGGCCTCTCCCGTTGCGGAGCACAGGCTCCGGACGCGCAGGCTCAGTGGCCATGGCTCACGGCATGTGGGATCTTCCCGGACCGGGGCACGAACCCGCGTCCCCTGCGTCCCCTGCATCAGCAGGCGGACTCTCAACCAAACCACTGCGCCACCAGGGAAGCCCTACCGTCCAGTTTTGACTGTTGGTGAATCTCAGCAGCTATGCCTTCCACCATGCCTTGTCAAGGCCATGGCCTTTTTCTTTGGCAGTAATGTCTGGAATGGGGTCTCTTTCCAGATCAGACTCCTGATACCTGGATCTAACCATCCTTGCTATGAAGTACACTAGCATTTAATATAACATAAGCTCTGTGACAGCACAGAATTTCTTCTTGTATACAGTCTCTCTAAAATGGTGCCTTAAAAGTAATTATTACTCAGTAAATACTTGTTGAATGTTTGATTAAATCAATCAGTGAATAAATGTACACTAACAGCATTTCTTAGCATCATCTCCCATAGATTTAGGTATTGATGTAGACTTATGTATAGTGAATGAGTGATGGGAATGCTAAGGAAGGGTCCGGAAGCCTCCAACTAATAGTTATTTTCCCTCAGTCCAAGTGATATTTGCCAAATGAGTCAAACGAAATGTTTTAGAACCTTAGGGGCCTTCATTCTGCTGAGTAAGTTTACATCAGGTACCTCTAGAACACCCTCATGGCATTCATAGTTCATAGAACTTCATAGTTCATGAAATTAGAAAATAACTTAGTTCTAACATTATGGACAAGGAACTTTGATCCTACATTTCTGCAATGTCCTAGTTATAGTGTAAGAGACAGAGAAAAACTGAAACTCAGATTTTCATATTCCCTATCCAGAGCTCTTTGCTTCCCTCATGACCAAGATGCCATCCATCTAGATCGATAGGTTATACATAAATTTCATTTTCTGGGTGAGTGTTCTTGTTCACTGAAATGGAAAATTGAACAATTGATTTTTATTAAGAGAAAGTTTATGATAGCTTTGCCGGTGATGGCCACAGTGAAGTTTTGGAGGTTGATTTTTTTATTGCTTCTAACGACTTTGTCAAACAAGAGAAAACCCACATATATTGTGAGAAGAAGAAAAACTAAGACTCCATTTAGTTCATTATTGTACTTAAGGTGTTATCACTTCCTGGGAAGAAATATAAATTAGAAGTTCGAGAAACTGGTTCCCATTTAAATTCAATCTCTGTGTTGTTCGGATAACTTCTAAAATATTTGCTCAGATTTTAAAATTTTCTTTAGCATTCCCCAATCCATTGGTAAACAATGAAAACAACTATCTTAGAACTATTACGTTAAAATGAATTAGGGTATTTGCAATACTTGAATCGAGCAGATTTTTTTTTAACATGTAAAGACGCTTTCTCTTTACTTAGTGTTCTCACTCACACTCATTATGGGTCCCAGGCCACAGCCTCCTCTACGATCTCCTTCTCAACTATTGACACTTACTATGTGAAGTAAACTATATTTCCTATTAGGACATTGATGTACTTAAGTTCAGTTCTTTAAAGATACTTGTATGGCCTATAGGCTAGTACTCAGATACACTCTATTCTCAGTAGTGTCCACCAGTTGTTTTCACAGGATATAATAAAATCTCTACGCAGGCTGGCTGAAACTTTAACCAGAGCAGAGCTTTCAGAAATGTCTTTTACAATCACTGCCATATGCCTCCAGCCCTTATTGATACTTGTACTCCAGAACTCATTCCGGTTAATGGAACATTTACATAAACCATACGCATTATAAAAAAGTGTGACTGCACGAGATCATAGAATTGTTCTCTCCCCCTCCTGCTCCTACCCTGGAGGATCTCTTAACATCCTAAGGATTTCAGGTCCATCAGCCTCAAGAGTTGTATGATATCACAGGTGTAAATTGCCTGACTTAAAAAAATCTAATTAATCAAATATACTGGAGACCTTAATAGCTGGGAATTGACTAATATCAAGCTATTGACTTGATAGTCAATATCAATTGATAGTCAATATCAATTAGTCAATGTCAATTGACTAATTGACAAGCTATTCTTACAGCTTGCTCCTGCCCAGGTAGGGAAAATCCTATTCTTTACCCCCTGACACCTGAAAGTATCTGCTGTTCCTTTTCTGATCCTTAAGAAACGGGTGCAGGCACAGGTGCAGGTACTCTAAATCTGGAATATAGATTTCTAGTATTAATAAAATGTTTCTTAATCCCTTCAGATGGAAAAGCTTCTTATTCTGTATACATATATACACAAGTAATTGATGGCATGGAACAATTAAATTGAAGGCACTTTTAAGTGACTTTTTTTTTTTTTTTTTTTGCGGTACGCGGGCCTCTCACTGTTGGGGCCTCTCCAGTTGCGGAGCACAGGCTCCGGATGCGCAGGCTCAGTGGCCATGGCTCACGGGCCCAGCCGCTCCGCGGCATGTGGGATCTTCCCGGACCGGGGCACGAACCCGCGTCCCCTGCATCGGCAGGCAGACTCTCAACCACTGCGCCACCAGGGAAGCCCTTACGTGACTATTTTTGTGTGCAAGCCTACACTCTAAATTTTGTGAGAAAACACAAATATTTAAATGGTCCATGTGCATAATTCATATTCACTCTAAAAACATGGTAAATGAGATACCACTTTATCTTGAATCTTAAATTGATATTCCATAGAATTGCCAATTTAAAAAAATAAGCTTGGCTAGTAAAAAAAACTATGTCTTTGAAGAGAAAAATGTTAAAGTCTTTCATTTAAGACAGTTTACATTTAATAACCTCATTTATTCCTTATTTCCATTGTGATGGAAATCGCATGTGCAGGCTTTGTGATTCACACCTGGCTAGATGCAAAGATAGAGACAGGTTCGCCTGCAGAAGTGCCACTGTATTTCTATAAACATTTAAGGGTCCCTCTTAAGACAAAAGACAGATTTTTCTTCAAATCTCAGAAGCATTTCCTATGAACACCAAGTCTTAAGCATCCATTTAGGCAAAATTCGTACAATTTTGATAGCAGGCTAGATGTTAAGGAATGCACAGGATTCATTGTTATTTGTGGTTTTGTCTCTTTTATTCTTAAAAATAAATACTTAAATGGTACTTTTGTTATTCCTCTTACTGCTCCCTTATCCCACCCGCATTCTAATCAGTAATTATTTACTATTTTTCAAGAATTCTCTTAGGATTCACAGAAATGCAGAGAATTTCTGTGAATATGACTTGTTCCAGTGGCCCCCAATAAAAAGGATAAAACTAGCTTCTTCAGTTTTACTGCATGATTTCCATACTCCTAATTTCAAGAAAACATATAATGCTACTTTGTGGAGGGACTGTAGAGCCAACATTCTTGGTGATTTTTCCACATTTTTTATTTAATTAATTTATTTTTTTAACATCTTTATTGGGGTATAATTTGCTTTACAATGGTGTGTTAGTTTCTGCTTTATAACAAAGTGCATCAGTTATACATATACATATGTTCCCATATCGCTTCCCTCTTGCGTCTCCCTCCCTCGCACCCTCCCTATGCCACCCCTCCAGGCGGTCACAAAGCACCGAGCTGATCTCCCTGTGCTATGCGGCTGCTTCCCACTAGCTATCTACCTTACGTTTGGTAGTGTATATATGTCCATACCACTCTCTCGCTTTGTCACAGCTCACCCTTCCCCCTCCCCATATCCTCAAGTCCGTTCTCTAGTAGGTCTGTGTCTTTATTCCTGTCTTACCCCTAAGTTCTTCATGACATATTTTTTTTTCTTAAATTCCATATATATGTGTTAGCATACGGTATTTGTCTTTCTCTTTCTGACTTACTTCACTCTGTATGACAGACTGTAGGTCTATCCACCTCATTACAAATGGCTCAGTTTCGTTTCTTTTTATGGCTAATATTCCATTGTTTATATATGCCACATCTTCTTTATCCATTCATCCGATGATGGGCACTTAGGTTGCTTCCATCTCCGGGCTATTGTAAATAGAGCTGCAATGAACATTTTGGTACATGACTCTTTTTGAATTATGGTTTTCCCAGGGTATATGCCCAGTAGCGGGATTGCTGGGTCGTATGGTAGTTCTATTTGTAGTTTTTTAAGGAACCTCCATACCGTTCTCCATAGTGGCTGTATCAATTCACATTCCCAAAAGCAGTGCAAGAGTGTTCCCTTTTCTCCACACCCTCTCCAGCATTTATTGTTTCTAGATTTTTTGATGATGGCCATTCTGACTGGTGTGAGATGATATCTCATTGTAGTTTTGATTTGCATTTCTCTAATGATTAATGATGTTGAGCATTCTTTCATGTGTTCGTTGGCAGTCTGTATATATTCTTTGGAGAAATGTCTATTTAGGTCTTCTGCTCATTTTTGGATTGGGCTGTTTGTTTTTTTGTTATTGAGCTGCAAGAGCTGCTTATAAATTTTGGAGATTAATCCTTTGTCAGTTGCTTCATTTGCAAATATTTTCTCCCATTCTGAGGGTTGTCTTTTGGTCTTGTTTATAGTTTCCTTTGCTGTGCAAAAGCTTTGAAGTTTCATTAGGTCCCATTTGTTTATTTTTGTTTTAATTTCCGTTCCTCTAGGAGGTGGGTCAAAAAGGATCTTGCTGTGATTTATGTCATAGAGTGTTCTGCCTATGTTTTCCTCTAAGAGTTTGATAGTTTCTGGCCTTATATTTAGGTCTATAATCCATCTTAAGTTTATTTTTATGTATGGTGTTAGCAAGTGTTCTAATTTCATTCTTTTACATGTAGCTGTCCAGTTTTCCCAGCACCACTTATTGAAGATACTGTCTTTTCTCCACTGTACATTGCTGCCTCCTTTATCAAAGATAAGGTGACCATATGTGTGTGGGTTTATCTCTGGACTGTCTATCCTGTTGCATTGATCTATATTTCTGTTTTTGTGCCAGTACCATACTGTCTTCATTACTGTAGCTTTGTAGTATAGTCTGAAGTCAGGGAGCCTGATTCCTCCAGCTCCGTTTTTCGTTTTCAAGATTGCTTTTGCTATTCGGGGTCTTTTGTGTTTCCATACAAATTGTGAAAGTTTTTGTTCTAGTTCTGTGAAAAATGCCAGTGGTAGTTTGATAGGGATTGCATTGAATCTGTAGATTGCTTTGGGTAGTAGAGTCATTTTCACAATGTTGATTCTTCCAATCCAAGAACATGGTATATCTCTCCAGCTATTTGTATCATCTTTAATTTCTTTCATCAGTGTCTTATAATTTTCTGCATACAGGTCTTTTGTTTCCTTAGGTAGGTTTATTCCTAGATATTTTATTCTTTTTGTTGCAATGGTAAATGGGAGTGTTTTCTTGATTTCACTTTCAGATTTTTCATCATTAGTGTATAGGAATGCAAGAGATTTCTGTGCATTAATTTTGTATCCTGCAACTTTACCAAATTCATTGAATAGCTCTAGTAGTTTTCTGGTAGCATCTTTAGGATTTTCTATGTATAGTATCATGTCATCTGCAAACAGTGACAGCTTTACTTCTTCTTTTCCTATTTGGATTCCTTTTATTTCCTTTTCTTCTATGATTGCTGTGGCTAAAACTTCCAAAACTATGTTGAATAAGAGTGGTGAGAGTGGGCAACATTGTCTTGTTCCTGATCTTAGTGGAAATGCTTTCAATTTTTCACCATTGAGGATGATGTTGGCTGTGGGTTTGTCATATATGGCCTTTATTATGTTGAGGAAATTTCCCTCTATGCCTACTTTCTGCAGGGTTTTTATCATAAATGGGTGTTGAATTTTGTCAAAAGCTTTCTCTGCATCTATTGAGATGATCATATGGTTTTTCTCCTTCAGTTTGTTAATATGGTTTATCACATTGATTGATTTGCGTTTACTGAAGAATCCTTGCATTCCTGGGATAAACCCCACTTGATCATGGTGTATGATCCTTTTAATGTGCTGTTGGATTCTGTTTGTTAGTATTTTATTGAGGATGTTTGCATCTATGTTCATCAGTGATATTGGCCTGTAGTTTTCCTTCTTTGTGATATCCTTGTCTGGTTTTGGTATCAAGGTGATGGTGGCCTCGTAGAATGAATTTGGGAGTGTTCCTCCCTCTGCTATATTTTGGAAGAGTTTGAGAAGGATAGGTATTAGCTTTTCTCTAAATGTTTGATAGAATTCACCTGTGAAGCCATCTGGTCCTGGGCTTTTATTTGTTGGAAGATTTTTAATCACAGTTTCAATTTCAGTGCTTGTGATTGTTCTGTTCATATTTTCTATTTCTTCCTGATTCAGTCTTGGCAAGTTGTTCATTTCTAAGAATTTGTCCATTTCTTCCAGGTTGTCCATTTTATTGGCACAGAGTTGCTTGTAGTAATCTCTCATGATCTTTTGTATTTCTGCAGTGTCAGTTGTTACTTCTCCTTTTTCATTTCTAATTCTATTGATTTGAGTCTTCTCCCTTTTTTTCTTGATGAGTCTGGCTAATGGTTTATCAATTTTGTTTATCTTCTCAAAGAAGCAGCTTTTAGTTTTATTGATCTTTGCTGTCATTTCCTTCATTTCTTTTTCATTTATTTCTGATCTGATTTTTATGATTTCTGCTAGCTTTGGGTTTTTTTTGTTCTTCTCTCTCTAATTGCTTGAGGTGCAAGGTTAGGTTGTTTATTCGAGATGTTTCCTGTTTCTCAAGGTGGACTTGTATTGCTATAAACTTCCCTCTTAGAACTTCTTTTGCTGCATCCCATAGGTTTTGGGTCATCGTGTCTCCATTGTCATTTGTTTCTAGGTATTTTTTGATTTCCTCTTTGATTTCTTCAGTGATCACTTCGTTATTAAGTAGTGTATTGTTTAGCCTCCATGTGTTTGTATTTTTTACAGATCTTTTCCTGTAATTGATATCTAGTCTCATAGCGTTGTGGTCTGAAAAGATACTTGATACAAGTTCAATTTTCTTAAATTTACCAAGGCTTGATTTGTGACCCAAGATAGGATCTATCCTGGAGAATGTTCCATCAGCACTTGGGAAAAATGTGTATTCTGTTGTTTTTGGATGGAGTGTCCTATAAATATCAGTTAAGTCCATCTTGTTTAATGTATCATTTAAAGCTTGTGTTTCCTTATTTATTTTCATTTTGGATGATCTGTCCATTGGTGAAAGTGGGGTGTTAAAGTCCCCTACTATGAATGTGTTACTGTCAATTTCCCCTATTATGGCTGTTAGTATTTGCCTTATGTATTGAGGTGCTCCTATGTTGGGTGCATAAATATTTACAATTGTTATATCTTCTTCTTGGATCGATCCCTTGATCATTATGTAGTGTCCTTCTTTGTCTCTTGTAATAGTCTTTATTTTAAAGTCTATTTTGTCTGATATGAGAATTGCTACTCCAGCTTTCTTTTGGTTTCCATTTGCATGGAATATCTTTTTCCATCCCTTTACTTTCAGTCTCTATGTGTCTCTAGGTCTGAAGTGAGTCTCTTGTAGACAGCATATATATGGGTCTTGTTTTTGTATCCGTTCAGCCAATCTGTGTCTTTTGGTGGGAGCATTTAGTCCATTTACATTTAAGGTAATTATCGATATGTATGTTCCTATTCCCATTTTCTAAATTGTTTTGGGTTTGTTATTGTAGGCCTTTTCCTTCTCTTGTGTTTCTTTCCTAGAGAAGTTCCTTTAGCATTTGTTGTAAATCTGGTTTGGTCGTGCTGAACTGTCTCAGCTTTTGCTTGTCTGTAAAGGTTTTCATTTCTCCATCAAATCTGAATGAGATCCTTGCTGGGTAGAGTAATCTTGGTTGTAGGTTTTTCTCCTTCATCACCTTAAATATGTCCTGCCAGTCCCTTCTGGCTTGCAGAGTTTCTGCTGAAAGATCAGCTGTTAAACTTATGGGGATTCCCTTGTGTGTTATTTGTTGTTTTTCCCTTGCTGCTTTTAATATGCTTCCTTTATATTTAATTTTTGACAGTTTTATTAATATGTGTCTTGGAATATTTCTCCTTGGATTTATCTTATATGGGACTCTCTGTGCTTCCTGGACTTTATTAACTATTTCCTTTCCCATATTAGGGAAATTTTCAACTATAATCTCTTCAAATATTTTCTCAGTCCCTTTCTTTTTCTCTTCTTCTGGAACCCCTACAATTCGAATGTTGGTGCATTTAATGTTGTCCCAGAGGTCTCTGAGACTGTCCTGAGTTCTTTTCATTCTTTTTTCTTTATTCTGCTCTGCAGTAGTTATTTCCCATAGTTTTTAAATAAAGAGGTTATTCATAATATGTGTTATTTGGTACTAGTTCCCTCTTGCACAAAATCAATGACTATGTATCTTTACTACATGTAAGGATCCCGGCTCTGTAATTAAGGTCTTCAGTGGTCATGGACTTCATCCTAATGGAGGACATTTCTTTTTTAGTTTATATAACTTCGCATTATAGGATCTGGTCTGTTAAATTTCTGACTGCATATGACTTAGACCCTTTGGGTATTCACAATGCTTTTGATGATTTTGGAAAAAGAAAGTGCTGGAAGGAGAGGAACAACAAATTATAATGTATCTGAGTATTTAAGTCTTGGCTCTGTGGCTGAATAGCAAATTATTCAACTATTTTTAACTTCAATTTATTCACAGTGGTGATAATAATAATAATTCCTCATGTTTTCTAAGAGGACTATTTTACAAAATAAGTAAGATAATATATGTGAAAATGATTTTTTAAATTGTTAAAGGATACACAGATATAAAGTGGCCTCATCATTCTGTATTTCCATATGGGACAAAGTACATATAGTTTGACTAATCATTCACATCTTTAAGAAGAGTCGGGTCCTAAAAAATTATTGAAGTATGGTTATATATTAATCAGGTTCCACTTTGTTATGCTGCATAATAAACTCAAATCACAGTGACTGAAAACAAAAGGTTTATTTTTCTCTCAAGGTACATGTCCTTTGAGGATTGTCTGTGAGCTCCAGAGCAGCCAGCGTAGACACCTTCTGGAACATTGTATGATCAGGTTAAAAGGAAAGAGGATGACAGAGAACCCTCTATGCTCTGCCATAAAATTGGCACACACTATTTCCATTCACATTCCTTGGCCAGAACTAGTCATATGATTCACCCAACTATGAGGGCCACAGGACATGCAATCCTATAAGGAGCCTAGAAAGTGGAGAGCAGGATTGTAACTAGATTGACTCCCCAGCTTACAGAAACTAATCCCATATCTTTCTTCCAAGTATTTTCCCCTTCACATAGTCAACCTGCATATCATGTTTGTAGGAGCTTAAAGATTTGTTAATTGGATTCAGCATTATAATCATGTAAACACCCACAGGATGATAGAAAGTTAAGGTATTTTATTTTCCAAAAGGCCTCTCTGTTTTAACAAATGGCTCTTAAACAACAACAATAAAACAATAACAAAGAAAATTTCAGAAAACTGTTAATGAATCCTTACTCTCTACTTTTAGGAATCTGGGAATTTCACTTGTCTACTCCTGAAGCAGATATTTTTAAGCAAGTGAGTCTCCCCTTCCCAGTGCGGGTCACAGCAAATAGTTTGTCCTCTTTACGAAACAGCAAGCTGGAATAGATGTGTTCAATTCTTACCATCATTTAAAAGGTTGAACACAGCACCACTCCACAGATTTGTGAAGGCGTCTGAGAGTACCAGCTCTGACTGGGAGCTTGGACGTTGCCAACTCAGGCAGTCAATTAAAATACTGACTTCAAAGAATAGAATAAGAAGGTAAAATGGAACAAAGTTACTGCTTTCATTTCTCTGCTATTGTTCCAGCTATTGTTTACCCAGATGGTTCATACAAAGCAGGGTGTTTTTTTTTGTGTGTGGTTTAAAATAGAGTTTTTTATCGCTTCTCGGCCTTTTGGCTAAGATCAAGTGTAAAGTAGAGTTTTTTCTTTTGCTGTTTTATTTTAAAATATTGTTCACTTGATAAATTTTTTCAAAAAGAAAATCATGTGATAGTAATTTGTTCCTTAATAAGCGCCCTCTTTCATAGTTTTTAAATTTTTGTCATTTTTCAAAGGTGAACATAAAACCAACAAGCTAAGTACAAATAATATTTGTGGAAAATTGTTCAAGACGAAGGTTGACTATTTTTTTCTCCCAAGGAATAATGTCATATGGCAAGAGTATCCCTACTTCCATGGAAGCAATGGCAGTTGATTGGTATCCAGGACAGTGGTCTCTAGTCCTCTAACAGCCTATTATAACAATTTAAGAGTCCACATAGTTTTATAGCACTAGGCCAAGTGAAGGCAAAAGTTCACAAGTTAAATATGGTATGTAATATTTGGAGACAAATTATGAGGGTGTGGGTGAGATAAATATTATGGCTCAGTGAATATACATGACAGACACAACACAAAATGTTAAAAAGGAGGTCTCTCTGTTTCTAAATAGCAAAACAAACAAGTATCACAAGTATTCACCTCTAGCTTCCTTTTCAAAGTCTAGCTTCACCTATGGTCAATAGCTTGGCTAGTTCAATATGTATAAATTTGCATTTAACAAAATGTGAAGATGTTAAGTGTTTTAAATTAAAAAAAAATTTTATTGAAGTATAGTTGATTTACAATGTTGTGTTAGTTTCAGGTGCACAGGAAAGTGATTCAGATATCTCTCTCTCTAACACCTTACGAAAAACCCGAACGAACTTTTTGGCCAATCCAATATATACTTTTTTCAGATTATTTTCCATTATAGGTTATTACAACATATTGAGTAGAGTTCCCTGTGCTATACAGTAGGTCCTTGTTTTTTATCTATTTTATATATATTAGTGTGTATCTGTTAATCCCAGACTCCTAATTTATCCCTACCTCCCTCCCCTTTGGTAACGACAAGTTTTTCTATGTCTGTGAGTCTGTAAATAAATTCATTTGTATCTTTTTTTTAGATTTGTATCTTTTTATTTATTTTATTTATTTATTTATTTTGCGGTACACGGGCCTTTCACTGTTGTAGCCTCTCCCATTGCGGAGCCCAGGCTCCGGACGCGCAGGCTCAGCGGCCATGGCTCATGGGCCCAGCCACTCCGCGGCATGTGGGATCTTCCCGGACCGTGGCACGAACCCGTGTCCCCTGCATCAGCAGGCGGACTCTCAACCACTGCACCACCAGGAAAGCCCTGTATCTTTTTTTAGATTCCACATGTAAGTGATATTATATGATATTTGTCTTTGACATACTTCACTCAGCATGATAATCTCTAGGGTCCATCCATGTTGCTGCAAACAGCATCATTTCATTCTTTTTTATGGGTGAGTAATAAACAGTATGGTAATGGCACAAAAGCAGACATATAGATCAATGGAACAGAATAGAAAGCTCAGAAATCAACCCACGCACTTACGGTGCCTCGGCCTGTTAGGAACCGGGCCACACAGCAGGAGGTGAGCAACAGGCCAGTGAGCGAAGCTTCATCTGGGGCTCCCCATCGTTCGCATCACCGCCTGAACTGTCACCCCACTCCACCCCGGTCCACGGAAAAACTATCTTCCACGAAACTGGTCCCTTGTGCCAAAAAGGTTGGGGACCGCTGAGTTAATCTATGACAAAGGAAGCAAGACTATAGCATGGAAAAAGACAGTCTCATCAGTATGTGGTGCTGAGAAAACTGGACAGCTACGCGTAAAAGAATGAATTTAGAACATTCTCTAACACCCTACACAAAAATAAACTCAAAATGGATTAAAGACCTAAATGTAAGACCTGATACTATAAAACTAGAGGAAAACATAGGCAGAGTGCTCTCTGGCATAAATCAAAGTGTTTAAAAATTAATAGAATTGCCCTTTTAATCAAGATACATCTGTCTAAGTTTAACATAATGCCAAAAAGTCCATAAAAAGAAAAACCCTCATTTTTACAATAAATTATTTATTTTCTTAGTATTACTTACTATTGAGGATCTCATTACTCACTCAGGTTTATAGATCCCTAAGAGCTCTATGCTAACCTCAAGTGTTTTAAAAATACTTTTGTTTGCTTTTTGATGAATAATTTAAAAATTAATGTAAATATACTCTTTATCATATGGGAAGGCACCTAATGACAAATTTCCAGTTTATTTTCTTGAGAAGTTAGATTTAAACTATCACTAATATAGAAATGATTAGCTTTTTATGACGAATTAGATAGGCAGAAGTGAAGTCAATGGATGATTCCTTGGGAAAGATAGAGGGTAGTCAAAGGAGATGAACAACATGCCCAGTTTCTCATTCCAAACTCCTATCAAATTAACTTACTACTTCTCCCAGGGGAAGAGCTAATGTGAGGGTAGAGAAAGGCTGGCAGGGTTACTCAGTATAGTTCCCTCCTTATGAAAGAAAAACGGAAAAATAACAGATATAGGGAAAAGGCATCAGCCACTGCCACATCCAAACTTCATGTGAAAAACAGAGCAAACGACACCAATTTGAACAACTTTCTGTGCATGAAAATACCTTACCAAGAGCTACAAATATAGGTGAGGGATTACAGCACCTAAGTGAAGCATAGAAATAAGGAAAGATTCATTGATGAGGGTAGGAAAGATAGGTTAACCCCCCCATAGCTTCCCCAAGCCCAGACAGGCCAGTACAGAAACAGACATCCTCCTGGTGGGAGGAGAGTGAAGTGGGCACCCAACTTCACCACAGAGCCCAGCCCTGGAGCACTCTAGCATAGGTTGACTCCTTCTGAAAACAGTATGACATTTCCTCAAAAAAATTTTTTTTAATTAAAAATAAAATTATGATAGGATCCAGCAATCCCAGTTCTGGGTATATGTCTGAAGGACATAAAATCACTATCTTGAAAAGATATCTGCACCCCCATGTTCACTGTAACATTATTCACAATAGCCGAGATATGGAAGCAACTTAAATGACCATCAACAGATGATGGATGAAAAAGATGTGGTATATATATGCAGTGGAATTTTATTCAACCATAAAAATGAAGAAAAGTCTGCTTTTTATGACAAAATGAATGGAACTTGAGGGCATTATACTAAGTGAAAAGAGTCAGGCAGAGAAAGAAAAATACTGTATGATCTCACTTACATGTGGAATCTAAAAACCCCAAACACATAGAAATAGAAACAGGAGCTGAGGGTGGGAGGTGTGTAGAATGGGAAGGTGTTGGTCAAAGGGTACAAACTTCTAGTTCTAAGACGAATAGATTGTGGGGACCTCATGTACAGCTTGGGGACTCTGGTTAACAATACTGCACTACATACTTGAAAGTTGCTAAGAGAGTAGATCTTAAATGTTCTCACTATAAAAAATGATAAGTATGTGAGGTGATGGAAGTGTTAACTAACCTTATTGTAATAATTATTCCACAATATACACGTGTATCAAATCATCACGTTGTATACCTTAAACTTGTATATGATATATGTCAATCATATCTCAATAAAGCTGGGGGAAAGAAAAACAATTTCTTGCACTCACATATTACATTCTAATGTAGAAAAATTTTTCCAGTGACTAAAATATTTGTGTGTATTGTCCAGAGCATTTCCTTCCCAGGGTAAAGTTAGTACCAGGAATTCTAACTTGGTAATCAAAATATGGTTTTGTGAATATAAACAGAAAAAAGAGAGAGAGAGGATACTAAGATTCATTTCACTTAAGCCACAGGTAAAGCCTAAGAAATTATTTGTGCTTTAGAACAAGTGTACCCTCTAATGACTAGTTTAATGATGTCTTTGGGTTTAAGATTTCTCTATCTTGATCATTCCTGGATAGAAAAACATGGCCAAATCCTTGCAGATTCCTCTGTTTGGGATCCAGGTGAAGCATTTCAATTATAACATCTTTATTTTTTCCTTCATAGCATTATAGCAATTGTAATTATTTATTTGTATTACAAATTGTTTAGTATCTATCTCTTTCATTTAACTCTATGGACCATGAGGATGAAGACTGTATCTGTTTTGAACTGTATACTCAGCACCTTGCTCAGTGCCTGGCACAAAGTAAGCTTTCATTTAATCTTTCTTAAAATAGTGGTTGAGTGAATTCATCTCTCACCCAAGTCCTAGGGAGAAGATAGGTAATAGGCAGTGGTAATAGACTTCCTTGGGTCAATCTCAAATTTCTAAAGAAAGATTAAAAAATGTATTTCATAAGTAAGTCAGATGTCATTTGTATATTCTAGGCAATATTTAGATTAGCCACAATAACTTTCCTAGAACTCGACTAGAAATTGTACACATTGCCTGAATTATAGCTTTTGCCTGTATCAAGTATATGTCTTGTAAGCTCCTGATTTCAGTTACCAGAAAATTTATTTTATTCCTAGGGAAGCAGGAATAATATGTTCTCTTTTATGCTGTCAGAAGGAGCTGGTTTTGAGGGTGGAATGCAAAGAGTCTATTTTTCTTTTCCCAGAGCTTATTTCTAACCCCTGGCAATACAGCTAGCTTTAAAAAAAAATTAAGCCTTGGTAATAGTGTTTGCAAGGAGCATGTCTAAACTGTTTAAGAGAATAAAATCTAAAGATGTTATTAATAATAAGTCATGATAAATGAGAAACTGCATAAATCATTCCCCTTTATCTATTAAGTTAGTGTTTCTCAGGACATTTGATATCACTTTGTTAACCTACTTTTGATATCTATATGAACATAATAAAACCATAATTCTTTAAACTATTTTTTTATGATTCTGAATTCCATCAATTCACTGTTCTTTCTCTTTCACTAGTGTAAATGCGTAAAAATTTTACTGTAATTTTACTATTAAGGCCAAAACAATAATGATTATTTTATTTCTGTATTTATTATATCATGACATTATTAGACAATAATATTAACAGAGGAAAAGTATTTTATTTCCCATGATCAGATTATTGAGAAATTCTTATATTCAGACATAGACTTCATAAAAGGTTTTCTATGAAAACACTTTTATTGAAACATAAAATTCAATAGACCAAACATATATATAGCTTTAGAATTAAATGATTTAACTTGGATTGTAATTAATAAGCTGATATTTATTTTTCATAGCATGTGCTATTAGCCAACATTTTATTTTAATATGTATGTATATATAATATGCATGTATATAATATACAGACTTAATTTTAATTAATATATCAACCAGTTATATGTCACATTAAAAATTCCCTAGTAAGACTTTTGTGGCCTTTCTAAGTTGGATAATTAAAAAAGACATTTTCAATTTCTCATGACTATATTAAATAAACGAGGTTTACACTAATTTGCTCCATGTAGTCAATTAGCCTAGTTAAATTTCTCATGGATAATAACATGAGATTTATTGGAATGTTCTAAAAGATGCATATAGAGTTGCACATATACAAGAACATTCTTATTTTTTGCCCCACTACATGATCATGCCAATGACAGATATCACAGTTCAGCAGCCAGGGCTTTGTGGCAAAAACAGCAAGATGATATATTATAATCTAGTTAAAATAGTAAAATTGCTAGTTTCCTCTGATTAAAAAATTGTAAGCTTGTCTCAGCTATGGGGAGGTAAATGCTGCTCAGCTCAAGAATAGCAATGCATGGAAGTATAATAAATTCTCTAGACGAAAATAAATTATCCTTATTAGGAAACGTTCTTTTCATTGTTTCTATTTATTATTTCACTTTGTAATGAATACTGTAGTCAATTTGCAATGCAATGAACAGTTTTATAATACTAGTGAGAAGAATACAGGCACAGTTTTAAAAAACATAATTTTACATAATATATTTTATTGTCTAGAAATAAACAAATTTTCAGTTTTAGAATTTATCACCCACCTCTTTAGAAATTTAGTCTTTTCCACCTTTCCAAACACATATGCAGGAGTCTGCATCTTGTTGAGTGTTGTAGTACTAAAACATTTGCAGTATTTGCAAGGCACCGTTGTCTCCTGCTAAAACATTAATGCTAAGTAAATACACAGAAGAATGAAAGCACTAAGTCATTGAATTATGGTTGTAAACATGCCTTTAGCGGAGGAGGCATGGTCAAGAAAGCTGCTTTGATTGAATATGTCCTTGTTAAACCTATTTGGATGAAAAAATGAATACTATGATTGTGTTAGCTTGGGCTGTGTCTTAGTCCTTTTGGGCTGCTACAACAAAATACCATAGACTGACTGGGTGGCTTATTAACAACAAACATTTATTTCTCACAGTTCTGAGGCTGGAAGTCCGAGATCAGGGTGCCAGCATGGTCGAGTTCTGGTGAGAGCTCTCTTCCTGGCTAGCAGACTGCTGTCTTCTCCCTGTGTCCTCACAAGGCGGGGGTGGGGTGTGAGGGCAAGAGAGAAAGAGAGAATGAGAGGGGGAGAGAGAGAGAGAGAGAAAACAAGCTCTCTGGTGTCTCTTCTCATAAGGGCACTAATCCCATCATGGGTGCCACACCATCATGACCTCATCCAACCCTAATTACCTCCCGAAGACCCCATCTCCAAATACCACCACACTGGGGCTTCAACATTAAATTTTGGAAGGCATAAACATCCATCCCATAATAATGATATATTCCAAGGAAATTGGTTAAGGAAAAGACACATATCATTTAAGAGAAAGAGAGGGAGGGATTGAGGGATGGATCTCTGCCGCTTATAATGAAGAATGATTCTATTTGCAAGCAATTGATACCTCTCATCAATAACAGTGTAATGGCAGGTGGTGCTAGATATATATGTGTTTCATGCCTGATAGAAAAGATAGTGAGATTTAGTAAATAGGAAATTCACAAACTTGTATCAGCTCTACCATGTAAAGAGCACTCATTAGTCTTTTAAAATAACTAAAGTTGTTTTTTTAATTTTTTAAGACTATATTTCTAAATGAATCATCTATCTACTCCAGGGATTACTAGCAGCAATGCTCTTTAACAAAATCTTAAGGCCTTTCTACCCCAGCCTTCAAATTGAGTGGAAATAAATATAACAACATTTTTAAAATAGAATTTTGGAACTAGAATGCCTATGTTATCTAGTAGGAAGCTAAGACTCTTATATCCACTTGAAGATGTTAATTATGCTTTCCAGGAGTCTTTTCTTGTTAAAGAAGTAGGAAAAATAGGGCAGTGAGAAATAGCCCCTGGAAGAAAAGCAATCAAGTGGTAATAAAGAAGAAAACAGGCAAATGCCAAGAAAAAGAACTTTCCCATAAATTAAATAATTTTCTTTGTCTGAAAATTAAATAAAATCAACTTGTCTCTTTGGATTCTTTGCTTTAATTCCTTAGAAAATAGAATTCTGAATAGGTATCTGATCAAGTGTATTTGGTAAAATTATTGTATATCATATTATTATTTACTTTTTTTTTTTTTTTTTTGCGGTACGTGGGCCCCTCACTGCTGTGGCCTCTCCTGTTGCAGAGCACAGGCTCCGGACGTGCAGGCTCAGCGGCCATGGCTCGCAGGCCCAGCCGCTCCACGGCACGTGGGATCCTCCCGGACCGGGGCACGAACCCACGTCCCCTGCATCGGCAGGTGGACTCCCAACCACTGTGCCACCAGGGAAGCCCTATCATATTATTATTTAATAAAATAAGAATTAATTTAGTGTTTCTATGTGTAATTTTCTCGTAAATCAAAAACTAGCAAAGTTATACACTGTTTTATTAAATGTGTTTGTCTTTATGTTTGACCCATGTTTTGCTTTTCTTCAGATTCAGAATAAATTCTGTTCAGATATGGCTTTGCTATATTAGGGAGTATATGTGGTAACCTATAGCTTTACTTTCCAACATTATTATATTCTGGTTTATAAAATGGTAGACTTGGGACTTCCCTGGTGATCCAGTGGTAAAGAATCCGCCTTCCAATGCAGGGGACATGGGTTCGATCCCTTCTCAGGGAACTAAGATCCCACATGCCTCAGCACCACAACTACTGAACTTGCATGCCTCAACAAGAGAGCCCACGTGCCATAAACTACAGAGACCACATGCCCTGCAGCCTGTGCAACACAACTAGGGAGAGAAAACCCACATGCCACAACTAGAGAGAAGCCTGTGCACCACAGTGAAGAGCCCGCGCCGCAACAAGATATCCCACATGCCTCAACGAAGACCCCGTGTGCTGCAACTAAGACCCGACACAGCCAAAAAGAAAAAGAAAAAAAAGAAAATTAAAAAAATAAAATAAAATGGTAGACTTTATATGACTGGAAATCAACTAAGCGAATTAAACAAATTTAAAAGAAAGGTGGAATTCTCATAATTACGTTGTTGAAGAAATAATAATTGTCAGGATTAGCAAAACTATAATATAAGTTCTCAGGGTTTCATTTAAAAGTGTAGAAAAATTAGGAATATTGGACAGTTTTCCTAAAGAATAAGTATGGTCATATTTCCAGAATTGAGCACTATATTTTAAGATAAAATATTAAGAATTAGACAAAGAAGAACAGCATTCCAGCTGTGATTTTTATGTCTCATGCAACTGTGGCCCACCCGCCCCAAGCATCAGTGATTTGGACACTGGGCGTTCTTGGCTCTGTAATATACTTGTTGGAAAATGTTAAGGCAATTAGCAGAGGCAATCTCAAATGAGAAGACCCAAGAGAATTATGTCAGTGAGGCTGTTGAATAAAACATATCATCTTAAAATCTTTGCTTATTTTTTCTGTATAATACTAGCACAATTAAAAGAACATTCTCAATTTTGCCTAGAGTGAGCTATTTTTAGTCCCTCAATTAATCTCTATTCCAATAGTTATTATCATTTCCATAGCAATACACACTTTTTAACCAAGTGCTTTATAGCAATCTTTAGAAATTTCTCTTCTCTGTGATTTATGAGGTAAAAGCTAATTCACATAAGATTCACAGGAAAATACAACAAATTATACAGAACCTACATCTCATGTGGAAACCACCTGCGGTTAGCTTTGCCACAAGCCAACATAGGTTGCAGTTCTTGCTAAATCAAGAGAAAGGTGACTAACTTATGGAGGGTCACATCTGGAGTGAGCCAAAAATCCAGGCATAAACCTCTGTCCTCAATATCCATGATCTTGTGCCTCCTGAATAATGTCATAAATATTCAGAATCCAATTGGCAATAAAACCATAGTGTGAACACATACAATTAAATGTAGCATCAGAACTGCCAGATATCACTTAGTCTTGCATAATGCACGGCAACTAGGACACAATTGGAAATGAGATTTGATCCCCAAAGGCCAACGGAAACCGGAGCCTCAGCTCCAGGGTTGGGTAATGCCCTCTTGAGGATTGACTTTCTGTTACCTGCATCAGGTTAGATTGTTATAAGCAATAGACTGCTTCTCTGGTGGGATTTCGAATACAAAATTGAAATAGAAGCAATAATCAACGTACACATATGCCAATGGCTATTTTTTTTTTTTTTTTTAGATCTTGGGGGGTAGGGGTTTATTAATTAATTTATTTATTTTTGCTGTGTTGGGTCTTCGTTTCTGTGCGAGGGCTTTCTCTAGTTGTGGCAAGCGGGGGCCACTCTTCATCGCGGTATGCGGGCCTCTCACTATCGTGGCCTCTCTTGTTGTGGAGCACAGGCTCCAGACGTGCAGGCTCAGTAGTTGTGGCTCACGGGCCTAGTTGCTCCGCGGCATGTGGGATCTTCCCAGACCAGGGCTCGAACCCGTGTCCCCTGCCTTAGCAGGCAGATTCTCAACCACTGCGTCACCAGGGAAGCCCTGCCAATGGCTATTTAAAAGTCAAGCTCATTCATTAGAAAAGTCTCAAAACTCTTAGAAATGTGACTCTTAAAAATTCTCAAAGGCAATTCCTTCCCAGGCTCATAACTATTTTTTCTCCCCTCTCAACTCCTCTCTTTTATGTTTACTTCTCGGAAGCTTCCGGGGTGCTATTTCCTGAATCAGAGGCTCTCCCAAAAGACCTGCTTTGGCTCTCTCCTTTCTCTCACTTTACATCAGTAGGGAAGATTTGTCTATATAAATACGATAAATCTCTTTCCTCTTCTTTTCCATTTTAATGAGAGAAAAAGATTGGGAGAGTAGGAGTTGTATAGTGATATTCTAGCTGTTATTTTCTCACTAAAAAATATAATCTTTTGGAAATCATTTAAGTTTTCTTTGTTTTCATACAAAATGCCCCATTTCTGGGGGAGAAATGGATGTCCTCTACTTAGGAAGCAAAATGTGCTGAGCAGGGCAAAAAGTAAGGTATCTGGGCTTGGCATATACTAATATCACCCTCTATTCTAGTCACTAAAAATGAAAAACACTTGAAGATTCCCAACTCTCCTCATAATTTTCTCCCTAATGGATTATTGTAAAAGATACTAATACAATCCATATTAAATGGAAAGGAAGGAAGGAAAGAAAGATGGAAAATAATATATTCAAGCCCTCAATTGTCTTAAAAAGCTGAATTCAGCAAAGTACTATTGACCCATGTGACATGAATCTGTTTCCAAAAACATCTTTCCTGTTCCAAACCTTAAGTTCTCAGCTGCCATTACCACCTGGCATCTTGTTTTACCCATCTTTACACCTTTTATTTAAAATACAGAGAAAAGCTTCCAGTTTGACAGAGAATTGCCCAATCCACATAGAATGTAGTAAAGGATGGTCAAGTTCTGTGAGTTCATGGCCTCCTGACACAATCTCCAGGATCAGTCCTTTTCTGCTTCAGAACCCTGGGACAGGTGTTGGCACACTAGCTTATGTTGCTCCTAAACCCACCCAGTAATGACCGCTGTTCTCCTAACTTGTTTCCTTAAGTCTCTTTAGTACCAGTCAGACACAACACCCGGAAATTCCTCTGTATGTGCATAGTTCCCCCAAATCCCAGTGTCCTCTTCCTTTTTACTACTATATGGTTGAGTTCTACCACTATGTTTCCACCTTGGTCTCCATTTCTAAGTTTTCACTACTTTCACTCATGATGCCTCAGTCCCTTTGAGGGACTGGAACTCTATTTAGGTTTAATGACTGAGTCGCTGTCTCCTTGATCTGGAGACTGAGAGGATACCAAGTCCCCTAACTGGGACCATGATAAGCGGATAGATTTTCTAAATGGAAATACTTGCAATTGAAATTCTGCTGCCTGAGACTCATTATTTAATCTTTATTAACATAAGGATTATAGTCTATCTAGGAATCACTATTTCAGGTGAATTGTATCATTAATAAGATATCTCTCTCTGATTCCCTCATCTGATTCTACACAGTCTAGACTGTAAAATCCTTGAAATAGAGAACTATAGCATTCTTTTTTTTTACACTGCAGAGCCTGGCATGGTTAGTGCTGTAGCTGAAGGCATGAATGAATTAATTCCCCACAGGGCAGGCTGAGTCATGGTTCTCCAAAGATGTCCCTGTCTTAATCCCTGGAACCTGTGAATACATTATGTTACATAGAAAAAGAAAAAAAAGGACTTTTCAGATGTAATTGAGGCTATGGACCTTAAAATAAGGAGAGTAACCTAGATTATCCAGATGGGCCCACTCTAGCCACATGATGCCTTAAAAGCAGCAAACATTCTCTGGCTGGAGTCAGATAGATACAGTGGAAAAGAAAGGCAGAACGGGAACAGCAACAGGTAAAGTCAGAGATTTCAAGTGTGAGAAGAATTTGATATAGGTGGCTGTTTGCATGAACTAGAGAGAGGCCTCTAGGAGCAAAGGTTGTTGCTGACAGGTAACTAGGAAATGGAGATCTCAGTCCTGCAACCTCAAGGAACTGAATTTGGCCAACAACATGAATGAGCTGGGAAATAGAGTCCTCTGCAGAGCCTCCAGTAAGAAATGCAATCCTGGTGAACTTCTTGATTTTACCCTAGTAAGACCCATGTGAGTCTTTTGATCTACAGAAACTGTGAGATAATTAAGCTGTGAACTTAAGTTTGTGGTTATTTTTTATAGCATCCATAGAAAACTAATACACCTCATTTTGGGGTTTCTCTGGTGTAATTCCCTAGTGTGGGTTGTGTTTTAAATCTATCCTTCTCCATGTATTCTTGGATATTATGCCTAAGAGGAATTGCTGTTAGAGGGGCTAAAGATATCCCCAATGCAGGCCAATTTATTATAAAATATTTCTTTCCTTTTAACACACTCATCGCAGATGAAAACTAAGCTTCTCTAAATACACCAAACTATTACAGCGTTCACTCCTTGATGCTTTTATTCCAGCAGTTGTCAAAGCTTAAAGTATATAAAAATCACCTAGAGGGCTTGTTAATACACAGATTGCTGGGCCCCAATCCCAGAGTTTCTGATTCAGTAGCTCAGGGCCCAGAGATTTTCATTTCTATAACAAGTGCCCAGGTGATGCTCATGCTGCTGGTTAAAAGAACATCCTTTGAGAACCACTATTTACTAAAATCAAATGATTTCTTTTGTTCATAAAATATTAACCTATTTTATTCATGCTCCTTTTTATAAACCTATTTCCATACATAGGAAATATTCATCTGGGTATGTACCCTTCCATAAGAGAGTAGAAAAAACTCAAATTAGCAAATTTTTCTGATGATGAAGTAGGCCACTGAAATTATTTGGAGATTAGTTATGACAATATTTCTGAAGAGGGAGGCTATTGGCATTTAAGGTAGGGTAATTCCTCATTGTGTCAAATTTTATTAAAGTCCAGTGTATTGCTTTAGTCCTTGTCCATCAAATGCCCATAGCATTCCCCAGTCATTGTGATAACCAACAGTGTTCCCACACATTTCCAAATGTCCCTGTAAAGGGTGTAGAACACTAACGGAGAACCATAAATCTATGTTATTCAAGTTTTTTTTTTTTTTTTACATCTTTATTGGAGTATAATTGCTTTACAATGGTGTGTTAGTTTCTGCTTTATAACAAAGTGAATCAGTTATACATAACATATGTTCCCATATCTCTTCCCTCTTACGTCTCCCTCCCTCCCACCCTCCCTATCCCACCCCTCTAGGTGGTCACCAAGCACCGAGCTGATCTCCCTGTGCTATGTGGCTGCATCCCACTAGCTATCTGTTTTACGTTTGGTAGTGTATATATGTCCATGCCTGTCTCTCGCTTTGTCACAGCTCACCCTTCCCCCTCCCCATATCCTCAAGTCCATTCTCTAGTAGGTCTGTGTCTTTACTCCTGTCTTACCCCTAGGTTCTCCATGACATTTTTTTTCCTTAAATTCCACATATATGTGTTAGCATACGATATTTGTCTTTCTCTTTCTGACTTACTTCACTCTGTATGACAGACTCTAGGTCTATCCACCTCATTACAAACAGCTCAATTTCATTTCTTTTAATGGCTGAGTAATATTCCATTGTATATATGTGCCACATCTTCTTTATCCATTCATCTGATGATGGACACTTAGGTTGTTTCCATCTCCAGGCTATTGTAAATAGAGCTGCAATGAACATGTGGTACATGACTCTTTTTGAATTACGGTTTTCTCAGGGTATATGCCCAGTAGTGGGATTGCTGGGTCGTATGGTAGTTCTATTTGTAGTTTTTTAAGGACCTCCATACTGTTCTCCATAGTGGCTGTACCAATTCACATTCCCAAAAGCAGTGCAAGAGTGTTCCCTGTTCTCCACACCCTCTCCAGCATTTATTGTTTCTAGATTTTTTGATGATGGCCATTCTGACTGGTGTGAGATGATATCTCATTGTAGTTTTGATTTGCATTTCTCTAATGATTAATGATGTTGAGCATTCTTTCATGTGTTGCTGGGAAAACTGGACAGGTACATGTAAAAGTATGAGATTAGATCACTCCCTAACACCATACACAAAAATAAGCTCAAAATGGATTAAAGATCTAAATGTAAGGCCAGAAACTATCAAACTCTTAGAGGAAAACATAGGCAGAACACTCTATGACATAAATCACAGCAAGATCCTTTTTGACCCACCTCCTAGAGAAATGGAAATAAAAACAAAAATAAACAAATGGGACCTAATGAAACTTCAAAGCTTTTGCACAGCAAAGGAAACTATAAACAAGACCAAAAGACAACCCTTAGAACGGGAGAAAATATTTGCAAATGAAGCAACTGACAAAGGATTAATCTCCAAAATTTATAAGCAGCTCATGCAACTCAATAACAAAAAAACAAACAACCCAATCCAAAAATGGGCAGAAGACCTAAATAGACATTTCTCCAAAGAAGATATGTTATTCAAGTTTACATGCCATTCTTCCCTAATATTAGTAAGGATTTTCATATTTTATTCCCATATTTTATTCACAAGTACTGGTTATTCTAAATATTTTAATTAATGGAAAATATTACTCTACTAAATTCCTGAGGCCACAACCGAGAAGAATATGTGGCTGGTACCATGAATTGGCTCACTCAGAAACACATTCCTTCCACTTTTAAGTGTGCAGAGGCTGGGAAGTAAAGGCCACACTTACCAGACTCCTTGAAGTTTCTCTGTGTGATTTAATTTCCACCAATAGCTAGATCCTCTTGACCTGGAATCAGAAGAAGGACATCTATGAAAAGGAACTAACCAGGAAGCATCAATTTTATTCATACACATTATAGTAATAGTGATATATTTTGAAGTCAGAAACTGTAGCAATAGCTTCCTAATTTACTAGTCAACTCCCTGACTCCACAGATTCCCACCATTTCCAGGCTAGTAGACTCCTGAACTGTCCACCTCTACTGTACGGATTTAGGACCCTTTCCTGGAAGCTGTATGATTTGGGATTCAAACCTCAAAGTTCAGCTTTAAATCAGTTTCTTTAGCATTCCCCCAAAGTCTGTAAGTCATTTCAGAGCCAGGAATAAATCCTCTTATTTTCAAACTAGCTACCAGGGAATCTGCTCTCTACCACAAAACTCCACTCAATACAGAATACAATTAGAACTAAATATTAGTCAAGAGAAAACCCATGGGTGTTAGTTTGTTTGTTTTGAAATCTAGAATCAAGGTAATTCAAAGGTAATTATTCCCAGATGCACGCATGGAACAAAAATGTTATAATAGGTACATAATATTTCTTCTGGATGGAAATCTAGTGGCAGTTCAGGAAGGCAAGAATAAAAAATATTTGACTATGAGTGAGGTTGGAACTATAGATAAACAAATTAGCTTTCATCCTGGTAACTTCTCTTTATTCTCCCTCTACTTCAAACTATCAAAGTGGAACATATCCTGTCATTGAAGAACGACCTATTTGGCTTTTTCAGACCTTTCAGTCAAAATGCAGTTCTAATTAGAATTGAAGGAGTATCCAGATAGAATTTACCACTTTTTATTAGTGTCCCACAGTATTTAAGAATATGGAAGGAAAGAGTTAGATTGCATGTCTGGATGAATGAGGACACTGAACTAAATCATCGAAAGTGAAGTTTGGTGCAAAGGTAGCCATGAGAGCTTATCCAGACCCACCTGCCTCAGCCTAAAACAGATATACATGCCACATACACAGGCACAACCCCTGGTCACTAGGGAGGCAGAGACATTCTGGTGAGGTTCTTGAGCATTCTAAATATTAAAAGACTGACTTATCAGCCAATCTAACCAGTGTTTAATGGGCGGTGTTATGCTATGACGGTATCTGGTTTTCCCTTATGAATCAAAACACAACATTTAATGCTGGCTTTTTCCATAGGGGGCCGGCACCAAGAAAGCATTAAATTATATAATGTTTAACTTCATTATTTTTTCAATTATTTGTTTGCTCTTCTTCCTATTTTACTAATATTCTAAATTCATCATTTATAATACACGCAACTATCCATTTCTAACTCTTCCTTTTTTTCCACTTTACACACAAACACACACACACTTACACCACAGTTACGCTCACAGGAAGACTTTCTGTGCATAACATCACAAAAGATTTGGGGCTTGAAAATGTACACTATTGCAATGCAAACTAAGCTGAATATTAAACATCATTTTTTAAAATCACTATAGATATTTCCAGAACTCATGCCTTAGCTTCCCACCATTCTGTTTGGCTTTCTTGTTGACTCTTTTGCTGTTGCTCTGGTTCTCCTTTCATCTTTCTCTTTTCCAGACTCATTTTCTGTTTTTTCCCTCCTCTTTTCTTCAGTGTTCCTTCCCTTTCTTCTCTACCTCACTCAGAGGTCCCCCTCCCCCAAAACCAAACCAAACCAAATAGTAACAATAAATCCATAATTTTCTTACATACTCAGTGTTCTTTGGTTCCTACCCTTAAATTCAGCAGACTTTTGCATATTCTAAGAATTTATCTGAAGAATTCCAGGATCTCCATCTTATATTCTTTGATAATTAGGGTTGGGAGTTTGGAGGGTTGGTGTATGAGGATGGTGTAGAAGGATTCAAGGAGCGTGTCATGTTTTCCAGTTACAGAGGGATTTATCCTTCAGTTATTGGTGTTGGAATAATATAAATATTTTTCAATTGTACAGTGAGAAATATTTCAAATTAGAGAATTAGGGGGAAGGTATATAACTACAGGCTTTATATTGCAAAAACATCAAATTAATTTTAGCTGATATTGGTTGAGTGATTTCTTCCATTGTGTATCTTTCCATAAGCAGCTCCAATCAAATCTTCTTATCTATCTGTGTATATGTTCTCATATCAAGCAAGTTCTAAAAGGGTATTAATATCTTAGTTTATTATTCTAATGCTGTAATGCTTTTCACTTGCTTTATAAAGTTTACTTGTTTTTTTCTGGTTTCTCGCTTCAGTGTATCTATCGCCACCCTGTAATTTCTCATGACTTATATTGTTGCCAAAATCATTTTGTTTTCTAATCACACAACTTGACAGTACGTCACTCTTCTTCACTTCAATACTCCAATCCAGCTGCATTTGGAATCCTCACAGATAATGAACATGAACTTAATAGACATGCTCCTCAAGTCTGGTAACGAGAAGGGAAAATTAAACTATCTCATTCAGGAATTGAAATTATTAACTATGAATTTCCTCATTTGTCTCATTTAATGAGGTAATTCATGTGCCAGCACATTTAAAACTATACAGTATTATGCAAATGTTGGTTATCATTTACAATAATAATAATAACATTGTTTTCCTCACGTAATACATTTTACATCAAAGAGAAATAAAATTTAACAATATGGACGTTTCTGTTAGGTGCATACAATAAATGACCTTGACTGTCAAAAATGTCATTATCATTGAAAGGAAAACATCAATCAAAAGAAACAATAATATTTGAGCAAGTTATTCTTTTGCCTCTATGGCTACCTTGGTAAGCATTTTAATTTTTTAGTGAGATTTTGAATTAGCTTTTCTCCAAAGCCTTTAAGACAACATATATAAAAGTAAATAAACCTTAACCGTTATAAAATTTCGAACGTTGAAACACAGAAGGGAAATGGGGAAGAAGGAAAGTAATAAAAAGCAACCAGTATGGGACATAGTATTCAAGAATCCTGCTAACGTGGTAAATGTCAGTAAATAAAGCAATACCACTGTCTACTTCCTGAGTGAATATGTTTTATGTGAATATTGCTTTCCGGTTCTTCTCAGGCAAAAGAGTAAGTGAGAGACTCGGGTTGGACCCTACGTGAGAACTGATTGCTTAAGGCCTTTTTAAGTCTCTTTGAAAATGAATTGGTCAATACAAGCCCCCTCTGTTTATTAGGAAGAAGGGAGGCAGTCAGGCCTCTGAGCAGAAGCAAAAGCAGGTGGTAAAGAGTAAACAATTCCCTTCCCCGCACCCCCCCGCCGCACCCCGTCCCCCTGATGCAAGACTTAGAAAGGTGAGGAAAATGTGAGTTCTCTTGATTTCAAATAGTTTCTATACCAGGAAAAGCTGGTGTTAAAGACCCTTTCTAAAAGTTACAGGTGTTAGCATTCAAATGCAGTCACACAGCTACTGGCTGCCTTGGGATGGAAGTCATCCTCAGAAGGAATGTGTCACAGATTTTCCCTAAATCCCCAAACCGAACATCAGCTGTGGCTAAGCTTTTCCATTTTTCTTCCTGGATGTGAAGATCTCTCAGCTCACGCCCATGATTATCACTTTGTCACTTAAATCAATTGAAAGTAAAACTGGAAAAAATAAATGTCATCAGCAATTGCTTTACTGTGAATAAGGCTTGTCATACTGGATACAAAGAGATAACCAGGGTCCTATCAGGCCTATTTCCACTGGCTTAATCTCCTTAGAATTTGGGGCCTCCAAGTCCGCTCAAAACAGTTCTGCCGAGAGCAACCTAAGGGAAGCCCTATATCTGCCTTAATCCAGACAATTTTTATGCTAAGTATTTCTTCAGCAAAAACACAATGTGCGAAAGACTATTAATGCCCATCTCTTGCTGATCCCAAAATAGAAAACTGACTGCTCTCTCACTGCCCTGCATCTTCCTCTGGATTTTTCTCACATCTTTTATTTCTGGGGCCTCTGCTCCGAGAAAATATACATTTCAAAATATATAAAATCTCCTTCAGTACACCTTGAATTCCATGTTGAAATATTTAGGTAGGCTTTATTGATTTTTACCAAGTTAGTAGAATTCTTGAACACTGTGTCCTGTACTAGAGGCTTTCTTTCTCTGACACTTTTTGGGCTCACTCTGTGTGCATTCCTGTTCATTCTAATAGCAACCAGATGGGGTGCCTATTATTAGCTGTAGTTTTTTTGAGATGAAGGTTATTTTACTTACTTGAGGTCACAGAGCTAAGAAATGAGGAAGCCAAGTTAAGACCACATTGTCTGACTACAAGGCTAGGCTGTTTCCTATAATTAGGTTGCCATCCAGAAATTTGGGCTACAGTTTCCATAAGCACTTGATTATAAAGAACCTAATAACTGGATAGAGATTGGGAAAGTGAATTTATTAAGGAAATATGGTTAGATGGTGTACATGAATTTAAATTCAAATCAGTTGTCAGGACTACATGTATCCAAGGAAACCATTTCACAAACAAAATTGTATGCACTTGATATCTCATAGTGTCTACTAGAAAACAGGGCACTTAGTAGTGACTTAATAGATGTAATATAATTGGCGTGACCTTCGTATTTTAATTGTATAACTAATATGCCTGGTGCCACTCCTTTCTGTTCCATTTCCCCCATCTATAGACATTTTGTCCACCCATATTCACCACTTACAACCCAATTCAGGAATTTCTCTCTGTTCCCTCATATCTTCATTACATGTAGGCCCACCCCTTGCTAACTTATCTTTATCTAACTCCCTGAAGTAGCTGTAAAGCCTAGAATTTTTATCCCAATCTAAAACTCTCTAAAAACAGATCATAAGGCATTGGCTTGACAGATCCATTTCCTGATTCGGAGCAGATACTCAATATGCATTTGTGGAGTGGCTTTGGGGCCAGAGGTGACCCACTCCAGCCAGACTGCTAGGCAAGGGAAGATGAGTTAATTTAACACTTAAACATATTTTTTTTCCTAGCCAGTCAGATAACTGTGGTCAGGAATTATGATTTGGGTACACTGTTCTTATTTTACCAATGCTAACAAAGAAAAGAAAAAAATATGGGCGAAAGAGAAAATATAATAAAACCACTACATAAAAATTGAGACATTACAGTATGTGAAAACCGACCAGAATAACATAAAGTGGTTAGTGACGGAGGCAATTCAAAATCATTTTCTCAGAAGAACAAAATGATACTTGCAATTTTGAGGCAAATATTTTTGTATATTCTTATATGGCTATAGAATTGCTACCTGCTTTTTCTGTAAAATAGATTTACAATTTTTCACGTTCGAGGTAATATTTATAAATCCTAAAATGATTAGTTTAGTCTAAGATTAGGTTCTCAAACTGTTCATTCCCCAGAGTCCTAGGGTCCTAAAGAAGGGAATGCCTACAAGAGGACAGTTTGGGGGTGGACATCAAACTCTACAGTCATATGTCTCAAATGTGTTCCACATAGAAATCTATCCAAAAGAGGTTTGTAAAAAATGATCTTGCTGCTAGTATTTTAATCCAATTATGGAAGTTGTTTTTCCTTAAAATGTTATTCAAATGTTCTTAAACACTTAGTGGATTGTAATTCTCTTACAGATTTAAAGACCTTTTTAGTTTGCAGTTAGTGAATATTTAATAAAATATTTAATAACATTTTAATAAAATTTAATGATATCAAACTGAGTCTGATATTTCGGAAAATATTACGTAGTCTATGTATTATAAATGTGTTTCTAAACTTACGTATTCAACATTTGCTAAATCTTAGAACTTAACAGATTTCATTAATTCTGCATCAAACTGTACATTGTATATGGCAATGACAGCTGAGCATGACGGTTAAGAGTCCAGACTCTGTAGAGCCAGTTACTTAGGGGACTTTGGTTGTGATGACTGATTTTATGTGTCAACTTGATGGGCCATGGGGTACTCAGGTTAAACATTATCTCTGGGTGTGTCTGCAAGGGTGTTTTTGGATGAGATTAGCATGTGAATCCGCAGACTCAGTAAATTGCGCTCCCCAGTGTGGGTGGGCGTCACCCAATCTTTTGAGGGCCTGAACAGAACAAAAAGTGAAGAAAGGAGGAATTTGCCCCTTGTTTTTCTGCTTCACCGCATGAGCTGTAACATCTCCTCTCATCTTCTTTTGCCCTTGGACTGGAACTTATACCATTGGCTTCCCTGGTTCTCAGGCCATTGGACTTGGACTAAATTACATCACCACCTCTCCTAGGTCTCCAGCTGGTAGACAACAGACCTTGAGACTTCTCGGCTTCCATAATTGTGTGAGCCAGTTCCTCATAATAGATCTCCATATATTTATCTTTCCTATTGGTTCTGTTTCCCTGGAGAACCTTGATCAACACATTTGTCAATTATTTAACCTCTCTATGTCTTAGTTTACTCATCTGTAAAATGGTAATACCATTTCCCATATAGGGTTATTGAAAACTTCAATAAGAGTATATGTAAATCATTCTTAGAATTTAATGGATGACTCAGAACAGTGTCTTGCAAGTATAAGAGCCATCATTTTGAGAGTGTTTGCTATGTGCCAGGCAAGTAAGAGTTAGCTGTTTTATCATTTGTTTATTTATTCAAAAGAGAATGATGACACTGTGATAATTTACTTGTCAATAACCATTGGCAGCAGTGTATTAAGCAGTGTTAGAGCAATCAGGCACAGGTGAGATTACAAGTAACAAGGCAATAATGTCTTTTGTGATAAGGAATGTTTAGCTGAAGATTTGTGGTTATTAGCCATTAAATAGCTTTGCATGTGCTTTGGTTCTAATTTACTTTATCTTTTAAGAAAATGTATTATACAGGAAATTCCTCTTCAAAATAAAATCACACCGTTGTATGAAATGGGGGAAAATTTTTAGATGATAGGTCAGTTGTCTTGCATTTAGTTGAACAAAGGTGATTTTGCTTTATAGCACAAGCATTTTTCTTCTCATTATGGTAAGTAATGTGGCATTTTTTTTGGACATCTATCTCAACCTTAGAATCACATTATTATCTCATTACTTTTCACAGTCTCTGTGAGAAAGTCAACATTATCAACTTTCACAAGGGAGAAACCATATGGCAAAAAGTCTTAGTAATTTATCCATTGTTTCAAATCAAAGAGAAAGGCAGAGTCTTTAATTCAAGTAAGGTGGTTATACTCTTAGTATTGTCACTTTGTAAGTATTACAAACTAATAATTACTTTTCTTCTTGGAAACTAGTATAGATGTGTGTATGGGTCATCAATAAGAAACCTCTAGATTGTTCTCCTTTTTTCACTGCAGAACATTTGGCTATGACTGACCATGCTACATGTATGCCTATCCACCCGCCTATCTATATATCTATTTATCTGTCTTTCTATCCTTCTATTACCAATATTTTCATTTTTTTCTTACTTAAAATGATAAATCTGAATATGTTGAAAACTTGATTTTAATTTATATTTGTCTGCAATATTTTATATTTCTTCTTTGCCTTTTCCAAAACAAACAATATTTTTGGTCCATTTTTATTTGCTTTCTTCCGTATTCAACTCAACATGAATCCGTTCCATGCAGTAATTTTCTAAATTATTCCAAGTACGTCGAAATTTCTGCCTTAATATACCTCATATAAAACTTCCTTCTATCAAGAAATAAGGGGTTTTCAGCTTTTCCTTTACAAACTGTGTTTCTCCTTTCATATACGGAGAAATGTTCTTAGGTAAACTTTTTTGTTTGCACACTTCTCAGCAGAGGCTTCGTTCAGTTGGATGGATGTTCAGATGGAAATTATTTTTGAAGAGTCCCCAGTTAGGGTTACCAGGAAGACAAAGAACTTCTGTGGGTGCATATGAAGCCAGAGACAGAGAAATAAATGCATTATCATGAACATACTGAAGGACCAACGAGATGTGGACAATTAGGCCAATGTATTTTTATCCCTCTTTTGCCATCCTAGCCTCCCCCTACCTTCCAGAAGGTAAAAGTGATTGAGTAAAAGATAAAGCAAAACACAGTGTTCTACTTAACTTAAACAGGATTTTCCCAGGATAATGAAATTACAGCTTTCTCATTATTTCACATGAACCATTGAGAGCTATCAGACATACTTGAATTTGTGTTAAGAATTCCAGATCATGCATCAGGGATGTTTCTAAGGCACAACCTCTGTTATTTACTGCTATGTTACTAGAGAGTAGGAACTCTGTCTGCTTTGCTCGTATTTTATAGACTCATCACTGCCATTCAAAGCGGTTTTTCATGACGGTGATGACACATTCTCTTCTTTATGTGTTTCATGCTTGCACTATCAGTCACGTGCATTCCTTCCCTTCAAAGAACTCTGTGGTGCTGAAAACTATTACTGAAAATTCCTAAACCCACTTGACCTAACCCTCTTAACACAAAAGAGTGTCTTTCAATGAAGACTAAGTATTTAATAATAAATAAAGATAGAGAAAGAAAACACTGCTGCTTTATTGGCTGTATGCATTCATGTGCAAAACTATATATGAATGAAAGCAGGAAAGAGTCTGGTTTTCTTTTTGATAAAACAAGAGAAAATGTCCTTACGTTTTCTGTCTCTTGCAAGCACTTTTTTCCTGGCTCACTGAATGGAGGTTAAGGGAAAAGGAAACAGTGTAACACACCCTGTGTATGGGTTACTTCGATTGCCTAAATTTTATTTTATGTAATTCATAAAGTTTTATTTTTTAAGTTGAATATAAATTTATCATGTAATAATTGTTTACTGTGTTTAATTCAGAGACATATCCTGATAAATACTTATTAATTTTGTTCTTCTAAGGATTTAAATTTATATATATATATATGTACATATATATATATATATATATAGAAAAATTATTCCTTGCTCTTTTGCACATTTAACTGGAATCTGGGCATGAAATAAAAATGTTTGTTACATTGTTGGGGAAAAAGCCTTAGAAATTATAGTCATGTAGCCTTTTAATAAAAAATATTGAAAATTATTTTAACTGATATGCTCTAGAATCAATTAGAATTGTATATTTGATTAATCATTTGGTTAAAGAAAACCAGTCTAAGTAAATCACCTGAGGGAGGTAACATTTTAGACTATCATGTTGGCTTATAGTATACTTTTTGATTGACAGGATAAACCTGATAAGAGCAAATTAGAAAATGCAAATGACATTCAATGGAAGATGAAACCTCAAGACTTTGGAATTAGAGTGGCAATGATACATATGGTTTAAAATTTTTTCAGACTTCTTTTATTATAAGTTTTCGTCATAATAATCCTGCTTTGTGGGTTAAAACTACTTTTAGACCCTGGCTTTCATTTTCACATGTAAGGAGCTTGGAGGTTGTCACTGTGTCCTAACAGCAAGTAAAAAGCTGAACAAACAGACAAATCAACATCTCTTCTTGGATCTGTCAGAGAAGTGAGGTCCCAGGGCAAACCACTGCCCCCCAAACTGGAGAGACAGACGGGCTGGATACAAAAAGGCACAACTTATTGGAGCAGAAATACACAAGTAAATACCTTTGCAGGAACCAATGCTGGGGAAGGAAAACCTATTGTGATTGAAGAATCATTGGAGGCTCAGATGGGACAGGTCTGTGAGTCAAAAAACAAACAAACAAAAGGTAGTTCTTTGAAAAGAGCAATAAAATCAATAAGCCTCTAGCTGTGCTAAGCAAAAAAGAAAGAGGACACACATTACTAATACCAGAAATGAAAGAGAGAATGTCACTACAGATCCCATGGACATTAAAAGGATAATAAAGTGACACTATGAACAACTCTATGCCCACAAATTTGATAACCTAGATGAAATGGACCAACTTCTTGAAAGACACAATCTGTCAAAACTCAGACAAGAAGAAATAGACAATGTTAATAGGCCTCTATTTATTAAATAAATTAAATTAACAATTAATAACTTTCTAAGACAGAAGGCACCAGACCCAGATGGGTTCACTGCTGAATTCTACCACATATTTAAGGAAGAAATTATACCAATTCTCTACAGTCTCTTTCAGAAGATGGAAGAGAGAGAATTTTTCCTACCTCAAAATCAGACAAAGACATTGCAAGAAAAGAAAAACACAGATCAATATCTTTCATGAACATAGATGTAAAAATCCTCCACAAAATATTAGCCAGTTGAATCCAACAATGTATAAGAAGAAGTGTAGGCCCAAAGCAAGTAAGATTTATCCCAGGTGTGCAAGGCTGGTTCAACATTCAAAATCAATAAGTGTAACCTATCACATCAACAAGCTAAAGAAGAATAATCATATGATTATATCAACAGATGCAGAAAGCACTTGACAAAAGCCAACATCCGTTCATGATAAAAGCTCTCAGTAAACTAGAAATAGAGGAGAACTTTCTCAACTTGATAAAGAATATTTGCAAAAACCCTGCAACTCACATTATAATTATAGTGAGAAACTTGAAGATTTCCCACTAAGATCAGGAAAAGGCAAGTATATCCCCTCTCACTGCTGCTCTTTAACATCATACTTGAAGTCCTAGTTAGTGCAATAAGACAAGAAAAGGAAATAAAAAGTATAGAGATTGAGAAAGAAGAATAAAACTCTCTTTCTTCACAGATGATGGTCATCTATGTAGAAAATGTAAAAGAACGGGTAAAAAAAACTCCTGGAACTAATAAGTGATTATAACAAGGTTGCAGTATACAAGGTTAAAAGTCAATCATTTTCCTATATGCCAGCAATAAACATGTGGAATTTGAGATTAAAAATGCAATATCATTGACATTAGGACCAAACAAATGATATACTTAGGTATAAATCTAACAATATATGTACAAGAGCTACATGAGGAAAACTACAAAACTCTGATGAAAGAAATCAAAGAAGGGCAAAATAATAGGAGAGATATTCCATATTCATGGATAGGAAAACTCAATATTGTTAAGATGTCCAGTCTTAACAAATTGATCTATAGGTTCAATACAATTCCAATCAAAATCCCAGCAAATTATTTTGTGGATATTGAATAACTGATTCTATAGCTTATATGGGAAGGTAAAAGACCCCAAATAACCACGTAATATTTAAGGAGAAGAACAAATTTGGAGCACTGACACTACCACACTTCAAGACTTACTATAAAACTACAGTATTCAGCACTTACTGTAAAGTTAGTTTAGTGTGGTCTTGGTGAAAGAATAGACAAATAGATCAATGGAACAGAATAAGGAACCAAGCTACAGAAATTTAGTCAATTGATTTATGACCAAGGAGAAAGGCAATACAATGGATAAAAGATAGTCTTTAACAAGTGATGTTGGAGTAGCTGGACATGCACATGCAAAAAAAAGGAAAAGAAATGAATCTCTTTGGAACATACTCAACTCTCAGTTAAATATTTGCATCTCCTTCGTAAAAATTTTTAACAGAAAAACTCTCTGTGGCCATATGTCCTACACACTGTATTCAAGGAGATTTTCACTGATAGAAAGACAAGCTAATACAACCAACATTTTATCTATTCTCATGGCCTTTTGTGTCTCCCAGGAATCTCTTTGGCTCACAGGTTACTCTGACAATAGGAGGTCTTCAGTGAGCAATGCTAGTTTCTTGCCAGAGCCAGCATCATGAGCATGTGACCTATGCAGTCTCATTTGGTTTAATACTTATCTGTCTCCATCTCAAAATTCTTAATTTTTGAACAAGGAACTCCATATTTTCATTTCACATTGGGCACCACAAATTAATGCAGCTGACTGTAGTGTTTGCTGTGTATTACATTACCCAAATAACATGGAATGTGTGTGTGTGTGTGTGTGTGTGTTGTTTTTAGAACAAGTAAATGACTTTTTAAACGAATTACCAAAGAAAGCATAGCAAATAATTAAATTATACTAGCAGTGAATACATTTCAGATTTTGTGTTTGTTTGGTTTGGTTTTGGTTTTGGTTTATTACAATTCTACATCTTCTTTTAAAAAGCAGAAATAGGAAAAACTCAGTTTAGATAGATAAGGGGAGAGAGTAGATTCATTTTCAAAAGTAAAAAGAGTAAAGCTCTGGAGTTACACTACTTATGTCCAAATACAGGACACATCATTTATAAGCTGTGTGACTTTGGGTAAATTAGTTAACCCTCTCTGTATCTCAATTTTCCCATCAATGAACAGAGATAATAGTAATACTTACTTTGTGTGGTTCTCTGAGGAAAAATGAGTAAAACAGTGCAATGTTTGGCAGAGGAAGGGCTTACTACTGAGATATTATTATTCCCAAATGTCTAAATCCACTAGTACAGTGGCTTGTAGGTGCTAAAATAAATATTAACTGAATTGTTATATTAAAAAAAAACTAAAAAGACATTGAGATGTACCCAAGAAAAAAATTTTACTGACAAAATTATATAATACATTTTCCTCTGTGTTTTATTTGATACGTTAGTCTTTCAACAGTGATCCAGTAAATAGAGACCTTAGAATATTGACATTTTTATTGCCTATAAAGCCCTTGGATTTCCTTAAAAGAAAGTATACATACATTTTTGAACATCAGGCAATATTATTCATCCTCTTTAAGTAATTTCCATCAGTTTTTAAAGCATAAAAAAATCAAGAGGATATAAAAAATAACCACTAATCTTGACCAAAGTGTTATTTTTAGATATCAAATTTATAAAGTTGACTCAGATATACAATTAGAAATTGAAATGTTTTTGTATGTGGCCTGCATCTACTCTGTATAGAATAAAAACAACTTAAAACCATGTGCTAGGAAATATGAAGACGTTTCTTCAGGGCCCACTTGATAAAGGGTGCTGGGGAACTGGTGATCAGTGGACCTTTCTCCGTGGGTATGTGATTTGCTATAAAGGCTTTGAAAGCACAAAGCCTCCAAGGCAAATGAGAATAATAATCATAATCCCCGTCATAAGCCTAGTAACACAGGGGTGATTAAATGTCACTCTCTGGGGAAGAAATAGGTTGTTTCTGTTTCATACAGAGGAAAAAAACCTACATCTTCCTCAACTATGGCATTAAATATATGGCTAAAGTTGGGTTTCAAGCAGAGACTGGTAAATTGAAGAGAGATAATTAACTGCTTCTCTGAGGTATAAGCACTTACCACATGCAGTGGTGGTTATATTGACTAAGCATCTAGTTTGGTATTAGCACATTGTAGCTTCTGAATAGATATGATCTTCCTTTTGTTTCCAACATGCTAGCAACCACCTAATTAGGTCCTATCATCACACCTGCCATCATCGCTACTAACAATGCCCTTCTGTCAACCTCAAGGTATATATACTCTCCATCTTTTAAATAGCAGACCTCCACGAACCTGCAACCTTCTGGTAGCCAGCAGAAAGTTCACCTAGAGCTGGGGACCTCCAAGATGCTTTATCTGCCTTCACCCAGCTCCATTTCTTTAACTCTAATAAACTGATTAAAAAAAATTTCTTGCCAAGGGATACAGCACTTCCATGTGTATGCAAAGTACTCTGGAATTCAGTATTTATTTATGTAGTTATCACAAGCCCATTCTCACCCATATTTTTCTCATTTGACCATTGTTTAGGAAGGAAAGTATTAAACTGATCTCATTTATTCATGTTAGCTCTTGTAAGGATTTTATCACATTGTAATTATAACATACGTATTGTACTGTTTAATCATTAACACAAAATAATTACCATAAAAGCAACCAAATACCCACTTCCATATAAGAGGTTTAGTTTGCATCAAGGCAGATTTGAGATAGGACAGAAATAAATATATGTCCATAGTATTCACCCACTTCCAAAGTGAGTAATACCTCAAAATAATATGATTAATAAAAAGCTACCCAGGTAACTAAAGAAAGTATTCTTTTTTTAGCTCTTTCAGGTGAAGGTATTAATTGACTTATCCACTTCGGATTGTTGGTTCACACAAACTAAGAGGTTAAAAATAAAATATGAATAATAATAATTTAAAAATAAATTTATTGGTTAGAATGATAAATGCATTCATTTAATTGGTGTAGTAACAATGTTTATGTTCTAGTTCTCTTTCTCTATTTCAGGATAAATCATATCACGGAAAACCGCAGTAGGTTCACATCTTAAGGAACCACCACAAGTTTCTTGTTTTTGCCCACTACCTTATTGCTAAAGGAGAAGTCAATTGCTGCACATTTGAAAACGTCTGTATGAGCCAGAGCAGTACAAATTTTAAATAATTTATGTTACACTAACAATTTAAGCAAGCTGTAGAAATTTGAAACAGATTTTGCTTTTGTTCTGTTCTTTTGTTTCAGGAAGTAAAGTAAACTGAGACTTAAAGAAAGATGATAGGTTGGTCCAGTTCCATAGTGTAAATTACAAAAAATTAGGAGCACTGAGTCCTGGTCCGATACCTCCTCCTTAAGGCCTCGTTGCTCCATGCATGCCATAGTAATAGCATATTAATTTTCCATGATACTGGCCAGATTTTAAAGTAAAATGATATATACCTAAGGTATTAGCTATAAATTCAGCAAATTATGATTCTGTAATCCAGTTGAGCAAAAAGGAGAAAGAAAGACAGAAAAGGTAGACAGATGAGGATGGAGAGAGAAAAAACAAGTAATGTTACCGGAGAAGCATTGTTTTGAGCCTGCTGTTTGTCAGCTAGGAAGGAAACCATACATGACTTATGTACTCACAGTGTGTACAGTCTGTTTCTTTGTGAGGCACTTAACCTTCCTGATTATTCTGTGTTCTTACAATTTATTTCTCTCTTTTCTACTCAGCATTCCAGTTCATGGATGTTAGACAGATTCAATTTTTTAAGACTGTAGAGTCTCTATTTTATCAAAGAGAGACAGAGAGAGAGAGACATTAAAATATTATGGGCTACAAGCACTAGGTCTTTTTAAAAATCATAATTAAGCATTATTACTTATAATTATATATGTAGATGTTAACTAAAGCTATACATACATTTTTGGACATCAGACCATATTATTCATCCTCTTTAAGTAATTTCCATCAGTTTTTAAAGCATAAAAAAAACAAGAGGATATAAAAAATAACCACTAATCTTGACCAAAGTGTTATTTTTAGATATCAAATTTATAAAGTTGACTCAGATATACATTTAGAAATTGAAATGTAAATGTAAATTTTAAATGTATGTAAATTTTAAAACATGGCTTAAGATTTTTGGACCTGACGAAATGTTGGTATCATTAATAGTAATCTCAGTGACCTTACAATTGGGCTTGCAATTGGAATTGGGCTCTATTGGAAAAGACTTTACTTGGAAAAAATAACTCTTTATGGAGGGAGTTATTGGGGTTCCCAATCAGGAAAGACTTTATTTGGAAAAAGCCCTCCTATGAATGGAAATAGTCTCATATTCTCAGGGTGTTTTTGCTTCTTTTGTCTGGAACCGTGTCTCTCCTCCTAGGACAATAACTTTTTTTTTCTATTTTTTAAAATTATTATTATTATCTTTTAACATCTTTATTGGGGTATAATTGCTTTACAATGGTGTGTTAGTTTCTGCTTTATAACAAAGTGAATCAGTTATACATATACATATGTTCCCATATCTCTTCCCTTTTGCGTCTCCCTCCCTCCCACCCTCCCTATCCCACCCCTCTAGGTGGTCACAAAGCACCGAGCTGATCTCCCTGTGCTATGTGGCTGCTTCCCACTAGCTATCTACCTTACTATTTGGTAGTGTATATATGTCCATGCCACTCTCTCGCTTTGTCACAGCTCATCCTTCCCCCTCCCCATATCCTCAAGTCCGTTCTCTAGTAGGTCTGTGTCTTCACTTTTGATTATCTTTTGCTAGAAAAACTTAAAAATAGCAGAATCTAAGCTTTGAACTGAACTCTTACATTATTATTAATATTTTTCTGTGTTTAAGTTTCAAATAACTTATTTTTTAAAGGAAGTCCAAAGTGTCCTGATTTATACATCTCAATAAAAACAATCACAGTGGCTCTTCTTCCACATATACTAAAGTTTAGACTAACCTGTAAAGACTAGTTAGCATCTTGACCTAATGCATTAGAATTTTTTAAAAGTCGATATAACATTTGAACATCCATTTGTGAGTTCTTGGATTGGTTTTGGTGCAAGTCAGGCTGTACAGTGGCTTATACAAAATCCTTAAAATTTATGCTGCTGGAGATAGATATCAGCACATGAGCCTCTGACTTCTGCTTTTCTACATTACTTTTCCATTTTAAAAGCATAACCTTTCGATGTGTGCAGGCACAACATATCTGCAGTTATATAATTACATGATGCATATGCATAATGTTGAAATTACAGATGCTCCACTGTGCTCACATAGCTGACAGTGTAAAAAATGCTACCATTCTATCCGTTCGTTGTAAGCAGCCAGAAGATTTAAATGTTCACGACTGTTGTTAAGCCATTAACCAACATGGTCAACAGACTGATTTTTATCGCTCCTTCTCTCAGAAACATTTCAATAACTGTCCAATTAAATTCGATGTGTTTATTATAGCAACTTTAGGCTACAACATAGATGATGGGTTGTTTGAATTTTTGCTAATTCTACAAATAAATGAACACGTAAATAAATATTAGTTGCCCACTTCTTTGTTAATTCTAAGTCCGGAATTGAATACTAAAAGCAGAAAGGCCAGATCAAAATATGACCAAAACAAAATTAGCAGTAAAATCCCTCCGAAATTTCGCCGCGCAAAAATAGATATATTAAACTGATGTTCTGGTTCAGTGGCAGTAGTATTCCAGTGTCTCTTGGTTTTCATTCAGGCATTAGACTTTTCAAAGAAAATCTTAGTGTGTTGTTTGTGTTGTTTTCTTTTTTTCAGTTAGACTCAGTTCCAATAAGGTAATATGTTATAGAACCTCAAATGAGGCTTCTTAAAAATTTCCTTTTTGTAGATTAGAAGAAACAAAGAAGGATATGTGTATGTGCCCTCTGCTGGCAAAGTTAAGATCAGAGTCTCTTTCTAGAGACAGAAATGAAATCCTGGAAGCAGAACAGCACATTATATTCAGTCATTTTACAGACGGAGCAAAACAGATTTGAATTAATTCAGTAAATGTCTTGAAAGAACTGCAGGCAAGTTTGGTATTGCAGTTTATAGCAAACGCTAAATGAAGTTATTGGGAAATAACAATGTTATTTTTTTACTGTTCAAAATTTTGTATTAATTTGTTTAAAAATAATGAAGCTTACACATCTAATTTGGTTAATTCCATCAAAGTTCTAGGAGACAAAGTAAAGCTAAATTACTTTGCAAGATGAATTTAAGCTTTGTAAGCCTCTGACAATAGCTACAGTCCATTTGTCTCTCAATCTTAAAACTAGATAAATTTGGTATTCCTGGAATCAATAGAATATTGATCTTTTAAACTGAGTTGAACTGATTTACCATTTCCGTCTTTTTAAAGTCTTGGAAATAAATCCGTATAAGCTCATCAATTTGAAAAAGCAAAACTTTTAAAAAATATATAAAGATACAGAAAATAAAATTAATCTGCCCCAGGAATTTTGTAAAACATCGACAGACAAATGTCCCCTGAACTGAAAACACTTAGAGAAAATATAAATGAATAATAGGGACGTGATCAATGCATTAATGTCAACTTCAGGAGAATGTGACAAATGGTGTCTTGGAAGAGTTGATTTGGGGACACTTCTCATCAAGTGTCTGGATGATAAAATACAGAACATATTTTTAAAATCTGAAAGTGGCATAGATTCAGTCCCAGTTTGGAAAATGGTGCTTTGGAAGTAAAAGGTGCTTCAGGAGTTCATTCACTCAAAGTCCCTTATTTTGCTAATGAGAAAACTGAGGCCCGGAAGATTAAGTAAGGTCACAAAGATTGCAAGAAACCATAGTTTAATAAAGAAATAATCACATACAGGATGTAGTTCAATAAAGACAACTGTGGAGCTGTGCATTAGGAGGGAAAACAAAAATACCCCATAAATCTGGCAGAGAAAAATGGCTATGATCATATAGTTCATGACAAGTTGACCATGAAGCATTAGTCTGAGAGTACAGCATAACATTTTTTCTTAAAAAAACCCCAACCCAACAATATTAACAGATTGGAGGGAATTCAGAAAGGAGGGAAATGTATAGCAAAAAACAGGTAAATGGGAATCTATTCCTATGCTGCTACCAAATAGTTAAGAAGTTTAATCAGTTACTTAATCTATTTGACCCTCAGTTCCTAAATATATAAAATAAACAGGTCAATTAGGTGATCATTCCCTATCATTAGCTTTTTAGGAACTATGCTCTACTGGTTGGTATACCTACTGAAAGTGGATTTCCTGAGGGCACATACAATAATACATTATTTTTAATTAAAAATTACATAAATTTGAAGAATAGTCACAAAACTCATGTCAGAAAGAAACTGGGGAATTTTAGAGAATTAGGGTTAAGGGATAAGAAATAGGAGACGAGAAACGTGTGGTAGTTATGGCATCACAGAGTTGTATAACTGGGATATCAAATACTACAGTCCTTTCATTTGGAATATGAAGAAATGGGGAATGGGAAAGTTAAATGATATGATTACAGTTGAAAGTTAACAAATGACAGAGAAGTAGAATCCAAGTCTAAGTCACTTACATTGCCCCTAATAAAGTAGCAAGCTGTGTTGCATTACTGTGGCTAGAATGATAGGATTGAGGAAGAGGGAACTTAATTCCAAAGCATTCTCTCCACCTCTTTTAGGAGGGGATGTTTAGTAATGTTAGTTAATGTTTAGTATCTAGCAGTCTGGATACTCAATAGAAATTGACAATCTTATATTTTAATTATTTTTTTAAATTTTCACTTCACTTTCATATTTTCTTAATGATGTTGGATCTTTCTCCTTGTTAGGTATACCTGTGGTTAATTTTTGAACAGTAGTTAAGATTTTCTAAGAGAGTAATGGCTTCTATTTATAGAAGTACTGAGTTTACTATGTAGCCATACTAGTAGTCAATGAATCCGAGTGGAGCACAGTAACACAGATGTTCATCAGTGGGTTTATTTCTCAGTGGCCTAACATCTTTAACAGACAACAAGTTTATTCAGGTTTCATGTTTCTATTTCCTCAAAAAATATTATCTACCAAAAAGTAATGTTGAGGAGACAGGCAATGATTTTAATATATGTGGAAAATATACGTATGATAAACAAAATCTCCTGAACAAAGGAGCATGCCTTTCTTGATAAGTAAAAAATGATAAAAGACCATTTGCCAGATGGAAGGGTAATACTGCAAGATGTAAAGTGTCTTGAGACAGAGGAAATACAACAAGGGTTATGACACAGTTGGATCAGAAAAAGAACCATGCAGATGGGGGCTAAGTTCTGAAGAATATAATAAAATAGGGTCAAGCTGTGTACCCAATAAAGGGAATGGAACTCAAGGGGTGACAGCTTAGCGTTAGATGGCAAAAAAGGAAAATTACGGATATTACCACTGGTATTCACATTCTGTATGAAGATGTTGGAAAGGCTGAAAGCCAAATCTGAAACAACGTGTAAAACCTATTAACAGCAAGGGGTGCCTCACTGAGGCAGGAACAGATCGCCACACTTGCAGGTTATCTACTCCATTTGCAGTGAACCATAAACTGGTGAAATCTAAGTAACACTGAGGTAAAGGGAAGTAATGGCTGCTGTGTGGGAATGTGCATCTTCCACTTAATAGTATATACAGAGGTGAAATTTCTAATATAGCTAGACTTCCTCTTGGCACAGTCATTTCTTTGGGAGGGATTTGGATGTGGGGCATGCTCTGTAGTAGTATACTTGCAGAAAGAGATGTTGCTAGTAGCTAGTTTTAGAGGGTCTTTTCCAGTTTGCTGTGTGAAGAAAATGAGACTGCTTTTTAACCTCATTTCAAACATCCAAGAAGTGCTCTGGGGACCCACAGCTGGCCATCCATGTCGGAATATTATAGGCAGTTGCATGCTTTATTAAGATTAAGGATTCTGGGTTTTATTCCTTTTTCTTTTTTTTCGTTGTCTAGGTTATTTTGGTTTTCTATGAAATTCAATGGTGCAGAGTAGTTAGTTATCATAATATTCATGCTAGTGAGTTTCATTTTTCTTTAGAAATAAATTAGAATGTTCAAGAAAGGTAAGCGTCTATAGTCAGAAGTGATTTTTAATTTTTAAAAATTAAATTAATTTTAGCAAGCAATCATACATAATGGGAAAAACCCACAGCCTTGTGTATTTAGGCAATCTATTTTTACAATATAATTTTCCTTGGTAGATAAATCCTGGAGGTATTGGAAAACTTTAGAACCAAAGTTCTGTAGATTTTGATCAACAGCACTAATTGTTTCAAGAACCTCCGATTTGTTCCTGCATTGTTCCTTACCATACTTCATTGACAGTTTCCAGACAGCAACTTGATCACACTCTCCACCTGGTCTGTCTTTGTCCGTACATCCACCCCATTCCCTAACAGCTGAGCATTTCTCTACTCACATGTACAGAGCTGTGCGTGAGAGGATGGGCTCTGGATGAGGGAGCTGTCTCACAGGAGTGGCACACTACGTGGGTGCTCCCAAACTTTAGGCTCTTAATTTGAAGCTCTATTTCCAGGCAATTCAGGAAAATCTTCACTCCCCTGAGAAGAAACAAAATGAACTTCATATTTTAGTACACTCTCGTCCATAATACTCTAATCATGTATATAATGAATTATAAAATTATAATTAACCTGCCTATCTTAGTCTGTTTGAGTTACTGACATACAATTACCATAGATTGGGTGGCTACAACAACAAACATTTACTTCTCACTGTTCCGGAGGCTGGGAAGTCTAAGATCAGGGTGCCAGCAGACTCAGTGTTTGGTGAGGGCTTTCTTCCTGGTTCCTAGGTGGCCATCTTCTCACTGTGTCCTCACATGGTGAAAGGGGTAAGGGAGATCTCTGTGGTCTCTTTTATAAAGGAACGAATCCCATTCCTGAGGGCTCCATCCTCATGACCTAATCACTTCCCAAAAGACCCACTCCATCACACTGGAGACTAGATTTCAATATATAAATTGCGGGGGCGGGGGGGGGGCGGCAGGCATGAACATTCCATCCATGACATCACCACTACTGTTTACTTTGGCCCACAGTGTCTAGATTACAAATTACTTTTTCCCGTCTGTTCTTGAGATTTTCCTCTCAATATTTAAATGGCTGGAGATACTCTACAAACAAAGACAGAGTCTGATTCGCCTGTTTGGGTTAAGTGCCCAAACTTTGGCTTGAGTTAAGGTCTTAGCAAGACCATACACAGTGGAGTTGTGCCAGTTCCCTGAAATGAATTTTGGCTGCTTTTACCAGAAGAAGAGAGAAAAGATGTAGGGGAAACCTAAAAAACACAGCTTGTACAGAGCAATCTTCTCGCTGTGTCTTCACATGGTCATCCCTGTATTGTCTGTGTCCTAAAATCCTTTTCTTAGGACACCAGTCATATTGTATTTGGGTTCACCCAGGTTACCTGATTTTACCTTATTAACTCGTTAAGGCTCTATCTCCACATACACTCACATTCTGAGGTATTGAATTTTAGGAAGTCAACGTATACATTTTGGAAGGTTCACAACTTGGCCCATAACAAAGTTTACTTAAAATAATATCTCTTTGTAAAAGCATTAGAACAACTACTAACTCTTTAATATATTAGAAGGCAATATATTAAATCTTTCTCACAGAATCACCAAACTGTATATCCTTATATGATCTTGGAGATAGCTCAGTCCAACTCCCCATTTAACATGGAAGAAGTGGCAGCCTGGCTCATGGATGTGACTTGTTCAGATTTACTCTGCTGTGTCACTCCGTAGCAAGTGCTTAATATTTACTTCATTTACTGATTATCTCAACACAATTTAGTGCGCATCTATTGGATTTTTGACACTGTGATATGTGCTGTGGAGTTTGTGGCAGGCACAGGCAGAAATAGTCCTAGCCCTCATGGAGCTTACAGCCTCAGAGAATGTACAAATACTACAAAATAATCATGTCAAAAATATGAAGCACACCTGTGATAAATAATACAAGAGAAATCCATAGTGCTGTGAGAACCTACAATAGGGTGCCTTAATTGACTTGATCAAGAAGGTCTTCTAGCAGAAGTAAACTTGAGCTAAGGGCTGAATTATGAGTAGGAATTAACCAAATAAGGGAGAGAACCTTGTAAGTAGAAAGGCCCCATGGTCGGTGGTCTACAAAGCCCCCATTACCTCTTAGACATTTCTCCAGTGTCCCCTTCCCCACTCAGTATCAGCTACACTGTCCTCTTTGCCATCCTCTGAGAAGGCTGAGCTTGTTTCCTCAACCCTTAACGCTCTAGCCCTCATCCATGCCATATCTCCTCAGACAGCTCCTTAACATACATCAGGGGGATGCTCTCAATGAAGTCTCTCCTGACCACCGTACTTTCCATAACACTATAATCTGCTCCACTCTATCCTCCAGTACTGCTTTATGTGGCGTGATTACTCTTTTTTCTTCTCCCCATAAGATATCACTTTTCCACATAGTTTATAATTTATTTATATGTAAATATTTATCGTGTATTAACTGACTTCAGCTAGAACATAGGCTCTGTTGAGGGCAACAATATTTGTCTGCCGTATACCAAATTTTTCTGGTGTATACCAAATACCACAGACAGATACATAGTAGTCATTCAAAAAATACTTACTGGTTGAATTGACTGATTTATTGATTGCTGAAGGAAGGCTTGTGTCTGGAGCATGAAGTTTAGAAAGGAAGTTAAGGGCCAAACCTGGCAGTCTTGTGATGTAACTGAGGTAGAGATAGAGAGAGAAAGGGAGGGGGAGAGAGAGACCATTAAAAGATTTTAGGAAGTGGAACATGAGCAGATATAAATTTTGAAAAAGTTCCTCTGGGATTAGTCACTGTAATAATCCAGGCAAAGGCTATCAGCTTGGGTTAGGGTGACAGAGGGCAAGGTGGAAAGCAGAGGATGGAGTCAAGAGAACTTAGGAGGTAAAATGCTGTGTACATGAGGAAAGTATGTCTAGCCAAGAATGCATCTTTTTTCTCGATTCCTAGCCCATGTTCTTTCTATTACAGAGGAAGAGAGAGAAAAGAGCATAGACTTTATATTCAGTAGGTCCTCAGCTTAAATCCTGATTTCAAAACATGCTAAGTAACTTTGGACAAGTAACTTAACCCCAGAGACCCTCGAATTACTGTCTATGCAAAAGGAATAATACTTGCTACCTGGCAGATTTTCTGTAAATGTTAAATTAGAAAATGTAGTTAACGAATAGAAGCTATTCTTAGTAACCTCTTTCCCTGAAGAATAACTTTCTTTAGGAAAAAAAAAAGCTGTCTTACAAAGTTTGAGTTGCATTTTGGCTTTTCTTCAAAACGTCACTCATGAATGTTGCAATATTAAATGTCTTGTTGTTACTACTGTAAGAGAGAGCATCTACTGTAATTGTCACCTTCAGCAATGCTCTGTTTATGGTACTCTATTGCAGTAATGGCCTCCACTTGTCACCTCCCACACTGACTCCAGGCTTGGCCATATGACTTGCTTTGGCCAATGCAATAGCAAATATGACTTAAGCGGAAAAGCTTGAAAAGCACTTGCACTGTGGGTTTCCCTTTTTGCTGGTCCTGCGATCACTGTGATTGTCCCCCGAAAAGAAGTCCACTCTAGTCTCCTGGAGGATGAGTGATCACATACAACTGAGCTGAGTTATCTCTGCTATAGCCCCCAAGCCCAAGCACACTTCTGGTGGTCATCCTAGACCAAACAGCCCCAGCTAAGACACTACCTGACCACAGAGATCACCCAAACTGATTCAGACCAGAAGAATTGCCCAGTGATCTTGTGGCTCAAGAGAAAGAATAAAAGTTTGCTGTTTTTAGGTCACTACGTTTTTAAGTAGTTTATTAGCAGCAAAATCATTTAATTGATGTATCATTGTATCTCCAGTCCGTAGCAAGATCCCTGGAACATAATAGATGATAGATACATACTCCAAGAAGTCTGAATCTTTATTTAATGGCCTTAAAACACTATGTGGTTGGATTAATTGCTAAAACTTAATGTTTTGAATAAGAAAACACTTTTCTTCAGCAGTTACTATAACATGAATTATCTGATATGATTTTTTTCTGCCTTGGTAACAGTGTGATAAATACTATTTTCTTAAACTTGTGTGCGATTTATAAGCCATAAAGATCAAGTATCATTTTGGTTCTGTGTTAATTTTGAAATTTTAGTTTGCATGAGTTAATTACTAATTATGAAAGACAGGAAAATATTTTTGCATACCTATCTACATACACACTTAAAACTACATGTATATATGCATATGTGTGTATTTATGTGTGCATATGTGTATGTATGTATGTGTATAGATGCAAGTGGTTAAATTTTACGTTGTGAGGATTAAATAAAATTATATGGTTTGGAGAGCAGTCACAGTTGAGACAAAAAGTTGGCTAAAACCAGCTGTGGAGAAATTTGAACATACCTTGAAGACTGACATCCCACTCAAACACCACAGTCCTTAGAGTACTTACTATGACTTATAAGGCCCTACATATAATGTTACTCTCTGACTCCATTTCTAATTACTCATCTCCTCGTTCTCTCCACTATAGCTCTGATGGTCTTCCTTTTGGTCTTTAAACTTGCCAAACATGCTCACCTCAGGGCCTTTGCACTTACTAATTCCAATGCCTGGATACTTTTCCCAAATAGATTTACGGTTAACTCACTCACTTCCTTCAGGTTTTTGCTTAATAACCACTTTCTCAAGAAGACCTTCCCTGGTTGACCTATTTAATTTCTCAGCTGCCCTTCAGGATGTCTCTGATTTCTCCCACTTCTCTGATTTTTATTTTCTCCTTAACACTCATCACTGTATCACATACTATATATTTTACTTATTTATCTTCTTTATTGTCTACCTCCCCACACCAGAATATAGCCAAATAAGGATAGGAATTTTACATAAAGGTTTACTACATTATCCTCAATACCTAGAACAGTGACTGACGTGTAATAAAGTCTACTAACATTTGTTAAATAAATGAAAGACAAGGGTTTTTATTCATAGGTGTTTCAGAGTCTTGTGAATTAGCTGGACATCTTACGGAGCTTTGGTGTAAATGTAAAGATAATTGCAGTTTTATTGGGAGAGGGTCTATGGTTTTCAGCAGATTAACAGATTACTTGGAGCCGGAACCCAAAATGCTGCAAAGAGTTGATCTAAAGAATTTAAAGTATTTTTTGAAATGCAGAGTTGAGAGGTATTGAAGTTTTTGATAAAGAGACAAGCAAGAGAAGAATGGTGTTGAAGGAAGATGAAGCAGACAGAATGATGGATTCAAGTCAGGATAGATTAAAGGCAAAGAGACCAGTCAGGAGGTTATTATAGTAAATAAGACAAGAATTAATGAGGTCTTGAACTGGAAGCACGGTTTTGGGGAATGAAAAGAAGCATTCAATCTCATTATGTTCAAATACCGTCAGTAACGGCTACTATGTTACAGTGTGATAGCATTGCTGAAATGGAAATCAAGTATCATAGTAAGAGAAAAATGTTCTTTTTTAAAACTAAACAAGTTCAAATAGTGGGATTTTGTGGGCTGAGATAACCTCACTGCATTAAAGAGAGAACGCTTTCACCACCAATGCCCCAACCAATTCCAACTTTAATCCAACGGTCATCTTTTCTCTCTGCCTACCAGCGCCACTGTGAATGCTTTTGACTGTGAGAAAGATGATGGGACATTATTTGCTTAGTCCCATTAGAGGTACTGGAATAAGACAAAATACTTACTGATGAGTAACACATTACTTACCAGTTTTTACTCTTTTGATTAGCCATGACTATACTTAAATATTTTCACTTTCAGCTAGAAAATTAATGTTATTTGGAAAATATCTTAATGGAAATTATTTGAAATATTTCACTGACTTGTTCCCTGCAGCAGAGAGAAATAAACATGTCACCTTGAGAACTGACCTCTCACCTTAATTCTAAGTCCTATGTTTTATGTGCATTTTGTGTTCTCATCAATAATTTATCTGTGTAATTTCAGTAGAAAATAATACTTAAAATTATTCATTGGTTAAATTCTCATGGAAAAATTCTTTAAGAATATTGATGCTATCTTTATAAACCACCAGTACCATGCTAGATACTCAATTTTGGAAACAAAATGGTAAAGAATTACTTTCATTGTCTCAAATTGTGGCAAAAGGGCCACAATATACGGTGAATCATGAGCTAACATAGTTAATAATCAGAAATGAACTAATGGCAATGTTAGCTGCTAGTATTTGAGAAATTGTTAGTATTGCAATGTAATTCAGCAGTTGGGAAGAAGATGCTCTGCACACTTGAATTTCTTTGCACACTGCTGTGAATTTGATGCCCTTACTGCTCTGTTCCTACAGGCCCAAGTCAGGGATCCCTTCTCTTCCTTGAGCAAGTCCTAGATTCTTATCTTGCCCCTTGAACTTACCTGTCCAGGTGCTATATTCCTTCAACTTCTGCAATTTGATATGTAACTGATCCAGTGCATATGTCCCTTATACTATGTTCATGGATGTTCTTCCAAAGGAGGTCCCCACCCCTAAACATAGGTATATCCCTTCCTGAATGCCTCTCACTTCAGGCCCTTCTTCTCCACTCTCAATGGTACTTCTCCATCTCAATCGGCTCTTTACATCTATGTCCTAACTGCTTTCTCAGCCCTCAGCATTAAAATTTACCTTCCACGTTGCTGGAAATTTGATCACACTATTAACTTTCTCATTTCCCATTACCTTCACAGGTTGTGCTATTTATTTTTTTCCCTGAAACATCATGCTTTTCTCTCTACCTGCTAAATGCACTCATTCCTTGTCTTAGTTTCACTGACTCCCTTCTCTTGCCTAAGCAGATTCTTTTTTTAAATAAATTTACTTATTTATTTTTAGCTGTGTTTGGTCTGCGTTGCTGCGTGTGGGCTTTCTCTAGCTGCGGCGAGCGGGGGCTGCTCTTCGTTGTGGTGCGCAGGCTTCTCATTGCGGTGGCTTCTCTTGTTGCGGAGCACGGGCTCTAGGCACACGGGTTTCAGTAGTTGTGGCTCGCGGGCTCTAGAGTGTAGGCTCAGTAGTTGTGGCACATGGGCTTAGTTGCTCCGCGGCATGTGGGATCTTCCCGGACCAGGGATTGAACCTGTGTCCTCTGCATTGGCAGGCGGATTCTTAACCACTGCACCACCAGGGAAGCCCCTCCTAGGCATATTCTTCCTTCCTGTGTTTCTACTGAACATTATCTCATTACATAGTAATGGTTAGACAATTTCTTGGTCATCTTTTATCTCCAATGTATAACATAGTGATTGGTGCATAATTTGGTTTTTACAGTGATAATACCTTTAATCAAATGATGATTCAAATGATGGAAATTCCAGGTTACATATGTGAGAAGGGAAAGTAATGTCTTTCAAACTGTGCCAGATATGTTTAAGGCAGGCTTAATCACTACTATTCAACCGGTACATTTAGGAAACAATCAGCCCTTGGCTGACTCATTGTCTGGGTTCTGGCTCCCGTGGACACCTAGGAACGAAAGATGAGGGAAGGAAAAGTTTTCAGGAATGAATCAAGGAAACTGCTACTTGGCTTCTGCAACCTCATGCATAATGGCTTCTGGAAGTACAGACAGCTGGGCAGGAAAATCACTGGCTCTCAAAGGAGAGAAACAAATGCTAACCATTTTAATCCTTGCTGTGACTATGCAGGTAAAAAAAAACAAACAATAACAGCAAAAACCCAGCCTCTCAACAAAGAGCTACTTGGCTCCCTCTGTACCAAGGAAATGTCAGCAGCCATGACAGCTTCCTTCATCCAGGTACTGCTTTCTGGAACACAAATCTTGGACCATCTCAGGAATTCTTGGCTTCCTGACAAGACTCATCTAATCTCACTGTCTGCTCAAGCTAACCATCTGGAAACGAACCTGCTTGCTAAGATGAGCCACCTTGTGTGTACACATCCAGACACACTGGCACTGTAGCCCTGGTCCAAAACCAGGGTTCCTGTATCTTGAACCTAGAAGCATATAATGGGTCCAACTGCTAGAGTTACAGAAAGTGCTCTACATTTCCGGAATGAACCCCTAATACCTATGAACTAATATTAAACTGAATTTCATTTGTTAAAGGGTCAAGTTTCATTAAAAAATGAAATGATTGTTATTTGAAAATAATGGCATTCAAACATTAATGAATGTATGTATTATAGATGCTCTTTAATATATAAACATAGTCTCTGTATTTTTACATAAAACCGAACTTGCAACATACAGTAAATCTACTTTTAAAAACATATTCCACATTTCTAGTTCCCTTTTTATGACTTCTATATCTTATAGGAGACAAGCAATGAAGCCATTTCATTAAGAGTTGTATCGGAAAAAAAAATTGTTACTTTTGTCCTCCCCTTCCCACAATCTCATGAGAATCTGAGGACTATGTGAAAAACAAAGTATTCAGTGATTATTGATTCAATGATTCCCTCTCTCCTTTCCCTTCCTGGCAACATCTGTAAATCATGCTTCATATAAGTTTTGAAAAAAATAAGAGGGACACTAAAATAATTCATATACATAAACATAACAGTATATTATTTGATCTTTACATTTTGCCCAGTATTTATTTTACTATGCTATCATTTGTTTATAAGTTTCAAAAATGGGTCTGTGTAGTTCTAAGAAATAGATTCTAAAATAGGATTACCAGAGCATCACCCAACAGAAATAGCACCAATTAAGGAATCTGTTTATCTAAAATTCATCTAGCTCTACTCCACTAGGAATGGAAAGATAAATCCTTGGCTCTCGTCCTCAATATTTTATAGAACCCTGCTTCCTTCTGAGCACGCTCTGTATTTTTAAAAGCTTGGGATCATATTACAAAGTTACATGGTAACTATATTTCCATTCTATGTAAATAGCTTAGCATCTAAACATATTAGCTGAGCAATACTTTCCTTGATAAAGGAAGGAAGGAAGGAAGGAAGCCTAAATCTGAAATTAGAAGAGGATTTGCCACTGTGCTCCCATGCCAAAGCCACACCATCTTCAGTGGACAACAGCAGAAGTGCTCTCATCTTGGGACCTAGTGCCGGCATTTGTGGGTTTTGTTGGCATCACCCAGGTCAACCTCAGCCGGAAGCAGTGGTGATAGAGGTGATAGTAGGTGGCAGTGAGGAGTGGTGCTGGTAGAGGCGATGAAGAGGTTTCCTATGGGTTACTCAGAATGGAGGTCTCAGAATAGACGGCTTATCCAAGGGTACACATGAGCCACTTCTTGGGACCCTGCCTAGTATGTGAAAAAGTCTTTGAAGAACATAAAATACTATGTTTTCAAAGAAATAGTTTTACTTAGTCTGAACATGACACCATATTTATACCTAGACTGGAGTAACTAGAAGAAATGGAAATTACATTTGTGAAAAAAATTTTTTTTTCTAGAGGAAATTAGACTGGTAAAAAATAAGACTTATATTTCAAAAAGTGATTTGGGGGGAAAGTATTCACATTCAAGGAGGCCACAAAACCCAAAGCCAAAAAAATAAAAGCCAATGTCTAGCTTTGAGATCACTTTTACTAGCAGTCAATGTAAGATATTTGTGAGAGATACAAAGACTCTCTGAGCACTCCTAAACTCACAGTACATTTTCCTCTGCCACAGCCCTTCATAAATGTAATAGTCCCATGAAGTCTACTGAACGGCGCTGCTTTTCCAGTTGATAACTTCTTGTAGACTTTTCTTTACACACATGTATTCATTCTTTCCCCTCTTTAAAAGTTTATATAATAGTTTAAAGCTTATTAGAAGAAAATAAAATCCTCCTTTCTTGAGAGAACTTACGGCTACTGATTAGAACTAAACTTCACTCTTAAAGGGAAGAAAGGACCGGTGAGAGCAGATGCAAACACTTCACCTTTTGCTTACTCATTTCAGCTCAGGTGAGTTTTATAGTAAACTAACCTCAAAGCAATTTCATTTGAACTTCTCAGTGACCTTTCTGAAATTGGGCATTGGCAGCTTGTGGTACTTCCTAGAGGAACTGGCCGTATTTCAAAACACCAGCGTAATTGGCGCTCCTTCCAATAACCTTTTCAGAGTCACAAGGGTAAGTGGAAACAGAGCAAAGCAAATATTCACAATGGTCTTTCTTGGACAAGGTTAAAGTCTTTTTTTGTCTGTTTGTTTTGTTTTATTGCGTGGTTGTTTTTCATAAGAGGGAGCTTTGCCCGTAATTCTGTCAATCTAGAACCTTTTATAAATATGGAGATAGAACAAAGTCAATCCGGCATTACATGTATTTCCTGTATTAGAATCACTGTAAGAGAGACACACACAGAAAAAGAGTAACCAGATCTGAACACAAAAACGCCCATTTATTAAGTCTCCTCGTGGTCAGAACACTACAAATGATATAGCTACGTGTTGAAAGCAAGAAACATCAGGGTGCTTTTTTATTTTTCTTAACTGGTATGCACGTCATGGGGCCGACAGTGACCGTTCTATTCCTCCATGACCTGCTAATTACTGGAATACACGACAGTAAGTTAATTGCGTATATGTTTTTGTTTAATCCTCGGCATAGGGAGAATTGAATGGCTCTTGCTTCTGGCCCACTGTGTTTTACCATCTGGATGCCCACAAACTGCAGGAAGTGCCCCTTCCTCCCGAAGAAAAAATAAAAGATAAATGCTTTTGAACACTACCTTATGCCTGTTTAAACATCAATTTCTGACTATACACAGTAGCTTCTTCTACCCCTCCCCCTCATTCTGTTCGTTTCCCTCCCTCCAACTATCCTGACAAGAGAAAGAAGGAAATCTTACCTGTACCGCATCCCCATTATGATCCCCGGTGGGGTGCCATTAAACAGTCCCCTTTCTGAGTGGGTCTAATTGGCCGATATATGGTGCTTTCTATTGATGCTTTTTCGTCACTACAGAGTTCGGTGTACTTACGTGTATATAATTCATCACACGAAAGTCACTTTCTTCACCCTTATTGTCCTGCCGTTTAAATAGTTATTCTATATGAATTTCCATGTAATTAACTGGTTTGGTCGCAATTTCAAGCACTTCAGAAAGACAAAGGGAAAACTGAAAAACGCCACATTTGTGAATTGGCTGACATTCAGAAGCATTACTTGTCGTTTCCCTAGACCACCAGATGTCAGCCTAAATTGAAGAACGGAAAAGAAACCCTGTATCATAGTGTTAGTGTCTAGTGTGCCAGATGGAGTTTTGCACAACCCTGCAGGAAGAGTTAGCCAGCAGTACTTAAAATTCAGCGTTAGAAATAGCACAAGTGACACTGCATGCACTGTAGCATTTTTTGATCATGGAACTTAATTGTATCGTAGATCACTGATAGCTTAATGTATGAGGATTGACTTTGTTAATTCAAGCAGTTCAAAAGTCACTGTTAAAGCTTCAGTCCATTTAATTGTATCTGACTTAAGCTTCACTCAGGCTCTCAGAAGACGAATGGCTGCATAGAGGTAATACATTTTTATCTTTTCTGCTGTTTATCCATTTATTTCTACATGTATCATTTACTGTGATTTACATTTCAATGAGCAGTATTAGATATATGAGGCAGATTTTTCTTTTAGCTCTCAGTTGAGCTAAAAAAAATGCAAATATTAAACCATTTTAAAAATGTGTCACTTTTGATTTCACTACCATGGGAGAACCAACATCCCTAGAAGGTTAAGGTTTTCTTTTCAAAATTATCATCCATCTCAAACTGAGAGATTACAGGTATTACTTCTTAGGACCAAATTGTTGTGGGCTAATCTAACAGAAGCGGTCTGCTATATTTTTCATTAATATATGCAACATTAAGCATGAGGGAAATGCCATGAACACATGCATTAAGAAAAGCAGTCAGGAATACGTTTAATTTTACTACCTTTTGAATTTAACATGGGAGCATGAATAATATATTACACATGAGCCAGTGCGTGTGTGTGTGTGTGTGTGTGTGTGTGTGTGTGTGAGAGAGAGAGAGAGAGAGAGAGAGAGAGAGAGGAGAGGAGATGAGATATGTATGTTTTGCCCTGTTGTTAGTTTATTTAGGATTCAATCTTGCTCAAGCTGACTCTCATCACTGATGTATCAGTGAAATGAGGTTTTTCTCCCTCTGTCTCTTCACTTTCTCCTTGAATTTTTAACCCTGATGTTTATTTGAACACCAGTAGCCAGCTTCTTATCTTTTTTCACCCCACTGAGCTATGAAAGCCAAATTCCCTTTGAAGCCAATGATAATAATGATAATAAAACCTCAGGTTTGCTTATCATTCTGAAAATAAGAGCGCTTAAAATATGCTACAGACACAATCTTATTAACCTCATAACAAAGTCCTTTTTGACTTAGTGAATGCGAATTTCATAAAGGTTAAAGTCCTGCTCCATGCTTGCACAGTATATCGATGGCAGGATCAAATCAAACTCCTTATTTTATCTCAACGGCGGCTTTGACATCTGAACTTCGTTTAAATCAGATCAGCAGGAAAGAGGGACAAAATAAGAAGCCGGCCCTTTATCCAGTTTTACTTAATCCTTAATAAGGAAGTCTTTTATAGTGATTTTCTGTGGTAGAAAATAAAATCTGAAGACTTAAGTTTGATTATGTCCTACATATTATGTTTATATATTTTGAATCTCAAACATCTAATCTATATGTCTTCCATTTTTAGCAAATACTATAATAACCCAGAGGCATATTAATCTCTAGCACATTACAAACAGCCTAGGGTACAGATTTTGTATTATTTACAAAATAAAAAATAATCTTCAAATGGTAGAGATACTGCTATCCAAAAGAGGATAGAATATTCTTACTTCTTTCCCAACATAACCACAACATACATTAAGGAAAAGTATAGATTTGATTTGCTAAATGTAATTTCAGAAATAAATTACAAAGAAAATCAAAGGCAAAATGCCCAATACAAGCCTATGTGAATTATTCATGCCCACAGGTGTGGAGGGGACATAGGGGCCCTGTTACCACAGGTGTGATTAGAGACTGAGTCTGAACATATGCTTTCAGGAACAAGGAGGTAACAGTATACCACACATGGTGGTTTTAGTTTTGCTTTTGTTTGTTTTTGTTTTCCCTATCCAAAGTGGCACAAGATGTTGGGGTTTTGCCTTGCCTGTGCTCCCCCAAATCTCAAGTCGAAAAGAAAAGAAAAGAAAGAAAGAAGGAAGGAAGGAAGGAAGGCAGATAGAAAAGCTTCTTACTTTGTAGAAGTCACAAAATAGTAGATTATAGTTAAACCATTCTGAGTTTCACCAAGTTAATTGTTTATGATTTAGATCACAAATAGTTTTGAGAATTTCCCTGAGGACCTGTTCACTCCCATACTTCAGTTGCTTGATGCAATTGAAAACTGGGATTGAGGAAACTTCTATCCTTTTCCACTCAATTCAGCAACAGCCCAAGTCCACCACAGATAGAAATGCATGATGATTTCCCTCCCTGTCAACACTGTGATATTGACTAACAATCATAGTTCTTTTTCTTCCAACTCTCTGTGTAATCTCTCAGTTTGGGAAAATAGGTCTCAGAATGACTTTCATCCCTTTTGCTCTCTGCTCACCCACCTTTCCCATTATGCATCTTTGCATATATAATCTGCAACTTTCTTTTTCTCCTTTACATACTCAAAGCTATTCAACAAACATTTGCTACTAGGCGCTGCAGAGGGAATTCCAGGTGAGTTAGTCTTGCCAGAGTGCACAGTCCAGCAAGGACAGCAGTGGTTAGTGCTTTATCAAAGTAATAGCACTCCTGCAGGAGCCTAGCAAAGGCAACGATCTCTTCTTTCCTGGATGTGAAAGTGGCTTTGGGAAAGACCCAGCAAAACAGCCTTGAAGCGAGGATAAGATGTTCCCATGTGAATAGTTTGGGAGTGTTTATTCTAGATGTCAAAGGCAGAAATGTATAAAACTTCAGAGGATGTTTGAAGAACAGTATTCACAGAGTATCCTGGGGGAATGATAGCCCTCAACACTGACTTTATCTAATTCTTCTACTTTAGCTTATAAACCTTCTTTTTAAATGTGTTCATTTATTACAACCCCTGTTAAGCACTTACTAGGCATTAGACTCTGGGGGATATGCAAACTTCAAATAGCTGAACATTATAGTTCGATTGTCTTCCATTCTTTAGAAACCTCACAACTTCATATTTTTATTCACTTCCTTCCATGATTTAGGGAAAGTTAGCAACTCCAACCTTTACTGCCCTTTGGAATCACCTAAAGGGCTAAACAACAACAACAACAATAAAAACACCCCATACCCAGAGACCTCCTTGGACCAATTAAAGCAGACATTTAGGTGATTCTTGTGTAAGGAGCTCTGGTATAGGCTGTCTAAGGAGTATCCTGTTGGGTAAAACCAAGACCCCTGGAAAGAATTAGCAGTACAATCCCCTACCCTGCCCCAGGGCCATGAGCATGGAACAGATTAACCTCCATCAATCTTTTAAAGCCCTGGCTGCTTTTATCTTTCCTGAGTTAGATACTTAGAATATCTGGAATATCTTTCGCTGGGTCCCCATGGACTTCAGGATAAAGTTAAAATTCTTCACAGAGCATTCAAGACCCTTCGCTGATTTCTCACTAGAGGTATATTCAGCCTGAGCTGCTGCCATGAACCCCCCCCCCCCAACACACACACACACATCTTTTGCTCAAAGATGTAGACGCACTGGCCATTCTCAGTTTTGAACATGCTCTTCCTTCTTCTTATCCTTGTCTTATTCCCTCTTTTCACTCCACACCTGTGTATGACTAACTTGTTCTTCTAGGCTCTATGAGCAAGTGTTTCTTGGTCGTGCCCCATTCCTCAGGATGAATTAGACCCTCCCTCTCTCTACTCTTTGTGCTAGGTCCACTGCAGTACTTTTCTCCCTGTGTTATAATTGCTAACTTTTCATTAGTCTCCTCACTAGAAGGTGAGCTCCTGTTGGGTGGGCAGGAGGTCATGTTTACTTCTGAAACCCTTTGTCCGCCACGCTTGACACACAGCAGAGGCTCAACTATGTATTGAAAAAAGAATTTTATGATTTCGTGAAGATGTTACTATTCCATAATATTTCCAGATCCCTGCATTGTCGCTAACTGGTTTTTAAACTCTTGGAACGTTAAGGAGCCAACTGCGTGTAGCACGTTTTGGCTATTGCTAGACATATGCACAGCTTTCTGTGGATAAAACGCTTCAGTTTTAGAGTTATGTTATTTTAAAATTATTCTATATATTTAAAAAAGTTGAAAATGCAGACTCAGAAAACGCTCAGTAGTGTAGTGATTTCTTCTCTACATTTATAAAAACTAACTGGATAACTTTATTTGGAAAAAATTCCATGCTGAGAAGGAAAGGTCTTTTCTTTGTGTTTAATTAACTGTTGCTACTTCAGGCTTAAGGTAAAGGGAAATGAGAAAAACAAATTTATTTAAATTGGATAAGCAATCTGCAGATCAGTGAGAAAGAACCTGACGTCCTTTGAAGAGCCCTTTTCTTCAGGTTTCTCCCGTTAAAAGGGTAGAAGAGCATTGAAATTGCATAGATAATGCTAATTAATATTTAATGAGTGATTGACCAAATGCCAGATGTGAACCTACCGTGACCAAAACCAAGGAAATATCTTTCAGTGGTTTTCACAGTCAATGTCTCTGCGGAATCATTTTTCAAATAGGTTGTTAAAATATTCCTAGTTTTCATAATCAGGCATTTATCTTCTGCTTCTATATTTAGGTGCGAAGTAAGAATCTTTGGGCTCGTAATCAATAAGCCAAAAATTGTGTCTCATGGAAGTACAGCGTTGTGTGCTTCAAAACTACGGGAAAGGGCTTCCCTGGTGGCGCAGTGGTTGAGAGTCCGCCTGCCGATGCAGGGGACACGGGTTCGTGCCCCGGTCCGGGAAGATCCCACATGCCGCGGAGCGGCTGGGCCCGTGAGCCATGGCCGCTGAGCCTGCGCGTCCGGAGCCCGCGCTCCGCAATGGGAGAGGCCACAGCAGTGAGAGGCCCACATACTAAAAAAAAAAAAAAAAACTACGGGAAGCACAAAGATAATTTAAACCCTACTGTGCCACTATGCCATTCTGAACTGCTGCAGAGAAATATTCCTGTTATGTAATGAAACTTTTCTCTTTGGGTCATTTCCTTTCTTACTATTTTATCTCCATCAATTGCTACTTGCTCTCTTAATACCAGGCTGATACTGCCAAGATGTTACAACTGAATTTTTCATTCTTAAATGTTGAAATTGGATTATTCCCCTTCACACTTCTATTTTCCTAAACAAATTTTTGGGTCTCTCCACAGTTTTATTTTCTCCATCTGTCTCAAGCATTTTTATCTTACTCATTTCATATTCTTAACTAGCAAGGGACTTTTGCAGGTTGGATTGGCTGGGAAGCAGACTCTGAGATCCAATTTTTTTCCATAAGGTTTATTAGAGAGTGGACTCTAGATTGACAACTGTGGAAAGAAAAGAGAGGAAAGCAGGACTGAGCAGAGGAAAAGATTGAGTGGCAACATAGCCACATCCAAGTCTTCAGCTCAGTCAGTCAGCTGGTCCCATAGGGAGCACAGGGGCTGAGATGACCCATCATCAGTCCTGAGTTTAAATGTGGGTGTTGCCAAAATTCGGTCTCTGTTCACTGGTGCTGGCTTAAATCTTGGAGACAAACCTTGGGGTGAAGTAGAAAGAAATAGCTTTATTGCTTTGCCAGGCAAAGGGGGCCACAGCAGGCTGATGCCCTCAAAGAATGTGTGTCCTGCCCTGGAGGGCGTAGTGAAGAGTCTTATAGTGTTCAAGGAGCAGGGCGTGGTCAGTTCGTGGACATTCTTCTGATTGGTTGGTGGTGAGGTAATCTGGAGTCAGCATCATCAACCTTCTGGTTCCAACCAGTCTGGGGTCTACTTGCTTGTGGGCAGTTCACATACAGTTCACTTCTCCCACCTGATGGGGGTTTCAGTATCTGCAGAACAGCTCAAAGGACATGGCTCAGAATATTATCTATAGTCCTGAGGAAGAACTAAAGGTTCTTGACTTTGTTTCATGGCTAAAGTATTACTATTTTGTCTTGCTTGACTCTTTTCCTTTCTTTCTCCATTTTCTCACTTCTCTGATTAAATGTATTCTTTGACCACAGTTTTTCTACAGACAAAAGGCAGGCAGAGGACACGGGTGGGGATCTATTCTGGGAAGGCCTCATAGGGTCCTGCTCGGTTACAAGGGGCCAAGCCAATTCCGGGACTCACAGAGACAGCACTACCAACGGCTAGGGGAGAAGTCTTTCCTTCCTGATGGGGGATCTTTGTGCCACACCATAGTGTCCACTACAAGACCAAACTGGTTCAAATGTGCCTTTTAGCAAAGAGAGTTAGGCCAATATTTCCTAGGGGAATTTAATGACTATTGCCAACTAAGGTCTTTAGATAATACTCTGATGTGCGACATGAAAGGTCTCCTTTAGAAAACAATTTGAGAGACTGAATTAGGTGGGGGGGGGGGGCGCCCAGGGGGAAAGAGCAGAGAAAATGAGGTGGGAATGAGAAGGACTGAGTGAGTTCGTTTAAGTGGAACAAAGTGCCAATGAGAAACCCCAAGTGGCATGGGAGCCAAAAGGATTTTAAAGAACATAGTTGTCAATATCTGATTGGAAGTTGTTGCTGTTGCCTCAGTGTCAGCCTCTCTCAGCTCCCTCACTCCCGTGAAAGTCTTTAATGAAATTTACTTCATGCATGTGTCCTGCATGAATTACGTAATTTTAGTGGAGGTTAAGGTGTAAGTTTGAGATTCATAAATGGGCTGACAGAGCATATGTGCAAATAGGAGCTCTGTGGATCAGTAGTTTTTAAGGGGTGATAAAATTCCATGGATTTGATACATGTGAAAACATATATAGTAGTTTTAAAATAAATAATGAAATTATAATTCAGAATTTAGCGAAAGAACCGCTTTTTGAACTCATTTCCCTTTGAGATAGTGAAGACACACTAAATATGTTAGTACACACCTGATAGAACCTTACTGCCAGATGTCTTTTCTTGCATGGATATTTGTGTCAACAATTTATTAAAGGACTAGAGCAACGAAAATTGGATGAGTAAAATCTGTTTAGGGAAGAAAATCATTGCAATTTTAAGATTGAACCTAGAACAATTGGAGGGATAAAAAGCAAACAAAAATCTGCCATTTTCCAAGTACCCATTCTTGGAAGTGGGTACAAGTACAAGTACCCAAGTACTCACCAGGCCTTGAGCAAGGTGTCCTGATCCTAACACAACCTTGGATGGTAGATAGTCTCATTTTGCATGGAGGAGCCCAAGGGTTAGAGAGGTTATGTCACTTGACTGAGGCTATAGAACTAAGATTCAAACCCAGGTTGGTCTGGCTAAAGGCCCATGTTTTCTCAATTGCTGAGAAGTTTTGAAACTTTCTCATTAATTCTGATAAAAAGGAAATGCTCAATCTGACTGACATGTTTCAGCAAAATTCTATGGTACAGATATTATATTATTTCCAAAATCCTATGTAGAATATAAATTATCACAAAATGAGGAAACAGAAGGAGAAAGGACAAAAGGATCCTCATAGAACCATTAGTATGTTGGGCTAAGGTGTTTTCAATGACTAAGTAAGAAGGTAGTGGTGATTAGCAAGAATGTCATGGTAATTATATCTGCATATTATTTGAATTTGTTATACAACATCTGCTCTGGTTAGTAAATTATAACCTGTTCATTCCATTTTCCAATTCCAAACCCATAATATTTCATCAATGATTATCGACATGATTGTGTTGACCTTGAGAGAGATATCTGAACTCACGTGCCAAACTCATAGTTGTAACCGCAAAAACAGCCCCCATATTTGTACATGTGGGCTGACCAGGCAAGCAGCATCATTTACCTAAAGATTTCTGAATCAGATCTGTCTATGCTTATTTCTGTTATACCTTAAACTTATAGATGTCAGAAATACCTTATTTTTAACGTATCTGTTAATGGCTATAATGGAAAAAAATTTATTCAGTGTGAAGAGCTAATCACACTATGTCTCTGTATTTGTTAGATAAATTTGTTGTGAATCATCTTGGGTAGGTTTTATGTAAACTGGCTGTTAAAGAATGAATCCATGTGGTATGTTAATACAAGATTATATTTAAATTCTAAATAATTAAAGGTGGAATTTCTAGCATTAGAGGATATAGTCTTTGAAATTGTTATAATAGTCTCTTCTCCAAAGAGGTATTTTTAATAGTTCCGTGGCGCTTCTTACTCAAACTTCTTTTGATTCTTATGTGTTCACCACCACCTCCACTTTAGTACAACTACCCAATATTTTTCCATCCACTCTTCAGAGAACTATTTGGTCATTTTCTTCTAGGTCCATGGACTTTTGGGCTTTGTGACTTTATCTTGTTCTGTTCTGCAACTCATAAAAATTAGTTAGCAAGTGTAACACTAAAATCATTTTGTACCACAAAGCCAACTTCGGTGTCTTCACCAAAAGAAGATGTCACTGCTCAGTTTAGAGAGAGCAGACATGTACAAATCAAATCAGGGCTGTCCCCTGTAGGTTCCAGCATCACACAAAAGCTTGACTCTCCAGTTACCCAGAGTCTGGTCTCAAATATGCTTTCCTTCTAGGCAGGTTTTCTGTAACAGATCCTGTGCCCACAAGACTCTCCCTTGGGCAGAAGCAAGCACAAAGGCGCTTTGTCTTCCTCTTGAACAGGATTCAAGGCGACAGCCCTGGTTTCTTTGCTTGTAGGTTCTCCAAGCTGTTCAGCGTGACAGGAGGAAGCAGAATGTGTCTGTGGTCCTCCCACCTGCCACATTACTCTGAGTCACTTGGGAGCAAACTGTTGGGGACCCTCATCCCACTTCTGAAGTGCAGCTTACGACTCTTAACAGGAGTCTTGAAAGAAGCAAGCTTTCCTTTGGTTATATTTATGTGGTTTACTTGGTGTTATTTCCTGATAAGTACATCATACAGTAAAGGCACATTATTCTGTCTCAGAGGAAGGACACCTTTAGGAAATATCAACACACACAAATTAATATGTTTCCACAGGTTAGAAGAAGAAAAAAACGTTTTTTTCTTTATGTTTTACATATGTAAAACATATGTAAAACGTGTCTTTGTTTCTTACAGAACCAATAAATATTGATTGAGCTCCTGTAAGTGCACATGAGCAGGTGATGATGAGACTGAAACCCTATGCTTCATACAGGGAAAGTGTGTTCTATCAGTGGACTACAGCCCCTAGGAATTATTCCTTTACTTGTGTTTCCTTGCTTATTTCTGCTACGTTAGACTTTATATCCTCTATCCTTCCAACTTGTTTGGCAAAAATTGCCAAATGCTATGTGTTTTCCCCCTTGTCATTTTCTGAATTTCTGTTTGCCATATTTGATTTTCATTGTTCATAATGTGGTACAGTATTTTTAACATATTTTTAATTCTGAGGCCATACTCTTTATAATGTTTCTCTCCTGTGCTCACGGTTTTAAAATCTTTCAACACTTCTAACTTTTAAAGGTTTTATTCTGTGCTTAGCCACTTTCATGCTTTATTTCTCTCTTTTTTCATCCTTGCTTTTGGGTTTACATTCCTAGACTGTGATCCTGCTGGGCAACTGCCTGTTACAAACTGCAACGCAGGAATCTCCTGGGAACAGCCTGTCAAAATCGTCTACTTGGCGATCGGTTACAATGCTTGGCAGGTGGTGTGTGACTGATCACTGCTTGAGCAGAAATGTATTAAACTGATATGTGGCCACATTACTGTCACCTAAACAGCTGATTATAGATGATAAAGTAGCCGTGGAGCAGAAAAATAAAATTATATGAACAAAAAGCAAAATTACCAGTGAAATCACATAAAATAATGGTAAAGTGTCAAAAGATGGACCAAAACATTCATGTTTCATTGTTCTGAGACTACATTTTCTTGTGCTATGAAATAATTTGGTGTACATATGTGAAACAGCATATAGTGTGGATATACCTGTTCAAACTGATTTTTAAAAAATATTTTCTAATTCTCATCTCTGTGTTTCTGTTCCCTAGTCTCTCCCCACGTTCACTGGAACGGACCTAGATACTCTACAGCAAAGCCATTGAGTAGAGGATGAGAATGGAGTGGGAAGTGATAAAAACGACGAGGAATGTTGCCTAGGTCCCTACAGTATAACGGTATGGTATTCTACATCTGGGCCTTAATAAAGTCAGAAACTATTCTTTTATATATGTTGAATAAAGAGGAGCAAGAAATTCAATTTTGGAAAAATAGCAAAGGAATTATATGAAAAAGAAAATCCTTTTTTGAATAATTTATTCTATTAAACCAATAATTACATTTAATCACAAAAATGTTTGATTAAAAGACAACCAGATGAAAAATAACAGGTGCTGGTGAGGATATGGAGAAATTGGAACACTCATATTTTGCTGGGGGAATGTAAAATGGTACAACCACTGTGATAAACAGTTTGGCAGATCCCCCAAAAATTAAAAATAAAATTACCATATGACCCAGCAACATTCCTAGGTATATGCTCTGGAAAACTGAAAACAGGTACCCAAGGAAACACTTGTAAATGAATGTGCATAGCAGCACTATTTACAATAGCTAAAGGTGGAGATGGTCCAAATGTCATCAACAGATGAATGGATATATGCGATGTGGTGTATACAAACAATGGAATATTTTTAGTAATAAAAAGGAATAAAGTACTGAATATGCTACAACATGGATGAACCTTGAAAATATTATGTTAAGAGAAATACATCAGATGGAAAAAGTCACATTTTTGCATGATTCCATTTATATGAAATATTCAAAATAGATAAATCTATGCAGTCAGAAAGCAAAGTGCTGGTTGCCAGGGACTGAGGAGAGCAGGAAATGGGAAGCGATTTCTTAATGGGCATGGGGGTTTTCTTTGAGGTGATGAAAATGTTTTGAAATGGGGTACAGATTGGAGTCACACAACATTGTAAATGTACTACATGCTACTGAATCGATCACTTTAAACTGGTTAAGTTTATGTTTTGTGAATTTCACCTTAATTTAAAAAAGAGAGAGAGAGAATCAAGTCTTTTTGGAGATCCAGAGAAAGATAAAATTTTTCCTGACAATGTGAGGAAATGTATATTTCCACAAAAGTTTAATAATCACCTTGCATTTGAATGAATAGATGAAATTGTAGTTTTACATCTTCTCCTGAAGGTTTATTCATCATTTATTTATTTAACAAATATTCATAGAGTGCCTAGTATATTCTAGTTACATTTTAGTATCACTTGGTTCATCCTTCTGGGGAAATTTTCTTTTTTTTAAGCAATGTTTTATTAGGTTTGTGGATAAAAACAAATTATTACATGTCTATTTAAAATCTATTTTCATGTAGTCTTAGACTTTAAGGGGAATTGTCAAAGAACGTTTGCTTAAAAGATGAATAAGTTGGAATTGGAATCCAGCCCAACATTTGTTTTCCTCGCTCCCTCCCTCTCTTTTTCTCTTTCTTACTTCCTTTTTATTTCAAGATTACTAAGTCAAATATATGAGAATGTTTTTAAATGATAGCTATAGAAGTTTAAAATATTATGTTTTTGATATATATATAGTATATTTGAAAATAGTTGTGGGTATATTTTTAAAATGTTCCTTTTTTCTATCCTTAGAAGACCGATGATTTTCTAATTCATTTTAGAGCAGAATCCTGTTTTTAAATTTAATCTCATGCAGGAGCTCAATATAGAAAACAGATAAACATGGAGCTGAGCAACTTGAAGCTGCCCCTGCTTTACCCTTCATCAAGTGGCCTCTGACCTTGGAACACAGTTTGAAAACTGCTACTTCAACCAATTCAATATATTTAATGACATTTCTTGTTCCCCTATTTCTATATAATTTGTTGAGCCTGTTACTACAAGAAAGGAACAAATTGCTCATTTTCAGTGATACATGGATTCAGGGATTCCTCCAGAATACAGTTAGTAAATTACTTCTAGTGAAGTAAATTGTACTTTAGTAGCCTGAAAGAGATCATGAAGTTCAGAAGAGAAAACAACCCATGTCTCATTCCATTCTTTCTATTAGGTTCTGGACATTCTGTACAGTTTGGGTTTTTAAAGGTTTTCGTTGTTGTTGTTTGTTTGTTCATTTTGGTTTTTTGCTTATTCCCATCGGACTAGGTCACGGATCACATGTTATTGGTCCCTCTTTCTAATTTTTTATTATGAACCTTGAAAATCATTTGCCAGCTATATCTTCATCTAAGCACAGATGATTTTAAAACTTATTCTTGGGGAATGACCAAACAACACATAGTTAATTATAGCAGGAAAAGGCAGGGACTGCATTCATTGATCTAATGACAGCCACCAGGAAGAATTCATTCTAGCAAGTTGCAGCTCTATAGGGGCTGGAGGAAGACAAAAATTGAGTTTTTCGTAGCTGCTTGCATGATAATGCCTTAGGTGTCCTATCAAGACAACTATGTACTAATTAGGAATTCAAAAGCTGACCAATGTTCATTCCTATGGAGTCCCAAGACATCTATCTTCTGCAAGCATCAGAGACTGCTACTCTTTCCAAAACTTGGTAGAGGCCAGGAAATTACAAATGACATTATTTGCTGCCCACCTGTGCTATGGTTCAGTCATAAATAAAATTATTCAGTACAGAATATGTAATTTTGGATAGATCTAAGCCCTTTTGCCTCCTCGCTCTTTTCCCTCTCACCACCACCAGCGGCATATACTACTTTGACTAATAATTCTGGAAAGTTCATACCCATATCATCCTCCACGCTATGCACCCTCCTCTCCTGCTACCCAACTACTTTCTTGCCAATGTTCAAGAACAGCCTTATCCTATTATCTTTTTGTTGTGTCCGTTTGGCAAAATGACAACCCTAGATCAGTGTAGTTCCACCTTTCTTTTCCCATGCAGGAGATACTGAATGGTCATAATTGCATAAATTGATACTGTAGCAGACTCATTGTGTCCAATCCTGATAGAACAAACTCCCGTTGCTGACTGTCAGTCATTCTATGAGCAGTTCTCTAAATATTTATTAAATCTCTATCACGTGCCAGGAGCTAGTCTATGCTCTGGTGAGGTAGCTGTCAGGAAAACAGGAATGGGTCCCTTCTGTCACAACACATTCCAGTTGAGGAGAGAGAATATAAACGAGTGAACCAGAATAAAAGAAAGTTTCAGTTACTGTTGAATGCGGTAAAAAGGGTCACCAGGATGATATGATAGAGGTATATGGAGAGTGCCACGGTTGGTCACGGTCAGGGAAGGTCTCCTTCTTAGAGGAGGTGACTTGAGTTGAGCCAGCAAGACAAAAAACACAGGGAGGGCATCTCTAGAGCAAATAACTAGATTCATAATAGAACAGGAGCTTTCAAATCAAGGAAATGAGGCCAATGAGCTCAGAGTCGCATATATAACAGTAAGTAGAGTGAGCAGGACTGATCATACAGGGCTTGTAATCCATGCAAATAATGTTCTGAGTACTAGGGGAAAGCCCTTTAAAGGGTCTAAATACATTTTTTTTACTGTCTGAGAAAGAGGTTAAGCAAAAGGGGAATGCTAGAATGCACCCTGTGGTACTGCATTAGATAGGAATCAGCGGAACTAATTACAAATAGTTATTTACAAATAGATAGATAGATAAAAAACATAAGTGTATGTATGTGAGTAAAGTTTCAGGGTACATGCATATATTTCCTAGCTCAAACACTGAGAGGGTCTGGAAGCAGTGAGTAGCTCTTTGTCAAAGAGCACACCCAGCATCGAGATCTTGGTTTCGAACACATTCTCCAATAAAAGAACCCAGAATTCCTTGGAGAAGCTGATTCCAGGGCTGTGCTGAGAAAAATGCAAGAGAAGCCTAGAGCATCTCATGGTGCCAGAATGTACAAACCCACGCACAAAAAAGAAAAAACGCTGGGGTCAGATTGAAAGGACATAAGAGCCAACCTGAAGGAGCTCCTAATGGTCATATCTGGACCTATTTAAGCGGCAATATACACAACTACGGTACTGGATTATAATCCGTACGGATCGGGAATCTGTTGATATTTACCAGTACTGATACAATCTGGTTTTGAAGCTTTTTATGGTTGGCCTTTGTTCGAAGCTGATTTTCACTCTTGGTTATTTCTGTGAGGACTTGCACAATGTACTCTTTTTTTTTTACACGAGTGATATATACCTGGCTGAGTTCTTGTTGCATCCCCTCCCCACATCTATACTTTTACTCCTACGGTCCCTTGTGTCAGGCAGTCACCCTCTTGGGGAAGGTCCCTTCAAGGTGACTCATTAATCCTGAGCCCCCCTACAGACCTGCAGATACAGTTTTTCTTTCCAATAGCCGCCTCTATCTACTTAAAGATCAGAAAAGCTAGTCATCTCTAATATCTCATTTTAAAACTTTTCCAGATGTGAATGACACTGACGTAGTACCTCCCCAAAACTCTAGGCAGTACAAGTCAAACTCTGAGTAGTCCTCCTGACTACCCACTCGATTTGCTCATGTTAAAAGGCCAATAACCTGACCCTTTCTTCTGCTGGGAGAAAAGGGAAAGGGAGGAGAAAATGCTGCAGTAGTTCACTAGCTTTCCTCCAAGAAACTCTTTCTCTCCTGTTCATTCAACTTCAGACTTCTAGAATTCAAAGAGGGAATGGCATAGGAAGAAGTATTGGCTAAGTGCACAAAGTTGATTTTTGATCACCTGCTTTACAAGTCCTGCATAGAGGTCTAGCACATGACTATGAAATGTGGAAATACTTGCAAGCTGTGTGTTAATTCTCAAACTGGCAACAAGTTCTCAAACTTTTGGGCCTTCAGCTATCCTCAAGGTCCAAAGAGGCCCATTTTCTTATTTTGAGATAAGAATAAACTTGCCTAATAAGAACTCATTGCCATTTTCCACAAGAGACTTGAATAATTTTCCAAACAATTCTTGTGGGCCTTGGTAGGAGACCTTACCTTATCTGAAAAATGAACTCCAAGAGAAATTACCTCAGTTTTGTCATTTCAGCTACTTTTATCCTTCCCTTCTTTTTCATGGAGTGCCCGAATTAATGGATACAAATAAATCCATACCTAGACACATAGTGAATATTCAGAACACTCTGGACAAAGAGAAACTTCTATAAGCTTTCAGAGAGGAAAAAAAAAAAAAAAATGGAGGGACACTAATAAAGGGTGAAGGGTCAAAACAACTTTGAATTTCTCCATGGTCACATTGAAAGATCACGGACAACATGCTCAGATGGCTGAAGGAAAGTTGTTTTAAATTGAGAATTCGAGATCAAACCACACTCAATCAAGGATGGGGATAGAATAAAGATATTTTAGTCATGTGGGGTAGCAACAAATTATGTCCCTTGTACTCTTTCTGTGAAAGCCAGAGAAGATGATCCATTCACACAAAGGACTGAAACAAGAAAGAGGAAAACACTGAATAGATTCTGTTTGGAAAGACATGAAAGGAATCCCCACAATGAGAGTACAAAGCGTCTCTGGAAGACAGCTGTGCACCAGGCCAAGGGGGCAATGAGACTAGATTGGAGTCAAAAAATGAAATTGATAGAATGACATAAATCTGATCATTTAGGAGAAGATTTAAACATTTGGCAAAAGGTTTGGGATTGAATTAGTGATGAGCATAGAGAAAGCTAAGCAAACAAAGAAGATAATTAACTCCAGAGGAAACTCATCTGTTACTAGCATTTGCATAATCATTGTAATGTAAACAAAAATATTAATCTAATCAACCAAATGACATAGCTATATTGGGAGGATTAGTGATGGGATGGTTGTGTATTTGTGGGACTCATCTTCCACAGTAGCAACTGATCAAATGATTCCTAAAACTGAAATATCAAGAAGTAGGAATACCAACATTTTGATGAAAACCATGGAGTTAAATACCACAGTAATCAGTTAAAAGTGATGAACATCATTGCCTATGAAAAGGAGAAACGTGGGGAAAGCGTCCACGGGATTGCTTTGTTACCAAACTTAGGCATTTATTTCTTTTTAAAACTTCTGCATATACCCAGAGAAAACCATAACTCGAAAAGATACATGCACCCCAATGTTCATTGCAGCACTATTACAATAGCCAGGACATGGAAGCAACCTAAATGTCCATCAACAGAGGAATGGATAAAGAAGATGTGGCACATATATACAATGGAATATTCCTCAGACATAAAAAAAAGAATGAAATAATGCCATTTGCAGCAACATGGATGGACCTAGAGATTGTCATATTGAGTGAAGTAAGTCACACACAGAAAGACGAATATCATATGATATCGCTTATATGTGGAATCTAAGAAAAAGGGTACAAATGAACTTATTTACAAAACAGAGGTAGAGTCACTGATGCAGAAAACAAACTTATGGTTACGGTGGGGGGATAAAGTGGAGGGGAGGGGTAAATTGGGAGATTGGGATTGACGTATACACTTTACTATATATAAAATAGATAACTAATAAGAACCTGCTGTATAGCACAGCATAGGTCAATACTCTGTAATGACCTATATGGGAAAAGAATCTAAAAAAAAAAAAGAGTGGATATATGTATAGGTATAACTGATCCATTTTGTTGTACAGCTGAAACTAACACAACATTGTAAATCAACTATAATCCAATAAATATTTTTTAAAAAACTTCTGCACACACAAAATTTTAATAACAGTGAAAAGAAAACACAGTAAAGACAAAACATTTACAGGGACTAATGAGGTCTCACCCCTGTCAGTCATGGGACTTACAGTCCAGTAAGGGAAACAGGTAAATAATAACTAAATAAATAAAATAATGGAACAATAGCAAACAGGGTACCTGATAGAGAATAACTGGGGAGGTTTCTTTCTTCCTTTCTTCCTTCCTTCCTTCTTTTCCTTCTTTCTTTCCTTCTTTCTTTCTTTTCTTCCATCCATCCTTCCTTTCTTTCTCTCTTTCTCTCTTCCTTTATTTCTTTCCTTCTGTATTGGGTGGTCAGGGACAATGTCTCTAAAGAGGTAAAATGTAAGCTGAAGTTAGAATAAAAAGTCATACGTGGTGGGAATTCCCTGGCCGCTCAGTGGTTAGGACTCCGCACTTCCACTGCAGGGGGCACAGGTTCAATCTCTGGTCGGAGAATTAAGATCTTACAGGCCACAAAGCCAAAAAAAAAAAAAAAAAAAAAAACCCAAAAACAAAACCCCCGAAAAAAGTCATACATAGGAATAGCTGGAGGTGGGGTTGGAGGAATGTTCTATGTAGAAAGAAATGTCAGTTAGAAAACTTGACATTTAGAGAAACTGAAGAAATTCGTAAGTGTTCATTGTGCATGTGATGAAGTGTTTGAGATGAGTTTGGAGAAACAGGAAGGGGCTAGATTAGGCATGGATTTCACTTATAAAATTATATCTAGAGGAAATTAGGATGTTTAAGCAAGCAAGTAAACTTGTCTAAAGATCAACCTGGCTGCCTAATGGAGAATGGGTTGGACACAGGCAAGATTGGAAGGAGGTAGTCCAGACAAGAAACAATGGTAGCCATGGAAATGGAGAGGCATGACTTAATAGAAAACATATTTGTCATAATGTACAAAATTAGGTGATAGATCTAACATGGTGTTTAAAGGAAAAGGAAGTATTAATGATAACAGGTTTCTGGTTGGAGCAAGCTGGGAGATGACGGCAGCATTTACTAAGGCAGGGAATGACAGAGAAAGAACAGATGGGAAGGGGAGCGTGCAAGTAGAAAAGTAGAGTCTTTTCTGCACAATTTAAATTTCAGATGCCTTTAGGTACTGAAGAGGAGCCGTGAATCTCGCAGATGGATTTGTGAATCTGGAGTTCAGACATACGTCAGGGAGCCGTCAGAGATGGGCAGGAGAGCACGGTGATGTAGAAGTCAAAGAGGAAATTGTTTCATGATTGAGAAAGGAAATCAACTATGTTCAATACTGCTGGGGGGAAGGTAAGAAGAGAACAGGTATGTGTCTCTTGTATTTGGCAATATGGAGGATATTAGTGACCTTGAAAAAAATAGCTTTACCAGAATGGTGGAGGCAGCAATCAGAGCTGTTGAAGAGTGAGAGCTGAGTGAAGAATTAAAAACAGTAGAAAACAGAAAGGGTTATTTCCTAAGAGATATTTGTTGAATAAATTGGATATCCAAACAACTGACTGGTCCCTCAGTAAATGGGAAATGTTGAGTAGGCCACAGGATGAGTTGCAGGATAGGCAATAACAAAGGTCAGGAAAATCCTATATCATAGGAGATTGTAGTGTAAGCCTCATAAGTTAGACATTAGATCAGCTCCAGACTAGTAACAAATGGCTAGTTTTATTTTTCAAGTAAAAAGCATTCAAATAAGTGTAAAAAAAACAAAATAAAATCAGAGCCAGTCTCTCCACCAGATTCATAGACATCAAGAAACCCAGAGCTCTTAACACCCAAGTAGTACTTTAGAATTTTAGTTCATAAAAGCAAGCTATTTTGAGTGCCTATTGACTCTCACATCTTCGATATGTTTTTGTTAATCATACGATTTTAAAACTGGAAAGATCCTGTGTTAGTTTCATAGGGCTGCTGTAACAAATTATCAAAAACATGGTTGCGGGGCTTCCCTGGTGGCTCAGTGGTTGAGAGTCCGCCTGCCGATTCAGGGGACACGGGTTCGTGCCCCGGTCCGGGAAGATCCCACATGCCGCAGAGCGGCTGGGCTCGTGAGCCATGGCCGCTGAGCCTGCGCGTCCGGAGCCTGTGCTCCGCAACGGGAGAGGCCACAACGGTGAGAGGCCCGCGTACCGCAACAAAACAAAACAAACAAATAAAAAACCATGGTTGCTTTAAACAACAGAAATTTATTGTCACAGTTCTGGAGATCAGGACTCTAAAATCAGTTTCTTGGGCCAAAATAAGGTGTCAGCAGACACCTGCTGACACGTGCTCCCTCCGGAGGCTTTCGGGAAGGATCTGTTCCTCCCTTCTTCCAGCTTTTTATGACCCAGGCATTCCTTAGCTTGTGGCTGTATCGATCCATGATCACATTGCCTCGTCCTCTTCTGTACCAACTATCCCTCTGCCTCCTTCTTATAAAGATGCTGTGATTACATTTGGGGCTCACCAGATAATCTGAGATAATCTCCCAATCTCAGGATCATTACCTTAAGCACATCTGCCATACATATTAGCTAACTTTTACACATTCCAGGGTTTATGTTTAGGGGAGAGGGGCATCACTTGGCCGACAACAAGTCCTCAAAGAACATTGAGTGTAACTCTCCTTGTTCATGAGGGAAAAGATGCAGAGTTGAAGGAAACTACACAGACTTACCTAATAACAGGACTGAAGCCAGATGCCAGCCCCTTGCTGCGGAAACCTCACATTGAATTAGAAGCAGAAGGACACTTTTTTTCTGGTGTTGTACAGGCAAACTAGAGATTCATGAATTACAGAGACTGGAGATCAAAGATTCGAAAAGAAATCATGAATTTATGGTTTTATTTGGATGATAAACCGAAACCTTATTTTTAACAGTTGTACAGATGAAGCTTCTCCTTTGTGGTGCTAATTCATACTTTAAAATGTTTTGTTAGATTAAGGATGTGGTGACTCCAATTAGTGTTTCTTAACTGGGATGTGTGGGCAATTTTCCTGAGGGTTCTGGAAAATTTTATTCTCTCTCTCTTTTTTCTTTTTTGGTTAGACTTGTTCCAACTTTTTTTTTTTGAATGAAAAATTTTTTTTCTTCTTTTGAAGAAACAATGTTTGAAAACAGTGGTGTTGATCAGTGTGTCAATATATTAATCATTCAGATAATGAAACATTATTTCCCCTCACACCAGGAGAGATAGAAATAAGCCTTGTGTGGCCAAGATCCCTCCTGTTGAAGGAGCAGGGAACATTAGCAGGGTTTTCATGCTTCCGAACCATTTTTTTTTACAATCACTGCAGTACACTCTTTTCCATTTTATTTGTAGATTTGTTCCACACATAAGGTTTCCTAGCCAAAGGGAGAAAAAAAAGTTAAAAACAATGTCTTGGATGATTAAATCATGCCACAGACGGTGCTGAAATGGTAAAACTGCTGTTGTCAGTTATCACTGCAGACTTTTCCAAGTGTCACGTCATTCCTATTAGGTGAAAAAACCGTATAGTACAAGAGGAAAATACTCAATTCAAATCGCTTATTTGACAGTTACTCAAAATTGCCACAGGGAGGGATGAAGAGATAATATCAGCATATCTTCAAAATAATTGGGTCAGTTCTAATGCTATTTGGAAACCTCATTTGTAAATATCTGTCGAAGAAACTTTTCCATTTCTTAACGTGTTCAGCCCCACCATACCTTGTCTGAAAGCTGAGCCTAACAAACGCCATGTTCTGATTCTCGTTTTATGGTTTTGTTTGCAAGAATGTGGGCTGCCTGGGTCCTTCTGTTCTGGTGGGCTGACTACTGTGGGTGGTCTAGCAGGTGTGGCTGGCCGCCGTCCCAGACCCTGCCTGGTTGTAGGGTCCGGGTCACCAGGTGGCGGGCTGTAAAGCCCAGGGGGCTCAGAGCTAATGCTGCTCACTGGCGGGCAGAGCTGCGTCCTGGGGTCTGGTTGCAGGATCCAGGGCTCCCAAACCTGGTGTCGGACCACTGGTTGGTACGGCCAGTTCCTGCCACAGCTTGCTGCCGGATCTGGGGTGTCCTGAAGCTTGTGTGGACCTTTGGTGGGTGGGACCGGGGCTCATCCGGTCCAAAGGCTGGTGCTGGCCTGCTGGTGGGTAGGCGGGGTCCTGCCACCACAGGCTGTGGAGCTGTGGTTGTCCTGGGGCTGGCATCTGCCCTCTGGTTGGTGTGTCTGGTCCCAGAGTCTAGAGCAGGCTTGCTAGTGGCATCAGGCCCCAGGGGATTCTGGAGCTGGTGCCTGCCCACTGGCGGGCAGAGCTGGGTCCCAGGCTGCACCCTCTGGTAGGCAGCATGGCGTCCTGGGCAGGCTGTGGGCTCGGGGGTTTTCTGAGAAGCCTGTGTGCTGTTGCGTGGGGCTGTGGCCCTGCTCAGTTAGTTGCCTGGCCTGAGGCTAATAGGCTGGAGGGAGGATTCCAAAGCATCGCTTGCCAACACCAGTACTGTGGTAGAAGGAGCTCCCCAAGCGGCTGCCGCCAGGGTCTGCATTCCAAGGGTGAGCTCCGCTTGCTTCCTGCCTCCCTGGGAGACTCTCCAAGATCAGCAGATGGGCCTGACCCAGGCTCCTATCAAATGACCTCTGCTTGGGCTTCCCTGGTGGCGCAGTGGTTGAGAGTCCGCCTGCCGATGCAGGGGACACGGGATCGTGCCCCGGTCCGGGAAGATCCCACATGCCGCGGAGCGGCTGGGCCCGTGAGCCATGGCCGCTGAGCCTGCGCGTCCGGAGCCTGTGCTCCGCAACGGGAGAGGCCACAACAGTGAGAGGTCCACGTACCGCAAAAGGAAAGACCTCTGCTGCCCACGGTCCTGGAGCACGTGAGATTTTGTGATGCTCTTTAAGAGTGGAGTCTCTGTTTCCCACAGCCCTCTACGTCTCCCGCAAGTAAGCCAGGGGGCCTTCAAAGCCGAACACTGGACGGGGCCTATCTTCCTGGGGCAGAACTCCCTCACTGGGGAGCCTGATATGGGGTCAAACACCTTGCTGCTTGAGGAGAACCTCTGCAACTGTAATCATTCTCCCATTCGTAGGTCACCCACCCGGGGGTGTGGGTCCTGACGATACCGTGACTCAGCCTCTCCTCGTCATCTCCTTGGGGTCCCTTCTTTATACCCTTAACTGGAGAAGATCTTTTCTGGTATGTTCTTGTCTTTTTCGCTGATAGTTTTTCTGTAAATAGTCATCATTTTGGTGTGCTTGTGAGAGGAGGTGAACTCAGGATCTTTCTGCTGTGCTGTCTTGGGAACGCCCTCCAATCATTAATTTTAATAACAAAATATCAGATTTTTTCTATTGTGATCTGGCTTATCCAACCATTTTTCATGCTTGATTTTAATCACCTGATCAGCCAGCTGTATAATTTTAAATAAGGGTTTTCAACACCCTGGTTTATTAAATAACATCAACCTGAAAATAAAAATCTTACAATGCAGAACCCAAATAGAACTGATACACAATTATTTTAGTGAGAGTTATGTATTCGTGTAGCATAGTAGGCAAGAGAGTGGATTTTGGAGTCAGACATGGTTCATATCTTTCCTCTGACATCCGGTTCAGATTAGTGAATAGTCTAACATTTCTGAGTCTCTCAGTAACTGCTTATGTAAAATCGGGATAATAATATCTTACTGGTAGGCTAATTTTGAGTTTTAAATGGTTATTGTATATAAGATGCCTTATAATGTCATTTTAAGATACCACTTACGTAAGATTTTAGAGAAGTAGAGTACCAAAATATTTGAAACCTGCAGTGTAGTAGAATCCAGTGAAGTTTCCTGCTGTCACTAAAATATATGAATCAAAATATCCCTATAACTATGGAGTAAATACAATTCCTATGAAAGTGAGAATTATAAAGCACCTTTCAGGTGATGGAATGATTCTCACAATTTTACTTTACAAATGACACTCAGGTACTTAATCAGTTTTTCAATTGCTCTTTGAGAGATGAAAAATAAACTCACATATTATCAACGTAATAATGTCAGCTGAAACTGTACTTCAGATGATAGTCTTGGAAGGAAAATATAAATTAGATTCAACAATTCCGGAGCCACTTTTTCTCAAGAATTAAATCCCATGGGTCTTAACGATATCTTTAAAACGAATGGGAAAATGCTTGGCAATATTAACAATAAGGTACCGTATGTACTGCATGAGCAAAGAATAAGCTTTATTTAAGGGAAAACGTATGCTCTATGAGAATGTGAGGACCCATGATTAAGGATTCAAACACAATAGACCTGTCCAACAATGTGGAGGTTGACAGCATGCTGTTATCAGCATACGTGAGCGAATGATTGGTACATTCTTCTGAGAGAGGCAGCCACCATGCTGTGGGAAGATCAAAACACAGATAGAAATTTCTCATTAAGTTTGTTAGGTTGGAGGCAATTGTGTAAGTGTGTTGTCAGCACTCTTGAAAATGCTCTTGGCTAGAAAAGGCAAATTCCTTGGTAGCAAAGTAAATTATATGTCCCCTACAAGCTGTCTATAAGGAATGATCTCTGCATTCTGTTGTTTTTTCAATTCACAGTTAGTGTTTTCCAGGATAGATGAAAACTAATAAAAATTTATTACTGACATAAATAAGTTATACTGACCTTAATATTGTTTCTTCTAAGGGAATTCACCCCACTGGAACATTTATAGATAAGATATAGATGATATAGACATAGATTTAATGTTATCAAACTCTTTTAATTATCTATAACTAAATATATAAATATTAACGTTATATGTCAATTTATGTTAATTGTTATATATTAATGTATTTATTTATGTATATAATCAAAAATACATGTATATGATTGTATAATAATTATATAAATAATTATATATAACATACACGTATAGTTTCCTAGGGCTGCCATCACAAAATTCCACAGACTAAGTGGCTTAAGTAATGGAAATTTATTTCATCAGGAGGCATGAAGTCTAAGATCAAGATGTTCACAGGTTTGGTTCCTTCTGAGGCCTCTCCCATAGGTTTGCACATGGCCTCTTCTTGCTGTGTCCTCACATGGTCTTTCCTCAGTACAGGTGCTTCTCTTATTATGAGGACACCCGTCCGTGGATTAAGACCCACCCTCAAGACCTCATTTTAACTTAATCACTTCTTAAAGACCTTATCTCCAAACACAATTACATTCTGACGTGCTGAGGATTATGATTTCAACCTATGAATTTTGAGGGCGACTTGATTCAGCCCATAACAATACATTTTATATTAATTATGTGTATGACTACATATTAATTATGTTTATAACCACATAATTAATAGACTTTGATTATAGTTGCTAAAAGTTTTACATGAGTAAGTTTAGTGTTCCATTTTCTTTTGTAGAATATCTTAATGTGAAATGGCTCTAGACTCCTTTTAGGTCTCAGCTGCTACAATAGTGGAACAAGATGCCTACCGTCCTGTCAAATGATCCTTGAGTGACACTCCCAGGGAAACTGGAAGTGCTAAGGGGTGGACATTAGCAATCTCAGTGTCAAAAACCTGCCACACCCCTGACGATTCCTGTTAGGCATAGCTTCTGAGCATCCTACCACATGGTGTTTGAACTGGTCCTTGAAGCAAAGCATTCCCTTCTGGGTATGACATTCTACAAGAGATATTAACAAGCCACAGCAAGAATGTAGAGATTATTTTCTATATGACTGTGCATGGCAGAACTAAACTAACTTGTGAAAATGACAGGGAAATGTATTTTACCTCAATATTGGGAACAATCTATGTGGCTTAAAATAGAATGGGCTTCTTATTATGTGGTTAACCCCTTGTCCAATAAGTATCTAGAGGGAGGATAATCCCCAGGCCACCCTCCATGAAATACTCTACTCTTTCAATTTCCACTGTTATTGTAACTGGATCTAACTTGTGCACGTAATTACTGATTTGTTTCCTCCCAGAGAAAAGAAATCTGCAGATAAGTGGAAAGCTTACATCTGATAGCATCAGGGTTTCTGGAAGGTCAAAGACTATGAAATATAATGGGACAGTTATCATCTTATTCTCCTTCAGTTTTTCAATATTTTGAGGATTTTTAACTGTAAAACTAATTTAATAAATTTTAAAAATCAACAAGAGAACTCCTTCTTTTTAGTGATTTTTTTCTATATGAAGCAGTTATGTTATCCTCAATGGAAAAGCAAATATATGCTGGTGCATTATTTTTCTTTTTTTCCAAAGAATTAACTGTGCAGTCCATTGTATGGCTTAAGAGCTATGGTAGCTTAGTATAATATATAAATGGATTTTTTTGGAATAATTTCAAAAAGCTTGACACCCTCTGACTGTGCATCTTCTCTTTGTATTGTCTCTTAATTCATGACAAATCAAATAATGAGACCAAATTAACTGAAGAAATTTTTATTCCCAGTGATTTAGAAAGGACCCTGCTTGGGCAACTGCTCTCCAAAAGAGAAACAGGCATAATAGGGCAGAAGATGGGGGCATGGGGATTGAGAAGAGGGACTGAATTACATTTCCCAGAGTGTTGTGTACCTTGTATAGGATCATGAGTTCAGAAGTTAGGTTTAGCTTGGGCAGAACCAGTTCTAGGAGAAAGGGAAATGGATTTGACCCTGCATTCCTGGCCTAAGAGTCATATTGCTACACCTAGCAAGTTATTTGATCCTTCTCTCCCATATTTGATGTTGAGTTGAATTTTTCCCCAACATTTTGATATAGTAAAGGGAACAAATACCATATAATGAAACAAAAAATTGTGATTTTTCTCCAAATCTGAGATATATAACAAAGATAGTTTATTATTTTTTTTCCTGTGTTTATAATCTTCTTTTTTAACATCTTTATTGGAGTATAATTGGCAGGATGAGAATAAAAATGCAGACCTACTAGAGAATGGACTCGAGGACACGAGGAGTGGGGAGGGTAAGCTGGGACAAAGTGAGAGAGTGGCATGTACATATATACACTACCAAATGTAAAACCGATAGCTAATGGGAAGCAGCCGCATAGCACAGGGAGATCAGCTCGGTGCTTTGTGAATAAAGATGTTTTAAATCTATAAACACATGTTATAGTTCATGTTGATGTTATTACTTTAAATGGAACAAGGTATTTACTTGCTTTATACAACAGCATAAAGATAAGAGAATTCTGAATTTCAGAAAGTAATCTATTACATCTTCTTCTGTCTATGCTCTCATTTTAAGTACCCAACTTTTCCCCCAAACACAGAATGACTGATTTCCTAGGGGTTAATGATACATGTGCATTTCAAAAATAGATGGGAAATCTAGAGTGCAAAATTATTTTCTCCCAGTATTTTTTTTTCAATATTTCAACTTTTCAGATGTATATGTATATGACAAAAGAAACCGTATCTTCTGTGAATGTGTGTCCATTCTCACCTCGTTGCTCTTTTCTCTCTTTGCCAAATCACTAATCTGAATCAGTCACTAGACAACAGAGTCAGTCTCAACCTAGTTCTATTTCCATTTTACTCTATCTAACTGCATTCATTGTCAAGGTGTGTTTGACTGTTTTAATATGCTTATTCTTTCATCAATATTCCTTTGTTCTTTTTTTTCTAAATTTATTTATTTGTTTATTTATTTATTTTTGGCTGCATTGGGTCTTCATTGCTGCACGTGGGCTTTCTCTAGTTTTGGTGAGCAGGGGCTGCTCTTTGTTGCGGTGCCCACGGGCTTCTCATTGCAGTGGCTTCTCCTGTTGCGGAGCACAGGCTCTAGGCTCGCGGGGCTTCAGTAGTTGTGGCACACAGACTTAGTTGTTCCGCGGCATGTGGCATCTTCCCAGACCAGGGATTGAACCTGTGCTCCCTGCATTGGCAGGTGGATTCTTAACCACTGCACCACCAGGGAAGCCCTCCTTTGTTCTTTATAGGGGTCTACTACTATGATCTGTTTTTACCTCCATGGAACACTTCTGGCACCAAATGTGTGGATTTTCCACACCAAGCAATTCTCCAGTTCTCTGTGGACACCAGCTCAGTTCCTACACCAATTCTGCCACTATCTACCCAGACCCACAGCTTAAGGGAGCAGTCCCACATGACTGCCCTCCACCTTTAGATGCCAATCACACGTAGTAGGTCCCCAGGTCACCCACACTCTTGTCTGACTTGGCTACAAACTGGGGGTTTCCACAGCCGCCTCCTCAGTTTTAATAATTTACTATAATGGCTCACAGAATTCAGGAAAAAACTCTACTTATTATTACCAGTTTATTGTAAAGGATACTCTAAAGGACGCAAATGAGGAGCCAGATGGAGGCACTGGAAGGGTCCCAAGTGCAGGAGCTTCTGTTTCCATGAAGTTTGGGGTACACCATCCTCCTGGCACTCAAGGATGCATTGATCAACCCAGAAGCTGTCCGAATCCCCTTGTTCAAGGTTTTTACGGAGGTTCTGTTATCTAGGCATGATCGATTAAATCACTGGCTTATGGTGATTAGATCAGTCCCCAGCCCCTCTCCCATCCCTGGAGGTCCAGCGAATGGGACTGAAAGGTTCAGGCCTCTAGTCATATGGTTGGTCCCTCTGGCAACCAGAACCTTATCCGAAAGCTATCTAGGGGTTCCAGCCACCAGTCATGTCATTGACATATACTCAGGTGTACTTGAAAGGGACTTATTATGAATTACAAAAGACAATCTACTCAGCCTTTTCATTCAAGAAATTATGAGGGTTTTAGAAGCTCTATGCCAGGAACTGTGGGTAAAAACCAAATATCTATTTCTATTATATCACAACTTCATAGTGGATTTAACCACTTTGTAAAATAGCTAATTAGATATTTTCTGACCTTCTGTTTGAGTGAAACATAATTAAATCAAGCATGCAGGAATCCAAGTGGATTAAGTTTGAAATCTGTGACTTACCTGTACCATAGACTAAATACTGGAAAAGCTTCAGGTGGGCAACAGAGATAAGTGGAAATCATTTTAGTACTATCTGAATGTTTCTGTTCTACATTAGCTTACTCAAGATATTCTTAATAAAATATTTCCTGTAGTTTTTTCCTTGTATTTGTTTCAAGTGAGATTTTCTGGGAATCTCAAAATCTTTGTTTAAAGTGATATCTCTGAGATTAGAAACAAATATTTTGTTAGATAATAAATTGGAGTGTACAACTCTGAGCAACACTGTACTGATGTCCAAAAAGTTTTTATCATTTTTTTAACTTTAAGATTATTTCATTTATTTTTTGCCATCACCTTTAAGTGAAACTCCAGAAATGCTAATAGTGGATATTTCAAGAGTACTGATTATATGCCAGCTAATATTCTAAATGCTGTATGTCTATTAATTTAATCCCTGCACCAACTCTATGAGGTAAATATTATTACCACTCATTTTACAGAAGATGAAACTGAGGCTCAGAGAGATTAAGTAACTAACCTAAGGGCACACAGCCAGTAAGTGGCAGAGTCAGGTTTTGAGCTAAGCAATCTTACTTGTGAATATTATGCATTCTACCTCCTTAAAAATCTTTTATTTAATTGCTCCTGCTCTGCTTTTTCTTTCGGGTCTTTTCTAGTGTGCTAGAGCGGGGGAAAACATTTTTAATCCAACTTTTAAAAATTCTTACTTTAGATAAATCAAGAAATTTTAGGGAAGCATTTTACCACTACTGAACCAAACAATTCTTAGCAATATAAAATGATTTTCTTAACTTTCATGCAATTTTGATATATTAGAACAGTTTGTGAAGTTCAATAGTTTTAACTTCTATACGTTCTATGTAATCTGTTATCTTGACACTATGGTTAATATAATACCTAAAGAAGATATAAATACTATGGTAAAACTGATTTTAAAAAGCCAAATAGGGCTTCCCTGGTGGCGCAGTGGTTAAGAATCCGCCTGCCAATGCAGGGAGCACGGGTTCAAGCCCCGGTCCGAGAAAATCCCACATGCCGCGGAGCAACTAAGCCCGTGCGCCACAACTACTGAGTTTGTGCTCTAGAGCCCGCGAGCCACAACTACTGAGCCTGCACGCACCACAACTACTGAAGCCCGTGCGCCTAAAGCCCGTGCTCCGCAACAAGAGAAGCCACCACAATGAGAAGCCCGTGCACCACAACGAAGAGTAGCCCCGCTCACCACCAACTAGAGAAAGCCCGCGCGCAGCAACGAAGACTCAACACAGCCACACACACAAAAAAAAGAAAAAGCCAAATAATCAGGCTAAAACTTTATTTAGCAGCTTATTTCTACTTCTGAAACTAATATAATGTTATATGTCAATTATATCTCAATTTTAAAAAATTTACCTATATGAGAAATCCTTTTTCATTTCGGCAAGGTTTTTCTTCATATCCTTTTGTAGATAAAACTTTTTTACTTCCCTGCGAGGTTTGTGTCACTATGACCTAAAGAAACGTGAAGAATTAATATAGCGTTTGAAGTTGAACAAATAATTTCCTGTTGCATTTTCTTCTTCATATGCCCTCATTTTCTATGTTTGCCCCAAACACTGATGTATCACCACAGGCTAAGGATACATTTCAATTCAGAAGTACGCTATCCAGTGTGCAAGGGTTTCTTTGTACTTATTTTTCTTTCAGTTTTTCAGTCTGTTACATGATGACTATGCAAGTTTCTTCTGGTAACAGGGTATATTTTGTCTTATCTGTTTTCATAAGCTTTCTTACTGTACTAATAATTGCTTTTTATTTCTTTGTTAAAAGTTGAATCCAACAGTAGTTGCGAGCTTGCTATTTGTCTCCTCCCCTTTTCTGTGCCTTCCCCTTTACCCTTCACAATCTTCTTTCCAGCATCACAGTGCTAAGCTCATCATTTATTGAGTACTTACTAGGTGTTAATCATTGCATTTAACATTTTACATGAACCATCATATTTAATCTGTATACAAATCTTAATAATAAATAGGAACTATTTTTATGTCTATTTACAGATAAAGAAAATGAGGCACAAAAGAGTCCAGTGCTCATAACTGGAGTTTGAACTCAGTAATCCATGCCCATAAGATCGGCCCCCCAATAGACTGCCTCTCCCGTAAAATAGGTGTGACCTCTGGGTTTGACCAACTGACAACTGATTTCAAGCCTTGTTAAAGAAACTCCTGACCATCTTGGCTCCTAAATATATCATTAATTCTAGTCAGAAAATTTGATTTAAATAAATAATGAAATTGGAACTTTTAGTTAGCAATATGCAAATAGTCAAGCTGTGGTTTACAAATGGTTTTTATAGCCTTTTATTGGGAGTCGACCCAGTTCCATAGGTTTAATTGTTACACAGCACAGACAGGTTACAGGGAACTGCAATTATATAAGGGAGATTGTTTTTATAAACATTAAATATTACACTTACTATTTCACACACCTGCATGTATAAATTATGCAAATCTTTATGGCATCTTTCTGTTTGAAGTAATTTTAGTTACTTTCTTAGACAACATGAAACATTTGTACTTACCTAAAACATGACCTTATGAACACTTTACTCAGACATTTTTATTCAAGTCAAGTGTTCAGTAAACAAATACTAAATAAATGTCTACTGTATGTTGACCGTTGGGTTAGTCCTGTGGGTATTGCAAACAGGAAAAACCAAGATTAACTGTCTGTGAAATAACTTTAATAAATATAACAAATAAGTGAACATTGAAGATTTCTGATTCTGGGATTCCTTTTTTTTTCCCCCCTATAGTAGCGATGCCTGAATGTAGATACCAAATACCAGTGTTTCTTTGTAACGAAAAGCAACACGTATAGGGTTTCAGAAATCTTTTCTTTTTTAAAATTTTGGTTATTTGAGCCATAAGTTTGATTATTTAGAGAGGTCTATAAATTATCCTTTATTCAAAATGTCTATAATTTTAATCATGTTATTTTAGTTGCAATAGGTTGTAAATTTGCAATAAAATAACAGGAAGGCTGTAACAGATGTTCTGTCAGCACATGTGATTTCATCTGAGACAATCAAGCATTCATCATGCTTAATCTTCATCGATTGAACTCTACTGATTTTCAATAATGTGAGCTCTGTACATTCAAAAGGCTTCGGATACTTAGGAAGAAAATCTTTTGACTGGGACATTTTTTCTTCAGTGGCTAATTTACCCCAAGGATTGCCTCATCTATTACAAATCATGTTATTTAGTTGTGTATTATTTTCATATTACTTGATTATAAAGGTGGCCATATACAGTCCTTTTTTTTTGGTCATTCATTCCATATATTTTTTTGCACATGACAAATAGTTCACCTAAATAAGTAGAGTATTTCTCTGCATAAGATAAAAATTTCACCTAAATAAGTAAAATTTATGCTTAAACCGGATGCAATTTGTAAATAACGATGTTAAATTATTTCTTTGAAATATACGACCCAGATGGCAGTTTAATTAATTTAGACAGTTACAGAATCCTATTGAACAACACATTAGTAGTAATACTTGCAAAAAAGAAAATACAATTAGGCTTCCCTCAGGTCTATTACACAATAAAATAAATTTCACTGAAAATATAGAATTTCCTGGAGAGTGTTTTGTTTTGAATTATTCTTGGACCTTAGAAAATATGGGGCGAAAAATAAAATAGGGAAAAAAGGGACAGCAGGACTTTATAATCTGTACATTCTTTAAATGATGGTTTATGGAAACGTGTGTAAGAAATGGAGAGTGGGGAGGAAAAAGCAGGACAAAGGAGAGAGCCAAAGAGATCATGAAAGTGAAAGAAGAGGCCAACAGGGGTAAATAGAGAAAACACAGGCAGTTAGAAAACCAAAAGAAGAGGAAGAAAAGAAAGAAGAGGAGAGGAAGAGTCGGAGGGCGAGGGCAAAAGGAAAGGGAAATAGAAGGGACCTGCCAAAGGAGAAGCAGAATCGTGAAAGTTCAAGACCAAAGCTCTTCCTTTCACTCGCAAGGCCAGACATTCTCAGACTAAGGCTCAGACGTTCCTGCAGCTCGCCAAGCTGCTGCGTAATGAGAAGGTGATGTCCTGCCTGGAGGCTTGCTTTCCTAGAAAAGGAGTGGTTGTAGGGGGAGAAATGAATGAAAGCTCCTGCCAATGGGACCTGGGGAGAGGCAATTAGGTCTTGGCTGGTTCTCAGGTCTTGCAAAGGCCGTTCGTCTGCACCTGGAACCGTCTTGGTTGCTGGGTAAATGACAGCAGTTTGAGAGGCTCCTGAGGAAATGTGGGGAGTTGCCGAGAAACACAGGAAGGGTGAATCTAGAGGTCAAAGTAAGATTTAAAGTGGGCAAAAAAAGGTATAGAGTCGCCCTTATTTCTTTGCCTTTTCCAACAAAAGGGTTGGAAAATAAAATAATATACCTTCCAGAATGTCTTTCCATTTATTCTGAAAAAATTGTCATTTTAATCCCGGATGATGTTATATTTCAGGGAGGGAAAATCAGAATTATGTGCTTCTGATACCTGTTCTGAGATTTTATAAAGAACTTCCTCTCCCAAACTCCACCCCTACAGTTAATTATTTATATAATGCATTTGATTATCAAATTCTTTCCTTTTCCAAAAGACATGCAGGCTGAAATCAATGAAATGTTACTTTAGGTGGAAATTTCTTTTATCTTTTAAGAAAAAACAGAGAAATTTGGGGGAGAGATGCATATTATGACATCATTTTATGATCTAACTATCTATCTAGCTAGCTAGCTATCTATCTATCTATTTTTTTGCGGTACGCGGGCCTCTCACTGTTGTGGCCTCTCCCGTTGCGGAGCGCAGGCTCCGGACGCACAGGCTCAGCGGCCATGGCTCACGGGCCCAGCCGCTCCGCGGCACGTGGGATCTTCCTGGACTGGGGCACGAACCTGTGTCCCCTGCATTGGCAGGCGGACTCTCAACCACTGCGCCACCAGGGAAGCTCTATGATCAATATTTATATAGAACATATTATACTTTATATTAAGAGCAATCCGAATTAAATGCAGATTCATTTTAAAGCCATTAACTCTAAATTTTAAAAAATTCGATAGCATTTTCTTCGCTTTTAGATCTCAGAAAACATATAGAAAGTTTATATTTGCTAACTTCCTACATTTATTCGGTAGCAATGCCAGTTTAGATGCTTGGCAATTCTTAGCATTACTGGAGCATAAGCTTCGTTTGTTGAAAATGTGCCCACGTTACCCATTCATGCCGTTTGTTTTAATGTGCAGACCTGCCTCACAGGACTTCAAGGAGAATGCTGAATAAACACACTAATAATCATGTTATACCAGGAAACAATCTTAAAATCCACTAAATGAAAATCTGTGGGAACGCTAACTTTTTCTCTTCTTAGACACATTACCAAGTTTCAAGAACCAAAATATGAGAAAACAATCATAAAGAATTTTTGGAATGAGGGAGTAATACTTTCCCCTTTGCTTCCCAATTTGTGAAGCTACTGTTACATTACTCAGAGAATAGTATTCCACACAGCCCAAAGGACAATGTCAAAATTTTTTCAAGACAAAGTTACAGGTTTTCGAAAAGGCAGCTGGAGTGAGGAGAGACAGTAACAGTAGGCACTGTAGACTTCCTCTGCTAGAGAAAACACTTTGAAACACTGCGTAAAACAGTGACCAGCTTAAACCAGTTTGTCTTCTTAAATAGGTTGTTGATTAATCAAACTGAAACAGCTGGTAAAGCACTGATCCGCTTAAACTGGTTTTGCCTCCTTGAATAGGCTGTTGATTAATCAAACCTTGAGTTATTTTACATAGACAGCACTGGGCATGTGCAAGATGAGAACCCATGTCTCCTGGATAACCCCAGAGTGAAGGACCTTCAGTCTATGGAACTCCAAGAATAGAAGTGTTGCCACCAGAGCCCTTTAGCAATCAAAAATTCCTTCGGTAAGGAAAATCTGGCTTCCAGCAGCACGAGTAGTTTATATGGACTGCTTTGAGACTAGCCAGTCAGCTTCCAAGTTTGAAATTTCCCAAACCCCTTGAATTTCACCCTGAAGCCTAGAGCAGGAAGACAGATTTGAGCCTTGTTTCCTGTCTCCTTGCTGGTGGACCTCAGAAGAAAGCGCTCTATTTTCTCAAAAGCCAATGCCAAAGTATTTGCTTCTGTGTGTGAGAGGCGGCGAGTCCTTGCTGGGTAACGATGTCGTCTGGGCTTAGAGGTAAGTTGATGAAATGGTACCAGTACCTTACATCTCAGATGGTTTTCACTCCTCCACGCTATCTCACCCTGTGTTTTCTTCTGTTCCCTCTTAGCACTCTCCTCCTCTCATGGGCAGCCTCCCCCTTCTACTCATCTTCGTTTTCCTCCTCCTTATTTCGGTTTTGTTTTTTTTTTTTTGCGGTACGCGGGCCTCTCACCGCTGTGGCCTCTCCCGTTGCGGAGCACAGGCTCCGGACGCGCAGGCTCAGCGGCCATGGCTCACGGGCCCAGCCGCTCCGCGCCATGTGGGATCTTCCCGGACCGGGGCACGAACCCGTGTCCCCTGCACCGGCAGGCAGACTCTCAACCATTGCGCCACCAGGGAAGCCCCCTTATTTCTGTTTTGATCTTTCTTCTTTCTCTTGTCTCCATACATTTTCTGTCAGAAGCAAGAGGGAAAGGAAATATTTAGGAGCTTTCTCTTTGTAGTTTGTGTTGCTTTTGATTTTACAGTTGTAGGGGAAAAAATGATGTTATAACTTTTTTTTTTAACATCGTTATTGGAGCATAATTGCTTTACAATGGTGTGTTAGTTTCTGCTTTATAACAAAGTGAATCAGTTATACATATACATATGTCCCCATATCTCCTCCCTCTTGCGTCTCCCTCCCACCCTCCCTATCCCACCTCTCCAGGCAGTCACAAAGCACGGAGCTGATCTCCCTGTGCTATGCGGCTGCTTCCCACTAGCTATCTATTTTATATTTGGTAGTGTGTATATGTCCATGCCACTCTCTCACTTTGTCACAGCTTACCTTTCCCCCTCCCCATATCCTTAAGTCCATGCTCTAGTAGGTCTGTGTGTGTAGTGATACAAGGGAGGTTAGTAAGTTGGTGTGATGTGTACTTCAAAAAGAGAACGGCAATTCAAGTTCTGCATAATTACTTACTAGTGAAAGTAGTCGTTCTTCCGGAGGTGGTAGCTATTTTGCCTTCTTGCAAATAGTTTCCTCACAAGGTTACTTGCCAAGATAATTTTTCCATTGGTGTGAAGAAGACATAACTTGCTGGCAAAACTGCATCAGTGTATTAAGGATGTATCTAGGGCAAATAAGTAGCTGTTTGTTACAGCCCAGAATGAGAAAATTCGATGCCTTCATCACAGGGCTAAAACCTCTGTCTAACAAAGGTAACAACATTAGCCAAATATAGATGTCACATTTTAAATCTCTACATCAAAAAAAAAAAGAAAATCGGGACTAGTTTTGGGGTTGGTGATCACAAATTTGAATATTCAAATTATTTTTGTTCCATTAAAGTCAGTAAAATGAATTTTACTAGAAAATTTTCTTTTAGTAAAATTTACTTAATAAATTTAAGACATTTAATTCTTTTCGGTTTACAGCATGTTCTGTGTATTTACTGATCTCAGTGATCCTCCACTAGCTGCAGTGCCAAGAACTTTATTGATGGGCAAATGGTACCCGACCTCGTGGAATTCTATTGTAAGATGCTTTATAGGCATCTTAGTCTGCCCATTTTTCAGAATACACTACAGAATCAGTTTTCAGGTACTGGTACTGCTCTAGTAACAATGCATTTCTGAAATATAAAAAGATAGGTTCCTTTGTGATACCCAAGAATGCCTTTAGGGATGTTGGTGGTCATTGTTGGTAATGATGATGTTGTGGCTGCTTTCTCGAATATGCTGTACTTTGAGTATACCACATGGGATGAGAGAAGCCAAAATTATACAGACATGCAGTGATGGTCTTTGTTTATTGCTTCCATTCATTGAGTGGGGTGGAGTTCACAGTTTGCTGTTAATAGGGAACTCTGTGAAAGGCTAAAACCCACGTATGACCTGTCAGTTTGCCAACCATTTAAAGGAATGAGAATTAGTGTTTATGAAATAGAATCATAATTCAAAAACTTAATGACAAGCTTCAGAAAGGGCAATGAAAGTAGCATTAAAAAGACATGTAATCTCTGGAGAATCTTTTAAATCTACAGAATAATTTCCACACTATTTAGCTGCCTCCTCAGCAGGATTAGAGAGCTAAACATGTTCGTTAAACAGCAATTCTGCGATGGTGGGATAGGGAATCAGGTGCAGTAGGGGATTGAAAGAGGGTTTCAGATTGCGGGAAGCATCTCTGTAGAGTATTCTGTGTTAAGCACAAGATTACTCTGTGACATATACATGTGAGTATATCTAAGAAATTAGGCTAAGAAAAGCCCATGTTCTTGACATATTTTGGATGTGTAAGCAGCAACTATCTTTGTTAAAGTTTAATATTTTTCCTGTCATATATCATTCATCTAGCCACCTCAAATGATTTTTTGAAATGGCTAGGTGGTACAAATAAGTGTATTTTTTTCTCCACATGTTTTCTGGCAAATTATTGTCATCCTTAATTCACAAATTTCATATAGATGAAGAAATAGATATGCAGTCCTCTTTATACACATTGTGTACAATTAAACGCATTGGTGGTGATGATGGTGACAGCAAAGATCAATGGAGGGAAGTAAGTTACAAAAAAAATTTTTGAAACTATCTGTAATTTTAGAAACTATCTGTAACTGTCTGTTTCCTGGTAAGAAGGATCTAGTCAAATTCTTCACTAGTGGCTAAAGTAAGCCAAGTAGAGTAGTATTTATAAGAACACTCACCCCTCGGGTTGTGTCATGTAGTATTTTCATTCTTAACCTGAGTGGACTTGATACAGTTTTTGTTTGAATCTAAAAGATATAGGGAATTCAAGTGTTTGAATACAAATATTTGGATGTAGATTTAAATACATTGAAAAAAACACACTAACTCCTAGGTTGCAGTCTTGCGGCATTTTAACTGTAGTCTTCAATGGGCTTGGATGTAAGCATTTATTTGAATCCAACAGAAGATCGTGTTACCACCAGGATCTGCTATGGACTAATATTTTTTAAAATATGGGAATAACATTTTTAAATGTTCTAAATATTACTACGTAATACTAAATATTACTACAAACGACACTTGGTACCAGACCAAAGTCTGGGCTTTGATATTTCATGAAGAAACCCACGAATAAAAGTACTAAAAAGTACTAAAAGTACTAACAAAATCCTAAATTTGGACTTCTTCCAGAGTTTGGGATTGTTTAGTCACGATGCCAGCCCAGAGAAATGAACACTAGTTTGTTGTTGTTTTTCTCCAAGCACAAACGCAGTATAGCTCATTGAAGATTCTCACTGAGCTGTGATAAAAGCTCCCAAGGGAAGGTGCTTTATAACACTCCTCTGCTCATTGATGAAACCCTGGGTTTGAAACCGCTGGGGCAGCAAACATCTCTGCCTCTTACAGGGAGGATCAACCTAACTAAATGTACAATCTAGGAAGGGCGGGCTATCATTTCTGCTCTAATGCATCCCACACGTGCTTGCAAGGATAGAGGATAAGCAAACTATTTTGAATAAGGAGAATTTTATTGCATCAAAAATTGCTTTGGAAGACAAAGATTATTACTCAGCTAGTTTCTAATGTGAAAAAGTTGACAGTAATAAACCATAGCAATTTTTTTTTAAAGTATCAAGTTGTATACCCATTTTCTTTAGACTTGGATAAAAAGTACATGATAAAAATCCTAAGTTGTATATGTATAATATACATAATTTATATATATTAGATAGAAAAATATTTATATTAGATATATATTAGGTAAGTGAAAACCTTAAGTTATATATATATAACATAACTGAATGTATACGTATTATATATAAAATGTTTCTATATAACTGAACTTCTACAAATTAGAAATTCAGTAAATTTCTATTTTGAAACAGATAAACAACTTCAAAAAATCCCCTTTAAGAGCATTAAACCAGTCAGCCGAAAATCAATATGGCTTATTTTTAGCATCTTAATGCCCAAATGATATTAGCCCATTCTACCAAAATGAGAAATTTGGTAAGAGACAGTAAGAAAGAGCAATGTAGGCACACTTGGCTTCGAATATGAAGTTTCTTAATTCTTAGAGTGATCCAAAAGCAAGTAATGGAAGTTCAGTCAGAGGTGCAGAAAAAAGAGGGGTTGGTTATTAAAGATACATTTCCTATCCTTATGGAATTACTCACGATTTGGTGGAGTAAATCGCAGCATGACTCTGAATAATGTATTTAAAATGCAGTATCTATCTGTGCTGATTTACTTGATACTTATTTTTACATTATTTAATATATGATTTATCCTGCCTGTCACAAAGTAGGTGTTTATTAAATAATTGATGAATGAATGGGTATGAAATTGTCATCAGTAATTAGAGTCTTAGTATACTTTGGGAGTTTGCTGGGCAAGAAGGTCTGGTGAGAGAGTAGAGCTCTGGAATTCAATCTAGGAAATAATATCCATTAAAGTCTGCTGTCTCCATAGGAAAAATCAAGAAAATCCCAGTGTTATATTTTTTATACATGGGAAGTTTGATCATGATGATTAGAAATATATTACACAGCTGTCCTACATTTTATTGGGTGGCTTTTTAAAAGATACCGAGACAAGGTCACAGCAACTTAGAAGTGGCTGGAATGCTTTTTGGCTATGGGTGGCAATTTGTCATTTAACTGGGTATTTTTACAAATACGTATGAAAATAAAGACTAATATTAGTAATTAAAACTCCAAACACCGAAGCATCATTTAGTGCTAAATGTTCTAAATTATCTAATTACAAAATCAAAAATTAAATCGTGCAGGGCAATAAAAATATTGTCAAATGATTTACTTCCTTCTGTTCTTGCTAATATTACAGAAAAGGCAGGACATTGAAATCACTGGTATCTGTTGAAGTATATTTGGAAGAAAAAGATTCTGTTTAATCTAGGAGTACTTGAAGAAATTAAAAAAAAATTATTTTTATTTATTTTTTAATAGATCTTTATTGGAGTATAATTGCTAACAATACTGTGTTAGTTTCTGTTGTACAACAAAGTGAATCAGCTATATGCATACATATATCCCCATATCCCCTCCCTCTTGAGCCTCCCTCCCACTCGCCCTATCCCACCCCTCTAGGTGGTCACAAAGCACCGAACTGATCTCCCTGTGCTATGCAGCTGCTTCCCACTAGCTATCTGTTTTACATTTGGTAGTGTATATATGTCCGTGCCACTCTCTCGCTTCACCCCAGCTTCCCCCTCCACAACCGTGTCCTCAAGTCCATTCTCTATGTCGAGGTCTTTATTCCTGCTCTCCACTAGGTTCATCAGTACCATTTTTTTTTGTTTTTAGATTCCATGTATATGCGTTAGCATATGGTATTTCTTTTTCTCTTTCTGACTTACTTCACTCTGTATGACAGACTCTATTTCCATCCACCCACCTCACTACAGATAACTCAATTTCATCTCTTTTTATGGCTGAGTAATATTCCATTGTATATATGTGCCACATCTTCTTTATCCATTCATCTGTCAATGGACACTTAGGTTGCTTCCATGTCCTGGCTATTGTAAATAATGCTGCAGTAAACATTGTGGTACATGTCTCTTTTTGAATTATGGTTTTCTTAGGGTATAGGCCCAGTAGTAGGATTTCTGGGTCATATGGTAATTCTATTTTTAGTTTTTTAAGAAACCTCCATACTGTTCTCCATAATGGCTGTATCAATTTACATTCCCAACAACTGTGCAAGAGGGTTCCCTTTTCTCCATATCCTCTCCACCAATTATTGTTTGTAGATTTTTTGATTATGGCCATTCTGAACGGTGTGAGGTGATACCTCATTGTGGTTTTAATTTGCGTTTCTCTAATGATTAGTGAGGTTGAGCATCCTTTCATATGTTTGTTGGCAATCTGTATATCTTCTTTGGAGAAATATCTATTTAGGTCTCCTGCCCAGTTTTGGATTGGGTTATTTGTTTTTTGATATTGAACTGCATGAGCTGCTTGTATATTTTGGAGGTTAATCCTTTCTCAGTTGCTTCATTTGCAAATATTTTCTCCCATTCTGAGGGCTGTCTTTTCATCTTGTTTATGGTTTCCTTTGTTGTGCAAAAGCTATTAAGTTTCATTAGGTCCCGTTTGCTTATTTTTGTTTTTATTTCCATTTCTCTAGGAGGTGGGTCAAAAAAGATCTTGCTGTGATTTATGTCATAGAGCTTTCTATTTATGTTTTCCTCTAAGAGTTTGATAGTGTCTGGCCTTATATGTAGGTCTTTAATCCATTTTGAGTTTACTTTTGTGTATGGGGTTAGGGAGGGTTCTAATTTCATTCTTTTACATGTAGCTGTCCAGTTTTCCCAGCACCACTTATTGAAGAGGCTGTCTTTTCCCCACTGCATATTCTTGCCTCCTTTATCCAAGATAAGGTGACCATATGTGCGTGGGTTTATCTGTGGGCTTCTATCCCGTTCCATTGATCTATATTTCTGTTTTTGTGCCAGTACCTTACTGTCTTGATTACTGTAGCTTTGTAGTATGGTCTGAAGTCAGGGAGCCTGATTCCTCTAGCTCCGTTTTTCTTTCTCAAGATTGCTTTTGCTATTCGGGGTCTTTTGTGTTTCCATACAAATTGTGAAATTTTTTGTTCTAGTTCTGTGAAAAATGCCATTGGAACTTTGATAGGGATTGCATTGAATCTGTAGTTTGCTTTGGGTAATATAGTCATTTTCACAATGTTGATTCTTCCAATCCAAGAACATGGTATATCTCTCCATCTGTTTGTATAGTCTTTAATTTCTTTCATCAGTGTCTTATAGTTTTCTGTATACAGGTCTTTTGTCTCCTTAAGTAGGTTTATTCCTAGATATTTTATTCTTTTCATTGCAATGGTAAATGGAAGTGTTTTCTTAATTTCCCTTTCAGATTTTTCATCATTAGTGTATAGGAATGCAAGAGATTTCTGTGCATTAATTTTGTATCCTGCTACTTTACCAAATTCATTGATTAGTTCTAGTAGTTTTCTGTGGCATCTTTAGGATTTTCTATGTATAGTATCATGTCATCTGCAAACAGTGACAGTTTTACTTCTTCCTTTCCAATTTGTATTCCTTTCTTTTTCTTCTCTGATTGCCATGGCTAGGACTTCCAAAACTATGTTGAATAGCAGTGGTGAGAGTGGACATCGTTGTCTTGTTCCAGATGTTAATGGAAATGCTTTCAGTTTTTCACCACTGAGTATGATGTTTGTCATACATGGCCTTTATTATGTTGAGGTAAGTTCCCTCTATGCCCAATTCCTGGAGAGTTTTTATCATAAGTGGGTATTGAATTTAGTCAAACGCTTTTTCTGTATCTATTGAGATGATCATATGGTTTTTATTTCTTAATTTGTTAATATGGTGTTTCACACTGATTTGCTTATATTGAAGAATCCTCGCATCCCTAGGATAAATCTCACTTGATCATGGTGAGATCCTTTTAATATGTTGTTGGATTCTGTTTGCTAGTATTTTTTTCAGGATTTTTTCATGTATGTTAATCAGTGATGTTGGTCTATAATTTTCTTTTTTTGTGATATCTTTTTCTGGTTTTGGTATCAGGGTGATGGTGGTTTTGTAGAATGAATTTGGGAGTGTTCCTCCTTCTGCAATTTTTTGGAAAAGTTTGAGAAGGATCAGTGTTAGCTCTTCTCTAAATATTTGATAGAATTCACCTGTGAAGCCATCTGGTCCTGGACTTTTGTGTGTTGGAAGATTTTTAATTACAGTTTCAATTTCATTACTTGTGATAGATCTGCTTATATTTTCTAATTCCTCCTGGTTCAGTCTTAGAAAATTGTACCTTTCTAAGAATTCGTTCATTTCTTCGTGGTTGTCCATTTTATTGGCATATAGTTGTTTGTAGTAGTCTCTTATAATCCCTTGTGTTTTTGCAGTGTCAGTTGTGATTTCTCCTTTTTCATTTCTAATTTTATTGATTTGCGTCTTCTCCCTTTTTTTCTTGATGAGTCTGGCTAAGGGTTTATCAGTTTTGTTTATCTTCTCAAAGAATGAGATTTTAGTTTTATTGGTCTTTGCTATTATTTTATTCATTTCTATTTCATTTATTTCTGCTCTGATCTTTATGATTTCTTTCCTTCTACTGACTTTGGGTTTTCTCTGTTTTTCTTAGTTGCTTTAGGTGTAGGGTTAGATTGTTTATTTGAGATTTTTCTCGTTTCTTGAGGTGAGATTGAAGTGCTATAAACTTCCCTCTTAGAACTGCTTTTGCTGCATCCCACAGGTTTTGGGTCATCGTGTTTTCATTGTCATTTCTTTCTATGTATTTTTAACTTTCTTTTTTGATTTCTTCAGTGATCTCTTGGTTATGTAGTAGTGCACTGTTTAGCCTCCATGTATTTGTGTTTTTTACAGTTTTTTTTTCCTGTAATTGATTTCCAATCTCATAGCATTGTGGTCAGAAAAGATGCTATTTCAATTTTCTTAAATTTTCCGCGGCTTGATTTGTGACCCAAGATGTGATCTATCCTGGAGAATTTCCATGTGCACTTGAGAAGAAAGTGTATTCTGCCACTTTCAGATGGAATGTTCTATAAATATCTGTTAAATGTAGCTGGTCTGTGGTGTCATTTAAAGCTTGTGTTTCCTTATTTATTTTCTGTTTGGATGATCTGTCCATTGGTGTAAGTGGGGTGTTAACGTCGCCTACTCTGATTGTGTTACTGTCGATTTCTGCTTTCATGGTTGTTAGCATTTGCCTTATGTACTGAGGTGCTCCTGTGTTGGGTGTGTAAACATTTATAATTGTTATATCTTCTTCATGGATCAATCCCTTGATCATTATGTAGTGTCCTTCTTTGTCTCTTGTAATAGTCTTTATTTTAAAGTCTATTTTGTCTGATATGAGTATTGCTACTCCAGCTTTCTTTTGGTTTCCATTTGCATGGAATATCTTTTTCCATCCCCTCACTTTCAGTCTCTATACATCCCTAGGTCTGAAGTGGGTCTCTTGTAGACAGCATATATATGGGTCTTGTTTTTGTATCCATTCAGCCAGTCTGTATCTTTTGGTTGAGGCATTTAATCCATTTACATTCAAAGTTATTATCAATATGTATGTTCCTATTACCATTTTCTTAATTGTTTTGGGTTTGTTTTTGTGGGCCTCTTCCTTCTCTTGTGTTTCCTGCCTAGAGAAGTTCCCTTAGCATTTGTTGTAAAGCTGGTTTGGTGGTGCTGAATTCTCTTATCTTTTGCTTGTCTGAAAAGGTTTTGATTTCTCCATTGAATCTGTATGAGATCCTTGCTTGGTACAGTGATCTTGGTTGTAGGTTTTTCTCTTTCATGACTTTAAATATATCCTGCCTCTCCCTTCTGGCCTGCAGTGTTTCTGCTGAAAAATCAGCTGATAACCTTATGGGGATCCATTTGTATGTTATTTTTTGTTTTTCCCTTGCTGCTTTTAATAATTTTTCTTTGAATTTAATTTTTGTTAGTTTGATTAATATGTGTCTTGGTATGTTTCTCCTAGGGTTTATCCTATATGGGACTCTCTGTGCTTCCTGGACTTGGGTGACTATTTCCTTTCCCATATTAGGGAAGTTTTCCCCTATAATCTCTTCAAATACTTTCTCAGGACCTTTCTTTTTCTCTTCCTCTTCTGGGACCCCTATAATTCGAATGTTAGTGCACTTAGGTGTTGTCTCAGAGGTCTCTGAGATTGTCTTCGATTCTTTTCATTATTTTTCCTTTATTCTGCTCCTTGTCAGTTATTTCCACCATTTTGTCTTCCAGCTCACTTATTTGTTCTTCTGCCTCAGATATTCTGTTATTGATTCCTTCTAGTGTATTTTTCATTTCAGTTGTTGTGTTGTTCATCTCTGTTTGTTTGTTCTTTAGTTCTTCTAGGTCTTTGTTAAACATTTCTTGTATTTTCTCAGTCTGTGCCTCCATTCTTTTTCCGAGATTCTGGATCATCTTTACTATCATTACTCTGAATTCTTTTTCAAGTGGGTTGCTTATTTCCTCTTCATTTATTTGGTCCTGTAGGTTTTTACCTTGCTCCTTCATCTGTGACATATTCTTTTGCTGTCTCTCTCTTTTTTTTTTTGGATGAGTGGGATTGTGTTCCTGTCCTTCTGAGTGTTTGGCCTGAGGATTCCAACAGTGGAGTTTCTAGGCTGTTGGGTAGACCTGGGTCTTTGTGCCAAGATGAGGACCTCCAGGAGGCCTCACTCCGATGAATATTTCCTGGAGTCTGAGGTTCTCTGTTAGTCCAGTGGTTCAGACTTGAAGCTCCCACCTTAGCAGCTTCAGCCTGACCCCTGGCTCATGAACCAAGATCCTGCAAGCCATACGGGGTGACAAAAAAAAAAAAAAAAGGAGAACAATAAAAAATAAAATTAGACTAGGAAACTAACAGTTATGTTAGAAAGAATATAAAAATAAAAATATAGATGAAACAACAACTGGAAGGTGAAACAAAACCACAATAGTAAAAAAGGAGAAGAAAAAAAGGGGGAAGGCCTTGCTGTGGAGGGTGAGGCCTAAGAAGGGGTGGGGTTTGGGTGGTGGGCAGGGCCTATACTTAGCACCCACGGGGCTGGAAAAGGCCCTGGGGGGTGTGGAGTGTGGAGCTTAGGCTCAACAGAACAGAAGGGGACCAGGCGGGTCTCCTGCCTCTGGTCTCAGAGGGTGGGGGACCAGCCTGGGCGCTCATCAGGTTTCCCGGGCTCGAGTGGGTGGGGCAAACATCCTCTGCTCCTCTTCCACTCCTCAGGTCCTGGAGGGCCCCTCCCACCTGCCTCTCTTGTAGATTGTGATGTAATTTCAGGAAGGGACTAAAGAAATTATCAAAACTTTCCCAATGTTTTTGAAAATGACACATTTACACAGAATAGAAATTGTCAGTCATTCGGCCTTTACTTGTCAGCCTCTGGCTCACACTCTTCCCCAGTGTCCTGAGTGAGGCTCAGCTGTGAAGGCACAGTTATGTTGGCTCAACATGAGACATTCTGATGGGCAATAGTCACTTCACACTTACCTGCAGGGTTCTTCCAGGTTCATTAGGCTGCAGTTTGAAATCTTCTACAGATTATCTGTGATATGTGTTGTAGTGTGTTCATTCCTTTTTATTGATTGGCAGTCCTCTGCTGTATGGGTATGCCAGAGTTTGCTTAACTAGTCATCTATTGCTGGACGTGTGGGTGGAACCTAGTTTTTGGCTATTATAAATAAAGTTACACTGAACATTTGTGTACAACTCTTTGTCCGAACATATGCTTTCAAGTTTCAGCAAATTTGAAAAATTTTTAAGTTTCTGCCATGAGGAGATAATATTTTCACTTTCGAGATTGGCAATATTTTTAAAAATTGTGAGTTTTGATGAGTATGTGTTGGGGGTAATGAGTACTCTTTAAACATGAGCAAACTGGGCCTATGGAGTGGTACAAATCTTTTCAAGGGCACCTTGATAGTACGTTAGAAAATAAAAATATATGCTTATCCTTTGTTCCTGAAATTCTCACAATTTGCTGAACTATTGGGAAAATTACCTTCTTCCTGCCTCTGTTCCTCATAAGTATAAGGAGAATAGTACATGATACATATCTCACACGGTTAGTATGTTATACATAGGATTATAGTAAGCATTAGAGTAATTAATTCATGGAAAATGTTTGCCATACCAAAAACTTCTTACTTATTATTTTTAGGATAACTTATAGGAATCTCTTGTTCAAAACTATCTTGTTAAATACATAGGGAATATATGTTGAAGGGTGTTCACTACAATAACATTGTTATAATGAAACATTGGAGATAATGCAAATGGCCTTCATAAGAGAGTATTAAATCAATTATGGTACATCTTAGGAGGTAACATACAGAAAGGATGGATGTGGGTGCTGGAGAAGAATGGCTGATTCTAAATACTGCCTCAGTCCTTCCTACTTGTGAAGCTTGGTCCATTCCTTAGTCAATCGCTGTTCAACCATAAAAATGATGATAATAATACCCACCTTATAAAAGCTTTTGTAAGGAATCAGTATAAGTTGCTTAGAAGAAAACCAAAGCAGAGGGAGCATCCCATAAATCCATAAATTGTAGTATCACCATGGCATATATGCACCTGTTAGAAGAATAAGGCAGGTCTGCATGTGTTACCACAGGATACTCATTAGAGAAAAGTGTTATTTTTTTCCCCTGTAGATATTGTATGATGGAGGCAGGTAAAATGTCCACTTCTGTATTTTTAGACTTGGGTGTAAGTGTTCAAATGTGTCAAGTACTACTTTATTCTCTAATTATAGGAAGGGAACAATAGCTTTTTTTAAAATTTTATTGAAGTATAGTTGATTTACAATGTTGTGTTAGTTTCTGGAGTACAACAAAGTGATTCAGTAATACATATATATATTCTTTTGTCAAATTTTTCATTATGGTTGATCACAGGATATTGAATATAGTTTAGGAAGGGAACAATAGTTAAGCATATTTTAAGTTTCTAATTCAGCTTTAAAAATTCTCATTACAAATGAAAATTTTAATATGTAAAATTAATCAACTCAACAGGAAAGAATAAAAATCAAAGTTAAAAGAAACTTCTTGGTCTTTGAGTACTTTATTTGAATTTGTGAATTTAAGAAACATATGTTATATATTTATGTACACAGAGAATAACAAAAATTAAATGTTCTATTGGAAAGACTACTGTGACTGGCAATATTGAGTGATTGTCATTTTATAATATTTCTTTTACACTGAAATGCCTTAACATGAAAAGACAAAAATAGGAATGGTTATGCTAACAAATGCACTTTGTTTTCCATGCCTCTAAATCTCCTTAGGAGCAAGAACTCCATATACAGGTTGTCCAAAAGATATTCAAATAATTTATGAAATAAACAAACTTGCAGCCTTACTCAGATTTTAAAAAGAAGTTGGTTTTCATTCATGTGGAAAAACCAAAAACAGAGCAAATGTGCATGCAAAGATAAATAAAAACACTGGCTGCTTCTCAGTAAAGGTGACAGTCTGTCTTTCACACTAATTTATGTACGGTATAATAAGTAACCACTAAATGTAGTAGCAGGGGGAAATTTGGCTGGAATTGTTCCTTTTACAAGGTGCAACCACACTTCCTGCCCATAATTTAATTCTAATAAGGCATCCCCAGTCAAAACCCTATCACAGCATATCTCACCGTTAATACTTTCAGACTCAAATGCAAGCTTGTCTACTCCATCAACCACTAAAAATCCAGAGATATGAGCACTAAATGACTCAATGGTATACTTAAAAACATACACCCCAAGATAGGGGATTCTGAATTTTCCAGTTCTTGGAGTATATGAGGCGCCATAGTTGACATCCAAGTTATTAAATAAGATAGGACCAGGTGCAGTCATTCCGTATGTATGAGATGCAAAAAATGCCACCATCGGTGCATATCTGTAAGATCCTTTTGAAAAATCTGTTAGCGGAAAAAAATGGAAAGAGTTAATTTTCATGTTTTGATCTTGTTCTGTTTATATCTTTATCATTTTATCTCGGTTACAAAAAGCGTTAGTAGAAGAAAAAAGGTCATTCATCAGACTTAACAAGGGCATATGTGTCTGGGTTTTTGCCCCTTTTCTTGCCTGAACTACCCAAAATTGCTTAGCCTCTCTGAGACTGTTTCTCCGTTTAGATCAGGATAGAATGGTGGTAGTAACACTCAATACCTTCCTCATAGAAATGCCTCAGAGATTAATTTGCATGTTGCTTTGATCTCTCCAGAGATGAAGGAATTCAAAGCACTCTGATTATTATGGTATGTCAGAATGTTTTAAAGCCTCTTGCAGGAATTAAAACTGATATGATGCAGAAACAATTTTTCCAGCACCTTGTCAAACAGTTTCTAGAGGCTAAAACAGAAACCCAATGAAATTGTATGCACTATCGAGAAGTAGACAAAAGCAATCTTCTATGTAATTAATGCCAAATGTACTTACAAAGAGTGAGATTTAAAAACAGACTAAAAAATGTACTCTTTATTATGCAGCGCACTATTAAGAAAAGCCTGATCTGCAACATATTTTTTTGCTGTCATTTTAAAGAGAATATATTTTAAGCCCTGCACACATTTTCTTGTATAAAAATCAGAAATGGTACGCTCTGGAAGTAAATCTATAGCAACCAATACTTACGAAAGTAAATGGGCAAAAAGGCATCTTGTTCTACTCCATACATCTGAGCATGTTCTAACAGCCCTTAGCCAGTCAAAATGACACTATGAACTTGACCTTCATAGAAGACATACTGCTATTCACTTATTATGGCTTCATTTAAAGGATCAGATCTGATATGAATCAAAGATGTATTCTTTAACAACTTGTTTGAGGAGAAAAAGTTCATACTAGTTCGACATATATATATATATATGTATTTTCTTTTAAGATGCACTAGGAAAAAAATAAGTGGGGGGGGGGATTTTCACTAAACTGCCTCTATTATACCAATATTGACAATTTCAACTTGTGTATATCAGTGAGTTTACCTGACAAAATCATGTATGTTATTCACTTAATTTGAGAAGTAAAAGGAATTAATCCTCAAGTGAGTCCAGATTAAGCAGGTCTAAACATTCATTCGTAAACAGTTCAAAAAATGTTTTTATGACCTTGAGCAAATCCAAGGATGTGTGTACTTTCTTACCTGGAGCTAAAGCATTTTCTTCCACCACCTTGACAGTACAGTTGTCACCAGTAAAAGGATGTCGGCAAGCACAGATAACGCTAGTTCTTCCATTTATACATGTGCCCCCGTTCTGGCATGGAGATCTACTACAGTCTGAATACTCCTCTGTTACTGAAAAAGAATCAAGATGAAAGAGGGTAAAAGTGACCTGTTTTCCTGTTGATCTCAAATCATAGTTTGCAGCAGAATTAGAATTAAGGAAAATGCATTCCCAGGCCCAGGACACCCACCAATGTAATCATGGGACTTCATGCAAATCTCTGAACTACCTGAGCGGCTTCTTCTGAAGCCCTTTCCTGCTTTTTGGAAGTGGGACTAATTCTGTGATTCACTGCATTTATGTGTGGTAAATATTAAGACTTTGGTCAACTGTAGAACAGATAGACTATCTGGACACACAATCATGTATATTTGGAACCAGTACATGACAAAAGTAATATTTCAAATCATTGGAGAAAAAAAAAAGTCTATTCAATAAATGGTGCTAAGCTAATTGGATATCCATAAAAATATAAATTCCATGTGTGTAAAAATACTAAATGTGAAAAAAACATATATGATTGCATTACAGTCAAATAAAAGGAATATCTTTGTTGAGCTTTAAAATTTTGGAAAGCTCTTTCAACACAAACAAAATAAACAAAACCCAGAGGCCATAAAAGAAAAATCCTGACATTTGACCACCTAAGAATTAAAACTCATTTGCAATGAAAACCACCCATTATTGAATTTCAAAGTGCCAGATTAAGAGAAACTATTTTTTTTAACAGCTACAACAATGTAATGACTAATTATAGCAAATGAAAACTTCTGACTAATCCAAAAGAAAAAGTATGTAAACCTGTAAAAATAGTGAAAAGTGGGCAAATAATATGAACTGGCAAATCATTGAACAAAAACTACAAAAGCTCATTAAAATTTTCAAAACTTCTTCAACCTCACTACTAATTAAGGAATAACAAATTACCACCAACAACATTTTATCAGGTGGCAACATTTAAAAACAAAATAATCATGCAATATGAAGGAAAATGGGCATTCTCATACAATGTTGGTTAGAGCTTATATTGTTGGAACCTTCGAATAGGAGGACAATTTGACCATATTTGACAGAATTAAAAAGGTTCTTTTGCTTTGGAGTCAGAAATTTCTCCTGGCCAGAATATATATTCCAGATACCCTTGCATATGTATACAAAGATAATTATTCAAGAAAGTTCTTTATGATATTACTTGCACTAGTGAAAAATTGTAGGACACCTACATGACCATTGATGAGGGACTTATTAAATGAATTTATAGTATCTTTTCATCAAGGAATATTAGACAGCAGTAAAAGAGTGGGGTAAATCCCCAATATGTTTGATTTGCTGAAGACGGCAAGTTTCAGTTCACTTATTAGGTATAGAATAATTTCAGTTATTTAGGAAGCCTCAAATTGTGAATATGGTTATAAACATAATTCATAATTACGTGGAGAGGAAAGGTTGGAAGAATACATTACTGGCCACAGTTACCACTGTGGCTCCACCTTGTGGAAATAGTGTAAACAGTTTACAATTCACTCATTTCAAATCATGGTCACTGATGATTTTTAAATGTAGGGTTATTTGTTTTAACATTTGTCTCAAGAGTGAGATCTATAAATATTTTAAATAATTCTACCTCATATTTAATAATTCTAATTCATATAAAATGTGACCAAACTGCATGCCTATATAATTAGAATTAAAAAAATTTTTTTGAAGTGTAGTTGATTTACGGTGTTATGTTATTAGTTTCAGGTGTACAATATAATGATGCAATATTTTAACAAACTATACTCCATATAAAGTTATGATAAAATATTGACTATATTCCCATTTTGAGAAAAATATTTAATGGATAGTGTCAAGTACAGAGCCTTATAACATACAACCAAAGATTTGTTGGCACTGATTTGTCAGTTGAAACTATTTGTATTTCATTATGCAACCAGCTACAAATCTACTTTTGTATATCATCTGACTCATATTTTTTTTACTTTATTACTAAAATACTTTAAAAATGGTTAGCTACCTTTATAATAAGTTCCTGTACATATTTGTGCTCAGTAGGCAATTTCTTCTTGAATTAACAGTAAAAATCAGACTCCAATAAAGCATCATTTTCTTTTTGACATCTTTCCTCATCCCTTTTGATAGAATTAATTGTATGAATTCTCTTACTTGTTGTCTGATGCTCTGAAGTTCTGTTGAATTTATCATACCCTACTGTAATTGCTCACTTGTCCTTACTTCCAATGAGTGTGGGCTTTTGTGAGGTGAGGGCTCAGGTCCTCCATTTCTTAAACTTTGTGTCACTATTGACTAGCACAGTGCCTGACATATAGAAGTGCTAAATTGTCTTTTTAAAGATGAATAAACAAATCAATGGAAGATGGAGTAGATGACCTCATCCTTAATCTAATACTCTTATCCCTTCATCACATGTTCTAAAACATCATGCAGAGTTCGATGCTATGATGTCACTGGCTTGTTTTTCTAGAGACATAGAATTATTTCAAGCAGACTTTCCACAACTTCTACCTTGGGCTTCCATAACCTCTTAAACTCCTTCCAGTCCATTTATTTTCTTTGTTGGAGATCGTACAATTAGTTAAGTTCTGCCAACTCAACATTCTACTGTCTTGTGCAAAGAGCATAACTAATCTTTTAATATTCATTTCCCTGCTCTGAACATGACTAAAATTCTTTTACCACTGTCTTGGAACGTTTCATAAGTCTCAATTTGTTCTGATCTTTGCTTTCTGTGCCCTAATATGTGCTCAAGTTACACTTTTCTATTAATCCTACTTCCATATTTCATAAATATTCATGTTAAATTTGAACTGACTGAAGAGCGCCTTACATTTTCAATGCACTGTCTTTGCCAGTATTTACCATTCTTTATTTTAATTACTTGCTTAATGTCTGAACTCCGTGAGAAGAGGGATTGTGTTGAATTTACCACTCTGTCCACTCAACCTTTCTTGGCGCTCATTCAGCACTTACTCAATAGGTATTCAATGAATAAAATGAAAGGCCACTTTATATTGATGTCTTCTATTTTTATTTATAGTACCCCTAACATGTCATATATAATATGTTTTACATAACATAATGTTTTACTTTTCTTAATTACTTATTTAAATTATTTTTAAATTCGTAAAGCTTAGTTCTATTTTAGCTTCAGTGTTTTATTTTTTTATTTCTTCATTTAAACAGTAACGTTGTAGAGAGCAGATAACTCTGATCTCTGCTTAGGGCAGAAATGGAGTTTGAAACAGGTTAGTGAGGAGACCTATCACTGCCTCTGGGTGAGTTTTGTCATACACAGGAAAACATTATACAAATCCACCAGTATCTGCTCTAGATACTGTATCCACACAACATTAGAACTTTTCTTTATCTTTCATCCTGATGCCAATGCTCTCTAACATGTTTTCACCCTCATACCGATGGATACATTAATTTTCAATGCTATTCTGTTGCATCATTTATCAAAATTATACCTATCAAATAATACTTATCCTTCCATTGCTCTAAAAATACTTCATATGTCCCTTTTCAACAACTTCTAGAAATGTGAACAGTTGTTTATATTACATTTTCAGATTCATTGCTCTAATCACTCATATTCTGTTCATTGGTGTATAGACAGATGGCAATATTGTTTCCAACCATCTTTACTACTTTTCCTTCAATTGTCAGTTTTAATTTTTGTTCTTCTTTTTAAATCGCATCTGTTGTTCTTGATATTGTTTCTGGGATCTTTTTTCTCAACCTTTCAAATATAATTTAAAGCTCATTTAATCATATCAACAATCTTTACCAAATGAAGTAGCCCTGTCCCAGATGATTTATTATAACCCTTGTCATTAAACTATTTTCATTTATCTTAAGCCATGACCCAGGAAATTTAATGTTTTTTATTTGATATTATCATCTGTTTTGCCTTTTTCTCATAATCTTCAATCAAAAGAAGTATTACAAATGGCAAATATATTGAAATATGCTCAACAACGTTAGTCATTAGGAAAATGCAAAATAAAATCACAATTAGATACAGTAATACACTTATTAAAATGGTAAAATAAACAACATTGACAGTGCCAAGTGCTGACAAGGTTGTGGAGCAATTAGAATTCTCATACATTACTCATGGAAATAGCAAGTGATTGGCCTGTCCTTATAAAGTTAAAACTGTACTTATCTTACAACCAAGCTATGCTACTGGTACATATTAGCTCGAGAAATGAAAACATATGTGTACACAAAAACCTTTATGTGAATGTTTATAGCAGCTTTATTCAGAATCACCTCAAACTGAAAACAGCCAACATATCCTTCAACTACTAAATGGGTAAACAAACTGTAGTACAGCCGTACACAATGGACTACTACTGGGTAATGAAGAGGAATACATGCAACAACATGGATGGATCTCAAACATATTACACTAAGTGAAAGAAGCCAGACTCAAAAGCTTACACACAGTGTATGATTTAATACACTTTGAAAATGTAAGGGAAGAAAACAGATCCCAGTGGCTGGGAGTGGAGGTAGGGTTTGACTACAAAGTTACATAAGAGAATTTTGGGGGGGTGATAGAACTGTACTTCATCTTCATTGTTGTGGTGATTGCATGACTACACATCTGTCAGAATTCATAGACTACACATCAAAAACAGTGACTTGAACTCTATGTAAATTATACCATAAAACTCAAACCTCTCCCCAATATTTTTACTTCTATTATTTTGTTTGCACAGGTCTCCTACATCACTATGTCTTCTTGTCTTTTTCTTTTTCTTAAGGACTTTGAGTTCAGAGAATCACGCACTTTCCTTGTTCTGATGGTTCTGATTACTCCTCCCCCAACCCCCGTGCTCTCTTCAAATAAAGGAAATCTCCATGTTTCTGTCTTCAGTTCTTTTCTTTTTCTTTAGCTACCTAATTCACTTCTTTGTCCTCAGATATCACTTCTGTGCAATAATTTCCACTTTTTATCTACAAACCCTCTTTTGGTTCCAGACCTACATTTGTAAATGACTTCTGGACATTTCTATAGGGATAAGAGATCTTTAAACTCATGTATCACAGAATAAACTTCTCTTCCTGTGTACAACTGTACTTCCTCCTTAACCTTCCTATTTCCATTAATGGAATTGACCAACTTCCCATCACTGATGCTTTATTTAAACTTTGGTGTTATTCTTTATTCTAAGAGTTTGTATTTTCAATTAGCTGTTTTCTACTGAATATATATTCACTTTTAACTAACATTCCTAGTTTCCATTTTGTTCCTTTCTCTATCACTATTTGAAGTCTTAATCTATTCAAGCCAGGGCTGCTGTAATAATTTTCTGACTGATCTGTGGAAGAACGCAAAATAAATCGTAATAATGCACATACGAGGTGATGTCATACTCCTGCTCAAAAATGTTTAATTGTTAACAATAGGATGAATTTAAACATATTATACTCAACACAGTGTGTAAACGGTTGATTGAATAAATGCTCAGCCCAAAGCTACCTCTTCCATGAGATTTGTCCAAACATCCAGTTCTCAATGAGACACGAAACTCTTATGATAATGAACTCCTATAACATTCATTTAGTGCTTAGTATATGCTGTGGCATGTTTCTTTTCTTTCACATTCAAAACAGCTTTATAACAGCATAGTGTTCAAAAGCACATGGAAAAAATTTTAAAACTTAAAACATAACAACCAAATATCACATTACTCTATAGGTACATCTTGCACTGTCAACTTTTGTTACAACAAAATAACAAAGTTTCCATTATATCCCCAGTTGCCTGCAGAATTCACTATTTTTCCCACAGTTGAAGCCTATCCCACCATCTTATTTAATAATACTGCACTTGGCTCCCAACACACTCAACACATCCCACAAAACTCTGCTTCTCTACCTTTCTCTGCTTTTTCTTTTATGCATAATATTTATCACCTTTTAACATACTATGAAATTTACATTTTTACTTATGTTTTTTTTCTCTATCCTTGCTAGAGTGTAAACTCCAAGAAGATAGATTTTTTTAAACATGTTATGATGTATCCAAAGCATCTATAACAATACCTGATTTTATTGGCACAATATTTGTGCTGATGCCTCTCGAATCTAAATATCCATGAAAAATTTTAAATTTAACGCTTGCTTAGGATTATAAAGCCTAGAAAAGAGTTCTTAAAGGACTGTTGATTAACTATAAAAATTGATTTCCTTTTTTGTAAAAGTTAGGTGTGTATTTTAATTCCTATATGACTGGCGCATTGACACACAATAACTTTCTTTCACTGATTTCTTTAGCTGTCCAAACACTGTGTAATAATTTTTCTGGTAATTTGTTCGAGAGGTGAAGAGACTTGAGTTTTCATTAATCCATAGTATCAACAAAGTGCCATGTGATATTTTCCCCTAAAACAATGATATTCAAAATAAACAGCTTTGAATAATTCAAATTAAATTTATAATAAAATACTTATTATTTCCATTCAGATCCACTTTGAGGCTGTGTATAGTAAAACTGGCAATTACAACTTTTAGGGTATGTTTTTCAAATTTCATACGCAGTTAATATACGGCAGAGCTATTTTTTTATGCTGCAATTTTTTTGTCAAGGTGCGAGTATCATGTCCACTCAGACTGCTGTGCCACATGGTCACAATCTGTGATTTAATAATCCCAGCACCTTCTTTTTCATGTTTGATAATCAATACAGCACAAAATAATACTATCATGTGCAATTTGGAACTTATAGTGTTGTCAGGGACTGGTGGAAAGACATCTATTCAGTGTATTTAATTACAGACCAGTTAATAATCAAATTTGGTGTCAAAACTTTGGTGTCAAAGAAACAGTCTATTGTTGAGAAATAGCTCCTGTGATTCTTGTTAGAAAACGAATCCCAGCATATGCAGTGACTATGTAAATGGAACCTGGTATCCTGTCCCATTTCCTTTTTATTGTCAGACCATGGGTCATAAATTTTGGTTCAGATGTGAGTGTCAAGTGCATGAGTTTCTGACTGTTCACCTTAGGTACCATGGTCACTTTATTGCAAGACATGAAGCAGGAAAGGATTGTTAATTTTGTCAGCATCCTCTCTTCAACTGTCATCCTTCCATACAAAGGGGCATCCTCTGGAAAAGTAGGGGAGTCTTTTCTTCTCCCAGGGAACAATGAACAAAAACTAGTTCATTTAATATTCTTTTCAATACTGATATGTTTTATTGACACAAACTGGGGAGGCTGTCCCCAGAAGACAGGTTTGCTAACCAACTCTGACACAAAGAATATCTTTAATATCATGAGCAGAAAAGAGTCAATATAACAGGCCTGAGACTGCTGCCTTTAGAAAGGCTGACTTGCAAGGATTTTCCCTTGATCTATGCCTGGGAACTTGGCTTGTCTCTATTCTCTAACTATTTAAAAAGTGTCTTTTGCAGTGCCCTGACTCTTCAGACAAGCTATATGGTTTATGCTGAATGTCTACTTTCCTTTTAGAGTATGGAGTTTTGTTATGTGCTCAACAGAGGGTACCTACGTGACCAGCCCTATTATGGAGTGAATGTTTGTGTCCCCCAAAAACTCAGAGGTGGAATTCCTAACTCCCCAGGTGATGGTACTAGGAGGTGGGGCCTGTGGGAGGTATTTAGGTCATTTAGGTATTTAGGGTGGTGCCTTCACGAATAGGATTAGTGCCCTTTTAAAAGGGACCCCAGAGAACTCTCTCACTCCTTCCCTTTCTGCCATGTGAGAATAAAACAAGAAGTTGACAGTCTGCAATCCAGAAGAGGGCTCTCATCAGAACCTGACCATGCCGGCCTGATCTCAGAACTGTGAGAAGTGAATTTCTCTTGACTATAAGCCACTTTATCCATGGTACATTGTTATAGCAGTGTGAGCCCCAATAAAACCCTTGAGAGCTTAATATCTGATGGTCTTCTCTGGGCAGAAAAATTGCACACATGTGACTGCATTTTTTAGTGACTGGAAAACAGAACACATAGAAGTACACCCCCTCATGGGAGGGAGAGAGCATAAGAAAGCCTACGCATGGATTTCTCCAGACTCCGCCTGGGTCTTTCCCCCTTGCTGATCCTCTCATCTATTATTTCACTGTAATAATCCTTAGCTGTGTGTATAACTAAATGCTGAGTCCCATGAATGCTTCTAGCATAGCAAGCTTGTGTGTCATTTTGGATACCTTACAGAACACATCGTAAACTCAATTCAAGTAGCTATCCTTCAAAATTTAATTAGCTTATAGTCAATATTTTGTATAGAAGTCAACTTATCCTGAGGTATATGTGAGAATGTTTATTTTTTATGATATGGAAAAGCATATAAAGAGTTGAAATACCTTGGAAAAAACTCTTGTTAACACTTTTGTGGATATTTTTTAGTGCTTGTCAGTACCCATGCATTTTTATACATTTAAGCCTTTATATTTTTAATCCTGTTCTTTTTGATTTATTATGTGGTAAGCATAAGCTCATTTATCAACATATGCTGAGTTTAAAACACAGTGACATAAATTAACGATGGAACAATGGAATACGATGAGCATTTAAATTACGTTGCTACATGGAAATAATTACCTATCAAATATTAAGTGAAAATTTTAGAGAAAATAAAATATAAACATCGAATATAGCTGAGAAAATTGTATCATATAGTCCTAACTACCTCAATAATACACTGTATGAAAGTTGATTTCTTTGATTCTCAAACTTTGTAAGGTAGATATGTTATTCTAATTTTATAAATGAGGAAAGTAAATTTTAGAAAAATAAATGACTTTTACAAATAAACACATTGCTAGGCAGGACTTAAACTTTGTTTTCCTGATTCCAAGTTCAGTGCTTCTTAGTCATCACAACTGCCTCTGTGCTGTGTCACAGAATTTAGAAATGGTTTTAAAGTGATGTAAGACAGTAAAATATTCACTAGGTTCTTATTTTTTCTTATAAATTGCTTATATTCACAGAAATGATAATTTAAAAGTTGTATTTGGTATACTGCCAAATCTGTTACAGAACGTAGTCTTTCTTAAGAAGAGTAGTTAAAGTGACAATGATGAATAAAAGGTTTATTAAGGAGAGTTAAATATACTTAGTAAACACTGGAGGAACGGTTAAAATAAAAAGTCAATGGTCTCAGGAGCAGAAGGCGCGTCGTCAGCCATGCTGCTGACATTGTTACAACAATTCAATTCAGGATTCAGCTCCTCTTGCAAGGCAAGCAGCCCGACCTGCTCTGCGGGGACAAATCTGCCAATTGCTCCACAAACAAATCTTCAAAGAGGAAATAAAATCCTCTTGGTGTCTACTGGACTTTTGTTTAGAAACAAATCAAATATTTAGGGATTCAACCAGAACAGTTTATCTATCAGAATTGGCCTGAGAGGAATCATAATTAGCATAACTGGATGTGGGAATGGCTCAGGAGAAAGTGATATGGAAGAGAACTCTGAATGTTACCTCCCACTGCATCAGCTCAGAGAAGATATGGTGAACAACTGATGCCAGCTTTCAATGACAACTGCCCACTGGCCATTAACACAGAAAAGCTAAACTGAAAAGTAGCCTTTTCACTTCCTTCTGGTCAACGCAGAAACAAGTGGTAATATTTGGGTCCTCAAGAAAGCAAACTCCCTGGGAATATCAACTCTGCCCATACGGAATATTCAGATATGGCCAGACTCTGAGATAGATATGATTCGTCAAACACAAGCAGAAGGAAGAGAAAGGCAGGTGAATAGACTTCACAATCTACTTCAGTACAGTAGTTGAGCGGCGCCCTGAGTCCAACAGACCAGGAGTCAGGCTCCATCACTTACTAGTTGCATGACCTTAGGCAGGATCCCTTAGTTCATCTCTCTGAGGGTTAGTTTACTCACCTTCAAAATAAGAATCATGATAGCTACCTCATAGATATTAAATGAAAGAACATATGTAGTATAATTTGTACAGTGCCTGGGATGTAGTAAGTGTTAATACATGGTGTCCAATATTACATCATTATAGTATTACTATTATTAGGCTTCAAAGGAGGTTATCAGTTATTAAAATTAAGATTAAACAGAAAGAGAGTCACAGACATAGAAAACAAACTTATGGTTACCAAAGGGGAAAGGGGGAGGGAGGAGGGATAAATGAGGAGGTTGGGATTAACATATACACACTACTCTATATAAAACAGACAAACAGGGCTTCCCTGGTGGCGCAGTGGTTGAGAATCTGCCCGCTAATGCAGGGGACACAGGTTCGAGCCCTGGTCTGGGAGGATCCCACATGCCGTGGAGCAACTGGGCCCGTGAGCCACAACTACTGAGCCTGCGTGTCTGAAGCCTGTGCTCTGCAACAAGAGAGGCCACGATAGTGAGAGGCCCGTGCACCGCGATGAAGAGTGGCCCCCGCTTGCCACAACTAGAGAAAGCCCTCGCACAGAAACGAAGACCCAACACAGCAAAAATAACTAAATAAATTAATAAACTCCTACCCCCAACATCTTAAAAAAACAAACAAACAAAAAATCCAGACATAAAACAAGGACCTATTGTATAGCACAGGGAACTCTACTCAACATTTTGAAATAACCAGAAGGGAAAAGAATCTTAAAAAGAACATATATGTATAACCGTATAACTGCATCACTGTGCTGTACACCTGAAACTAACACTATATTATAAATCGACTATACTTCAATTTAAAAAAAGAAAAAACAAGATTAAATTTTAAAAACTATGTTTCTGTGGTTTTTCTTTCTACAAACTGCATTTATTCTGCAAATGATGGTGGCTATAATCTGAATAATATTATTGTGAGATTTGTAAAATCGTGATAAATTACCTTCTGGTGTTAGGTAGGGGAGTAATGTGGCTAGACAGTATTTACAGTATCATAGCAAAGGTCAAAGGAAACACAGCCAAATTTAACTAGTATGGCAGTGTGTCTCACAGTTGGTATCCAAGGAAGTAGTTTATTTTGCAATTGGTTTATTCTTAGAGGAGAATTTAGCCTGAGTCCACTGGTTTCATTATCTTGCATAGACTTTACCTGCTCAGCTGTTCAATGAATACCATCAGTTTTACGACCCATAGAAGCAGAGCCGGCTTAATGAGCACGCATATCTACGCATCCACTTGAAAGGGCCTCACACATTTCTGTTGCTGATCCTGCGGTACAGTGAGTATCTGCCCCACATATGAAATTAGGCCAATATACCTTTATTGCCCTGACATCATTATGGGTTATCTTTACAAAGATAAAATAAAGAACTTTTAATTAATTATTAACTTGAGGCCTAGAAAAATTCTACTTACAGTAAATAAAGGAACAAGAAACAATTATATCAAGGCATCATTAAAAAGAGAATCAGTACTAAGTTAATTATTAGCCCATTAAGCCCAATATTGAGTCAACTTGATATAAATGTCTCAATGCAATTTTTATAAGCTCCTAACATGCATTCTTTATACTCTGAAAGTTTATTAGTTCTTATGTTCTACTGAGTCTCTTAACTCAATTAATTTTGAAGCTATTTAAATTTATACTTACTGTAGAGATACGGGTATTTTTTGGTTTAAGGAAAAAAGAATGACCCAGTTTGCCTGGTGTATGATCACATATCCTGCAGAGTTTAACTGAAACTCATTTGCAGTGTCCACAAGAGAACCAAGGATTAAAGTAGTTTGGAGAAAGAGCAACTCAATATTTTTCCTAAAATGATTATTGTAAGAACATCTTGTACTGAAATACTACTTTTCTCTTGGAAACATGTAAGCCTAAATAATTTGTTCTGTGATCCCACATGGTAAGATTAGTCCTCCTGGGTCAGATTAATTTGGAAGGAGTCATAAATAAATACAATAGCTTAAATAGTCAAGAGACAACTCAACTTTGTATTATTCTGTGATTTTTCATATTCTCTGAACATTCAGAGATTAAACATGAAGGGTCATGTTAAGCTAGGATAATGATTACCCTTCTGTAATGAAAAAGCAATAAAATTCAAAATTCATCCAAATGAGTGTATATTTTAACAGCAGACTCATATGAGAGGTTCACTGTATTTCTTTTAATAAGAGTCCGTAGCTATTCTTTTCATTGTGGAAAGATTATTTAATATTACTCATATGCCAGACATCTTAATAAAACACTTCTTTCATACAGAGAGACTATTAAGTAGTTTATATGCACTACACTAAATTCCTCTTTCTTCCCAAATGTGTGCTTCTCTGGTGTTTACAACATCTGTCAATGGTACTTCGACCCTCTCATTTCCCAAATGCAAAACCGCAGAATATTCTAGATCTCTCCCCTCCCCAAATGCTGTGTATTCAGGCTGTGAAAAGCTCATGTTTTTTTACAGCAATGCAGTCTGCAACATATTTCTACTAATGAGCTCAGAAAAATACCTACTGCAATCCCATCTCATAAAAGGAAGAAGCCGAAACCCAGAGAGGGGAATTACTCAAGGCTACACAGAAACATACGGAAATAACTAGGACCAGAATCATGATTTGTTGTTCCTTAGACCATTAATTTTCCCACAATCTTTCTGTTTCTGTTGATGTTACTTTCATGATACTATTCATACCCATCTCCTCTGATGCAACTACCTCTTCCTAAGATCTGGCTTTCACTGATCTTGCCAATAGTGTCCTAACTGGTATCTCTGATTTCTTCTTTGTAGTCATGCTACACGCTACTCCTAGCTTCGTGCTTCTGAGACACAGTTCTCACCATACCCAATGCTCTGCTTGAAATTTTCAAAGACCGTTCTTTACAAAATCATGTCTACATGCCTTGAATGTATCTCCCCAAAATTTATATGTTCATATCGTAACTTCCACAGTTGCTGATATTAGGAGGTGGGGCCTTTGGAGGTGCTTAGGAGATAAGGATGGAGCCCTCATGAATAGGATTAGTGTTCCCAGAGCTCCCTCACCCCTTCTGCCATGTGAGGACACAGCATGCAATTACTGGAACCAAGTGAACCAGAAAGAGGGCCCTGATTTTGGACTTTCCAGTCTCTAAAACGTCGAGAAATAAATTTCTGTTGTTTCTAAGCTACCCAGTCCGTGGCATTTCGTTAAAGCAGCCCAAAGGGACTAAGATACTTAGCTTGTCATTCAAGGCCTTCTGTGATCTGCCCAAACTAAATACCTGCTCACTGTACCTTCACTCAGCCAGACAGTCATTCAACAGATATTCACTGAGTTCCTGTTGTATACTGACACTTTGCCAGGTAACACCAAAATGAATAGGATACAATCTGGTCTTACTCATCAGGGAGCTCATTGTCTAATAGCTTCCTTTAATTACACATGTAAAGAAAAATGTTCTACAAGGGCAAACTTGATTGTTTTATAGGGGTCTTGTCAGAAAAAAAGTTAAGAAATATGTAGAAAAATATTTACACTATAAACAGTTGTTTTGTATTGATGCCTGCTTTATATAGGATAAAATCAGCTTCAAATAATATATCAGGGATCTTTGAATTTCTTAACTATTTACTCAAGTTTAAGTAAGTGTTCTTTATATCTTATGGTCTTGCTAAACCATACAGACCTACTAAATACCACTTAAATAGGAAAAGAGATTAAAAGTTAATTTTTAACAATAGCTTACCAGGAAGTAGAATGTTGTCTGTGTTTCTTTGGGTCCGGCCCATCAGGACAGTGGTCAGATTCACTGTTGGTTTCTTAAGTGTATTGGGTTTCTTCAGCAATGGTTTTATTTGCTTCTGTGACTTGACAATGTTTGCAAGACTACCAGACAATGATTGATTTATATACTGAGTTAAATTAGATAGGGCAATTTGAGTTTTTATTTCAATCACTGATTCCACAAATTCTGTCAGACCTTTCTGAAGAAGCTGAGTATCTGGTATGGAACCTTTTATCTTGGGTATGGTAGCATTCAGTTCTGATATACTTGTAGAAGCATCATGACATATTGTTAAAGCTTCATAGAGAGTCTTGTTAAGTAAAGAGAAATTAATGGAAAGATGAATGGATTTTGCTTCCAGTGCTTTAAATCTGGAATTTAGTACCTGCAGTTGTAGAGCCTGGTCTCTCTCATTTGTAGCCACAAAGCCTTTTTTTAGTGAAACATAATAAGGTATGAGCGTCTTGGTCACTTTAGACTCAACGCCTTGCAACCGAGTTTCAAAATTTTTGGAAATGTTTGTGGCTGAGAGTATTTTTTCCTCCAAATGACTCATAATTTGCTGGTATTTTATCACTTGGGAACTGGTTTCATTGATCATTTGAGAAATCTTTTGAAAGTTGGACAGACTTAGTTTTTCATCTTTAGGAATATTTGCAAGGGCCTTGGCAACTTGCAGAACAAAGTTATATTTCTGATTGTCATTGACCAAAATCTCAATAGAATCATTCAAACGTTGGAACTGAGAAATGAATGTCAAAATAGTCTCCATATTTTGGGTACATTTGTGATGGACCTCAGGATTATACTTTGTTGTATCTAAAGTCTCTTTTAGCATGTAGTTATCTTGAATGAAGTCAATGGCATTATTTATAATAGTTATTGTCTTATTTAGACCGTCTTCCATTTCTAAGGCATGTTCATTGATACGTCTGTCTAAGGAATCCCCACGACTCTGTACTTCATTTCTAAGTAAGTTGTATCTTTTTGTAAGTTCTTTGATAAGCAAATTTAGACTGCTAACAGCAGTCATCAGATTTTCCACTTTTTTCTTTGTAGCTACTACTTCTTTTGGTTGCTCATACGTCATTGTCTCTCTAAAGGATGCTCCCTGCTCGAGCAAGGGTTGAAGAATCTCCATATCGTAAGTCAGATCATTTAGTTGCTCATTCATTTTATCCATCTTAGTGTCCATTGGAAAGAGAACCTCAACCAATGTTTGGTTTAAAACTTGTAAATTCTCTTCTGTGTCCTTAATTTGAAATTTAAAATCATCTCTGCATTTGGATAACATGTGTTCACATTCCTCCCTGACAGATTCTTTCTCCATCTCCAAAGCAAGGGTGAGATTGTTAATCTTGCTATCTTGGGTGTGCAAATCATCGAACATACGCAGCAGCATCAAACCCTGCTTCTTTACAGTCTCATGTAGAGTAGACATGTATTCAGTGACGTTATTGCTAACTGATCCAGCGGCTGGAACACTCTTCTGATTTGATACTTGTTCAGTGGATAAAAGATGCTCCTGCATGTCCTTCATTTTAGAAAGGGTCTTGTTGAGGGATTCATGATACAGAATGCTCCTTGAGCGCTCCTGTTCTAGAGCACCTTCTAAATGAGTCTGCTTTGCTTCTAGTTCTTTAATAGGCTTCTCACATGTAAAAGTCATTTCTTGTCTTACATTCACAATGCGATTTTTTAGATCCAGTATATCAGTCGAAGTGGGCCTATTTTCTTGCATTAAAACAGACTTTTGCTGGACTGCTACTGAAACCACGGTTTCATTAACTTGTCGAATTATCTGTCTGGTGTTTTCAAGGTCCTCTGAGAGAGTTGATACAGTCTTGAAGAGCTGCACTATGGTCTCCTGCATGTCATTTTGAAAAATTTTAAATTGTTCTCTTACTATATCTTTCACCAGATCATTAATGCTTTTGGATTTTAGACCTGGAGAAAGAAATAATAAACAACAATAAATGATACATGATTTTAATAATGTAAACTTTAGATAGCTCTAAAAAGATAAAAGTTTGAGACTAAACATTAATGACATGAAATAATGAAAATATCTCTTGACTACATTTACTTATGAAATTTTAAAAAAATTAGAGTTCATATAAGGTGATCACCCTCTTAACTGATAAGTCTGAGGGAAAAAAATCAGTTGCCGGGAACACGCTAGAATCATAGAACTAAGGTTCTCTGGACAAAGGCATAAAGGAACTACTACCGACTTCAGTTAATACACCCTTGTATGCAATGTTTCTAGCCTTAGTCTTGCATAAAAATAAATGGTTTGGGGCTTTCTGCCTTAGTAAATAATACCTGATGTTAGCTCATGACTGTTTATTAGGTTTCTAGTACAGTTGACCCTTGAACAATGCAGGGAATGGAGTGCCGACCCTCTGCGCAGCTAAAACTCCACGTATAATTTATAGCTGGCCCTCCATTATAGCCAAGATTCCTCTGAATCCACAGTTGCACATCCTTAGATTCAACCAACCGACTGTGGATTGTGTAGCACTGTAGTATTTACCATTGAAACAAGTCTGCTTATGTAAGTGGACCCAGGAGGTTCAAACATATGTCGATCAAGGGTCAACTGTAATTAGGTTTCAGAACTAGTGTTCCGAGCTTATAAAATTTAATATATTGGGCTTCCCTGGTGGCGCAGTGGTTGAGAGTCCGCCTGCCAATGCAGGGGACATGAGTTCGTGCCCCGGTCCGGGAAGATCCCACGTGCCACGGAGCGGCTGGGCCCGTGGGCCATGGCCGCTGAACCTGTGTGTCCGGAGCCTGTGCTCCGCAACGGGAGAGGCACAACAGTGAGAGGCCCGCGTACCGCAAGAAAAAAAAAAAATTTAATATATTGACTGCAGAGACGAAATATAATGAGGTTCCCAGAGGAGGAACAATATGAAGTAATAATCACAAGATTCAACAATAGTTCATAATAACAATAAAATAAAAATAATGAGAGGTTTGAGGATCAAAAAACTAAGTCAAATGACAGAAATTTAAGATACACATTGACTCTCATAATATGACATTAATTTTTTTTTTTTGCGGTACGCGGGCCTCTCACTGTTGTGGCCTCTCCCGTTGCGGAGCACAAGCTCTGGACGCGCAGGCTCAGCGGCCATGGCTCACAGGCCCAGCCGCTCTGCAGCATGTGGGATCTTCCCAGACCGGGACACGAACCTGTGTCCCCTGCATCGGCAGGCGGACTCTCAACCACTGCGCCACCAGGGAAGCCCGACATTAATTTTTTAGGTGATTTTATTTATTTTTAGTTTGATAATTCTTTTTTAAAATATTTCTATTGAAATATAGTTGATTTAAAATATCATGACATTAATTCTTAACAAAAAGAGGAGAGGAAACTTGCCACTAATGAAGCACATACTAGTTATCTCCCCTTTAGAAAGAATAGACTGATCACGAGCCAGAATTATGGATAGTTATAAACGTAGCATTAGAAAAAAAAAGGAAAAAGAAAAAAAGGGTCTTGAACTATTCAGAACTACTTAGAACAGGAAATAAATATTCAAACATGTAAAAACATAGAAACAAACCTGTTACATACAAAAACAGAAAATGGGAAAAATAAAACATGCTTGAGGCATATTTATAGTACATGGCAATGAAACAGGTATAAATGGAAGATATGTTCATTCAAACATGTAGCCAATATCTATAAGGTAAAATACAGGCAACATAATACAAAGCATTTTAATCAGGAAGGTCTGTACAATGGAGTATTGTGAAGTAAGTTATGGCTACTATGAAGTCTATTCAAGAAAGATGATTATAGGATAAAAATACATAGTCCCTACATGTCTCTATTTTGTAAGCGAGTTTTAAAAAGTATTTAAGTTGCTTGAGAGACCTCCATAAAACATATTGTGAAAGAGCAATTATACCAAATAGAATGATATATTGCTTGAGGGTCTTGATGCTAATTAATGTGGTACAAAGACAAAGCTGTGAATGGATAAATATTTCCTTGGAAATCCTAGACCTTAAAGATGCATGTTTTTAATTGATCTTTAGGGTCTAGGATTTCCAGAGTACAAAAATTTATTTTACATTTCTAAACCTAGTGGAAACTGATATAAACTTAAAAGTCTAGAAACTATAAGTAAGTGAAAATCAACTTGTATGTAATAGAAAAAAATAATAAAAGCACATGAAGTATGAAATAGTAATCAGTGACACACAGCACCAAAGTACTAAGGAAAGGCTTAGAAAAGATTATATAGCTGCAGTTAAGATAAATTATACTGAAACAGTCCTAACTTTTGCATTTACTAACATGAATAATCATACCAAGAAAAGTTTTAAAGTATTTTTATTTTCTAAATTTTACTTAGCATTTGACATGTCACTCATTTATACAACAAATCTTTGTTGAGTACATTCTAGATGCTACACAGAAAATGAAATTTGGAAAATTAGATTTCTTATGCTTAAAATAGAATATATTAGCTTCACTAAGTGTAAGTGCTATTAACTACTTAATACTACTTAAAGTGCTATTAACTGCTTAATTAACTACTTAATAGCAAAGTTATTTTTATTGCACTTTCTACAGGATCATTTAGTCATTTCCTGTGGGTTAAAATTGTCTTTAATTCTCATGATGAAAACAGCTAGATGAAACACAATAAAATAATTAAGGTTAGGAATCAGACTTCCCTAGGATTTATAACCTCATAATTCTGGCTTAAAATGTTTTTCAAGATTGACAAGGTAAAATAAAACTTAAGCGTAATTAAATTAATTAATTAATTGTGGACAATAACAACAGATTTTAACTACAGCAAGGGAAAAACTACATGATCTGAAAGTCAGAAAAAGAATGAAAATAGGCGAAAACACTGTAATAGGTAAAATTCAGTACAGAATCTTGATCAAATTAACTAGGAAAAAAAGTAAACAATCAAAGTAAAAATTAGAAGGTACTCTCATGCTTTAAAACTTCAGTGGAGGCCGGGTGCCCCGCCCCAGGGAGGGGAGGAGGAGAGGCAAGAGGGTTTGGTTGAGCTGCAGCTGTTTGTCTGTCTGACACGGGCTTGGGCCCTATGGCGGGGGAGACGGAGGCCCGGACTGTTGAAGCCTGGACGTCCCCTCCCCTCCCCCTCCCCTCCCCTCCCCTCCCCTCCCCTCCCCTCCCCCTCCCCTCCCCTCCCCTCCCCTCCCCTCCCCTCCCCTCCCCTCCCCTCCCCTCCCCTCCCCTCCCCCTCCCCTCCCCCTCCCCTCCCCTCCCCTCCCCTCCCCTCCCCCCTCCCCTCCCCTCCCCTCCCCCCTCCCCTCCCCTCCCCCCTCCCCCCTCCCCTCCCCCCTCCCCTCCCCCCTCCCCTCCCCCTCCCCTCTCCCCTCCCCTCCCCCTCCCCCTCCCCTCCCCTCCCCCTCCCCCTCCCCCTCCCCTCCCCTCCCCTCCCCCTCCCCTCCCCTCCCCTCCTCCCCCTCCCCTCCCCTCCTCCCCCTCCCCTCCCCTCCCCTCCCCTCCCCTCCCCTCCCCTCCCCCTCCCCTCCCCTCCCCTCCCCTCCCCCTCCCCTCCCCTCCCCTCCCCCCTCCCCTCCCCTCCCCTCCCCTCCCCTCCCCTCCCCTCCCCTCCCCCCTCCCCTCCCCCCTCCCCTCCCCTCCCCTCCCCCTCCCCTCCCCTCCCCTCCCCCTCCCCTCCCCCCTCCCCTCCCCTCCCCTCCCCCTCCCCTCCCCTCCCCTCCCCTCCCCTCTCCCTCTCCCCCCTCTGCTGCTTTGTGGCATCCCCCTCCCTCCACCCTTTCCCACTCTTATAATCTAGCCATGACTAGCAAAAGCACAGCCAGGCCCAGCGGGCAGCCCCAGGCCAGCAAAATATGTCAGTTCAAATTGGTCCCGCTGGGTGAGTCTGCAGTGGGGAAGTCTAGCTTGGTATGACGTTTTGTCAAAGGGCGGTTCCACAAGTACCAGGAGAGCATCACCAGAGCGGCCTTCCTCACCCAGTCGGTTTGTCTAGAGGACACAACAGTCAGGTTTGAGATCTGGGACACAGCTGGGCAGGAGCGATACCATAGCTTGGCCCCCGTGTACTACGGAGGTGCCCAAGCTGCAGCTGTGGTTTATGACGTTACTAATCAGGAAACCTTCGCCCGAGCAAAGACATGGATAAAGGAACTCCAGCGACAGGCCAGTCCTAGCATCATTATTGCCCTGGTGGGGAACACAGCTGACCTGGCCAACAAGCGCATGGCAGAGTACGAAGAGGCCCAGGCGTAGGCAGATGACAACAGCTTACTGTTTATGGAGACTTCAGCCAAGACAGCTGTGAACCTGAACCATCTCTTCCTGGCGATAGCTAAGAGGTTGCCGAAGGGTGAACCCCAGGATCTGGGGGGTGCAGCAGGCTGAAGCCGGGGTGTGGATCTCCATGAGCAGTCCCAGCAGAACAAGACCAGTGTTGTAGCAACTGAGGGGCGGCGAGCGGCAAACAAGGATGGAGCTAGCGCGAGAGCTCAGAACTAACCTCCATCCCCACCGCTCAGCACATAGCCCCTGCGGTAACAGCACACTGGGCCCTGGCTCCCAAGGGCTGCCCCTTGACAGCTCCGTCACGGCACTTTGTAACGCTTCAGCAACAGGCAGCTGTTGCCACTGGCTTCCTACCCCTACTCTGGGGCTTGGGGGGCAGATCCCCCAGGACTTACCTTCCAAATCAAACTTTCTTCACTTTGTATTATAGGTGCAAGACAGTGACCTACTTATCTTTCCTCCTCCTCCCCATTTTTTCAGAAAACTCTCTTTTTGTCTCCTTCCCCTTCCCCTTCTGCTTTCGGTCAGTCTCTGTTCTTGATCCTCTTTTTCTTCCCCTCCCCGGGATGGAGAAGGTAGTGAACCCAGGAACTGAGGAAGGAGGTTTGCAGTTCAGTCACATTAGGGGCCCTGGGGGAAAGTAAGCCTCAGAGCAGAGGGGAGTAAGGAAATATTTCCTTTTTGTTTTTATGTGGCTGGAGTTCTCATATTTGGAAACACTGAGCTGGCCTTGTGGAGGGTGTTTCTAGGTAGAGGCGAGAATGGGAAGGCAAGCTCTCAGGCACCAGGTTGGAGTCTTGTTGTTAGCTAACTGGGCAGAGGTGGAGATGCAGTGTCATCTGTGGCTCAGGAACTCTTCCAAGGCTTACTGTCCCCTCACCCAGCCTCTTAGGTAGCTTCTCCCCCATAGTGGGGGAGATTCTGGACCCCAGAGTCCTCCAAAGAATCTTCACTGGCTGCCTGCATCTTTGGCTCTACTGTGATCTACAGGGAGGGACCAGCCTCTGACTTACACATATGCATTTTTTTCTCTCTGGCGCTCAGATGGCCTCAGACCCAGACCCTATATCCCCCCTGCAGTTTGTACTTTAATTGATGGTAGTTCAGTTGTGATACTGTTTTATGGGGGGTTTGATTGATTTACCTGCCCTCTTAACTTTTTAATTAAGTGGAATCCGAGGTGTATATGAGGTTTGGGGAGGGGCTGTAGAGAACAGTACCGGTGGCAGCTACTCAAGCCCAATCTCCATTGCTAGCTTCCTCCAACTCTGATTCTTACTTCACCTATGTTCTGGTCAGCCTAACTCTTGGGTGTACGTTTAATCTTTCCTGAGGAATTAACTGAGCAGCTGGAGAGCAGTCTCAGGATAGCACAGGCCATTGTAGGGGAGTGAAAAGGAGTCAGCAAGATGGAAGAGTTTTCTGTCCTTTCCCAGGGTTCCCATTCAATTTGATCCACCTGTTACCATGTCTTTTCTACTTCCCTGTAAATAGGTATGATCTTTATTTCCACTGTACAGTCTGTTCTGCCCCCCACCTCCCGTCAGGCCCTATTTCTTTTCTCCTTTGTTAGTATCTTCGGTTTGGTCCCTCCATGCTTACCCCCCAAACCCATTACCATGCAACCAGTGGTTTAATCCGCATACCACTAGGAGGGTGGTACCACAGAGGCCTACTTGTGGCCCCCTAGTACCATAACACCTGTTCCTGTGGACAGGGAACGACTGGCACTGAGGGCCCCTCATAACTATCTCACATCACCAGAGGATGTTGGTCCTTTATAATCTCTAGTCTCTCTTCACATCCCTCATCAGGTATTTTAAGATGTCTTTGGGAGGCCATCCAGGCAAGAGAGAACTCTAAATCCCTTCTTGTTCTAGCCCAGGGTTTTGAGGAGATTGGAGGAAATAAGAGAGGAGAGGCCATAGTGACCTAGGATTGGAACCTTTCTGCCCTTCTGGCTTGCAGACTGCCTCCTGTCCCAGAGAAGCTGAGAAATCCATGAAGCTGAGATTCTGAAGGACCCAGCTTAGGTTCTTCCACTTACACCTAAATTCCCTTCCTTTACCAGGGACAGCCTTAGTTCCCGTGGCCCTGAAACACGTACACATTTGCCCCTCCTTTTCCCAGTGCCCACTAGCCCCCCAAAGCAGCCAGTGCATCCTTACAAGTGGAAGACCTACGCCGGCTCCCTTAAGTTTCTTAGAAATGAAGCTCTTTCTCTGTGTAGTTTTCCCCATGGAGCAGTAGCAAAGATGCTTCATTGCCTTGGGGCTGGGAAACCATTTCTCCAGGCTTCTTCTCCCACCCCCTGCCCCCCTTAGGAACAGGATTGGCCTTAGCTTCTGGGCCTACCTGCTGCCTTCCTTCTACTTTCTATTAGCTCTTCTGCTTTCCTTTGAGCTCTGTTGGGCTTAGGGAATTTTAGTTTTTATTTCCCAGCTCTTCATTTTTTTCTTCTGATCATTTTTTTTAAGGGGCGGGTATCATTTTTTCTTTTTTGGCTTCTAAGAAAGCATTTGCCTTTTTTCCCCTTTCCTCCTCTCCCAACATAACGATCGTGGTAACAGAATGCAACTGCTGATTTACCGATGTATTTAATGGAAGTAAAAAAGGAGAAAAAAAAAAAACCTTCAGTGGAAAACTACATTGGGCACAGGGTAAAAATCACAGCAGTGTCTGAAAAGGAATCAAACAGATTATTAGCTTAAAAGCTCGTTTCAGGAAAACAAGCTTTTCAGATAATATTTCTATAATTTGTTACTAAAGAAACAACCGTGCAAGAATCTGATTTTGCAAGGATACATCAAAGTGCTTTATGTCAGTGTATGAGTGGGCACATCATTTTAACTCTATTTGATTCTGTGTCATGTGACTCAAGTGCTTCTACTTCCTAAACGATTTGATATTGTATTTGGTAACAACACATATTTGATTATCAGACACCTGGGCATGTCGCTTCTGTGGTTGTGAATGCATGGCCTATTCATAAGATTCAGATACTTCTTAAGGTGTTGGGGCATTTGATTTTGAACAGTTTCTCTGGCTACTAGCAGATGAAGCACTGCTTCTCAACTTGGATGTAGAGTAAGCGAGAGAAGGGGTGGTGGTTTCAGGAAAACACAGTGACTTGGGGGTGAATTTAGTTTTTGTTTCCTGTATAAACATTCATTAACTGCAAGCCATCTGGTTCTCCTAATTGATTGTGCTCAGTAAATGATTAACGTGTCCTGTTGAAGAGGGAATGCTGTTGTTGTTGTTGCTGTGAGTGTGTATTTTTTCCCATGTCTGGGTCGGAATTTTTGTTAGTAGGTTCACAAACAGCTGCTGACAGGCCTAATTCACTCAGGCTATGATAACCAAATTTTGCTAGACAAATTTCATTACTGTGGTTATAGTCAATTATGTACTGTTCCTATTTCACTTCTTTCTCATGCTCACTTCAGGGAAAATATATTCCTCTCTCATGCTTGCCATGGGTAAGTTTTAGCCATAGGGAGCATGCCAGAAACGTAGGACAGAGTCTTTCAGTTGGTTAATAGCACCAATAATTTACATGATTAAAAAAAAATCATGATTGCTCTGTACTGGTAAAGGATATGGAAATCACCTTTTTATTTCTTTTACATGTGAACCACATAAAATGGAGAAAAAATAACTTGTGAGTGATAGAAATGGGGTGTACAGTGAGTATGTTTTATGCACAAAACAAAGTGAAAGGGACCAATAATCCTGAAACTTGGGAACAAACAATAAGCCCAGTGAATTGAGATGCGCTTACTAACCAAAATACTTGTCTGGAATATCTGTGCGCTACCTGAAACCTCTGCCGAATGAACTCCCCCTGATCCCTTATCAGTTGAGATGGTTTTTCTTTGCAGAAACCTTCCCTGAAGTCTAAGACTGGATTTACTGAAACTATCAAGGGGCCCCACTGTATTGTACAGAACACTACCATGGCAATTTCTCACTCAATATTCAGCATACATCTCTCTGGTAGGCAGAAAAATGCTGCCCCACCTAAGATGTTCACACCCTTATGCCCTTAACCTGTGAATATGTTACCTTCCATGACACAAGGACCTGGACATATGTGATTAAGGTTGAGAACCTTGAAATGAGGAGATTATCCCGGATTATCCAGATGGGTCCAATGTAATCATATGAGTCCTTACAGAGGAAGGAGAAGGCAGAAGAGTGGGCCTGAGAGCTGCCATGAGGGCTCAACAAGGCCACAAGCCAAGAAATGCAGTGGCCTCCAGAAGCTGGGAAAAAGCCAGCTTACAGTCATCCAGAAAATGGAATCTCAGTCCTACAACCATAAGAAAATGAATTCTGATAACTCAAATTAGCAGGAAATGGATCATCCTGTAGATCTTCCAGAAAGGAACACAGCCTGCTATTTTTAAGAGCACAAAATTCAGGCAAAACTGACTCACATTTCTATGAATAACAACCTGATGTGTTTTAGAATATATTTTATTGATTATATTCCATGAGCGAGATACTTTCTGGGATAATAATGCACTTTAGATTTATCCTCAATATCTTCATCAACATTAAGATAACCATGGATCTAGCTGTGCCTGACAATCATCCCTTAACCTCACCTTTATCTTGAGCTGCGAACCACAATTGGAGCAGATTAAGTACGGCTCATTTTAACTATAAAGGAATACAAGTTAGACTGTAACTAGGTACATAATGTCAATAAGTCAGATGAAATATTCAGACAAAAAGTTGACTATATTAGTAAACAATATTTAGATGCTTCAACTTATTTCAGAAATTGAGGGATTTAAAAGTATCTTATTCAAAAAAAATCTTAGACTTCTCTATCACCCAATCTAAAGCAAAAATCCCAAAATGATGTGAGAAAAGATAAATGAGTCATTTGCTGTTTGTCTCAACTGAATGAATAATTTATTTTACTTTTACCTTTTAGAAAAGATTGAAATTCCCTGCCTTTATCTTCACTGATTTTCCCTTCCAGTGAGGAGTATGTGTTCTTTATATCACTCACGGCCAAAGAAATATTGTCAATCTTCTTCTGCAGAAGGGTCAGTTTCATTGCCTGGTAGTTCATCTGGTCAGTCATTTTTTGTGTCACTGCTGCATATAGAAGAAGAGAAAATGGGAAACGTTTAAACATACATATTTAAAAACCACTCAAATTTCATGATAGATTGAAAGGTAATTCAAATAAGCCATGTTTGCACTTCATATTTGAAAATACAGATTATATGCACTTAGCAAATGGCATCCTGAATTTTATACTAATATTTAAGGGTAGAAATTTGTAAAAAGCATTCTAATATCTTAGATTTCTAAAATGTTTTAACTTTGTCTAGAATTTTCAGTCTCTCTTTTGCTAACCTGAAAGAGTTGTTGTTAAACTTTCAATAGATGAGGAAATTGAGGGTCAGAAAACTGAAATACCTTGCTTGAGGTTACAGAGCTAATGCTTTATCTTCTGCTTTCAAATCCAATGCTCCAGCATTAAATAGATGTAACCACAGATACACACACACACATATGTATATATACTACATGTATGTATGTAGTTTGTATCTATATTCTGAGAATTTTATTCTTTACTGAGGTATTCTTTAGAGAGATAGAGAGATTCAGAATTTGGTTAGAATCACTTTATAAAGCAACGATACTTTCCATGCCATTACACATGCATTTCAATAATTCAAGGAGGATTTTACGGTATCTTGTGAAAATACTGAATTTCAATCCCTTAAAAAAATTTGAGTACAGATCCTAAGCTATATTCACCTGCATTCTTAAAGAGATCCCCTTAAATCAGATTTCTCAATTTGAGTGCCTTATTTTGTATGACTAGATATATGCCAAACATAGTGAGATGTTTTTAGCAGTAACCAACTTTATGTTTCTAAGAGATGAGGTTAAGTCTAAAAGGAATGGTAAAATATTTATGATTAGAAAGATGAGACAATATGTAACATGCCAACTTTAGATCAACACGAGGTCCTCGTTGATTCTGAGCCACATTCTTTGCCCTACTCGGTGAGCAATACCCCTCAGTGATCTCTTGTCAACCAAGGGAAGGGAGCCTTCTTAGCTCCCTTAAAATGATCCATGTCAAGGTTCTTCCATGATTGTACTCTTTGCAGGACAAAAGTCTGATTTAATTTTGGAAACCTGTGATTTCCTTACAACCTAGTATGACAGCATTTTTATTCTCCTTCTGTGTCTGCACACAGAGCTCCAGTAATTACACATGTTCCCTTCAGGCTGGGAACGTGCAGCTCACCCATAGTTTCTCCCAACATGCAAATAGAAAAGGATCGAGAGGTATGTTAATGTCACCATCAAACGTTTGACAGCCAAGTGATGTCTTGTTTGGAAGTCATCATAAATAGTGTTGACAGTGATTGGGTTTAGGGATGACAGTAATTACAGTCTGTGACCTGGGTCACCACAGTCTTGCTGCTGCTGCTCGGGCGTCCCTCTGCCACCTGCGGTGTGACTCTCAGCCTGGTTGCTGTGTATCAGCTGCTGTTGTTCCTGGGCTAGAGGGAAGCAAAAAGAGAAGAGAGAGAGTTCAGCACTGGGACCGCCTCATTTTTTTCCAGTCCTGAGCAGCAATATGGCTGCTGTGCATTTTCCCGTGTACTGAAGCTTGACGGTCAGCGATGACTGCAGAATAAGAGGCTGCGCCCCCATCCACAGGGTGGTGTGCTCCCACATTGGTGTTGGAAGTGCAAGACTCTAGTTCTGTTTGGAAAAAATAAAATTATTAAGGTTTCCTTTTAGGTGAAAATGGGTGGTAGTTTGGGGAAGCCATGTAAACCGGGGTACGTAAACTGCCGGCATGATTGAGAGGAACCTTAAAATCAGCTGTGTTAAAAGCTAGAGCAGCTTTCTAAGTGGACTGTCACAAAGATGGCTTGTTTAACAATGCAGTTTCCAACTGGTGGCCACTTGGAAGTAAGGGAGAGCTACAGGTTCTTTACTAAAAGAATACCTGCGTAGTAGTGCCACTTAAATGGGTTGTTCCCAGATTTTTAAGAAATGCATAGGCTCAAAACCTAAGGACTGCATGTAAAAGTAAACCATTATAGGGCATGTCTCGAGGGGTTCTATCTGTAAAATCAGTGAAATTTCAGAAGAATAGAAATTCTTGTAAAGCAAATTTACTCTATTAAAGAATTGCTTCTCATTTCCCATGAATCAAGTAATATTTTAAATGGCAATATAAGTTTTCATTGGGGAAAACAGTTTAGAGGGAAGATTTATTAAACATATTGAACACATCAAGTAATGTATGTCTGTAATTTGCAGACTTCTAATGAACAAATTTATTCATGGAAGTCTGCATATCGGACATGAGAAAACAAGCGTTTGGTGTCTGACTGTGCTTCTTCCCGTGTGAAATTATGTACCAATGAAACTGCACCTCTGGCACATGTTAATTATGCTCCCTAAGGCATATGTGGCTGCGACAATAATACTAAAGCATCGCTACTCCACAGAAAATATATTTGCCCCTAATTTGAGTTAGTCTCTATTGCTAGATTGAATTTTGCATTGCTTTCTTCAGGGCATTGAGCTAAATGAATGAATCTCCATTCATGTCCAAGGTTTTTGCTTTGATTTTGTTTCTTCTTTTTCTCCACTGCATAATAGATGGTCCTGCATAACTGTTGATTAATTTGGTGGAAGAAAACAATCTGTAGCTTGGGGAAAAGTGTATGCATTTGAGGGCTGCAGTAGGTGGTGAAAAGTATTAAACTTCTGCTAGATCCTAGTAATAAAGTTCTTAGAGCCCCAATTCCAATGAATTCATACAAATATATCTGCTAAATAATTGTATGGTTTTTAAAATCAAGGTTCCTTCTTAGATGATGTAATAAAGCATTTTCCTGGCAGCTAAAATCTATCTACCCAGGAGGGTTACCAGAGAGTAAAGCAATGATTCTCAAACCAGGCTCTCTGAATCAGCAGTGTCAGCATCACCCGGGAACTTTAAAAAATACAACTTCTGGGCCCCATCCCAGACCTGCTAATTGAAGAAACTCTGGAGTGAGGCAGGAATGTGTGGTTTAACAAGCTCTCCAGCTGATTCCAGTGCACACTAAAGTTTGAGAACCACTGGAGTAGAGCATCAAGATACATCTTCCTTAGCAACTTCCCACCTCGCTACCTTCCCTGTTTCTCTTAGCAGTGGAAGAGTGTTCAGGATACAGACTTGTCAGTATTACAGCAAAAGGAACAGGTGGGTTGAACAGAATGAACAAATGGGTCTTTTCATTTTTTTACTGCTTACCTTTCTGAGCTAGATCATAGGAAAACAAAAAGGGCTGGTGTATTGAAATGCATACCACGACTTGGTAGGCAGAAGACTTTGTTAGGAAGCAATGTGTAATTATGGTAAAACAAAGACCATGTTGTTTTGTGACATACAAACAAGGTTGCTCTTCAAATTTCTTTTTCTATCATTAACTTTTAATGCATATTATGTTTTTGCTTTGTTTTTTTATTTACGTTTCTTTAGAATAGTGATTTTTCGTCATGGGTGGAAATTAGAAGCATCTGTTAACTTTGAAACACTAAGTGTTAATGTTCTCTCCATCCTCCTCCTACCCATCTGAAGATTATGATTCAGTAACTGTTCTGGGGAACTGAGCATGTGTGTACAGAGTTTTTTAAACTCTGCAGGTGATTTCGATGTATGACCCTGGTTAAAAAGCACTAATTTAGAACAAATTTCAAAATTTTCTAATTCTAATAAGTAAATTCAATGGTGTAAGGCAGAAAATACCAGATGTTTAAGTTAAAAATTGCAATCCAGAAATTGATCTTCAGAGATTTTTCAACAGCCGTAAGTGCTTGTTGATAACAAGAGCATATGTTAAAGACTTGATTTATTAAAACTCTAGTGAATAAAAACCTTTAGTCTCCTACCATTCCATAGAGAAGCAGGCCTTTACAAGGAGTCAGTGAAGCGGGGTGGACGTGCAGGATGACTGTCACTGTTCGTGACTCCCTAGTATAGATGATATTATTCCCTCTGTTGTTAGGACACAGGATCCCTGAAGAGGGACTCCTAAGCATGGATGCATGTGAAGTGTCTGAGCCACCTCCCCAGAGATCAAACCCAGAGTCCACTTACAATTGTAGAATGTCTCAGAAATAAAAGGGCCTTTCCACTCAAAGCCTAGGCTATAGCTCCTGACTCCCACCTGGTAACATTCCACATACCCCAACTCCAAAACTGTATTTAGTCAGTATGCACCGGTGTGACCTAGCAATTATTAAAATACTGAAATACAGCCATACCTATTGGCAAATATATAAAGTGTAATAAGTGATACAATTAATTATAAAAATCAAAATATTAACTTATTCCAAGTTAATTGTGGATGCACGATAAAGAATAAAGATATATCTTGTAGGATACATGATAAATGTATGGAATTCCTATTATAATAACATCCGAGAACCGTTTTTCAGAACTAGCAGTTTTTTGGGCCCGTTTCACGCACTACATAGAGTTTATGAAACATTCTATGTTTTGGCAGAATCATCAGTTTATCATTATGTGTGATTTATGTAGTAGTTAGAATTTCCAAATTGTTTGGTACTTACTTTAGTTTACTTGCTAGCACTAATTGTCCTCAGCACATAATTTTTGCTAAATATTATTAAAGAATTTATAATCAATTATTGAAAACACTGGAAGAGACAAAAGTTTAAATTTTCAAAGTATTTCTTTTAGATATCATGAGTTGGAATTTTTTGAATCTGAGAAAAAAACAAATGTTTTCATAATGAAACTAGTCCTGGATTATCTAATATACAGTGCAGAAATCAGTTAGTCTGGACATCTTTTGATATATAAAATATCAAAGTCAAAAATGTCAATATCAAAAATCAATTCAATTTAAAATGTAATTAGTATTTTTGAAATAAAATCAGCTTGATTTTCAATAAAAATTAGTGGGCTATTTTTACTTAATATATAAATGTTGATTTCAAATAATGATATGAATTTGTATCATTTAAAATAAAAATTGGGCTTCCCTGGTGGCGTAGTGGTTAAAAATCCGCCTGCCAATGCAGGGGACACGGGTTCGAGCCCTGGTCCGGGAAGATCCCACATGCCGCAGAGCAACTAAGCCCGTGAACCACAACTACTGAGCCTGAGCTCTAAGGCCCACGAGCCACAACTACTGAAGCCCACATGCCCTAGAGCCCGTGCTCCAAACGAGAGAAGCCAACGCAATGAGAAGCCCGCGCACTGCAACAAAGAGTAGCCCCCACTCGCCACAACTAGAGAAAGCCTGCACGCAGCAACGAAGACCCAACACAGCCAAAAATAAATAAATTAATTGATTAATAAAAAAAGTAAACCCTCAATACTGATCTAAATAAAATTACAATACAAGCCTATATGAAAAAAGTAAAATAAAAATTACTAGACTTATTTGTCCTCATAATGACATTCAGTTTCTGTTAAAATTCATTTGTGATCAAGAGAAAAATATTAAAGAACTTTATGAAATTAGTCTCATGAAATAAGCTTTTGTAATAATAAAAATTTTCAAGTTAAGCAAAGCTTTTGAAATAAAAAACTTCAAAAACACTTTATCAAGTATGTTAATAAAAATCAATAAAATAAAAATATTTAGAAAAAACTAGAACTTTTAACATTATCATATAATTGAAATAGTAGATCATTTCAGAAAAGAAAAATATTATGGAAGTTACCTGACAAAATAATTCTGATATAAGAATATCATTTCAAATCAGTTTTACGTTTAGCATTTGGAAAACAAGTTTTTTACAAAAAGAAAAAAGAGAATTGGTTTTCAGAAATGACAGTCTAATAGAAATGTCAATCCTTTTTTAACTTTATAAGGGAAAAAAATATTCCCCTTTTTAAACTGGAGATAACTTGAAAACTGATAAAAGATATTTTACATATGAAAAATGTTTATACATAGTATTTGACACAAAAATTCATAAGGGATAAACTACATGAGAAAACAGATTTTCTAATAAATCATATGAAAATGAAATTTTTATGACAAAACTCAAAAGTATAATAAATGTTTAAGTTCCTTGATTTATGATGCCCTAAATTTGACCAAATGATGTTTGCAAAGCTCTATGAGTTAATTAAATAGGACATTCCTACAAGAATTTTTATGATTTAGTTAATAATAAATATACTGAATATTTAAAAATGCACACACTCTTTTAAGGACTGAAAAAAAAGGAATGCAATCACTGTTAACTCAGTAGTGGCCAGTAGATAATTCAGCAGGATGGCAATATCATTGATGTTAAAAGAAATTATAAACATACTGAGATTTCCTGTCACCTAATGGCTCTAAATCTGATGGCGAAATCTCTAAAGGAGATGGACCTGTATTAAATCATCTCTCTGACATCATTTAGCTGGTGTCATCCATGTCAAAAGAAAGAGCACACCAATAATTTGTAGAAATTAATAAGCTGTTTAGAAATTATTTGAATGAAACACGAGTGATTTGTGTTATGGCTTATATTACTTGGTATATAGTTTATAATATAGAAAACATATGCATTAACTTAAGAAAATAAAAAGTAATGCATTCTTAATTTTTGATTTTTATATTAATGTATATATTAATTGATACTGAGTCGGTTGTCAAATGTTTGAATATGACCCCTGCCCCTTCTTACCCCATCCTCATAATCAAGAGGCAGATTGGTTGAGGCAGTCACGATCCTGACTAAGGTGGAACCACCGCAATAAAAATCACGACAGCATTTTACACAGGGTTTATTTCCAGGGGCTCAAAAATCCTACGCTAAAGCTTTATTATAAATCATAAGGCATTATTTTATATTGCATTATCATATTCTAATGAAATTGGGTCTCTTCATCTCTTTACAAAGTATTACATCTTGCATAGTTAATGTAGAGATTATTACATTGCATCTCATTGAATATTCTCCATTTGAAAAGTACTGGCAAAGCAGGGAATCACGCGCACACACACACATACACTCACACAAGAGGAAGTAGGGGGTATTTTACGTGTGCTCCATTCCTATTTGAGGGGGGGTAATTCATCAAGTCGTAGTTCTCGCTTTGCCACTCAGCCCAGGCAAGATCCTGAATGTGCAAGAAGTGAAAACAAACCTAGGTTAGAGGGAAAGGGTCAAGAACAGAAAAGAGGCAAACAAAAAGAATTCAAGAGTAATTTTCTATTGACCTTAGGGTCAAAAGAATTTCAAATAAGTCTTATTCATGCAATCTGGAAAAATCCTATTGCACGGCAAATGAGAGGATAGAAAGTGACATACCAGAGAAAATCAGCAAATTAGAAATAAAAACTAAAAAGAGAAGAAAAAAATTTTAAACCAGTGACAAGTAGGAGAAGAGAAATTAAATAAAGCTTTCAGGAAGAAAAAAAAGAAATAAACTGAAAGGGATAAAGATTAACACACAGAAGTATTGAGTGGAAGTCTTCAGTTTTCTTGCACACTCGTTTTTGGTGATTCACTCCTCAGTATGTGGAAACAGAATATCTATGAAATAAAAATGAAAATTTCTCCATATTTTTGTAAAGTTTTAAAGAGACTGATTTGAAAGAAAATGTAATTGGAAAAATCCTTTCGATATTGAATTACAAAAACTAATGTGATTATGTGTGTGTGTGCATAAAACTTTCCATTTGCTCTTAGCTATAGTTATTTTTAAATTAATTGTTTTAGGAGGAAATAGGTGAGGAAATTATACTCCTAATTGTAAAAGAAACAACTATTAAGCATCACACAAAGATCTTTGAGATCCAGTTGTCATAGGAACCTCTTTTCTCTGGAATTCATTGGATGGGGTCTGTGAAAACCTGAAATACCTGTTTAGCAAATTCAATAGTTTGTTATCTTTTCTTAGCTCTGTTTGTTGACTGGAGTTCAATACTTGCATTCATCCCAATTTATTTCTCAGTATTTAGCTGGTGGAGAAGCACTGATAGGATCTCTGACAGCGGAGTCAGTTACTCTCCTGTGATAAAATTCCTGGTTGATCGATGCTCTTTTATTTTTTCATTTAGCAATCTTTCTGTCTTCCCCACGTATTCTCTACCACAGGACTGCCACGATTCTAGGTTTTCCAGGCAATGTATCTTATCTTGCACTTAAGCACAGACCTTTACTTTGTTCCACAGGGCCCAAATTTCTGTCTCTTCTTTTTTGATCCTTTCTAAGGTATTGGAGCTGAGACAGAAGGGCATTTATTTAAGTCAAATAATTTCCAGAGATCTTTATGTACTTCTCATTTTAAAAAAAATTCAATATATTTTAAACATTGGATTTCTTTTTTCTCTTCTCCCAATACAATTACTCTTTTTCCCTTGCACTAGAAACTCTGATCTTGGTGGATCAAGGACTTAGAGAAGCAAGGTCAGCAAGTGTCAAGAGCAACCGTTTTCTTATTAGGTGCTTTTTCTTTCTTTCTTTTTTTTTAATTAGACAGGTATTATTTGTGAGGTGTTTTTTTGTTTCCTTCCAGGCCTTTGAGGCATATCGTGGAAGTCATTAATGGCAACTCAGTAATGAGGAAGCTTGCTCTCTCTGCCTTAGAAACAAACTTTCCTGTGTGGCTTGACAAGACGGGTTTCCAGCTGATTCTTTGATATCAACTGAATGCTTGCATGACGATGTTCAGTACATATGTAAAGATTTACCGAGATTTAGTAGTTAGACAGTAGAATGCAGTTTTATGCAACAAAGGTCCCTGGTGTTTTTTGACTAAATGTATCATAATTTTATTGAGCAAAGATGCTTACAGGAGGTAATGTTCTTTTTCAAAGAGGAAAGCATTAATCACCACCGAGGAGAACCAGATATACAAAAATATAAGAAATACAGGGTTTTTTCTGTTTTAAATATTATAACTTTTATGGCATAGTAATTGGAGTAATATTTAAAATAATCTTACTAGAGAAGCCCCATATTTATATTGTTACTTACAATAGCTCTTACATAATTTATTGAATTAGTGCACACTTGTGAAATGAAATATTTTTATATATTCATAACATATGGCAGGGTTAGTTTATTCCAATTACTGCATAATTGCATTTTTTAACATTCATAATAACTGTGATAGATTTTATAAAGCACAATTTTATGAAATATCTTTTCCCTACATAGAGGATCTGATTAAAGCTGACTGGACTTTGTTTTTTTATTTTTTAACATCTTTATTGGAGTATAATCGCTTTACAATGTTGTGTTAGTTTCTGCTGTATAACAAAGTGAATCAGCTATACATAGACATATATCCCCATATCTCCTCCCTCTTGCATCTCCCTCCCACCCTCCCTATCCCACCCCTCTAGGTGGTCACAGAGCACTGAGCTGATCCCCCTGTGCTATGCGGATGCTTCCCATGTGGCACATATATACAATGGAATATTACTCCGCCATAAAAAGAAACGAAACTGAGTTATTTGTAGTGAGGTGGATGGACCGAGAGTCTGTCATACAGTGTGAAGTAAGTCAGAAAGAGAAAAACAAATACCATATGCTGAGTAGATTTTTAAAAAACAGATTTGCAAAGAAGTTTTTTTTTTCCTCCTCTCTGATCTAACATTTTTTGAACTTAAATTCCTGTACTTTGTGTCATTAGAGCAATGACTACTTGAGAACATTTTAGAGACATCTACTGGAAAAGCAAATTATTGCAATTTTTATAAAATTGGCTTAAAAAGTATGTTGTTACTGACATTTCAAAAATCTTTCTCGCATATCATATCACAAATCTAGCTCCCTTTCTGAGACAAACTCGTTGACCCTCAAAAAGATATAACAAATGTAAAATATATAAAAAGTGTTACTTTGCCATTGGACTTAATGCTCCTTTTTCTCCCAGCAAAACTCTATTCACTTAGACTTCTTAAAACTTAGTTTCTTCTTGACAGTATGACTAATATTTTTAATAAACTGATCTAGAACTTATTACCAGAATTTTGATTATCTGAGTTGCAGCAAAAAGAGCATCTGTGGAGGGTTAGTAATATTAGAAACAGCATATTGGAGAATAAGACAACGGAATAATTGCCCCACGGATTCTTTTTTAACTCTTTATTTTATATTGGAGTATAGGTGATTAACAATGTTGTGTTAGTGTCAGGTGTACAGCAAAGTGATTCATTTATACATGTACATGGATCTGTTCTTTTTCAAATTCTTTGGACCCGAATTTTGAATCACAACATCCTTTCCGAACAGGTCGGGGATGGGTCTATGGAGAGAGAGAGAGAGACAGAAAAAGAAAAAGAGAGGGTAGAAAGTGAAGGAGGAGAAATAAACAAAAGCACAGTTGCCAGCAATTCCATTTTATTCCTCATCTACCGATTTTTTTGTATATTTAAAAAGACCTCCCTACTGCAATTGAAATTAAAATGGTTACTTTTTCTATTATGAAATGAATTTTGTTGTGGGGAGGAAACTTGTTGGGGAAACAGGGAGTTGTGAAATTCATGTAATAGTTTACAGATTTTCTGTGAATAAAATAATTTCCTCTTGTTGTAAAGGACTAGCACTGAAGTAATTATCACGGTAGCTACATAACCAGGTTTTCCAAACCCTTGAGGGCTCTGAAGAGCTTTAAAGAATGGATCAGTCACACTGATTATTCTTGCCATATTTGGAGCTGCTTGTCATATGAGACAGTGTGGAGAGTGCTGTCAAAGGAAACCTGACAATTTTCTCTGCCACATAAGAATAAAAGACTGTTGGCACATATATAAAGTGTGATGAAAAGGGGAGGGGGACCTTGGCACATAATTGGGTAGGAATCAGAAGGAAAATATGTGCACCTCCCCACCCCCTGCTCCAAGGATAGATGAGATAATGAAGAATGGCTCAAGGGACAAAGGGACTCAGTAGTTCTTGATACTACCAGTGCATCAACTGCAGTAATAAAGAATTCAACAGCTTTTATGTACTTCAATAAAAGGGAAGATGAGGATGGTCAGGATGCCGTAGGGAGCAACAGTCGGTTCTTTTGGAATCACAGTTGTATTAGAGTTGATTGTGTGACAAAATGACACAATGGGCATATCTGCCATCAGAAAATTATTCCTACCATAGATTTCAATAGAAAGAAGTCCTTCCCACAGCAGCTTATCAGCACATACCTGAATTATGAGTAATTCTAGTTACAGTATTGTGACAGAGAGTCATAGAACTGTTCTGGGACATTTTTGTTAATGGGGATTCAAGATAACGATTTGTGAATCCATTATTAAAGATATCCACAGGTTGCATCCATTAGAACATGAGGTGTTAGTAAGCAATCAAAGCTAAACTGTTTGAATTCCATTTAAATATTTCATATAATACTTTTCTAAAAAAGGGAAAAATAGTACGTAGCAGGTATTCAAAACTGTCAACTCGTCTCGTCTCTTGTGTGTATATTTATAATGATGGAATTCTATGTTTTTCCCTCCTAGGCATATACAGTCCATCATAGTGATTAATAATCGATTAGCAGGTATAAAAGGAAGAAGCATGAAACAACACAGTCCTCATCAGCTGGACACCATGACATTCTTTGACATACAGACTTTGCTTCCTATCTCTTATGTACGATAGGGTGTGGAACGACATTCGAAATTTCTAGAAGGGTATATTGTGAACAAACACTGAATATTTAAGAAATGATCATGGAATTAAAATCCTTTTTCATAAGGAGAGAAATATAAAAATTAATCTTAGACTTTAGAAATATAATTCTAAATACTCTTAACCGTCTGACATACACAGACTATAAACAAATAGGTTTTACCGCTGTGAGTATATCTGTGCACCTCATGGAAATTAGAAATCCTTTGAAAGCAGGATCATATTTGGAGTTTTTCTTTTTTACAATATGGTAAAGTATCTTGTTCGCAAATATTTTCGGTATAGATGATATTTTGTTTAAAACTTTATTTTACCTGGTTATAAATGAAGTACATATTCATGCTGTACTCTGGAAATGTATTAAATTTTTATAACATCTTTGAAATTAAGGCCATATCCAGAATAAATAGCGTTACAGTGAAATTTGCCTATAGATTCTCAACGAATGGGCTAGAAGAACCATATATAATATCCTTAACTAAACTGCAGGTTTTCTAGAGCTTTTATATTACAACTTTCTTTTTGTAAAATGTGAATCATAATGGTTTCTCCACACTTACATTAATTTTTAATCACAGTCTCTTACACTGCTGATTGAATTCCCCACTACCGCTAATAGCCTTCCTTGTAATATTCATTCATTTAAAATATGTATGCGGAGGCCCTATCTTATGTTTCACAGGGAACCTGTTTAAAGCCCAAAGCAAAATAACAGCCACATGGATGCTACGCCACAGCAGGTTACCATGTACTTGATCAGCCTTTTGCCACCAGAAAATCCTTAAAATCTGTTGAAAAAATGGCTCCATTAGGAGATTTTTTAAAAAGCAGGATTATTCATGTCATATCGGTATATTCTTTACAACTGAATTTCATTTATAGACGATATTATTTCCAATAACTGAACTGGAACAAAACTAGAGGGTAATCTTATTTTTACATAAGGTCACTTCTAACGACAGTTTACTTAAACATATACAATTAGGATTTCTGATATTTTAACAAGGCATGTGTCTATGCCATATAGCTAAGAAACAGTAAGGTATATAGTCAGGTCTCCAATTATTCATCCTGTGAAACCAACATAAAAATGATGAGAGAAGTTAAAGGACAGCTTATGAGATATCACAGCTACTAAATTAGGAAGCTCGAAGAAAGTAACAGTCTTGATAGTTTGGCTACATGTTAATTAACTTTGTTCAAAAGATAAATTGTAACTCTTTTCTTCACTGGAATCAGTTGCTTATTCTTTAGAAGTTTTATGCTTCTCATTGTTATTAAGAAATTAAGATTAGAATATACCTTCTAACTGACATTTTGGTCCACTGAATCCAGGACAGCACTTCCATTCTAATGAGGTAACAATTTTATGTTGCATCCTGTACACAGGATTTGATATCTTCTGAGATCTAGAGAGGAGAGCAGTTGGGAGAAAACAGATTATTTGTCTCACATTAAATTATCAATTGGAATAAAAGTGTTTGGGATGATACCTGGAATATAATAAACATTCAGGGACTTCCCTGGTGGTGCAGTGGATAAGACTCTACATTCCCAATGCAGGGGGCACAGTTTCGATCCCTGGTCAGCAGATCCCACATGCATGCTGCAGTTAAGAGTTTGCATGCCACAACTAAGGAGCCCACGTGCCACAACTAAGGAGCCCACCTGCCACAGCTAAGACCCCATGCAACCAAATAAATAAGTAAATATTTTTAAAAAATAAGCATTCAGTAAGTGTTATCTGTTCTTATTATAATAATCTTCATCATCAATATTATTGTCAAACTTAGATTTCCTTAAGTACATTACAAAAAGCATTAAGGTTTATACTTTTTGGTATTTTAAATTCATACCTATCATTATGTTTTCTAAAGACTCTATAACTTTTCCCTTGGTAATGCTTTTCACTAAACCAATGTTAAAACTTATTGTAATTCTAATTTTTAAAAAGTTTATGGGAATAATTTTTTTAGTTCTTATTTCTTAAATCATTATAGTTAAAAGGATGTGTTTTCCTCCAGATCAATATCAAATAACTCAAAACAAATTAGATATTCCACTGTGACTTCAACCTGTACTTTCTCATATCTCAAGTTTTTAAATTGTACCATCTATTATTTCTCTCATCTAGTATTTCTCTGCGAGGGAGGTGAGGAAGGGAAGAGGATCTAGCATGAGAAAATGTTGTTTTTGAGAAGAAACCATGAAAGGGAAATAAAGAAACTATAACATTTCAAATTAACAATCAATGTAAGTAGTGAATGGCCCTAAACTGCAGGCGTTATGTATGTAAATGTAAATCATAAATCCAATTTGGCCATATTAGCCTTATCCCCATGACTTCAACATTTAGCTAATATCTATCAAATGATTCTGTGAAATGGGTATGTATTATCTTGTTTAGTCCTCATATTAGTTCTATGAGGAAAGTATTATTATTATCTTGACGTGCTGATGAGGAACCTGAGGAACAGAGAGATGGAATACTTGCTGCAAGTCCCACCTCTAAAAGTTATCGAGCTAGGATTTTAATCCACTCTGCATGGGTTAGCCTCTCCTGTTATTCTCTAGAGTTTGTTATGTATGACTATGGGGCGACCACAGTAGTCACTCTCATGGATTATGTATTATAACAGACTGGGTTTTAGTTTCTGCTATAACCTGATGGGCAATTAATTATGTGTGAAATTATTCCTCAATTTTAAAATGAGCTGTAAGACTCCTTCCATCTCTGAAAGTAGGCTAATCATTCATCTGTGTTTATTTCTGTAAATTATACTCAGCCAATAACTCTGTTCAGTGAAATATCATATCTAGTCCAACAGCTAGTGCTAAACAGGAAGTAAGGTAGCTTGGAAAGGATTCTTTAGAGTTTATTAGGGTGAACTCAAGCAGTTAGTTGCATTATTATTGGACTCAATGTTCCTGCTTTGGCAAACCGGATTGCTGGTGTATGTGGCTCAGACAGAAAGAAAAAGTGACAAACAGTGCATATGCACTGAAATAGTGAGTGAATGGAGAGAACCATTCAAATGCAGAGAAAGATAAGAAATGAGAATAAAGATACCTATTCCTAGTTTGTTTAAAGAGAGAAAAGAGCTCACCTTGAACTCAGAAGGGCAGTATGATGGGGGTTACTGTGGTAATAGTTTCATTACTAAAGAATTAACAGTGCATTCTTTGTATCTCAGGTTGACTAGGAAATTGTCACAAAGGGAGTAAATGCCAGAAACAGAACTGGAGCTCAGCTCTCCCAAATCCCTAAGATATGCTTAGTTCTCTGGACCATGAGCCCTAGCTATTTCTTTAGGGACTACGAAACACCTTGATTTTATGTATCCTTATTGCACACTGTTCCAGATTGCCAACGTGTCAGATTCACTGCCTGAGTTATTTGTATGACTATTTGTATAACATTAGCCATCATGGCCTGAATGACAATTTTAGTTTTTATTGCAGGCATTCCTGAAACACCCCCAGCTGAGCTACTGTGACTGTATGAATTCAGAGAATTTATCAATTACTCAGCCCCACATTTTAGGACAATTACATAATTAAAACAAAACCCCCTAAATAAGTCATTACAATAGACACAAGAAGAAAGGCCCTACTTAGCTGCTTTACCATGCATAATAGCAATTAGTGGCTTGCAAAGTTATGGACTTCTCTTTGGCCTAGTATGAAAGGGAAATTATCAATAGCCCTTTAAAACTGTGTATGAATTTAATGGAATTAAAGGGCAGGATTGTTGATCAGGTCATAGAATAAAAGTAATAGTAATAGTAAAAATAGAAAGACACATGAGTTAACATTCACTGAAGACTCACAGAGTACCAGGTACTAGGCTAAACATATTACTCCATTTATCTCACATATTCTAAAAACACCCACATGAGGCAAGTATAATTAGTTTCTGCATTTTAACTTATTTAAGATCATACTTCCAGTTTAATGTGATGACCCTACCCTGACCCTCCTATACTTAACGTGTACCTGGGATGATTAACTTTCTCTATATATTCCAGGCCACACATGATTATGGTACAAGAAGTAGGTATTTTCAAAAAATATTACATACCTCTGAGGACAGGATCCACTGGTCCAGCCACAGGGCCCTCTACCAGCTGGAACATAAGTGACTTGGTTGTCCAGTATCACTGTTGGAGATAATCTGGTATGTACATAAGCACACCAGTTCCTAAGGAAGAGATCATTTTTGTTAGAAAAAAATTGTCAGAAAGAATTCTTTTCATCAAAGTTATTTGCATAGACCTATACTGTCAGTACTGTGTATCAGATACATTGAAAACTTGATATCTGGCTTTAAAATATCTAGAAATGACAGAAAACATATGTTACTTCATTACTGTACTGATGGACAGTAAAGAAACACTGTAAGGGGAGATTTGAGAAAATGGCGGAAGAGTAAGACGCGGATATCACCTTCCTCCCCACAGATACATCAGAAATACATCTACACGTGGAACTGCTCCTATAGAACACCTACTGAACGCTGGCAGAAGACCTCAGACCTCCCAAAAGGCAAGAAACTCCCCGCGTACCTGGGTAGGGCAAAAGAAAAAAGAATAAACAGAGACAAAGCTAGGGATGGGACCTGCACCAGTGGGAGGGAGCTGTGAAGGAGGAAAGGTCTCCACACACTAGGAGCCCCTTCGCGGGCGGAGACTGCGGGTGGCGGAGGGGGGAAGCTTCGGAGCCGCGGAGGAGAGCACAGCCACAGACAGGAGTGTGGAGGGCAAAGCGGAGAGATTCCCGCACAGAGGATCGGTGCCGACCGGCACTCATGAGCCCGAGAGGCTTGTCTGCTCCCCCGCCGGGGCGGGCGGGGTTGGGAGCTGAGGCTCGGGCTTCGGTTGGAGCGCAGGGAGAGGGCTGGGGTTGGCGGCGTGAACACAGCCTGAGGGGGGTTAGTGCGCCACGGCTAGCCGGGAGGGAGTCCGGGGAAAAGTCTGGACCTGCCAAAGAGGCAAGAGACTTTTTCCTGCCTCTTTGTTTCCTGGTGCGCGAGGAGAGGGGATTAAGAGCGCTGCTTAAAGGAGCTCCAGAGACGGGCGCGAGCCGCGGCTATCAGCGTGGACCCCAGAGACGGGCATGAGACGCTAAGGCTGCTGCTGCCACCACCAAGGGGCCTGTGTGCGAGCACAGGTCACTATCCACACACCCCTTCCGGGAGCCTGTGCAGCCCGCCACTGCCAGGGTCCCGGGATCCAGGGGCAACTCCTCCGGGAGAACGCACGGCGCGCCTCATGCTGGTGCAATGTCATGCTGGCCTCTGCCGCCGCAGGCCCACCCAGCACTCTGTGCCCCTCCCTCCCCTGCCGGCCTGAGTGAGCCAGAGCCCCCGAATCAGCGGCTCCCTTAACCCTGTCCTGTCTGAGCAGAAGAACAGACGCCCTCCAGCGACCTACATGCAGAGGTGGGGCCAAATCCAAAGCTGAGCCCCTGGGAGCTGTGAGAACAAAGAAGAGAAAGGGAAATCTCTCCCAGCAGCCTCAGGAGCAGCGGATTAAATCTCCACATTCAACTTGATGTACCTGCATGTGTGGAATACCTGAATAGACAACGAATCATCCCAAATTGAGGAGGTGGACTTTGGGAGCAAGATATATTATTTTTTCCTCTTTTTGTGAGTGTGTATGTGTATGCTTCTGTGTGAGATATTGTCTGTATAGCTTTGCTTTCGCCATTTGTCCTAGGGTTCTGTCCATCCGTTTTCTTTTTTTTTACTTAAAATTTTTTTTTTCTTAATAATTTTTTATTTTAATAATTTTATTTTATCTTATCTTACTTTATTTTATTTTTTTCTCTTTCTTTCTTTCTATTTTTTCTCCCTTTTATTCTGAGCTGTGTGGATGAAAGGCTCTTGGTGCTGCAGCCAGGAGTCAGTGCTGTGCCTCTGAAGAGGGAGAGCCAACTTCAGGACACTGGTCCACAAGAGACCTCCCAGCTCCATGTAATATCAAATGGCAAAAATCTCCCAGAGATCTCCATCTCAACACCAGCACCCAGCTTCACTCAACGACCAGAAAGCTACAGTGCTGGACACCCTATGCCAAACAACTAGCAAGACAGGAACACAACCCCACCCATTAGCAGAGAGGCTGCCTAAAATCATAATAAGCCCACAGACACCCCAAAACACACCGCCAGACGTGGACCTGCCCACCAGAAAGACAAGATAGGGCCTCATCCACCAGAACACAGGCACTAGTCCCCTCCACCAGGAAGGCTACACAACCCACTGAACCAACCTTAGCCACTGAGGGCAGACACCAAAAACAACGGGAATTACGAACCTGCAGCCTGTGAAAAGGACACCCCAAACACAGTAAGATAAGCAAAATGAGAAGACAGAAAAACACACGGCAGATGAAGGAGCAAGGTAAAAACCCACCAGACCTAACAAATGAAGAGGAAATAGGCAGTCTACCTGAAAAAGAATTCAGAATAGTGATAGTAAAGATGATCCAAAATCTTGGAAATAGAATACAGAAAATGCAAGAAACATTTAACAAGGACCTAGAAGAACTAAAGAGGAAACAAGCAATAATGAACAACACAATAAATGAAATTAAAAATACTCTAGAAGGGATCAATAGCAGAATAACTGAGGCAGAAGAACGGATAAGTGACCTGGAAAATAAAATAGTAGAAATAACTACTGCAGAACAGAATAAAAAAAAAGGATGAAAAGAACTGAGGACAGTCTCAGAGACCTCTGGGACAACATCAAATGCACCAACATTCGAATTATAGGGGTCCCAGAAGAAGAAAAGTAAAAGAAAGGGACTGAAAAAATATTTGAAGAGGTTATAGTTGAAAACTTCCCTAATATGGGAAAGGAAACAGTTAATCAAGTCTAGGAAGCACAGAGAGTCCCATACAAGATAAATCCAAGGAGAAACATGCCACGACACATATTAATCAAACTATCAAAAATTAAATACAAAGAAAACATTAAAAGCAGCAAGGGAAAAACAACAAATAACACACAAGGGAATCCCCATAAGGCTAACAGCTGATCTTTCAGCAGAAACTCTGCAAGCCAGAAGGAACTGGCAGGACATATTTAAAGTGATGAAGGAGAAAAACCTACAACCAAGATTACCCAGCAAGGATCTCATTCAGATTTGATGGAGAAATTAAAACCTTTACAGACAAGCAAAAGCTGAGACAGTTCAGCACCACCAAACCAGCTTTACAACAAATGCTAAAGGAACTTCTCTAGGCAAGAAAAACAAGAGAAGGAAAAGATCTACAATAACAAACCCAAAACAATTAAGAAAATGGAAATAGGAACATACATATCGATAATTACCTTAAATGTAAATGGATTGAATGCTCCCACCAAAAGACACAGACTGGCTGAATTGATACAAAAACAAGACCCGTATATATGCTGTCTACAAGAGACTCACTTCAGACCTAGGGACACATACAGACTGAAAGTGAGAGGATGGAAAAATATATTCCATGCAAATGGAAATCAAAAGAAAGCTGGAGTAGCTATTCTCATGTGAGACAAAATAGACTTTAAAATAAAGACTATTACAAGAGACAAAGAAGGACACTACATAATGATCAAGGGATCGATCCAAGAAGAAGATATAACAATTGTAAATATTTATGCACCCAACATAGGAGCACCTCAATACATAAGGCAAATACTAACAGCCGTAAAAGGGGAAATTGACAGTAACACAAACATAGTAGGGGACTTTAACACCCCACTTTCACCAATGGACAGATCATCCAAAATGAAAATAAATAAGGAAACACAAGCTTTAAATGATACATTAAACAAGATGGACATAATTGATATGTATAGGACATGGCATCCCAAAACAACAGAATACTCATTTTTCTCAAGTGCTCATGGAAAATTCTCCAGGATAGATCCTATCTTGGGTCACAAATCAAGCCTTGGTAAATTTAAGAAAATTGAACTTGTATCAAGTATCTTTTCAGACCACAACACTATGAGACTAGATATCAATTACAGAAAAAGATCTGTAAAAAAGACAAACACATGGAGGCTAAACAATACACTACTTAATAACGAAGTGATCACTGAAGAAATCAAAAAATACCTAGAAACAAATGACAATGGAGACACGATGACCCAAAACCTATGAGGTGCAGCAAAAGCAGTTCTAAGAGGGAAGTTTATAGCAATACAATCCTACCTTATGAAACAGGAAACATCTCAAATAAAGAACCTAAACTTGCACCTAAAGCAATTAGAGAAAGAACAACAAAAAAACCCCAAAGTTAGCAGAAGGAAAAAAATCATAAAGATCATATCAGAAATAAATGAAAAAGAAATGAAGGAAACGATAGCAAAGTTCAATAAAACTAAAAGCTGGTTCTTTGAGAAGATAAACAAAATTAATAAACCATTAGCCAGACTCATGAAGAAAAAAAGGGAGAAGACTCAAATCAATAGAATTAGAAATGAAAAAGGAGAAGTAACAACTGACATCGCAGAAATACGAAGGATCATGAGAGATTACTATAAGCAACTCTATCCCAATAAAATGGACAACCTGGAAGAAATGGACAAATTCTTAGAAATGCAAAACCTGCCGAGACTGAACCAGGAAGAAATAGAAAATATGAACAGACCAATCACAAGCACTGAAATTGAAACTGTGATTAAAAATCTTCCAACAAACAAAAGCCCAGGACCAGATGGCTTCACAGGCAAATTCTATCAAACATTTAGAGAAGAGCTAACACCTTTCCTTCTCAAACTCTTCCGAAATATAGCAGAGGGAGGAACACTCCCAAACTCATTCTACGAGGCCACCATCACCCTGATACCAAAACCAGACAAAGATGTCACAAAGAAAGAAAACTACAGGCCAATATCACTGATGAACATAGATGCACAAATCCTCAACAAAATACTAGCAAACAGAATCCAACAGCAGATTAAAAGGATCATGCACCATGATCAAGTGGGGTTTATTCCAGGAATGCAAGGATTCTTCAATATATGCAAATCAATCAACGTGATACACCATATAAACAAATTGAAGGAGAAAAACCATATGATCATCTCAATAGATGCGGAGAAAGCTTTTGACAAAATTCAACACTCATTTATGATAAAAACCCTGCAGAAAGTAGGCATAGAGGGAACTTTCCTCAACATAATAAAGGCCATATATGACAAACCCACAGCCAACGTAAACCTCAATGGTGAAAAACTGAAACTCCACTAAGATCATGAAAAGACAAGGTTGCCCACTCTCATCACTCTTATTCCACATAGTTTTGGAAATTTTAGCCACAGCAATCAGAGAAGAAAAAGAAATAAAAGGAATCCAAATCAGAAAAGATGAAATAAAGCTGTCACTGTTTGCAGATGACATGATACTCTACATAGAGAATCCTAAAGATGCTACCAGAAAACTACTAGAGCTAATCAATGAATTTGGTAAAGTAGCAGGATACAAAATTAATGCACAGAAATCTCTGGCATTTCTATACACTAATGATGAAAAATCTGAAAGTGAAATTAAGAAAACACTCCCATTTACCACTGCAACAAAAAGAGTAAAATATCTAGGAATAAACCTACCTAAGGAGACAAAACCTGTATGCAGAAAATTGTAAGACACTGATGAAAGAAATTAAAGATGATACAGATTGTTGGAGAGATATACCATATTCTTGGATTGGAAGAATCTACATTGTGAAAATGACTCTACCACCCAAAGCAATCTACAGATTCAATGCAATCCCTATGAAGCTACCAATGGCATTTTTCACAGAACTGGAACAAAAAATTTCACAATTTGTGTAGAAACACAAAAGACCCAGAATAGCCAAAGCAATCTGGAGAATGAAAAATAGAGCTGGAGGAATCAGGCTCCCTGACTTCAGACTATACTACAAAGCTATAGTAATCAAGACAGTATGGTACTGGCACAAAAACAGAAATATAGATCAATGGAACAGGATAGAAAGCCGAGAGATAAACCCACGCACATATGGTCACCTTATCTTTGATAAAGGAGGCAAGAATATACAATGGAGAAAAGACAGCCTCTTCAATAAGTGGTGCTGGGAAAACTGGACAGGTACATGTAAAAGTATGAAATTAGAACACTCCCTAACCATACACAAAAATAAACTCAAAATGGATTAAAGACCTAAATGTAAGGCCAGACACTATCGAACTCTTATAGGAAAACGTTGGCAGAACACTGTATGACATAAATCACAGCAAGATCCTTTTTGACCAACCTCCTAGAGGAATGGAAATAAAAACAAAAATAAACAATGGGACCTAATGAAACTTAATAGCTTTTGCACAGCAAAGGAAACCATAAACAAGACCAAAAGACAGCCCTTAGAATGGGAGAAAATATTTGCAAATGAAGCAACTGACAAAGGATTAATCCGCCAAATTTACAAGCAGCTCAATGACAAAAAAACAAACAAACCAATCCAAAAATGGGCAGAAGACCTAAATAGACATTTCTCCGAAGAAGATATGCAGATTGCCAACAAACACATGAAAAGATGCTCAACATCATTAATCATTAGACAAATGCAAATCGAAACTACAATGAGATACCATCTCACAGTGGTCAGAATGGCCATCATCACAAAATCTAGAAACTATAAATGCTGGAGAGGGTGTGGAGAAAAGGGAGCCCTCTTGCTCTGTTGGTGGGAATGTAAATTGATACAGCCACTATGGAGAACAGTATGGAGGTTTCTTAAAAAACTAAAAATAGAACTACCATACGACCCAGCAATCCCACTACTGGGCATATACCCTGAGAAAACCATAATTCAAAAAGAGTCATGTACCAAAATGTTCATTGCAGCTCTATTTACAATAGCCCGTACATGGAAGCAACCTAAGCGTCCATCAACAGATGAATGGATATAGAAGATGTGGCACATATATACAATAGAATATTACTCAGCCATAAAAAGAAATGAAATTGAGTTATTTGTAGTGAGGTGGATGGACCTAGTGTCTGTCATACAGAGTGAAATAAGTCAGAAGGAGAAAAACAAATACCATATGCTAACATATATATATGGAACCTAAGAAAAAAAAAAGGTGATGAAGAACCTAGGGGTAAGATGGGAATAAAGACACAGACCTACTACAGCATGGACTTGAGGATATGGGGAGGGGGAAGGGTAAGCTGTGACAAAGTGAGAGAGTGGCATGGACATATATAAACTACCAAACGTAAAATAGATAGCTAGTGGGAAGCAGCCACATAGCACAGGGAGATCAGCTCGGTGGTTTGTGACCACCTAGAGGGGTGGGATAGGGAGGGTGGGAGGGAGGGAGACGCAAGAGGGAAGAGATATGGGAACGTGTATATGTGTATAGCTGATTCACTTTGTTATAGAGCAGAAACTAACACACCATTGTACAGTAATTATACTCCAGTAAAGATATTTTAAAAAAACCACTGTAAGATAAAAGTAAATTAAGAATAAATCAGAGCTAAAACCAGAATCTCTATTGTTTAGCTATAAGCTAAGTCAAAATCCAAAATTGCCCTTATGCAGATATCAATATTAGACTGAGGTAGTGACTCAGACGTAGATCTGTTACTTCCACTGAACAATGTGCAGTAAGATGAAAATAAATAAATAAATAAATAAATGATGTAAGGATCTAAAATGAGGAAAAAATAACTTATTAGCAGCAGGTGACATGATTGTGAAGAAAGAAAATATAAAGGAGTCTATATGTAAATGATTATAATGAATGAGTTCATCAATTTAGTGAAGATCAATATAAAATGTTTTATAATTAATACAAAAGTTTAGCCATACAGTTAAGATCAGTTATAGTTTGATGTGCTAACAACAAATTTAAGAGAGATACTGTTTATAATAGGAAAAATAACATTGTTCTTGTTAAATTTAACAGCATGTAAAACATTGACCAGCTTAAACTGGTTTTGCATCCTTAAAGAGGATGTTGATTAATCAAACCTTGAGTTATTTTACAGACAGCCCTGGGCGTGTGCAAGACAGGAACCCACGTGTGCAGTATAACCCCAGAGCCGAGAATCTTCAGTCTATGGAACTCAAAGAATAGACATGTTGAGGCTTTTATGAAATGAGAAGTTCTTCAACAAGGAAAACCTGGCTCCCGGCAACAGTGGGAGCTTATATGGACTAATTCAAGCCTAGCCAATGAGCTTCCAAGTTTGAAACTTCCCTAATCCCCCTAAACTTCACCCCGAGCCCTGGATGGAGAAGACACATGCGAGAGCCTTGCTTCCTGTTTCCTTGCAGGTCGATCTCGCAGACAGATGCGAGAGCCTTGCTTCCTGTTTCCTTGCCGGTCGATCTCGCAGTAGAGCTTTTATTTTCTCCAAAGCCGGTGCCTTGGTATTGGCTTCTGTGCGCATTGGGCAAGGAGCCCTTGCTCGGTAGCAGTGTTGGTCACCACAAAGGGATGTAAATCTCATGACTACCTGCCAAAGGCACCACGGCCCCTGGCAGAGTGCAGGCCCTCGTCACCCACCCTGAGCGGTCACCCAGACCAAACTCGTCTAGAGGGTCAGCTGTCACATTGCTGCTTCCCGCTGCTGCTCTCCAGGCTCCTTGGTGCTACTTTCACTTTTGGGAGAAGAAACCGCACCTGGATCAGACGTCTTTTGGGTGAGTAACATCGTTAAAACGTGCCAGCACGTAAAGTTGTCTAATAACCTTCTCAGGATTGTGAGAAGGGAGGGAGACAATATAAAAGGTTACAGCTGCTGAGGTACTCAAAGGATGGAGTCCTAAGACTTTGGATTTCTGTGTCCATGTTTGTCTATGTCTATTTTGTTAGGATTGGTTAAGAGGGGTTGGCTCGCGGATGACTGTAGCAAAATATTAAACCTGATATTAGTGGGGGTCCTCTGAATCAGGCGGTAAGATATTGCTCCCTGACTAGAAATCTTGCCTTTACGCAGGGGTTGGTTTTTCACCCATGCCTAATATGATCGCCTGGAGGTATAGATACAGGTGTGTGTCCTTAATGGAACCTGCCCTGATTACCATGTTGTGTGAGAGGGTAAAGGAGAAATGAGGGACTGTAAATCAGGAAAACTCTCCACTGCAGAACATGTTCTGTGCCTGGGTTAGAGGAATTTCCACCCAAGACGCCTCCTTGGTGTCATTTTGCTCTGGTCATCCTGAGGAAAAGCCCTTCCAAAATGGGGTATGTCGACGATATACCTGCTAATTTAACGGGAAGGGAAAAGAAGAGACGTGATCATACCAGTCAGTCTAAGGAGTAAGCACAGTAAAAATAAATAGGAAATGTAAGAAGTAAAATTAGTGAAATGGGAGCTAAGAGAAAAATCGTCTATTTCCAAATTGGTGGCCAGCATGGAATAAAAAGCACACCTGTGTCTTTAGAGTGAGTTAATGAAAGGCAGACACTAAAGAAACAAAACAGGTGGGACAATGTTATTAGACAAATAGGGATTTAAGGAAGGTTGAGATTGTTAAGGCAGTAACAGGACAAAGAGGAATTGTGTATAATTACTTGCAGTTTAAATAATAAATATGGTGGTCAGACTTGGCCTACATTTAGCTGACTGTAAAGCAAAGCAAAAAAATCTTCCAAAACACAAACAAAACTTGATAAGAGCTATTTTCAACAATCTCACTAAGAATTCTCTTACGTATTAAACACATCTGAGAGTGGCTGGAGAGGGCTGAAGTATTTTGAAGATGGAGATAATGTTTTCTAATGGAGATAATATCTAAGAATAAACTGGATATAGAACTCGTATCAGTAAGTTTGTACCTGTCCTTTCTGGTAATGTGGCTCTTTTAGCTATGTGCTTTTATTCTATAAATGGTAACGTATTATGTTCTTAATTCTATATGACTTCCTACTGTGTGTGGTATACTGGAGTTACGAAAAAGAAGAAAACGACTTTCTTTTGTAACACTGCCTAGCTCCAACATCGGCTAGAGTCAGGGGGAAAATGGCCTGAGAATGGGTCTTCGAATTACGAACAACACGAACTTACAATTAAGACTTCTTTTGCAAAAGAGGAAAAATGGGAGGCAACCAGCTGTCTCCCTGTTTCTTGCAAGGGAAGAGGCCTTTATACAATTGGACACATTTGGGTTGTTCCTCAGTGAGAGTTTTAACCCTCTTTGGTATGAGCCAAGCTAGCAGGCATTGAACTGCTTTTAAGTGTGTAAATATGTATGTTAAAAGGAAACTTCCAGGAGGAACAAACATTGGTGGTGCTAAATACCATGGGCTACGTGGAGGCCTAAATGCATTCTACCTGGAAATTGCCCAGACGTCTAGATTAGCTCGTCTGTGATCTCTGCTGGGGACGTAAAATGTTTTGATCTTCTCCCATGAAGATTAAACCCCGGCATGCTCAGAAAGAAGTGAGGCCTTGATTATTTCAGCCTATATCCTCTGTCAAATTCAGCTCTGAGTCTCGGGCAGACTCCCCACTTCACTTTCTTCAAGGGGATACAGTCACCTCTTCCACCCTCCTCCCTATTGGGTACGTTTTTCAGGGTGGTGAGCGAAACAGAGGCTGGACTTTCCTAGGCTCCTCTGCGGTAGGCAAGTCCACCTCAGCACATGGGGGAGAAACACTAGGATCCTCTGACCAAACTGGCTACAGTCTTGGAGCTGCTTGGACGGATTCCTTGGCAGCTGGGAAGCATGCATGTAGGCTACAGTTCTGACAACCATCTCCAATGGAAAGCTTTCCAGGGTTCCCTAAGTGAATCCTCAGGTCCAAGCTAGTCAGTCGTCTTGGAGACTTGGTCCTCAGTGGCTTCTCAGGGAATTCTTATAGCCAAGTTGTAGATAGTCCCTGCTATATTGGCTTGCTTCTTTCCAGAAACCGAACTAGAAGATGGAATGGGTTCTTAAACCCTCAGGTTCTTGCTTTCTCTCTCACGCCTCTTGAGGCTGTTTGATTTCCTTCTGCTTTTTTTTTTTTTTTTGCTGTACGCGGGCCTCTCACTGCTGTGGCCTCTCCCGTTGTGGAGCACAGGCTCCAGACGCGCAGGCTCGGCGGCCATGGCTCACGGGCCCAGCCGCTCAGCGGCACGTGAGATCTTCCCGGACCGGGGCACGAACCCGTGTCCCCTGCATCGGCAGGCGGACTCTCAACCACTGCGCCACCAGGGAAGCCCCTCCCTCCGCTTTTTGAGGGGAGTGAGGGAAGGTCCTTTTCTAGAGATTTGCGACCCATAGACTGTTCTCAGCTCTTGCGTTTGAAATCTGGGATATTGACCGAGCTGTGACCTAGGAGTCTCGTGCTCACACACGTGCTCTCTCTCTCCAAACCTCCATTCTCAGAGGGGCTGGCTAACCCCTCAGAACTAGCACTAAGGGGGAAAGCCTTTGAGGGGGCAAGCCTCTAGTGTGCCAAGGTGCTTCCTATAAAGGAAGAAGTGGGCTTGGAGTCCCCAGATGTGCCTTCCTTCATCTCCCGTGAACTCAAGGGTTTTCCAGGTGCAGCCAACATTGCTGCATCACACAGACCTCGAGTTTCTGGTAAAGCTGCTGGTTGACACCAGGCCCAATTCATGAAGGCTAGGAAAGGCCTTTCCAGGCTCTTGGTGTATGTCGCCAAATAAGCAAATTTTGAGAATTTGACAATCTCACGTGTTCAGAGGATATAGAGAACTGGAATCTCATATATACTGTTCGTAGAAATATATGGTAGAACCACTTTGAAAAACAATGTGTTGATATCATGTAATGATGAACATACGTATACTGACCCAGCAGTTACACTTCTAGATATATACTTTAGAGAAACTCTTGCACATGTGTTCCAGGAATCATGTTGAGTATTTATAGTAGCAAGCATTATTCATAACTATCAAAACCTAAAAGTAGTTTAAATGTCCATTTACCATAGAATGGAGAAATACATTGAAATATTTACACATAGGTATTATTCACCAGTTAAACAAATGAACTGTACTATTCAATAACCCAAATATAACTTATAATAAACTTGTGTGATACAAGCAAGTTACAGAAATAATACCATACAATGCTTTTTTCTTACATAAAGCTAAAAAATAAAAGTGAATGATACACTGTGAGGGATACATATGGTAAAATTAGGTATTATAATACATCAATTTTGTATCAAATATAGCACAATTTTAAATGATATGATTAAGAATAACAAATAAATCCTGCCTTACAGAAAGATTTAGCTGAATTGCTGTTCTGATCCACATGTCTTATCAATTAGACCATATTGTAGCCATAACTTTCTCAAGCCCGTTTCTAAAAACCTTTGTTTATATCCATCCATGTATGCTTACTGTCTTCAACATATAGTAGAGGAATATGAATTGACCATGCTCCAGTGAAGCTGAGAAACTTTAATAGCATTTGCCACAAAAATGCCATGATCAGACAAAAACAGCCTTTATTAAAATACCTATTTTTAGATGACATTCTGGTAGAAGCCATCCAAAATCATATAGATACTGTTTAGGAAAACAAAAATCAGCCTCGTTTCTGGTTGTAATACCAGTTATTTTATTATAAAACATCCTATACTAAACTATAGAAAGTTCTTAATAACTATAGATTGAATGATTGGATTATAGCATGATTTTTTTCTCTTTACTTTTCCGTTTCTGTCATTTTTTCCCTATTGTGAATATGTACCTTGTTATGTTAAATTTATATTCTTCCCTCTCATTTGTTTTCTGAGGTTTTTTATCGAGGGTAGAGGCAGAAATGATTTACAAAATCTAGTACTAAAGGAAATGCTACATGACTGTAAAATCAAATCACTATGAGTTCAAATTAATATGAGATGTACGCCACTAAATCAGTAGAACATAAGAACTCTATGCTGCTTAAAATAATAATTATTATTATAATTAAAATAATGCAAAAGTCAACCTAAATGTTGAAAAACAAAGAAGGAACACATTTTTCCCCAGAGTAGAGTCACTAAAGTTAGTAAACATCTGCTTTGGAATATTTAGGCCTCTTTGGACCACATGCTCCTCTACAAATAAAGCTGACTCAGCCATTCATCTGTCTAAGGCAGATAAATTGAGCACTGTACAGCTTATTGTGCAAGGTTCTCTTGAATGAGAAGTTTGAAAATTCAGCTCCGTAAAGGCATGAAAAGACACGTTGGTACATTTTGTTCAAGCGTGGTGACACTTGGCAAAATAATGTGAAACTAAGTATGGCAAAAACAGGAAATAAAAATTTTAAAATTAATAAAGACACCATGATAAAGGGATATTTTAAAAATAGATTTCTCCTGCAAATCCACTGATTATCCTAATTACAGAGAATGTCTAACTTCATCAGAAGCACACATTGTCTGTCACGTGAGCACTGGCTGAATGACTATGGAGGGCACGGGGCGAGGCAGGAAAAAAATACCACCGTCCCTGCATACCCTGGATACTGAAAAAAAAAGAAAAGAGATGGTTGTTAGAAAGACAGACAGACAAACAGAAAGATATTGTTTGTGAGAATAAATCAGTGTCACCTGCAGAGATTGTTTAAAACCCTAAATAGTGAAACCATTTCATGACTAAAATAGTTGAGTAGGCAGAAAAGCAGATTGCCAGGGGCCCAGCAATCTTTGATCCAGTGTAAATTGGAAGAACAAGCCACAGCCAGAGCCCCTGGTGTGACTTGTAATTAGGTTTATGCCACCGATGAAATAAGCTCATCAAGAGATGTTAAAAATGTAAATATAAATTTAAAACGAAATAATCTGAAAATATAAGTTTAAAAACAGAAAATTCAGCATGGTGAAATGGTGACAGGCCAGTATAAAAGCAAATGTAATGATCCCAGACAAGTATTTTGCTTAAATCTAGAGATCCTTTGTACCTTTCCAGAGTGATTATGGCCGACGGAGAGCGGTTTCTTTGAAGTATTGAGCTTTCCGTGGGGTCCGAACACTCCAAACAGCAGATTGCATTTGGGATTCTCTTTAATGGTTGCTTTTGTGCGGCAACATGTACTGAAAAAAGCTTGTATTGATCCTTTGGATTTTCCAAGTTAATAGGTAAAATGTTTGTTTGAAGAAAAAGCAGACATCTTTTGTTATTTATGAACGTGAGCCTGGCTTGCAGAACTTACAAAAGGGAGCAAAGGTTTCTATTTTGACAGAGACAACTTGAAGTCTTGTGGATAATGAACTAAGAAAAGCATTGTAAGTAAACAATCACTGTACTTTTGGTTGAAACATTTTAGAAATCCGGTCTTCCAAGGAGCCGTGAAAACACTAAATTAAAAACAAAGATTTCATTAATTGGTCATTTGCCATTTGAAGTGTACCCTGACCAAACCCTGGTCCAAACATATCCATTCTTATCCTGAATTGAGAGTGGACTGAAGCAACAAAGGATTCATTTAAATAATGACCATGACAAGTATTTTCCTTAAGAAATAGAAGATATCAATCTAAGAATTAATGTTATTTATTTATACTAGTCCTTCGAACACAGATTAATAAATTGCTTGTTATCCTGTTCGTAGAAGACAATGTTTAAACATTTATATTCATAACCTGTGATTTGAATTGACACCATAGCATGAAAATACCAAGTCCTGAGGCTATTCACTAGAAATCAAGGTGAACCAGCAACATCCCCTCCATAAACTAGCCAATGATATGTGATTTTCTCTTGGAAGTTGGAGAAGATTTTCTGCTTGGGGAGATGATGTATTTAAGGACATTTTGACTTTGTTTCCTGTCATCCCGTTATTGAGATGCACTTAGGGATTCAACGAGGAACAAGAGAAAATGAAACAACTTATTAGCCATTAGCTTGTTTGTTCAGTGTGGCTTCCTCATCGATACAATGAATATAATAATATTACCTACCTATCTCACAGGATTGTTGTGAGATTAAATGACTTAATATATGTAAAACACTTGCTGCTGCTGGTAATGCCTAGATGATTCAGAGAGCTCAGTAGGATTTTTTATGAAGGGAATAGATACCTATATAGCTATATATATGTATGTATATATCTCCCATTTTGTTTCTGGCCTCGTACACAAGTAGAGGTTGCTCCTTTCTTGTTTCTGTAATGACCTGATAAATTCATCTTAACCATAATTGCTTATGTATATCAGGTCAATAATAAGTTCCAGAAAACCATGACAGAAGACTATTATTGGTGATGTTCAATTCATATGATGAGGCTTAGCTTTCAGAAGAAATATATTCTAAATGTCTTTATAGTCTTAAGTAGTTATGAACAAAAATACTTCCTAAATGTTATGGAATCTTTATAGGAATCTTTATTTTTTTCAATCAAACTAAAAAGAAAAGATGAAATTATTAATTATTATGAGAGACCAGGATTTACAGGTAGTTCATCAGTCATAAATGAGAAAGGAAATATACCCAGTGTGAAAGAAATATTAACAGAAATTGGAAGTAAGCATTTAGATTTAGTAAAAAGATTCTTAATATGTAAATCACACACAAATAAAGCATTAGACTTTTTATATTTAGTTTTGGCTATTAGTCCAAAAGATAAGTCCATCTTGATACGAATCGCCTTAAGAAAATTACTATTTTCAAATTAAAAAAATATTGTGGTTCATTTTATTTTAGTGTAAATACCTTTATATAGTCCATCCTTTTTCAAAAGTCTATATAATATATAAACTGGGATAGAAGTATTAGTTTTATAAAAGAATCATGTAAATATTTGAAACAAATCTTGAGAGGCAATCATGAAAAGCTCAGATTATGGGGAATATCTGATACTTTAATTTTCTGGTTAATTTAGGTTTTAAGATGAAACCCCTTTTATATACCAACTTTTGCAATGAAAATCTTTGGTCAGGCACTGATTTGCCTTCCACGGTGGGCACAGTGTAGTATGTAATTGAGTTTTTAATGATATATGCCGTATAGTACCTCAGAGTCACAAATCATTGTGTACATACAATAATAATACTACTAATAATTTCTCAGTGTAAAATTTTAGGAGAATGAGCTGAGTGTGTCCCCCTCTCGGGATGTGCATGGAGTTTGCTTTTTGGATCCAACCTATTTTCAAAGTTTTAAAGCCAATGACAGTACATTTTTAAGAGGTACACTGAATTAGATATAAAAATACATATATTATACCTAAGAAACAATTCTTAAAGGTACCTTAATTAAACTTTTTTCACAAATTTGTTTTCTTTTACCTAACTTTATTTTTTTGTTTCTTTTCCCCATCCTGTTACTTCAGCGTATTCAGGGACATTGTAAATTCTATTCCAGTAGGTGTCAGACTTTCCCAGTGTGCAGACCACAGAGCCTCGGGAAAGGCAAGCTAATAGGTGCTGTGATGCTTAATTCTATACTTAAACCAGTTGTTCCTGTAAACTGACTCTTTTAGCATTTCCTGAAATAACACATTTTTAAATTAATATTTTGGTATTTAAAGAAACAGAAGGTGTACAAATGTTTCTTGTTTAATCACCTAGACGGTATAAATTCTGGCATGTATCATACAATATGTGTGTGTATATTCAGCGGCAATTTAGTGAGTAGAAATATCAAAGAAATAAAAAAGGAAACGATTAATGAGAAAAAAACTGAGGTACTGAATATACTTTAGTATTTTCACTGGCAGTAATGTAGTAGATACGTTTAATTTCTCAAGGACATAAAAACTACTCTTTAATATAATGGTGTGTTTCTTTTTAGAATTTAACAGCATGTGAGAATAATCCCCTTGGATGCTACTAGGCCACTGATAAGAACTTTGCAAACTATACATGATAAAGACTGAATGTTTGTGTCCCCCCAAAATTCATTTGTTTTGTTTTTGTTTTTGTTTTTGTTTGCGGTACGCGGGCCTCTCACTGTTGTGGCCTCTCCCGTTGCGGAGCACAGGCTCCGGAAGCGCAGGCTCAGCGGCCATGGCTCACGGGCCCAGCCGCTCCGCGGCATGTGGGATCTTCCCAGACCGGGGCACGAACCCGTGTCCCCTGCATCGGCAGGCAGACTCTCAACCACTGCACCACCAGGGAAGCCCAAAATTCATTTGTTGACATCCAAATTCCCATTATGATAATATTGAGAGATGGGGATTTGGGGAGGTGGTTAGGTATAAGGGATTAGTGCCCTTATAAAAGTGGCCCTAGAGAGATCCCTCATGCCTTCCACAATGTAGGAGTACAATGAGAAGTCGGGAATCTGAAAAAGGCCATGCTGGTAACCTGTTCCTGGGTTTCCAGCTTCCGGAACTGTGAGAAATAAATTTCTGTTGTTTATAAGGAACCCAGTCGCTCATTTTGTTATAACAGCCTGAATGGACTAAGGTGGCATCTGAATTTAATTGACCAGATTTTTCACATGTAAAACCTCATAATTTACAGAATTAAGCAGAAAAATGCATATTACGATAGGCAGCAGAATTAATTTAATGGTTAGTTTTTGTAATTTTAAACCATTAAATTTTAAAATTTAAATTTTCTATTTACAAGTGGTTTAATAAAAGACTTGTAGAGTTTATCATGTTAGACATATTAGAAATCAGAATCCATTTAACTTGAGCCACCTATTTGTACATAAAGCAAGTTACATAGCTTATAGAAAGAATAAACAAGTGAAATTCTAAAATAAATAAAGTCAATAAACTCAGCAAACATAGGATTCATCTTGTTTCATATTCAACTTTTCCCTTCTGGCCCTTTCATTAACATTTTACCATATTTATGGCCATTCTATATGCAAAATCAATACAATGACAAACAAGTAAGTGGGAAACTCTCTGGAAGAGCTCTGATTTCTGCCCTCTCCCTCCTCCCTTTCGTTAAAGAAAGAAAGAAAAACTCTTCAATTGAGCATCCATATTTCTATAGTTCTCATATTTCCCAGACTTATATTTCTAGTGTTTATCTCCGCTGTGAACTCCAAATCCATCCAATAATCAGTCATTCCACAGAGTTTTGTGGAGCTCTCTCTATGTGCATGGCACTATTGTTGGCAGTGAATAGAATAATAATAAGTAAGAAGGTCAAGGGTCCTATTTTCACAGAATGTATTTTGTGGAAAAATATAAAATACACAACTGTCTGCATAAATAGACCCAATAATTTCAAATAAATGCTCTGAAGAAACAATAAGGGTGATAAGATAAGGATGGCAACTTTCCATTCGGTGGTCAGAGAAGGTCTACTTGAGGGAGGGCCATTAAAGCTCAAATTGCATAAGAAAAGGAGTCTTTTGTCTAAATGCTGAGGGAAGAGCATTCTCTCAAGAGCAAACAGGAGTTTCCTTGAGATATGTATTAACTTGGCATGGTCAGTAACCAGGAGGAAGGGCAGTGTGGCTGGACGAGATTGAGAGGATTGAGCTTGGAGCATGGTAGAAAATGAGATCATAAAGATAGGCAGGGGTCATGTCAAGCAGGACCCTGTGTGCATGGTGAGGATTTAGGATTTTATTCTAAATGTATTGGAAAGCTACTAAGTGATTTTGAGCATGTGAGCAAAATACTAAATTTCACAGGTTTTAAAACATCTCTGAAATCAGGAATATATTTTGAAATCAATGATATATTTTAGTCACTACTAGTCAGACAGTAGTTTTTGTCATTGCCTTAGAAATGTCTTAACCAGTTTCATTTATATCTTCATTTCAAGGAGGCAAAAGTGATATAAAATAAGATAAATAAGATAAATCTGAAAACTTTAAATAATGTCATACTTTCTGATTAGTACATAAAATCACATCACAATAGATGAAGTCTTACATCCAATGAAACGCATTAACCTGAATTAAAGTTTAAATACCTTAAATGTATACAGTGTTCTATGTCCAATGTATTCAATAAAAAAAAAGTTTGAAAGATCTCACACTTGTGTGGAGGCAAGAGTGGAAACATGGACAAGTTAAGAGACTAAGTAGTAGATAATGGTGGCTAAGAATAACATGGTGTGGTGAAGGTGGAGAGAAGCTAGCAGATTTGGGGTATATTGGAGGGAACACCAAGACTTGTTGATTGATTATATAAAGGTCGGGAGAGAAAAAGTATAAAGGGTATAGCCAAGGTTTCTAGTTATGGAACTAGCCGTTCACTGAGATGAAGATTCAAGTACGTGTGTGCAGGGGTTGGGATTGTGAGAGAAGTTAGGTAGGCAGTTAATGCCAATATCTCGTTTCACCTACTATCCTCTCAGGGAAAGCTCATAGCCTCCAGGTAGACCACTCATCCTGTTACGTTCTCTCATAAACTTCGTTCAGAATGTTTGTTCATCACCATTTTGATTCAACATCAGCATTTGTGATGTACTGTTTTTCTTCCCCATGCCCTTTTCCCACTGGACTGCAGATTCCGTGAGGACAGAACAGGTGGGAGTTAGTCTTCACTGTTTTACCCTCAGCACAAGCACAATGCTGGGCACATATTAGGTCCTCAGCAAATACTGGTTCAATACCTAAATGCATTAATCCCAGTTTCTTCTTTTTATCCTGCCTGTTTCAAAGTGCTTGGTCACTGACCAACACCCACTGTTCCAGACAGGAAACCACAGCTCTGGTGTAGCCAGGAGTTCCTGTGGTGGTAAGATAAGGGAAAGTACAAGATGAGACAAAAATATGCCAGAAAAATTCTATTGACAGAAGTATTCAAGTATTCCTTTTACATAGAACCACTATAAAATTCCAAAAATAGTAAGGAAAAAAAACCCCAAACCTGAGATGAGTTTATCCCAAGTCAACAAGGTTTTATTATACAGAAATATTTCTTTGGGAAGGATTCATCTATATATTCACATATAGATCCATAAACTTTACATTCAGTTTGTTAAATACTGTGTACTTATTGTAAACCAAACACCTTACTAGCACTGGAAATATGTCCCTAAACTCAAGGAGATCACAAGTTCACTGTAATTATAACATTGTAAGTGCGATGATAGAAGAATTCAAAGAGAGCTATATGAGCAGTTAGAGGGGCCACATAACTGAGCCTGAGAAAGCTTCCTGGAGGTATTATTATCAGGTGTAAAAGAAGTAGGTGATGGGCAAAGAAGACCATGCTAGCCAGAGGGACAAACAGGGAACAAAGGTAGGTTTAACAAACAGCGTATTGTGGACTAGAAAACTACAAATTTTCATGGCCAGAAAGTCACAGAAGGTGAGGCTGGGGAAGTAGGCAGGAGCCAGATCAAGGATGACGTATGACCGACTGGGAATGAAATCTGGAATTTATTCTGGAGGCAAAGAATAGCCTCCGAAGCCTGAGAAGTGGGGAAATAAACTGGCCACTCGTATTTTCCCAGTTGGGATAATAGACTGTATTTGCTGAAGGAGTATAATGTACGGATTGAGAGCTACGTCTCTGAAGCCAGCCAGCCTGGGTTTGAATTTTTGTCCTGGGATTTACTAGCTAAGTGACCCTAGTTAATTTTCTTAACCTCTCTATAATGAAATAGTAACAGAATCTTCTTCATGGAATTATGGTTATGATTAAAGGATTGAAAATATGTGAGTGTGTGTGTGTGTATACATATATATACACACACACACACACACACTCAGAATAGTACAGTACTAGGAAAAATGCCATAAAGTGTTTGCTATTATCATTATTTGCTAATCAAACGAAAATATGAAAGACCTCTTTTGACCTTACCAAGGCTTATTTGCATCAGCACTGTGGCCATAATAGATGGACCTAAGTTTTCTCTAATACCATTATCAATTGCATGGCTAATGAGTAAGAAATCTGGGACTTAATGAAGTATTACTTAATGAATGAATACTTAATGAAAAGTATTACCGGGACTTCCCTGGTGGCGCAGTGGTTAGGAATCCGCCTGCCAACGCAGGGGACACGGGTTCGAGCCCTGGTCTGGGAAGATCCCACATGCCATGGAGCAGCTAAGCCTGTGCGCCACAACTACTGAGCCTGCGCTCTAGAGCCCGCGAGCCACAACTGCTGAGCCCACGTGACACAACTACTGAAGCCCGCGTGCCTAGAGCCCGTGCTCCGCAACAAGAGAAGCCACCGCAATGAGAAGCCCGCACACCGCAACAAAGAGTAGCCCCCGCTCGCCGCAACTAGAGAAAGCCCACACGCAGCAATGAAGACCCAATGCAGCCAAAAATAAATAAAGAAATAAATTTATAAAAGAAAAGAAAAGTATTACCAAAGAGAACCTTAGCTCTGTAGGACCTCAGGATGTAGATCTCTAAGTACAGTTAGTTCTTTTCTCTAGAAATAATTTAAGATTCTTTTCATTGGAAAATGCATGGGATGGAGTTCGGCTCAGCAAGTTACACCTTTAATATCTTGTTTCCTCCTAACATATAATGAATTTTTAAAAATCTGAGATATGTTGGTGCTTGCTTTTTATATAACACATTCCTTGGGAGCAGGAATTATTTTTATTTGAAAAATTCTGTTTCCCCCGAGACCAGCAATGTATAAACAGTCATCAAATAAGTAAGGGTTCATAAGCTTTGACAGTGAGGTCTTTGGATAAAGCAACTAGCATTTATTTAAAAACTAGTATTCATCAAATTATCAATTACTAGTTCTAATTATGAAACAACCATATGCCACTTTCTATATGCTATGTAAAATTTAATTGGTATTTTACTTTCAACTGTTCCCTTCTTTTGGTTATATTTACTAGTCTATTGAAAAATCCCTTTATAATAACATCTCTAAAAGGTTCAAAGCATTTCCTATGAGTGCCTAAGACTTCTATATAATTGGTTTAAAAAATTAAATCACAGTCTAACAAAATATGATTAATAGAAATGATATTATACATGACTCAGAAAAGACTCTCAATAAATTACATTTTTTACTTAATAGACCACATTCTGTTGTTCCTAAACATGAGAAAGTTTAATTTATATCTGTTAAAATGTCTGTTTTAGACAGTCTATCTATCCTAAGTTGAACATTTTGTAATCTGTAGCATTTGTTTTTACAGTAAATTGGCATGTTCCAAATTCCACCATGTTAATAAGTTTTTATAAAATCAAATTTACTTTCATGTTTTAAAAAATGCCATAACCTTTGAAATACAGTGAAAAATGGATTTGAATAATAAAGAATACATAAATACAAATCTATTGGCTTATATACTTCCCAGTGTCTCATGTTTATATCAACAACAGTGTTAACACAATGCCTTTCATAGCAGGTGTTAGTTGCTATTATTAACTTGAATTATTTTATAGTCAGGCGTTTAACTTTGAACATTAAATGAATAGAACATTGACGCGCATTTTCCAGGGTTTTGTTTTTGTTTTTTGGTCCTTTTGAAAGACTTCTTTAATGATACTTCTTTAAGCTTTGTCTTATTATTTTGCTTCAACAATTCAAATTGAATTTTCTCTCATTTTAAATCAAAATCAATTTGAAAAATTGGCCTTTCTAGTCAACCCATTCATAATGATGGCATAATTCAGTATAATGGTCCTAGTAAAAGATGACTTGTTGAGTACCTATTCTGTGAGAAGCGTCTGTCTAAGCACATCTCATTAATTTGAATCTTGCATGATAACCCTGCAAAGTTGGTATTTTTATCTGTACTCCTTATACCATATCTGTCTTTTACAAATGAAGAAACTGAGATTCAGGGACATCAATTGACTCGCTCAAGTCAAGGATCTAGACAGTACTGGAGCCAGGATTCCAGCCTAGCTCTGCTTAGTTTGAGCTTTCCACAGCGCAGGCTGTTTCAGTTTTTAAATCTGTTCACACCTTAACTGTAATGACATTTTTTCTTTCATGTTGTGTCTGTAGTTCTGAGCACAACCAACATACCCTTGATCTGAATTAACTAACAGTCACTGTGAGGTTACACTGTTTGTTACCGACTATCCCCAGTTAAAGTACCTCTATTAGTAACTTCGACCACTTCAATTACAATAAATTGCTGCGTTTTGTTTGTTCATCTTTTCCCTTTTAGATAAGGTAACACTTAATTACCTCACCTAACTGAAATATGATCTGGTTTCATCTTGGACATGAAATCCTTTTCTGGAAGTGAGACAACTGTTAGCTTGCAATCTTATAAACCTTATAGTTAGAAAGAAAAAAAAAGAATGTTTCTTACTTTCCTCTAGTTGTTTCAAAGCTTGATTTTTGGTAGCTGGTTCTTTGGCTTCCAGGGCTGTCACCTCTGCTGAGGTACGTTTCCCGTGGGGATCGATTTCCAACGCCTCTAACCGAGTTTAGAGAAATGGCTTGTTCATTCGACTTTCTGGCAAAGCTCTGAAGAAATTTCAGGGTGGAGTTGGAAAGGACCACTGACTCTGCTTTAGGACTGAACCTGATGCTCGATTTGGTCGGGAGGGCAAGAGTTTGTAACTTCAGTACCACTTCTGTCTTCCCTGTGGGTGTGAGAGTTTGGTTTCTCACACGCTCGGGAGATGCACTTGTCTCTGAGGGAAGCAATGTCGATTTCAGAAGACTCTCCTCGGAAGTGCTTGCCTCGGGAGCTGTGGCCATCTCCACTGATGTGATCTGGGTGGTTGGCAGCACCTGAAGACTTTGTATTTTGCTTAGAGGAGCTGGAGCAGAGGTCTGGGAGTTCCAGGAGTTCTCATCCTCGGGTGTAGTCCAAGTATGTGTAGTGTTGTTACGCCCAATCCCCCCACTCCATAAACTAGAAAGGAGGATGAATAGCCTTGCTCCTTTCATTTCAGTAGTTTGAAGCTAGAAAGCTCGTGTGAAATCGGGAGGGGGATAAAGTCCTTCTAGCCTCTTCGATGGCTGCTTCCACACTGAATCTGCTAAGACAGAGCTTTGCCAATTTGAGATGTGTAGAGGAAACAGGTTTCTGTGTTTTGCAGTGGACTCAGGAAGTTTGATTTCCTGTTTCTGTAGGTTCTGTGGGATCTGTGACCTCTGGGAGGATGATCTATGGAAGCAGTGAAGGGTGTCTGACGAGGCTAAGGGTAAATGGAAAAACACAGGCAATTATTATCAGGAAAACCCATGAGAGAAACATGAAGTAACTTTCCTAGGTTCACTCATATTTCATGTGTTGCTGATTTTGAAGAGAAATTTCACGTTGATAATGGAATTTTGTTTGGATGGGCTGAATCAAGGAGTTTAACATTTTTTTTCTACTATACAGGGAACTTGAGAAAAAGTTTTGTGGTGCTTCCTTTCCACTGTGCCCCATCCAGAGAGCCACATTTTGTTCAAGGACATATACGCATGTACACAAAAACTCATCTGCAACATCTCTGCTCTTTCACACATCACAGGCTGAATTGTGAAATATATATATACATCCTTATTTTTATATATACACTTCAGCTGTAGCATTATTTGAAGTTAATCTCAATGATGATAATAAAAAAGAAAAGCATAAATTATTGAGTTATGTGAGTATACAAGAAAATCACTTTAAATTATGCTCTCCAAATTTCTATTAGAACCAATTAATGGAATGAATAATCAGAAATTTACTTCCTCTATTTTCTAATCCTTATCTTCTAGTGGTTGGGGGGTGATTAGTATTTTACCACTAAGGAAGGGATGAAAGAAAAAGTGGAGTCACATGAAAATAAACTGGGACTAGTTTTTGTACTTCTTCTGTAGTGCAAAATATAACAGCTGCAGAAAAGAGAGAACTAAATTGATCAAAGACTTTTCTGTGGTTGTTTTCCCAGTAGAGATGCTTCATGGGATTTATGATTTCACTACTCCAACAAATGTCTGATTCTCAGACTTCCATTAAGTTCTCTCATCTGTAAAATATTCCATAGCAAACTTTTCAGACATACAAGTAACAAGCTAGAACAGTTCATCCATCCATATACATTCCTTTCTTCCTTCCTTCATTCATGTGGTAATTACCCAAACCCTCAGTCAGCTTTAGTAAGGTACTCGCTTAGGTGCTGAGATTATAAAGCAAGAATATTCTTGGCTCTCAATTTGCTCGTGGCCTATATACACTATCTGAAGGCTAGATCTCTGTGTAATTAATCTTTCTGTCAACTTCTATGTGTGGCATTAGGTTCTTGTTAAATATTCAGTCATGGAATGTTTTCTTTCAGAACTGGAAAATTGGAAACCTTGTGACTATTTGGTTATATATTATTGTAGATATATACTCTTGTCTCTAATCCTGGATACAGGACACCGGGGTTTGAAACAAGACCTAGTTTTCCTCTGAACTACTAACTTTTTGGTGTTAATACTCCTTTCTCCCCTTACTCTTTGCCATTCTCTTATACAAGCATATTGTCGACATATTAGAGAGTATATAGTATGAGGTTATTTAAACTACGATACACAGTAGTCAGCAGCAACCCCAGTTGACTTTGGCATGGAGTACAAACATCTGTTTCTCGGCTATATCACAGAACAATCCCACAAACTTTGCGTTAGTAAAAGAGCAGAAAAGTCCAGCATGGACAATCCAGGCAGCAACTAGTAACTAAAAAGAGTGATGAAACGGCATAATTTTCACACAAACATGGTTTTCAGTACTAAGAAAAAGACATTACAGCTTCTTAATCTGGGAAAGACACAAGCAACTATCTTTGGCTTAGAGCAGAATAACTGTTAGAAAAATCCAAGTAAAGTGTTTCTGTTTAGTGTACAATTTTAAATCCATTTTCCTAGATTTAGTAAAAGTCGATGAAGAAACCATCTTGAAAGTTTAAGAAACAACCAGAAAAATGACACGTGTAGATGTTTTTGCTTCTGTGATTTGAAAAAAAACATCTTGATCCTGTTTAGGACAAGTGAACTTGAGTGGTAAAGGGTCACTCATTGGATCTATAAGTGATAACAAATGGCTCTCAAATGGTAATAAAAACTGAACTGAGCTAAGCAATTCATTCCTCCTCCCGTAAGGTATTGACCAATAATGATCTTGGTTACTCTTATCCTAGCCTACAAGTGACCTTGCAATCAAAAGCCTAAAGGTTCTGTATCTCATTATCAATTCACTAAGCCATCCTGTGCTATAACTCCTCAGAGAGTCCCCAGCTCATCTGATGGTTTTAGATGTATGGATCGTCCCTTAACTGGAGACGTAATTTATGTCTGTACTTCAGAAACTGTCAGAGAAACTGCTTTCTGAGGCTCATTAATACCTATCAAATAACAGTTAAAAAATAATATTCCTGGGATTATTGCCTAAAGAATACTCAATCATTTTTCTAACTACTCTAAATACTATCCTTGGATTAAACTATATCATCAGATTTTTGTATACCTGGACCCCATCATTCTGCTACATCCCTGTGCCTGCTAAATTTTTTATATTAAATTATGTTTTACCCTATTGCCTTTTTTTCCACTGAGTAATTTATAAGAAAGAAACTATGAAACTCATTATATTATGTGCTATCAGGAGGTTTTTATGTCATTTTTCATTGTACCATAAACAAAAGATTGAATACGTATTGCAAAAGTGGTTCTCTCTAGGTGATGGTATAATGGGTTTATTTCAGTTTTCTTTTTCTTATGTATTATTATTATTTTTAAAAATAAATTTATTTATTTTTGGCTGCTTTGGGTCTTTGTTGCTGAGCACGGGCTTTCTCTAGTTGTGGCGAGCAGGGGCTACTCTTCGTTGTGGCGCGCGGGCTTCTGATTGCAGTGGCTTCTCGTTGCAGAGCACGGGCTCTAGTTGCTCAGGCTTCAACAGTTGTGTACGGGCTCGGTAGTTGTGGCTCGTGGGCTCTAGAGCGCAGGCTCAGCAGTTGCGGCGCATGGGCTTAGTTGCTCCACGGCATGTGGGATCTTCCCAGACCAGGGCTTGAACCTGTGTCCCCTGCATTGGCAGGTGGATTCTTAACCACTGCGCCACCAGGGAAGCCCTCTAATGTATTATTATTTAATTTATTATACATTATTATTTTAGTCTTCTAATCATAAGAAAAAACAAAAATGTTATGAAGTTGAAACAAAAGTACAAATGAGTTAAAAGAGAATCTTAGATTAAGTATTTCCTGGTTTGTAGATGGTGCCACGTATTATTTAAAGCCATTTTTATGGCTGCAAGAGTTATTATCCTTTGTAAAATATTGGGAGTAAGGAATAACTTCCACTAGATTATTAGGACTTCTTAGCAGCTTCTTTCTTTCTTACATGAGAAATTATTATTTTCTTAAAATAGTATGAAACTTTTAAAATAATACTTCACTACACCCCTTCTCCATAAACTGTCACTGTCAGAAGATAATTGCAGAAAACAGTGCTCTAAGCTTTTTTCGATTTTATGTTGGTTGAAAGTATTAAAAACATGTTACATTTATATGTGGACCCAAGGGGGTTATAACCATACGGTAATAGGGCTGGGGGAAGGACTGAAACAGATTTACATGTGATTTTGATGAGCTCAGCAATGTGCTAAATAAGTTAAATTTGGCATATTAGTTAATTCTCCTAATCATGCCAAGTAAGTATCCAACTCTCGTTTTACTGAGGGAAAATCAGGCTCAAAGAAGTTAAGTAACTTCCTAGGGTAACACACTGGTAATCGATAGATATGTATGTCCAATTCTGGTTCTTTCCACCATCTGAAAATATGCCCCCAAAAGAAATAATAAACATCTAAGTTTACAAAAATCTAGAGAAAATAATTTTCAAATTATCTTAAATTCATTTTCTCTATTGTTTTTAACTCAATATTTAGCTTTTATTTCACAGCTAAAACATATAGTGAGATAATGCTAGTAACATTATGATTTCTATTTGTTCAAATTTATGGAATTAGAGGGGAAGTGTTGTGTTTATAAGTTTGCTTTTAGTCTAATCTTTACTTTTTATTCTCTTTGGTTGGGTGCCTTTTTCAATTCCTGTGCAGTATTGTAAGTGATGACATTGCCTTATCCTTGACAGCACAGATAATATGCTCCTTTCATTTGCTAGATTGGAACCTCCAGAACAGTATAAGACTGCTACATCCCCGGCATCTAGAACAGTGTTTGGTAGGCATTCAATAAATATTTATCAAACACATGAATGGATAAAACTATGAATGTAGTTCTATATATCTGTAGTAGCACCTGTCAGGGGTTAGAGAGGAGGATCTATTTCCCCAACTCATAGCCACACAAAAGAAAAAAAAAAAAGCAATGTAAATAAACACAAGTACTCCCTTTATGAATACAGCTTCAAAAGGTCTCCTAGAATACCCTTTCAATCAGATTACCTCTTGCAAGTCCTTCCTAAGTAAAACTCAGAAAGCCCATTTTTTCTACCTCATCTGTTTTCAAAGTATATTTGAAACAGTTTATTTTGAAACCATTGCAGACACAAGAGGACTGTAGAGCAAAGTCTAAGAGCTGTATAAGAAAGGGTAATAACAAAGTAGTTAGGCCAGAAAAATCTCAGGTGTGCAACAAACTGAAATTAAGAGTAAAATTTAGGTCTAAGTAGGCTGGTAGAAAAGGGAATATGGAAGTATAATGAGTCATATAATTCTTAATATTAAATGAGAGAAATGTATTAGTTTGTCAGGAAAAAACACAACATATTTTGTACTAACATAAAAATTTTAACGCTATAATTAGGAACATTAAGAACAAATTGATAAAAGATGACCAAATATCCTTCATAAGCAAATGTTTATATTGGTAGGATGCAAAACTATACTATTGCTTATTTTATATTTCCAATTTAAGTAGAGCAATGCACTTGATAAAGTTAATTTAAAAAGTCTTTAAGCCTAATTTCTTTTGCACATTTTAGAAATAACATTTTATTTACCTTCATGAAAGTTATGTCTGGTCATTGAGTGATTATCATTAGTGACTTCTGCTTCTGGACCTATGGAATAGACATACTTTTCCCTATTCCTCCTGCTAAGTACATCTAAAAATCCTGGACACTATATGTAAAACAAACATAAGACTCTGAGGTGAAGAAAAGAAGGCAGATTGGCTAGGAGACCCAAGGAACAACACAGCATTGGGTTCTCTGGATTTTCTTTTTGCCTCATACCTCCCAGACTGAGTACTGGAGAATTTGGCAAACTAGAAACACCAATGGCACGAACAATAAAAAACCCAAGAAAAGCCAAAGGACCAGAAAGCGGTCAACCTAGAAAGACAGAAATCTTATTAGACAATAACTGCTCTACTAGCACAAAATACCACAGAAAGAACTGTGGTGCTGCCCCGTCCCTGCCTGCAGAGCCTGAATGGAGAGCTTAGGCTTCCACACTCACAAGGTTTGTAGAAGCAGCCTCAGCCCCCATCCCTTCCCTGGGGTAGTGACAAGAGAAGGCTAACAGAGGAGAACTTAGTCTCCACTAAGTCACTGCCATAACCCTCTGTAGGCTGGGTAAAGGGCAAGAGAATAGAAAAAAAATAACTTTGAGGCATGCCAGGTCTTCACTGAGCACACTTCGATGGTCCCCCAAAGGTAGGTGATAAGGCAAAAAGTCGGAGAAATATCTTCCATAGTGTAGAAATCCAGGGGGTGGTTCTGGGGAAGAAAGATAACTCATCAGAGATGAAAAAAATAGATTTTTTTACTGTAAAGTAGGAGATCTCCCACAGTGTTTTAATCATCTCCTCTTCACTGGTGAGGAAGGAATTCCCACCCTAAGGTTATGGGGGTGGCTGAACACATGACACCCGATACTGGATGAATATATACTCACAGAGCTGGGAAGGAAGATACCACACACCATGCAGAGCGGCACAGGGGTTGCACTTGAGAACAGAGCAAACAGCCAGGAGCTGTGAGAGGCAGGCTGTGTAATATTAAGAGTATAGGTTGCCCCCCCCCCGGCTCTCACTGGCGGATGCAATTGGCTTGTTTGAGTAATTCTACAGGCTGGCAGAGAACTGAAATCCACTACTCAGGGACAAGCAGGAACTGTGTCTGGTCCCCTTGATAAGAATTATTTGGCCAGGGGACCTTATCCGCTGGAGCAGAGTGGGGAAGGGAACTTGTGGTTAGGCCATATGAAGCCCTCGGGGTTTCACATGTCAAGGCAGCATATGATAGTAAACCTTAATTTTAGGTCTTATAACACACAAAGTTCAGAGAGCTTTTTTCTGTATTGCAAAGAATAAAGAACTCTCTGGAGCTTTGTTTCTGCTCAGATCTTAAGCTTAGTTGAAAGGAAAATACTGATCACACCCTCAAAGTATTTAAAAACTATAGTGAGTTAAAACTAATAAAAGATGCAACAACTTGGTTTAGATGAAACCGAGCTCACTACAAATTGGTGTGAATCAGCCTCCATGCTAGAGGCCTGACAGGAGAAAAGGTATGCCCTTCTCTGAGGTAAATATTATTTACTACAGTTCTTTTACACATAATGCCTCTCAAAAATTATGAGACAAATGAAGACACGAGAAAATGTGACCCGTAGTCGAGAAAGAAAACATCAGTAGAAAAAAACCCAGAGAAGGCTCAGATATTAGATGTATTGACAGAGAATTTAACCTAACTTGGCTAGAATGAGGGAAGCATGTCTGAAAGGGAATTTGAGCAGAGACAAAAACTGTAAAGAAAATGGAAATGCTAGAAACAAAAAATATGATATCAGAAATAAAGAATTAATTTGGTAAGCTTAATAGCACTGTGGAAATATCAGAGAAAACAACTGGCTAATTTGAAGACAAGTCAAAAATAAATTGTTGAAACTGAAACACAAAAAAGATAAAGGCGTAGACGAAAGGAACAGTGCCTGAGATCTGTGGAACGTTTTCATATGGTATAACATAGATGTAATAGGAATAAAGAAAAGAAAAGAAAAGAAAGAGATTAGGAAAAAAGATAAAATTTTAAAAGATAATAGATAAGAATTTTCCAAAATAGGTGAAACACATTAACCGGAACACTAAAGAAGTTCAGAAAACCCTGAGAAGGAAATTGTGCCTGGACATACTGTAGGTAAAATCCTGAAATACCAAAGAACATTTTGAAAGCACTCAATAATTTTTCTAAAAAGTCACAATTACATAAAGGGTACAGCAATTATGGTTGACTTTTCATTAAATACAATGAATGAGAGAAGACAGTGGAATGACATCTTTAAAGTACTCAAAGGAAAAAAACCAGTTAATTTAGAATTTTATATCTATCTAGTAAAAATATCCATAAAAGTAAAGGAGAAATAAAGATATCTACAATAGGCAAAACCTAAAAGGATTTTTCTCCAGAAGACCCACATGCCAATATGTTTGACAATTTAAATGAAAAAGATATATTATTTTTTTAAAAAACTTACTAAAATTGATAGAATCATAAAAAAAATCTAAAAATCTCCATTCATAATAAACTTTCCAATAAAGAAAACTCCAGGCCCAGATGGTTTCACTAGTAGGTTCTATCAAACATTTAAAGAAGAAATATCATGTCTTCATGAGCTCTTTAAAAAAATGAAGTAATATATTCCAACTCAATTCATGAGGTCAGAAAAACACTAGTACAAAATATTACAAAACCAAATACTTCAATAAAAACAAAAGCACAGACTAATGTCCTTCACAGACATGAAAACAAAAATAACTAAATAAGAACACTATGTAAAAGGCTATTATATCATGACCCCATGGCAAAAAAAATGGTAGAAAAATGGAGAAAAATGGTAGAAATTCAGATATTTGAACAAATTAGCTATCCAGAATGTAAAATGAATTCCTGTAAGTAAATAATAAAAAGACAAATAATCCAATTAATAAGTTGGCAAAAGCCTGGAACAGACACATAACAAAAAAGATACACAAATAGCTAATATACACATGCAAAGGTACCCAGCATTTTTTGTTATCAGAGCGAAGTAAAACAAAACTATAATGAGATACCATTCTACCATTAGAAGAACTGAAATTTAAAAAGACAACACCCAATGTTGGAAGGGGGTAAAGCAATCAGAACTCTCATATATTTCCAGTAGAAGTGTGAAATGGTACTACCATTTTGGAGAACTGTGAGACAATTATAAAGTTTAAATATATATCTCACCCTTGATAGAGGAATTTTACATTGAGATATTTACCTGAGAGAAATAAAAACAAAAAGATCTTTACAAGAGTATTCAGAGCAGCCTTATTCATATTAGTAGCCCCAAACTGGAAACAACCCAAATGTCCATCAAGAGAAGAAGATATAAATGAAGACTGGAATGTTCATACAGTGGAACATTACTATGCAACAAAAAAAGAATGAAGTACTGATATGTGCAGTAACATGGATGAATCTCAAAATCAATATGTTGAATGAGATATCTGAGATAGAAAATATAGTAGAGAACACAGTTCTATCTATATGATATCCAAGAATAGGAAGCACTAATTTATGGTGGTAGAAATCAAACAGTAGTTTTTTCTGGGGGTAGGAGGATTTATTGGAAAAGGACATGAAAGATCTTTCTTAGATGATGTAAATATTTTACATTTTGCTTTGGGTTGTGAGTAATGATTATGCACAATTGTCAAATCACTTAAGAGCTGTGAATTTAAGTGTATGTAATTTACACATTAATTTTTTTAAGTGCAAGAAGAAGAATTTAATAAGCTTGAAATCAAGAACATTTGCCCCTTCTTAGCAGTGTGTTGAACTTTCTTATATTAAGTGTACAATCTTTCCTTTATCAAATACAACAAATCTAATATTTACATTCATCTGTAGAGCAGAGATGATCTTCAGGGTAAAAGTCAACTTCAACTGAATTGATATTTACCAAAAATTTAGTATGCCTAGAACATGAAAGAAAAAATACAGTAGGACACTGAGAAAATTTTGCTGTTAGAATCAGGACTAAAATCCAGGGTTTGTAAAATGGAGTCAGTAATCCTTCTATACCTAATTTTGTCTTCATACACATTCTCTTACAACCATCTTAGTAAAATTTAGAGCTTAGAAGATTTGTTCTAATTTTATTAAACTGGAAAAAATTTTAAGTGCTGTTTCCAACTAACTAACCATGATATATATATATGTCATTTATTTTATATATATATAAAATAAGTAGCTGACTAGCAATCCAGCAGTTTTTTTGTTGTTGTTGTTGTTTCTTACCGTGACAAAACTCACTTAAAATAGAAAAATAAGAAGCCAATAATATCCTCCCATCTTAGAGGAATTAAAGAATTATGGTCATTCTACAGAAATGTGATTCAAGATGGCGGAGGAGTAAGACATGGAGATCACCTTCCTCCCCACAAATACATCAAAAATAAATCTACATTCCTATGACTATAGGCAAAGGGACTCTCTGGATTTGCATTGAAGCAGTCAAGAAATGACTTTCCCTTAAGTTTATCAGTACTTCTGCTCCTAAATCCCAGTAGATAAACCTCTCTTCCAAAAACATCTATCCTAACAAAGCACATAGTTTTTCTCATATTTTCATGGACCCCTTCTCTCCAAATTCTTTAACTATTTCTTTTAGAACCATAGGCAGTGCAGTGCAGAAAGAAGGCAGCATGGCAAATTATCTCAGGTTTGAACCTGAGACCTTCTTTCTCATCCTTGCTCTGTCATGGACTACTGGTATGATCTTAGACATGTCCCTTGATCCTGCTAAGCTTCAGTTATCTCATCTGTATTCTCCTTCCGATGATTACATGGGTCAGTGCACATGAGACTTTTTATACAATGTAAAGTAATATACTGGTCAAAGTTGGGATGTTACTGTATCAAGAAACCAGAGCTATATTTTATCAACTCTATGCTTAATTTCCATTATATTCTCTCTACTCTTGACAAAGTAAGAGCTTCGACCCACCTATTCGTGAATTCCTTTGATCTTCAAGGAAGGATTATTCTTACTCAAAGCACCAGAAAGCCTTCTGTGTGGTTCATCTGTTTTATAAATTTTTGTCGGACACATAAATTTTGTTTTTCCTTCTTATGCCAATAGATTAACGCTGATTTAACTTCTGATAATTATAATAAGTGTTAGCTTAGTACGCACTGACTCTGTGCCAAGCATTATCTTAAGTGGCACATAAACTGTGTTGTTTTATTTCTCTCACAACCCCTGATATGTGACTCATAATCCCTATTTTACCAAGAAGTCAAGTAACCGCCCAAGGCATGGCAGCTGAAAAGTGACAGAACCGCCATTTGAAGCCAGGTCCTTTAACTCTGAGGCTTTGCCCTCTTTCCAGGTTACCCTGATCTCATGTATTAAGTTAGAGTCTTAGTTTTTGTCAACACACAGAGGTCAATTTCTGTTATATTAGAGAACTGGTTTAAATAGTTAACACAGAGCTTGGTTTCAAAACAAAAGAAAGCAGTCAAATTTGCAAATGCACCAAACGTCCTTCTCCAAGGTTTCTACATCCAGAGCAATCAAAATATCTGTAAAATTAAAGCCGCAACATTCTATTGTCCGAAAGAGTAACAGTTTCACAGTACAAAGTCTTTTGATTTAGGAGTTGATTTAGTCTATCAGTTAAAGAAATAGCTAAATACTTGTGCCATAAGCAATAATAACATGATAACACTTTTCAACATAAATGCTCTTTTTCAGGTTGTTTTCATATATATTGCTAAGTTCTGCCAAAAAGTTTTTCTCTACACAAGCTCCTACTGGATTATGATAAATGCCACATATTTTAAAGGAAAATTAATGCTTTAAAAATAAATTTATTATATGTTCCACAAATACTAACACTATTAATACTTAAAATAGACCTGTAATCTCATTAGAGGCAACAGTAGCAAACTTCTGTTTAAAAAAAAATTCTTTCAAGCAGAATGTTAATTGAGAAAAAATCCTTGGTAGCTCTTACCTTAAAATTCTTTGCCCAGGGATATATAAACTAGATGGAAGCATGTGAAAACCTCTGTTGGCCTCTTTGTAGGCTGCTTCCAAATAGTCACTTATTTTCAGAACCAGAGAAACAGCAGCTTAAGCAGGGCAAGGGGAAAAACGCCCTTACAATAGCCCTGCCATTATTCTTTCTGTGAGCGCCTAGCAACAGAAGCCCAGAGAGGGAGCAACTAAGGTGCCTGAGGGCACTGACCCCCAGCCTGCCTCCTGTCCTTTCAGTGTTGATGTGAGCCAAAGGCTCTTACTAAAAAGTGTTATCCAACCTGGAGGTTTAGCCACTGCGATGAAAGTGTTCTTACTAATGCAAGGCTAAGAGGGTTTTCTCAAAAATCTTGATGGCATTATATTTTGTTAATAATATTTAAGCCAATATTGAAAACAGACATAATGTATAAATCTTATTTGTTAAGATTTAGACTTAATTCTACCAGATTTGGAAACAAGAAAAAAAAAAATGGTGGAAGCTAGGGTAACCTGCTCTAGCTTTTTGTTAGCACCATTACTGCAGACCTGGGTTGCATTACTGAGAGCATTTCGCAGTCAGCCACACCTCACTGATAAAATCTGCTTTAATTCTTTGCTAAGGCATTCTATAGTTTCTCACGCAGCTCCAGAGAGTGGATGGAAAATGAGTTCTTGGGAGTCTGCATCTCTGACAGAATTTTTCTAGAGTGTGGAGAAGTTTCAGTCACCTGAAAATCTTTACACTTAGCTTCTGCCTCTGTTTCAGCATTTGTAGCATTTCTTCTGTTGAGTAAATAGATTTTCCTCTGCAAGCTTGTGGGAAGGGCCCTGTGCTTTGTTGTCTTTTGAATTTCTCAGGCCCAATCGTGCACATGATTGCTGATCAGTAAATAATGTGTAGTTCCCTTCTGTAGCTCGAAGCTTTGACATAAGTTTGAGTTCATTCCCATGTATATTTTGATCCCTTGAAGATTTTTCTCTCTCTGATCAGCTGAGAGCTTCACCAACCAAGAGCTTTACTGTTGAAAAAGTCTACAGATTATAGCACATGTAGGTCTCTGTCTAAAACACTTTTGAAAGTTTAAAGGCATATGGATGGAAATGTACCTAAATTCCAGTGAGTTTTCAGTGTTCTGCTTTTGAGACACACACACAAAAAGTCTATTTAGCAATAAACAAAACAGAAAACAAAAAAACCAACTAGAACAGCATTCTTTTTTTAATTTAAATTCCATTTATAGTTCAAGTATTTGCATGCTTCATGTCCAAAAATTGTGTATACCTTTTGAAAAGAAAACAAATCGTGTTCTTTTTTCTTTAATGATGTAAGCATTCCAATAGCTACCCGACTACTATGAAATAGGTAGAACCATAACAAAGTATCATAAATCTCTCATGTGAAATAATCCAAAATTCATTCACAGATTTTATGAAAATACAACATCTAAAAGAGCACTGCATTTAGCTCTACATTCCACTAACCTATCCTATTTAGAGTCAATCTAGAAAACTTCTGAATTGCTTTATAGGTATCTATCACAAATAGAATGAATTAAATAATAATTAGTCATAGGTAAAGGAAAATATTTTTGCCTTGACACATTTGACTTGAACTTATATTTTAAAATAAGAAATTATTCTTGATTAGACACGTATTTTCACATAAAATTGAAAAAGATGAAGATATTTAAAATAATAATTGTTGGAGCTTCCCTGGTGGTCCAGTGGTTGACTCCAAACTTCCACTGCAGGGGGGACTGGCCAGGGACCTAAGATCCCATATGCCACGTGGCATGGCCAAAGAATGCATAAATAAATAAATAATAATTTATTAAAATTAAAATATGAAATTATTTTTATAAAAACATAACATAAGTTTGTGAATCCAACAGAGAATATCCTGTGGGTTTGATATACAGTATTGGACATGACAAAATTAAGATTACACTATAAATTATTCTAGTAAAAATATTTTTACTCAAATATTTAAAAAACATGAAAACTATATTAATGCATAATTTAACATAAGCATATTATAAATAACATCTATGTAGTATATGTATACTGTATATAATATCTATACTGCATATACATAATATATACACATATATACATAATATACACATACAGCATGTAGGATATATACATAATTTAGTATATAGAGAGATAGTGAGTGTGTGTTTGTATCCCAAATAACTCTAATACAAGGTAAAAGAATGACATTTTTAAAAAAGCAAAAATAAATAAATGAAGAGCTATGGGAGTTATTCAGAGATTACTTTTCATCCATTCATTATTATAAATTCGTGTTTGTGCATAGAGTGATAGAGATAGAAAGGAGAATCTCTTTATGGAGAATTAAACTTCATGAGGCAAGAGATTTTGTCTTTTTATCTCATCACTGTATCTCTAGAGTGTGGCATATTTATGTGTTTATTAAATAATTGTTGAAAGCAGTTCTCAAAAGTAATGTCAAGTTTTCTGAAATCTTTTTAATCCCTAAATATCACTTTCTCTACTGTAGCCAGAGGTAACTTATGTACAGTGTTAATCATATCATGTATGCTTTCATGGGTGTTAAATTGTCGTCTTCCGTTGTGCCTAGAATATCACCCAGATTCTCAGGCACTGAATGATCTTGTTACCACTCCAATCTCATCTCACACCACTCTCTTCTTTGCTACTGTGTCCCAGTCAAGCAGGTGCTCTCTTAGTTCTCAAACTTGTCACTTTGTCACTGAACTTTTTTTTAGACCCCTTGCTTAGAAATCTGTCTTCCTGTTCTTCCAGAGGCTGCTTCCTTCTCAAAATTAATTCTCAGCTTATGTAGTTCCCTCTTTCCTATGAGCATCTCCTTCAATATATATTTCACAATTAGTCATTCATTTACTGTTTATTTCCTTTCTACCACATGTCACAATTAGCTGTTATTTCACTTATTTACTTGTCTTCAGTCATTCTCCCAAATGAGTCACTAAATTCCGCGATGGCAAAGGAACACACGTCACCTTCATTTGTTTTATCATATTGCCTAGCATGGTATCTAACATATAGTAGGTGCTTAATAAGAATTGTAAATGAGTGGATTAAAATTACCCTCTGAAAACCCATCCCTCTTCATTTGTATTTCTCTTTAAACACTTAATCCTTCCAACCTTATGTTAGAGTTCTTTGGAGTGTAACTGGAAGGTAAGGTCCTCATTTGTCCAGGGCAAAATGTGTTTTGTATTTCCTGTTTTATCCTCCATAGCGCAGATACTGCTAGCAGTCTGCTATGGTAGATGCTGTGATGTACCACCCAGGCCCCTTTTCAGGAATGGAGAATTTTCTCCCAGCTGCTGGAAGACAGCCCTCAACTGTCAGTCTTCTTTGGGAATGTTCTCAGCTGAAGAGAACTGTCTTGCCCAATATCATACTTCCCAGCAACAGCCTGCAGCGAATGACCAAAATTGACATATAAAGACCGACCACTCCCCCTCACTCCAACTATGGACAACTCTGAGTGGGATTGGCTTAAGTCTTGGTTGGGACTGAAGAGCAGCTCAGCTTCTCCCTCTATCCACAGCCATTCCCTTTCCCAACCTTCCGTAAAGTGTTGATCCCAGGAACACTCTCTAATAAACTCCCTTGGAAATAATCTTCATCTCAGATTATGCTTCCCAGGGAACTTGAACTGCAACATCTGCAAATATTTATTTCCCTCTTTTCCATAGTAATAGAACACCTTATTTTTAGCTGTATCACCCCGAATGAAGGCTACACATCCTCATTTTCCCTGCAGTCAGTCACGGCCATGCGGCTAAGTTCCGTGTGTTGTAAGCAGAAATTGTGTGCCTAACTGCCAGAAAATATCTTAAAGGAAAGAAATGCACTTGCATCTTTCTTTACTTCTCCCTCCTTCCTGCTGGATGGACTATCTGGAGATCTGACAATCACCTGTTATCATGAAAATAATGAGAAATCAAAATTCATGCAGGGCAAAACTTTAGGATGGACACACCTGGGTCCCGGATATCATGATTATCGTTCCAATGCTAGGTTGACCATATCCAGACTTCCTGAGTAAGACAGAGAAGTAAACTTCTATCCAGTTTAATTCACAGTTAATGAGAATTTCCAGTGATGGGCATCCAACTCAAATGCTAACTAACATAGTAACTGACACAGAGCTTCAAACATTGTAGACTGTCTTTGAAAATAATTTTGAAGGTTGACTCAATCAATAAATAAGTAATTATGGAAAAGTTACTATTTTTAAGGCAAGTTTTCACTATGATTATGACTAAAAGATAAAAGAAGGTAAAAATATCTTAATAATGAGACTTTCTTGAATGGCACCTTAACAATTTATGGTTGAAGACAGAAAAAAACATCGAATATTATGCTTTGGTTTAAATGACCTTGACTAGGACTATAAAAATATGCATCCTCTTCCCAGTGCCCCAATTTCCCTCTTTGCTTGTGTCTCTATTATAGATATAATTTCATACCTTCTTAGATATATTTGGTAAAGTCTAAGAAAAATGGAGTGTTCTATACAATCCTCTATTAGAATTACTCAGCTTCAAAAAGAATAAATCATGCTAAAAACTTGACATGTCTCTCTGCACTTGGTGAAAATCAGCTGGCTCCTAAGAAACTAGTGTACTAAGAAAATATAACTCAAATTTAATTTTTCATCTTATAATGGGAAAAAAATAAAATTTGGTACTCTAAAAGTTATTTATATCAGAAATGTCATCAAGATAAAATGTCATTATTCAAGGGAAGAAAGAATAGTCATGGGTGTTGAGTCTGGAATCAGTCAAATCTGAGGTCAACTGACTATCACTGATTTGCTGTATCTTAGGCAAACTACTCAGGTACTTCTGTCTCAGTTTCCTCACCTCTTAAACGGGGTGCACATATAATGCTTTCTTCACATATCATAGCCTGTACTGAGTTGACGTGGCTCTTTCAGTCTTTTCTAATTCTTGGTATTGATTGGCATAGCCCACCTTACCAACTTTATTTACGTCTCCTCCTTAGTCAGCCTAGTCTATTCAGTATCTCCCCATCTTCTGCATCAACTTCTGCTCCTATGTGACTCCCAAACACACAAAGACGTGCAGAATGTCTTCATCTTTTTTTATGACTTTGTAATGTCTCCCACTTAAGAAATTAAGATATAATCCACATGCTATAAAATTCACACTTTTGAAGTCTGCAGTTCAGTGGGTTTCAGTATATTCACAAGGTTGTACAACCACCACCGTTATCTATTTCCAGAACATTTTCATCATCCCATAAAGAAACCCCAGCCCATTAGCAGTACGTCCCCATTCTCCCCTGAACCCCTAGCAAAAACTAATGTACTTTTTGTCACTGTGGATTTGCCTGTTCTGTATATTTCCTATAAAGGGACTCATACAATATGTGACCTTTGGCTTCTTTCACTTAGCATAATGTTTTCGAGGTTCACTCCTGCTGTAGCATGTACGAGTACTTCATTCTTTTCTTAGGCTGAATAATATTTACTTGTGTATATATACTACATTTTGTTTATCCATTCATCAGTTAATGGAGGTTTGGGTTATCTCTCTTTTTTGGCTACAATAAATAATGCTGCTATGACATATGTGTGTAAGTTTGTGTAGACATCTGTCTCAATTCACCTAAGAGTAGAATTGCTGGGTGATAAAGCAACTCTATGTTTTTGAGTAACTGTTAGATTTTTTAAAATTAATTTTTATTGGAGTATTGTTGCTTTACAATGTTGTGTTAGCCTCTACTGCACAGCAAAATGAATCAGCCATACATATACATATATCCCCTCCCTTTTGGACTTCCTTCTCATTTAGGAGACCACAGTGCATTAAGTAGATACTAGGTGTTTTTTCAAAGTGATTACAATATTTTACATTCCCACCAGCAATGTGTGGAGGGTTCCATTTTCTCCACGTCCTCAACAACACCTGTAATTTTCTGTCTTTTTTATTATAGTCACTCTATTGGGTGTGAGCATCATTATTTTTGTTTTTTTGTTTTTTGTTTTTGTGGTACGCGGGCCTCTCCCGTTGCAGAGCACAGGCTCCGGAGGCGCAGGCTCAGCGGCCATGGCTCACGGGCCCAGCTGCTCCGCGGCATGTGGGATCTTCCCGGACCGGGGCACGAACCTGCATCCCCTGCATCAGCAGGCGGACTCTCAACCACTGCGCCACCAGGGAAGCCCTTGTTTTTGTTTGTTTGTTTTTCTTTTCTTTTTTTTTCATTATTTTGGTATTCCTGCTCTTAAACATATAACACAATAGGAGTCAAGGAGAATATTTTTAATTAACTTGTTAACAAATTACTCTAAAATTTTCTTCTCTTTTCTGGGAATGTTCTTTCCCATTTTATTTGCCTTTCCAGATGCTACACATGCTTTTCATTTACTGCCCTTACAGAAGACTTAACCAGTGATTCTAGCTCATAGTTGTTTTGTTGTTGTTTGTTGTTTTTGTCCTGAACTTTGTGGCACTTACTGTCTACACTGCCCACTTATTTACTGCTTTGCAATATTATCTTCTTATTCATACTCCTTATCTTCCCAACTCTATCTGTATGTTGTCTGATGTGTAGAACCATGCCTCATTCTTCTGAGTGTCTCCTATGGCGCTTAGCATATTCCCAAATTTATCTAGTAGGGCCAAAGTAAAAGCCTTTGAAGACTGCTTTATTATTAATTTGGGAATATCACAATTTCCTGGTTTTCTCTTGGCTTTTGTTTTTTTCTACATTATTTTCTAAATACTGTAAGTGTTATTTAACAATAAAGTTTAGATATTCTTAACTGAAATATTTATGGCCATGCTTTATTCTTTATTCTGTAGCCTTTTAGGATATAAAGCAAAACATTTTTTTGATAAAATGAAATAAAATATTTCTTTCAAGTAACATTCAGCCCTTTAAAATTGTTTGTCTACTCTAAAACCATTTTTAACAACCTGAGTAATTTTGGTAAGATTTGGTAAATTACTTTCAATATATTTACCATTTGATTTGTGTTTCAGTGAGCCATTGGGTAATGGTAGGTAAAATAAATAAAATAAAAATTTTTGAAGTTGGTAAAATCATATATTTCTTCGTTAATAGATGTCTCTGTCGATGTAAACATGGCAAAGAAGAAAATAAGAAAGAAAGAAAGGAAGGAAAATCCTTCCTAAACTTTGTGCTTTCAAAATAACCCAATTCTCTGTTCTTTTGTTCAGAAAACCAGTGGACTCTCCTCCACATGTCCACTTCTTTATCCCCTGGTCTTCCCACACCCCTACCAAGAGGAAGATTTTTATTGCTTCTCATTTCATTTCAGTTGAATCAGATATTCTCAAGCTTGCCTTGACCTGGCTTCTTGGTGACCTCTTTTGGCCAAATACTAATGGTCCGTTCTCAGGCTTCCTCTTATTCCAGTGATCAGCAGCATTTCACATGTTGGTGCCACGATCTTTCTAGAAATGCTCTCTTCACTTGGAACGTGGGAAATAAGACTGTCCTGAATTTTCATCTCATCTCATTGGCCACTCTTTCCCAGTCTGTTTCTTACTCCTCCTATGCTCCCAACATCTAAAGTTAGAGCATCCCCTAGCTTAGTACAGTATATGGTCCCCTTGCATTCCCTCTCCCCATTTAGTACTTAGACGTCATCTCATATCCAAAAAATTTTAATATCACCTATGTCCAGTTGACTCTGACATTTATGTCTCTAATTCAGTATTTTCCCTCTGAATTCCCCACAGCCATAGAAAATTGCCTACTTGAAATCCTCATTTAGATGTCTAATGGGTAATTTCAAAACTGAACTTTTCATTTCTCCATCCCCATGTTAACAAAACAAAACATCTCTAGCTGTTTCACTCGTAGTAAATAACCATAATTCACCCAATTGCTTTCTCTCACGATGCACATCCAATATACAAACAAAAGTGATACCTCTATTTTCAACATATTTGTAGAGTCTAACCTATTCCTATGACCTCCACTATTTCCAACTTAGTATCTAAGTCACAGTCTTCCCTCTCCTAGACCTCTGTGTTTCTCACTTCTACTCTGGCTTCTCTATTATAAGTACTGCACAGCAGTCAGAGTGGAGTTTTGAAACGTAAGTCATATTATAAAACTGCTTTTCAAAACTACACACTGACTTCTTATTACATTCACTATAAAATCCAAATGCTTTGTCATAATCGTCAAGGCTCCTCATGACTGTCTGCCCGATCTCATGGCCTATAATTCTCCATCTGGCTTACTTCTCTTAGCCATATTGATATTCTTCCTGCTACAAAAACACATCAAGTTAATCCTATTTCAGGACTTCTACTTACTGTTTCTCCTGGTTTCATCTCTGTGTGCTTTTCTCTCTTACATTTATGTCTTTTCTGACATATATCAACTTTTCTAAGGGTCCTTTTAAGACTAATCTATTACATTTATCCCTGTGTACCAGCCATAGTTCCTTGTTGCAAACAGTAGAATTCACTATAGGCAGTTTAAGAAGAAATAAATGTTATAAGATATTAAGTAACACACATTACACCAACACTGCAGCTCATACCAATGATGCTGGGGTCCCACTTGCATCAATATTTTTGGGAAATAAATACCAGAAATGGCCAGTACTGTTCTCCTGGACTGTGTACTACTACATCTATCAAGAAACTCAGTGTCCTGAATGAAACAAATATCTTCAAGGTGTTCAATTCCATATTGAAATCTTACGTTAGTGAATCTGTTTTACAGAATCCAAGATATTGCCTGCATTGCATCCTAGATGAAACGTGGCTGAGAAAGTAAGTTTTCTATTTTCCATTTTGGGAAAGGTCAAAACTCAGTGTAGAAAATTATCAAAATGTAATGCAAGTGCTCAAAAAACTGGTCATCCTTAAATGACACATTCATTGCATATGCAAATGACATATATAAATGTATTTACTGCTTTTATTTTTTACTGCTCTATCACTTTCTGATATTATAGGATATACCTATTTATTGCCAGGTTGTCCACCCATTGAAATACAAGCTCCCTGAGAGCAAAAACTTTGTCTGTTTATATCACTGTATATTCAGCTCCCAGTATGACACTCTTTGATATTCTATGATTCTGTTAGCACGCAGATAGATATACATTTCAACTTGGAATTGAATATAATGAAGATTTTTTTATTCATTTAAGTCATTGAATTTCTTGAAAGATAGAGGTGTCTGTGTCTTCAGGAGCAGTATAAGCAAAGTATCTGGCATCCAAGTTAATCTCACTTTGGCATCCTCAGTTGCCTCATCTGTAAAGTAGAGATCCCGGGAGTACCTGCTTCATAAGATTGTGGTGAAGAATAAATGAAATAACCTAGGACTTAGCAAAAGTCTTTCCATCTAGAAAATGTTCAATAAATATTAGATAAAGTTATTATCAATAATAATATCTATTTTATCTCTATCTTTGTATATTTCTAAGCCAAATATCCAGCCTAGGGGGGAGAAATAAACCATCCATGTGAGAGATACATCCTTGAGTGAACACAACGACTCATTTTTTAAATTAAAGTCATAAGTTAGTTGAAAGCAAGTATTTTTCTCTATTAAATAATTCATAGAAATTTTGATAGAAAAGAATCCAGGGACTACACTGGATCATAGGAAAGAAAAAACATATCAGACCACCAAAAATTAATTGATGTGGAACATACGTATCAAGTTTATCTGTAAAAGTGGAGGACTGTACAATATTTTACAAGTCAAAGCGTACCTGCGAAGGTGGAAAAACAATTCTAGTTGCAGGAAATTGATGTTATAATATTCAATGTCAGTCAGAGATCAATTTATATTATGAAAAATTTATATGGTGACTTGAATATCTTAGAATTTTCAAATCCCCTCTCCCTCAAACTTGAATGACATGGATAAATTTACCATCAGTCAGCATATGATTGTGGGAAGAGGAGGAGGAAATGATTAAGGTTGAGTTCAAGTTCAGTAATGTGCAATGGAAAATGACACAAAATCATATTTTTCTGGTATTTGAAAAATGGGGTCATCAGCATCAAATAATTTTGAACATTCTCTACACAAACTGGTTTGCTCTTGAAGAGTGTTTAATAGAGAAAGGTAAAACAACACATACATAAAGAGAAAGTACTATCGTTGACTTTGAGCCAGAAAGGGATGGAAATGTTTAATTTTTATAAAAACACATGTGTAACCTTTCAGGAAATATTTGAAGGAAAAAGGGAAGGCTCTGTACAAATCCCCACAGATTTTATTGCTAAGTCTTCATGGGACCTAAGTCAAATGCTGCTTTGTAAATGTGTCACAATAATACTGGAACTAAAACCTACCATTTCTAATTGTAATATGTGGAATAAATGCTTATTTGAAAGAACCCTGAGCCCCCATTTATCCCTGCTGGGATCATTTTCATTTTCTATGCTGTTATCACCCGGTCTGCCTTTTCCATTTTCTTTTCTCTAGCTATTTCATGTAACATTTAAATGTATCTAAGCTTTATGTGTGTAAGCTAAGCACTCTATGATTTAAAAAAAATAATAATACAGCAGATATGAGATTTAGGTGATAGTATAACAAATTAGTTGCCTTAGTAGTAACAATAATAAAAATAATACCAGTGCATTAGTTTTGAGCCTCCACACTTAAAGTTACAGATGATGCAGAATGTAAGATGCTTATGATTATAATTAACTGCCCAATTCTCTGATTTAGTGCTTAAGAAGATTAAAATACTTTAAAATAAGTAGATTCAAGGAAAAACTATATGAATAGTAAAATGGTCATTTCTATTAAAGAAGTACCACTGAGTTTGGGTATTGGTGTAAAGAAGCCAATTGCAAAACCCATTTTGAAAAATCAGAGAAATTTGGCTATGGGCTGGGTATCCGATAAACAGGAATAATCTGATATAGTTACATGTGATAATGGTTTTGTAGGTACTTATGAGTATGGCTTTATTTTTAGAGATACTGATTAAAGTAGAGGGATGCAATGACTAGATCTGGAATTGCTTTAATATATTTCAATAAAGGAAAAAAGAATAATGACCAGAATTTTGTCACAATCTTGATACTTTCATTTGGGTATAGGGCATGTGGGAGTTTATTTTATTATTTTCTTTTTTCCTAAATATATTTTTTAAAGGAGGACTGAATGCAAAAGCAATGAAAAATTGCTCAGAAATGCATAAAAAAGAAATGCTGATAGTTTTAAAATTGCCATTTGTTTTGCTTATTTACTTTACTTCTCGTGCAGAAGGTGATTTAGACCAAAGAATTCCACTGTAGGGATTTGTGTCACTGTCTGAACCACTTGATTGCCTTTATAGAATGGTGGATGAGGCCATACAGCTAAGTCCTCACCACATCTGACCACAACTCTCCTCCCTGTGGGCACCACACTGGCCTCCTTGGATGCTCTTACCTCAGCACTGTGCACAGGCTATTTCTTCTGCTAGGAACACTTTTCCCCAGGTAACCACGTAGCTTGCTTCCTTACTCCTTCAGGTCTTCCTTATTTGTCCTACCATTGAGTCATTCACTGATTATTCAATTTTACTTATCTATTTTTGTGATTTTTAATTTGAGGTATAATTGACACATAAAATTGTAAGATATTTAACGTGAACACCTTGATGATTTGATATAATTATTCTCTGCAAGAGGATTCCCCCATCAAGTTACCACATCCATCACCTCGTAGACTTACCTTTTATGTGTGTGAAAACTTTTAAATTCTACTCTCAGCAAATTTCAGTGATACAGTAGTGTTATTGATTATAGTCACCATGTAATACATTAAATCTTATTATTTAATTTAAAATAGCAACACCCACCTCCCCTGCCCTAATAGTTTTTGTTTCTCTATTTTTATCATCTCATATACTATACAATATACTTATAATTTTGTATGTTGTTGACCCCTTCCCAACAAGAATGTAAACTCTTACTCAGCCATAAAAAAGAATGAAATAATGTCATCTGCAGCAATATGGATGGACCTAGAGATTATTATACTGAGTGAAGTAAGCCAGACAGAGAAAGACAGATATCATATGATATTGCTTATATGTGGAATCTAAAAAAAAAATGATACAAGTGAATTTATTTACAAAAAAGAAATAGACCCACAGACATAGAAAGCAAAACTATGGTTACCAAAGGGGAAAGAGGTGGGTAGGGACAAATGAGGAGTATGGGATTAACATATACACGCTACTATATATAAAATAGATAACCAACAAGGACCTATTGTATAGCACAGGGAACTATACTCAGTGTTTTATGATAACCTATAAGGGAAAAGAATCTGAAAAAGAATATCTATATCTGAATCACTTTGCTGTACACCTGAAACTAACGCATTGTAAATCAGCTATACTTCAATTAAAAAAAGAATGTAAACTCTATGAAGGCACCCTCCATAGTTCCAGTATTGCTGACTAAGTTAATAGGGCAGATTCTGAAAGATAGAAGAGTAGAAACACAGCAATTGTTATATTTTTACCAATGTTTACCAGACAAGAATTTGGAGAATGGGAGAGGGTATTAAAGGAAGAAGGGCAGCGTTGCAAATGTGGTTCATCCTAGACAGGCCAAGAAGCACAGAACCATTCTCCTGGTTCAGAAATATCTCAGACAACTTTTCACAGCACAGGATTCCATCTGAGAGATATTTTGGCTGGGTGAAGAATTCTAGGTTAATAGTTTTTTCTTTCAGTACTATAAAGATGTTACTCCAAAGTCTTCTAGCTTGCATTTTGCATTGTCTCTGACAAAAAAAGGATCTATTGACATCTTTATCTTCGTTCTCCTATATGAAGCTATCTGTGTTCTCTGGCTGCTTTTACAATTTTTCTTTATTACTAGTTTTAAGCAATTTGATAATGATATGCACTGATGTATTTTTCATGTTTCCTCTGCTTGCAGTTCTTGGATCTGTGGGTTTAAAGTTTTCATCAAATTTTGGGGAAAATGACCATTATTTCTTCAAATACATCTATATATATGTATTTTTTCTTCCTCTACCTTTAAAGATTTCAGTTACACATATATGTGACCACTTGAAATCATCCCACAGTTCACTGATGCTTTGTTAAATTTTTTTTCACTTGCTTTTCACTCTTTCATTATGGATCATTTCTAGGACTATGTCTTCAAGTTGACTCATCTTTTCTTCTGCAATGTTTAATCTGCCATTAACCCCATCCAGTGTATTTTCCATCTTAGATATTGTTCACCTTGTGTCTTTTTTATATATTCTATGTCTAGTCTATACTTACCATGTTAATCTTAACTCTAGTTTATTAATCATATGGAATACAGTTAAAGGTGTTCAATATCTTTGTCTACTAGATCTTCTGTGTCATTTCAGAATCATTTTAATGGATTTATTTTTCTCATCACATGAATTGTTTTTTATCTTTGCATGCCTCATAAATCTCAATAGTATGTCAGACATTGTAAATTTTTCCTTGTTGAATTCCTTTAAATATTCTTAAGAGTTGTTCTGGGATACAATCAAGTTACTTGGAAACAGTGCGTCCGTTTCAGTTCTTGCTTCTTATATTTGTGAGGCAGAACCAGAAAAGCACTTAGTTAAGGGCTAATTTTTCTTGACTGCTGAGGCAAGACCATTCCTTATACTCTGATGCCTCGTGAAGTAGTGTGTGTATTACACTACTAGTGTGAAGTAGTGTGTATACACTCTGTGTATGAGGAACACACACTATTCCTGGCCCTATGTGTTCTTAGGAGTTTGTTTCCTCTAACTCTTCTGCATGGTTTTCTCCCTGGCCTCAGATTGCTTCCTCAGATGTATATGTTCAGTAGCACTCAACCGAGCACTCGAGGATGACCCTCCACAGGACTCTGGTGTTTTCTGTTTGTGCAGGTCTCTCTCTCCAGTACTCTGCCCTGCAAACTCTCACTGCCTTTGCTTCTCCAGTCTCCCAATTTCATTCACGTAACTCAAAGAGAAACCTCTGCTCCCTATGCCATGGCCTGGACCCTTTCTCCAGGTAGTAATCTCAGGCAACCATAGGGCTCACTTCATTTGTTTCTCAAATGTATCACTGATCACTGTTGCCTGATATTCAATGTCCAGAAAGCCATTGTTCCATATATTTTTCGAATTTTTTTAGTTGTATCGACAAGAGGATAAAGCCAATCCCTGTTACTCCATCTTGGATGAAATCAGAAATTTGCTAATTCATCTTCCTTTGGGGTCTATATCTGCTTAGGACATGTAAGACTGAGGACTTGTTTAAACATTTGGATTCGTGTACTGATTTGTCAGGTTATATTCAAAATACTCTAAAATTAATTCATTACTGTGAGATTATTACCAATGAATGTCATATACAGCTAAACATAAGAGAAGAAAATAATCTTCATGAAATCTTTCCTTATGTGAGCTATCATTAGTGTCAAGGAGATGAACATGTTTGTTCATTCTGGAAAAAATAAATGGGATTTTTCTATTTTTTACCATTTCTGCTTTTAGAATAACTATAGGTAAGAATCTAATTCTAAAAAGTAGTTTTACAATTCCACCACAATTTCCATGTAATAACATTAGAAAAGACTCTGACTTAAGCCAAGTTGAAATTACCTACTATGGAATGTTAAACCACCTCTGTAAACAACAGCATAAATAATTTGAAATGTTGCTCAAACTGTGGATAGTTTTGTAACATCACAAACCCAAATTGTTCAGAACTTTCCTGGATCTCCTTTTTTTTTTTTCCGGTGCATGGGCCTCTCACTGTTGTGGCCTCTTCCGTTGCGGAGCACAGGTTCCGGACGCGCAGGCTCAGTAGTTGTGGCTCACGGGCCCAGCCACTCCGCGGCATGTGGGATCTTTCCGGACCGGGGCACGAACCTGTGTCCCCTGCATCGGCAGGCGGACTCTCAACCACTGTGCCACCAGCGAAGCCCCTGTTTTATTTTTTAACATACTGAAATAAACTCAGGATTTTATTTAATAAATAATCACAGACAACAATCATGTATAATTTGAATTTTCTTTTTCCTCTGCAATACCAACATTCATTTAGTAAGTTGATTTCGCTATTATTAGTACTTAATATCTTCTGGCAACATAAAAACAAAAACTACAGCAATTAAACAGATAATCACATAAAAATATTTTTCCTGTATCATCCAAATAATTAAAATATATTTATATATTCTTATAAAAATTATTTTGTATAAGAATCTACAAATAAATATTTTTAGTGAATGAATAAAGTCATTCTTTAAGTTTTATCTGCTTCTATAATATTAATTACATAGAGTATTTGAAATTTTCTGATATTTTATTAAACAAGAAGGAAATTATATAACTCACATTGCTAAACAAGTTGAATATTTTAAAATACTGAATTTTATTCTTCCAAGTCTAAAATATATATTTATGTATTGCCATAGTTACATGATCATTCATAATTATCTTCATTGTTCAGAACAAAAAGTCATTCTCATCTTTAACATTTGTATACAAATTAAGGTTTATTATCTTTTGAAACAATCCTTAGTATCTCCTATATCTGCTATTTTGCTTTTCATTTTTAGTTCATTTTCATTGAACTAAGTATCTTTTTAAATAGTTGTTAACTTTTAAATAGATACTTACATAATATTTATATTTATAGCAATTTCAAAACTATGACACATGTTATACAGTATAAAAGAAATGGCACATGCACTTGAATCCAAGTTCAGAAATATAGTGTGAATAAAGCACCATATTTTTCTCTTTTTAATGGATTGACAACATGAGCTAAATTGATCCTATACTATTTTTTCTTGAAAATTAGAGAAAGAAATTGTAGGTTTAAGGCACATGAAATTTTGTTTTTAAATAACAGATGGCAGTATCAAATTCTATATTCACTACCATTTTTTTCTATTTTTTCTTGTTTTTACTCTTTTTTTTTTTAAACTCATAATGACTGTCTTAACCTCAGAAACACAATTAGCTTTAATTCAGGAAATGCAGTTTTACTGACAATAAGTCTTGAAGAAAAATGTCTGCAATATCTTGAACAAAATACTGTTCTTTCAGAATCAATGACTGACAGCAGTTGAAAAGATGATTGCTCAAATTTTAGAGGCATTGGTATCAAAACAAATGAAGTCAAAGTCATAATCTAATTGATGACACTAATAGCACTGGAATGCTCCACTGTTAAACCAGGATAATCTCCTCCGAGCATCAGTAGGGATTAGGATGGCTTGTGAGGGAAAAGGCTGCACTGAAGAACCGTAGGACTAAGTAGCCACTGGGAGGCCCAAGGCAGTCACAGAGATTTTAAAAGGTACAATAAGATATAAAATTTGCCAAATCGCCTTTTTTTGTTTTCCTCAAGAACTATAGTCTAGGGTAGAATATGTGGAAAGAGTTGAGGACAAGGAAGAAAGATGGAAAAAAAAAAAGTTTGTTCTCACAGAACAGAGACAGTCCAGTTTGGTGTAGGAAGAACAGATTCATTTACCATAGAATTTCGCCAAGAACAGTAGTTCTTTAGTAGAAGAATTTAGAGTCAGCAACTTCATCCCGTTGGCTCCCCTCTTTTAGTCCATCCTGGAGCTTCAGGTAGCGCCGGAGGTAGCGTTGCCAGTTTGAGGTGCTTATCTGTTCATGTGTTCTGTTACATCTCACTTTCAGTATTCCCAGTGATATGCCGTGCTGCTGTGCCAGGTGTTCTTCTTAGAACAACATTTGGGAAATTTAGCGTCAAATATTCTCTTGAATGATTATAGTCATCCCACGTGTTTATATCCTTTTTCCTTAAAAACACACTTTTCCTTTCTATTTTCTTTGTCACTGAACAGTGGATTATCATATGGCTCTGTTCTCATCACTTAGCAAAGTGTTAATAATTTATCCTTTTCCATGTTTCTTACCTCATTCTTTTCAAATTCTTATTATGCTTGACAGAATAGATTTCGAATATAACTAAACTGTTTTAATCCCCTTCAATGTATTTTTTCTATTTTCTCTTTTCTATATCAGAATATTGCTGCACGTACAGCTTAGAAGGGACCTCCACTGCAGTTTATATATTCTCTATTTTCCCTTCTCTACTGCATTTATATAAATGGTTTGTTCAAGTATTTTGACTGTACTATAAACAGTGTAAATTTGCTCTGCTGATTTAATCACATCAAGAGTATTAAGAGTTGGGCTTCCCTGGTGGTGCAGTGGTTGAGAGTCCGCCTGCCGATGCAGGGGACACGGGTTCGTGCCCCGGTCCGGGAAGATCCCACATGCCGCGGAGCGGCTGGGCCCGTGAGCCATGGCCGCTGAGCCTGCACGTCCCGAGCCTGTGCTCTGCAACGGGAGAGGCCACAACAGTGAGAGGCCTGCGTACCGCAAAAACAAACAAACAAAGAAAAAACAAGAGTAATAAGAGTTAACTAAATTTATCTATTTTCCCAGAAATGAAAAACAAAAAGCTTTAAGTAAATCACTCCCCATTCTTGGTTGTGCAGAACTCTAGGATGTTATTATACTGGGATGTCATGATGTTTTCAAAAACAAACAAGCAAATGAACCAACAAACCAAGAGAAAACTCAGTAGTGTCTAAGGTAGATTGGGAGCTGAGGACGACTCAGGTAAGGGCAGGGGTGACAGCGCTGACACAGCTGCTGGCATTCTATTAACCATCTAGAATCCACCCAGAGAATAAGAGCAGTAGCAGAAGTAGCAAACCCAAGTGTTTACAGGTGACAGATAAGTACATACGTGAATGAAGAAAGATCAATCTTTCTTGAAAAATACAGGTATCTAGTGCTACTTTCCTATTTATTTCCACTCTTCATACAGATGTGTCACATTAGGATTCCCTTCAACGGCAAACAATAGAAAAATGCAAAATGTCAATAACAATGGCTTAAATAAGATGGGAATAATTTCTCTCCTGTGGAGAAATTCAGAGACAGTAAAGTGCTGGGATGGCAACTCTATTCCAGAAAGTTCTCAGAGACAGAACTACATCTAATCCACAGCTCTGCCGTCTCTAGTATATAGCCCATGTCCTCAGGGTCCAAAATGGAAGTGAGCATCAAAACACAAAGCAATAAAAAAACACAGCACCATATCTGTGTTTCAGGAATTATATGCAGAAATATATAAAGAAGAAAAGGAAGCCAAAAGGTGTGCACCAGCTGTCTTTTATGGATTGTTCCAGAAGCTGTCATGTGGCACTTATGCTAACATTTAATTGGCCAGAACTTAATCTTATATCACACCTAACTGCAAGAGATTATAGAAAATGTACCTTTCTCCACTCTGCCTGGACATTATCCCAGAGCATTTCTCAACACAGAAAACTATGTAACCAATGTCAAAAAACCAGAGTGGAAGTACAAATGCTGTACTAATTGTCTTTCTCATTATTGGTTGTGGCAATCAAATCCAAATGAGTTTGAATGAAACTGGAAAATGGGAAAATGCAGTACACTTTATTGTTATGGTAACTGGAATCGTTGAAATATGTGCATTATTTTCACAGCATAAATGATGCAGTTCTAAGCATGTATTTTGAAAAATTGCTGGAGGGTTTGCTTAATAGCCAGAGTATAAAGGAATATTTGTTTCTCAGTTGGCCAAAATCACAGTTTTGACTAATTTGACAAATTTTTAGCAGCTCTGTAATTTATTTGATTAAATGAAATTTTCATCTTATTTTCACAATTAGTAATTTGAAATAAAATTTAAAGGTCTAAATGGGAGAAATTTAAATTTGAATGTATTGGTTGAACTACTTATAATTTTGATTGGTAATTCAGTAACGGAATAAGTCATTTTACTAGGTGTGAGCCAACTCAAAGAGAACATGACCAAGTGCAAGTTCACTAGGTATTTAAAGTAACCTACAGAACTTCCCTGGTGGCATAGGGGTTAGGATTCTGGGCTTTCACTGTGGTGGCCTGGGTTCAATCTCTGATCGGGGAAGATCCCACAAGCCCTGAGGTGCAGTCAAAAAAAAGTAAAAAAAAATAACCTACAGATTAAGGTTATGTTTTTATAGTCCACAAAATGTTACAGTCCATATATTCAGAAAAACATTTTGTTTATTACATATGCATTAATAAGATGTATATATGGATAAATGGGTATAAAGTTGTGAAAGATAAGGCAAGTTTTAAACGTTTGACCACAGTTGAAACTTTCAGATTTCAAAACAAAATTTTAAATATTTAGTTTTTTGATAAATGCACCATGGTTATATAAAATGTTAACTCTAGGGAAAACTGAGTGACAGATACACAGGAACTCTCAGTACTTTACAATTGTTTTGTAAATTTCATATTTCAAAACAAAAATGTTTTTAAAAATGTCTAGTCTTAAATATACTAGAAACACTTATTCAGAGTTTTATTGGTGTTATGGTTAATATATTAATGATATTAGATACAGAAAGACAGGGAAAATAGTTTGAATGTGACTTGCTTTTAGTCATTCACATTCAGCCTTATCAACTCTACCTCAAGTCAGAGTATATCACCTCCCAGCTTAGATATGGTTACACTCAGCATTTAAACTAAATAGCAGGAACACTGAGATATCAAGGACTCACTGTGTGTCAGGAAATGATAAAGTCCCACCTCCTCTTTGCACCAGCTCCAGGCTGTCTTAGAGAAAGCACACCCTACCTTCACAAGTGGTGATCTACAGCTTCAAAGGCAAGTATGGAAGGAAATATTTAATCCAAGGATTCATTAAAATGTTGAAAAAAAGAAAAACTATTTCAGCTTTCCTTATAGCCCAAGTATTTTCCTACCTTCTTTTTTACAATTGAAACTACCACCATTCCCCCAGATGCCCAAGAGAAAAACTAGTTCAGATTAACGTATGATTTTTGTAGCGCACATATGGGTTTGTTGTTTATGTTGGGCCACTCCTCTCCATGGAACCCTCCAGTTCGGCTTGCTCTTGATCTGAACTGTCCAGCATCGGCTTCCGCATAGTCCCTACCTTTTGTTGCTCGTACAACTCATTCCACGCAGACCATCAGCTTTTTCTAGTGCATGTCCATATCTCTGGACCTTCCCTGAAACATACACACCCTGCAACATACATACAAACATATTCAAGGATTTTAAGGCCCAACACTGAATCCTGCTTCTACTCAGTTCAACAAATCAAAAGCATACTTTACTCTAGGCTATAGACTAAACACTTTTTTTTTTGGCCACACCGCGGGGCATGTGGGATCTCAGTTCCCCACCATGGATCCAACCCGCTTCCCCTGCATTGGAACGTGCATTGGAAGCACGGAGTCTTAACTGCTGGACCACCAGGGAAATCCCTAAACACTTTTATTCACAGAGAATTAAGACCAAATTCCTGCACTTGCAAAAGCAGTGGGGGAATTGGCCATCTAACATTATATATTTTTTTGGTATTGTCCAAATTTGGTCTATTTTAGTCCAAATGGACTGTGAATTTTCTAAATCTTCTCTACACACCTCTTTTCCCTTCATTTAAAATGCCTACCCTTTCTCTGTCATTTTCTTTACAATTATCCATAAAGATTGATCTGAAGGATCTCTGTTGTGAATTTTTCCCTAAACCATACAGCAACAAATGATCTCCTCACTTTCTTTTAAACATTTTTACACTATTACTACATGCCCTATTAAGTTTCAAGATGCAAGAGGCTTGCCTTTACAGTTCCCTAATACCATTTATTTAGTGCTCCTTACAGAATTACTCGTGATGCTGCCTGTGAATACTAGCTTCCAAAGACATTCAAAGGTTGTTCCTGTGTTTTGTTGATGAGGACCACTCCTGCAAGTCTTTGGATATGCAGGGAAATGTCAACCACAGTTGCTTTCCCCCTTAACAGTAAACAGTTAAATTTACTGTTTGGAATTTCATGTTGTGAACTTAGAACAACACATCTTCCGGTCGTGTCTCCTCTTGGACTCTTTAGGATATAACCACTAAACTTGCAGAGTGTGATCTCCTTCAATGTTGACTTCACCCTGCCTCTTAACACACCACCACCAGAGGGAGGATTGGGGAAGGGCCAGGGACAGAGCAAGAATAGCAGCCATATTTGTGCCAAAATGTGCCTTCCACCCCCACTCAGCTTAAGACCATTCATGAGAACATGACCTCACCACGTTGAGGAGAAGCAAGAGAGGACCCATGGGTGATGTAGAGCAGATGTCTTGGAAGCCCTCAGAGGAGACAGGTGCAGCTACCCTGGAGTCTGGAGGTATGTCTGACTGGTGACACGGAGCCTGCCGAGTGAGTAGCACAGTGGCTGGAGGGCACACAGGGCAGAGGACGCCTTTCAGCACTTCGGTCTCTCCTCGTGCTGTAGACCAGAGGTGGCATCCTGAAGGAAACGTGGACAGGTGAGAGGGCTTGCAAGAGCTCAGACATATGGCTCAACACCCTGGAGCCAGCCATAGCTGGTGGCTAGCCCAGAGCCTTGAACTGGTCCTATGTCCAACATGAGTGGGTCACCAAAATAAGGCGTATTAGTGAGATAGATTCTGACTGTGCAATTGGGCACCATCTCACTAAAGAAATGCTTCTCGAAGTGATGCCATGGTGCTCTCCTGGGTCTGTCCTGACCATAGGGTCCCAGAACAAAGCTATAAACATGAGCCTTGGGATTCTTTGGGCATCTGGTCAACTCCACATGGAAGAGGACTAGAGGGTTGGAGAGTAGGGAGAAGGGACTGATCAATAGGAATCCTTTTCTAGGCTGTGAGTGTCCCTTCTGGAAAGCTCTGTTGACAGATCCCAACACTGGAGGGAGAAGGATTTAGAGAATTTTGAGGAAGGTACTCCAAAGGGCAGCAGGGTTAAGGGTACATACAGAGTTCTATCATGAAGAAATTAAAAAATAACATCTTTCCCCAAAGTGGTAATAGGAAGAGGTTGAACCAAGCCTAATAAGGTATCTTTCCCAGTTTTACCATTGTTTAAATCACCCCATCTCTCCTGGGGCAGAGTAAGTGTTAGGGAAGGAATTCAGAATTTAGGAAACATCTCTCCTTATGGAAATGCAAGAAATGTGGGAAAACTGTTTGACCCTAATAATAGAAAGAGCTGCCTTTTCCTTCAGCCGCCAAAATGAAATTTTAAAAGTTCATGTACTTCTCCTCTCACCTGCTAATACCTTGGTCCCAATAATCGGAAGTGAATCTCAAAGCAATATGTATGTAATGAAGAATGTTTCGTTCACCCTCCCCACTCTCCAATCCTTGTTCTCTTCTGATCATCTTATAAGTAATGCCTATGAAACTGACTCACTTAAATCATAATTTTTAGCTCCCTTGCTACCCGTTTGAAGGTTCAGATACCTCAGTTGTACACATTCACTTCCTATGCCAACAGAGAGTGATGCATATGAAAAGCTTCCTAATTAAAAACCACCTGGAAAAAGCTCAATCTTACTTCTTCTCTGCTTTAAATAACCTCTGTTTTAAGATTGATTTCAACCACAGATCTCCCCTGACTCTTGAGAGGAGGTTAGCATTCAAACTGGAATTTAAAGCATTGTCATGCATTCCTGAGGTATAGCTCCTGCTTCCCCATTTGGGATCTTTCCACAGACCCTATAAACATGCATTTAAATGAGCCTCTATTATTGTCTACGGAACAAATTGTGGACCATAAGAGTAAAATACCCAGTGTGGTTTAAATATATAAATATGCACAGCAGCTCCGTTTGCTTTTTTTTCCCCCCCACCGTGTGCTTTTTATTGGATTAACAACGTGCTGTTACACTGTGATACTGCCAAAAACCCCTGATATTTCAAAGCAGGGAACATTCGTGCTAGAACGAGAGGAGCAGTAGCTCCAGGTTATGTCCATGACCCCTGTGTGACTATGTTGTCGGCTTCATTGCCTAAAGCAAAACAAGAGTGTGTGGAAAAGAACAAGACCCTAGATCAGCCCGACCAGGGTCCTTCGCCCTAACCTATGGCTTTGTGATTCTGTTGCCTTATCTGCAAAGTGAATATCATTATTCGTACCCAATACAGTTCAGAGGATTGAATGAGGTTAATTAATTTAAAGCACTAAGGTCACTGCGTGAGCCATAATAGAATATCAATCAACGCTTACCATTGGTGATAGCAATCTCTACTTTTATTTGAGTGGTGCAATAGTATGTTTATAACTTAACATATCCACAGGATTAATATAAAGCAAAACGAATTTTCATAGTCTAGCTGCTAAAAGAAACTTAAATTAAAATAGTAAAATTGTCATTTACTTTAACTTGTGTTTCCTTGACATCAGCACCTTGGATGTTTCAACCAGCTTAGTTCAGTGGTTTTCTAAGTATCCTTCCTGGGCCAGCGGTGTCAGCATCACCTGGGGAAGGAGCTAGAAATGCACATTCTTGGGCCTCAGCCCAGGCTGACTGAAAACCACTGATTTAGTATATTCAGAGGAAAATCAACCAGAACACTTTACTTAGCATCATGTAGGGAGAAAAGGAAATCTGATATCGACATTTTCTTTATCTTTAAATATTTCTGCTTATAGAAATAAGATCTAACTATATGGTTAAAAATAAAGTTGTAATTTTTTTCACTAGGTATTTTCTCTATTGTATTCAATGTTTAGGGAAATGCTCATCCCTGAACCCTAATTTACACCCAGAATCAGCCTGTTTTCTACCTATATATCTCTCTTCTCACCCCCTCTCCTTCCCTATGGACCCCTAGTCTCCTTTCGGTCCTCATAGAGCTCTTTTCCCCAGAGCCCTTAGCCTGCTCTGCTTTACGTCCATCCAAATATACTCACCAACACAGTCCTCTTCTCTTTCCCATCCAAACAGCTGGAGCCCCCGCTGCTGCCGGAGAACCCAGAGAAGCTCCAAGTGCCAAAGACAAAGTCTCTGTAAGGAATGGAAGATGCTCCGTCTTAGCGGTGTTCACACTATTCCTTCCGCCTAGATCGGTATTCATATTTTTACATCTTCACTCTGTCTCTTCTATCGGTTCGCTGTTTAGTTATCACTTCTCAGGAGTCTTTCTCTGACCACTCCATCAAAAATGGCCACTCCCCTCCCTCCAGCAACTCTCCAATCCATTCTTCTGCTTTATTTCTTTTAAAATTAATTACCTCTACCTTATATTATATAATTCTAAATGAGCTGCCTCTGACCTTAGATTGTAAGCAGGTCTTTGCTCCAAACCAGTACATGGCAAATAACAGGCACACAGTGAAACCAGCATTCTAACTTAAAACTTTGAAAAGCCACTTTCTATAAAATTGTCTACACCTTGCTTACTTCAAGTTACAAATAGTTACTGCGTGCCTAATGCCTCTGGGCATTTGACAAAGCACTGGGAAGAAAGAATAATAGGGTGTGTTCCCTGCACTGGAAGTGCGTATACCCCAATAGGCATATGTATTGTAAGAGAATAGTATACACAGTGACCTGTGGATGCTAAGGCCGGTTTCACAGATCAGGAAAGGTTTTTAGGAGTATTTTATGATAAAATTTGCATCTAGTTTTAAACTGCTAAATATGTTTCGAGAGACAATACATTTATATGTTGTGTAACTATTATAAATAGCATGCCTTGTTCAAATGAGTCCAGATCACATTTTCAATAGCAAAATAGATTTGTCTCATATACTTTCTTTTAAATAAAAAGTTTATTAACTTAAAGCATTACCCAATATATCTTGGAGCCATCTTCTTATTAGAGTTCCTTAACAACCTTACATACTTCCAACACAGAGATCAGAAAGTCATTTGACTTCTCCCTCTCCTTCAGTTCTCAGATCCAAGGTATCTTTAAATCATATCCATGGTATCTCCTATGTTTCTTAAATCTATTTGCTCCCTTTATATTCCCACTGCCAGTGCCTTCTCTTTAGTTCTCATAATTTCTTTCTAGACAATTATAACAACTTCCTAACTGATTTCCCTGAATGTAGGTTTCATCCTCCCTAAACATGTACAGGATAACATCAGAGTGTGCTCTTTAAGCAAAATGAATCAGATTACATTGATTACATTTCTCCCTTGTTTGAACTCTTTATCATTCTCCCTATCATTAGGATAGACATACATCTCAAATGTTTGTCCCAATGTAGACAGTCCAGTTTTACATCTGTTGTGCTAGTGCAGTTATTTGTAGTGTTTCCTTTTGCTCTTAACAAGTATCTGGTTTGAATAGTAAATTATGTAATTACCCTTTTCATTGCTTTCATTATTTAGTTTGAATTCTATATTTTGTATATACAAAGTCTTCACTCACAATATGGGTCCTTCTATTAGGAGAGACAAGCTTGATCTCACAGCCTGATTTGTGTGTTGTAAAATCTGAGTACATCAAAATCATGGATTGTGTCTTAAACATTTTTGTACCTCTAATATTCAATACCATGTTTGGCAGTGAATAGGCATTTAATGATGATTATCAAATTTTGAATAGTTCTATTTAAAATTAAAGCTTTGCATTAGTGACAGTCTGCGTGTATCATCCTCGGATTACTGGGTATAGCCAAATGGTTTCTGACCTTCTTTTTAACATGCAGATTTACTCTTTCACCAAACTGTTATTGACCACTTAATATGTACTAGTTGAGCAATGCCCTGGTAATGCTTGGAGCCAGAGAAACTGAAAAAACAGACACGTAACCAAATAAGGGCACAAGTGTTACAAGAAGACGCTGTAATGAGATTCAAGGTACAGTAAGGGCACAAAAGAGAAAGTGATCAAACATGAGGGAATGGAGAGAAAATAATGGCTTTATGAAAGAAAGGACTCTTGAACGGAATCCTGGAAGATGAGCCATGTTTCTCTGAGGGACAATTTGGGAGAGGCTATCTAGGGTCAGGGCATGGAGGTATGAAATATGCACACTCGGAAAGGAATAACTATTCAGTAGAACCGGCGGAGGACATAAGAGGAGCCATTGAGGAGGCTAAACAGGTACCCAGAGGCCAAGCCCAGAGAGGATTATTGGCCAGTCCCTATAAACGATGGTCAGTCTATGATGTCTGTGAGTTGAGGGAAGGGCATGAGAATTATGGAAATTCAGAAAGAGCAGCCTGATGGCAGTGTGGTGGCCATATTGAAGGAGGGAGGTACTTGTCTTGGGCGGCAAAAATTATTCCAGAGATCTACAGAGGTGAAACAGGGTGTACATCTAGCCTCCACTCTGGAAAGTAGGAGGAGATCGATGATGGACAAAATATTAAGGAGGTAGATTTGAAGGACTTACTAACTGGATATGAAGGGTGAAGAAAGATGATCATCCTTCTTTCTTTTGAAGGATGGTTTTTATTTTGAAGAATTTAGTGTTTGGTGTATTTATTTTGAAGAATTTAGGTTTTTATTTTGAAGAATTTAGTGTTTGGTATATGCTGCCATTCAACAAAATGAGAACATCAGGGTGAGAAATAAATTTTAGAGGAGTAATAAACACACAGAGAAAGAGGAGTCTGTAAAGAAGACCAAGAAGAAAAGTAGGAAAATAATCATAAAAGTACCACGTTGTAGAAACTTAGGGCTGGAGATTTCGAAGTGTAGAGGATTATCAACAGTTAAAAATGCTATAAGCCGGCCTTGGATTGTAAGGACTGAAAAGCATAAGAAATATATTAAGATATACACAGCTGAGTTCAATAGTGCTTTTGACAAAACCTTGGCATAATGTGTAAACGTTCATTCAGTTGCAGCCCACGTTTATTGGAGTTAGTTCTTCTAGGTTTCGAGTTCTGGGCAAAGAACTGCGAATACCGACCTGGATAAGCCAAGCTCCCTTCAAGGACTCATGGCTCCAGAGGGCAAGACAAACTTGTCAACCAAGGTAGCCACTTGATGGAGCCTTGATTGAATATAAATGTGAAGCCCTAAAGATATTCTTTATTCCCTTTAACCATAATATGCCCATTTTCTCTTTCCGATACCTGAACAGAATCTGGGTAGAAATGATAACTTTCTGACACATTTCAGTTATTAAATTTAGTCCAGGAGATGTTAAAGCTTCAGTAGCATAACCACCTCAAACTTCCTCTTCCCCTACATTAGGCCAGACCTGTAGATCCAAAGACCTGTAGTGAGAAGAGGGAGGATGGTGTCTCTGGAGATACCCCTCCCTCCCTGTCCTTTGGAGTACGCAGAGATGAATTTAGGCACTGGTTGCCTGTACATGGTGTGTGCACGTCCCAGGCCCATTTGTTTTCTTCGGATTCTATCAGTTATTTGTAGCCTTTGCCAATACTTGGCTCTCTGCGTAGCATTTGTGGGCAGTGTCACTTATTCCTGGTCTCTTTTCCTGATGGAGGAGAGGTGTCGTCCCTCACGTGATAGCCCTGCTCCACGTGCCTCATTAGTGACTCTCCCAGGAGCCCTATAGCGCCCTCCTGCAACCTCTGTGCTCCATCACTGGATGCATAGGAAGTACGGAGTATGATCTCACTTGCTCCGGGGCTGCTGCAGGGAACTGTAATGGAGAGATGCTTATCCAAGTCTTCTCAGGCACACACCACCACTGTCCCTCCAAGGACTTCAGGTGACATGTGGTTTCCACCTTCAAAAATGTCTAAATCAGAAACGGTAACCATGGCTCCAGTCACCATGTCTACATCCCCCTCTTAACATAAATGGATCCACGTCAGAAGTCAATTTTCTTGGCCACACCAGGTAAATCTGTAGATCCTATAGCTCAGCAACCATCCAACAAGGGCAATAGACACAGCCTCTTGTTCTGGACATCTTTTCTTGGAGCAAGTTCCAACTTAGCTGTCCAGATCTCTCCTTATCTCCATGATATAGAATTAAAAGAAATAGTTCTGCTTTAAGTAAATTCTGGAGAAAAGTGTCTAACCCGAGTTGTTGGTGAATCTCTTTAGAATGTGGGTGCTGGCACTGTTTATTCTTCAGTTTGGGGTCTTTGACAAAATTCTGGGAATACGGGAAAGTCACAGTCAATAACCTGTTAAAGAAATAATTCTAAAATGCTATGTTCTATATAATTATATATGAAAAGTATAAGCATATACCATCTATAAAGAATAATACCGAGGAGGCGGTAATTAAAAATAGGGAAAACAAGAGGAAAGAAATTATGCAAATCAGAATAAGATTCCCAGCAAAAGGCAAGTCGGAGTTGGGTTTTCAAGAATGAGTAGGAATTCATTAAGGAGATTATGGTGTTTATGCTAAGAATATTCTTTTAATAATCTATTCTGGCTACCCTATGTAAAGTGGAATTTAGGTATGCGGGATAATATTGTATAACTTAGTTCTGGGAAGCATAATCAGGTCCATGAATTTGGGAAGGTCACTGGGCAGCGATGCTCTGTCACTCTCATTCCCTCTGTGTGGCCAAATGACTTGCCCTTTGATTCTTCTCTTCTCTCTCTGTAAATGGGCTTCTTGGCTCACTCAATCTGCTTGGCCATGGCTAATCATGGCTACCTCAACAGGAAAACCAGACTGACCTTCCAGTTTAGTTCCCCAAGGACAACTGACTAACCATTTGTCCTTCTGTCTCTAAAATTCCCTGAAGAAAAATGCTGACTACCTGGACAGATGCCACGAATCCACTCCTAATCCAATTACATAAGGCCAATCACTAGAAAGCGGCATAAAGTGGTTCATGGGAGGAGGTTGTGGACAAAGAAGAGTATCTGCTGGGAGGCGTGCATAGAAAGGAAATGGCCAGGCGGCGTTCAGACAAGAAGAAAAGGAACTTCAGACTAATGAAGGATTTCGGCTCAGGTGTAGGTTTAAGGAAGTTCATTGTATGTTTGTATGTTTCCCAATAACTTGGGAACTCCAGGTTAGACAGGATTTCACTGCTAAAGAAAATTTAGGGGACCCAAAAGGATAACGTTTAAAAAGTTATGTTTTATTTCAGGAAAGTGGTGCAGTATAGCAACAACGTTAGAAGAAGTACAGCATCTGAGCCAGAGACTGTCTCCTAACAAGGGGTCCAGAGAGGTCAGGTGTGAGCTCCTCTCCTTCCCCCTCTGAACCAGTGAGTATAAACAAACAGGGGGCATGAACATCACCAAGCTTCACACATTTTTTATGAACACTCTGCCCCATAATAGCTAATTCCAGTGACCCTGGAACTGGCCTTCGTGGGTGGGCTGGAGTAGGAGACCTACCTGCATGTCTCCGACGCCTAGTCAAGGCATGAAATGTGGTGATGAGTAGTATTGTTCTGTAACCATGAGGGTGAGATAAGTTTCAGGGGGTTTGTATCAGCTTGTCAGTATTGTTCGTTAAGAACTATGTGTTCAATGATTTCCACCTAGTCTCCGTGAGACCCCTGAAGTGGTTACATAACAAGAATATACCTACATGACCAGCAAAGTATGAGAAACCTGACCTAGATTCCATATTACACTCCCTGGTTCAGAGGAATTCTGTGCCCATGTAGGTTGTCCCTAATCCAAGAGAGGCAGTAGACAGCCCTTACAGAGGAGACGACGGTGGGAGCCTGCACTTGACCTTTGTGGACCCCTTATTGGAAGACAGTCTTTGGCTCTGATGAATATACTTACTTTACTGTTCTTGCTATATTGTATCACTTTTCTGCAATGAAGCATAAATTTATAAATATCATTTTAGGTCCTGTAAGGATTTTCTGGCAGCTACAGTTGGTAATGATATTTATTGAATTTTACCCGAGTAACAACAGCTTAGCTCTTCTAAACATGTGCATATTTATGTTACCTAAAGCATAAAGCTTTCCGATAGTGTGTACATTTTTAAGGTTGGTTGATAAACTGGTCTGGACTGCTCCTAACCTAAGAGCATAACCTACTGGATAGTCAATGTCAGTTAGATATGAGGCTTGGGGAAGAAGGCGTTTGTAGATAAGAGAAGAAATACTTGCTTATCCTGGTGATGACACCATCGTGAAAGGTCTTGAGCCAGTAGTCTTATATGGAGTTATTACTCTGGGGAAAAAAATCCGACTTTAACCACTTGAAATGTTATTCCTTATAAATTATTCCTTATATGTTATATGTTATTCCTTATAAATAAGGAATATTCCTTATTCCTCCAACACATTCTGTGTTGACTTGAGAAAGTTGCTGGAAGGGGCCGTTTTTCATTTTGATCACTTAAGGTCTAGCTTGAAATCTAGCATTATGAATTCAGTATGTTGACTGCTGGTTCCTCTGAATCCAGCATATTCCCTGGATGAAAACTGTCTGGCACTTTGTCCGGTGGGAGTTGTCCATATCTGAAGTCAACACTGAGTGTTAATGCATGTCAGATCTCCTCTTGCCACTTTGAGATTTTTAACACCTGCTAGCTCTGAAAGTTAAAATGTGAAATCAGATGAAAAACACTACAATGTTTTTAAAATAAAGAACTGAGGACGCAGTTCAAGAATTTTAAAAGTTCAAGTGTTTTGTCAATAAACAATAAAAAGTAATTTGTTGTCTTACAGAAGGACAACAACAAATATGTGATACAACTGAAACATTCGAGCAAGGGCTCTATTAAATTACTAAAGTCAGTTCAAAGAAACATTAGACCTATTATTAATATACTTGACTGTTTCTGAAAAGAGTATGAGTTAAAATTTTTCTCAAAGATTGATACTAAATGAAATGTCAAACACAAATGAGGATTTAATTTGGTATTCTTAATGTAATCATGTACTTTAATTTAGACTGTATGCCAGTTAAAAAAGCAAATGGATCTACTGTGAGACCAGCCATTTAGGAAACGAATATAGCTGAGGAAATTATGACAGTTGTTATGAGTTCCTACTCATCACCGTAAACACATGTACTTATATACACGCGTGTATATTTATATGTCCACATACATTTACAGATATACAGATATATTTCAAAGCTATATGTTACATGATTTAAAAAAATGACTATACATTAGTAGGAAAGCAACTCTTGAGCTTTTCACAGATCTTAAAAACAAGCATTTGAGAAATGAATAAAGAGGAGAAGCAAGAGGGGAGAAAAGGGAGGAAGTGGGAGGGAGATGGGGAATGCCCCTGGGATAACAGTGTGATAACTTGGTGCATTCTGAAAACGTTATGTAACAGAGAAGTGACTCATGTTGGCAACTACAAATTGGACTCACAGTTTCATGTCATAACTGTGCTAAGTACCAACCAGGCTAGAAATGCATTCATAGAAAAAGCACTGGGATTGGAGGCAGGAGATCTGCTTCAGATCCGGGGCTGATACTTGAAGCCCTCTAAGGACTCAGTTTCCTCATGTTCCAAGTAAAAGAAAGAAAGGGACTAATGATTCATACCTCAAAATTTAATGTGAGGGTTAAATGCTATAATGAAGCAATGAGAATATTGCCTGCGGTCAGTGAGTGTTCAAGAAATACTATCCCTTCTCTTTTTCCCTATGAGAGGTGGTGAGTTCTTAATCTGTACATTTTGTTTGTTTTACATCCAGATAGGGAAAGGCAGGAAACTATCTCAAGTTTTTTTTTTAATCTGTGATTTGGAGAAAACACGTTTTCAGTCAAATTATCCTTGTGCATTGACTGTGCTATACTAGATAGTGAGAGCTTTAGTTTTCAGACTTTTGTGCAGGAATAGTAAAACAGAATTCTATACATCAATACGTTTAAGCAGAATTTCCACTGAGCAGTTCTAAAAGAATTAAACTTTTTTGTTCATATCCTCCTAATTCAAATTTTTAAATCAGTTACTGAGGCAGAGACTAAAGATGGCTTTTTCTTGCCTCATTGAAAGAACTACAAAAATAACATTTAAAAATACTAAAATATTATTGTGCATTTGATTAATTAATATGTCTAATATTAATTATTTTAGGTATCAGATAAGACCAATAACCTAAAAACTTTGTTTATTCCATCTGTTCTTTATGTTCCTAAGATAAACTTTTTGTAAACTCTTCTATAATTTTATTTCCACTAGATCAGAATAATCTTAACTTTGTTTTACCTAAATCACTCAGTAGATCGATAAAGTTTTAGTCAGGAAAATGGGAATAATAGTCAGTTTTCAACAGAGGATATTTAATATAAGAATTGGTTAAATTGTATTGAAGGACTGAAAAAGGACATAATAGGATAGCACAAAGATTGCTGAGTGCAAGAAGCAGGTATCGCTCCCGAGACTGGGGCCACAAAGGCCCGAGTTTGGAGTTATGGGAACCTAAAATCTGAAAGCAGGCCTCCTGTCGAGGTGGCATTCATGCTTCTGAGGAGATGGTGCCGCCAGGCTTGTGCTGGCATCACAGGAGCTCAGAGCTGCAATCAGACCCATGAGGAAATCAAACCCATCCGGAGGAAGCACTGCCTAGTGGCTGGTACTGGAAAGTCAGAAGCCCAGGAGAAGAGTCCCTCATTGTAGGGCCTCAGACATCTGAGGAGAGGGTGCTGCCCTCCTGGTCCTGGAAACCCAGAGGGGAGCAATGAGATTGGTTCTGGAAATTTAAGAACAAAGCTAGAGATGAGGACCGATTGCTGCTGCTGGAATGAACGAAGATGGCTGGAGTTGGGTGACACTGACGACAGCATCAAGTAAGAAGGGTCAAATCTCTTCTCCCCTGCATCTACTCTGCCTGTAAGGTCCCCATTTGGCAGAATCCAAGCAGAAAGTCATCAGGCAAGGGACCGTGATCTGTGGATCCTAGCCCCAGTACCAGAGAAAAAAGAAAGGAAACATAAACGTGGACCTAACAGCAGTAGCTTTGTAACTGGCAGAGTGACACTTCATAAGTTTAGCAAAATCTTTCTTATCATCACTTTTTTTCCAGCAAATTTAGTTACCCAGGTATTAATGTGTGCTTTGTTTGGAATGCTCCATCAACAAAGAATTGAGTGTCTGGTATTCATGGAAAACAGTGTTGTCGTATAATTTTCAATTCAATGTTAAATATCTTGATTTAAATACAATCAGAGAACTGTTGAATTATCATCATCTGTTCAATTGATTACCCAAATATGAGGAGGTAGTGCTAAAGTCAGCATTAGTTCTGATAAATTATTACTGTTTATCAAAACTCTACAAATATTCATTAATAAGATACATCTTCTTTGAAGACTCTGTAAAATGATGAATAATTTATTATTCTAAACTATTGTTATTAATTATTATTATTATCATCCTCTGCACAAATACTTTGCTTTGGTATTTATTCATACAGCAGAGTCCTGTATCCTGAATCTGCGCAGTGTTGAAATCAAGCTCCTCTATTTACTGCATCCAGTGCTGGAAAATGTGATAGTGATTTGATTAGGCACATAAATATATGATTTTAGTATATAAAGAAACTAGCCCTTCATGTTGCCAACATTTTTCCTGCTTCTGTAATCGTCTCTGTTCCTGGTGTCTCTTTTTAGCACCTATGAGGCTGAATTTATTTTAAAGTTTCACTTGAATCACAATTTTGTCACTGAATATACATAGCGGAACACAAAGCACATTCTATCACAGTTGGAAGGACAGGAAATTTGAGAAATATAGTATAAAATTAACACAATAACCAAGAGTATTCTAATTTTCCCCAAGGAATACATGGATCTACACCCTACTGGATGGCAGCTGTCACATTTTCATTTTCTTTTCAACGTTTCCAATAATTCTGTCTTTGAAAAGTGTTTTTGTCAGGATTGACAGCTGCAGAACTGAGTCTGGGAAATAAACAATCCAACATCCAGGTAAAAAGAATGAAGAAAGATGAGTGAGTGCTTCAAAGTTGTTCTTTACTATTCTGATGTTTCTTTACCCTATAAAAATAAACAATTTTATCATCTGGATAAGTTTGTTTCATTAATAGGAGAGTAAGAATAATAAAAAGGAGTAAAGTAGAAAACTGGATAAGAAAAGGGAAAGAATTAAATGCCTGAACCAATCTTATTCTAATGAAAATTTTAAATAGCCAAACTAGAATGATACAATATTTTTATTGAAGTATAATTGATTTACAATATTATATTAATTTCAGGTGCACAGCACAGTGATTCAATGGACTCTATAGATTATAGTCCATTAAAATTATTAGAAGATAATAGGTATAATTACCTCTGCTTTACAATATATCCTTGTTGCTTATCTATTTTGTACATAGTCGTTTGTATATCTTAATCCCATACCCCTAATTTGTTCCCCCGTTGGTAACCACTAGGTTGTTTTCTATATCTGTGAGCCTGTTTCTGTTTTGCATATACATTCGTGTTATTTATTAGATTCTACATGTAAGTGATATCATACAGTATTTGTCTTTCTTTGTCTGACTTATTTCACTAAGCGTAATATTCTCTAGACCCATCCATGTTGCTGCTAATGACAGTATTTCACTATTTTTTATGACTGAGTAATATTCTGATACACACACACACACACACACACACACACACACACACACCACATCTTATTTATTTGTCTGTTGATGGACACGGGTTGCTTCCATATTTTGGCTTTTGCAAATAGTGCTGCTGTGACCATTGGGGTGCAGGCATACTTTCAAATTAGTGTTTTTATTTTTTTCCAGATATACCCAGGATTGGAATTGCTGGCTCATATGGCAGTTCTATTTTTAGTTTTTTGAGGACCCTCCATACTGTTTTCCATAGTGGCTGTACCAATTGGCATTCCCACCAACAGTGTACAAGGGTTCCCTTGTCCACATCTTCTCCAGCATTTGTAAACTTTTTTTTTTTTTTTTGCGGTACGCGGGCCTCTCACTGTTGTGGCCCCTCCGGTTGCGGAGCACAGGTTCCGGACGCGCAGGCTCATCGGCCATGGCTCACGGGCCCAGCCGCGTGTGGGATCTTCCCGGACCGGGGCACAAACCCGCGTCCCCTGCATCGGCAGGCGGACTCTCAACCACTGCGCCACCAGGGAAGCCCGCATTTGTAAACTTTTTGATGATAGCCATACTGACATGTGTGAGGTGTTATCTCATTGTTGTTTTTATTTGCATTTCCCTGATAATTTTTTGAATAATATTTTGGATCAAAATTAAAATAGCATTTAAGTCATCTCACAAATGCAGCAGTCTGCCTTCAGGAAGCTTCTGGAGCAAATTGCCAGGTTTTCAAGATAAGTACTGTCAAAATCAAAGCAGAACCCTGGTCCCTGGCAGGATTCCCTTGGGTAAGTGGACAGTTTCCTGCAAACAGTCTTTCCTTGGAATCCAAGGAGAGACTGAATCCTGTAAACTGGAAATCAAGGGGTGAAGAAGTGCTTGGGGACCTCCTGGATCCTTCCCCTGGACACATATGCCAGGCACCAAAGATAAATGAAAGAGTGGGTCTCATTTGTTCAATAAATAGCCATTGTATGAACTGAATATTTAGTAACACATAGATCCACAATCAGAACTTCAAAGCCCAGAAAAATACATGTAAAAGATGAATGCCTCAGAATATAAATGATGCTCTCATCATCCTATTTAGCAGTGAACATGCACACCTTCTATTGAATTGTCTGGACAGTTTGGAAATGAAAGTCCTACAGGCTAGAAAGTTTAAGAGCTAATGGATGCTTTTGACCTTCCAGCTGGTTATAATAAGGGTGGTGAAATCAGACAATACATTCTTTATAACCTGATTATAATTCCGTTCTTCAAATTCTCAGTCCTAAACACCAATGCTTTTTAGGTTAACCTGTCCACCACACCTTTTTTAAGAATGAGAGCTGAAACGATGTCATATGATATTGGATAGAACGGTTTTAGAGCCTTCAATTCAAGCTTTGAAACATTAGTTTTGGTTTATTTTAAAATATTTATTTTAAAATATTTATTCTTATTTTGCATATTTATTTTAAAATATTCATAGTGCCAGTTTTTGTTCTTTACCCCCAGATTTTGTTCTCCACCCTCTGAAGCCTGTAAAATACAACACAAGCACTTATGAAGGAGGAGATGCGCTGGTGCTAATTCTATGTATTTTATTCCCTGGCATATTTAATTATGAGAGAGTAGACGAAGGGATTAGTACGTGTAGGAAAATTACAGCCTCCACATCATCCACTGGGGTGATACTGGTTGGTTAATCTTGGGCCAGTCCCATAGTTCCTACAAACTTCAGATTTCCTGGGAAAAGTATGATGACAAGGCTCATTGTGTAGGTACGTAGTTTTATTTGAAAATATGACTAGCATTCTGAAGTATGCTATCTAGAGCTACCGTAACAAAGTGCCACAGAGTGGGTGGCTTAAATAACAGAAATTTATTTCTCATTTTTCTGGGGCTAGAAGTCTGAGATCGATGTGTCAGAAGGGTTGGTTCCAGCTCAGGTCTCTCCCCTTGGCTTATAGCTGGCTGTCTTCCTCCGGTGTCCTCACAGTGTATTCCCTCTGTGTGTGTTTGTATCCTAACCTCATCTTCTAATAAGGCCACCAGTTATATTGGATCAAGCCCACTTCAATGACCTCATTTAAACTTAGTTACCTCTCTCGAGATGCTGTTTCCAACTACAGTCATATTCTGAAGTGCTGGAGGTTAAGACTTCAACATACAAGTTTGGGAGGGACATGATTCAGCCCATAACACTTACAATATTAATTCTACTAGTTTTTAGTGCCTTGGTAAATGAAGACCAGTATTTTAGAAAGAGAAAGTCATGAGAAATAAAAAGACAAAACTGAAAGAGAGAAAGGTTAGGGTGAAAAGAGGGAAAGAAAAATCCTGACTAAATGACAGGCTGCCTAATTATGTAAAGCTTCTGCATTCTATCCTCTATGTATTCAGAGAGAGATTTCTGTATTGCTCTTTACTTTCATCAAAGGTCTCAATATGTCAATCAGAATACACAGTTCACATATGGGAAATTTCTTCATGATGCCTTCCTTAAATCCATAGAAAAAGTAAATTTTCATATCTGGCAAGTGTGCAGAAGTTCAACGCCATTCTAGCACTGATAGAATAATTCGAAAGGATTTTAGATGAGACCTGTCATATTATTAGCATCTCTAATTAGCACTCTAAAAGGTATAACAGTCTTTCTACGCAATTAAGCTCTACTCAGAAAGGTGTTAAATTCACTTTTTCCTGGGGAGAGGAACGATGTGGAAGAAATCTTGAGAAGTAGGATTATAGTAATCATGAGGGTATACATCATCCAGGCCAAAAAGCCAATGCTTTAATAGAAAAAAAACATGTAAAAAATAATTCCATGGATGTTATTAATTAGTTACTATAAGCAGGAATCAATAGAATACTTATTCTGCAGTGTCCTCTTGTTTGGGTAGGAGTTAAAGGGCATGCTCCTCTCTGATAGGGAAAAGTGACTTTATCTAGACGTTTCTCCTTGGAGAGCAGTCTCGCAGATTCTGACCCTTTCCACAATGGAGAGAAGCACTTGCCTTGCTTTGCTACTGCTCTCCTCTGCCACTCTGCTGGGTCATTTTTAGGCCATGATAATAAAAGATGCCTGAGAAACTCTGCGCATGTTCAGATAAGTCTCTGTGTACCATTGCAACATGCATCCCATAGCTTTGTAATAAAGATAGGGGACCCTCACCACTGGCAATATTCTCAGTCAAGATTTTAAATTTCCTGAAGAAAAACAGTGTATTTCAAATACACTTAATGTTAAACAACTCTTTAAATTACAGACATATATATATGATTATTAACTAGATATTGTATATATACAAACAACGTTGAAAGCTGTTCAGCTGTTTCAATTGATGGCTCCCAAGATGCAGCTGGCAGTACTGATGCAATTTGATAGATTTTGGGGGAAGCTATTCTAATAGAGCTGACTTTAATGATAGGGAAGGGAAGAGAATTGTCTTGGACAAAATAATTTTTAATGTCTTTAAATATTTTCATCTCTGACAACTTTTGGCTCTTCTAACTTGTTTCAAATTTTCAAACTTCCTTAGATATCTAGTTTAAAATACAACAGCATGTACTATGTATATGTTATGAATGGCTGACTCTACCTCCTTCAGCTTCACTTCTTGATGCCAATCACTTCTTAAAGTTTTAATTTTACAGACAATAAAATTGAATGGTTTTAAATAAATTATTTTGAGAAATTAGTAATATATACAAGATACTCTTGGGCTAATTCTCCTTTGCTTCTAAGTAAAAAAAAAAAATTGTTGCTTGACCTTTGTCTTGGTGTTTTTCTGCTTAACTGGAAAAGTTTTTATAACCTCATTATCTTTTTCCTAAAGTTAGTAGCTCTTCTATGTCCAGAACTAAAATCTGTCTCTCACTTCTGCAAGCATTATTTCACCATATGCAGCATTTGTCTCAGGAGAAGAGCAGTAAAATGATTGATTAGCCTGTTTTTTTTTTTCCCCTAGAATATGCTTTATAAGTTAAGTAGAATCAGTTCTTCCACATACCATCAAAATAATTATTTATATATATTATTTCAATCCATTTTCACCAAGTTGTGAGGTTGGTACAGATAACCCTTATCTTTTCAAGAGCAAAGAGCAAGCAGAGAAAAAGGTCAGCCGCAAGCATTTGGGGCTGCATTGTGTGCTGCTTAAGAAGAAGGAATATGGAGACAACACGGCTCATCGTTTACTAGTTGTGTTACATATCACATAAAGAGTAAGTGACCTTAGACAACTACCTCATCAGAAATTTAACTTGGAAGATGGCATTGGTAAATCTTTTTGTGTAAAATGCAGGAACATTCATACAGCTGTATAAAACAGCATAAAATACATTTCTTTGAGAATATGACTTCTTTTTTTTCTAAGGATGTATTTCTAGCAGTGAATTGCAGTCAAAGGTACGGACATATTGAATGGTTTTGATATATATATATATTTTAAAATTTTTTTATAAAAGGTAATTTTTTTTTTTTTTTTTTTTTTTTACAGTACGCGGGCCTCTCACTGTTGTGGCCTCTCCCGTGGCGGAGCACAGGCTCCGGACGCGCAGGCTCAGCAGCCATGGCTCACGGGCCCAGCCGCTCCGCGGCATGTGGGATCCTCCCGGACCGGGGCACGAACCCGTATCCCCTGCATCGGCAGGCGGACTCTCAACCACTGCGCCACCAGGGAAGCCCATAAAAGGTAATTTTTAATAGGAGAGTCAACAGGTTATCTCATGTTGCTGGACATACTGATATTTTATTTTTTTCCTTTTTCTTATATGCATTTGTGTACTTTAATGAGCATATACTTTTCATGTAACAACAAAAAATAAAGGAGAATTATATTTATAGACTATCATTTCAGTCTGTCCTGTCATGGCAATCCATTGATTTTTAACATATCTTGACAGTGTTTTTTTTTTTTTTTTTTTTTTGCGGTACGCGGGCCTCTCACTGTTGTGGCCTCTCCCGTTGCGGAGCACAGGCTCCGGACGCGCAGGCTCAGCGGCCATGGCTCACGGGCGCAGCCGCTCCACGGCATGTGGGATCCTCCCGGACCGGGGCACGAACCTGCGTCCCCTGCATCGGCAGGCGGACTCTCAACCACTGCGCCACCAGGGAAGCCTGAGAGTGTTTTTTAATTATTTAAATGTTTCCTGCAGGTTAAGACCATAATCCAAGATGATCAAGAAGATTGAATTCTCAATTGATTGTTGCTAAAGACTCTCATACAGAGATAAACTAAGACATTACAGTTTATGTAATGTCCTAGTTTGTAAACAGTTATGTAAACAGAGGTCCCTTTTATATTGAAAGCACCTGGCAAATAACTTGACTACTATTCTTTCTTTACTGTATATAACATCTGCATTATGTGTATATGTGTGTATGTGTTTGTGTATTATATTTTTTTTTGTCTACGTCTTGATGATCTTGTAAGTATATGCTATTTCCTTACTTGAAAATCAGCCATACACATTTGAGTAATATCAGTTAGATTTTTTAATATAAATCAGTTTTTCCTTTTTGATGATTACATTATGTGAAGATGTCTGAATATTATTTTTTTCTTTCTTAGACATGTATTTGAAGACATATCTATGAAACATCTAGGTTTCCTGTAGAAATTGGACATTTACATATTTAGGCAGTCTATTTCTGCACTTTAAATGTTGGTAATGTAAAATAAAAATACACAACTTTGTTTTTTAATCATTTTCATAAGTTTAATAGCCAGTACTATTTAAAAAATCCTTTTTTGTGGTAACCTGATTACTTGGAGGTTCTTCTTATCCTGATCTAAAAAAGAAACAGAAAGCATTTAGTCCAATATTTTAAGGAGGAAAGTTAAGGGGAATTTAAATGGAAATAGGCTCAGAAAAGAATCTGTGACTTAACGAACAATCATTGTTTACCACAGAGAAGTTGATTTAAAAGGAACTCATTCATAATACTTTATATATGAAAAAATTATTAGACTGAATATATAGATAAGTTCTTGTCCTACTTTTGTGAAGATAATAGAAAAAAACTCGTTATATTAATAAAAATAAATTAAAAATAGATGATTAAATACATGATACAGTGTAATATATTTAGGCAAAATGATATTACAACTGTGTGTTTATTTACACGGATATGTTTTGATGTTAACGTACTTATCAAGTAACCATTAAGAAATAATTTCTTATTTTCTTGTCTTTCTTAATAATATAAATTTCCAATTTTAGGTGGGATAACTAGCTTTCAAAACATTAGTGATGTGCTTTTTATATAGTGTTGAAGAAAATTTCTTAAATGTCACTTCATACTGTTAAATTACCTACGGAGGAAGGTACATCAGATGCCTTGATAATTATGGTATTATAAGAAACATAGTCCTTTTGCTAATTTGTTATGATTTCTCTGTTTATGAAGGCATTAAAACTTGTTTAGGGCTTTCCTGGTGGCGCAGTGGTTGACAGTCTGCCTGCCGATGCAGGGCATGCGGGTTCGTGCCCCGGTCCGGGAGGATCCCACATGCCGCGGAGCGGCTGGGCCCGTGAGCCATGGCCACTGAGCCTGCGCGTCCGGAGCCTGTGCTCCGCAAACGGTAGAGGCCACAACAGTGAGAGGCCCGCGTACCGCAAAAAAAAAAACACAAAAAAACCCCCCAAAAAACGTCAGTTTAACACATCATACGAAAACATTATAAATTTTCCTGAAACGTTTCTTCATCCATTTATTTTGTGCCTTTCTGCACACAGATGCTGTTGAAAAGTATAAGTCGATCTGTCACTGTCCCATCAGTCTGTCCATTCTTCACTCAGCTGGAACATGAGAGGCTGAGTTTATCTCTGAACTGGATATTCATTCTGAAGCCTTCAGGGTTGCTGTCACAATGAGTCTGGCAAACTTGGAACACTATTTGTTGTAGCATTTTATTTTTCTCCCTTAGAAAATTAACATAATTCAAACAGAACTCTGCCACCACCCCTTTAAAGAAACCAGGTTCCAAGAATGTAAAACTATCAATAAAGACAGTGATATATTTCTATTTCTCTATTTTTGCAGGCTCCTGAAGCAAATTGCCATGAGTGATGTTGTTACTGTAATCTACACATTAAGGAGAGAAAAGAGATATTGGCAGATTTTCTGCTAATGACCTCTATCAATGTCTCTAGACTCCCCACACTCTCATCTCCCCACAACTTCCATCCCTGGTTGGAAATGTTTTCTTTGCCATAGTAAGGCAAAGTTATTGATGGGGAGGCATCAGATACCTCGGGCGTGTTGTGGTGGGAAGGGAGGTTGGGGAGGGCTGGTAATAATGTTGAAAACTTCTGCAAGGAAAAAAGTGTTTCCTAGGGCACCCTAAAATATAGAGGCTAGATAACAATAATTGCTACTTGTATTGAGAAATTCCACTGTGCTTGGTTCTTTCCTAAAAAGCATATTATTTATTCCTTACAGCAATCACACGAGATGTCATCCCCATTTTACAGATACGAAAATTAGAGGTTAGAGAATTGGGATACTTGCTCTCAGTCCTGCTACCAAGTAGTAGAGCCTAGATCAGTCCCTGCATTTAACCTGTACCCAGTTCCTCTACTTTCTGAAGTCTACCATGCTTACTCACTTCTTGAGTTCATAAACATGCTTTCCCTTCAAATATTAAAGTTATTTGAATTTTTTTGTTGGTTTCATTTTTAATTTAAAAAATTTTTAAATTGAAGTATAGTTGATTTACAATGTTTCAGGTCTACAGCAAAGTGATTTAGAATATATATATTCTTTTTTTTTTTTTTTTTTTTGCGCTTTGCTGGCCTCACTGTTGCGGCCTCTTCCGTTGCGGAGCGCAGGCTCCGGACGCGCAGGCTCAGCGGCCATGGCTCACGGGCCCAGCCACTCCGCGGCATGTGGGATCTTCCCGGACTGGGGCACGAACTTGTGTCCCCTGCATCGGCAGGCGGACTCTCAACCACTGCGCCACCAGGAAGCCCAAAAAAATATATATTCTTTTTCGGATTCCTTTTCCATTATAGATTATTACATGATATTGAATATAGTTCCTTGTGCTATACAGTAGATCCTTGTTTTTTAAAATCTATTTTATATATAGTAGTGTGTATATGTTAATCTCAAATTCCCAATTTATCCCTCCCTCTGCCTTTCCCCTTTGATAACCATAAGTTCATTTTCTATGTCTGCGAGTCTATTTCTGTTTCATAAATAAGTTGATTTGCATCCTTGTTTTAGAGTCCACATATAAGTGACATTATATGATATTTATCTCTGTCTGACTTACTTAGTATGATACTCTCTAGGTCCATCCACGTTGCTGCAAATGGCATTATTTCATTCATTTTTATGACTGAGTAGTATTCCATTGTATGTATATGTTGATGGACATTCGGGCTGCTTCCACGCCTTGGCTATTGTAAATATTGCTGCTATGAACACTGGGGTGTGTGTATCTTTTCAAATTAGTGTTTTCGTCTTTTCTGGATATATGCCCAAAACTGGAATTGTTGGATCATATGGCAACTCTATTTTTAGTTTTTAAAGGAACCTCCATACTGTTTTCCATAGTGGCTGCACCAATTTACATTCCCACCAACAGGGCAGGAGGGTTCCCTTTTCTCCACACTCCCTCCAGCATTTATTATTTATACACTTTTTGATGATGGCCATTCTGACCAGTGTGAGATGGTACCTCATTGTGGTTTCGATTTGCATTTCTCTAATAATTAGTGATGTTGAGCATTTGTTCATGTGCCTGTTGGCCATCTATTTGAACTTTTGGATCCCCCAATATTTAAACATCTTTTCTACCTAGCTTTAAAGGCTTTAACCATAGAATCTTGCATGTCTTAATATTCTTAGCACCAAAAACCACAAGGATATTTAAAATGATGCCCAGTTGAATTTTACACCTTTCACATGGCACCTTCTTGTGGTTACAAATTATGGTCATTCGACATTATTGAGGATATACTACAGTATTAATAAGTATGATAAATACATCGTGCTGGAATAAATGTCCATTATTTTTTGCTGCACGGGGTATCGTAGAAACAACATGAAGTTGTCCATGGGGTCAAATTAAATAATCTTCTCTGAACCCTATATGTCCTCTTTATTGTTTTTCATATTTCTTTGGAGTAACCCTGTCTCAAGTGCAACCCCTTTCCAAAATCACACACAATGCCATCCCAACTGTATGCATTAGGCTTTCCCTTCTGTGCCCACCATGAAATGACAAGAGAAGGCTACCAAGATCTCACTACCTCCTGTTTTCCTACATCTACTGAAGATGAGAGGAAGGTGCAGACAGAGAGTGAGAAACAAGAGGCCCAAGAATCCACATTACATTGCTCCTTGTGTTTCACAACAAACATGGAATATTATTCAAAGACAGTAAAGATTGTATTTTCCTTACTTAAACACATTAAATCAATTCTTATCCTTCCTTTAGTATATGGTCACGGGAAGCTTCCGTATTTTTCATGTCGTTCCACTTTGCAGCTCAAGCTTAGCACATGGCACACCTAAAAAATCAGTTGTTTTATGGGGAAGATAAAGAGAGCCTAGGTTAATCATGCATTTCATAGACTGTTAATCTTTAGCTAAATTACTCTATTAAACTCAGATAAAACAATCCTATTAAAAAGTAGCAAAATATTTAGATTTCATTTGTCAAAGAGAAAACCAAACATGAGTGTAGTCATTAACAAAATATGCACATCAGTAATGCCTCCCAATAGGTTATCCTTCCATATTCCTTATGAGGTACAGGCCATTCAATGAGTTAATTTGGTTTTTTTGTAGTTTGAATTTTAAAGTTATATTCAAACAGTTACAAATTTTCTCAAGGCTATGTTGTCACCTAATGATGAAAAGAAAAAAACATCTATTAACTTTCGGTTCCCTTCTTTGTCCTTGAGTAGTTCTGCCTCCTTAGGAATACTAAGCGAAGAGAATACAGGTAGAATATAAGGAATGTCACTATTAATGTCACCAGTAATTAAAAGTTTATTGAATGCTTACTTGTTCAAGGCACTTTAAGGGATGAAAAGAGGAGTACGCAAGAGAAGACATATGTAAATGTATAACTGATTCACGTTGTTTTAAAGCAGAAACTAACACACCATTTGTAAAGCAATTATACTCTAAGAAAGATGTTAAAAAAATAATAATGCTAATGTGAAGAGTTTTGAAAGGTAAGAAAAAAAGGAGTAAAATACAGACTTAAAATTTTAAATGACAAAAAATTATTTTATAATTTTTTCTTTTTTGTGGGTGATGGAATCATCTTCCTCTATAATTACCAATATAGAAATGGCAACATTTCAAATATGAATGCAGTGTTTTAGAACATAAGTTCTCCTTGATTTCCATTGTCACCTCCAAATTCAAATGCTATTTCTAACAGAACTGGGTCCCACTTTTTACCTCCCACCCTATGCTGTGCCCAATCTGCAAGGTTCCAGAGATTACTGCCAGTTCAGGAGACAATTGTGCCTTTTGGAACAGTTCCTGCTGGACTATCTCAGCTTTGCCACTTAAGAGCTATGCAATTTCTGCATTTTACCAAAATTCTTTGAGCTTCAGATTCTCTGTCTACAAAAGATACATAATAAAACTTAACTTACCCACTTGTTATGATTAAATGATCATACATTAGTCCTTTGCCAAGCATAATGTACCATATAAAGGTGTGGAATCATACCTATAAGAAGCACAAAAATGTAACAACCGCTGGAAAATCTCTCATTGGTCTGCACAGGGCCTAAAATATGTCACTTTACTCACCCCTTTGACTTCTCAAGGAGGTCCCTGTTAACCTATAAATATGTCATATAATTGAGTATTAAATATTCATCAAATATTTATATTAAATAACTAGTTGTGATGGGTCACAATGGAAAACATTTATTATTGGCAGTAATAAAAAGAAACATTCGGAAGCAATAAAACGAAACTTGATTCATGCAACAACATGAATGAACTTCACAGGTATTGTATTAGGCTGAGTGAAAGGAGCCAGAGACATACAAAAAAAAATGTTCATAATGTATGGCCTTATTTTTATGAAATTCTACAATATGTACAACTAAAAGGGGCGTGAGGGAACTTTCTGGGGGGTGAAAATGTTTTATTTCTTCAAAATGGTGAGGATAACACTAATTCATATATTTTTCAAAACTGATTTAAAGGAACACTATAAAGAGATGAGCATACCACTGCATGTAAACTTTACTTATATTTTATAAAAGACCATCGAAACATTATTGTGTTTATTTAAAAAGTTCTTATATTTTATGGATGCATGCTTAATTGCTTACAGATGAAAAGATATATGCAATTTGGGGGATTTAGTAAAGAAAAATGGGGGAAGGGAGTAGTGGTAAAAATGGGGAGTGGATGAGAATATACATGAATCGTGCATTGGAAAATAGTGGAAGTTGGGTGATATTCCACTGAGAGTTCTTTATTCTCTCTACTTTTGTATATGTTTGAACATTTCCCATAATAAAAAGTTGAAAAAAGAGGGATCATTTTGGTTCATCTCCCTTCACAAGAGAAAACTGAACAGAAAAAGAAGGACATAACTTGTTCAAGCTCTCAAAGCCAGAAAGCAATCCAACTCCCAAGTTTAACCTACTTTCTCTGATCCCAAGGAAATAAAATATAAGCGTTTTGGAAAGGCTACTTTTCAAATGCGCCCACCGATAGTGCAAGGAGTTGTTTAAGCAACAAATATACTTGCTCCCAGTCTCTTTTGGTTTCAAATGGCTGTTTTGTAGATTTAAATTCCTTTTTACTCCCATTTCAGAATGTGAGGATTCTGAAAGGATCAGAGAAAGCTTTTTTTTTCCTTACAAAAAATAAACACAGCACAAACAAAAAAAACATACAGCAAAGACTTCTTTCCCCCTTCCAGTTCTAAAAGCATCCTCTCATTCCAGGCAAAGAAAGCAGAGGCAGATCTGTTACGGGGAGGCTCTTGGGTCTCCATTCCGGTGTGATCCAGAACACCTGTTTTCCCTCCAGCTCCTTCCAATTAAGCAATGCAAAAATTGTCTTGAAACCCGTGCGAGTGTCTGCCTGTGTGTCTGTGTGTGGGATGCGGTAGCGTGTCAGCACCGAGGACAACGGGAATCAGAAGTCGGAAAGGTGAGTGGTGTGTAGAATCTCCCTTTGCAGAAGGGGCGGAAGAAATTGGATCTGCTGGGTCAGGAGACTCAGTCACGCTGGATGTGTCTCTTCCAGCCAGGCCCTTGAATCTGGAAAGTAAATTCCACTCTGAGAACGAAAAGCCTTACAGCCGCTTGGTTTCGACGGCTGGGGAGACTATTCCTTCCTTGTTCCACTGATGGGAAAATCAGCGTCTGGCAGCCGCTGGTTGGTGGAAAAGAAAATGGTGAGAGTGGGGGTGGGAAGAGGATTTGACGCGCCTCCTCTTGCCTCTTCAACCTGTAACTCTTCTTTACTCGTCTTCTCTCCACCCGCGAGCCCATTTCGGGCTCATGAGAGGTTAAGAGCAAACGTACATCTGGAGGCTCTTTAAACAAAAGCATCGTTAACGTTGTGTCCTACGACCATTAATCAAATTTCAGCGATCCGAGGGAAACATGCTCTTGGCAGTGCCGATGGGAGCACCCTTCCTATGCTGCCTGTCTCCTTCAGCAGCTCCCCGAGAGACTGGCTCTATCTTTGGTGGTCGATCGCCCAGACTTCCACTTCCCCAGGCCGGTTCTGACGTGGGGGGTCCCCCTGAGGAACCAGAGGGAAAGGCGGAGACTGGGAAGGGGGGGATGGGAAAGAGGGAGAGACATCAGTCCAAGCCTAACCGCTCCGAACCTCCGCAAGAGCCCCCGTGACTTGAAGTGAGCCCCAGAACACTCCCACCTTCCCGTCTCCCAGGACCTGGCGGGCTGCCGGAGCTGGAGGGCCAGCCTTCCTCCACGCCCCATCCCCAGCCGAGAAGAGGAGTGAAGAGCACGCGGCGGGGAAAGCGGCGAGCGCCGGGGGAGGGGCGGGGAGAGGAGCTGACAAATCAGCTGCGGGGGCGGTGAGCGGAGGAGAAAAGGACGAGGAAGAGGAGGAGACGGAAGGACCGGGAGGAGGAGAAGGAGAGGGGGCGAGCGAGCGCGCGCGGCCACGCGGGGTGAGGTGTGTGCCGGCCTTCGAGCTGACCCAGGGACCGAGCCCCGCCTTGCGCGTCCTTGGAGCTCTTTACCCTGCCTTCCCTTGAGACCTTCTGTCTTCTTCTCTCGAATCCTCCCGTGCGGGGGACGGGGAGTGGCAATTCGACGCCGGGTTCGCGGGTTGGCGTCCCACGCCCCCAGCCTCTCCTCGCACGGTTATGCTGACAGCCGCCTCCTCTGGGGACCATCCCTCTTCTGGTGCCACCTCCACCCTTCCTGTGCGCTCTTCATCCTCTCTCCTCCCACTTAAATAATATTTGGGAATTGTTTTACATTTTTTAAAAGTGCGGGTGGGGGAAGAATCCGAGTTCTGAGGAGTCGAGGGAATCAGGTAAGTACCTGTGGATCTAAACGGGCAGCTTGGGAAATCATGGAGAAAACCTGGTGGGAGAAGAGTCATTGCGAACGCCCGGGAGGCGGGGTTGGTGCTGCAGTGAGGACCCGCCGTAGTCGAGTCTCTCCTGGAGGTGGGTTCTTATACCTAATGGTGAGCTTGCGGAAAGTAAATCCACCTGGCTTTCCTTCTGCTTCCGGTACTCCCCGCGTCTTGTCCTCAAAGGCTGAGCGGTCCGGCTTCTCAGGGGTAAGCTGTTTCTTTGGGAAAGGCGAGGATGCTCGGTGGAGTATGAGTATTCAACTTTTATTTTCCGCTTTCCTTAAATCCCGCAGCCCGTTCTCTCTTGTTAAGTAAACAAGCTATGCTTGGCAAATCATTAAACGGAAGAGCAAAGCGGGCAAGCCAGCAGGTGGTAAGGGGTTAACAGGTGCGGGCGCCTGGTGGCTGGCGGGATCAGCGCGCGGAGAACGCCCCCTCAGGGAGCTGGCGCGCATCCCGAGACTGCCCGCGGGTGTGAACGCGTGCCTGCTTGCGCAGGGTAGATGGCCGAGGGCAGGGTGCGTGGTGGGGTGGATTAGGGCGAGTGCGGGGGCGCTGTGGTTCAGCCACACCCAGAGTGAGTAGTTCCCTCCCTTGCCCTCGTCACGTTTGACCTGTTAGCCGCCTTCGGGGATTTATTTTAAGAGTGTCCCTGACCCCGTGCCCCCAGCTCCCTTTACCTTTCCTGTACCTGTCTTCTAAACGCACTTCTAAGTTCTACTGTTACCCTTTGGACCCTGGGAAGTTAAAAGAGGGGTCCATCTTTTCATGTAATTCCACTTCGGAAGGGCTGTAAGAACAGCTGAGATGATTCATCCTAATCCATGTTTAGGCGGCTAGACTTTTACCAGCCAAGATGGATGGGAGATGCTAAATTTTTAATGCAAAAGCTAAAAAAAAAAAAAAAAGGCTGCTTTGTCCGATGGTGGAAATGGAGGTACACTTAAAAGAATCCCACACTTTTGGGGAGTCTACTGATCTTTCAGTGGTTTTTACCTTGGGTGGTTCTAATTTCGTTTTGTTTTACCCAAAAGTTCTCAAAGTGTATTTTGTGTTCTCCAGTGCGGTGTAAAGGAATTCATTAGCCATGGATGTATTCATGAAAGGACTTTCAAAGGCCAAGGAGGGAGTCGTGGCCGCTGCTGAAAAAACCAAGCAGGGTGTAGCAGAAGCAGCAGAAAAGACAAAAGAGGGTGTTCTCTACGTAGGTAGGTAAGACCCAAGTGTCACTTCGTTATTTATTTATGACTGATGGCGTTAGGATGACTGATGTTTTATTTATTTATTTATTTAATTTATTTTTGCTGTGTTGGGTCTTCGTTTCTGTGCGAGGGCTTTCTCTAGTTGTGGCAAGCGGGGGCCACTCTTCATCGCGGTGCGTGGGCCTCTCTCTATCGCGGCCTCTCTTGTTGCGGAGCACAGGCTCCAGACACGCAGGCTCAGTAGTTGTGGCTCACGGGCCCAGTTGCTCCGCGGCATGTGGGATCCTCCCAGACCAGGGCTCGAACCCGTGTCCCCTGCATTAGCAGGCAGATTCTCAACCACTGCGCCACCGGGGAAGCCCTGACTGATGTTTTAAATGCTGGTGTTTCCCGCTTGATTCAGTTTTGCGTCTTCACTTGTCAAAATGATGGACTGAATCAGAGGTATGTGTAGGTAGGTAAATGTGTGTGTGTTTGGGCTATAGTAAAAAGTGGGGCTATTTTGTTTTTCCAGATCATTTAGTTTTGCAATAATACTTAGGACTTGGTTTCTTTTTTAAAATGAATGTTTCTATGCATAAGTAACTATAGCTCCGAGGACAGTTTTTCAAACTCAGTCTTAAAAAATAATCGAGACTATTTTAAGAATCAGACTCGTCCATGGGCCTTTGATTTCTTTTATCATCATGTATAATATATGCTAATTTCAGTGTATTCTAATTTAAAAATAAGACTTTGATATGACCTTGAGATATGTAAAGACAGACCTTCTGTGGCCCTAGAAAGGAAAGGACAAAAAAGTCTGGTGGAGTTACTTCTTGCTACCACTTGGTAAGCCGGGGACTAAGCTCAGGAAAGTGGTTGAAGGCTGCTGATATCTCCGAGACATTTATATATTTCATTTGTGTGTCAAGCGATACACACAATAAATGATGAGATTGATGCTTATTATTTCTACTTGTTTATAAATTCCCACCTTGGAGTATTCTTACAGACCCTGACTCTCTTGAACTGTGTTAGGTTGGGTGTTATTTTACAAATCACCTCAAACTCTTTGGGGAAGAAGTAGGCACACACTCATGCATAGGGATAGACACATGCGCACACACACACATACACTTACCCACTGCCCATTCTGCCTCTCCTCTTTCTCCTCTGAGCTCTTCCACATTCTCTGGTGGCAGTTGTAGCAACAGTAGCCGAAGGATGAGCAATAAAGTGGAGGATGGCGTATTTAGAATACCCTGCCTGTGTCTGTGGGGTGAAAGAAAGCTACACCGTCTCTCCAACATCGATGGGCTGGAGAAAAGTTATACTTGGAATGATTTTTATGAATCCTTCTCATATTTTTTTCTCACTGTTCGTAGACTCTTTATGTTGGCTTAATCTTACCACAAATCTCTAGTTAAATTACTCTTTACTTCAAAACATATTTCCATTGGATTAAAAGATGTTACAAGAGGGAAAAAATTGATGAGTTAACTTCAAGTTTTTTTGTGAAGTGCGATTATATCTTTTCAGATGGAATTTGGGATACTGAATCAGTGACATGCAGATAATCAATATCTTTATATTTGTCCTCAGTTTTCCAAGTTGTGCAAGTGCATGCTTGCAACTATTCTTTGATTTCAGTTACTTTATAACTTACTAACTTTAAAGATTTTTTTAGTATGATAATATCCACTTTATTAGTTTGTAAGGAGCCCAGAAAATACTGAATATTAAGTTAATACATTGCAGTTTTCCAGGTAATAAGCAGGATTATCATCTGGAAAGCGTTGTATTTGTTTTCATTGTCAACTATGAGTTTGGGCAAATAAAATTATTTTACTTTTTAGAGATTCTGTTATTTGTTCTGAGATTATTATATGAAGTTTTAATTTGTTTATGTGACACGTGTTTTTTAAAAATCATCTTCAGTGTTTATTTTGGTATTTAAAACAAGGTGCATTCTATAAACTATCAGTTATGTTTTAAAGTCAATTAAAAGTTGAATACAAATACAGGATGAAGAGTGACCATGTGAAGACATAGTAATATAGTTCAGGTGTTGGCAAGCTTTTTCTGTAAAGGGGTAGATAGTGAATATTTTAGGCTGTGATATATGTTTCATCTGCTCAACTTTGCTCTTACAGTGTGAAAGCGGCCATAGGCGATAATTAGGGTGGCTATGTTCCAATAAAACGTTACTTACTGAAACAGCTGGGGAGCTTATCTGGCTCATAGGCTGTAGTTTGCTGACTCCTGATAAAGGAGAAAGAAACATAGATTTGGCGTCAAACTTAAATTCCACTCCAGGCTACACCACTTATTACCTCTAGGATACTGGGGAAGTAACTTAACATATCTGAGCATCACTTTCCTCATATGTAAAAATATGATTTGGATAAATGCAACTACCTTGCAGAGTTTTTGTGAGAATGTCATAATAAAGCAGAACATACGAATAATAATACATACTTATAAAAAATTAAAGACTTTATTTTTTATAGCAGTTTTTAAGTTAACAGAGAAATTGAGAAGAAGGTACAGAGGTTTCCCACGTACCCCCTCCCCCCATACATTCATAGCCCCTCCCATTACCAACATCCTTCACTAGATGGTACATTTGTTACAGCTGATGGACCTACACTGACACATGATAATCATCCGAAGTCCATAGTTTCCATTCGGGTTTGCTCTTGGTATAATATATTCTGTGAGTTTGGACAAATGTATCATGATATGTATTCATCATTATAATATCTTATAGAATATTTTCAGTGTCCCCCAGCCCACCACTGATCTTTTTCTTTCCATAGTTTTACCTTTTCCAAAATGTCATATCATTGGAATCACATGTAGTTTGTTCAGATTGGCTTCTTTCACTTAATAGTATGCATTTAAAGTTCTTCCGTGTCTTTTAATGGCTACACCTGGTTGCTTCCAAGTTTTGGCTCTTATGAATAAATCTGCTGTGCAGGTTTTTGTGTGGACATAAGTTTTCAGGTCCTTCGGGTAAATACCAAGGAGCACAGTTTCTGGGTCATATGGTAAAAATATGTTTAGTTTTTAAAGGAACCATCAAACTGTCTTCTGCAGGGGCTGCACCATTTTGCATTCCCACCAGCAATTAATGACAGTTCCTGTTGCTCTAAGTAGAGCAATATTTGATGTTGTCAGTGTTCTGCATTTTGGCCATGCTAATACATGTGTAGTGGCATCTCATTGTTATTTTAATCTGCATTTCCCTGATGACATAGGATGTGGAGCATCTTTTCAAATGCTTCTCTGCCATCTGCACATCTTGTTTGATGAGATGTCTGTTAAGATCTTTGGCCCATTTTTTAGCCAGGTTATTTGCTTTCTTGTTGATTTTTAAGAGTTCTTTGTCTATTTTGGATAACAGTTCTTTTTCAGATATATCTTTCATGAATATTTTCCTGTCTGTAGATTGTTTTCTCATTCTCTTGACATTGTCTTTCACAGAAGTTTTTAATTTAAATGAGTTCCGGCTTATTAATGATTTATTTCATGAAGCGTGTCTTTGGTGTTATAGCTAAAATGTCATTGCCATACTCAAGGTTATGTAGATTTTTTCCTATGTGATCTTCTAGGAGTTTTATAGTTTCACATTTTACATTTAAGGCTATGATATACACTGGGTTTTTTGTTTGTGAAGGGTGTAAAGTTGGTGTATAAAATGATTTTTTGCATGTAGATGTCCAGTTGTTCTAGCACCGTTTGTTTAAAAGACTGTCTTTGCGGGCTTCCCTGGTGGCGCAGTGGTTGAGAGTCTGCCTGCCGATGCAGGGGACACAGGTTCATGCCCCGGTCTGGGAAGATCCCACATGCCGTGGAGCAGCTGGGCTCGTGAGCCATGGCCGCTGAGCCTGCGCGTCCGGAGCCTGTGCTCCGCAACGGGAGGGGCCACAACAGTGAGAGGCCCGCGTACCACAAAAAAAAGACTGTCTTTGCTCCATTTTATTGCCTTTTTTCCTTTGTCAAAACTCCACTGATTATATTTTTGTCGGTGTATTTCTGGGCTCTCTTTTCTGTTCCCTTGATCTATTTGTTTATTCTTTTACCAATATCACATTGCCTTGATTACTGCAGCTTTATAGTAGGTCTTGAAGTTTGCTAGTGTCAGTCCTCTAATTTTGTTCTTCATTACCATTTTGGCTATTTTTGGCCTTTTGCCTCTCCACACAAACTTTAGAATCAGTTTGTCAACATTCACAAAATAACTTGCTGGGATTTTGGTTAAGATTACATTGAACTATAAATCAAGTTGGGAAGAGCTGACATCTTGATAATATTGTATCTTTTATCTATGAACATGGAATAGCTAGCTCTCCATTTATATAGTTCTTTGATTTTGGTATCAGGGCCTTGTAGTTTTTCTCATATAGATCTTGTATATATTCTGTTAAATTTATATGCAGGCGTTGTATTTTTTTGGTGCTAATGTTCGATGGTATTGTGTTTTTAATTTCAAATTCTACTTGTTCATTACTGGTAGATAGGAAGGTGATTGACTTTTTAACTTTGTATCCTGCAACCTCTCTGTAGTAACTTATTAGCTCCAGGAGATTTTTTTTGTTGATTCTTGACAGTTTTATTTCTTCTTTCCCAGTCTGATACCTTATATTTCCTTGTTTTATTGCATTAGCTAGGGCTTCCTGTATGATGTTGAAAGAAGTGGTGAAAGGGGATATTCTTGCTTTGTTCTTGGTCTTAGTAGGAAAGCTGCTAGTGTCTCACCATGAAGTATGATGTTAGCTGTAGCTTTTTTGGTAGAGATTCTTTATCAAGTTGAGAAAGTTCCCCACTATTTCTAGTTGACTGGAGTTTTTTTTTTTTTATCACAAATAAGTGTTGGATTTTGTCAGATGCTCTTTCTGCATCTATTAATGTGATCATGTCATTTGTCTTTTTGAGCCTGCTGATGTGATGAATTACTTAATTGACTTTCAAATGCTGAACCAGCCTTTCATACCTATGATACATCCCATTTGGCTGTGGTATATAATTCTTTTTATACATTGTTGGGTTTGATTTGTTAATATTTCATTGAGAATTTTTCTAAAGCACACTTTTATATATAGGAGTCATGGTTATTACTGTCAGATAAACTCTCTAACAGAATAATTACTTTGTCAATATATTTTCTTTCTATCATTTCGTCCTTCATTACAAGAACTATTATCAGTAAGTAGCTTGAAAGATTAGAAATGCCTAAGGAAATTTTTCTAATTTCACTTATGGCTGAAGAAGTTTGGCACACGTTTTTCCTAAGCCTCATGAAAAAAGTAACCTCATTCCTTTACAATATTATGCTTTTGACAACTATCTTTTAACTAATTGAAGAATCACCATAAGAATCAGTGTTGGGGCTTCCCTGGTGGCGCAGTGGTTGAGAGTCCACCTGCTGATGCAGGGGACACGGGTTCGTGCCCCGGTCCGGGAAGATCCCACATGCCGCGGGGCGGCTGGGCCCGTGAGCCATGGCCGCTGAGCCTGCGCGTCCGGAGCCTGTGCTCCGCAATGGGAGAGGCCACAACAGTGAGAGGCCCACGTACTGCAAAAAAAAAAAAAAAAAAAGAATCAGTGTTATTTTTGTGATTTTTTTTCTCCTTTTGTGATATCTTTGTACATAAATTTTCAATCAACCTACTTCAATTTAATGGACAAAAAATTTCTCAATCAAATAGCTTAGAAATTATAAATTAAGAGTCAAATTCAAAAGCAAAAAAAAAAAGTAGTTCTTTTTATAGAATGTCAAGTATTGTAACAGTAAAGGCAAGGTAAATCTTCAAAACCCTTCCAGTGACATTCTGCTCAGGAAGTAGCAGTTGTCAAGACTGTGGATTGATATCAAACTCCCAAGTCACAATATGCTTCACCTCCACCGTATTCAGATCGTCAACATAACATGCAAAATAGCATAACTGAGTCCTTGCAAAGATGAGGCATGACTTCTGACCTTCTCCACTCTGTAGCTTTGTGAAGTCCTGACAGGAGGGGAATGGGTGTGGGCCACCTCAGCTCAGGGAAGCCATCAGATCTAGTGTCCGTTCAACTATATCTATTATGAGATCTACCTACCTATCTACCTACCTACCTATCTATCTATCTATCTGTCTATCTATCTATCTATCCATCCATCCATCCATCCATCCATCCATCCATCCATCCATGTTACTAGTCACATAGCCACTTGACACCTATTTGGTAGCTATATCTTTTCAATTACAGATTATTCATCAATTAAAGGTTAATCATCAATAACATATACTAATGAACAATTATGACAGCAGAAAAAGTTCATTGGTTTAAGCAACCTCATCAAGACTTTCACATATCTTAATTCAGGATACATTCCATGATTTAGCAAAAGACCAAATTATCAGTTATAACTGAGATAGAGAGGAAAGACCACAGGCCAACTGTTAAAAATTTTTTTACTAGTCATTTTTTGAAATAAGGGGTTCAAGGAGTGGCAGGTGGGTAGTGATAAGAACTGTTCTCCTAAATACAATTGCATAGTTCCAGTGTACATGAACTTCAGTTACCACAGTCAGTTAAATAAAACCAGTCCCTAACTGTACAGTTCAAATTTCTATCACCGCAATACATAAACTGTGAGTTATTACATAAAGTATAAACTTTGCTCCTAGCTCTTTAGCCCACAGTCACTACATAAGTAACAGAAACTCATTATTTATGATCCATGGCCAAATCACATGACTTCTTTCAAAGTTTATTTGTGATCAGTCCGCTGTAACAGTCAGTGGCTCTATGATCTGTTATTCAGTTTGTACAGACAGCAAAGCCCATGGTTAAGTTACCTCCTTGCCTCCCAATGATAAACACAGATGATATTTTACAAAGATGCATAATTGAAAGAGAAAATTGACCAAAGAAGGGAATGTCAGCAAAGAAATAAAGTGAAAAATGCTGAAAGTAAAATTTGAATCAGACATAAATGTATTTATAGAAGGAATAGCTGACTGTGAGAATGTGGATACTGCTGCCATTCAGGAGACTGGATATGCAGCCAGAGGAACTTGTCGAAGGTGAAGGTATCAACATAAATGGAAAACGTGTTTGTGATGAGTAGGCTGAAGCTGTCCCAGAGGAAGTGGTGCTATATAAACACCTCACATGAAAGAAACCATCAGAGATATATCATGACATTAAAAATACAAAAGCTAAGATTTTGGAAACTGACCCAAACTTATGAAGGAGTATTACAACTTTCTAAGACCTAGAAAAGATGCTCAGCTTAATATTGAAAGTTATACAATGGGGAGAAGACAAGCACTGTTTAAACCACTCATTAGTTTTTTACAAAGAAATAAAACACTTGTCAATGTTTTAAATTACAGTACACAAAATAAGTATTACTTTACTTAGTTTTTAATTTCCCTGTACATTTTTAAATGACTAGAAGAATTTTTAATGTTTTGACAGAAAATTTTAAAGGTCATGGAACAACAGTCATTTTTATCACTGATTCATCAGAATTTTCCTCATTGATTATTAAGATCACTTTCTATAGCTTCACCTCAGCTTGTGTGCAGTCATTTTATGATTCCACAATACTATGCAAAGTGATCATTGCCTGAAAAATACACACACACACACACACACACACACACACACACACACTTCATATTGCATATATGTAAAATACTATCCTGTAACCTTTAACATATTTAACAACTGCACAATTTCATTTATATGAGTTTATGATATGGTGATTTGTCCTGTGTTTTAAACTGAAAATCTCTTTACAAATATTATATAAGAAAAATAATAACAATTATCACTTACTAAGTACTATGTACTAAACACTGTTTTAAGACCTGTGCATGTATTATTTGCTTTGATCTTCATGTTGATTGTGTGATGTGTATTTGTTTATTATGTAGTGAAGTGAAGATTTAAATCCAGAAAATGAGAATCCAGAGCTCACTTTCTTAACTACAAGGCTGTATTTCATTTTATGCTCTATATTTATTAGAGGTCCTTAAATACATTCAAATTGGAAGTTCTTAAAGATACTTAAATTGCTTTATTAAATGTAGAAACTTAGCTGGACTGTTTTGTACAGTGTAAGTTTAAATATAATGCATGCAAGTTATACTTAATGCCTTATTTATATATTTTTATTAAAAAATTCAATGAAAAAGTTCAATATGATCATGTATATTTATTTAAATCACCTTATTGATCATCATATAATTTATATCATTGATACGTACTTCTAAATAAATTTGGAACTAGAAACTGCCTCAGACCAGTGTTTCTCAGATTTGATCCATGTATTACCTGCATTAGATCATGAGGATTATTAAAAATGCAAATATCTGTACCTGATATTTACTGAATATTGAAACTCTGACTCAGTAGTCAACATTTTTTAACCTTGCTTCCACTTAATTGATTCTGCTGCACTCTCCAGTTTAAGAACCAGCTTCTTAGAGATTATTTAATTAATCTTATATATTAATTTTGTTGGTAAGGATTTTTATTTGATAAGGAACTGAGGCTCTCTTACACTTTTTTCCTGTTGTAAAATGTGTTTACAGTTATTTCTAGTATACTCAGTAAGAACTACTTTATTTGACTTATAGGGTAGTTTTCAAATGAATCTTCATTTTGTTGTTATTCAAAAACATTTTATGAAAAAGCTGGTATCAATTACACTAAAAAAATCCAACATTAAAGGACTTATGAATAAAATTGTTCACAAACTTAGTTTTAATGACACATATTAATAAATTACTTGTGTAAAAGCTTAGTAATGGTCAAGAATTGGGGAAAATTCCTATCTTGCCACTTCTTGAAGCTGGCATTAATCATACTTGAATGATAAAGTACTGCATTCCTTCTAAAGGTTTGCCTGGCTTCGTAGAAAATATGGGCTTAGGGTCATAGAGCCCTTAATTTGAATGTGGTTGTAGCCGGTTATTACCTATGTGACTTTAGGCAAATCATTTAACTTTAATTTGTAATTGCTTCATATGGAATAAAATGGGCATGATATGAAATGGGTATTACAAAGTTTAAATGAGATGAGATATAAAATACCTTTTACATAATAGGTGTTCAACAAATGTGAATTCTTTCTCTCGCTCCCCCATCTGTTTATGTTTCATGGGTTACCTAATCTCTTTTGTATTGTACTTTGGTAGAACTTCTGCAATTCTGAATGCAAAATCACCTACCCACCCAGCCCCAGTGTTATCTCAACATTTTTTCCCCCTCTGTAAGTTGATGTGGGAAGTGGGACACAGGGGGCTGAAAAGTCATCACTCTGTGCTAAAATCATAATTGGAAAGTATCCTGTTAGCTTTGCTTTCTTCTGTTTGTTGTAGTGATTGCTGGATTTCTTTGTTTTAGATTTTTTTCCCCCCTGAGGATATCTTAACACATGGGCTTCTGAAGATTGAGATACTGTTTTTCCATTAGATGTATTTCAAAGTAGCTCATTAGCAGTAAAGGCGACTTTGACACTTATGGTTTCAATTTCTTTGTTTTTATAGGATCCAAAACTAAGGAAGGAGTGGTTCATGGTGTGACAACAGGTAAGCTTTGTGGAGCTTATATCCAGGGATGATATTGAAAATATCTAGTAAGCAGTATGGCCCTAGCACTGATCATTCAGAATAAATGTAAATAACCACTCTGCCCATAGAGGAGCATTCTAGGGAACATCAGCTTTGTTTAATCTTGATTCTTTTTTTTAATCCTTTTTAAAAATCTTGATTCTTTATTAAATATTTTTAAATAGTTTAAGTATTTGTTGTAGATAAATAAAGCACAGTGTGTGTAACTGTCAAGAATGATGACTGAATTAACCAGTTTAATTGTTTATAGTAGTGTAGATTTGAGTATTCAACCAAAACTTAGTGTTCTTGGCAAACCAATAGCATAAATATCACATAAGGATTGCCATTTTCAAGGAATGAATTAAAATTTTCTGTAGTGTATAATGAAATATTCTGACACTACAATATATGAATTATAACATTTCCTTGATGATTCAGACGACATTTTAGGAAACACCCTTGGGATGATCCGTAAATTACTTATTGTCTCTTTTTGGCTTAATTTCACCAAGATTTTTAACAAGTCTGTAAGAAGATTACAGTAAATGAATAGCGAAAATTATGGTGGTGATAATGAGGAAGAGGAGGAGGATAATGATAGAAACAGAAAAATCAAGGGAAAAATCACAATTTAACAACCTTAAAAGCCCACAGACTTGCTGTGATTGAGTTTCATTTTGTACGTACTCCAAGCTTTCTGACAGGTGTGGTAAAACAAGAGATATAATCAGAAATATAATTCATATCATCAGGAAACAGTAAACATAACAAGCCTTCAGAAAAATAACATGCTCCTATTGATAAATTATAAAATAGAAATTGGGAAAATCAAACGGGAATATTGGTTTTTTTTGGTGTGTGTGTGGTATGCGGGCCTCTCACTGCTGTGGCCTCTCCCATTGCGGAGCACAGGCTCCGGCCATGCAGGCTTAGCGGCCATGGCTCACGGGCCCAGCCGTTCCGCGACACGTGGGATCTTCCCGGACCGGAGCACGAACCCGTGTTCCCTGCATCGGCAGGCGGACTCTCAACCACTGCGCCACCTGGGAAGCCCCAAACGGGAATATTAATACTGTATTGTGGTTAAGACCATAAACACTGGAGCAAGACCACTTTAGTTCGAATTTCTGCTTACCCCTTACTAGCTGTGTGATTTTTCTGCAAGATTCATAACCTCTGTGTGATTCAGTTTCCTCATCTGTAAAAGAATTCAGTGAATGAATATATATAAATATATAGAATACTGAAGGCAAATAGTATATATTATCTAGGTGTTACTTACTATCACTTTATAGTGGATCTATCTTGAGCTACATTTTTGCAGCTAGTGGAGAAAAGTATTTACATGACTATTTTATACATATTTTTGATAAAAAATTAGGGTATAAAATTAAAACGGGGAGTTCCCTGGTGGCCTTGTGGTTAGGATTCCCAAAATCAAGGCTGTGGACTTTGGGAGCAAATGTAGACTTGGGGTATGCTAAAGACTAGTTTTTGATTTTTATGTTTATCTTAGTTTAGTTTTTAGCGCTTGTTATCATTGGTGGATTTGTTTATTGGTACGGTTGCTCTCTTTTTTTATTTTTTAAAAAATTTTAATAATACTTTTTATATTTTATTTTAATAACTTCATTTTATTTTATTTTATGTTTTTTCTTTCTTTTTTCTCCTCCCTTTTCTTCTGAGCCATGTGGCTGACAGGGTCTTGGTGCTCCGGCCTGGTGTGTCAGGCCTGAGCCTCGGAGGTGGGAGAGCCAAGTTCAGGACATTGGTCTACCAGAGACGTCCTGGCCCCACATAATATCAGTTGGTGAGAGCTCTCCCAGAGATCTCCATCTCAATGCTTAGACCCAGCTCCATTCACTGACCAGCAAGCTCCAGTGCTGGACACCCCATGCAAAACAACTAGCAAGACAGGAACACAACCCCACCCATTAGCAGAGAGGCTGCCTAAAATCATAGTAAGTTCACAGACACCCCAAAACACACCATCAGACACAGTCCTACCCACCAGAAAGACAAGATCCAGCCTAACCCACCAGAACACAGGCACCAGTCCCCTCCACCAGGAAGCCTACATAAGCCACTGAACCAATCTTACCCACTGGGGGCAGACACCAAAAACAATAGGAACTATGAACCTGCAGGCTGTGAAAAGGAGACTCCAAACACAGTAAGTTAAGCAAAATGAGAAGACAGAGAAATACGCAGCAGATGAAGGAGCAAAGTAAAAACCCACCAGAGCAAACAAATGCAGGGGTAATAGGCAGTCAACCTGAAAAAGAATTCAGAGTAATGATAGTAAAGATGATCCAAAATCTTGGAAATAGAATGGGGAAAATACAAGAAATGTTTTAACGAGGACCTAGATGAACTAAAGACCAAACGATGAAAAACACAATAAATGATATAAAATATTCTCCACAAAGAATCAATAGCAGAATAACTGTAGCAGAAGAACAGATGAGTGACCTGGAGGATAAAATAGTAGAAATAACTACTGCAGAGCAGAATAAGGAAAAAAGAATGAAAAGAATTGAAGACAGTCTCAGAGACCTCTGGGACAACATTAAACACAACAACATTCGAACTACAGGGGTCCCAGAAGAAGAAAAGAAAAAGAAAGGGACTTAGAAAATATTTGAAGATATTATAGATGAAAACTTCCCTAATATAGGAAAGCAAATAATCAAGTCAAGGAAGTGCAGAGAGTCCCATATAGGATAAATCCAAGGAGAAACATGCCAAGACACATATTAATCAAACTATCAAAAATTAAACACAAAGAAAAAATATTCAAAGCAGCAAGGTAAAAGGAACAAATAACATACAAGGGACTCCCCATAAGGTTAACAGCTGATCTTTCAGCAGAAACTCTGCAAGCCAGAAGGGAGTGGCAGAACGTATTTAAGTGATGAAAGGGAAAAACCTACAACCAAGATTACCCAGCAAGGATCTCATTCAGATTCAACGGAGAAATTAAAATTTTACAGACAAGGAAAAGCTAAGAGAATTCAGCACCACCAAACCAGCTTTACAACAAATGCTAAAGGAACTTCTCTAGGCAGGAAACACAAGACAAGGAAAAGATCTAAAATAACAAACCCAAAACGATAAGAAAATGGTAATAGGAACATACATATTGAAAACTACCTTACATGTAAATGGATTAAATGCTCCGACAAAAACTCATACACTGGCTGAATGGATACAAAAACAAGACCCGTACATATGCTGTCTACAAGAGACCCACTTTAGACCTAGGGACACACAGACTGAAAGTGAGGGGATGGAAAAAGATATTCCATGCAAAATAAAAAGAAAGCTGGAGGAGCAATTCTCATATCAGACAAAATAGTCTTTAAAATAAAGACTATTACAAGAGACCAAGAAGGACACTACATAATGATCAAGGGATCAATCCAAGAAGAAGATATAACAGTTGTAAATATTTATGCACCCAACATAGGAGCACCTCAATACATAAGGCAAATGCTAACAGCCATAAAAGGGGAAATCGACAGTAACACAATCATAGTAGGGGACTTGAACACCCCACTCTCACCAATGGACAGATCAAAATGAAAAGAAATAAGGAAACACAAGCTTTAAATGACACATTAAACAAGATGGACTTAATTGATATTTATAGGACATTCCATCCAAAAACAGAACACAGTTTCTTCTCAAGCACTCATGGAACATTCTCCAGGATATATCATATCTTGGGTCACAAATCAAGCCTTGGTAAATTTAAGAAAATTGAAATCATATCAAGTATCTTTTCTGACCACAATGCTATGAGACTAGATATACATTACAGGAAAAAAAACTGTAAAAAATACAAACACATGGAGGCTAAACAATACACTATAAATAACCAAGAGACCACTGAAGAAATTAAAGAGGAAATCAAAAAATACCTAGAAACAAATGACAATGAAAACACAATGACCCAAAACCTATGGGATGCAGCAGAAGCAGTTCTGAGAGGGAAGTTTATAGCAATACAGTCCTACCTCAAGAAACAAGAAACATCTCAATTAACCTAACCTTACACCTAAAGCAATTAGAGAAAAAAGAACCAAAAAACCCCCAAAGTTAGCAGAAGGAAAGAAATCATAAAGATCAGATCAGAAATAAATGAAAAAGATATGAAGGAAACAGTAGCAAAGATCAATAAAACTAAAAGCTGGTTCTTTAAGAAGATCAACAAAATTAATAAACCATTAGACTCATCAAGAAAAAACGGGAGAAAACTCAAATCAGTAGAATTAGAAATGAAAAAAGAGAAGTAACAACTGACACTGCAGAAACACAAAGGATCATGAGAGATTACTACAAGCAACTATCTGCTAATAAAATGGACAACTTGGAAGAAATGGACAAATTCTTAGAAAAGCACAACCTTCTGAGACTGAACCAGGAAGAAATAGAAAATATAAACAGATTAATCACAAATAATGAAACAGAGACTGTGATTAAAAATCTCCCAACAAACAAAAGCCCACAACCAGATGGTTTCACAGGCGAATTCTATCAAACATTTAGAGAAGAGCTAACATCTATCCATCTCAAACTCTTCCAAAATATAGCAGAGGGAGGAACACTGCCAAACTGATTCTACGAGGCCACCATCACCCTGATACCAAAACCAGACAAAGATATCAAAAAAAAAGAAAACTACATCCAATATCACTGATGAACACAGATGCAAAAATCCTCAACAAAATACAAGCAAACAGAATCCAACAGCACATTAGAAGGATCATATACCATGATCAAGTGGGGTTTATCCCAGGAATGCAAGGATTCTTCAATATATGCAAATCAATGTGATACACCATATTAACAAATTGAAGGATAAAAATCATATGATAACCTCAATAGGTAAAGAAAAAGCTTTTGACAAAAGTCAACACCCATTTATGATTAAAAACTTTACAGAAAGTAGGCATAGAGGGAACTTACCTCAACATAATAAAGGCCATATATGACAAACCCACAGCCACCATTGTTCTCAATGGTGAGAAACTGAAACTGTTTCCACTAAGATCGGGAACAAGACAAGGTTGCTCACTCTCACCACTATCATTCAACATAGTTTTGGAAGGTTTAGCCACAGCAATCAGAGATGAAAAAGAAATAAAAGGAATCCACATTGGAAAAGAAGAAGTAAAACTGTCACTGTTTGCAAATGACATGATACTATACATAGAGAATCCTAAAGATGCCACCAGAAAACTACTAGAGCTAATCAATGAATTTGGTAAAGTAGCAGGAAACAAAATTAATGCACAGAAATTTCTCGCATTCCTATATACTAACGATGAATAATCTGAAAGAGTTATTAAGGAAACACTCCCATTTACCATTGCAGCAAAAAGAACAAAATACCTAGGATTAAACCTACCTAAGGAGACAAAAGACCTGTATATAGAAAACTCTAAGACACTGATGAAAGAAATTAATGATTCAAACAGATGGAGACATATACCATGTTCTTGGATTGGAAGAATCAACATTGTTAAAATGACTATACTACCCAAAGCAATCTACAGATTCAATGCAATCCCTTTTAGACTACCAATGGCATTTTTCACAGAACTAGAACAAAAAATTTCACAATTTGTATGGAAACACAAAAGACCCCAAATAGCCAAAACAGTCTTGAGTAGGAAAAACGGAACTGGAAGAATCAGGCTCCTGGACTTCTGACTATACTACAAAGCTACAGTAATCAAGACAGTATGGTACTGGCACAAAAAAAGAAATATAGATCAATGGAACAAGATAGAAAACCCAGAGATAACCCACGCACATATGGTCACCTTATGCTTGATAACGGAGGCAAGAATATGCAATGGAGAAAATACAGCCTCTTCAATAAGTGGTGCTGGGAAAACTGGACAGCTACATGTAAAAAGAAGTAAATTAGAACACTCCCTAACACCATACACAAAAATAAACTCAAAGTGGATTAAAGACATAAATGTAAGGCCAGACACTATAAAATTCTTAGGGGAAAACATTGGCAGAACACTCTATGACATAAATCACAGCAAGATCCTTTTTGACCCACCTCCTAGAGAAATGAAAATAACACAAAAATAAAAATGGGACCTAATGAAACTTAAAAGCTTTTGCACTGGAAAGGAAACCATAAACAAGACAAAAAGACAACCCTCAGAATGGGAGAAAATATTTGCAAATGAAGCAACTGACAAAGGATTAATCTCCAAAATATACAAGCAGCTCATGCAGCTCAATATCAAAAAAAAAAACCCAATCCAAAAATGGGCAGAAGACCTAAATAGACATTTCTCCGAAGAAGATATACAGATTGCCAACAAACACATGAAAGGATAGTCAACGTCACTAATCATTAGAGAAATGCAAATCAAAACTGCAAAGAGGAATCACCTCACACCTTTTAGAATGGGCATCATCAGAAAATCTACAAACAATGCTGGAGCGGGTGTGGAGAAGAGGGAACCCTCTTGCTCTGTTGGTGGGAATGTAAACTGATACAGCCACTATGGAGAACAGTATGAAGGTTCCTTAAAAAACTAAAAATAGAACTACCATGCGACCCAGCAATCCCACTACTGGGCATATACCCTGAGAAAACCATAATTCAAAAAGAGTCATGTACCACATTTTTCATTACAGCACTATTTGCAATAGGCAGGACATGGAAGTAACCTAAGTGTCCACTGACAGATGAATGGATAAAGAAGATGTGGCACATATATACAATGGAATATTACTCATCCATAAAATAAACAAAATTGAGTTATTTGTAGTGAGGTGGATGGACCTAGAGTCGGTCATACAGGGTGAAGTAAGTCAGAAAGAGAAAAACAAATACTGTATGCTAACACATATATATGGAATCTAAAAAGAATAAATGGTTCTGAAGAACCTAGGGCCAGGACAGAAATAAAGATGCTGACCTCAAGAATGGACTTGAGGACACGGGGAGCGAGAAGGGTAAGCTAGGACGAAGTGAGAGAGTAGCATTGACATATATACACTAGCAAATGTAAACTATCTAGCTAGTGGGAAGCAGCTGCATAGCACAGGGAGATCAGCTGTGTGCTTTGTGACCACCTAGAGGTGTGGGATTGGGAGGGTGGGAGGGAGACGCACAAGGGAGGAGGTATGGTGATATATGTATATGTATAGCTGATTCCCTTTGTTATACAGCAGAAACTAACACAACATTGTAAAGCAATTATACTCCAATAAAGATGTTAAAAAAATTAAGTTAATCATCAAATAAAAAAAACGAGTATTCAGCTTATGTTTGCTCTGTTCCAATCCAATCCAAGGTATATATAAACTGCCCTCTAGGGACCTTCTGTAAATGGGATGTTATGAAGCATGATTTTTATAAGAAATGGATATCAGACGGTTGTAGACTATGCTGTATGAAGGGAGCTTATGTAGAGTAACAGCTTTCCATTTTAATAGTTGAAGGAGAATCCATGTGGTTGAGAAAGCAGATAACCACGTTTCAAGGTTCAGAGCCTGCGGTAAAAATTAAAGAATACAACTAATACTACCATCTAATGGAGGCTGTGGAGATGTGCTGCAAGGATAACTGTTGACAAAGTCAGAATTTTTGAGTTTTCTCCAGAATGACAAAATGTAAACATGGGTTTTGGGGTTCGTGTGTGTGTGTGTGTGTGTGTGTGTGTGTGTGTGTGTACGTACATGCACGCACATATGTGCATGCTGGAGGTGGAGAGACATACTGGGCAAGGAACAATTATGGTGCAAAACAACAGTTCAGTAGTAAAGATACACCTAAAATTTTATGGGACCACAGGAGGAGGAACAAGGACATTTGTTGGGAGGAGAGGTTTTTAACATGGAGGTTGACATTTGAGGTTTTAACAAAGGAGTTCGAGGTCAGTGAATAAAACACTAGATAAATCAAGTCCTACAGAAATCTTTTAAAATGTGTGTATCTTTGCTACATGTAAACTCTGCCATTTTGTAATGTTACTAATTTACTTAACTCTTACAGAGATAAAATCTAATAAGATTATAATGAAGTACAAAGTGCATTTTACTGTGCAGTTTATGTGCATTAAACAAGTGTATATATATGTAAATCTCGAATTATAAAAATAAACTTTTGTGGCTGGCAGAAAAATGAATCTGTAAAAAGATCAAAATTTATATTTGTCTTTGAGATTTTGTAACAAGAAATGTTCATTTTCAAGTAAAATTTTCTATTCATGTTCTTAGAAAAGAAAAAAATGAAAACTTAGCGCCCATCATTCACTATTTTTAAAGCATCAACATTCTGTAAATGTTTAAAAACATGAGATTTCCAGTACAGCTTTTCACCGGCATTTAAACTGAACTTTGCATTGAGAATAGCCATGACTAGTTAGCAGGCATCAACCATATCACCTGTTGTGAACTCTTCCTGGTTTTAGACTCTAGGGTCACATCTGCTTCCCCACATTGCCTTGGACTGAGGAGTGAGGGTCTTTGTCCTTACAGCCTCTTCAGCTTCCTTGACCTACATAGTGTTTTCAAAACCCAGTTGTTTTGTCCACACGATTACTGTTTAATCACTGGCCTCTCCCAACTGGTGACATGAAATCTGTACAATAATCATGTGACTAGCACATAACACTTAACAGCTAACATAGTGCAACTCTTCGGATTCCTCAGAAAAGAAGGCAAACGTTACATAGATATAGGTAAGAATGCAAGACCAAGGCTTTATGAGTATAAATGTTATAAAGTTTAGGTGAAGGGTTGTTTTGTTTCTCTATTGACCTTGAAATTGTTAACAGTGCAGAATCTCATCTTTTACCTCTTTAACATAAAACTCTTCATTTAATTGAAACAAACTTTTTAATTTCAACTTCCTTTATTTGATATTTGTATGGAGGTAATATAGAAAGATTAAATTAACAGTTATATCAGATATAGTCTTAGAGAAGTTTTGATGTGAGATTAAATCTCTTCTAAGTCTAATCCCGAACTGTTTATACCCTCTTAAAATTTTAACTTATTTTTAAAAATCTACTGAATCACCATATTATATTTTTTTAATGAAAAGAAATTGTAAGTGTGCTCAACAAACCATTTCATTTTCGTACTTTATGTCTAGCTCTTTTGTTCCCATTAAAATGGTTGAAAATCAGTCTCATCACTAAAACCCCTTCTGTTTCAACTATCTGATGTTTCATAAAAGGATCAAAGTTCCTTCATAATCTTCCCTTACTCTATTGTTTATTTCTGATGGTAACATGTGAGAGCACATATGTGTTCTGTGTCTCAGAAGGTGTGATGAAACAAACATCCTGAGTGAGATCAAAGAATTGGCATTGAAATTGAAATAAATTTTGTGCTAAGTTTGATACAACTGCCCCTGTAAGCATTGCTTGCTGTAAACTTTCCTTAATAAAAAGTAAACCAAACTGAAATTGCTTAGTGTTCTAAATTTGTGATCATTAAGCTTGAAACACCTCTTAATATCTGCATGATTACAACAGACTATCTTAGCAAAGATTCTATTGATATGTTTGGCTAAGCCACGCTCACTTAGAAATCTTGGGAGCTTTTATTTCTTCTTACTCTTTAGTTATCTACGTGTGCAAATATAGGCCTTTAGAAGTTGATGTCTAGTGGAAATGAAATTATTTTAAGTGGCGATCGCTCCATCATCCCTTAATCTGTCATTCTTGATTTATTTCAGTGGCTGAGAAGACCAAAGAGCAAGTGACAAATGTTGGAGAGGCAGTGGTGACAGGGGTGACTGCGGTAGCACAGAAGACAGTGGAAGGGGCAGGGAGCATTGCAGCTGCCACTGGCTTTGGCAAAAAGGATCAGCTGGGCAAGGTATGGCTGTGTACATTTTTTTGTTTTATACGTAAGCTTGTGGATCACGGTGAGTTTTCAGGGCAAGGCACTAGGCAGGAATAAGATGCTTACTTGTGGGAGGGCTGACTGACCTTCCCTCATAAAAAAGTACTACCTTTATATGTGTATTCCTTTTGGAGGTATTCACCCAGATAAATGCCATGAAAATTGTACAATAATCATGATTGTTTTATTTTCCGGAAAAAAGTTAATGAAATGGACAGTTTAACAAATGCCCAAAAGAACAGTGACATTCAGAAAGAATGGGTGCTTTTATGTTAGCTATGAATCTTGGAATTTCTCTTTGTTGGAATATAGCAAATGCTTTGTGCCCAATCTCTAAATGTTCAAAAATGAAGATCTTTTACTTGATTTCTTTATAGTGACATCATCTCTTATTAAAGGGCAGATCTGCTTATTGCATAACAGTTCATTGCCAAATATACGTCTGTGGAAACTGAGAGACTTAAACGACGTTACCAACCAGAGATCATTGTTTTGGGGTGGTTTTTCAGTTCTCAGAATTCTGACTTTGCCTTTCTTGACAAATATGAGACTCTAGGAAGATTATTCAAGAGTTATTATGACTTTCATTTTAAACGAGTAAGCAATAGAAAATGAAGTGTCAACTGGAAGATGAAATTTTACCAATTTCCTGACCACAGCAGCAGAATGATTCTTTTTTTAACTGAAGTGCAGTTGATTTACAATGCTGTGGCAATCTCTGCTGTACAGCAAAGTGACTCAGTTACATCCGTAAATACATTCCTTTTTAATCCTCTTCTCCATTATGGTTTATCCCAACAGATTGGATATAGTTCCCTGTGCTATAGAGTAGGACCTTGTTGTTTATCCATTCTTAATGAGATAGTTTTCACTTACCAACCCCACACTCCTAGTGCATCCCTCTCCCTGCCCCCCTTCCCCTTGGCAACCACAAGTCAGTTCTCTATGTCTGTGAGTCTGTTTCTGTTTTGTAGATGGGTTCATTCGTGCCATATTTTAGATTCCACATATAAGTGATATCATATGGTATTTGTCTTTCTCTTTCTGACTTACTTCACTTAGTATGATAATCTCTAGTTACATCCATGTTGCTGCAAATGGCATTATTTCATTCTTTTTTTTATGGCAGAGTAGTATTCCATTGTATATAGGTACCACGTCTTCTTTATCCATTCATCTGTCGATGGACATTTAGGTTGTTTCCATGTTTTGGCTATGGTGAAGGATGCTGTTATGAACATAGGGGTGCATGTAATATTTTTGAATTATAATTTTGTCTGGATATATGCCCAGGAGTGGGATAGCTGGATCACATGGTCATTCTATTTTTAGTTTTCTGAGGAACCTCCACACTGTTTTCCATAGTGGCTGCACCAACTTACATTCCCACCAACAGTGCAGGAGGGTTCCCTTTTCTCCACACCCTCTCCAGCATTTGTTATTTGTAGACTTTTTAATGATGGCCATTCTGGCTGGTGTGAGGTGATACCTCATTATAGTTTTGATTGGCATTTCTCTAATAATTAGTGATGTAGAGCATCTTTTCATGTGCCTACTGGCCATAGATCTTCTTTAGAGAAATGACTATTAAGGTCTTCTGCCCATTTTTTGATTGGGTTGTTTGTTTTTTGTTGTTGAGTTGTATGAGCTGTTTGTATATTTTGGAGATTAAACCGTTGTCAGTAACATGATTAGCAGCAGAATGAGTTTTGCTTTTTCCCTACCATAGTGCCTCCTTGCTATTCCTTGAACACATCAAGCATACCCTTGCCTTGACTCTTCCCACTGTCTGGAAAGCTCTTCCCCAAGATTATACATTTGCCTCACTCCCTCATCTCCTCAGGTCTTTACTAATCAACACCTTCTCAGTGAGGCCCTCTCTGACCTATTTAAAATTGGAACCATTCTCCTCATCTCTGGTATTCCTAATTTCCCTACTCTTTCTTTCTTTTATTTTTTTTTTGGCCAAAGCATTTATCACCTTTAAAAATAATAGCTAACTTATTTTTATGCATATCGTTTATTTCATTTCTCCCATTCTGAAATGTAAGCACCACGACAGCAGAAGATAATAGTTTGTTCACTGATACTTCACAAGTGTCTAGAAGAGCGCCCTGACACATAGGAGACAATTAAGGAATGTTTATTACATTAAGAAGGGAGAGAAGGAAGGAAATCAGTGATAAGAAAGTGACTTTTATTTCTGTGTCTTTAGTAAATATGTGTGTAGTATAGCAACCGTGGCTCTTCAGCCGTCCAAAAGTTATCATCAAAATGCTTTGGAATAGATATCCTGCAAACTATAAGACAGTATCTTTATTTGCTGACAGACTACTCTGGATTGTTTCCGCTCCATGTAATCCTATGTAGCAGACCTATCTTGATGGGTCATTAAAACATCAATAAACAGGAAGGACTGAAAACCTGTGACATATTGAGATTTTATCCCATGTAGTTACATTTTCTGGAACAATTGATGGTACTTCTGGAAAATCTGGACTGGGCTTCCAGTGAAGTTCTTCAGCTAATACTTGAATGTATGGTTGATGATAGTAGTATTCCTTTGTACAGACTATGCTTTTCAAGCTATCTTATTACTCATGCTAATAATTATACTAATTCCTATTTCCATCTGAAATTGTAATTCTATGTACAGCTTTATTCCATTTCCAAAGTTCAGAGGGACCCTCAGATTTTAGCACAAACGCAGTTAATGTGTTTTGTGTCCCAGATCCTTGCCAACATCATAGAAACTATGGACCCTCTTCCCAGAAAAATGTACACTCACATACACACACCAAAGGGCTTAGTGGGATCATGGAAGCCCATCAACAGACAGAGCCCATGATTTAGATCAGTTTCCTGATTGTACAAACGAGGAAATTTACAGAGGGGAAGTAAGCAGTCCAAGGTCACATAGCCAATTGTAACAGCCTGGGTACCAGCAGAGCTCTTCCATCTACTAAGGTCATTTCTCCAGCCCCTTCCTCAAAATTTACCTTGCTTTTGGCTTTTCATAAATGAAATTTGGACAACCAGGTTTAACTGGGAAAATTCTTTACTTCAGAATATTAAGAAACCAGGGAAGCATGTACCTTCTGCATCCCACCCTCACCCTGCATCTCACCTCACTTAAGGCGAGGCGTACAATGTGAATTGCAAATAAGGCATGAAAATGTTTCATTTCTTACAAAATTGGGCTTGCTTTTTACCTTTCTAAAAATATTGCTCTTTGTTTTAATGTTTTTTAGAGCAGAAACCTAAATGATGTGACAAAATTAACCATTTGGAGATATTTCTCTTATGGGTACTGGTAGGGTCTTACAAATTTCTAATATGAAAATGAAGCCATAAACCTAGAAATTACAGCATAGTTGTAGCCAAAAAAAATTGAACTGGGAGTTTAAATGGCTGATTTTCATCCCTGCTCTGTCACGAACAGGCTAAATGACCTTTTGAAGATCTCCTAAGACTCTTTCTTGTATAATGAGGGATATACTAGAAAATTGTTAAATCCCAATTTAGCAGTAAAGTTCTGAGTTTCTGTAGTAATTCAGGGAAGATGCTACTAAACTTTCATTTTGGCCACATCTACGGGATGCCCAAAATTCCCGAATTTAAACAAAATTGTTGAATTTGTTCGTTATGCAATTCGAAATAATTTAATCCTTCAAACTCTTATCAAAGTGATGCTGGTGAATGGCAGTAAGCACTTTATTGTTGCTTTAACTGCTTATTAATGACTCCCATTTTGACACTCATTATTCATTGAAGAAATAATCCTTGCTTACTGTGTGCCAGAAACTTTGCTAGATATTGAGGTTAAAATGATAAGAAAGCCATACAGTTTTTCTCTTCATTGTGCTTATAGTCTAGTGACAGATATCAGTAGTAATCATCTAATCACCACACAATAAGTGTGTAGTTATAAACTGTGATAAATGCAATGGAGTACCTAATGCCAAGAATATCTAACTAGAGACCTGACCCAGCTACTGCAGGGTAAGGGGGAGGGGGAGGCAATACAAAGGCTTCCCTGGGGAAGTGATGTTTGAACTGAGATCCAAAACATGACTAGCAATTTTCAGAAGTGAGAGTTAGAGGAAAAGCGTTCCAGGCAAAAGCATCAGCAAGAGGAGATCTAACGTGGTAGGAGGGGAGCATGGCAAATCAAAGAGGACAGCTGAGACCAGAGAAACTAAGGATGTAGCCGGGCCACGTCACAGTTGGCCATGATAAAGACATTGTTCTTTGTTCTAAAAATAAGGGAACCTATTAAAGCATTTTAAACACTTAATCTGGACGTCAGGTTATAAATTTGCCTGTGGAAATGATGTCTCTGCCTGTAGGGTGGGAAACAGATTAAAAAGAGGAAAGAGAGGAAACCAGGGACCAGTTAGTGGGCTATGATAGAAGGAGGAGATGATTGTGAATACCAAGGTGTTGGTGAGGGAAAAAGAAAGAAAGGGATTAATTCAAGGGCTACACAGGAAATAATATCAACGAGATTCAGTGATGCATTTCACACGGCTTGGTGGAAGAGGAATGTGATAAGCAGGGCTACTAGGTGTTAGCTTGTTGAAGTGGATTCGTGGCTGTGCCGTTCTCTTGGTCATTGGTTTCTCCCTTTGAATATCAGGAACACTGCACAAGGACTGGCTGCATTGGTGTTCAGCCCGTATGCCCTTTGAGGGTATTTGGCCCATCATTCCCAGATTGATGAGGGGACAAATCTTCCTTCCTTCCTCCCTCCCTCCCTCCCTTCCTTCCTTCCTTCTTTCCTTGCTTTCTTTTTCTTTCTTTCTCTTTCTTCCTTCCTTCCTTCCTTCCTTCCTTCCTTCCTTCCTTCCTTCCTTCCTTTCTTCCTTTCTCTTTCCCTTCCTTCCTTCCTCCCTCCCTTTCCTTTCTCTTTTCTTTCTTTCCTGCCTTTTGTGATTTCTTGTGTTTTTTTTAAACCAAGAGGTCTAGTACTCATTTTTATTTTTCTCTTTCTATTTGCTAAATTCATCTCTTCGGGAATGCTTGTTCTGGTGTACTCATCTCTTTCTGATGAGAGGTATGACCACAGACACCTAAGTGTTTTTGTGAGTTTGATCGTATGAATGAAGCCACCCTTAGTAATAATTCCTAGTTATACGATACTAGATTAAAGGACAAATAGGATGTCCCGAATTTTAAGAATTTTTTGTGATCAAGTATTACTAGCTTCTTTATTTAATACATCAGAATAATACATCTCTGTTTTTACCTATGTACACACAAGAGGTTACCAGCCATACAAGTCACTTCCTGAAGGTCATTCACCTGATTAGCACAATAGAAACAAGCTACAAATGCATTGGCAGAGGTATTCAAGTTTTAAGTTCAAACAAACAGTGGTGTTATATAAATAAAACTTGTTTCCCACTTCTGTTGAGAACAAATGATCTTCTTGTACCAAGAATATTATAAAAGAAAGGCCCTTGAGTAAGAGTTATTACGTAGTGCGTCTGTGTTTACAATATAGAGCGGTTCACTAGGGTGTTTGCTCCATTCCAACCCCTCAGTAGTGCTCTGCATGTGTTTGCTGCTCAAATAAATCCTTACTGAATACATGAGCATCTCTTTAATGCTATCTGGAACGCCCTAGAACAGTTGGATCCTTGGTGTCCCTGAGGTTTATATTTTTGTAATTTTCTGCACATGTAGAGAGTGAAAGCTCTGAATAAGCTATAAAGCCACTGCCTGACAGATAGTACAGCAGTCAACTTCATTATCACATCCCGTTTAGGCGCTGCCCTATCTACATGGAGATGAATAGGTTTTATGGAAGAAATAAGCTTGAAATATTTATGGCCTCAGATACTTGAAATATTCAGGTTTCATCTGTTTATTTTTTTCTTCAGAATCATAATGAAGTTCCTAATCAGTGCCATTTTGGAAAAATTAGATATTATAAACAATTTTTAATATCCCCAGCACAGTTACCCAGAAAATACTGATGTCAGTTGTATAGAAGCACGTATGATCTGTAACCCTGCCTTAATTTGTAAGAGGACAGCTCACCAAATGTGTGCTAGGTGACTAAAACAAAGCAGAAATGAAAAAGTTCAGATTTGACACTGTGATCTGTAACATTTAAGTGTCCTTATTTCCTTTGACTTAACCAGAGCTGTTGTGTTTAGCTTGATCCAAATTTATTTCTAAACACTTGAGTGTTACGGACCTTCTAACTAAATGATTAATCAGATGATGAATGTTGGCATCAGCTAGCTCCTTTGATGCTGATTTCACAAATAAGCCAAAGGTCACAGGTGACCTTTCAGATTTCTTTGAAGAAGCATACGCATATCACAGACGTGATCTTAATATTGTTTATAAGAAGGTAATACGAGATGTCAACGTTAGTGAAGTATTTTAATTTACAGTAAACTTTTTCCTTTGATATTTATTAATGATTGATACAATGTATTTTCTCAAATAATTATAAGTTTGAGTCTTACCTTGTGCTTGACCTTAGAACATAACCAACATGACTGTTAGTTGTATTTAAACCTAAACTAAAACTTCTGAGGCACAATGCTCTGCCTGATTTGTGTTTGTGGTGGAAGCAGTGTATACGGCTAATATCACTGTAATCTTAGATGAAAGCATAATGTGGTAAATAAAGAAAAAACTAATTGATCTACTTGATTTGTTTCAAAATGAATATGATCAGTAATAGTTTGCAATGTGGTATGTAAAAGTCAATATTCTATACTCGTGTGAAAGTCTACTAGTGTTACGTAAACTGTCTCCACTAAGAAACTCGTCCATTATGATGGGATTTCTGTGTATTTAATAGTATTTCACTGGGTTCAGGATGGATGAATCACGATTCTTAATGACCCTTAATCTTGTAAGGTTGTAAGTAGGAAAGCACCCTATAATTATATATAAGATTGTAAGGGACATAGGCCTACGGTTAAATTTTCATTATAATTCAATAGCATTCAGTCATTTAATGGGTACTTTGTATGTGCTGATGCCCAGCTGGGCACCATGGGGAATACAAAGGCGAATAACACGTGGATGGCTCCTGCCTTCAGGAAATGTGCAATCCAGGCAGGCGACCGATGTATTTACCCCTGGGAAGAACGAGCATCTCTGGTCTTTGAGGGCATATATTTGTAACAAGTATATATCCATTGTAGGGAAAAAAGTGCTTTCTGTTAGTCATGAGAGAGAGACTTTTCCTCTCGGTAAATATTATCTTTAAATTTTGTTTTTGTCAGTAGACTGTGAAATTACCACACACAGAGATAAGAACTACAATATTTTAGCTGTTTAGACACAGCTAAAATATAAAACACTTCCACCTGAATCCTAGGACCAGTGTAAGCATTGTGTAATGCAACAATAAACAATAAATTTTAAAATTGTCATAAAACAATAATGTGTAAGCATTACAACCCTGCAGTACATACGTGAGTACAGATCCAATTTCAGTCTTCAGAAAACCAATTGTGATGATAGTTTTGTTTGTTAGAGAAATATATTATAAGAAGGGTATGATAGAACTGCTCCAGGGCACACCAACAAATAGCTTTAAATCGTATTTGTGCGATTGGTTTATTCCTTCATAAATGCTTAACATGGATTGCAATTTTGCTGAATGCAGTGTGAGAGCAATACCCATACTTTTATGAACTCATTGTCATTGGGCTTGTGGCTAACGTGTATTGCTACCGTCCCTTCACATGCAAAGATGACATGATATTTTTGATAGTGTTTCATTAATCAGATACTATTATGTGTCAGATGATTTCAAATTTAGGTGTTTTTTTAAAAGCTCTATTACCATCTGAGCCACATTTCCACCTTGTAATTCAATGAAAAACAACATTAGTAACAATAATTTTAACTGGCAGGAATAAAAGGAATAAGGTGTGTTTATTTATTATGATATACAGTAATCTTATTCCACACTTCAATGATGATCAACTTGTGTGTTCCTAAAAAGTAAGAATAATTTGATTTTTTTGTCCCTTGAAAGAAAGGCTTTTAGTTTTCTAATTTTCAGGGAGATGTTTGATGGTGGTGTTTGCTTTATCAAGAGACAATAGAAAAAGAGGTCCTAGGTTCTCAAAATATTCAAAATATACACAAATCTAGAACAAAATATGTTTACTTGAATTTTAGAGGCACAGAAATAAGATAGATGAGATGCCGATTTGCATGCAAATACGTAATTATGGGAACTAGACTTGGGCGATTCGTCGTATCTAATTGTTCTTCTGTGAGGGGAAATGAGTAGTTTGTCAACTCAAATATGAGGTAAGTCTTTTATTAAAAAACTTCATTAAAACTTTACCAAACATTTGTATATCTTACAATTTAAATATTCCCCTTTACCAGGTAATTCTGGTGTCACTAAACAGATGTATTAAGAAAAGTATTATTTAATTCTTACTAAAGCTATAGTGTGCATTAATAAAAAGAACACTGAGACAGAAATTATGTTTGTTGAGTAAATAAACAATCGAATGAACAAAAAAAAATAGAAAGAATATATATTTTATCTTCCTGATTAGAGGTGGAAGCTATCTTATTTTTCTTGTGTGTTCTTCACAACTACATAGTATGATGAATGTATTTGGAGCTCCAATCATAAGAATGAATTCAGTTGCAGCTTTGGGGATTGTGAAGAATAATGTGAATTTATAATTTAAGAAAATCACATAGAATTTAACTGTCTATGCTTACATGGGGATGATGTAAGTCTGAGAAGCCATATTAGCAAATCATCTCCAATTAGCACATATACACATTTTATCCTATTTGATTGTTGGGGATCCTCAAAAAAGCAGAAAATTGCCCTTTCATTATACACTGTACTGTTTCTTGCCACACGGGTTTTCTGGTACATACAGCTTTGCCTTAAGGCCCCAGTTTTTACTCAGTGGATTGTGTATTATATACTATCTGTAGCAGAAATGGACGAGGCACATCCTTCCTACTTATGTCCGTGAATTTGTGGCTTAATATAATTATCACGCAAAGCATATGATGTCATTAAAAATGCTTCACCTTTAATTTCTAACATTGCAACATACGTAAAATAGGCACCTTTAAAAATAATAATCTCCACTAAATACTAATAACTGCTTATAGTAGCAGTCCTTCTTCCATGGTATTTTTCCTGCAAAGGGAAGGGAACATTTGTGTTTGACGCAGATCACGAGTGTTCTGACTAAAGCTGCTCTCCATCTGTTGTTTCATCTACCATGATAGCCAGCTGGCCTCTATCTTTGTCCTGGGTTCCTGGTTTACCCACACCATTGGATTTGGTCAGCTATAGGAGAAGCATGGCTTAGCGCAGAGGGCATGTGCTTTACGTCAGGGAACGTGGAGTTGGTCTTGTCTCTTTGGATGACGCCATTTTACCCCTCTGAGCATGGATTTTCTCCTCTGTGAAATAACAGTGTTGGATTAAATGAGTCCAAAATGTTTTGAGTCTTCGTTTAATGGCTTGAATTTTAGGCCAGTTTGTTCAATTTCGCATTGCCAGACTTCTGGCAACTCATTTAACCTTTCTAAACCGAACCTACTCATCTGTAACTGGCCAGTCACTGCACAGAGTCGGAGTGTGAATGAAATGAGGTATGGCAGACAAAAGATAAACAACCAACCGCAATGCATTGTAGTTATAACATTTTGCTAAGAGGAACCTACGTTTTCTCTAAGTTGTGTTAGATATATGATTATAGAAGGTCTCTTCTATAGTTGTTTATATTTCGATGATATTTAACAAGGAAATTGTAAACACAAAAAAGGGAAAAAACATTCACTGAACAGTCTATTAAATAACATAAAGTCATACTACTATGATTTTGTGTTCGATTTCCCCAGTATGGTTCCACTGATTAGTACATACATGTTAGAATTAGAAAGAAACAATTTTGGGAAACACTGGAGGAAACAAAGTTAAAAATCTCTTTTAAACTAAAGAAAATCTAGAGTCCTAATATGTTGTGTTAGGGATATAGTTGCTGTCTTTCCTGTTGCTTTTTGGACGCAAAACCCTTGGAGAGTAGTTCTCGGTATTCTGTGGAACACAGGTTTGAGACGCCCCAGGCTAACTGACGCTGTCCCCACTCACTCTTTTCCTCCTCTTCTTAAGACGCCTTGTTTCTTGGTTCTGGGTTAGAGGTATTTAGAGAGATGACCAGGACTCAGCACCCCATATCCAAATCCTCTTCTTTTATACCCATTTTCTATAAGATCCCTTGGGACAAGGCCAAAGAGAGGACTCTATTCATACGAAGCTTTTGTACCAAATCCTGACAAAGCTCCTAGATGGGGGCAGGTCTAAGTAGTTTGCAACTGTGAAGATTGGCTGAGGCATCTTCTTGGCCCTTTTCCCTTTTCCTCAAAGGCCAGGAAGTCCTTCAAAGGGAAGAGGCCAGAGAGGTTCTCCTCAAGCTAATTTTCTAGAATGGGAGCCGTTCCAGAGGAGCAACGCCCCCATGCTCATCTGACTTTGGCACCTTCATGATAAGCGCTAAGGCCTAGTTTAATGTTTAAGGACTTGTATTTAATCTTATTTTAGTTCTTTTTAGTATAAAACAGACTCATTGTATAAATATTCAATCAAATTCAAGATTTATTTGTTGCCAGAGCTTAATATGAGCTCAAAGCTCCCTCTCCCCAAGTTCACTTAAAATGGAATGGTAGGTCTGCAAAGGGCGAAAGGACAAGGGATGGGGGCAGGAATATCCTTGCTCTTGATGGGTTTTGGTTTTCATTCCACACAGCCACTGATGTCCTGGGTGACTGTCTGATGTGGCCTCAATGTGCCTGGCTGGTCCCCTGCTCACCTCGGGCGTCTGGGACAACCATGTCATTGTCTCCACGTTTTGGCTGGCCAGAGCCTGCCAACACTTCTTTCCAAGGCCTGATTTGGACCCATGGGAAACCTAGGAATCCTTCCCACACCAGCCTTAACTCTTAGAAGTCAGAGTATGCAGGGGTGATGGAGATTGAGTCTGAACTTGCCAATGTTGTATGTCAGCCACCAGGTCTCTGTAGTTGTTGCCTCACACTCTGCCGGCACTGGGAAAGCTCAGCAGGCCCTGTTCCTCAGGCAGCATCCCGCCAGGGAACAAGACACCAGTCTCCTTGCTCACAGACATCCCCAACCTTGCGAGGAGTGCCTCCACAGAGGAGGGTTCACGGGAAAAGACAAACTGTAATGCTCCACTTCAAATCTGTTCCCCTGAAAATCTCTTTTTTCTTTTTATACTTTACTGATGGAATAAGAAGAAAGGGTCTGGTATTTGAACTTTAATGATTTAGTTTCACTGTCTCAGCTATGAGTCCCTGCACCTTCTACTTGGATGTGGGATAGGGAGGGGACCAGCTGTTAGCTGGGGTTCAGTTGGTGTTACATTTTCAGCAACTTTATGTTGGAAATGTCCTTCCAACAATACGGTTGGTGAAAAATTGATACAAATCGTTCTTGAGGACATGTTGGAAATCTCTATTAAAAGCATTGAAATTATGCATATTCTTTAAATCAACAATTTCATTTCAAAGAATTTAAATGATGATTAACTTAAATATAAGGATGCTCACCTCATCATTGATTATAATATTAAAATTTAAAAAAATACTAGAGGGCTTCCCTGGTGGCGCAGTGGTTGGGAGTCCGCCTGCCGATGCAGGGGACACGGGTTCGTGCCCCAGTCCGGGAAGATCTCACATGCCGCGGAGCGGCTGGGCCCGTGAGCCATGGCGGCTGAGCCTGCGCGTCCGGAGCCTGTGCTCCGCAACGGGAGAGGCCACAGCAGTGAGAGTCCCGCATACCACCCCCGCCAAAAACAAAAAAAAATACTAGAAGTTTGACAATAGGGACTTAGTTAAATACATTATGGTTGATCTATACGGTGGTTACTCTGAGCCGTCATCAAGATGTTGGTGTAAAAGAATAATTGATGGAGAGGAAGGAAGCTCTTGCTGCATTAAGTGGAAAGCACATATAATAAAACAATATGAACAGTTTGTATAGTATAACCTGTTTTTATCAAAAACAACCGTGTGTGTTGTACGTGTGTACAAAGATCTGGGGTGAATGCACCCGGCGCTCAGTTTTTCTCAGTGAAGCACTCTTTGCATTTCCAACTGGGTAATTCTTTGCTTTGGGGAACTCTCTCATTCACTGTGGGATGTTTCCCAGCCCTGGGCCTTACTTGTTAAATACTAGTAATGCTCCCCAGGCATCGTACCCTCCAAAAGCCCTCCTTGAGGAAACACTGCAACTGGGTGACTATTTCTGGGTCACGGATTACAGTCATTTTATTGTTTCCCTTTGCTTACTTACACTTCCTTCAATTTCCTTTAATAAGTATGTATTGAATTCATAACAAAAGCATAATAAATGGTATTTGTAATATTCCACACTATTCAACATTTATGTCACTAAGCGTTCTTCTGCTTTAACCATAATGAGACCTTAAAGAGACTAATTTCTTTCCTAGCGCCCTAGTTCCTGCTTACATTTGTTCTACTGATTTAAAAAAATCATCTTAGCTTCATAGATATGAAAATACAGTTGTAGTATGTGCTGTCCATCCTTCACCTGTCTATTTATTCATCCATTCATCTGATTCATATTTATGAGAATTATGCTGTGTGTAAACTCCTGTGCCAGGCATCATCAGAAATATAGAGATGTATAAGACCAATTTCTTATACTCTAGGCATTGACATCCAGCTGTTAATCATGATGAGTATATGTAGGAGTCTATTAATGTATTAATATTGTGGACCCTGCTTGAAGATTTCTTCCCCAACCTCCTTCTCTTCCCTTCAAGTTTGAAGGCAGGCTGTCTCTGAGTGAGGTATCATAGCACTCACAGTCTCTTATTATTTCTCAAAATATCTGGTTTAATACACTTCTTCCATTTATTCCTCTTGATCACAATTATCAAACCAAATTAACATACTATCTCAGCAATTCTATTTTGCTATCTAATAATATTGCTTTCCACATCCAAATTTCAAGATAAATTTTAACAAAGATTTTCGAGGAGTAATGGGGTGTTCTGTCCAAGTGAATCGAATCATTTCTTTGTTCTCTCATTTTTGGCAAGTATATCTGATCATTTAGGGCCTTACTCACAATCCGACTTTGCCAAATATTATAACAAAATCTGATTATAAATATTTTGGGCTCTGAGAAAGCTGTTATCCTCTTACATTCATGTATCCTAAAAACTTGGCCTTTCTCATCTCAATAGGGTTTATCCACAGCATGCCAAATCCCCAAGTTTACAAATAACCTTTCAGTGTTTTCGTTAACCTGTCTCATAATATCTAGGAAGTTGTAAAAGTGTCGCTTTTTTGATAGACTTTTTACTATAGTAGGTTTATTTCTGTTGGAATTAGATAACTCCATCCACAGTGTTACATAGGAACAAAGGCCTTGTCCCTGGACCGGGAGGTCCTTACATTCTTTAGACTCTCTGTAACCTCAGGTATCATCTCGTTGATAGGTACTGCCTTTGGTTAATAGGAACTAGCAGATCTGATCTTTCCAAATGCCTAGGCTCACATTTTGAAATAAATTTATATTTTTAGACCTAAGGTTTATTGAAATGTAACAAGGATTGAACCATTAATGTATGTATTTGGAAGTAGAATGCAGTTGCAAATAGAAATTAGTTTTTCACACTTAAAAAATATAGGCAACTATAAGAAAAAAAATTAAGGCTTTAAGGGGGTAAAAAATTCAACAAAGTGCCTATTTTTTAGGTGATAAATATCCTGGAACTGTTAGAGAAAAAAAGTATATTTCTTATATCTAACAAATATTTGTGTTTTCATTCTTTATAGAAAGAATGAAATTTCTTTCCTCCTTTACACATTCCTTTTCCTTATTTGAAACTAATTGATTCCTTTATAAAAAGAAACTGCAAAGACTTATGGGGTGGGAGGTGCTCATGTTATGACGGGTGGTTCAGAGAGAGAGAGAGAGAGTGTGTGTGTGTGTGTGTGTGTGTGTGTGTGTGTGTGTGTGTGTGTGTGAGAGAGAGAGAGAGAGAGAGAGAATGTGGGTGTGGATTGTATGTGTGTAAAATGCGATTTATGGTAGCGTTTTCTTTAGAAATCTTCCTGATCTTCTCAGAATTCAACCATTTTATAAATGCATCTCCATAAATCTCTGTCTTTGGAATACATGAAATGGCTTTTGGCAGTACTTCCTTTAATATAGTATACTGGAAATTTGAAAGTTACTAGCCGGGTTAGCCAGTGGCTGTCTGTTACCCATAGAATGAAGCCCCAAGGTCTAATCCTGTTATTCAAGGCCCTTCTTTATCCAGCCTTCCTTTCTTTTCAACCATATGTTTCACAATTACTCAAGGAAACTCTTCAGGCAAGGCAGACAAGTGTCTTCAAAATACCTTCCAGTTACTTAACAGAATATGTGACTTTTTTTTTTTTTTTTTTTTTTTTTTTTGCGGTACGCGGGCCTCTCACTGCTGTGGCCTCTCCCGGTGCGGAGCACAGGCTCCGGACGCGCAGGCTCAGCGGCCATGGCTCACGGGCCCAGCCGCTCTGCGGCATGTGGGATCTTCCCGGACTGGGGCACGAACCTGTGTCCCCTGCATCGGCAGGCGGACTCTCAACCACTGCGCCACCAGGGAAGCCCAATATGTGACTTTTAATTCTGCCTTACCTTTGAGAGGGCTTTATGCCTCCTGTCTGATTTTATCCAGGCTAAAAAGCCCAGCTCAAGCCTTCAGAACTCCAAAAACCTTCCCTGACTACTGAAATGCACACCACTTTCACCTCACTTAGTCCTCTTAGCGTTTGCAGATAGAGCGTACATATTTGGTTGATCGGGCCCAAACCTTGATTCTTTTCCTTTCACATCCTCCATCCAGGTCTTTCGCTAATCAGTTTACCTGTATTTCAGAATATATGCCTGATCTCCCCATGTCTCCCTTTTCCACTGCCACCACCCTTGGTCAGGCCCTCATCATTTCTCACCTACATTCCTTCCCTCGCCTCTTAACTGATCTCCCTAATTCCACTCACACAACCTAGATAGTCTGTTCTTCACCACAGTAATTCTTTTGAAACAAACCAAATCATCCCTGCCCTGTTCTTAATCATCCAGTGGTCCCCCATCACACATAGAATGAATCCACATCCTTCCTGTGGGTACAGGCCCCATGTTGTCTGGTTTTCATTAAGTTTCATTTCCTGTCCCTTTACCCCTTATACACTGCCCTCCAGCGACACTGGGCTTCTTGCTGTTCTCCAGGCCTGCCAAGCACATTTCCAATACTCACGAAGTATACGTAAAATGAGTTTTATTCATTTAAGTGTGGACTGTTTCCTTCTTCTAAAAGCAAATACAAATGCTACAGTTTCCTTTAAAAAAAAAAAACTACCCAGAATTTCTGATCCTAATTTTAAAAAGACAAACTGTAAGAATGTGTGAAATGAGAGGGTGTGGAGAAAAAGGAACCCTCTTGCATTGTTGGTGGGAATGTAAACTGATACAGCCACTATGGAGAACAGTATGGAGGTTCCTTAAAAACTAAAAATAGAACTACTGTATGACCCAGCAATCCCACTACTGGGCATATACCCTGAGAAAACCATAATTCAAAAAGAGTCATGTACCACAATGTTCATTGCAGCTCTATTTACAATAGCCAGGGCATGGAAGCAAACTAAGTGTCTACTGACAGATGAATGGATAAAGAAGAAGTGGTACATATATACGATGGAATGTTACTCAGCCATAAAAAGAAACGAAATTGAGTTATTTGTAGTGAGGTGGATGGACCTAGAGTCTGTCATACAGACTGCAGGAAGTCAGAAAGCGAAAGACAAATACCGTATGCTAACACATATATAAGGAATCTAAAAAACAAAAAAAAAGGTCATGAAGAACCTAGGGGCAAGACAGGAATAAAGACGCAGACCTACTAGAGAACGCACTTGAGGACACGGGGAGGGGGAAGGGTAAGCTGGGACAAAGTGAGAGAGAGTGGCATGGACATATATACACTACCAAACGTAAAATAGATAGCTAGTGGGAAGCAACCGCATAGCACAGGGAGATCAGCTCCGTGCTTTGTGACCACCTAGAGGGGTGGGATAGGGAGGATAGGAGGGAGGGAGACACAAGAGGGAGGAGATATGGGGATATATGTATATGTATAACTGATTCACTATTTTATAAAGCAGAAACTAACACACCATTGTAAAGCAATTATACTCCAATAAAGATGTTAAAAAAAAAAAAAGAATGTTTGAAAAGGCAGATATTCTCTCCTTCAGATTTCCATGTAATTTGGGTGCATATTATTAATTTGGTATATTATAGAATATGAGCCTCTTCTAATGAAATGACTTGTATCCTTCATACTTATCACAAAAGTTTTGGCTTTTCCATACTTTTATAACCACTCTAGTTGATGGTACATGGAGACATGAAATTAGCTTTCTCAAGAACAAAGCAACTGTTTCACTTAAAAGGTAAATCCTGGAGATTTCAAAACTGCTTATCACTATACATTATTCATTTTGCAATAAACATTTTCTTGGTAAACCACATAAATTAGAACGACTGTTGAACAGATGGGCAGAACCACAGGCATCCAATATTAAGCAGTTGGTGAGCATAAGATGCCAGAAAGAAGATTTAGACCAACAGGCAGGAAGTTTCCCATTGCTCTTGAAAAGGGATGATCCTTTGCGATGATCCTTTGCTTCTGACTTTTCGCTATATGTTTTCCTTTGAAAGTAATGCCTTCCAAAACAACTTTCCATGTTTTATATCCAAACACACATTCAGGGCTTTCACATGGTAATTGATATATAAATAATAAAATGAAATGTTTAGGAAGATTGAAAAAGGAACTTCCCCCCTGCTTTTGCCTTTTATGCAAGGATGACAGCTCTGGAATGTCTTTCCTCTGTATGGAACTCTAACAGTGTTCAGTCGCAAGACGATGAGAGGGAGGGAAAGGCTGCACACTGAGGAACAGGGTGTCATTTGTCACTGCCTGGATTCATCAGCCGTGTGGAACTCTGAGCGGTAGTGGCTGAGACAACAGACTTCTTTACTTATTTCTTCTGGAATACTTCAGCAATACAGATTTCACTAAGCAGAGAAAAACATTAAGAACTAGATAGCTAAACTTAAAAGCTTTTACACAGCAAAGGAAACCATAAACAGTTGAAAAGACAACCCTCAGAATGGGAGAAAATATTTGCAAATGAAGCAACTGACAAAGGATTAATCTCCAAAATTTACAAGCAGCTCATGCAGCTCAATAACCAAAAAACAAACAACCCAATCCAAAAATGGGCAGAAGACCTAAATAGACATTTCTCCAAAGAAGATATACAGATTGCTAACAAACACATGAAAGAGTGCTCAACATCATTAATCATTAGAGAAATGCACATCAAAACTACAATGTGATATCGCCTCACACCGGTCAGAATGGCTATCATCAAAAAATCTAGAAACAATAAATGCTGGACAGGGTGTGGAGAGAAGGGAACCCTCATACACTGTTGGTGGGAATGTAAATTGATACAGCCACTATGGAGAACAGTATGAAGGTTCCTTAAAAAACTAAAAATAGAACTACCATACGACCCAGCAATCCCACTACTGGACATATACCCTGAGAAAACCGTAATTCAGAAAGAGTCATGTACCACAGTGTTCATTGCAGCTCTATTTGCAATAGGCAGGACATGGAAGCAACCTAAGTGTCCATCGACAGGTGAATGGATAAAGAAGATGTGGTACATATATATAATGGAATATTACTCAGCCATAAGAGGGAATGAAATTGAGTTATTTGTAATGAGGTGGGTAGACCTAGAGTCTGTCATACAGAGTGAAGTAAGTCAGAAAGAGAAAAACAAATACCATATGCTAACACATATATATGGAATCTAAAAAAAAATGGTCATGAGGAACCTAGGGGCAAGACGGGAATAAAGACACAGACCTACTAGAGAATGGACTTGAGGATACGGGAGGGGGAAGGGTAAGGTGTGACAAAGTGAGAGAGAATCATGGACATATATACACTACCAAATGTAAAATAGATAGCTAGTGGGAAGCAGCTGCATAGCACAGGGAGATCAGCTCGGTGCTTTGTGACCACCTAGAGGGGTGGGATAGGGAGGATGGGAGGGAGGGAGTCGCAAGAGGGAAGAGATATGGGGATATATGTATATGTATAACTGATTCACTTTGTTATAAAGCAGAAACTAACACACCATTGTAAAACAATTATACTCCAATAAAAACGTTAAAAAAGAAAAAAGAACTGGATAGCTTTTGTGATGTGGAGTAGTCATCTCTGAATTTTGATCAAGATTCAAGAGAAAGGCTTTGTAACTTATTTTCTCTCTAGGTTATACTGGTTTATCCAGAATATTCTAATTTCAGGGTGTATTTTTGGGTGTGATAGATTTTCTTTACAGTAAATAAGATTCATTGAAAATCACAGATAAACTCTGCCTCTTGTAATGTCTGATCTGGCTGAAACCATTTTGGTTTAGCAATTCCTCCTTTGTAGGAGGGAATCAATAGATATCCTACCTATAGGAAAATTATGTGTAAGGGCCACTAGCTTCACAGCCAAAGCAAAATTGGCATATATTTGCTCTTTCTTAATCCAAAATATATGTCTCAGACTTAGATGCCAGGGAAAATTGTGTGAGCAAGATGACTTGAGGACCACAGCCCCTTTCACTTCCTGTGCTCAGACCCCTTCTAATTGATGGAGTCAAATTTGAGGAGCCCGAGAGCAGACCATTGTGCCCCTGTCCGTACAGCCTCACAAAGGTAGAGGTCATGGCAACCACAGTGATGGCGATCATCTGTACACTTTTTATGCCCAGATAAATTTGGATATTTTTTTGGAAGTCATACTTTCTGCCACATCAAAAATTTTGGGGAATCGGTGATGTGAATCAGGGTGCCAAGTTTTGTTTGATTTATTCATTGTATTTTTTGTGGAATTATTTCAGTCCAAGATGTTCATTTAGTTGATCTCTACCCAAACTTTGAACCCAAATCAGCCAAACACATAGAAAGAGATGGTTTTTGCTGCCCTCATGGTTAATGCCTTTTTTTTAATAATGAATTTTTAAAATTTAGTAAAATGTGCTTTTGAAAATATTTATTCATGTACTGTTTTTCATGACTTTTTCCCTTTTACTTTAATTATATGTCTGTATTATTTGTTGTTCAAATTGATTTACAGCTTGCTTTTTTTTATTGGGGTATAGTTGCTTTACAATGGTGTGTTAGTTTCTGCTGTACAGCGAAGTGAATCAGCCATATGTGTACGTATATCCCCTCCCTCTTGAACCTCCCTCCTGCAACTTGCTTTTAATGTTAGTACCTATGAGCTTCTCTCTCAATTCTAAATATTTCTTTCTTAAATGTGTTTTCTATGTGTTCCTTTTCAGATTATCAATAGAAGTTTTATTAGTTATTTTTTTAGAGTTGTATTTGTTACTTTAGGGAATCTGTTTTAAAATATTTAAAATGCAGTCCCCAGTTAATATAACATTGGAATTTTTCCTGTTAGAGATACGTTGTTTTCTCTACATCTCACTGGGAGGAAAGTTGGCATGATACTGTTATAGTGTCCTTGGCTGATATTAACTTTTCTAAGGTGCATTGTTTCTGAGAATACCATTGTCTGGTTTTATTCAGGCACACGTCTCACTAGTTGGTACAGTCAGTTCTTCTTTTTAGAACCAGTTATTGTCTAGATATTAAAACTTGCCATTTTTTATCTGCTCATTTCAGATCCTTCATGTGATCTATGTTAAACACAATTTGCATTCTCAGTTTTCATTCTTTTTAAACACTGTATTTTCAATGAAGGTTGAAGGTGATTCCCTAGATAGCAACCAGTAATGACTGTAACAGCAAAACTCTTTAAAAAATAACCTTATAGGCAAATATAGAACTTAAAGAGCCCATGCAAATTATATGAGGTCCTATTTATATTACTACGTCTTTTCACATCTAATAGTCAACTAATATTTAATGAATTTCTGTGCAGTGCCATATGCTATGGTAACCTTTAGGATATAAGAATGAACAAGAAGTGTTCTTACATCTTAGAAAAAAAGAACATCCATCTCTGTGTAACAGTTATTCTGACAAATCTCAGTAACGCTAAAGGAATAGTTTTCCCAGATCTATTTTAGACTCTAGACACTGAGTTCCGTGTTGTTTTCTCCTTGTCAGGCTGGAATCATTCCAAGCCTCCTAGCTTCTGGGCAACCATGAAAATGAGACAGAGAGGATACTAAATCTGCAACAAATTTATCTTGATATTCTGTTCACTCTTGATCGGTAATGAAGGTCGCAGATAGAATGAGGTGGTTGTTCTGTGTATTTTTCTTATTTTCCTTTTCTTTTTTTGGTTGATAGGAGAAAAATGTAAAACAGCAATATGAGCACAGGGCCAATCTCTAAAACCAATTCTTGAGTAAATAGGAATCTTGCCCTTAAGGATCGCCATGTAAAGACTTCCCACGTTCTCCTACTGTCAACAGAGTAATCTATTGTATGTGGTATAGTTTGAGTTCTAGAAATCTGAGTTTTAGAAATGGCCACTGCAGTTCAGGATATATGATGTAGCCTTCTCCACTTCTCCATGAAGAATGGAATTACACTACAGTCATTAGCTGTGTAACCATAAACAAAGTGCTTTGTTATTCAGTCACCTCATTTGCGTGAAATGAGAATAATAAAATTCACATCTCAGAGATGTGGTGACCACCTGGGGTAAATGTGGGCCCAGAACCTGGCACAAGAGAGTTGCATATTTATAGCTGTCTCCCGTTCTTCCTTAGTGCTCCAGAGGACATGTGTAGTACCACAACTACAGCACTGATCATACTGTGCGGTACTTAGTTGTGAGCTTCCCTGCCACACGGTGAACTCTTTAAAGACCATCACTGATATGACCTTATCTTATACGTGGTGCTTTGTGCTTTGTGTCGCCTAGTGTCAGGCATACAGCACAGTTATTAAGTGCTGGTTGTTCTTGTTACAAGAGCTTCACAGTTAGATGGGTAGAAAAAAAGAATGTATTTTCCATTTTACAGATTCATTTTTGAGGCTTGAGGAAATCAAGTGAAGCAAGGTTACATGATTAGTGAGTGGCTCAGATGGAACAAACCAAAACTCAGTGATGCAAAGCTCAGTGCTTGCCCCACTACATCATAGAGATCGTTGCATGTCCCGGGAGAGTTTCACATCTTGTATCACATGATTCTCATCTGTGTATTCGTATGGACCAGAAAAAGTGTCCTGCTACTCAAACTTGCTAACAGTTAGCAGGTACTGACAGCCATTAGTGCTTAAATCTTCACCAAATGAAACACTGATATCAATGCAAGAATGCACGGGGAAAGGTTTATATCCTATGTACATCATTCAGTCAGCTTTTTTCAACCACTCCTTAGCTAAACAGTTTAACTGTTAGAAAATTCTTTATATTTAGCATACAGCCTTTTTATAATTTCAATACATTTCCTCATCACCATCATAGAAAAGCAGAACCTTTGGCACCCTGATCTTTCCTTGGCCATTTGCCTATCCACAAAATAGCTATCAAACTGTAAAGCCCACTACACACCTATTAGAATGACTAAAATCCAAAACATTGACAGTGCCTAGTACTGGGAAGGATGTGAAGCAACAGGAACTACCAGTTGTTGCTGGTGGGAATGCAAAGTGGTGCAGTCACTTTGGAAGACAGTTGGGCTGTTTCTTACAAAACTAAACATACTCTTCTCATGTGATCCAGCAGTTTTATCCTTGACATTTACCCAATGGAGTTGAAAATATATTCCCACAAAATCCTGCACATAGATGTTTCTAGAAGCCTTACAGATAAGTCCCAAAACTTGGGGAAAACTAAGACATCCTTCAGTTGGTAAATGGATAAACTTTGATACATTCAGACAATGAAAGATTATGCTGTGAGAAAAAGAAATGAGCTATCAAGCCACAAAACACATGGACGAACCTTAAATGCATATTTCTAAGTGAAATAAGCCAGTTTGAAAAGCCTACATACTATTTGATTCCAACCATATGACATTCTGGTAAAGAAAAAAGTATAGAACAGTAAAAAGACCAGTGGTTGCCAGAGGTTGGGGTAAGGACAGAGGCATGAGTGAATAGGTAGAGAACAGAGGATGTTCAGGGAAGTGAAACTATTTTTAATGATACTGTAATGATGGATACATGGCATTATATATTTATTAGAACTCACAGAACTATACAAGACAAAGAGTAAACCCGAAGGTAAACTCTGGACTTTAGTCATAATAAGGTATCGCATCATTATCACCACAGAATAAGAGTAGGGTGGAGAGAGTTTCTGAAGGGTAAAAGGAAGAAACCAGTATATCCACAAAAGAAACCAATAAAAATGGAAGACATGGGAAGAAGTAACACTGAAAATATAGAAGTCTCAAAACTATGTTTGGTAACGTTGTATGGAATTTATTAAAATTCAACCTGGAGTGTATAATATTTGGCAGGCCAGGTTTGTCTTTAGAAAAATCCTTGTGAGATTTATACAAGGATTTATTAATAAAGAACACACACAATACTCAGATAACAGGCAGTCATGTTATACAAAACATGGACAAGAATATAATAGAACAAAGGATTTCATGACTACACAGGCAATCCTCGATTGCTTTCATTTATGTACTGTTAAAGGCTATCGTGTACGTAGTAATATAGCCACATAAGATAGTAAACTTGACATTTATGCAACTGTATGCTTGCACAAACCAGTATGCATGGCCTTTCTACCTAGCTGATATTTGATTCATTTTTTTCTTCTCTAGTTTATCCCCTAGAACATTCTCTACAAAAACGGTTTCTCACATTTTCACAATGTAGGCCTTTATTTTAATGTTAAATAGATTCCTGACTCACTGTCTTCTGAGTTTTGCTTTCTCTCTCAGCAATGTCAGATATTCTCATGACTGTTTTTTTTGCATGTTTCTAGCAGGATCTCTTTCCTAATATACACTCTCATATGTCTTTTGTCCACTGAACATATTTACTTAGATATCACACTATCACTTTGATTTCATCAGCTCTAAAGTTGAACTTAATCTTTACTGCAAACAAGAAATCCCTCCATTGATTTATCACCATTGACACAAGTATTTTCCCTTTGACCCACAATATAAACCTTTGGTGTATTCATAATACCCTCTTTCCCACATTTAGCCATAAAATGATTCCGGGATCCTTATCTTTTCCATTATTTCTCCCATCTCTTCCATTGTGGTTTGGATAAGACTCTCATCAGCTTATGCCTACATCAGTGCACCAGGCTCTCAGCTCATCAACCTGTGGCTTTCCTTTTCCTCCCAGTAAAGTTGTAGCTGCCGTATGTTCCACCTCACACGTCATATCCCATTGAAACACATTTAACTGGCTCCTCATTCGTTAGAAGCCAACGTTTATGTCATTAGACTGATCTTTTAGTGTTTACATTTTTTTGTTACAATGCTACATCTTTCCTCATTTGTTTATTCATATGCTTAAGAGCTGGCTAACCTTTGAACACCCACCAAGTTCAATAGCTAGCTTATGAAGTCTCTAATGATGGCTCATCCACTGTCACCAGATATATCAGGCTTTTCCTACTTCTGTGTATGTGTGTATCTTCTATACCTAAAACCCCTTCTTAAATCTCACGTGTTTAAGACACACGCTTGCCCAGGATCTCAAAAACCCCTGCCATAAATTCATACAGAACCTGCTGTCTACTACTTCTACTGAACTTCTCAGAGATGACTGCATTGCGTCAATTATCTTTTCAGTACAAAAGCTTTTTTTCCACTTCCTTGTAATTACTTTAGTGGTGCACTGTGATTTTTTTCCTCTTGGTTTCCTTAGTAGCTAATACAATTTTTTTTTGCATATGATAGGGACTTAATCAATGTTTCCTGTTGATTTCTACCCCAATACGGTAGATGTTAAACTCGTGGTGCTATTCAGCACTTGAAATGTAGTCAGCCTGAATTGAGATGCAGGTGTAAAATGCACGCTTGATTTCAAAGACTTATAGGGAAAAACCCGTAAAATTTCTCAAGAATTTTTATGTAGATTACAGGTCAAAACTGTAATATTTTGAATGGTATGTTAAACAAAATATAAAATCCATCTTTTGTTTTTTTACATTTTAAGGTGGCAATTAGAAAATTTTAAATTACATATATGACCCAACATGGTAATTATATTGGACAGTGCTGCCCTAGACAGTAAGGCACATGAGTAGTGTGTACTGCGAGTAATGTGATGATTAGATAAGATATTACTATCTCTTGATGGTACATTATTTTTAACCTTATTCCTTATGTGGATGTGTTTAACAATGGGAATATGAGAGTGCAGGTTAGTTACAGGTTTTCATCTTTGGACTAACTTGTAAGGCTACAGGAGAGGACCCAAGTTATCTGAATACTTAAGAAATTTTTTCACGAGCAGAATTCTGAGCGTCTTTATACATCTTCATATTCCTTTTAATTTGCGGTCTCAGTAAAGATTTTCCTTAAAATGAGTACATAGTATTCAAATATATCCTTGTCTTCTAATTACCTTTTTATGGCACTGAGATTTACAGGAACACTTCGGGTTGTGTGCTGCATGTTGCACAGTTTGGTTGCATGTATTAAGTGCTCATTATTCTTCTAATGGTTCAAATCCCTGGGGTGTTTGAGCTTGTGTCCCAACTCTTACTGTTTTTAACCTAAATGTTAACACTTTGATGAAACATTGTGGAATCTCTAAATGGCTCAGTAAAAATAGGTCTTCTTCCATAAGGAGTGATACAGTGCAGAGTGCTGGATATAGAGCCAGGAAGCCTGTGCCGCCCTCTGGTGCAAAGTTACATACATGCTGTACTTCTGGTTCTTCATCTGAAAAGTGATAATAATAATAAATTCCAGAGTGTTGCTATGAGGATTCAATGAGATTAAGCACTTAGAATATAAATGGGGCATAGTAAGCTCTCAAAAAATGTTAGGTATTGCTATTGGTATCTCGGTCCTTTAAAAATCTTAGCTTCTTCTCTATCAATAAAGCTAAAGTTAATATTTCAGATAAAACTTGTAGGTAAACAATGGAAAATTACCGAGTGTGTCTTGGTAAAACACTTGTATGAAGAATATTTAAATGACTCTTCCAACTCAATATGAAAAAAATTTTTTAATGGGCAAAATAAGACATATAATGCTCACCTTCATTGGTCAATAGAGAGACGTAAGATAAAGCCACAGTGAGATACCACTACATATCCACTGTAATAGCTAGAATGAAAAAAACCGTTATTACCACGGTTGTCAAAGATGTGGAACAACTAGAATTTTAACATACTTCTGATGAGATTGTAAAATGCTGTAGTAACGTTAGAAAAGCAGTTAGCAGTTTCCTATAAAGTTGAACACACAATTCATGACCAGTAGTTTCACTGCTGCGTATTTAACTAAGATTAATGAAAAATATGTCTGTACAGACAAATATGTCTGTGTTTCTTTCTAAAATTTTCCTTTCAATAATCATCCTAAATATTTTTCCATTAGATGAAAAGTAAGAGAAAAAAATTAAGAGCTTCAGTATCTTTCCATGAAGTGATATTTTGATGAAGGAGGCTCGTGAGTTACTTGAATCTCACCCCTTTTAATAGGGGCAGATATCAAGCTAGATTTTTCTATCTTAATGTAAATTAGTTTCATTGAAGGCTTCCAAATTGGACTTTTTTGCCTGTGGTGAGGAGTTATTTTCTCTTGTAATATTAAAGAAGAGAAATTTTAAAAATGTTAGTCTATCCCGCCAATATATATTAGAAGCAATTTTAAGTGTCAATCCCCCATCCAAATTGAAAAAGACTTACCCGGACCTGTAAGCAGTAGTGGCCATGTCCTGTGAAATGAAACAGCTGATTTTTCCTCTATCTGATGATCAAGTAGCTCAGGGTCCTTCCTGACACCCTGACAATGGAAGTAGGAATACTATGTTCATTGCATGACTTGGTGATATTTCTAGGTATAATACTATATTGCAGTGGTACTTGAAGCAGTTCCATGGGACCATGTATTATGGACTTTTAAAAAAAAATTAATTTATTTTATTTATTTATGTTTGGCTGTGTTGGGTCTTCCTTGCCGCACACGGGCTTTCTCTAGTTGCAGCGAGCGGGGGCTACTCTTCATTGCGGTGTGTGGGCTTCTCATTGCAGTGGCTTCTCTTGTTGCGGAGCACGGGCTCTAGGTGCATGGGCTTCAGTAGTTGTGGCTCACGGGCTCAGTAGTTGTGGCGCACGGGCTTGGCTGCTCTGCGGCATGTGGGATCTTCCTGGACCAGGGCTCGAACCCATGTCCCCTGCACTGGCAGGTGGATTCTTAACCACTGTGCCACCAGGGAAGTCCTATGGACTTTTTTAACAGTTGTCAAGTCCACTGTTTATAGATCAGAGAATCCCCAAATAATAATCATGTGGTGAATGAGGCCTGGATTGTAATGTGATGAGAACTAAAATAGCTTTAAGCTTATTATGTGGGAAGTAAATAGAGGAAAAGTTCATTAAAATGCTCCTGAACTTTTATTTCTTTATTCACAGGTTCTTCTCATAGCTAATATTGTTAAACTGTTTTCATTTTAAGTAAAAAATATACAAAATACGGATCTGCGGAAGATAGCAATGTTGGAGTCAGGGACGATTTTTTTCTCCCTCACTCCAGAACACTCAGACCACTGACTTGACTTTGCTTAAGTCTTTTCTCTAACTCCGCCATGACAGTGTCAATTCAGGTCTGCAGAATATCTCACCTGGACTCTAATAATAACTTGCTGCCTGCTTTCTGTCACCATAGCCTATTCCTGCTACATCAACATACTGTATCGTATTAGTAACACACTCTAACCTGTAGGTAAGAGCCTGTTTTAAGGTTCTTTATCTGAGACTTGTGAACATCTGTTTGATCAGTGGAGAGTCTTTAGGACCTGAGTGGTCCTTTGGACATTTATACAAAATACTGTGCTGTGGTAGGGATGTGAAATTTGAGGGAAGTGTTCATGGCTTTCATCAGGTTCTACTAGGGTTAAGTAACGCATAAAACACGAAGAACTTTTACAATAGGGAGAATTTAGAGCTTCTCCCATCCCCGCCATCAACTCAACCACCACTCTACATCGCATTTTAGGTTCTGAAACTGAGTCCGTATGGACACACAACAGAGTCAGCATAATAGTGGGCACCGCTTTAAGTGGTAGAATAAAAGGCCCCTAAGGTTCTTTACCTACACAAGTAGCATTAATTCAACATTCTTCAACTCCTACTTTGTGCCAGTTCCTACTCTGGGTACTAGAGGTACAGAGGCAAAGCATATAAGATTCTGCTTTCATGGGACAATTAATAAGTGAGTAAAGAAATAAACAAGGTAATTTGGATAGGTGTAGGTGTTCTGAAGAAAATGAAACAGAATGCTGTTATACTTAATAATAATAATACTATTTGTCCATACTATAGGCCAGGCTCTATGCTTCAGGAATCTGCAAACGTAACCTCAGTGAATCCTCAAAACAACATCTTGGTGTTAATACCCCCAGTTTACATATGAGAAAATTAGGCTTTAAAAGTCTGTATTCCCCCAGATAACATAGCTATTAAGTGACAGAACAAAACTTTTGGCTCATTCAAAATGTAGACTGTGTGCCCATTATGTATCAGACATTGTTTTAAGGCCCTAGAATACAGCTACAAACAGAACAAATAAAAAGTCCTGCCATCAAGGAACTGACGTTTTCACAGAGGTTAGGCAAACAGTAAATAAAAAATAGTATAATATAGGGGATACTGTGTCATGATAACAGAGAATGGCCTTAAGAAACTAGAAGAGGCAAAAAGAAGCAGATTCTCCCCTAGAGCCTCCAGAAATCAACACGTCCCTGCCAACACCTTGGTTTTAACCCAGTGAGACGCCTGTCAGATTTATACAGAACTCTGAGCTAATAAATACGTGTGGTTTTAAGCCACTGAATGTGTGATAATTCATTACAGCCACAACAGAGTAAAAGTCTAACAAAATACTTACATTATAGAACAATAAAATGTAAATGTGACAAATAATATCTATGGTATTATTGTAAATGCTAAAGAAGTGAATGGATTCAAAGCACTAAGAACAGTGTTTGACATAAGTAATAGATGCTATAATATTATCCTTATAATCAAAATTTAGGCACTAAAATAAATGGCATACACGTAAGGAGGTATAAGAAGATTTCCTTGCTGAAATAAAAGTTATAACAGAGGATATAACGGTAGATAACAGCTATCAAATTAAGGAAAACTGAATGTCTTATTGGGTTAAATCTAATTTAAAAGGCCATATGAGATGTATGGTAGGCTTTTAAGAGGAAAATGCAAGCTAAATGATAGATTAGACTCTGACTACTCTGTGTATAAGAATAAAGAGATGATGGAAATATCAAGAGAAAAGGTTGACACACTTTATATACAAGTGACAGGGTCATGACCAGGGAATTAGCAATGGGAATAAATAACTATACCAGAAATAAACCAAGGAGGTGGTGTTACTATCAGGGAGTGTTACTATCATGACTCTCTGGCCAGATGCTGGGCTGCTGTGAAGGAACTGCATCACTAGATTTCGCCAGGGAGAAATTGAACAAGATAGGCCTAATAAGTCAGTTATACCACTAGCTTATGGCTTAAGCAGGTCACTCAGACTCACATACCCTGTTTCCATTTGTAAAAATGAGGATGTGTGTTACAGGATCTCTGAGGATCTTTCCAGCTGTAAAATTGTATAACTTTTCCTTGTCTCCACAGTGGAAATTTGCTGTTATATTATTTGGGTTGGCCAAAAAGTTCATTTGGATTTTTCCGTAACATCTTAACAGAAAAACCTGAACGAACTTTTTGGCCACCCCAATACAAGTATGAGATCAGAAACACTCATTTAAAAAACATTAAATAGGGCTTCCCTGGTGGCGCAGTGGTTGAGAGTCCGCCTGCCGATGCAGGGAACACGGGCTCGTGCCCCGGTCCGGGAGGATCCCACGTGCCGCGGAGCAGCTGGGCCCGTGAGCCATGGTGGCTGAGCCTGCGCGCCCGGAGCCTGCGCTCCGCAACGGGAGAGGCCACAACAGTGAGAGGCCCGCGTACCGCAAAAAAAAAAAAAAAGAACATTAAATATAGGGACTTCCCTGGTGGTCCAATGGTAAAGAGTCCTCCTTCCAATGCAGGGGACATGGGTTCAATCCCTGGGGATTGGGGAAACTTGGTTGGGGAACCAAGATCCCACATGCCGCGGGGCAACTAAGCCCGCACGCCACAACTACTGAGCCCACACACCTCAACTAGAGAGCCTGTGTGCCACAAACTACAGAGCCTACATCCTCTGGAGCCCGTGCGCCACAACTAGAGAGAGAAAAAAACCCGCAGGTCACAACTAGAGAGAAGCATGCGTGCCACACCAAAAGATCCCACATGCCACAACGAAGATCCCATGTGCTGCAACTAAGACCCAGTGCAGTCAAAAATTAAATAAATAAATAAAATTAAAAAAATAAAAGAATAAAAAACAAAGTATTAAAAAATAAGCATTCTACAAATAAACACAGATAACAGTTAGATTCTATATGTCTGTTTCTCTTCAAAATGTGTCCACAATACAAACTATCCAAAGGTGAGAAATTTTTGTGATGTATTAGGACAAGTGAAAGATTTTTTTCCTGAAGTTGGAAGGCCCTTTTCATTTTTGAGCCCTTTTAATTTTTATAACTAAAAGCAATTTGGAGGGCTCAATATTTATGTTTGAGGGTAGTCAGGTCAAAATTACTTGTTTGTAAGACAGTTTTACCTGTAGGAACCATTGCCGTATAACATAGAAGCCAACAGTTCGGCAGTAGGTATATTTACACAAAGCTTGAAAATGTTCATCAGCATGATTTTGAGGCAGCAGTATATCATTACCTTTGCAAATGGTTGGGGTAAAAAACCCTTCACCAGGCTAAGTGTTTATGATGGGGGAGGGTGATGAAGGGAGGAGATTGGTACTTTGTTTTCTTTGTGGAAAAGGAAACGCATTCTTCACGTTTGTCACACTACTAAATCACAGCTGTGCAGAATTTATGAATATATTCTTCTGAGACACGAAAACTGCCACTGAAGGAAATCAACAACTTGGTCTCCTCACACCCGGAGAACAAGATGAGAAACATATCTGTCAGTGACATTAGTGTTGACCTGTGGAGTAACTCCTCTTAAGAAAAACAAATTAATTCAATGACTATCGTACTTAATCTTTGACCTTTATTTTCTAAGAGATTTTTTACATATGACATGCTGAGCTGTTTCAGTCTTGTCAGTGAGTCCCCTGAGAAAGGTGAGACAAGACCACAAATATTACCTAGCACAAAATCTTTAATAGGCATTATACACCAAAGCATCACTTAAGTACATAGAGTACAAATCATTCCCACTAATGGCAGAGAGCATAGCATAAAATACTGAATTAGGGCAGGTAAAAATATTGAATAGTAACTAGTATTTTGAACTAGCTTGCAGTGTTCCATTTAGGGTATTGAATTGATACCTGCTGTGTGTGTGCGTGTGTGTGTGTGTGTCTGTGTGTGTGTGTGTGTCTGTGCGTCTGTGTATGTATGTATATTCATGGCAGAGGTGATTCTCCCGAGGCTGGGATTCAGTTACCCACATAAGCTACTGCTAGAATTATCCTTCCACCCTTCCATTGTCCTTATTCATTGCCTGTAGTTCTCACTTTTCTTTGACCATCACTTGTCATCAAAGATGTGGTCCTTTACCTGCCAATTGCTGCTAAAGACCTAGCACACAGAGATTTAGGTAGCATTCACACTACCTACCAAGAACCAGACCACAGGTACTGCCCGTGGTTGCTCATAAAGACTCAGTCCCTATCTGCAGCATCTTTCCTTTTACCCTGGGACCCCCCTCCTGCCTAGAACCTTGGGACTTCTCATCTTCCTCTTGAGACCTAGAAAAACTTACTACTGAGAACTAGGACAACTAGGACAACTAGAGCTAGTAGAGAAACCTGGGTCTTGAGAATGAACTTTTGGGTTTATTGGTTAGATAGTAGTACCAATAATACAGTGTTGTAGTCTCATGACATGATAAATAAGAGAGACTGTTTTGGATTTGCCTTGGGAACTAAAAAATCCCCTTCATTTAATTCCTGTGTTGGAAATACAGTCTTCATTCCAGCACATGACTTACAAACACATTTTTGGAGGAAACACATTCATAATTGAGGGGACAGTGCCCTAGGTAACAATGTTCTCTTCCTGTTGTAATTGTTAAGTCATAATTTGTTTTCTTATTTATCCTCACATGTATTGGTTCTTTTCAGCCCAGTTTGGTAGTAGTATTACAGATACTGAAGAAAACTTGTATTTTTTGTTAATTTATCAAAGTACTTGATAACATTTTGTATGTAGTACATTAATCAGGAGATTTTTATAAGATTATTCAACATAATGGATAAATGTTGAAATTGTGTATAAAATCTAAATGATTATTGCATCTTAAACAAGATACTGCCCTGTCAGCCCTGTCTTTGTGAGAATTTTTGACATCTATTGTGAATAATCAAAGAAGAGAGTGTATTTTTAGCATGAATCTCATACCTCCTACATAGAAGTGAAGCATTTACCAAAACATTTATGAGGCAAAATGTTTCTGAATGTGTGCTGTACACCTCCTATAAACCTCTTTTCTTCTGTAGCTAGATTTCAGAGAAAAGCTTTACTTTGACAAAACAATCATGCACCACCAGGCTTACACATATATTTTATAAGTAAGCAGTGTTTTGGTTTGTGATAAAGGATATGAAAAAGTGAAAACATTAGGCCCACATAATTAGGATCTTGTTGGTCATCTGAGTTATGCTACTGGACAATTGAAAAAAATGTTCAGTGTCCTCATGCTACCTTTAGACCGTCTCAAGCTCAGGAAGATACTTTACAGTTAAGGGAACAAAAGAAGAAAGATTTATATTTCAATCTGAGTGAAGCATTCATCTTTGTGTGCTTAATCCTGCTATTTAGAGAGGTAGTAAAAAGATGCTGGTCATCAAAGAGAATTATAAGTCCAGGCAGCCAATTCCGGTTTCTCAGTCCTTTCAGCTCTTCTTTTCAATTCAGATAGAATTTTGAAAGGAATATACATGTCCACATTAGGTAGTCTCTGGGGGATATTTTTACTACTAACTTTCAAAAATGTCACTTGCTAACATTTCCTTTCATGTAGCTTTAATTAAAAATTAATTAATTCATCATCTTCCCTTGCTCTTCTCATTTTCCTTTCCTTCCCTCATTTCCCTTCCCTCTTGGTATGGGGACATATTAACATGGGTGCTGGATGTCTGAGCAAGGCTGTGGGAAGGGATAGCCCTGCAGGGGTTAACTGCGGTGTGCCCAGAAGCCAAAGAAGTGGGAGAGGGGCTGGAGGGGTGCAGAGATGGTGGGTGAAACATGCATCCAGAGTGATCATAATATTTGTCACAATGAACAAGTACTTGAGCAAACAATAAATATATAATAATTTCAGTGTACTCTGCCTTCATGGTAGTGTTGTATCACTGTTGACTTCCTGCTTTTGAGTTGTATTGTGTCAGTGTAGAAGAATCTTTTTGTTTGGGGGATGTACATATTGGACAACTTAGGTTAATGTACCACCATGCCAGAAACACACACACACACACACACACACACACACACACACAGGTGGGCAGGGAGAGCATATATTGTTTGTGTGTTTTTTTCTTTTTTTTTTTTTGGAGTAGTATAGGAGTCCAGTTTCATTACTTTGAATGTGGATATCCAGTTTTCCCAACACCATTTATTGAAGAGACTATCCTTTCCCCATTGTGTGTTCTTGGGGGTCTCTGTGAAAAATTACTTGGTCATATATGAGGTGGTTTATTTCTGGACTCTTTATTCTGTTCCAGTGATCTATGTGACTGTTTTTAATTCCAGTGGCATACTGTTTTAATTACTATAGCTTTGTAATATAGTTTGAAATCTGGAAGTGTGATGCTTCCAACTTTGTTCTTTCTTATGATTGCTTTGGCTTTCAGGGCCTTTTGTGATTTCATAGGAAGTTTAGGATTATTTTTCTATTTCTATTTCTGTGAAAAATGCCACTGGAATTTTAATAGGGATTATATTGAATCTGTAGATTGCTTTGGGGAGCACTTGACCGTGTTAATTCTCTCAATCCATGAACACAGGATATCTTTCATTTATTTGTCTTCAATTTTTTTCATCAATGTCTTGAAATTTTCAGTGGACACATCTTTCACCTCCTTGATTAAATTTATTCCTAAGTATTTTATTCTTTTTGATGCTATTGTAAATGGGTTAGTTTTCTTAATTTATTTTTTGGATAGTTGTTGTTAGTGTATATAAACACAACTGATTTTGCATGTTGATTTTGTAAACTGCAAGTTTACCGAATTGTTTATTAGTTTTAACAGTTTTTTTGTGGTCTTTAGAGTTTTCTATATATAAGATCATATCGTTTGCAAATGGAGGCAATTTATCTTCTTTCCAATTTGAATGCCTTTTATTTCTTTTCCTTGCCTAACTGCTCTGGCTAGGATTTCTATACTGTGTTGATTAGAAATGATGAGAGTGGGCATACTTGCCTTTTTCCTGACGTTAGTGGGAAAGCCTCAGGTTTTCACAATTATGACGTTAGCTGTTGGCCTGTCATATATAAACTTTATTATGTTGAGATACATTTCTTCTCTACCTTGAAAATATATTTAATATGAAATGTATTATCTAGCATTTGGTACGTGTGGCAGCATAGCAACCTACTGTTTTATGGCTGTGCTATAATCTATTTACCCTCCCCTTTCTTTTAACTTAAAAGAATAATAATTTTAATCACAATTACACATAAATCCATACCCATATCCGACAAACAATTAAGTAAACCATCAGTTCTGCAGTTACAGTTCTGCAGCTCTGCAGTATAAAGAGTGTCCTGTTACAGAGAGTTCTATATCTAGAGATGGCTAACATACATTTGAGTTCCAGATCTGTCCCTAACTACTACTGTGCCTATGATCAAATTACATGGGTCTCAATGTACTTATGAATACAGTACCACACTTTATTTGTAATTTTATGTATTATAATGTTTTGATGAACATCTTTAAATTAAAATTTTTGTTTATATCTTTATTAATTCTTAGAAGAGATTGGAGAACATTGAAGATGCATATCTGCTGCTAAAAATATTGAAAATTTTTTGATGTACAATAAATGTATTATACTTAGTAAATATTTCTCTTTTTTTTTTTTGCGGTATGCGGACCTCTCACTGTTGTGGCCTCTCCCGTTGCGGAGCACAGGCTCCGGACGTACAGGCCCAGCGGCCACGGCTCATGGGCCTAGCCGCTCCGCGGCATGTGGAATCTTTCCAGACCGGGGCACGAACCCGTGTCCCCTGCATCGGCAGGCGGACTCTCAACCACTGCGCCACCAGGGAAGCCCAATATTTCTTACTTTTAATGTATTCACCTTCTTGTTTTTGCAGTAGTTTCCTGAACAAACACATACGAGGTCACTAAAGAATTAGAAGAGGGCTTCCCTGGTGGCGCAGTGGTTGGGAGTGCCTCTGCCGATGCAGGGGACGGGAGTTCGTGCCCCGGTCTGGGAAGATCCCACATGCTGCGGAGCGGCTAGGCCCGTGAGCTGTGGCCGCTGGGCCTGTGCGTCCGGAGCCTGTGCTCCGCAACGGGAGAGGCCACAACAGTGAGAGGCCCGCGTACCACACAAAAAAAAAAAAATTAGAAGAATTTTACAAAGTCATGTAACTGAATATATCTTTTGATATCAAAGGAAATAGCTGATCCTATAGAAATAATTTAGGAATTATAATCATCACTTATTTTGAGAGCTCTCTGACTTAATTCATACCATTTACCCTCTGTAAATTTTCTGTGTTATAAGAGGATAATATTATCTACCTAGAACAGTAGTTGCGGGAATCAAATGAAAACATATGCACTTTACGAGTGATAAAACACTATCCTCCATCAATTTTCTGTTATAAGAGGATAATATTATCTATCTAGCACAGTGGTTGTGAGAATCAAATGAAAACATATGCAGTTTACAAGTGGTAAAACACTATATATTTTTTATTATTATCGTTAGTTTTTGATAAAATGCTCAACTTCATTGAGAGACCTTTAGTATCACTTTCAGGTTATATTAGTTTTCCTCTAACATTTCTTAAAATTAATGAATAAATATATTGACCTCTGTCTTTCAATAAATAGATTTCTCCAGTAATGTCAGAACATGGTGAAATTTTCAAGCTCTTTTTGGAGGACAGATTTATGCACAAGATTAAAAATAATAAAATGAACAAATGGACTTATATGAAGCATCTTCAAAAACATTTAACTCCAAGAGGGCCCAATTTCAGGAAAAAGCTGACTTGTTTTTCACGGACATTTCAAAATAAACCTAGCTCATGTGATACTGTTTTAAAGTGGGAAAAGGAAAGGGCCATCTGAGAATCTCTGGAATATTGCCGAAAGGGTAATTTGGTATCTTATCCCACCTTCTGGATGCAGTTGATTGGCAGCAGTTATATGATGCCAGAGGCATAGTGGGACTAGAAGGAGGAAACCGGAGAATTCAGTGTTCTGGCTCTAAAGAACAGATTGTTTCTTTACTAATAAAGTGTTACCACCCCATCTCCCAAATCTGTATGACATGATGTGTGGGATCAGCCTCTCTTATGTTGCTAGACTTTCACATTCTCTTCCCTCACTCTTAGAAGAAACATTGCTTGATAAATATGGTTAATAGTGCCATTCCATATTTCTAAAAAAGAGTTGCTTTAAGGTGAATTTATGCATATGGATGAAAATGACTAAATTGCTCTTCAGATATTTAAAATAAAATATATTGTTATTCTAAAAGGAAGATTGTTGGAATCTTAAATTTAGTTAATTAGAATGATCACGAATTCTAAATGAGTTTCTAAGATTTGTTCAGCTTCCACTACTTTGGGAAGGAACAACTGAAGAGAAATTTTAATGAAGACATCTCTTTACACATGTGGTAGTGTTATGTTTAGAAAATACCACCATGAATATCTTATAAACATATACTAAATTCCTGAGAACCTTGGGAAGCTTCAGAAATGCCAGGGAAGTTTTCAAATGTAACAGTGAATGCAGAATCTTCAATCTTAGCATTGGAATGGTCCACCATAGGCCCTCATCTTCAGATTCATTTTTAGACCCAGAGTAATCAAGTGACTTGGCCAAGGTCATAAAACTCGCAGGTAGTAGGATGGACACTAGAATAAGTATTGCTTTCCCTAATGCTATAGTCTTATTACTAAGGCTCCTTTGTTTTGAAAGTAATGAAGACCCTTTCTGCTGTAGACATCCTTTCCTTGATGTTTCACATTTTTAAGCAGTGGAGATACAATTCCTCTGTCCCCCATTTCCAACCCATTTCACAAAGAACTTAAAAAAAAATGATTATCATCCTCTCTCCTTTTGCTGCAAGATGATTGATAGTGACAACATCCAGTATAAACATTTCTCTCCAAGGCAGGGTTTCTCTGTTGATTATTAGAAATGTTATACATTATGAAGTGTACAAAATTTTTCTTCAAGAACTTTCAAGTTTTTTCCCTTCCCCTTATTATAGCAATCTGAGTGTTGCAGTCCCATGTTCTCCTAATGCCTGTGCTTATGTCCATTTTACTCACAAGTGAAAGAAGCACGTCACATGGAATTTGTCAAAGAGGTTTGGACTGCTTGTGCAAGATGGCCAAGGGTCACCAGACACAAGCATCCATCCATCCATCCATCCATCTGTCCACCTATCCATCCATTCCTTCAGCTGATAATTACTGACTGCTATTGAGTTGCCCTTAGGTGTAGTTTCTCTCATTCTGTCATGGAGGAATCTGGGGAGAGCCATAGCGTATACTCTTTTCTTTTTCTTCCTTTTTTAGTGTATTTCCTTTTATCTTGTCTAGCCCAGACCCTGGCCTCTTTGTTGTACTTCAGGTTTCTTATTGTTCAAAGTTATTTCTGTACCATAGATGATTCTCTTGGTAACTTTGTTTCTTCACTTATGAAAGTAACTCAGAAAAATGACCCAAAGATTACTATAAATCATAGACCATAATCTATAATACTGTCTATGTCAAATTTATAATTTAAAGTGTTTCAAATACAGACATTGAAAAATATGTGCCTCATATAAATAATAAGTAGATTTTATTATTCCCCACCCCATACTGAAAATCAATGTTAAAAAAAGGAAAAAATAGCTGTCTTAAGACATTTATCCTGGAAAAAGGCCTGTTATTAAATAAAGGTATCTTCATACAGTTTATAAACGCACAGTTAAGAATATGTTTTCCTGAACATCTATTTACATGTTAGACTTTTAAGATTGAATGCAACTATTTGTTCTTCTTCCAAAGAAATATTTTAAAATTTTGGTAAAGGCAGATATAGAAGCTAGAGATAATGAAATGTTTAAATTATTTTTCATCCCCTTTGTTAATGAAAAATGATGAAAAGCATTTCCCACAAGGTAACCTTAACTATACCTAAATGTAGACTCTAGAAAATATAAGATATTTTTTCTGCCATTCAGAAGCCACACTTGTAGATGCTAAAACTGGGTACGAAAGCAGAATTCGTTTGGTTTGATTGCCAACGGCCCATTCACTTGACCGTAAGAACAATAGTTACAGGTAACGATATGAGATCACCAGGCTCAAGGAAGAGTGTCTGATCCACCCAAAGTATGTGTTTCATGATTCGGAAGAAATGTGTATTTTCTCCAGTCACCTTTGTAAAAAAATTTAAATAGCAGAGTAGAAGTCTGACCTTGAAATTTCATTGCAGACCCAACCTGTGTGTCATTCCTGTTCCCTGGTGAAGTATATCAAACAGCTGGAGCCTGGAACTACCATTCTCATTCTTAAAAATCTTTCTTTAACATTCTGTTGATAACGGGCATAAGCATAATTTTTTGTCTTACTTGATTCTTCCAACATTTTATGATAGAACGTTAGAGTAACCTTAGTTAGCAGATAAATAATAATTTAACCAGTGCTGGAGGGGGCAGTTAGTCCAAGGGCAATTAGAAGTAGGCTTGGGATGATAAGAAATAAAATAGTTCTAGAAGAATTTGTAGTTAAGGTGTTAGCATGACATTACCTGTCTCCCAGGCATTCAGAAACCAGCAAGTCCATGTGGGTGCACCTTGTATTCGCAAAGGACTAACCACACGGGTTCCTGCTGTCACTCCAGAGAGACCAGTGGCAAGAGTACCGTTCTAAAGGTTTAAAGAAATTTTTAGAAAAGGCTTGTAAGTGTTGGTTCAGCTAAAACCAGATATTTTCAGTTGGTAATGGCTTGTAAAAATTAAAAGAAGTTCAGCATGTAGGTCATTAACCTTGGTTATTTTCTTTGCTGTCGCGATTATTAACCATCTGTTCTCAAATCTAAAGAGTTTTCTCTCTTCTAGGTTATACTCGTTCTCACGTTACTAAAATAATTTCACCATGTTTAAAGACAAGAAAACTGTAAAAGTAACACCTTCCACATCATTATTTTTAATGATGAATTCCGAATGAAATACTCCCTTCTGAGATTGAGAGAGGAGCCAGATGACATTTTTGCTACTTAAGTTGACGAGTTTTAAGTGTTTATAGAAGACATGTATGTGGAAGAAAAATAGCAAAAGTCAGGTATTGGCAATCTCTCCTTTGAGAATTAAGTTTATAAAATAAATATTAGGAAATGTTTTCCATTTATGTGCTTGTTTAGAAACAAAGCGTGAAGGATTTTCTAAAAATATCTAAAGCCAGTGTATAATCCTAAAGTGAAGGAAAGTGGGGTGCCACTGTCATTAGGTACAATACTGCACTATTGTCTTACTGTAGAGCCATTTAACTGAGAATATAAGAGGGCCTCTTGTTTAACATGAAGTGTGAGCTCTAATCAGGTTTCTGTACTCACTGGGACATATAATTTGCTTTTTCTGTGAGTGGTGTTGAACGGTACCGAGATATCTACCTCTCTTGTGACCACAGTTTGTGTGGCAGTGCAACTAGTCAGGCTTAGAGATGCTCTCCCCTTGTGTCGAAGAGTGATACCTGGTGTGAAGCTGTGAGTCAATAAAGGCTTTGACTTTATAAACAGAGTATAAACTTGGAAACCACACGACTTCCGGTTGCAATTTTACAGGATAGTGAAACATACTTCACACTTTTCCTACAAGATATTGTTAATGCAAGCCTTGTTACAAACTATAGCCAGTTGATGAAGCAATCAACTGATTGGCTATTGATTTTGTATGCTATGTAAGTACATATGGGAGCCCCTATATGTGAGGCTCTCTATATAAAGCATAATTGAATTCAGCCATCATTTGGGCCTCTACTCAACTGCCCTTAAGGCTTTATACTCTAATTGATAAGGGGAGGTGAATGAATGAATGAATTTTTAAAAATCCCTTAATATGACTAATATTTTAATTATTTAATAAATAATAAAATCAGTGCATTCATAAATAAAATAAATATGTGAGTGTTATGAACAATAATTTTGGAGAAATATAAATAATTACAGTAAAGGATTTTTTGTCTGGGAACGACATACAACAGGGAAGTTTGATCAGATCCTTGAAAAATTTTAACGAGAGAAGTAACATGATGAAATTGAAGCTTTGAAATAATGAATCTGATGGCAACGCACAGAATGCTTTGGAGAGAGAAGTTAGAGGTAGGAATGATAATTTGAAGGCCATAATAGATTCATCTGAAATCTCCAGATTTTGGAGTGACTATTTACATGTTCTAACTGGCAGTCAAATAATTAAAAAATTGCTCCTTTTAAGATAAAAAAATTTTGCTAACAATGGCCCATGCATAATATTGATAATTTTTAAAAAGTATTTTTCCTATTTTATGAAATGGATGTAGAAAGACTTTTGAAAAATAATTTGCATGATACTAATTGATGGATTTTTCCAAAATGATAAGCTGATGTAGTGTTTCTTAAGGTCCCCATTACAAATAATGTGTGAAATATTTGTTATTGGTTTTGAGGTTTGACCACAGACTATTCTGTACCTTCAGATGTTTCCTAAAAACTCTTTAGAATTTTTGTCATCTTTGACATTTGTTATCTTTGTGTTCAGGTTTGAACGAGGGATGTACATCTCATGATAGGCAGCAAAAAGAACCATTGTCTAAGATGTATAGCATTGGTCAGAAAACTCAGTGGTATCAGAACTCTGCACTTAGGGTTCACCAAAAGGTGGCAAAGCACGTGGATGAGATCCATGAAAGGTCTTCCTCAGGAAACCAGTGAAAACCACACACGCACATACCAGTAAACATCTGTGCAGCAGGGAGGGAGGGCCATGATAGTACATCCTGGATGGTCATTAAGGAGTGGGTTTCTGTTTCCACAGGAAGGTGGCATGGACCCAGCCTAATAAGTGGGCACAGGTGCTTGGCATTGAGAAGCAGAATTCAAGGCAGGATCCTAGGTGTACAAATGGAGGCATCTCAGGCAGGGGAACTACGTCTCTGGAGTATAGCCTTAAAAACACCCTCTCGGGACAGAACCTTGTATGCCATACAGGGGTTCTTATGTGTATTATGGGGCACAGATAGCAAGGAGATGATTCTGTGAGCCAGGTGGCTACCGTTAGCTTGTAAACAGATAATTATTCCAGGAGACTTAGATAAAAGGTAGATGCCCAGTGATCAGTTCCCAGGTACTTCCATGATGAGCCTCATAGGAAGGTGACTTGGTGTCTAATATCTCCCAGGTCTGATTCCAACAAAGAGAAGTTAATTAAGGACCCATTATGGACAGAGAAAAAGGGGAGAGATCCAATATATCAATAGAAATATCGTAGGTAGGCATTTGAAGCTGCTTAATTGTCTAGAGCCTTAAGTCAGGCTGGTTTTGGAAACTGAGAGGTAGGTAAACCTCATGGGAAATCAGTGGGTCCAGGAATTACAGGAGTTTCAGAGAAATGGTGAGGGGTCATTTGTTTTTGATTATAGCTAATCTCACAATAGTTTGAGACCCCAAATATCTAGTTCTTGGGAATATGTTTTTTGATTTTAATCTTTTAGCCTCTGATTTTTAAACATAATTTTCAAGATTTAATATAATTACGAGGATAGTTTTTGAACATGTGCTTCTTAATAACAGGGACTTTTATCTCTATGAGTCCACAATAGAAGGTTTTAAATTTCCAGACCCACTGAACCACCCAATCTTATGCAACCTCTACATGCACAAAACACTTGTGCAGTTCACACTATGGGTTTGAGAAACGATGAGTGGTGTCATGGCATCTCAAAGTATTAGAATAAATGTGAGAGTACAAGAATGGAAGTAAGTATAAAGTGATGCGAGAACACTGAGAGTCAAGATTTGAAGTCTGAACGAGAAGACCGTAAAAAGCTTCACAGAAGGGTTATTGAACATTATTAGCAGCACCAGACTGCGTCTAACCAGGCTTTTCCTACCTTGGTGCCGTGTGCTGCTTTCCTTTGCCTTCTTTCCCCTTCTCTTAACAACTCTTCCCTGCACTTCAAACTTCCCGCAGGCATTGCCTCCTCCAGGAAGTCCTCCTGAACCTCTCCTCCTCCTAGTCTGGCTTATTATATATCCCTTCTCTTTGCCCCCACGTGCACACTCCTGACCTTGCGCTTGCCAGACTGTTTTACAGTGATCTGCTTATTCATCTCCCCAGTCAGACTACGAGCTCATTGAGAGCAATGGCTATTGCGTTCACTTTTGTATCCTCCGTGGCTTGCTGAGAGCCCAAGAGGGGATACCCAGAGGTGAAGCTGGGAAGTGGCTTGGGCCACGTGGTGAGTGACTCTTTGTGAGATGTGAATTTGAACTCTAGCCAGTAGGAATATGGACACATTGACAATTTTTCAACAGAGGTGTGGTGAAATCAAATTCAATTTCAGAACCAAAGCTCTGATGGCACGTATTGAAATAAGAGACTAGAGATGGGAATTCCAACTAAGAAATGTAAGCACAAGTATAGGTGAGAGATCACTGAAGGTCTGAACCAGATTACAAATGTGAGAATAGAGAAAAAAGTTAACAATTTGGATGTGAGAAGGGTGAGAGAGAGAGAACGAGAGGTGTGAAGAATGACTAAGTGTCATTAGGAGTGAATGAAAATTTGAGTAGTTGAGCTAATCAGGCCTAATACTTGCTTTTGGACAAAGTAAAATGCTTACAACTTACCATCTCAGCCAAGGACTGTAAAAAATACAAATCTTCACGACCTTTTTCATATACCTGATTTGACAAAAGAGTAGTCCAGCCAGTTCCATTGCCTCTAAACCCCACTACAATCCTAGGCCAGTAAAACGAGTGAATTCTCCTTATCCCCAGAACTCTAGATGAAAAGTTTTATTGACTTTTTTCTCTAGTCGTGTGTCTAAGTGTGGGTAGAACTTTTACCTTATGTTTTAATAAATTTTTACCATTACCATTTATCTTCATAAATACTTCAAGCAAATAAATTGTTTCCCTAACCTGAAAAATTTACAACTGTATAAAATTATTTTTTCCGTAAAAAATAGAAATGTTATAATAAATATTTTTGGAATTAAGTAATTATAATTTTGAAATATTTATTATATAAAATATTTCAGGTCATTTGAAATGTGATGTGATTATAAAAATACTTCGACTTTGTCTTTTATGTGTTTATAATGATGCTATCCACATAATTATACATTTTTGTACCACTGCTAGTGATCTTTTCTCCAAACCTTGATAAGGCATACTTCTGTGCGCTCTAACCACCGTACTGGAATCTACATTTACATCTGAATAAACAATATTAGTTTAAGGCTATTGCTAAAATAGTAGTAAGAATGTGCATGAATTTTACCTTCAAGTAAAAAGTTTTATAGTATTTTATGCGCAATCACACAAATATAGAATTCATTTTCAAACCTTCAGAATGCCGACAAAGGAATGGTCAGAAGACTCTGGGTTGATTATTACAAATCTCATGGACTTTCATAGGTGGATTAGTGAATATCCTATAGGGAGACCCCAAGTAACAGTTCACTCTGGCTGTGCAATCAGAGGGTCAAGGGGACCCTGGACTATGCGTGACCCAGCAAATCATCAATATGCGTGCTCTCCTGTAATGTTTTCCTGAAACTTTAAAAGACAAAGAAGACAACTTGGGAAGCACTAGATATTTATAGCCGTGGATCTTGAAGAATAAAAATATAAATGGTCAGAGTGCTAGTGATTTGTCCAGGCAGGGCTGTCTTGGGACTGCTTTGCAGCAAGGCTGACTCTGAGAGAGACGAAAGACACACTTGCTTTAGTCCCTTGTTTCTTCAGACCACACTTTTTTCCCCTCGCAATTAATACCTCTAGATGTGAAGGCTGAGAAACGGTACCCTTCTTGCTTTTCTTTCTCTCTTACAACTTATCAGAAGTTACACTGGGGCAATCTATCTTTTTTCCAGACTTTGGCCATGTCTCTTCTTTTGGTGAGTCAGCTTCCTTCATTTTCCTTCGTTTCATAAATACTTTTGAGTTGTCATTACTAGGTGCTATAACACGTACAGGTGTGTTTTACAGGTCTGTATCTGTTTCCTAAAGTTTGCAGTTTAACAAAAAGTCCATGAATAAGAATTATGAGTTCCTTATTTAGTCGTCATTTCCTGACCATTTGTAGTTTGTCAGGGACTGGATTAACACTAGAGATTCAAAGACGAATGAGAGAAACCTCACACTTAAAGAAATTTCTATGATAAGTTCCATAATAGAAGTAGGTTCAGAGACCTGGGAGCATGGAAGCAGGTTGTGTTCTGGGCCTTCTCTTAGCTTTGTCAGATTCTTCCAAAGCAGAGTCCGATGTACAGTGCAGAGTGCAGGTAGTTGATTTGGGCGGTAATCCCAAGGAAAAGGAAAGAGTGTGGCAGGTCAGGAGAACAAAGCCAGTGTAAAGGTGTGCTGTTGGATGCAATGGGGCCTTTTAGTCTCGGCGGCCTCTCAAGAACCATGGAGACAGCTTCCCTGAATTACCTGCCTGAAGGAAAAGAGGAAGAAACATTTATCCATCAGGTCCTGTGTCCCATTGCCTGAGAGCTGCCCTTAGGGTATTAGCTCTGCAGTTCTGCAGGGGTCCCATCTTAACTTTGGCACTGGAGAAACCCCTAGGCAGAGGCGAGAAGGCACAGCATACTTAAGGCAAGGTGCTGGCACAAAGTGAATCGAAGCCCTTAAGAAATTGTGCATCCGGCACTGGCTGACATCAGAGGCATCGGCAAGCAACTAAGGCGTGGCACTTCTGATGTTCCTTTTGTGCTGAACCGTGGTTCCCCTTGTATACAGGTTAGTGAAGGCATGCTGGACCAATGGATTAACATGCACAAAAGCATGGGTGGCAAAGAGCACAAATTAAATTCAAGAAAAGGTAAGCTGTGTTGTGCCTTTACTGACTCTGAGTCAGTTAGAAAGAGGAGGCATGTGGAAGAGAGGCCGGACTTGAGATAAGAATGCTGGGGGCCTAGATATCCGGTTAGAGAGAGTTAACTTTATCCCACAGGTGACGAGAAGCCCCTGAAGGGTCTTATGATTTGTGTTTTAGTGGTGCCTTCTCACCAAAACTGAGGTCTGACTCACAGGCAGCAAAAACTAAAGTCAAGAAGACCATTCTGATGAATAATGAGGCAGGTATGAGAAACATGTCATCTTAAACCAATGCATGATGCTTATGATATATAATCAAGAGGATTTAACAGACTTGATATGAAAGGAGAGGGGAAAAAAAAGTAGTTTATTGTTTATTTTTTATTCTCCTTTTTTCTTTTTTTTCCTTTTTTTTTTTTTTTTTACTTACCCCTCCATCTGAGCGTGGATAAACTTTTTAAATACTTATATCAAAAAATTCTGGGTGTCCCTCCCACTTGTCTCTTAGATGAAACAAATAAACCTTTATATATTTGGAAGTGTGTAAACAAGGATAAATATTAGGAACAAACATTTTTTTAAAGCACTAAGCAGACTCCTTTGGGCGGGGGAGACCTGGTTCAGTTCTTTGCCGGCAGTGCGCTTTGTGACTTTTGTCCACGATCTTTACATCTATACTCATATTTTGCTAGTTGGAAAATGTTTCTCTTTCAAATTAGTGTTGTTATGTGTTTTACTATTTACTTTTCTACAATCAGAAATCAGTGATCCAAGTAATTCTGAACATTTTAAAACGTGCAGTCTTCAGGGCCAGTATGTAGTGCATGAAGAAGAAAATGCCATCAAAGTCGAGAAAAATCTATGATTCATCCACCTATAAATGTGCTCGTAGCTCAGGAGAAACACAGCTGTTTATGTGTTTCAGAATCAAACTTCCCTAAATGAATACAGAGGAACAGTTACGGGTGAAGTACTGTTGAAGCAGCAGTCAGCTCTCAAACACGAAGGCCATCCCAGTAAAAATTTCTCAGCTTTTATTGCCTCAGTCTAAAAGTTGATCTTTTCTATAATGGTTGAAAGCAAAATAACTGAACACGATATGTTGTAATTTTGAAATATCTGGACAATATGTTGAGGTGAAGCCAGCTTCCCTTAAATGGGGGACAATTTGCTGGTTGTTTGCTCTCCAGGCAGATGAGAGTAATGACCTTTCTCTCCTGTGTCTCAACATCTCATCTGTTACTATGCATCAGGAAAGCAGGACATCGTAAATGGAGGTACTATTGAAGGAAGTAATTTGACAAGGGACTGGTAGGCAAATAAGAAGATTGGTGTGGACAGCATATATACAGGTTTTGTTTTTGTATCTATTCGGCCAGTCTATGTCTTTTGGTTGGAGCATTTAATCCATTTACATTTAAGGTGATTATTGATATGTATGTTCCTATTACCATTTTCTCAGTTGTTTCGGGTTTGTTTTTGTAGGTCTTTTCCTTCTGTTGTGTTTCCTGCCTAGAGACGTTCCCTTAGCATTTGTTGTAAAGCTGGTTTGGTGGTGCTGAATTCTCTTAACTTTTGCTTGTCTGTAAAGTTTTCAATTTCTCCGTTGAATCTGAATGAGATCCTTGCTGGGTAGAGTAATCTTGGTTGTAGGTTTTTCCCTTTCATCACTTTAAATATGTCCTGCCACTTGAGGGTGTGGAGTAAAGGGAATCCTCTTGCACTGTTGGTAGGAATGTAAATAGATACAGCCACTATGGAGAACAGTATGGAGGGTCCTTAAAAACTAAAAATAGAACTACCATATGACCCAGCAATCCCACTACTGGGCATATACCTTGAGAAAACCATAATTTGAAAAGAGACATGTACCACAATGCTCATTGCAGCACTATTTACAATAGCCAGGACAGGGAAACAACCTAAGTGTCCATCAACAGATGAATGGATAAAGAAGATGTGGCACATATATACAATGGAATATTACTCAGCCATAAAAAGAAACGAAACTGAGTTATTTGTAGTGAGGTGGATGGACCTAGAGTCTGTCATACAGAGTGAAGTAAGTCAGAAAGAGAAAAACAAATACCGTATGCTAACACACATATATGGAATCTAAGAAAAAAAAAGGTTCTGAGGAACCTAAGGGCAGGACAGGAATAAAGATGCAGACGTAGAGAATGGACTTGAGAACACAGGGAGGGGGAAAGGTAAGCTGGGACGAAGTGAGAGAGTGGCATGGACATATATACACTACCAAATGTAAAATAGATAGCTAGTGGGAAGCAGCCACATAGCACAGGGAGATCAGCTCAGTGCTTTGTGACCACCTAGAGGGGTAGGATAGGGAGGGTGGGAGGGAGACGCAAGAGGGAGGGGATATGGGGATATATGTATATATATAGCTGATTTACTTTAGCAGGAACTAACACAACATTGTAAAGCAATTATACTCCAATAAAGATGTTAAAAAAAAAAAAAAGATTGGTGTGGACACAGGTGATTTAGGATTGGGGATGATTTGTAACCAAAGAAATGATAATTAGCAGAACCTGGTGTGTGTATGTGTGTGTGTTTGTTTTAGCAGAATGCGTGAGAGAGAAAAACAGGCAGACTTCTATCTCCAATGCTTAGTCCTCGGTGAAATCTTGGAGCACTTTTGTAATTTGGGGGATAAATGAATCCCTGACCACTTCAGGTAGAATATTAGTCACTTGAAGATATGATAAAATATAAATTTATACTCTATACTAATTTAAAACAAGGAAAGAATTCCAAAAGAAGGTGGCCCAGTGGGTTTTAGATCTACTATAGTGCAATAGTTCCAGTCATGGAGGCTGTTGAAGAGAAAGAATACAGAGAAATGGTGAGACGATGACTTTTTAATTTGTGTCGTAGTAGACTCTTTTCTGTGTTTGTGGGAAAGACCTGGAGTTAAGAAAAGATAACCAGATATAAATCATCTACTGATAGGTAAGAACTGTAGTAAATTAGTGTCAGATGCAATACAAGTGCCATTACTTAATATTATTAAAATATTAGGATCAGTTTGTATGTCTTCCTGCTAGTACTGGTACTTTTTACTATTTAATTAATATTTATTAATCTTAATTTCTAACTAAATTTCTGAGTGAAGGGAAGACATAATACTGAGAAAAAGTATTACTTACAAAACAGACTTTATCTTTCTTTTAAGAATGATATATTAATATTGTAGGCAGACTAATGCTCCCTCTTCACGGTTTCCCACCCCCTAAAGAGGTCCACATCCTAACCCCTGGAACCTGTGAATGTATTATTCACAGGGAAATAAGGTTGCAGATGGAATTAAGTTTGCTAATCAGCTGACCCAGCGATGGGGAGGGTACCAGGATTATCCAGGTGTGGCCAATGTAATCACAGGGGTTCTTATAAAATGAGAGAGGGATGCAGAAGAGTCAGTGTTAGAGTGATGATGCTTGAGAAAGACTCGAACAGCCATTGCTGGCTTTCCAAGAAAAGCCATACGCCAAAAGAGGCATATGCCAAGGAATGTGGGTAGACGCAGGAAGCTGGAACACATGGGAAATGTTTTCTACTCTAGAACTTCTACAAAGAAGTGCAGCCCTGCTGACACCTTCATATTAACCCGGTGAGACCCATTTCAGACTTCTGACCTGCAGAACTGTAAGATACACATTTCTATTGTTTTAGCCACTACATTTCTGGTATTTTGTTACAGCAGCAATAGGAAACTATATAATTAGAAATCATAAAGGAAAATTAAGTAGGCATAATACTAAAAGAATTTAGAAAAGCTTATGAGTTTTGTTGCCAAAATAGGAATTTAAAATTCATTATTACTTTTAAAATGTAGTTCTGTGAACTGTGTGATGATCTCTTTTCATTTCATAAAGTATTATTTGATGAATTGTGAAAAACAGAATGAACTATAATAATTTGAAATGTAAGTTAATGCTATTGAAAAAGAAACAGAAAGAGCATACCACACCGAAAGTCTTTCTAATGGATCTTTGTGTTATCTACCTATACACATGTTCATGGATTCAGAGGTGGGTTATGAGATATGATTATAAAAACAAAAAATTTTAAGGGGAATATATATTTTATTCAATGAAAACTCAATACAACTGTTATAGGCCAGCAAACATGACATGTTTGGAACATCAAACCATATTTATTATATTTAAAATTTTAGGAGAGATTAAATTAAAGTTGGTACTAGATATTGACTTCTAATTTAAGACATAGCTAAGATGTGGAACAGTTTCATATTTGGAGGGGGAAAAAAAAGCTTAAAGAAATTCAGCTACACAGTTACACCAGGAGGTAGAAGATACTTTGTAACTCTAAATTTTATCAATTATACATTAAAGGAAAATGCTTCATTCTACTATCATTTGGAAAGAAAAAACAGAATTTTTACATAGTGTCAAAAGAACTGAATATCAGTATTAAAAGCAAGAAAGAGACAAAGTGTTTCTACTCACTTCTTTCTCCTGCCCCTTTTAGAAATAAAAGTCAAATTTTACTTTTTGTAAAAACTGAATTGAAGACTCAGTCTAAGCAAAGTCCAAGATTTAGATTTTAAGTGATTCACTATAGTGGAAGTTTTAATATTTTGTTTAAAATGTCTATGCTTCTACCAAGTCTAGATTTAAAAACAAAGAAACCAAAAAAACGGACCCGTTTGGACTTTAAGTTGGAGGAAACCGATTAAGTGGCTCAATAATATCCCACTTTCTTCCCTCAATATCTTTTTTATTTTTTAATGCAGAAACAGGGATTGTATGGATTTAGTCTCGGGATCTCACAAGCGTTGGTATTGATATTTCACTTTCCCCCATATCTTCACAGCAACTTGAAATAGGATCTCAGTAGTCGAAGCAAAACTGGGCTCTGAGATTTGGTTAAAAATTATTGGGCTGAGAGCCTGTTGCTGAGGAAAGAAATAACAAATTCTGAGCATATTTTTGGAGCCAAATGCCAAATTGTCTGTGCTTAGTATCGCAGCTCCAGGCTCACCCTTCAAAATGATTCTAGACCAAATACCGGAACTGTTCTGGTTCTGGGTATAGAATTCTGTTCACCAGTCATAGGAAGCAAGAAGCACTATCACGATTATACGTGACCCCTCTTGTTTTTCACAGTAAGGGTCCTTTGCCTTTTTGGTCATATACCATTCTGTTTTTTGTTTTTACATTTCATAATTTTAAGTTGATTATTTCAATAATAAGGACTTTATGTATGTACATATTTTAAACATTCAAAAATTTCTAAAAGTAATAACAAATTTTGTAATGTAAAATAGATACAGAAAAAAGTGACTTAGAACATTTTTTTCCCTACACTGCCCTACTTTGGCATCTGCATTTTTAAAATTTTCCATTATTAACTCTCAGTTTGATGAAAGTAACTGTTACCAAGGCAACTCTGTAACTCCACCCAGATAAACATGAATCTTGAATCTTGAAGATAAGTTTCTATGCCTCTGAGCATAGATTCAAGATGTTTACAATTGATTAAGCAAGAGCGGATTTGGAGATAGAGAACCATATAATATATACATACTATATGTGTATTATATACATATATATAAGTAAAACAAGAAAAGGGTTAAACATATCTAAACTTTTTTTACCAGTTTATAGCTATACGTTCACAGCTATGCATTTTTATTTTAAATTTAAGTAACTTTATTAAGCAGCTCTTCTCCATGTAAATATCTGGTATATTTTCAATAGACTGAGAGACTTATAAGATCATTTTTGTAGCCAGCTACTTTATTTCTTTCTCAATTTCAGTACCCAATATTTTTGTTTAAATATTTCAGCAAGCATTAAAATGCGTGTGAAATCAGATGACAAAAATGCAATTTCAGCCTAAGATGAAATAGAAACAGAATGCCAGTTGTTCATGGAGGAGAAGAATCTACTTCTGAAGTTAAAACAATTTTTTTTGTTCTGTATTTTCAAATCTGTTCTTGCTTAATCAGTTGTGAGCATATAAACCTACAGAAGCAATGATAACTTAAAAGAGGTTATCTACAAAGAATTAAATGAATTACAATAAATTCTCATCACTTTCAAACATAGGTCCACACTCATTTTTCTATTCCTCAGATTTTGTGGGAGGAATATCCAGCAAGAAATTTAGTTCAGTGAACACTTCAAATGTCAAGATTCTTACCCACATGGGCAACAGCTATCTAAAGATTGTGCCTCTTGGTCTATGCTCGTCTATCTGCTTCTCTGACACCGGAGATACTCTTAGATCAGCAGGTCCTTCCCTCCACACATTAATATTCTAGGAGGCAGGGAATTTGTGATTGGGAGCAATATCCCTTTAATGTAAGGATTAACAGTGTCACCATATTTGCGTGAGAAAGACCCTCAATATCTTTTAAGACCAAGGAGATCACATGACTTCCAAAATCATAAATTTGTCATCTGCCAGTGGCTAGACGCTTTAATTATACTCAAACATGTAGCGAGAATTCCTCAAGGAAATCCCTCACTCCTCCAAATAATTTCATTCCTTGGATCCCCATCTATTGCTAAAGAAAACAACTATGTTGTAAGACTGTCTTCGTGTGTGTGTTACCCCTACTGGACTTCGAGATCCTGAAGGTCAGGGATAGCATCTTATTCTTCCCAGAATCTCCCACACTTTGTGCTATGCTGGTAACAAGGCAGATGTTTGCTGAAGAGTTGAATAAGAATATGTACAAGGAACAGAATTAGTTTTGTTGGAGGTGATGTAATAAAATACATAGCAGCTTTGAAGCGTAAATCTTCAAAGCGACCAAGAATCTCTCTTTATGTCTTGGTTAACTGCCCTTAGATTTCTGCCATTGAACCAAACATACAGCATAATACTAATTCTATATGTTCTTGAATCTGACACCTAATAATAACGTATACTATGGACTTAACAGTATTACTGTAAGAATTTGAGGAGATGGACAGAGAGGGGAATATACACACTAATTTAAAAAATGTATCTCAATAGCAGAAGCCAAAAAAATATGGACAATTGTGGGTCATTGAACCAAAGGAACACAGTATTTTAAACTACTGAATTTACTATGTCTTGTTAGCAAATCATTATTATCGCTGACATATTGAGCATTCAATATGTACCAGGCACTGGATTATGTCCTTTACATGTATTATTCCATTTAATCTTCACAATAACCTAGGATGTAGGCGTTTCGAGAAGTTAAAAATAACTTGCCTTTGATCAAAGACCTAGTATTTAGAATTCGCAACATGTCCAGCTCAAAGCTCATGCTTTTAACCATTAGCTCCTAGATTTATTTGCAATCCAAACATTAGCTCCCAAATTTATTTGCAATGCGAACATTAAAAGGCAAGTCATAAACTTAGTGTTACCCATGTATCTACTTACTTAGCTTTATTTTCAAATGGTGGTTTTATCTTAGTTTATAGATTAACCAGTATGGCATTGTTTCATCTCTTCGCATTATATAACAAGGTCTTATTTATAGATATGGAAGGGCATGGTTACAGATACACCTGTTTCCTGTGCTTTTTCACAATGGTGAAATGCAACAACAAAATGAAACCATTTGTAGATACCTGTAGGCCTGTGGTATCTGAATCGAAATAAACACACCTACAACAGAGGGAGAAAGCATGTGAAGTATTTCAGTGAACAAAGGCCACTCAGTCACAGATTAGGAAAAATGATAACCAAAGCACACCTAAATTTTTTCATGCCAAGTTCATAAAAAGACCACTGTGTTTAAACAAACTCTGTTTTATACTTAATGTTTCTGTTGAATATCAGATTTTTTTTCCCCTAAGATTTCTTCTGCCTATTTCAAATTAATCGGACATGGTGTACTTTTAATTTGCCCTGATTTCTTGGGAGGCATATAGTACAAGTGTTAAGACAAGGGTCTCCGGGTTGCATTACTGGTGTTAGAGTCCTGCTTTCCCATTTACCAACTCGGCCATCTTGGGCAAGTCATCCGCCAAGCATCTTGGCAGACGTTTTTAGGACATGACTGTTTCACTCTAGCTTCAAATGGGAGAAGCATACCTCGAGTCTTTAGAACCCTAGATGGCAGGCTTCTTGCCTCCACGCTGAGATAAAGATGCACTGATGGGGAAGAGGTAGAGTCCTTTATCTGGCTGCAAAGAATTTCTTGAAGGATGTAGACACCCTCCAGCCCCAGCTTTGAGAGTCACCTGATCCAGCCCAGGTGCCTAGCTAAGTGAAAGCAGTTTTCCCCTCTAAGCAGTCTAAATTCTTGTGATTTGGAGGGATACTAAGTCCAGGGAATTCTGTGTGTAGCAGGTTTATATTATATAGGCCTGTGCTTCCCGAGAATATTCTAAGTCAGCACCTGAGTCAAAGCCATGACTTAGATGCAACATGTTGCCAAGTCAACTTGTGTGTCACCTGCATAAAAGCCCTAACTGCTGCTACCCTGACTTTCATTCCCAAGCTATTCACGAGCTACCTACTCTGTGCTGGTCTCTGTGCTTGCCCCTGGCTTGATCTGCCTTTTCTTATATTGTTCTCTTCTGTTCCCCCTACTCCCCAAGCCATAAACATATGCAGTAAACCATTTTTTAAAACAAATTATATTTTCATCCAAAATATGTATTTTATTTTCTTAAAACTACTACTATAAGTTTTGCATGTACCATTCCAGAAATTTTTCTGTATGTGCACATAGACAAATATACTTATGTACCTAACTTTTTTGTTGTTGTTTTTCATATTATTGTTTTGCATCCTGAGTTAGTTCATTTTGCTTCTCACCCGATCTCCTGATACTTTCTTGAGCTAGTTGAGCATTAGCTTATGTGACTCTGGACTTCTTCTAACAGGGGCTAACCTGCCTGGTATGAAGCATGGCTTGTCACAGGATTGCATAAGTAGAGCTAGGAAAAATGCATTTTAAGATCAGCTTTTCTGCTGAAGTAACAGAGGTAAATGAGTTGTGACACCTATTTTCTTTTGCAACTAGGCAGGTGTCTTGCAAGTCACATGATTTTAATTATATAGTATTTGTGTGTGTGTTTAATTTATGGATCCCCTTAAGTTACAGAAGCATGACTATGATAATTACCGGAATTGGGTCAGCATCCATGGTATTCTGAACACTGCTTTGATGCAAAGAAGAGTTTTACTTGTAGATATAAGGAACCATTTAAATCCTGTTTTTGACCAGATTTTTGTTGTAAAGAACATTATTTGGAACAGATCTGTCAATGACTGAGATATTCACCAATACATAAGCAAACATACAGCCGAACTACCTGATCACTCACAGCCCAGCAGCCTCAGGCTTAATCACGTTCTTTCCCGTTTCTACGACCCAGATCCATTGGGTGACTGAGAAATTGGAGCTCAGTTGCATGGGGAAGCAGCCAATGGGGGGAGGAGGGTGGTGAGTCTAGGCTGAGCGTGGGACTGACAACAGGACCAGAAGCAAACCACTTTTCTGATGCTGTGGCCATGACAGTCCTCAGTGTTTAGGATGTGGCAGCCAACAGCTCCCTCATCCTCCATCCAGTCAGTCACAGGTGCCTAGAAAATGTCACTTTCCAAGTGTTTTCTGATCCTGTCCGTCCTCCCAAGCTTATCAACATTAACATAGTTCAGGGTCTGCTCACCTCTCCCGTGGCGAGTTCTCCACAGTGCGATACTGCACATCCCTAGCTAGAACCCCTCAGTGACTTCCCACCCCAGGCAAAATAAAGTTCAGACCTCTTGTTAACACAGTCAGTTAACACAGATACTCTAGGCCTAGCTTTATTTTCTTCTGCAGACTCATTTTTTGCTATTGACTTCCAATGCCATTGAGGACGTCGTAGTGTCATGAGTACATGATGAATAAATTTAAAGCTGAAGATCCCAAATGTAAAGACCACACAATGAAAGGTTTATAGCGAGACACAGGAAGTCTTGTAATACAGTGGTTGAAAGCTTCATTTTTACAGTCAGACCCTTTGCCAACTATGAGATTTGGGGCAAGGTGTCTTAATCTTTATGTGCCTCAGTTTCTTCATGGGTGGGATGAGGATAAAAATTACCCCTACTTCATAGGATTTAAATAAAGAGTGGCATAGTACACTTTGTAAGTGTCAAATAAGTGTTTAGGGTAACAACTGCAAAGTCAGTGGTGGTTATTACTGTTAAGGGAAGATTATTTCTTTTAATAGGCCTTTATTGGAGTATAATTGCTTCACAATACTGTGTTAGTTTCTTTGCACAACAAAGTGAATCAGCCATATGCATGTACATGTCCCCATATCCCCTCCCTCTTGAGCCTCCCTCCCACCCTCCCTAGCCCACCCCTCTAGGGGGTCACAAAGCACCAAACTGATCTCCCTGTGCCATGCAGCTGCTTCCCACCAGCCAACTATTTTACATTCGGTAGTGTATATGTGTCCATGCTACTCTCACTTCGCCCCAGCTTTGCCCTCCCGCCCCATGTCATCAAGTCCAATCTCTATGCCTACCTCTTTATTCCTGCCCTGCAACTAGGTTCATCAGTACCGGTTTTTTAGATTCCACATATATGCATTAGCATACGGTATTTGTTTTTCTCTTTCTGACTTACTTCACTCTGTATGATAGACTCTAGGTCCATCCACCTCAGTACAAATAACTCAATTTCGTTTCTTTTCATGGCTGAGTAATATTCCATTGTATATATGTGCCACATCTTCTTTATCCATTCATCTGTCGATGGACATTTAGGTTGGTTTCATGTTCTCGCTATTATAAATAGTGCTGCAATGAATATTGTGGTGCATGTCTCTTTTTGAATTATGGTTTTCTCAGGGTATGTGCCCAGTAGTGGGATTGCTGGGTCATATGGTAGTTCTATTTTTAGTTTTTTAAGGAACCTCCATACTGTTTTCCACAGTGCTTGTATCAATTTACATTCCCACCAACAGTGTAGGAGGGTTCCCTTTTCACCACACCCTTTCCAGCATTTAGTGTTTCTAGCTTTTTTGATAATGGCCATTCTGACCAGTGTGAGGTGATACCTCATTGTAGTTCTGATTTGCATTTCTCAAATGATTAGTGATGCTGAGCATCTTTTCATGTGCCTCTTGGCCATCTGTATGTCTTCCTTGGTAAAATGTCTATTTAGGTCTTCCACCCATTTTTTAACTGGATTGTTTGTTTTTTTGATATTGAGCTCCATGAACTGTTTGTATATTTTGGAGATTAATCCTTTGTTTGTTGTTTCATTTGCAAATATTTTCTCCCATTCTGAGGGTTGTCTTTTCGTCTTGTTTATGGTTTCCTTTGCTGTGCAAAAGATTTTAAGTTTAATTAACTCCCATTTGTTTATTTTTGTTTTTATTTCTGTTACTCTAGGAGGTGAGTCAAAAAAAGTCTTGCTGTGGTTTATGTCAAAGAGTGTTTTTCCTATGTTTTCCTCTAAAGGTTTTATAGTGTCTGGTCTTACGTTTAAGTCTTTGATCCATTCTGAGTTTATTTTTGTGTATGGTGTTAGGTACTGTTCTAATTTCACCTTTTACATGTAGCTGTCCAGTTTTCCCAACACAACTTATTGAAGAGGCTGTCTTTTCTCCATTGTATGTTCTTGCCTCCTTTATCATAAATTAGGTGCCCATACGTGCGTGGGTTTGTCTCTGGGCATTCTGTCCTGTACCATTTATCTATATTTCTGTTTTAGTGCCAGTACCATACTGTCTTGATTACTGTAGCTTAGTGTGGTATATTTTGAAGTTGGGGAACCTGATTCATCCAACTCCGTTTTTCTTTCTCAAGATTGCTTTGGCTATTCGGGGTCTTTTGTGTTTCCATACAAATTGTAAGATTTTTTGTTCTAATTCCATGAAGAATGCCATTGGTAGTTTGATAGGGATTGCATTGAATCTGTAGATTGCTTTGGGTAGTATAGTCATTTTCACAATATTGATTCTTCCAATCCATGTACATGGTATATTTCTCTATCTGTTTATGTCACCTTTGACTTCTTTCATCAGTGTTTTATAGTTTTCTGAGTACAAGTCTTTTGCCTCCTTAGGTAGGTTTATTCCTGGGTATTTTATTCTTTTTATTGCGGTGGTAAATGGGATTGTTTCCTTAATTTCTCTTTCTGACTTTTTGTTGTTGGTGTATAGGAATGCCAGAGACTTCTGTGCATTAATTTTGTATCCTGCAACCTTACCAAATTCACTGATTAGTTCTAGTACTTTTCTGGTGACATCTTTAGGGTTTTCTATGTATAGTATCATGTCATCAGCAAATAGTGACAATTTTTCTTCTTCTTCCCCAATTTGTATTCCTTTTATTTCTTCTCTGATTGCTGTGGCTAGGACTTCCAAAACTATGTTGAATAAGAGTGGCAAGAGTGGACATCCTTGTCTTGTTCCTGATCCTAGTGGGAATGCTTTCAGTTTTTAACCGTTGACTATGATGCTTGCTGTGGGTTTGTCATATATGGCGTTTATTATGTTGAGGTAGATTCCCTCTATGCCCATTTTCTGGAGAGTTTTTATCATAAATGGGTGTTGAATTTTGTCAAAAGCTTCTTCTGCATCTATTGAGATGATCATACGGTTTTTATTCCTTAATTTGTTAATGTGGTTTATCACATCGATTGATTCGCATATACTGAAGAATCCTTGCATTCCTGGGATAAATCCCACTTGATCATGGTGTATGATCCTTTCAGTGTGCTGTTGGATTCCATTTGCTAGTATTTTGTTCAGGATTTTTGCATCTATGTTCATCAGTGACATTGTTCTATAATTTTCTTTTCTTGTGGTGTCTTTGTCTGGTTTTGGTATCAGGGTGATGGTGGCTTCGTAGAATGAATTTGGGAGTGTTTCTCCCTCTGCAGTTTTTTGGAAGAGTTTGAGAAGGATCGGTGTTAGCTCTTCTCTAAATGTTTGATAGAATTCGCCTGTGAAGCCATCTGGTCCTGGACTTTTGTTTGTTGGAAGATTTTAATTGCAGTTTCAATTTCATTACTTGTGATAGGTCTGTTTATATTTTCTAATTCTTCCTGGTTCTGTCTTGGAAAATTATACCTTTCCAAGAATTTATACATTCCTTCGTGGTTGTCCATTTTATTGGCATATAGTTGTTTGTAGTAGTCTCTTATAATCCTTTGTATTTCTGCAGTGTCAGTTGTGATTTCTCCTTTTTCATTTCTAATTTTATTGATTTGCGTCCTCTCCAGTTTTTTCTTGATGAGTCTGGCTAAGGGTTTACCAATTTTGTTTAGCTTCTTAAAAGAACTAGCTTTTAGTTTTATTGATCTTTGTTGTTGTGTTCTTTGTTTCTATTTCATTTATTTCTGCTCTGATCTTTATGATTTCTTTCCTTCTACTGACTTTGGGTTTTCTTTGTTCTTCTTTAGTTGTTTTAAGTGTAGTTAGATTGTTTATTTGAGATGTTTCTTGTTTCTATAAACTTCCCTCTTAGAACTGCTTTTGCTGCATCCCATAGGTTTTGATTCATCATGTTTTCGCTGTCATTTGTTTCTATGTATTTTTTTATTTCTTCTTTGATTTCTTCAGTGAGCTCTTGGTTTTTTAGTAGCACATTGTTTAGCCTCCATGTAGTTGTGTTTTTTTACAACTTTTTTCCTGTAATTCATTTCCAGTCTCATAGTGCTGTGGTCAGAAAAAATGCTTGATACGATTTCAGTTTTCTTAAATTTTCCAAGGCTTGATTTGTGACCCAGAATGTGATCTATCCTGGAGAATGTTGCATGTGCACTTGAGAAGAAAGTGTATTCTTCCCCTTTTGGGTGGAATGTTCTATAAATATCAATTAGACCTATCTGGTCTATTGTGTCATTTAAAGCCTGTGTTTCCTTATTTAGTTTCTGTTTGGATGATGTGTCCGTTGGTGTAAGTGGGGTGTTAAATTCCCCTACTATTATTATGTTACTGTTGATTTCTCCTTTCATGGTTGTTAGCATTTGCCTTACATATTGAGGTGCTCCTATGTTGGGTGCATAAACATTTATAATTGTTATATCTTCTTCTTGGATTGATCCTTTGATCATTATGTAGTGTCCTTCCTTATCTCTTGTAACAGTCTTTCTTTTAAAGTCTATTTTATCTGATATGAGTATTGCTATTTCACCTTTCTTTTGATTTCCATTTGCATGGAATATCTTTTTACATCCTTTCCCTTTCAGTCTGTATGTGTCCCTAGGTCTGAAGTGGGTCTCTTGTAGACAGCATATATATGGGTCTTGTTTTTGTATCCATTCAGCCAGTCTGTGTCTTTTGGTTGGAGCATTTAATCCACTTACATTCAAAGTTATTATTGATATTTGTGTACCTATCACCATTTTCTTAATTGTTTGGGGTTTGTTTTTGTGTGTCTTTTCCATCTATTGTGTTTCCTGCCTAGAGAAGTTCCTTTAGCACTTGTTGTAAAGCTGATTTGGTGGTGCTGAATTCTCTTAGCTTTTTCTTGTCTGTAAAAGTTCTAATTTCTCCATCAAATCTGAATGAGATCCTTGCTGGGTACAGTAATCTTGGTTGTAGGTTTTTCTCTTTCATCACTTTAAATATATCCTGCCACTCCCTTCTGGTCTGCAGAATTTCCACTGAAAAATCAGCTGATAATATTATGGGGACTCCTTTGTATGTTACTGTTTTTCTCTTACTGCTTTTAATATTTTTTGTTTGAATTTAGTTTTTGTTAGTTTGATTAATATGTCTTGGTGTGTTTTTCCTTGGCTTTATCCTGTGTGGGACTCTCTGTGCTTCCTAGACATGGGTGACTATTTCCTTTCCCACGTTAGGGAAGTTTTCCACTATAATCTCTTCAAATATTTTCTCAGACCCTTTCTTTTTCTCTTCTTCTTCTGGGACTCCTATAATTCGAATGTTGGTGTGTTTAGTGTTGTCCCAGAAGGTCTTGAGATTGTCCTCAATTCTTTTCATTCTTTTTTTCTTTATTCTGCTCCTTGGCAGTTACTTCCACCATTCTGTCTTCCAGGTCACTTATCCATTCTTCTGCCCCCATTATTCTGTTATTGATTCCTTCTAGTGTATTTCTCACTTCAGTTATTGTGTTGTTCATGTCTGTCTGTTTTTTAGTTCTTCTAGATCTTTGTTAAACATTTCTTGTATTTTCTCAGTCCCTGCCTCCATTCTATTTCTGAGGTTCTGGATCACGTATACTATCATTACTCTGAATTCATTTTTCAGGTAGACTGCCTGTTTCCTCTTCATTTGGTCTTACAGGTTTTTACCTTGCTCTTTCGTCTGTGACATATTTTTTTCCCATCTCATTTTTTTTTTTTTTAATGACTGGGATTGTGTTCCTGTCTTACTGGTTGTTTGGCCTGAGGCTTCCAACACTCGAGTTTGTAGGCTATTGGGTAGAGCTGGGTCTTGGTGCTGAGATGAGGAACTCTGTGAGACTTCACTCCAATGAGTATTCCCTGGGGTCTGAGGTTCTCTGTTAGTCCTGTCGTTTGGACTCAGAGCTCCCACCGCAGGAGCCTCCGCCCAACCCCAGGCTCGCCCACCAAGATCCCACAAGCTGAGTAGGGTGGCAAGAAAAAAAAAAGAACAATAACAAAGTAAAAACTAAAATTAGACTAGGAAACTAACAGATATGTTAGAAAGAATGTAAAAATAAAAATATAGATGAATCAACAAGCGGAAGGTACATCAGTACCACAATAGTAAAAAAAAAAGAGGAAGAGGGAAAAGAAAAAAAAAAGGAGGGGGTGCTGGAAGGCCTTGGCTGTGGAGGGCGGGGCCAAGCAAGGGTGAGGTTTGGGCAGTGGGCGGGGCCAATGCTGAGGACCCACAGGGCTGGAAAAGGCCCTGGGGGCCATGGGGGGTGGGACTTAGGCTCAAGGAACAGAAGGGGCCCAAGCATGCCCCCCAGCCCTGGTCTCAGAGGGCAGGGGACCTCACCTGGGAGCCCAGCAGGCTTCCTGGGCTCTAGCGGGCACGGCAATCACCCTCTGCTCACCAACTCCTCCCGGAGGGCCCCTCCTGCCTGCCTCTCCTGATCTCCCGTTGGCCACCTTCCTATGCCCCCAGGACCCACACAACCTGGAGGGGGCTTGGAGGGCAGGGGATCGGCCTGGGAGCTCAGCAGACTCCCTGGGCCTGAGTGGACTGGGCAATCGCCCTCATTCCTCTCCTGCCCCTCCCATAGGGCCCCTCCCACCTGCCTCTCCTGATCTCCCCAGTCCCAGAGGCGCCGATCTTGTCTGGCCTTCACTTCTCCTCCCACCTCGGTCCCCCTACATCCTACAGTTCACTGTGGGGTTCCTCCCATTTCCTTGGGGGTCAGAGTCCCCCACCAGCTGCTGGCAGGCGCCCTAGTTGTGGAGAGACGCTAACTCCGTGTCTTCCCACACCACCATCTTGACTCCTCCTCCTAAAGAATGGGAAGACTATTAACTTTATATCCATATTTAAAATGTTCTGATAGATAGAGAGGTATAGCTATAAAATAGAGGTTAGAGAATGCCCTGGAAAGAATTGGCTACAGGATGATTGAAGAGAGTGATGGAAGAATAAAAGGTGATGGTAAAGGGTAAACCCTCAGTGAGAGGAAGAATGCAGCCCCAGGTCTTGCAGGATCTTGGAGAAGGGAAGGACAGATCAAAAAGACTATTCTTGGGTTTTGGGCCTCTTTTGCCAAAATGCAAATTAGAAATTGGGGATTTAAAAATTAGGGCAATCATAGCATTTGGTTTCCACAGAATACTTATCCCTAAAAATAATCAATAAGAAGCCCAAAAGATAAGAGGCCACCATGGGGAGCATTGAATTTCAAACTCATCTGTTAATTATTAAAATAATAGTTTAATTTTCCAATATAAATTGCAAATGAAAAGAAATGGGTTCCAAATTTGTGACAGATAACGTAAGGATAAAACCTATTAAGATACGAATTCCATCTCTTTAGAGATCAAGTCTGTGATTCATCAGTATCCAATCAAACCTTCAGCTAGTACATTTAGACTCACCATCATTTCAACATGTTACTTAATGATGCCAATTAACAGTACAATATCTGTAGGTACCACATCGCCCTAAAATGATTTGTGCAATTTGATCATCAGTAAAACTGATCTACAAGGAATATTTATGTTCTATGTGAATTTATACATACCTGGAATATCAATGAAATAATATCTGCTGGGATTAGAAAATGAGAACTTTCATATCTCCCCAGTTCCTTTTTCTTCAAGGGTATGATCTTGTATAGGATAGTTCTGCATAGCAAGGTGCATATAAATATTCTTTAGCTAAGGTTAAAAAAGACAACTTACTGGTTCCAGCATAGCTATTAAAATAAATTAGTTTGTTGTGAGGCCGCAATTCTGTTACCAGTTACAGCTTTGGTCCTTTTATCATTTTCCATTCTATTTTCCACAGGTGGGGTTTTTGAAGCTGAATGCCCTTTGGTACCTATAAGCTTTATTGAAAGATGTATTCATTTGTTTGGGTCTGCTGGTTTTTATAATCATAATTTCACTCTTACAGATTTCTTGCAGTAGTACATATGATTTATAAATTTTGTTATGTTGTACATATTAATAGGCTTTTCCTTATGGAAAGCAAATATTGAAGTTGATCTGAAGTTTCTTAAAAGACTAATCAAAAGTGTTACAGCTTTAAATGTTCTGGAATTTATATTTTAAAAGTTACATGTTAGGAAAACTCATGTTCTCTGGGTATATTAGAATCTATAGATAATCCACCCATCAACTCTATAACTCTCCAACACCACCTTTCCTTAATAAATAATGTGAAATTTAGTAGTGGAAATTTATCAGTGAGCTTAACCCTATGTAATTCAGTTAATTTAGAGATTAACTCTCAACCCATTTTAAATTCAGTTTACAATTTACAGTACAATTTCCTATTCAAACTTCACTTATTCACTTACTGAAAAAATATTGGAGTGCCTGCAAAGTATAAGGCATTGTACTTAGCCTAGAGTTTACACTGTTACGTAGCTTATCCTTTACATATTATCAAAGATCCTAAGAAGATGAAGAGAAAATATCTGAGAAAAGACAAAGGGTTGATTCGTTTTAGAAAAATGTTTGAGGATTTTTCTTGTTTTTTGTTTTGCAAGGCATAAAGTTACCATCTTTGTTAAAAAGAGACATTTCAGATTTAGGATGTGAGACTCAAGTTCCAGTAAAGCTGATTGAATAGCTGCTCCACGGATGACACTGTCACGTGAACTCTGAGCGGTGTTGCACAGCAGCTGCGTACTTCAGCTTTCGTGATGGTTAATTCCTTCCATTCTCCTTAGTGATTTTCTGAGCTTTGGGATTTCCTATAGTACCTAGGGTATAAAGGCCTATTTATCTAAATGAAAAACAAAGAATAAGATGTAACAAATATGCATAAAGTGCAAATGGCTTCATCCCTTTATTGTCACAGAAAATGGATGTGGGAGACATTAAAGCTGATGCTAGAACTTATGACTGTGTTTTTAGCTGGAAAATATCTCATGCCAAGTTTTATGTATTCTGGGGTTGAGAAAGAAATGAAATTTTATGCACTGTCCTCTCTTTTCTTGGAAGAGCTGTCTGATGAATGAGTGCTGTGTAGACGGAGTAGATATGTAATTACAGGCTCTCTTGACCCAGTTCCCAAATAGTAGACGCCATTTTAGGAGTGCCTCTAATAGCCGTCCTTTGGCTCCAAGCCATATCTGGACACATATCCGGTCTGCTGCTCTCCATTTCTATCCACTGTGGCCATACTGTTCAGATAACACTTGTAGTTCTCTATTCATATAACACATATCAACTAGTCTTTCAGGATAGTGAAAGCTGTGCCTACCCAGGTTCATGGTGTTTGTCTATCATTATGGTTTTATGAGGAAAGGCAACAATCCTAGGTCAAGTGCCACAAGAAAGAATAACCCACTGGACATTCGACTGACCCATTCATTTGCCCTCTCTTCACTTCAGACAGCCCTCTTCCAAACCTGCAGCTGGCACAGATCAAAGTTAAGTTCAGAAAGCTTGTGGTTCTTGGCCAACCACTATCTTTCTTGGCATAAAAAAGTTTGGGGTCTCTTAAATATTTCCTGCCTAATGCTGGTAGATTGTATTTATATATAAAGATAATAAATATACCAAAATATTAGCAAATAAATAGGATTAAAAGGGTAAATTAGGTGGAAGATGTGTGTAACTATAAATAATGGAAATGATGATAGTATAATTGTATAAAACCATCCTATTATAGAAGAGAGGGGCTAGATTATAAATGAAAGCATTACTTAAGATGAGTTCAGTCACAGGTCTGGAAACATATGAATAAATGTGTCTATGATTTAGATTGTTCCCGCTCTGTAGATATAACCTTTGGCTTCTTTTTCTTCTCATAAAAGGAATGCCAAAGTAAACAACATAACTTTTTTTCTATAAACATTTCTGTATGAATGCCTCAAAAGAAAGATTATTGGTTAGATTTTCTTATTACATGAGATTATGAAAAGTGTCTCTCAGTTAATTCAGCACTACTTATTTCCAAGGGCCCTACATGGGGGAGCCATTCCCATATAAATTACTCCAAAATTCACAAAATCAGTGTGGACGTGTAGGCAGAGATGCTGATATAGCCCAGCAAGGGGTTTGCCCACTTGTTTTGTGATTATACAAGCACAGTTAGAGAAATATGTAATGTATGTCTAGAATCCTATAATAGGGATTTTTTTCACGCACTGTATTATAAAAAGATTAAATGTCAGACAGATTAGATAACGGAATTAATTGAGTGAAGACTTTAGACTATGCACCTTGAGCATCACTGTTTTAAACCACAAGTCTGTTTTATGCATTGCTCACTTACACTGAATCCAGTTGGATTTTTTTTTTTTTGCGGTACGCGGGCCTCTCAATGTTGTGGCCTCTCCCGCTGCGGAGCACAGGCTCCGGACGCGCAGGCTCAGAGGCCATGGCTCACGGGCCCAGCCGCTCCGCGGCATGTGGGATCTTCCCGGACCGGGGCATGAACCTGTGTCCTCCGCATCGGCAGGCGGACTCCCAACCACTGCGCCACCAGGGAAGCCCGATAGTATCCTTTTTCTGGGATAAATTTTTGTCCTCTCATGTTCCTAATGGTGCACAGACCAGCATTGAACAATGGTTATTTTCTATGGCTTCCAAGATTTTCTATAATCATCTTAAGTGTTTTAGAGATCATTCTTAAAAAGAACATCCACGGGGGGGACTCACATAGAAAATTTTAAAGGGGTTTTAATTGAAGGTCATTTTTTATTGTCATTAGATAATGTTAACAGATTGAAAACAAACCTGTCACTGAGCAGAACTCAAAACACCAGAGCCATTTGCCAAATGTAATCTTTTAAAATAGGAGCGCTTGCAGTTAGGATGAGTATTCCGTCACACTTGAGAGAATCTGGGTCCCTGAAGACTTCTATGAATGCTCAGCTCTTACTGAACCGTCTCCTCACAGATGACTTAGTAAATGCAGTTTTTGCATCAGATAATGGCTTACAAGTTAATCTCCCCCTGCTCCCCATTACACACACACACACACACACACACACACACACGCACGCACGCACGCACGCTTCTTCCCAGACAGCTTATAAAGTAAAAAGGAAGACTTGGATTTCTGACTGTGTACTTGATGATACCACACAGCCACCTGCTCATCATCTGCTCATCACACTGGCAGAGTTTGCAGTTCCAAAGACACTGAAAACTGTGCATATATTAGGAAACTAGCAGTTTTCTGAAATAAGTTTTATTGTAGTCTTTTAAATTACCTAACATTTATTTTTACCTCATGTTTTATAATATTTGATAATAGAATTGACAAATGCAATTTTGAACTCAACTGTTTAGAATAACTATCATAATAGCAACCCCCTAAATGCCTAAATTTCAGGTCTTTCTTCCCTGCCATAAACATTTTGACTTGTAGCAGGTATCCTGCCCAGCTCCAACAGATTTCATGTCAGAATTCATTGCATTAAAACAGACATTGTTTTGGGCTTCCCTGGTGGCGCAGTACGCCCACGCACCACAAAAAACAAAAACAAAAACAAAAAAAAGACATTGTTTTAAAGCCTATTTCAAGCAAAAGCTGTCAGTTTTGATTCAAGCATACCTTAAGAAAGTGACACAGAGCAGTGAAGTCCAACCTTTCAGAACACACACATACTGTTTTTATTTAAAGATAGCATTGCTCTTTCCTGATAGATTACATTATGCATGTATTCCTCATAGAGAGTTTTTATAAACCATTTCAACATCTCTGAAATAAACATCTATATTTTATTCTTTCTCATTCCGTCAATAATGTCTTATCTAGAGGTATTTCTGCAAGTGTGATACCAGTGCTTAAGAGACTGGGAGTGAAGAGAAGTAATAAACCAAACCCCCAGAGTAAATGTGTATGAAATGTTTAAGGACTATAGACGGAAATGGTTCCAACAAGAAATATATTTGTCCAGTCCAGATTGCCTTAGCCTCAAGGTAAAGGTCTTTTCTGGTATATAGACCTGATTTGATTGAATGACGACCTGACTTTATTATATACACAGAATTTCCATTTCTGGCCATCTTTTGTAATTAGTGCCTAAAAATTATTTGGAGAATGACTAGAATAAGAACAAATATATATAAAAAGGACCTAGTTTATAAGCCCAGATAATGCATAAAATTCTTATCTCACATTACTGAGTTGTCAGATATTGATTATTTAATGGTTCTTTCCAATTATTCCACTTAATTTTTTGCTTACCCATTTGCGGAATGTCAAGATATCACAGGTCAAAAATGGGGAGAGTATTGAAAACTTTAGACAATTACACTTAAAAGGAAAACAAAATCGTTATTTGTAAATATACTTATATTGTGTGACATCTAGAGCTTTAAAAACATATTATTCTTATAAGTCTAGGTCTCCTATAATATCCATTTTACAGTTGAGTACTTTAAAATATATATATTTCCTTTTAATTTGCCTTTGAAAATGCCAAATTAAAAATAGGGTAGCTAATTCTGCATTCCACATTTAGGTCCAAACATTTAATTTTAGCAATTTTGCAGGCTCTCTGGAAAACTGTCTACCGTTTACTCTTTAAAAATGTAAGGAATAGATAACAGGCCATCTTTCAACTTTCCTTGAGCTCTATAAAATCTTTGCTTCTTTCTATTCCCTTTTGTCAAGAGTTCTGAGGGACTATAGTTTAAGTCTGACAAAGCATTTAGGAGAATATTGAAGCCTAAATTCTTTTAAAGCTGTTATTTTCAGGACAAAGTAACATTGTGTGTTTTGAGGTCACATATATATTTAAGGTTTCAAGTTATTTGTAATATAAGATTTCCTTTCTATTAAATATATTTAATAATTTAAAATTATGAAAAGTATCTACCTGTTTACACTTTCCCCATGCTAATAATCATAAAAAATTTTACCCTGTGGTCAGAGTATACTTCCTATAGGGTTTTTTTTTTTTTGGATACAAAAAATCATGTATTTGCCTTAGTAGAACTGATGAAATGAAAATAGTTTATAATATTAGCAAATATATGCTGAGCTATTTTCTATCAAAATTTTATCATAATTCTATTTAAAACGAGCATTTTAAATCTTCCAGTTTCTCTTGCATTTGTATATTTGAGCATTTTTATTTTCAAAATAGGAAATTTTCTAGTTCCACTGAATAATTTTTAACATGGTCTACAAATACTGCATTGTTTTCGGAAATTTATCATCATAAGTACAAATTACAGTTGCCTGAGCTCCAACTGGAGACTAAATGGATGACTGAACTTTATTACCCTGACACCCCCCCACCCGCTATGCAATATGGCCACACAGACGAGTACATACCCCATCTGATTCACTCTCAGTGCTGTAAATGTTTTAATAGTTTTCTTGGAATCTGGAAATGGAGCTGTCCACAGATGATGCCTCTTCCTTTGAATCTCATTGTTGTCTCCTTTACAAATCAATTAATTAAAACTTAGATGTTAAATTAGCACTTGATGAAATTTTACACAGCCCTGTTATTATGATTCTGTGGGTCAATAAAAATCCCTGGAGAAATGAAAACCTTGCTCAGGTGCAGGAACACCCACACATATCAAATACATTTTTAAAGTTTAAAAAAGAATTACTATCCATTTTAAAACATGTTAAATGTGATTTAGATATGAAATACTATTTGCTTTAATTTGTTTCCAGATTAAAAAGTAAATGCTTACTATCTATTTTAAATGGTAATCCTAGTGATTAAAACAGCAATTTGCTTGTCATATCTCAGCTAAAAATAATCTTTACTATCAGTTATAGAAGATACAGTGTCTTCATTGACTGGGGTGATGTTTCAAGTCGGTAAATTTATTTAAAAAATAATAAAAATTATTCCCATGCTCTGTTGAGTGTCTTTAGAAGCTAATTTGTTTCATATTGAGGGAGAAATCTAACCAGTGGGCACAAGCTCTACCATGTTCACTTGCCCCTCAAATGCATCCTATTAGGCCAGAGGAAACTAGGAGAGATATAAGATGGTTCATGAAAGTCCATCAGTATCAAGAAAAAGACAGATACTGAAAGCACATGTTGTACTGACAGCATCATATGCAGGCGAGTGAGAGCACATAACTAGTGTCAAATCAGTTGCAGGTTTTCACGGTTGAGAGTCAAGTGAAATGCTTAAATGTATTGAGTCATTGAAGTTAGAGACTAATTACAGCTAGATTTATGGCTGTGCTAAAATAAAGCTGGCTAAAAACCAGACTAAATTCCCTGACCATACCAAGTCTGACTGATGCCTCACCTTATATTTGGGGAGCATCATTTATCCTCACTTCTGTTTGTTTATTTGACAGCTTGCCAGTATCCGTTAAGTAGCCATGAGGAAAGGGAAAAGCACTGTGTGATTCATGATAAGACACTGGGATTGATTTGTGGCTTTTGATAATTCCCAGATGCTGTTATCTGGTTTAGTATAGAGACAGATCTGTAACTGTAGATAATCGCTGACTGTTAGCGTCCCAGGGGTCATTTACTTGACCTAAGTGTCTTTGGATCTGAACAGCCCGAGGATAAACGATATTCCTCTCCATTGCAGAGTTCCATCTGCAGGGCCTGAACCTCCCCGCAGTCTCCCGGTGATTTATCGCAGTCTCCAAGGGTATCTCACATGTGCTCACGAACAAGTCTGCCCACTTTCATCTGCTTTCCTTTCCTTTTTGGAATCTGCTGCCCTTGAGTTACTAAGGGAGGAATCATGCCACTGATACCCTTGCCAGTGACCTTGCCTCTTGCGCCCTGAGTACTTCAGTTACTCAGTCAATCAAACGGGCACCTCCAGCATTTGCTGCAGTTTTCTCCCTCTCTTCCCCTCCTTAAGATCCCTAGAGCCAGGTGGTGGAACAGATACTGTTTCCCCTTTTGCACCTTTACATCAGTACTTCTGTTCTCCTGAGACCACCTCCTTCTCATTTTTTTCCCCAAAGCATTATAAAATAGATGCACAGAGAATGCGTAATAAGAATGGAAACCCATTAACCATTTGCATTCAGTCAGTTCAGTTTATGGAAAGTTTATATAGGAAGGTCACATTTAAATTGAGATCAGAAAGGCAAGAAGGGGTAAACCATGTGATGAGAGAATGTTTGGGGATGGGGTGTTTAGAATGTGAGACAGAAGTATAGGGCAGAACAAGCTGACATGTGAAGGCCCTGAGGATGGGAGAATCTGGTGGTTTTAATGGCGTGAAATGGCCAGAGTACCTAGAATATAGGGAATATGAGAGCGGAAGGAGATGGAGGCTGTAGATATTTCAGATCTTATAGTGAAAATGTTTGGATTTCTGTATAAGCTATGCAAAGGCATTGAAATTTTATGCAAAGGGAATTAAGGTTGCCCTATTTATGTCATCTATGATTTATGACCAAAATTGTGCAAGAAAGAAACAAAAAAGAAACAACAACAACAGTGGAACTGTGTGATGCTTTTGGCCACAAAATGCTATATATCCATTTTCACAATGTAAAAATCTTCTAATGGAAATTTGGATATGCATGAGTTTATAATATTAAGCTTTATTGGGGAACATTGCTAAACATGGGATTTATTGCATGGATGCAAGTTAACAAGTGGGAAACATCTCAATACCCATTGAGTTTACCTTCCCGGAAAGAAATTGCTAGGTACGTACATAAAACACTTTGTTTCTTTGAAGAAAGTAACTCTATAAATAGAAAAATTATAACTGGTATGTCCTGACAGCTTCCAAAGTCATCACTCAAAAGCGAATGTGGAATTTGATTATTGAAATGGCTCAGATAACAGCCAAGTTCTCAAAGGCATTTGCTTTCATAGTTTCCTGCAAAAAACAAGGACTCTTGAATTTAAATTGTCAAGTGTTCGTCTCAGAGTAGAGATATTTTAAATCTGACTGTATTTTGTTTTGAAAAAACAAACTATATGTTTATATTATATAAAATGATTTATATTATACTTAAAAGGAATACCATTCTACTTGTGCATCTATAGTTATGTGTCTGCCTGTAGGATCACAGCCATCCATTTGTTGAAGGTTGTCAGATCTTCAGAGCATGCTATAATAGTAGATGTTCTAGATCCAATTGTTCATTTTATGTAAGCCTTTTAAAGTGACAGGCCATTGCCACGAAAACAGTAGATACTTAGTACAAAATTTCATTGTTTTGTTCATATTTCTGTTTTTCAAAAAAAGTATGTTTTGTTCATACTTTTACCACAAATACTAGTTTCTTTTGACTTAAGCAATAAAGTCCAATGCTTGTTTCCTCTCTCAAAATATCTCCCTCTCCCTCCATAAGTTTTATACTTATTCACCAAGGACTATTCCAATATCGGATGCTAGTGTCTGTGTTTCTTCCTGGAATACGTGTTAATTAATCTCCTTGGGTGTGTATGTAAACTGGGGAATGTGGAGGAGAGGACGAGGAGTTGTCTAGGGAGTTCCCTCATCTCTGTAGGAGAGCAGATGGTTGCTCCATATGAAAAGCTTTTGAAAGAGGAAGTGGAGCCACTTCCCTAGGGCTTCCTCAGTGGTCAGACTCCTTCATGGCTTTAGAGCCTCTGGTTTTTGTCCTTCGGAGGCCACTTGATTGGTTGGGTAGCCATTGTTCTTGTCCATACTTTGTCACACCTGTACTCCTCCAGAAAAGATGCTTGGAATGAGCTACATGCTTTCTCTGAAACCACTAGAGTATGTAATACGTTCCAAATAAAAAGGGAAATGAAAGAGACAATATCATTTATAAAAATAATTTACAGCAACACCCTGTGGGATGTATGTTTTTAAAAAAATCCACCTATTCTTGCTGAGTTTCTAAGTAAGGAGTCAGTATATTGAGTGTGGCTTAGAGATTTGGAACATAGCTCTGTTTTTCAATGTATTTACCTTTAAAGGATGAAAATGTTCAAGGAAGTTTACTTACCTAATTTAGGTAACATTATACTACTTAGGAAGACTATAAATATGAGCCCCAAATATTTTCTGAGTTTTTAAATAATCTGAAATAATACAGAACGTTACAATTAGAGGGGAAACAGACGATTCAGCATTGCTTCAAGTAAACTTAGCAGTTGGTCTTTCTATAGTGTGTTATAGTTTTCAAAAAGTAAAAAATATGTTTCACACAAAAAATAAAATGAATGCATGTCAAAGGTTTTGTTCAGCTGGCTAATTAATATTGGAACCACTAATCTGGTTCAAAAGAGAATTTGAGGAATAAAGGTTATAGAAACAGTGAGTCAAAGGAATTCTGAAATGAATTGGCTAATAAATACAAAACCAGTTAATATTTTACTGGCCAACAAGCTATAACCTTTGGGATTACATATTCTACTGGACAAAACTTAATTTACAACTCCAAGGTATTTGGGCTCAAATCAAATAGTTAATCACAGTCTAACTGAGATGTTTTCTTTTAGATGTTTTAATAATCATTTAGAGGACATTTAAATGTTATTTTTAACAGGCTCACCAATGATTATTAAAACATCTCCTTTCTTTATTCCCAAGTTTTTACTTTTCTCATGTGTGCAAGCACTATGAAAATTTAAATAACAGACATCACATAGGCCCCAAAACCCCTCCAAGAAAGCATTCTAGTCTATGATATATATATATGTGTATGTATGTGTGCTTGTGTGTGTATATTTACAGATGCATTTGTGTATTTGTGTATTAACAGAACTAAATATGCCGAGAAACCATTAACTAATTTTAGAGCAGGTGGTATGCTCTAATGAGAGATAATAGGAGAATGAAACAGTATTATAATAGAGGCTTGCATTGTACTCAAACTTTTTTTTTTCTTTTTCTAAACCCTTTCTTAGAAGTCAGTTATAAGATAGTTTCTGAGAAATGTGGCACGATTTAACATCAAATCCAGAGGGAAGGAGAGACTTAGGAGTAGATGGTAATTGGAGAAAGTTTGTTTTTTTCTTCAATATTTCTTGTACTTGTGTTTGAATCACACAGTTATAAAAGTTCCCATCTAACTGTTATATTTTAAATGTACTGCTGAGATACACAGGGATAAAACTGTTAACGAATTCTGCTAAAATTTTAACGGTATTCAAGGTATAAATATTGTCCCATTTGCCTAAATTCCAACCATTAAGGTAAACAGTAGTAGACAGTTTTGACACAAATAGCTCCCAGGTACGTATATATGCCTAAACACACACCCACATACACCCAGGCTTGTTCTGAGAGGCGATGTGGCCTGGTAGTTCAGAGTATATCTTCTGCAGCCAAGCTTCCTGGTTCCATTTCCTAGAAGTTGAGAGAAGTGGGGTAAACTAGTTATGTCTGTAGAGTGGACCTCATCGTAGCACCTACCTCCTACAGTTATGGTAAAGCCCCCAGTAAGGATCTAACAAGTGGTAAATTTTAAAAAATATATATATTATATACTATTAATATCTAGCCTACAATTTCATTCTATTGTCAAGACACTTTCAATTAAAACATTGTGTATACCCATTCATTTTTTGTAATTCTGAAAGGCTGCTCTTTTTATTATTAAGTACTTTAAGATTGGTACTTTCTTTCTTTATCCAGATTCCTAAGCTGCTGTGGGAGTCCCGTAGATAACGCCAGGAATAGAAAATGCGCCATGTGTAATGAGTTTCGGGAGCTTCTGCAAGGGAGTAAGGGCTAAAGAGTGACTTGGGTGATAGAGCCACGAGGATCAAGGCTTTTCTGGAAGTGCGTTCTCTCAGAAAAGCTGATTATCTTTTTTGCTCCCCAGATAAAAGGTCCTTTTCTCAAAAAAAGGAGACTTACCAGTCAATGTGTATGCAAAAGCCTGGGACTCTGCATTTATAATGAGGACCGCAGGTGTTACCCATGCATATTGGTGTTAATGTTCTATACCTAACTATACATAAAAGGTAAATAAGTTTTGAAAATTGTGTAAAAACGTAATATCACACAATATATTTTTAACATATTATACAACAAATTGTGATATCTTTATGGGGTGATAGTATCTCTTCTTACTTGGATCTGAATCCTAATTTCTGCTATATAAATCACTGAGGGATTCCTATTTTAAAACAACTAAATTGAGTTAATTTTTTAGTAACTCTGACTTTCTGTTTTCTCCACTGGTGTTTTTTGTTTTTGTTTTTGTTTTTCTCTGTGGTACGCGGGCCTCTCCAGTTGTGGAGCACAGGCTCCGGACGCGCAGGCTCAGTGGCCATGGCTCACGGGCCCAGCCGCTCCGCGGCACGTGGGATCTTCCTGGACCGGGGCAAGAACCCGTGTCCCCTGCATCGGCAGGTGGACTCTCAACCACTGTGCCACCAGGGAAGCCCTCCACTGGTGTTTTATATACATTAATGTATTCATTTTTTAAAAAAATTTTTACTTGGTATTATTTGCTAGGCACTGGGCAAAGAACTATAGAAGGAAAAGATGAGTATGATGTCATCCCTGCTCTTGGGAACTTAAAACCCAGTAGAGGACACCAGCCTACACCAATAGTTTCGAAATGGGCAGCTTCTGCTGAACTACCTCTATGGGGAAGGTGTTTAGGGGAGCACCCAGGAGAGAGATTAGCTCTGACAGAGGATATCATGGAAGAATTCATAGGTGAGGTACAGTCATTCTAAGAAGATTTACAAAGCAAGTACTAGGTGCAGTGCACTGTTCTGGGATCTAAGGGTGCTTAGAAGAAGACTTTTAGGTTACTTCTCTCAGATCCTTTCTCTTCTAGTGGGCATGTGAGCTGGCCTTAGAAAAAAATAATTAAGGAAATGAAGGAAAATGAAGCAGCTCTTATCACTCAGTTTGCTTGCTTTTGTTTGTATTTTTATTTTAATGCAGCACAATGTAATGATATCCTCCAAAGGTTAGGACTGGATGTACTCTGGTTCCTATCCCTACAGCCAGGAGCCAGGATCTCCTATCACTGCCTTCAGTGGGGAAGGCCCCTCTAGGGAAATCTGAATTGCTCTGGGGCTAATCAATTATCAGTTTTCTTCTTGTCTACCTAAGCTGTGATATATTGTAAGTATAACTTTGGCATCCTGATTGCAGCAAGCACCTGATTCCTATTTCTTTACTAGCTCAATTGAAATCAAATCAGAAAAGTACATTACAGGTTAAAAAATATGTGTAAAATTCATAATGACCTTCTTTAAAAAAAAAAAGTGCAGAAATAAGATTAACGCCCATTCCAGAGACCTTTTTGAGAATATCTGTATATCAGAAAATTTGGCTGAGAAGCGACCTGTTTCTTAATGCATTTTTTTCTTTTGATGATGAAGAGCTAAAAATACTTAAAGATGCAGAACAGCAACGTGTCTCCAATGATCCTGTCTTAATTAACGTGGTGATCTATGTAGAGAAAAGGGACAATTGCAAGAGTCCCTTCATGATTATCTAGCGAAGGCCTTCAGATAATTACAGCAGGAAGGTTATCAAGACGCGAAACACCCTGTAAAAATTTGACCTCTCATTTTGATTCAGGCATTTTATTTTTTTATTTATTATTTTTTTTTGCGGTACGCGGGCCTCTCACTGCTGGGGCCCCCTCCCGTTGCGGAGCACAGGCTCCGGACGCGCAGGCTCAGCGGCCATGGCTCACGGGCCCAGCCGCTCCGCGGCATGTGGGATCTTCCCGGACCGGGGCACGAAAGGCATTTTATTTTTAAAAAAATCTTTTCTTTCATGTTGATGTCTAAGCTTCACAAATTCAGCCTAATGTTAGATGGATCAAATCAAAACATTGCTGACTTCATAGTTGGAGGATTTCAATATAGTAAACCAGGCTTTGAAAAATCCTATAGTGAGAATAAGAGGACTGAATGAAAAGAAAATCAAGAAATTTTCAGGTAGAAATAAACAGAGAAAAGTGGAGTGGAATAATGAAACATATTCAAAATAAGAAGTATTAACTCGTGGCAAAGAAAAAAAATAGTCTGAATGATATGTTCCGTTCGTAAAGATGATCATTAATTAGTGGTCTTGCTGGCGGAAACATTGGAGAAAACGCTGAGCCATCACATTCATGAATATTAAAATCACCCATTAGCAAAACTTCCCTTTTGCTTAATTTCACAACTGATAGTCCAAATAATATTCAGGTTTCCCCCATTGTAATTAAAAAAAAAATAAAAAGCTTAAGCTATCAGCTGAGTTTCTGGACTTTATAAATTCAGTCAGTCAGGAAATGCATAAAAATATTTTTTGTTAAAGCCAGCTTGCCTTCATGATCTTTCTAAATCTTAAAAAAAATAAATTTCCCATCAGCCGTCTTTCTAACTTGAATAATGGTAGTGTTTTCTGAAAATGATAAACTCTCTCCTTGGTGTGCCTCAAGAGAGAGTGCATAAACCATCCTTAGAGACTGAGCTCTCGATTCTAAATTGTCCTTTGTGATACCAGGTAAGGACACTGCTTCGTATTAAGTGGCCACAGCGTGAAGTACAGCCAGAGGCAACGCTGACTTTGTAAACACCTTATATTCTTTTTAAAATGACTGACATAGATTAGATTATAAGCAGACAAATGCATAGATGTTATATTTCCAGCTCCCTGTCTTTTTCCTATCTTGGCATCCTCTTCTCTCAGGTGCCTTGCACTCCACAGTGGTATGTATTCACACTCACCAAGGCAGTTGTCCTTCCTGCCAGAAGTAGCTGTGAAATTTAAAGAGAAGACCAGAGGAGAGAGGTGTGCTTAACACCTAAGGCTGAATAGCTACTAAGAGTGAAATTGGGCTGTCAGTTAGAGAGGTTTCAGGGTAATGGATGTGCAGGTTCATCTTTAAATATTTATGGACATGATTTCTGTTCTGAATGTGATTCAGGTTAACCCATGTCAGTCTTGTTCGTTAATTTATTAATCCATTCAATACATATTGTGCTTGTCCGTGAAGAAGGTAAAATTGAAGATCTAAGCTTTAACATTTAGATACTCGGGGAACACTTGTTTTAAAACACCTGTGTGTAACTGGTGGGTATGTGTGTTTTGAAAGTCTCATTTTACAGGTGTGCAGGTGACATATAGATTAGATAATCTGTCAAATTACAATAATTTAGCAGCAGTACCTTGAAAGTGGCTTCAAGAAGTTTCTTAACTAGTGATATTCTATTATATCAGGCTGCTTTTTTCCTGAAGTAAAATGTTGGTATCTCTCTTTTGAGGGAAACATTGATGTAGTTGATCATTGCGGTTTTCACACCTGCTCCAAGGAGCTCCATGAATTCCTTTGATGTGCCTAAGTCCGCGGTACTGGGGGACAGGGGATGATGGGCAGGAACCACTTTTATCTGTTTACACAGAGATTTTTTTAAGTTTCTTATAAAAAGTAGTTATTTTATACTTCATAGTAATTACATTGTGATGATGATGAAAAGGTTTAAAATGACTGGATTGTCAGTTCTGGGCAGGATTTGCACTGTGATACCGATTAGTCATAGGGAAGCTCCAGCCTGCTACTTTCTGGGCATAAGCACGTGAGAACACCAACACAGTTCTACCACCTGGCTTTTGTTTTGTTCAGTTTGAAATATCCAACGGCCTTCAAATATTCCATTTGCCTAGTAAAATTCAACAGAGGCAGACGTTCTTTTCCAGGGTAAGGTGCTGAGTCTGCTAGGAAAGTAAATTGTGTACACTGGCTCTTCTGCTCTAGTGGACTTTCTTATAAAATCACCTTTCTGCTGCCTAGCTCTTGGTTTCCATAGAGATGGGATTCATGGGTACTCCACACCAAATTATGGTTTGAGATGTAAAAAATGGAAATAGGAAAGCCACACAGAATAAAAGAATGCCAGCACTTAGAAAGCTTAGGGTGAAAGAAGATGGAATAGTTCCCTAGACTTAAAATTCAGAGATATCAAAATTAAACAAAATTAAGAGGAATCTAAAATGAAGGTAACCAAAACAATAGAACTTTGTTTAGAAGGAGGTTAAAACATATATAATATTCATTCAGAATAATTATAGATTTATATTGAATTGTTTTTATCTTAAAAATCAAATTTCAAGTTTGAATTTCATTTTAAAATGCAATATGCACAGTCTCCTTTATATAGGTCGATTGTATGTCAAAGTGACTTTTTTCTTGTTTCCAAATACTTGGAATTATTTAAAAATTTTTTATTGTATGATTTACAGATTTGGTTGACTGGAAGGTGGTTTTGTAGACACGTATGGTATTATTTATGTGTTTTAGATTTGGCTTTTAGTTAATGTAAAATAATCTGGGCCAGCCAGATTCTTTGTTGACAAACTAGCTATAAGGCCCAGAAGGTCAGCCTAGAGGAGAAACTGGCAGTAGAACTCTCCGAGGCAGTGGTGGTTTTTCACTTCTTTATCTGTTGAGGCCTCTTACATTATTGCTGTAAAACAGTTCACAATGAACTCAGCCCATGTGAAAACCTCAAAATTTAGGCTAAAGAAAATCAGGATAGTGGGCTGGTTGATTCAACTAACAAGTGATGATACCCAGATTCCACTTGGCACTCCCAGCTTCTCAGCAGTCGTTTTCTTTCTAATTGATATTTTATTTTTCAGAGTCCATTGTGGTCCACTTCCCTAAAGACCACAACAATTAAAAACTTAGCTTTAGCATAAGATTGATAAGGTTTTGAACCCTGCTTGACTATTAATCATCTTTTCATGACTTTAGGCAAAAATGTAATCTCTGACATTCATGTTTATCATCAATAACATGGGATGATTGATTACAAGATTAGTTAATAAATATAAGTTCCCTCCCCTGTCTTTTCCACCCCTAAACATTTCATCTGTGTGATCTCATTACTGTCTTACCTAGAAAATAGGGACTCCTTGCTGCAAGCTCCTTTGAGTTCTCTTGTCTCCATCTAGAAAGGTCTCTGCATGTTAATGTGTCCTGCCTCTCCCAAAGTAAACATGACCCGTGTTGTTGACTCCGTCCCTTTCTCTGTGTTTTGAGATCTTATTCTGTGAACCAACCCCTCTCTGCCTTGTACTGTGAAATTCTGCTCGCGTTGAAATCATTAATAAGCCTCTTCATTTCTTTAGAATAGCAAACAAAAATCAAAAACCCTACTCATCTCAAATCCTGTTGCTCTCAAAATTAAATGTCCCAACAACTTTCCCTACTCATAGCCTCACAAAATTTTGTCTGCTGTCATGGCCTCCAGTGGTCTTGCTTATTTCTTTATCCCCTGAAATTTGACTTTTTCCTCCATCTTTTTCTGGACTATTTAACAAACTTAAACATTTAATAAACATACATGCATCCCCCAAGCAAAAAATGCTTAATACTGAAAGTGCATGTAATATGGTTCTCTTCCTCATTTTCTTTTTTCATTGCTTGAAACTGCTAGCAATAGTACCAATCCATTAGTAAAAGGCCTGTTTCATTTAGCTACTGAAACATTGTTGCTAGCTGTTTTTCATATTCCATCTCTTACTTTGCCTTAGCTTTTTCCCTCTCTTTCCTGCCATGCCTCCTAACTCAGAAGGTTCTTCATGTGATGCCAGCTTGTCTTTCTTCAATTGCCCCTGTTTCTTAGTTTTGTGAGCCCTGACAACTTCCTCAAATACCTCTATGGAGTAAATATTCAAAACATATCTCTCTGTTTCTGAAGTCTTAACTCTAGTATCACATTTTCAACATATATTTACAGAAGCACCTCAGACTCAACATAGCAAAAAATGACTTGGCCCTTAAAATCCACTTCCTCCTCTTTTACTATATTGCTATAATAACAGTCCCCATTTTCCTAGTCAAACTCAAAACCTCGTTGTTTTTATCCCATGTCCTATGTCATTTGCCCACATCCAAGCAGTGCTGAGAGAACAAGTATCTCACATTTCTGCACATTTTGCAAGCAAGGCACCAACTGCCTTGTGTTTGAGGCCATGTTTCAAGGATTTTTGTATAGTGAACAGCTTGGAGGAGAGAAATAGTTTCTCTCTCTAAAACAAAGGGCAGATGTGCTCACAGCCTTGGTTAGAGATGGTGTCTCTTTCTGGGGCAAAGGAAAGACATGTTAACTGGCGATTATAAAAGATTCCGGTTGCCTAAGCCGTGGATTCTTCTTCTATAATGCAACCCACTGGCTGTGCAGGCATTTACCTGAACCTCTCTGTGGGAATTAGGGCTTGGGGAATCTGGTGAAGAAAATGATCATACTCTGGCTCCTGCTTTTATTATGAGGAATAAAGTCCTTTGTCTCTGACCCAAGACTCTTGTGTCCTTGGCCAGCATCCCTAAAGCTGTGGCAGCCTAACTTGTTAGCTTGCAGGTAGGATAAAATCTGAGTTGTCACAGTCATAAATAACAGTTGCTAAATTCTGTCCATTCAGCTTCTACAGTAGCTCTCAACACCAATCCCTTTGCTCCATTTCCAATCCCATTCCTCTAGTCATCTCATTACCTCTCTCTGGATTACTGCTATGGCTAATCCCCTACATGACCCATCCATCTCTGCTTCCCTTCCTTCCAAACTGTTCTGTACATCGTTTGCAGAACATTCTTTTTCAAACAAAATATGTACCGTATAACTTTTCTGCGTGATACACAGAACAGTTCTTGAATGTTCAAACCTTTACTAAATGGCTATGAGGATACTCCTCTATCTCCATACCCTATTCTCCAGCCAGACAGATTCACTTCCCTGCCACTCTGTTTTGTCCATGATGTGTCCTCTCTCTGAAGTTCCCAGTCTAACAGGAATATTCAGACCCAGTTCAAATGATGTTTCCTCTAGCCAGAAGGCATCATACCCCATTCTGAATATTTTACTTTAACTTTCCTTATGCCCTTTTATCACATTTACTACCTTGTGTTTTACTAACTTTTATGTATCTTTTTTTATTTATCTAGCATTTATATAGCATTGTACATTCTATGATTCTTGATATAAGTACTATACATAATTATGTTTATTGGATTTATACTGCTAATTACTTTCTTTGGATTAGTTGAGGTTAATATTGGCAATATGATTGCATATTTGGTAATATAACACGAAACATAGAATCTCTATCTCTGAATTAGGCTGTAGAGAAACATTTTTCTGTATCACAGTTTTTAATCAAAATTTGGAGGTGCTCATGGATAAACAGTATGACAGAAATCATCATTTTAAGGTCAGTTCTTAATACAGAACAACTTAATTCTAAATTTGCCTTCCAAAATCTTATAGCCCTTTAAACGCAAATATATTGCACATTTTTGGAAGCAAGTCACAGTGCTACCAGTGATTGTATTTATGACAGTATATCACAGTCCCTGACTTATGATAGTTCAACTTAGGATTTTTTGACTATATGATGGTGTGAAAGTGACATGCATTCAGTAGAAACCATATTTTGAATTTTGATCTTTTCCAAGGCCAGCAATATGCAGTACGATACTCTCTCATGATGCTGGGCAGTGGCAGCTAGCACAGCTCTCAGTCAGCCATGCGATTAGGAGGGTAAACAACCAACATACAACCATTTTATAGCCGTACACCCATTCTGTTTTTCACTTTCATGACAGCGTTCCATACACTGCATGAGATGTTTAATACCATATTATAAAATAGGCTTTGTGTTAGATTATTTTGCCCCACTGTAGGCTAATGTAATTGTTCTGAACACATTTAAGGTAGGCTAGGCTAAGTTGTGATGTTGGGTAGGTTAGTTGTATTAAATGCATTTTCAATATAGGAGGTTGTCAACTTACGTAGGGTTTATTGGGTTGTAACCCCATTGTACGTCAAGGAAAATCTGTAGTAATGTTACAGTATTGGTATTTGCCACTTCTAAGATCTCAGTTCTCTATATTTTCCCTGTGTTTTATTTTTTATGGCGAGGTTATAATTGACTGATCTAGCAGTCTAAGTTTCACAGGTACAGTACTGACCCTTTTGTGAGGTTGACCCAAGAGTCTACAAAGGAAAAGTCAGGGATTTTAATATATAACTTGTTCTGCTTCAATTATGAGAAGCTAGTTATTGCAAGGATAAGAGGTGTTTCTTTACCAACATTATAAATATCAAGAAAAGTATATTTATCTTCAAGTACTGGTTCTGTGAATATTTCTCACCCTTCATATGGTCTAAACATAACACTGCTTCTGCTTAAAAGTCTTCATTTAAACACAATTAGAACATTGTACTTGTAGCATTTGCACTGATAGTTCTGTAGCATTTGCACTGATAGTTCTGTAGCATTTGCCTCTTATCTAAAATCACAAGGATGTACTCAGGGTGTAACAGGCCCATCTATCATTTAGTACAAAAGTTTTCGGCTGTGTTTCTAGGCAGCTGAGAGAAAGGGAACAAAGAGGAGAGCCTGTGCACCAGTTTGAGCAAAGCAAAACACTGCAGTTCATTGAGGAGTCAAAGGTGGCTAGTCAGATAAGGGAAAAGCAGTCATTCTTAAGAGTTTTTTGTTTCAGTCTTTTCCAAGAAAAGCATTAAAAAAATAATTAGCAAGAAGATGAAAGTCTAACAAAAACAGTAGGTAATATGTATTGAGACAATATATGATGTGCATTTATTAGGCTATTTAGATAACAAAAATAAAGTACTTAAGACAGTTTAGCAGCCTAGTAGATGCTCAGTATCTGGTACTATGACTGTGTGCTGTGGTCATTATAGGCTAATTTATGTTTATCACCTCATTTAGTACAACACTCTGAGAAATGTTTTATAATTACCATATTCCAGTTGAGACATCTAAATTGCTCAAAATCTCATGGATATCATCTGCCACTAGTTCAGTCTGCCACCAAATCCCATGTTCTTTAAAGCGTATTTTCTTCTGTGCTTCCAAACTACAAATAGTACATAAGTTGTTAGAGGAAAGGGACTATTGTACAAGGTGTTTGCAGTGATTGTGCAACCAGTTTCAGTTTCTCAGCAGAACTAGAATTAGGAATTATTATCCTCAGTGTACAGTTTTCCAACACACACACTCATACAAACATTCATACACAAGCATGTACCCACCCCACCTACTCCTTGAGACCATTGAGACAGTTGCAGCATCTTAAATACAGAATATTCTGTGTGTTCTTTGTTCTTTCTCCCTCTGACGTAAAAATCAGGAGTTCTACTCAAAAAAAAAAAAAAAAAACCAAAGGGAGATATAAATGGGCCAAATTAAAGAAACGAGAATGGTTGAAAAAAATAAATACAGAGGTCTATATTGATTTACTGAGAGTTCAATAATGTAATCCAGAAATAATGGATGCTTTAAAAGTAATTAAAAGAACACAAATAAACATTTAGTGTTTAATTAAAGGTAGAAAAAAGACAATGTTAGACAAAGCAAAGGCTATTCATTTGTTGTGATAAGGAAATAATCTTTTATTCCTCTCCAAATTCTCTGTGGAATAATGCGGGGTCAATAATACATCATAACTAAGTGTAACACCTGCCCAGAGACTTACTGGATCATTACCTTTTTAAAAAAATATATATATTTATTTATTTTTGGCTGCATTGGGTCTTCACTGCTGCTCGCGGGCTTTCTCTAGTTGCAGTGAGCAGGGACTACTCTTCGTTGCGGTGCACGGTCTTCTCATTGCGGTGGCTTCTCTTGTTGTGGAGCACGGGCTCTAGGCACGCAGGCTTCAGTAGTTGTGGCACGCAGGCGCAGTAGTCGTGGCACATGGGCTTAGTTGCTCCATGGCATGTGGGATCTTCCCAGACCAGCGCTTGAACCTGTGTCCCCTGCATTGGCAGGGGGATTCTTAACCACTACGCCACCAGGGAAGTCCCTGGATCATTACTTTTTATTATGAGAATGATAAATTCTATCGCCGGGGATTGGGAGAGATGACCATTTCCAGTGTAAAGCTAGGAAGAGTAGGCCTGTGCCCCAGGCAGAAGTTTCACTGACTGGTCCAAAGCAGTGAAGAAAGAAACTGAGGTGATGATGTTTCAAAGCACTGTGAAAACTGTAATTTCTGTGCCATATATTTAGGGGAAAAAATGAACAATTTATTTCTGACAATTTTTTTCATTATATTCTATAAGAACCACTCTAATGGAAAGGTCTAAACCTGAAAAATGTTATGCATTGAATTCATAATAAGCTATTTTACCCTGTAACAAAAAGTTAATCAGTTTAGTGTTTGCAGATTTAATAACCATGTGCTTAAAATGATATTCTGATTTTTGCTCTTGTAAATGTACCACACACATATATATCAACAATTCTTTCAGCCTCTAACTTTTTTCTCATACAATGGTGACATTTAAATAATAATAGAGATAGCTCAATATTTACTCATAACATATTTTACATTGCATATTGAGAGTATTAATTTTTTGAAACTGAATTTTATCTTCTGTAAGCAGCTCAACTTAATGTTTTAGTAAGAAGTTTTTGTCAAGAAATTCGATAAATAATATTGCATTGTAGCTAGGAGTTCGGGCTTTGGAGCTAGACGGACCTGTCTGTTCATTCATTGAAAAAGTAAATAACTGTAGTTGTTTTTTTTTTTAACATCTTTATTGGAGTATAATTGCTTTACAATGGTGTGTTAGTTTCTGCTTTAAAACAAAGTGAATCAGTTACACACATACATATGTTCCCGTATCTCCTCCCTCTTGCGTCTCCCTCTCACCCTCCCTATCCCACCCCTCTAGGTGGTCACAAAGCACCGAGCTGATCTCCCTGTGCTATGCGGCTGCTTCCCTCTAGCTATCTATTTTACATTTCATAGTGTATATATGTCCATGCCTCTCTCTCACTAGGTCACAGCTTACCTTTCCCCTCCCCATATCCTCAAGTCCATTCTCTAGTAGGTCTGTGTCTTTATTCCTGTCTTGCCCTAGGTTCTTCATGACTGTTTTTTTTTCTTTCTTAGATTCCATATATATGTGTTAGCATACGGTATTAGTCTTTCTCTTTCTTCACTTACTTCACTCTGTATGACAGACTCTAGGTCCATCCACCTCACTACAAATAACTCAATTTCGTTTCTTTTTATGGCTGAGTAATATTCCATTGTGTATATGTGCCACATCTTCTTTATCCATTCATCTGTTGATGGACACTTAGGTTGCTTCCATGCCCTGGCTATTGTAAATAGAGCTGCAATGAACATTTTGGTACATGACTCTTTTTGAATTATGGTTTTCTCAGGGTATATGCCCAGTAGTGGGATTGCTGGGTCATATGGTAGTTCTATTTGTCGTTTTTTAAGGAACTTCCATACTGTTCTCCATAGTGGCTGTATCCATTTACATTCCCACCGAGAGTTCAAGAGGGTTTCCTTTTCTCCACACCCTCTCCAGCATTTATTGTTTGTAGATTTTTTGATGATGGCCATTCTGAAAGGTGTGAGATGATATCTCATTGTAGTTTTGATTTGCATTTCTCTAATGATTAATGATGTTGAGCATTCTTTCATGTGTCTGTAGGCAATCTATATATCTTCTTTAGAGAAATGTCTATTTAGGTCTTCTGCCCATTTTTGGATTGGGTAGTTTGTTTTTTTTGATACTGAGCTGCATGGGCTGCTTGTAAATTTTGGAGATTAATCCTTTGTAAGTTGCTTCATTTGCAAATATTTCCTCCCATTCTGAGGGTTGTCTTTTCATCTTGTTTATGGTTTCCTTTGCTGTGCAAAAGCTTTTAAGTTTCATTAGGTCCTATTTGTTTATTTTTGTTTTTATTTCCATTTCTCTAGGAGGTGGGTCAAAAAGGATCTTGCTGTGACTTATGTCATACAGTGTTCTGCCAATGTTTTCCTCTAAGAGTTTGATAGTGTCTGGCCTTACATTTAGGTCTTTAATCCATTTTGAGTTTATTTTTGTGTATGGTGTTAGGGAGTGTTCTAATTTCATTCTTTTACATGTAGCTGTCCAGTTTTCCCAGCACCACTTATTGAAGAGGCTGTCTTTTCTCCACTGTATGTTCTTGCCTCCTTTATCAAAGATAAGGTGACCATATGTGCATGGGTTTATCTCTGGGCTTTCTGTCCTGTTCCATTGATCTATATTTCTGTTTTTGTGCCCGTACCATAATGTCTTGATTACTGTACCTTTGAAATATAGTCTGAAGTCAGGAAGCTTGATTCCTTCAGCTCCGTTTTTCTTTCTCAAGATTGCTTTGGCTATTCGGGGTCTTTTGCGTTTCCATACAAATTGTGAAATTTTTTGTTCTAGTTCTGTGAAAAATGCCATTGGTAGTTTGATTGGGATTGCATTGAATCTGTAGATTGCTTTGGGTAGTAGAGTCGTTTTCACAATGTTGATTCTTCCAATCCAAGAACATGGTATATCTCTCCATCTATTTGTGTCATCTTTAATTTCTTTCATCCGTGTCTTATAGTTTTCTGCATACAGGTCTTTTGTCTCCTTAGGTAGGTTAATTCCTAGATATTTTATTCTTTTTGTTGCAATGGTAAATGGGAGTGTTTTCTTAATTTCACTTTCAGATTTTACATCATTAGTGTATAGGAATGTTAGAGATTTCTGTGCATTAATTTTGTTTCCTGCTATTTTATCAAATTCATTGATTAGCTCTACTAGTTTTCTGGTAGCATCCTTAGGATTCTCTGTGTATAGCATCATGTCATCTGAAAACAGTGACAACTTTCTTCTTTTCTGATTTGGATTCCTTTATTTCTTTTTCTTCTCTGATTGCTGTGGCTAAAACTTCCAAAACTATGTTGAATAATAGTGGGGAGAGTGCACATCCTTGTCTTGTTCCTGATCTTAGTGGAAATGGTTTCAGTTTTTCACCATTGAGGACGATGTTGGCTGTGGGTTTGTCATATATGGCCTTTATTATGTTGAGGAACGTTCCCTCTATGCCTGCTTTCTGGAGGGGCTTTATCATAAATGGGTGTTGAATTTTGTTGAAAGCTTTTACTGCATCTATTGAGATGATCATATGGTTTATCTCCTTCAATTTGTTAATATGGTGTATCACATTGATTGATTTGCATATATTGAAGAATCCTTGCATTGCTGGAATAAACCCCACTTGATCATGGTGTATGATCCTTTTAATGTGCTGTTGGATTCTGTTTGCTAGTATTTTGTTGAGAATTTGTGCATCTATGTTCATCAGTGATACTGGCCTGTAGTTTTCTTTCTTCGTGACATCTTTATCTGGTTTTGGTATCTGAGTGATGGTGGCCTCGTAGAATGAGTTTGGGAGTGTTCCTCCCTCTGCTATATTTTGGAAGAGTTTGAGAAGGATAGGTGTTAGCTCCTCTTTAACTGTTTGATAGAATTCGCCTGTGAAGCCATCTGGTCCTGGGGTTTTGTTTGTTGGAAGATTTTTAATCACAGTTTCAGTTTCAGTGCTTGTGATTGGTCTGTTCATGTTTTCTATTTCTTCCTGGTTCAGTCTCGGCAGGTTGTGCATTTCTAAGAATTTGTCCATTTTTTCCAGGTTGTCCATTTTATTGGCATAGAGTTGTTTCTAGTAATCTCTCATGATCCTTTGTATTTCTGCGGTGTCAGTGGTTACTTCTCCTTTTTCATTTCTAATTCTATTGATTTGAGTCTTCTCCCTTTGTTTCTTGATGAGTCTGGCTAATGGTTTATCAATTTTGTTTATCTTCTCAAAGAACCAGGTTTTAGTTTTATTGAACTTTGCTATCATTTCCTTCATTTTTTTCATTTATTTCTGATCTGATCTTTATGATTTCTTTCCTTCTTCTAACTTTGGGGTTTTTTTGTTCTTCTTTCTCTGTTTGCTTTAGGTGTAAGGTTAGGTTGTATATTTGAGACATTTCTTGTTTCTTAAGGTAGGATTGTATTGATATAAACTTCCCTTTTGGAACTGCTTTTACTGCATCCCATAGGTTTTGGGTCATCGTGTTTTCATTGTCATCTGCTTGTAGGTATTTTTTGATTTCCTATTTGATTTCTTCAGTGATCTCTTGGTTATTAAGTAATGTGTTGTTTAGACCCCATGTGTTTGTATTTCTTACAGATATTTTCCTGTAATTGATATCTAGTCTCATACTGTTGTGGTTGGAAAAGATACTTGATACGATTTCAATTTTCTTAAAATTTACCAAGGCTTTATTTGTTACCCAGGGTATGATCTATCCTGGAGAATGTTCCATGAGCACTTGAGAAGAATGTGTATTCTGTTGTTTGTGGATGGAATGTCCTATAAATATCAGTTAAGTCCCTCTTGTTTAATGTATCATTTAAAACTTCTGTTTCCTTATTTATTTTCATTTTGGATGATCTGTCCATTGGTGAAAGTGGGGTGTTAAAGTCCCCTACTATGATTGTGTTACTGTCGATTTCCCCTTTTATGGCTGTTACTATTTGCCTGATGTATTGAGGTGCTATGTTGGGTGCATAAATATTTACAATTGTTATATCTTCTTCTTGGATTGATCCCTTGATCATTATGTAGTGTCCTTTTTTGTCTGTTGTAATAGTCTTTATTTTAAAATCTATTTTGTCTGATATGAGAATTGCTACTCCAGCTTTCTTTTGATTTTCATTTGCATGGAATATCTTTTTCCATCCCCTCACTTTCTGTCTGTATGTGTCCCTAGGTCTGAAGTGGGTCTCTTGTAGACAGTATATATACGGGTCTTGTTTTTGTATCCATTCAGCCAGTCTCTGTCTTTTGGTTGGAGCATTTAATCCATTTACATTTAAGGTAATTATCGATATGTATGTTCCTATTCCCATTTTCTTAATTGTTCTGGGTTTGTTATTGTAGGTCTTTTCCTTCTCTTGTGTTTCCTGCCTAGAGAAGTTCCTTTAGCATTTGTTGTAAAGCTGGTTTGGTGGTGCTGAATTCTCTTAGCCTTGCTTGTCTGCAAAGTTTTAAATTTCTCCATCAAATCTGAATGAGATACTTGCTGGGTAGGGTAATGTTGGTTGTAGGTTTTTCTTCTTCATCACTTTGAATATGTCCTGCCACTCGCTGCTGGCTTGCAGAGTTTCTGCTGAGAGATCAGCAGTTCACCTTATGGGGATTCCCTTGTGTGTTTTTATTGTTTTTCCTTTGCTGCTTTTAATATTTTTTCTTTGTAATTAATTTTTGATAGTTTGATTAATATGTGTCTTGGCATGTTTCTCCTTGGATTTATCCTGTATGGGACTCTCTGTGCTTTCTGAACTTGATTAACTGTTTCCTTTCCCATATTAGGGAAGTTTTCAACTATAATCTCTTCAAATATTTTCTCAGTTCCTTTCCTTTTCTCTTCTTCTTCTGGGACCCCTATAATTCGAATGTTGGTGCATTTAATGTTGTCCAAGAAGTCTGTGAGACTGTCCTGAAATCTTTTCATTCTTTTTTTTATTGTGCTCTGCAGTAGTTATTTCCACTATTTTATCTTCTGGGTCACTTATCCTTTTTTCTGCCTCAGTTATTCTGCTATTGATCCCATCTAGAGAATTTTTAATTTCATTTATTGTGTTATTCATCACTGTTTGTTTCCTCTTTAGTTCTTCTAGGTCCTTGTTAAACGTTTCTTGTTATTTTCTCTATTCTATTTCCAAGATTTTGGATAACCTTACTTCAATTATTCGGAATTCTTTTTCAGGTAGACTGCCTATTTCCTCTTCATTTGTTTGGTCTGGTGGGTTTTTTTTTTACCTTGCTCCTTCATCTGCTGTGTGTTTTCTGTCTTCTCATTTTGCTTAACTTACTGTGTTTGGGGTCTCCTTTTTGCAGGCTGCAGGTTTGTAGTTCCCATTGTTTTTGGTGTCTGTCCCCAGTGGCTAAGGTTGGTTCAGTGGGTTGTGTAGGCTTCCTGGTGGAGGGGACTAGTGCCTGTGTTCTGGGGAATGAGGCTGGATCTTGTCTTTCTGGTGGGCAGGTCCACGTCTGGTGGTGTGTTTTGGGGTGTCTGCGGCCTTATTATGATTTTAGGCAGCCTCTCTGCTAATGGAGGGCGCTGTGTTCTTGTCTTGCTAGTTTTTTGGCATAGGGTGTCCAGCCCTGTAGGTTGCTGGCTGTTGAGTGAAGTTGATTCTTGGCATTGAGATGGGGATCTCTGGGAGATTTTCGCTGTTTGATATTACGTGGAGCTGCGAGGTCTCTTGTGGACCAGTGTCCTGAAGTTGGCTCTCCCACCTCAGAGGCATAGCACTGACTCCTGGCTGGAGCACCAAGAGCCTTTCATCCACACGGCTCAGAATAAAAGTGAGAAAAAATAGAAAGAAAGAAGGAGGATAAAATAAAATGAAATAAAATAAAGTTATTAAAATAAAAAATAATTAAGAAAACAATTTTTATAGTAAAAAAAAAGATAAAACAAAATGGACAGACAGAACCCTAGGACAAATGGTAAAAGCAAAGCTATTCAGACAAAATCACACAGAGAAGCAACACATACACACACAAAAAGAGAAAAAGGGGGAAAATATATATATATCTTTGCTCCCAAAGTCCACCTCCTCAATTTGGGATGATTCGTTGTCTATTCATGTATTCCACAGATGCAGGGTACATCAAGTTGATTGTGGGGATTTAATCCGCTGCTGCTGAGGCTGCTGGGAGAGATTTCCCTTTCTCTTCTTTGTTTGCACAGCTCCCGGAGCTCAGCTTTGGATTTGGCCCTGCCTCTGCGTGTAGGTTGCGGGAGGGCGTCTGTTCTTTGCTCAGACAGGACGGGGTTAAAGGAGCCGCTGATTCGGGGGCTCTGGCTCACTCAGGCCGCAGGGAGGGAGGGGTACGGATGCGGGGCCAGCCTGCGGCAGCAGAGGCCAGCATGACGTTGCACGAGCCTGAGGCGCGCCGTGTGTTCTCCCGTAGAAGTTGTCCCTGGATCACGGGACCCTGGCAGTGGCGGGCGGCACAGGCTCCCAGGAGGGGAAGTGCAGATAGTGATCTGTGCTCGCACAGAGGCTTCTTGGTGGCAGCAGCAGCAGCCTTAGCATCTCATGCCTGTCTCTGGGGTCCATGCTGGGATCCAACCAAAGCCCGAGCCTCAGCTCCCAGCCCCACCCGCCCCAGTGGGTGAGCAGACAAGCCTCTCGGGCTGGTGAGTGCCAGTTACCGATCCTCTTCGTGGGCATCTCTCTCCGCTTTGCCCTCCGCACCCCTGTGGCTGCACTGTCCTCCGCGGCGCCGAAGCTTTCCGCCTCTGCCACCCGCCGTCTCTGCCCGCGAAGGGGCTTCCTAGCGTGTGGAAACCTTTCCTCCTTCACAGCTCCCTCCCACTGGTGCAGGCCCCGTCCCTATTCTTTTGTCTCTGTTTATTCTTTTTTCTTTTGCCCTACCCAGGTACGTGGGGAGTTTCTTGCCTTTTGGGAGGTCTGAGGTCTTCTGCCAGCATTCAGTAGGTGTTCTGTAGTTGTTCCACGTGTAGATGTATTTCTGGTGTATCTGTGGGGAGGAAGGTGATCTCCGCGTCTTACTCTTCCGCCATCTTGGAGCTCCTCCTCTAGTTGGTTTTTAAAATGAAATAATGCATTTGAAACTCTTGGAACAGTACAGAGTACACACTAAATAAACCTTACCTATTATTGTTATTCCATGTAAGAGTAAGATGGAAAATTAAGCATTTAACAATACTTCATTTGAATGATCTTCTGAGGATATACTCAGCCCATGATATTTCTTGATAGTCTTCTACGTAAATTTCCGTTTTATCTCAGATTTGTTGAGACAAGGATAGAGGAAAGCTTTTCTAAGTAACCAAAAGAAACAACCACAACTAATGTGAAAAGAACTTAATGGTAGAAATTATAGGGTAGAGTAACTGCAACACCTATTGAAATTGACTACTGTGGTCTGTGGGGCATTGTTCCCTCTGCGTCCCATCTTAGATGCTAAAAAAAGATATTCCAACTTGAAGGCTGAGATCCTCTTGAAGAGTTTTCCTTCCAGATCTTGAAAGCCCTTCACACTGGACTGGCATCTGTTCCCAGTAGCATGGAGACTCCTGGAACCTCAGGTTACCACCTGTGCATGACCATACTGTGTTCCTGCTCTGCCTTTCTTACAGCTTTTCCTAATCTTTGCTCTCTTAGATGAAGAAGGCAGATCTTTACTCATTCTTTAAGCTTCTTTTTCTGCGTTTCACATGCACCAATCTTGAAGCTCTTGCCTTCTCTCTCTGCTTCAGAGCCCTATGGGTCCTATCCACCTTTTCGTGTATGAGCAGTTTGTTTTGCCTGAAGTATTTTCTCCCAGTCAGGTATTAAGACCAGTTTCCCACTTGTTTTTGAAAGCAGACAGACACCGAAGGCTGGTTCACTATGCTCTTCAGAGGAATTTTCTCCTTCACAGGAGCCTTTCAGCTTTCCCTAGGTTCACTAAGATATGAAGGCAGACTCGCTATCTCTCTCTTTGTCAAAACCTGCACTCCCCACTGATTCCTCCCCCAGTTGCTAGTTTTAAAGACTTGCCTCCAAATATCAATGCATTTGCAAAGATGAAAGAACTGGCAACAGAAGAGTAGCTCTTCCTCAGGCTGACCCACTTTCGCTTTGATGATATCTTATTCAAGCACTAGCCAAGGGGCTGATCTTCAAGAATTCTATCCATGCAAACTTAAATAATCAGCAAATATAAATATATATTTAGACATATATAATATTATTTTATTAATGGAGGATTAATCTTTGAACATGGAAACTGAAAATACTTTATTCCCAGACTTCCTACTGTGTATTAGTATTTGCAAGTAGGTCTGTATCTAAGTAACATGAGAAAAGCTTTTTTTGCTCTGCTGTGAAGTCTTATTAAGTGAGTCAGCTAATTATATGCCACTTTCATAAATACGGCAGTCACTGAGCTACTTGTTATGCTTACCAAGGGTGAAGATTTAAGCTAGAATACTATTTCTTTGCTATATAATGAAAATTTCTTCTAAAAAATGATTTCACACTGATTCCTGATTTATAGACCAATTAATAGACTAGTTATTTTATAATTTATGGCTGAATGTATTTAAAACTAGATTTAAGGATACTGATAAAGAACATCCAAAAATAATGCTAAAATAGATTTAATGTATTAGCTTTACTCTCTCCCCCAATCCCAAACCTTTTATTAAAAACAGTCAAACTTGGGCTTCCCTGGTGGCGCAGTGGTTGAGAGTCCGCCTGCCGATGCAGGGGACGCGGGTTCGTGCCCCGGTCCGGGAAGATCCCACATGCCGCGGAGCGGCTGGGCCCGTGAGCCATGGCCGCTGAGCCTGCGCGTCCGGAGCCTGTGCCCCGCAACGGGAGAGGCCACAGCAGTGAGAGGCCCGCGTACTGCAAAAAAAAAAAAAAACAGTCAAACTTTTTCTCATTTCATCTGTTCACTTTATCTTCCTCTCTCTCCCTCTTTCTTTCTGAAGGGATTGCCAAGACTAAAGAAAGAGTTAGAAGAGCAAAAGGCAAGAAAATGAGTAATATGCTAACAGATTATCCAAAGTAGAGCATGAATAGCTTCTAAATACATATTTCTATATAAGACTGGTTTCTCTAAAAGTATCATTTAATTAAAATGGGATTGTATTTTTAAATTTTTAATTATTTTCTTAATTGAAGCATAGGTAATTTACTATGTTGTGTTAATCTCTGCTGTACAGCAAAGTGACTCAGTTATATACAAATATACATTCTATTTTATATTCTTTACCATTATGGTTTATCCCAGGATATTGAATATAATTCCCTGTGCTATACAATAGGACCTTGTTGTTTATCCATTCTATATGAAATACTTTGCATCTACTAACCCCAATCTCCCAGTCCATCCCTCCCCCACCCTGCCTTGGCACTTACAAGTCTGTTCTCTATGTCTGTGAATCTGTTTCTGTTTTGTAGATAGGTTCATTTGTGCCATATTTTAGATTCCACATATCAGTGATATCATGTGGTATTTGTCTTTTTCTGACTTACGTCACTTAGTATGATAATCTCTAGTTGCATCCACGTTGCTGCAAATGGCATTATTTCATTCTTTTTTTATGGCTGAGCAGTATTCCATTGTATATAAGTACCGCATCTTCTTTATCCATTCATCTGTCGATGGACATTTTGGTTGGTTTCATGTCCTGGCTATTGTAAATAGTACTGCTATAAACATAGATAGGGGTGCATGTATCTTTTTCAATTATAGTTTTGTCTGGATATATACCCAGGAGTGAGATTGCTGGATCATATGGTCATTCTATTTTTAGTTTTCTGAGGAACCTCCATACTGTTTTCCATAGTGGCTGTACCAACTTACATTCCCAGCAACAGTGTAGGAGGGTTCCCTTTTCTGCACACCCTCTCCAGCATTTATTATTTGTATACTTTTTGATGATGGCCATTCTGACTAGTGGGAGGTGATACCTCACTGTAGTTTTGATTTGCATTTCTCTAATAACTGGCTCTGTTGAGCATCTTTTCATGCGCCTATTGGCCATATGTATGTCTTCTTTGGAGAAATGTCTATTTAGGCCTTCTGCCCATTTTTCGATTGGGTTGTTTGGTTTTTTTTTTTTTTGATATTGAGCTGCATGAGCTGTTTGTATATTTTGGAGATTAATCCCTTGTCAGTCGCTTCATTTGCAAATATTTTCTCCCATTCTGTGGTTGATCTTTACGTTTTGTTTATGCTGTGCAAAAGCCTTTAAGTTTAATTAGGTCCCATTTGTTCATTTTTGTTTTTATTTTCATTACTGTAGGAGGTGGATTCAAAAAGATATTGCTGTGATTTATGTCAAAGAGTGTTCTGCGTATGTTTTCCTCTATGAGTTTTATACTATCCGGTCTTATATTTCAGTCTTTAGTCCATTTTGAGTTTATTTTTGTGTATGGTGTTAGGGAGTGTTCTAATTTCATTCTTTTACATATTGCTGTTCAGTTTTCCCAGCACCACTTATTGAAGAGACTGTCTTTTCTCCATTGTATATTCTTGCCTCCTTTGTTGTAGATTAATTGACCATAGGTGCATGGGTTTATTTCTGGGCTTTCTATCCTGTTCCATTGATGTATATTTCTGTTTTCATGCCAGCACCATATGGCAGTGATTTCCACCAATCTCTTCCAGCTCACTTGTTTGTTCTTCTGCCTCATTTATTCTGCTATTGATATCTTCTAGTGTATTTTTCATTTCATTTCAGTTATCATATTGTTCATCTCTGTTTGTTCTTTAAATCTTCTAGCTCTTTGTCAACACATTTTTGACCGGAGATGTGTTACAGCCACAGGCATTAGTTTCTGTAAAAATCCCCCAGTCAATAATGTGTTAAACATTTCCTGTATTTTCTTGGTCTGTGACTCCATTCTTTTTCCAAGATCTTGGATCATCTTCACTATTACTACTCTGAAGTCTTTTTCAGGTAGATTGCCTATCTCCACTTCACTTAGTTTTAACTTGTTCCTTTGTCTGGAGCATATTTCTCTACCATCTCATTTTGTCTACCTTTCTGTGTTTGTGGTCTCCATTCTCTAGGCTGCAGGATCATAGTTCCTCTTGCTTCTGGTGCCTGCTCACTGGTGGGTGGAATTGGGTCTTGCCCCTCAGGTGGGCAGGGCTGGGTCAAGTGGTGTGTTGGAAGTGGCTGTGGCTCAGGATGACTTTAGGCAGCCTGTGTGCTGATGGGTGGGGCTGTGTTCCCACCCTATTAGTTGTTTGGCCTGAGGTGTCCCAGCAGTGGAGCCTGCAGACTGTTGAGTGGGGCTGGGTCTTGGTGCCAAAATGGTGACCTCCAGGAGAGATCACGCCAATGATCATTCTCTGGGGCCTCCACCACCAGTGTCCCTGCACCCACAGTGAGCCACAGTTGACCCCCATCATCTCCCCAGGAGAGTATCCAGGACTTGCAGGTAGGCCTGGCCCAGGCTCCTGTGGAGTCACTGCTTTGCCCTGGGTCCCAGTGCATGTGAAACCTTGTGTGCACCCTCCAAGAGTGGAGTCTCTGTTTCCCCCAGTTCTGTGGAGCTTCTGCACTCAAGCCATTCTGGCCTTCAGAGCAAAATGCTCTGGGGGCTCCTCCTCCCGATTCCAGACCCTCAGAATGGGGAGCCTGACGTGGGGCTGAGAACCTTCACTCCAGTGGGAGAACCTCTGTGATATAGTTATTTTCCAGTTTGTGGGTCACCCAACTGGCAGGTATGAGATTTGATTATATCACGAAAGTGCTCCTCCTACCATCTTGTTGTGGCTTCTTCTTTATCTTTCGATGTAGACTATCTTTTTTGGTAGTTTCCAGTCTTTTTTGTTGATGGTTGGTTGTTGAGCAGTTAGTTGTGATTTTGCTGTTTTTGTGAGAGGGGGTGAGCTCAAGTTCTTCTAGTCCACATCTTGTCTCCTCCCCTCCCTGTCTAAATTGTTTTAGGCAGTTAAGGGCAGGGGCAGAAAGCTCTTCTGAGTCTGCTGGGCCTTAATTGCTTTCAGCTTAAAATAATCTACCTGCCAAAGTAGCACATTTTGGGGTGGCACATTCTGCTCCTCGTCAGTCCCACCTTTAAAACTTCTCCAAGAAGTTTCACAGTCCAGAAGCTGAGCTGGTAGATTGCTCCTCTCACTGAACCAGTGTCTTGAGTCCTGAGAATAGGTCAATTCCGTTAAAGAGTTGTCTCATTTCAGAAGGCAGTGATGCAATTGGGCTCCCACAGTTAGGCCTATATTGTGCAAGCAATTAGATATTCAATAAAAAAGCATTTCTGTGGAAACAAAAGAAAAACAAAGGTTAATGTTTGTTTGGAGCAGACTGTAAACCCAGTTTGAGTCCTAAGGGCAGCCAGTTAAGAAGATTTCTAGCTGTCAGGGCCAAAACATCTTTTGCAGTTTGAATATTTCTGATGGCATTGGGTGTTCAGGTAAACTTTCTGAGGCGCCCACACAGCAACAGGCATAAAGGCTATCTACACATGAGCTGCTGTGATGATTTCTGGGAAGTTTATATCAAGTTGTTCACATTTAGTTTGCAGAGATTCAGGAAGAGAGCAGTTTTTGTTCATAGTGATTCCAAGTCAAGAAGTGGGTAAAAGTTGGAACTATTAGCTTGGTGAGTTTTAGCCAAATATTGAAGGAAACTAGAAGAATTCAGGATCCAGTCCAGTTTACAGGTAGAAAACAAAACCTCAAAGACAATTAACAGCACTAGAATATGATATCCACAAAGGTATATTACTGAGACATGATGTTTCTCTCTACAGTTAGCTTCATTTCTACCAAAGATAACCATGGTAAGACTAATGTCTCTGCAAATTAAGTCTAGTTTCAACAGACTTGGCCTTATTATTTACATAAGTGCAACAAGTGGCTGACCATATAGGCTCTTTTAAATCTGCTTTGTTGGAACCTTTCATAAGGAATCTCAGATTTAACTTTTAAATGCCTCTGGAGGCTAGGCAGCCAAGCCAGGGACTTACCATCAGACTTTGCCTGCAGTACCGATACATTCGGGGTAATTCTTCTCCTCTGGAGGTCCCCAAGATATCTTGAGGTTCCTGCACCTGCCAGGAAGTGACTTTCCTTACTCATCTGATACGGCTTCCAGGAACCCTGTAAGGAAAGTACGAGGCTGGTTTTTCAAGGGGCATCATTGGCTCCATAAAGTCAACCTTAGTTCCTTAAACCTGTCTGGTCATATCTGACGCTGTGCACATTCTCAAATATGACATTCCAGTCAAAGCCTTGGTGTATAACCAATGTTTCCAATTGTGTCATGTTATGAGGACAGATTCCTATTGAACTTATGCAAATAATTGTAATGCCATGAAAATAAGAGTACTCACTAAGAGTCTCCAAATTCTGAAGGGATCAGATAGTGAGAAAGAGTAATTGTTGTATCTTCGTTCACAAAGGTATATTTACCAACTTGCTAATAGCTTAAGAGAGAAAGAAAAAGGTTTCCTTAAATCTAGAAAAACAAAACCAAGGAACCAAGAATATTTCAAACAAAAAGTCATAAAAGTTGTTCTCATCCTCATCAGTCATTCACTCCCCTGTAATTAATTCTTACTGATATTGATCTTCTGTTAGCAGTTTTATGAAGCCGTCAGTTTCTCCATTAGATTAATGCAAATTCTTACCCAGTTTAGTGGTATGATCAGAAAGTTATCAAAAACCTGTACTTGTTAGATTCCTTTCCAGGAGTTTCTTGAAGGTGAAGCACTTTTGCAAGAAACCTTTTCCAGAGCATCAGAGTAAAAGAGTAACTGTCTGTAAATGACAAAAGAAAAGTTACAGTTAAAGATTTGATGAGAGTTCATTATAATGCAGTTAATAAGGAAATTTGATTATTTTTGTGACATACATCATCTTTTTTTTTTCTTTTTTTTGCGGTACGCGGGCCTCTCACTGTTATGGCCTCTCCCGTTGCGGAGCACAGGCTTCGGACGCACAGGCTCAGCGGCCATGGCTCACGGGCCCAGCCGCTCCGCGGCATGTGGGATCTTCCCGGACCGGGGCACGAACCCATGTCCCCTGCATCGGCAGGCGGACTCCCAACCACTGCACCACCAGGGAAGCCCGACATACAACATTTTAAAATAATAACTGGAATTGTGACTGAAAACAATACATATCATTTTTAGGAATTTTGTACAATTTCTGGAATACATATTAATGACATACATCCATAGAAATACAACATAAAGAAGGGTTGGTACTTCTTGCCTGACAATACTTGCCATGGAATTAAACATCAAATAAACTTAACTAGTTTAACATCTCTCTTTTTTTTTTTAAATATAAGGTGAGAGAACCAATCTTTTGAGATGTTCCAGGGACCCTCTTGAAAATCCCAATTATTTCAAGGACAAAAAGATTTCATTTAGAATTTGATTTGGGGGATTCAAATAGGATCATAGGTCATTGTGGTACAATATTTAGTCAATCCATTTAACCAAAGTGACAACAAAATACTTTGCAGGCAGATATAGAAAGTTATATAATTGTTAAAAAAAATGAGTTCTTCTAATAGAGAAGACTGTTTTCTTAAGTAATCAAAGACTTGATAAAGAGAACATGAAGCACAATAAATTATTTTGATAAAATACAGAATCTTTAACCTCTCATAATCTTATGAAGAGCAGACTAGTCTAAGAAAATCTTGTTCTTGCAGATGAAAGAAAATCAAGTTTTAGTTTTACACAAATATAAGTAAACTATTGTTATTAAAGCTTATTTTTTTTAAATATTTATAATAAATGCATTCAATTTTAGCCAGTTTGACTACACAAGGCAAAATTCTCTTTTCCTATCCCTCCCTCCCTCTCTCCCCAACTTTGTATATCCACTTAGTTTGTCTTTTATTTTCTGCTTTCTCATTCTGAAATAATTATTTTAGGACAAAATTAGTCTTTTTCTCTTAATAAAAACATATCTCCATACCTCATACCTTTTCTTAGCCAAAAACACATCTTATTCCCTTGCATACAGAGTTTTTTTTCTTTCTAGTAGTTTCAATTATGTATATTAATTAGAATTCTTAACTCTTGGAAACTTTAATATCTAGTGAAAACTAAGTAAGCAATTGTGAACTGTCACACTATCATTCCACAGACTGGCAAATTTAAGAGTACATTTCATCATTTCTAGAAGTATATGCTTTCTTATAGTACAATTTTTTTTTAATGTGACACAAGACATTTTACTGACAGATCTAAGTATCTTTAGTTTCTCTGTAATAAGAAGCCAAAAGTGGATAAATCTATGTTCTGTATTTTATCTTATTTGGAAATGACCTCAATGAATTTCCATCCTTTAACTTAACATAGCAAAACTCTAAATTACCAAAGAGATTTAGAAAACTATTTAAGTAGACATATCATAAACCATAATTATTTTTGAAAAGTTCACTTAAAATTTTTATCTCCCCTAAAATTATTTCATTCACTTGTTCTTAACAGCCATATTTAGATTACTCATAAAATGTCATGAGACATTAAAGCAGCTAGCCATCATCTTAGGTTATTTTTCTTTCTGACAAATTCTGTAACAGAGACACATGAGCTTATTTGACTTTTAGGAAACCTAGGTCGAATAAATTATATTTAATGCTGAAAACTCTAAAGACATGCCAATTTTAATTAAACCAACAAACTTAAACTAGCTTTTATTTACCAAAGATTGTCCCAGACCACATGAACTTGAAAAGCATTTGGGTTAGTGTCTATTATACTTCAGAGTGTTTAAAAATATTTAAATTGGTAAGTGCCTGTTTTTCTTTAAGCCAGTTAAACAAAGTCAGTTAATTTTTTTTTTTTTTTTTTTTTGGGCAAACTAATTTTGGCAATACCATCCAGAGGTAGAAATATATCATATATACATAACATACATCCATAGACATATATAAACACACAGATACCAACAGGGACCCTAAATTTTAGCCAAGAATCAGGTACAACAATACAACTCATTAGCTCGTAAATAACAGTTGAATCCAAATTGTGTCTCTGGAAGATGGAACAAGTGAAGGTGACCACTCAAATGGCTAAAGCATTTTACTAATTTTTGTGGCAAGGACTTTCATTTGTCCGAAATAAGTAACCTTATGGAAGCTGTGGATTAAATTTTCCGCAAGGGAAATTTTATAGCAGTTTGTGTTTTATTTTAAAAAGCCTCCCCCCCACCCCCGCTTCTGTTTACTTCAGTCTCAGAGGATGGTGGGCTGTGTTTTTAGTTATATCCTTGGGGTGTTTACATTTCAAAGACATCGAAGATTTACATCTTCAAGGGACAAAGAAAGAATGTGAATTGTCTCCAAGGAGTTTTGGAATATGTTTCTCTATAATTATCAGAAGTCTAGGGTAATTACTATTTTCCTTCTTTTTAGAACACTTCTGTTCCAATGTCCTGAGTTTTTACAATATGTGCAAGCATTTTGAGATGAATTGGGGAGGTTTGGGGGATGGTAAAGATAGGTGTGTTTTGAATTGTTTCTAGAGCTGCATTTCTGGTTTTGCAAAGGTTTGCAAGATAAGGACAGTTGATTTTAATTCCTCAAAGATTGGGTTGCAGCCTGAATACTGTCAAGGGGCTGGCCCACCCATCCAACTACTTTATCTTTAATTTGCTTCCTTATATCAGGGAGATTTCCAAAGAAGACGGAGCTTCAGGGTTTAATACAGTATGCCTTTTAAAAGTCTGGAAAAAGTCTTTAACGAAGGCCTTCAAATGTTTTCCTTTTCCTGAATGTACAATTCAGTCTTGGACCAGTTCACGTCAGGAGGAAAAAACTTCTACTGCTGCTTCTGTTGGCCCCTGAATATTGGCCTCAAACTGATCCATTTCCTGATTATTTACAGGAGGGCCTGGGTCCTCTGCTTCTTCTGTGAGAGTTCCCCTCCACCCCGCCACTGCCAGGAGCTGTCTGTTAACTACAACATAATTTTATTATATATAATCCAAAATAATTTTTATGGAGGGGAAAAACACACCTTGGCAGCTGTAAGTGGGACTGTGAATGTACATTAATCTTTTTAACTCCTCCCTAAATTTGGTAGGAACTGAAAGTAGAGGTAAAAGGGTTTTGTAATTTAACAGAACTACCACCATCCATAGACGTGAATTCTTGCATTGGGGGTCCAGAAAACATTTGCGAGGGACATTGCATAGGAAAGCCTGAAGCTGGCAGAACCTGATTACAGGGTCTTGTAATCAGAAAAGTAGATGGAAAAGTACAAGGAGTTGTAAGGGGCAGCGAAGCCAGCCCTACCACCCATCCCAAGTGATTCTGCTAAATTCACCTCCTGGCTTTCATGATTTACACAAGGAATCTTTATACCCTGGGCCTGGGGATCTGGACAGAGTGCTTTCTGCAGATCTTAACAGGAAAGGGAAGTTAAAACAGGCAGATGGGGCTGAACAAGACAAAAAGAATCCTTCATCTCTGTTGTTGTTGTTGTCTTTAATATAGGGGAACCACAGCAAAGCTTGTCTAAAGAGATGCCAGTCTCATGAGAATCATGAACTCACCAGTCTGTAAGCCTAGCTCAAACAACAAGCTTATAGGACCTATGCCTGTATTCAACCCTATGATTTTCCTCCTTATGACAAACAACACAAAAGACAAAAGAAAACAGTGACCTAGGAGGAAAGGAATCAATAGAAAGCAAGAATACTCATAACAAATCTTTACCAGGGTCACTATACCAAAGGAACTGACTCACACAAATAGTGTCTCCTGCTAATCAAATCTAGAAAAAGGAAAAGGATTCTCCCCACTCTTGCTTCCACCAGATCCTGCAGGCAGAGATCCAGGAGACTGATGTGGTAAGAATTCGTACCTTCTACCAGAGCTTCCAGGATCTCTCAGCTGCAGCAACCCCAGAACAAGCAATGTCCAGCCAAAGGAGAGCCCCACATTCGGCACCAAACTACTGGGCAGGACAGATTTTCCCTTCATTCCTTATACGCTCTTTGGTTGGTCTCGTAACTAAATTGACATAAGACAGATTAACAGGAGAAAAACAAATTAATTTCATATGTTTGAGAGCCCCACAAAGATACGGAACTCAAAGGCAGTCGGGCAATTGAGGTTTATATGCTACCCTGAGCTGAAGAATGGGATGGGGCCCAAGCTTCAGAGGGGAGGAGGGCAACTCACAGGAAGGTGAGATGAGCAGGTCTTTGGTAATCAGATGTCTTCCCTGCCATATAGATGACGCTTTCAGGTAAACAAAAAGTTCTCTCTGGTGAAAGCTCTCTTTCTGGTACAGGCCTCTAATCTACGTTCTTTTGGGCAGTTATGGAGGATGTAAAAAGCTCTTCCTGAGTCTGCTGGGCCTCGACTGCCTTCAGTTCAAATTAATCTACCTGCCACACTTTCTCCCCTTCAAATGCAACCAGTCACCACCACATAGACTCCTGTTTCTTCTACAGCCTATTCATTTCTCCCAACCCAAACCTGGATAATTTCCAAGCAATGCCTAGATATCTTATTTGATCTAAAAACATTTGATTATTATATTTTAGTTTATGGACTTTAAGTAAAACCCAAATGTAATATCACATTTTAAAAGTAAACAGGAGCTCTTTAATTAAATATCCAGTCAGTGTTTAAATTCCCCCATCTCATATTTGTTTCTCTTTTCTCAAAACAGGATTCCAAATAAGAGTGAAATAAGGTTCTTAAGTTGTAATTTTCGAATGCTCTCTGAAGTCCACTTTAATCTATATGTTTCCCCAAACTTTTGTTTTTCTTGCAGTTTACTTGTTGAAGTAGTTATTTGTCCTGTATCATTTCCCACAGTCCAAAATTTGCTGATTGCATCCAATGACGTGCTAAGGTACAGTTCGTACAGGAAAGGCAAGATACATGTTTGATGGTTTTCCTGTGATTGCATTTTTTCCTGGTCGATTCTGGTTCTAATTTCTTGCTTCCATTATATATATAATCCATCTCCTTACCTATGCTGTGCTTTCCTCGTACTGCAGCATCCTATTCTGACCACTGGGTAGCACTTTAGTGAATATTTAGGGCCAACAGGCTATGTGTGAAGGATATGGTAGGATGGTGAAATTACATTGCAGCACAAGACTGGATAGAAAAATAGGAAATTGAATATCATACTCCTCTGTTCTTAAAGGATTTTGAGTAATTTTCTTTTATTCTGCAACTTCATCCCCACCATTTCCTTAATCCTCACTAGTTTCTCTAGCCATGCTCTTGGGGTGGTTTCTTTCTACACACTAGAGAATTCATCAATGTTTTGATAAACAAAGGCAGTTCTCACTTGTGCTTTAACTAATACTTTTTGTTTGTTTCCTTCTGGGTAAACTTTTATAGCATGAAAGGTATAATGGCCCCATAGAGCATACAGTGCTTCTGAATAAACTTCTTTGATGGGTTTCAGCAACCAAATTATAAGATAATTTTGTTTAGCAGGAATAGACTCTTAACTGAGTCTTAAAGGAATAGGCAAGGCACAGTCAGGGACGTGAGAGAATGTCCTATTTCTCAGTTTCTGAAATCTATAGCTAGTTAAAGAAAACATTTTGAATGCCAGAATTCTTTTGGAGAAGAAGCTCAGGATAGTGGTTAAGGGCACAGAGTCTGGAGTCACCTCTGCTAGTTTGAGCAAATGACTAAACCTCTGAAGCCAAATTTCCTTGGCAAGATGTGGCTAAGGATAGCCTGCCTCGTGGGAGGTCTATGAGCTATTTCCACTTCATATAATACAGTTAAAACCTTAATGATAGTTTATGAATATTAATGTATTTTTATCTTAATGAAATCAGTAATCTCATTCACCAGAGAACAACACATAAAGTCTAGCAAACTTGTGAAAACAACACATATTTATTCCTTTAGTGAGTAAAGATGCCTGAAAGTATAGGCGTCTTCTTGTGACATGTTGATACGTATTGACCATCCTGGTATTTATATTGCACTTGATTCCTCTTTTTCCCATTTATTTATGTGTCTTTACTTTTGTAGCTGACTTTCTGTCTCATCACTTATTTGACTTCTTTTTAAATATTATATTAGCATTTCCTCTGTGGCTTCTCAAATCCTTACCCACAAGTGATACATATTTTACTTTATAAACTGTAGATACTTGGAGTATGGTTTTAAAGATTAGGTAAATACATGCTCAGAAATACGTATACTTTAAAAAATAGCAGTTATTATGTACTTGCAACCTAAGTAAGTCATTATTTAAAATTAATAGGGATGGATTTTACTTGATCCCAATACATGATCAATCTAGCCAAAGAATTCACCAGCAACATTGACCATTACTTGGATGACCTTTGAAGAATGCAACAGACACACCCAAATACACATACACACACATATCCAATAACATTCACCAGTCTTAGCACCTCATTTGTGATAGAAAGCAAGTCAGTTCTGCATATTTACTTGTCCAGTCTATATCAAAATCTTTTAACAAATTAGGTTAGAAACATAAATCCCTAAAAGCTTAAAATGCAAAGAAACAGGAAATTTACCTTATTTTCCTCATACCTGACTATCACTAAAAGTTATCTAAATACTAATGAGAGGACTAATGATGTCATTGGCTCCTCCCAATTTAAAAAAGTTATTGCTGCCCCATTTTATCACTAAGGCTATTTGATGCTTAGAGAAAGCTTAAGAAACTTGTTCAACATCACAAAAGATCTAGAATCTGTAGAAGCTAGGATCTGAACTCAAGTCTTGTGATATTACAGCCCTGGTGTCTAACCACCAATCAGCAGAACCTATGTTCTTGACATGAACCAAGAGGTGAAACACTGAAACAGTACCTTTACTCCATGTTTAGAAGTCAGCTATTTGGGGGATGGTTTATATCTTATTTAATTTATAATTAACTTGGACTTTTAAAATTTATAAAACAGGAGTTAGGCAGAGGTGGATGACCTATAAGCTTCTCTGCCCAGCTAATGTAAGAATGAGCTTTAGGTTGACGTTTTCTCACCATCACCCATTTCCTTATCCCTTTCCCTACCTGTATTTTCAAGATGAAGACATGGGGAGATGTTATTTACATCAGGCATAGTTTTAAACAGAAGCCACATTGACTGAGGGACTATTTGATATCCTTGAGCAAGTTCATATAGACTCACAGTGCCTCCCTGCTCTTTTAATTTTCAGTCACCTCTTTTTACAATTCCTTTTCTGGAATAAATGCAAAGCAACAAAAGGTATTTAATGAAGAACACTAATAAAACCATGATCACAACAGGTTGAATTTGTGGGATCCTAAGGAGAGATAATTGGAAAACTGACCAAATAGTTGCGTTTTCTTCTGCCAAATATGTATGGTTTCAGTCTTGAAATTTGTTTTTTAAATTTGTTTCTTTGCCGTTATTAGAAATAAAGTATAAAATATGTATGCTTTTACATTATAAATGGTTATATAAGTTAAAAACTTACAAAAAGGTAAAAATAACATGCATAGCTACCCAACAAAAAGTACTTTTCATATTTTGTTGTGCCTTCCTCCAATCTGTTTCACCTTTGTATCTGAAGTCTACCTAGGCTGTATCCATAATATATACAACAACATTTATATACTGCTAAACATTGTATCCTAAAGAGGTTCTTATTTTTTATATAATTTTTATGTCATAGTAATAGATGTTTTAATAATCTATTGAATTGGTGAATGATAATTTTCCTAATTCTTCACCATCCATTGAGCATTTAGGTTAACAATTTTTACTCTGTCATTGATCCTGTGAGAAACACCTTTGTTCTCTAGCTTGGGACTGTTTCCCGAATGGTGCATTACTTGGCCAAAAAATTGTACATTTTTAGCGTTAATAACACCTGTTGCCTCAATGTCTTACCAAAGGCACTGTACAGTTTAGAATGCTAGCAGTGACACTAAGGAGTGCCGTTTTTATTACATCCCTTCCATACTGTATATAAGATTTTTTTCAAAATATGGTTGTGATTTTTAGAAGTGAATAATGGTACCTCCTCAAAGTCTTTGAATGCTTTTCATTTAAATATTAGAGTGAAGGAGCCTCCCAGGAAGGAATTCTGGAAGATACACCTGTGGATCCTGACAATGAGGCTTATGAAATGCCTTCTGAGGTAAGAGTTTATACACGTGAAACTCCAAAAATAAAGTTTAAGAGTTCAAGTTGGGTCCAATAATCAGTAACCCAAATCTGTCACTGTCAGATTTCCCTGATGTTTGTGCTTAAAGAGAATGACTTACTCTCTAGATGCACAAGTTAGCCAAATCCAGGACGTGTATTGTGTGGACAGCTTTCAAGCTGTGAATGGTTTTTACGTTTGTAAGGAGTTAAAAAAAAAAAAGGCAACAGCACTGATAGAGACAGTATGTGGCCCACACAACCTAAAATATTTACAGCCTGGCCTTTTACAGAAAGAGATTGCTGGCCCCTACATTGAAGAATTATTTTACTAGACACTTTACCTTCTAAAACAAATGCCAAAATGGAAAGTTAGAGAAATCAACTAAATGCCAAAGGTAGTAATTATTATTTGCCATCCATTTCTAGTGAGATGTTTGCATAGTAAAAGTTACTCAAAAAAATTAGAGAGTAGAAATATGATAAATGCATAGTTTGCAATGGATCAGTCTAACATTTTAAACAGCACACTTTAATTTGAAAGTAAGTTTCTTTAATAGAAAAGGTATCACAAGAGAAATTAGAAAATACTTTTAGATGAATGAAACTGACTCAGGAAGAAATAGAAAATCTGAATACATGTCTAATTTAAAAAGAATGAATTATTAAAAAACCCAGCCAAGGAGAGAATTCCAGGACCAGATGGCTTCACTGGTGAATTTTACCAAACATTTAAAAAAGGAAAAATACCACTAATTACAATTAATGCCAATTAACTCATCATCCAAAAAAATAGAAGAGGGAGCACGCCCTAACCAATTCTGTGGGAACAATATTACCCTGATATCGAAACCAGACACCACCACTAAAAACTGAGTTAAAGTGTGTTGTAGTTAGGTTATTCTTCTTCTTCATGGCATTATTACAAGGCATACTGATAATCATTCCATTTGCAGAAATTGAGTTTAAATTATTTGCCTAATTAATTTTACCAATATTTGGGGGTCTTTTTATACACGGCACAATGCTAATAAACACTACAGAAATACAGGAAGAGTAACTGCTAGTACCCGGATGCAAGGAGTTTACAGTCTAGTAGGTTTGAAAAACAAATACAAGTGCATCCCTTCATTTATTCATCGTGATACCCCTAACAAACATTATTGACTGCCTCTTATGCACCAGGCATCACAGGGGCAAAAATATACACGATGCACAGAAAAGGTTAACATTTTACAAGATTTCTTTAGATCAGTCAGGAGAAGTTTTATAGCAGAGGTGGTAGTGATCTGCGTGGGAAGGGGTGGGAGCTATGATAGGCCAAAATGAAGGGAGGACATTCTAACACAAGGAAAACTCCAAGGCATACATGTCTGAGAGTGCATGTGGATATGTCTGAGGCACAGTGAGTAATTAAATGTGGTTCAAGCTTTGAGAAGAGTGACAGATGAAGGATGCAGAGATGGGTCAAAGGCAAATTGTAAAGTACTGTAAAAGCCTGGCCATTTAAGTTTGTACTTCATTCAGAAAGCAGCTTGAGTTATTGGAAATATGTTTTTAAGCAGGATCCTGCTATTATTAGAGTTGTTTTTTAGGAGGACTAATCTGGCCCCTTTGGTTAAGACCATCAATATTTTTATTGTCTATGTTATCCAAGTTCTAGGGAGAGAGAAGGAGCTTTGACATAGTAATAATTGAAGCCACAGATGAAGATGATTATTCCCAACTGGGAAAGTAAAAGGAGAGAAAATGTGACTTGCCTTTAAATGTTGTCGAACCAAATCAGGTGATTTCTTAGAAAGAAACTAACACTTTAGTTGAAGAAAATGAGAGCCAGATAAGATAGACCGGCTACTGTGTCCTACAGGACGAGGTCATATGATTATTAAATGGCGCATGTGGAAGTAGAGTTCAGACACCCTAACGCTGATCACAAGAATAATAATTCACTTTTATATTTGACAGGAAGACAAAACTATTAAAAAGAAGAAAATTATACTGGATGTAGCAGAATAGTTCCAGAACTGTTAAGACTATAACCTTTATTCAAAGTGGCAAGCCATGTCCCATCTCATTTTTGCCCTAAAGTCCTGATCACTGGTCACTTATACTAAAACTTCGTGTTGTCTTTCCGATTTTCCTATTATTAGGAAGGGTATCAGGATTACGAACCTGAAGCCTAAGAAATATCTTTGCTCCCAGTTTCCTGAGATCTGCTGACAGATGTACCACCCTGTACCAGTGCTCAGTTCCAACGTGCCCAGTCATGACATTTTCTCAAAGTTTTCAGTGTGTCTTGAAGTCTTCCATCAGCAGTGATTGGCGCATCTGTACCTGCCCCAACTCAGCATCTCGGTGCTTCCCTCCCACCTAATATATGATAGCAGGGTCTCTGTGTGCTGTGGATACTGTGGCTTCAAATCTAAAGTGTTAAATTAAATTAAACACACCCAAGTGACTGCCACTTATTTCTAAATCGCCACTAAGTTTTCGTTGCTGATGTTGAAAAATTGTGAGTGATTTACTATAATATATTATAAGATTTTCAGGTGTCTTTTAATGATTCTAAATATATTGATGTATTGTGAAATTTAATACATATAATACTTAAATACGTGAGCATGAAACTATGCACCTATAAATATTAACTATAAAATGTTAGTTTTGTGATGTGTTTTATCTTGTGTTTGTATATAAATGGTGAAAATTAAAATAAAATGTTCTCATTACAAAAATCTTATTTTTAGCCCATCTCACTTGAATAATAAAACCATGCTTATAAACAACATGCAATGAGAGCTGACACGATTAACTTGAAGTTCTTGATGGCCATTTGAAGGAGGATGGATTTTAGAGCAGTTTAAAAAGATGAGATGAAACATTAACCTTTTACTGTGGGAATTCCCTGAAGCACCACTGCCCAAAATGTGTTCTGATGTGCACTAGTACCTTAAGAGACCCTACTAAAAAAGTGGGTTCCCCTCCTACACTGTTGGTGGAAATGTAAGTTGGTGCAGCCACTATGGAAAACTGTATGGAGGTTCCTCAGAAAACTAAAAATAGAATTACCATATGATCCAGCAATCCCACTCCTGGGCATATATCCAGACAAAGCTATACTTCAAAAAGATACATATGCACCCCTGTGTTCATAGCAACTGTTCACAATAGCCAAGACTTGGAAGCAACCTAAATGTCCATCGACAGATGAATGGATAAAGAAGATGTGGTACATATATACTGGGCTGGCCAAAATGTTTGTGTGGGTTTTTCACAAATGAACTTTTTGGCCAACCCAATAAGCCATAAAAAAGAGTGAAGTAATGCCATCTGCAGCAACAAGGATGGACCTAGCGATTATCATACTAACTGAAGTAAGTCAGAAAGACATATGATATCATGTTGTGTAATCTAAAATATGACACAAATGAAACTAACTACGAAACAGAAACAGACTCACAGATATAGAGAACAGACCTGTGGTTGCCGAGGGGGAGGGGGGGAGTGGGGAGGGATGGAGTGGGAATTTGGGGTTAGCAGATGCAAACTAGTATATACAGAATGGATAAACAACAAGGTCCTACTGTATAGCACAGGGAGCTATCTATATCCAATATCCTGTGATAAACCACAGTGGAAGAGAATATGAAAAAGAATGTATATATAACTGAATCACTTTGCTGTACAGCAGAAATTAGCAACACTGTAAATCAACTATACTTCAGTAAATCAATAAATAAAACAAAAAAGTGGGTTCCACAGAATACAGAAGTGTAAGAAATGATACTGACTACATCCTCTTGAGGTAATCGTAAGGCACATTAACATTAGCACATTAAAGGCTCTGAGAGAACCTGGTTAACTTTAACCCAGGATTTTCTTTTTTTAAATCAAATCTTTTCCTTCCAGGAAGTACCTTGAAACATCTCTGGGAACTACCAGAGAATCGCCTTAATGTCTCTAGATTTATAAAAATCTCTTGGACTCCTTTAAATTCGGGTAAACATATGAATTCTAGGATATTTCTTTAGGAAAGGTTTTTCTACTTAGGGAAAATCTGTTAATTCCCCATAGGTGCTGACAATAAACTTGAATGTCAAAAGACCTATACAAATCAATAATTTTTTAAAATCTTTTTAATTATTCAGGAGACAAATGGCATAGCCACTTTAAAAACTCCCCAACAGAAAGTATAATTTTAAGAAAATATTCTAGAAGTGCTAGGCAGCTCAGATGTAATCATGAGTAATTTGATGTATATTAGGCACTGGCAAGGAGGGAAGGCAGAATGAATATAATGACTCTCTGCATGATCACCACAGAAACTAGTCTTTTGCCTAATGGAAAGAGACTACAGAGTGTTAAGCTGCTGTGTATGTAGTCTTAAACTGGAGAGAAGCGGTAAGTCTCTTGTTTCATTAGATACATTCATGAGGAAACCACATGGAAAATTACAGCCCTTCTGTACAAGGAGCCTTCGAGTACCAATGTGTGCATAGAAAATACCATGGGAAGATAGACACCAGTAGCGGTTGTCTTGAACCAAGCACTTAAACAAAATTTGTGCAAGGCACGTAAGCCTTTTCAGGATTCTTGTCTCACAGCCACTGCTGAGACATCTACCTGACAAGTGGCCTGAGGGTTAGTCTGCTCCCAGGCTTATTTTGCAGACATCATCCCCCCAAGTCTGAGTTATTCAGCCTCATACGCTCCATGGGGCTTTAGCAAAACAGGTCAGGATGGGCTTTGGCCACAGTTGGCAGCACAACAGTCTAATGTATGGTTTGGCATTCCAAGTCAGATCTTTTCAAAATCTCCCACCAGTATGAGATATACTCCCCAACCTTCTGGCTCATCCAGTGGCTAACTATTGGATCAGACACATGCACATGCTTCAGGACAACCATTAGTTCTCAGGGATAATGCTTTCCACATCCACACTGAGGAAGAAAAACGCAATGTTCTGACTGAAAACTTGACAGACTCCTCCGTCCACCACACTGACACCATACTCTTTCTATGTGGGATGAGTTCATCCTACTGTGTTGTTTCTGTCTTGGGCAGGAGCACAACAGGGCTGGTACCTCCCTGTTTTCTCTGTCCCTGGAATTTAAATTGGAGATACTTTTTTTTATTACTATGTGTCAAATATAGATGTAAGTAATTTATCAATAGTAACTTGTTTAATTCTCAAAACAGCACTAAGTTCCAGTACTATCCTCAGTTTATATATGAGCAAACAGAGGCACCTGCAGGCTAAGTAATGTTCTCATAGCCACAGAGCTAAGAAGTGGCCAAAACAGAAGTTCGATCAATATGGGGCCAGAGTCTGTGCTCTCAGCCCCTAGGTCACATCATCTCTCAGAGTGGGGACATACAACTATGTCAGTAACCCCCCAGAAGTCTAGAGAATGTGATGGTAGCCTTGCTTTTCTAGATATAATTATTAGTATATTTCTAGCCTTCTTCAGGCATCTATGTCTAGAATAAGTCATATTCATGTATACGGAGATTTATTTCTAATTCTAGGAGAAATTAGCCAGCTCCTGACTAACCTGATTGATCCTTTCTTATAACTAAACTATGCACATCCTGTCGCTAGAACTAAGTTATTTATTTTCAGTAGAAGATAAAAATATCAACATAATAACAGTAGTCTACAGTAAGGCAGGCTTTTTCATCTTCCTGTTGCATCATGGGTACTTAGCTTCTGTCAAATGGCAAAAATACATACATATAAAGTATAAATAAAACTGTTCAATTATACATATTTATTAATGTAATGGCTGAATTTATAAATGAATAAACTGGAAAGTACATGAATTAATAATTTATATTTTTAAATTATATTAAGCCTTGATTTTCTAGGTATATTTTTTGATATAGTAATGCTCTATTTTATCCTTTGAGTAAACCTAGATTTCAGGAAACCAAATGCAATAGAATAGCTATAACACCAAAACTATTTCTAAATATTATTCTAGTTCCAGTATCTCCTGTATAATTATCTAAGATTTTCTTTAATGTTTCTTTGCTGCTACAACACTATCTTTGATTATTTTAAAACCAGTGGTGCAGATGGTATATTGGAAGCAGTTAAAAAGCATTCCTTCAAAAGGTCCAGTTTGAGCCTCTAGTAGGTTTTGCTGATATAATATGCTTCTAAAGTCAGGAAGGATTGCATAGGGGATTTCCAAAGTTGATCCTACAACTATGGTTAATACACTGAGCTAGGTCTTCTTATGAACCTTATGAAAATGTATTCTCTGATTCCCTTAAAGGTCAGTGACCAGAAATTCCCACTGTTTCTATGGCAACACAGCAAGATACAGTGCCTTGGAAATGTGCTGCATTTTAATTAGGTTCCTCTAGGGCTTCCTAACTGCGTTTTGCAGGTAGACTAAATACCAGGTTGCTTTATATCTTGAAGTGAGATGAAAGCTAGCCCATCTGTAAATGTCAAGGCTAAACTGGGCTCCAGTAAAGTCAAATCTAAACAAATATAGTAGCAAGTCTATGTGTTTATCTTAGAAAAGAATACAACATTCTTTTCCCAAAATAATCAGGGGTGCTTGCTTAACTAGGTTGGCAGGAGTAGTAGTGAGGATCCTGGATTCTAAAAGTAGACTATGTAGGTTTGACTCCCAGTTATGTCATTTACTACCTGTGTTACTTTGAACAAGTTACTTAATCTCTTGGTGTTTCTGTTTCCTTGTCTGTAAAAATGCAGATGACAATAATAGTACCTCATAGCAGTGTTGTGTGGATTAAATGAGTTAATATAAGTAGAATGCTTAAGACTATGACTTGCCTATGGTAAGTGATCAATGAATCAGTGATGCTATTAGTAGTATTAGTACAAGTGGTGGTGGTAGTGGTGATAGTAGTAGTAGTAGAGAACACTATACTTTTAAAGATAAATAAGAAATATTTTAAATGTGTAGATATATTCATTTATATATCCTAATATAAAAGTTATAATAGCCAATGCAATCTTAAAAAAGAAGAGCAAAACTGGAGGCACCATACCCCCTGATTTTAAGCTATATTACAAAACTATGGTAGTCAGAACAGTATGGTACTGGCAGAAAAACAGACAGACAGATCAATGGAACAGAATAGAGGGCCCAGAAATAAATCTATGCATATAGGGTCAGTTAATTTACAACAAAGAAGCCAAGAATATACAATGGGGAAAGGATAGTCTCTTCTATTAATGGTGTTGGGAAAACTGGACAGCCATATGCAGAAGAATGAAACTAGACCACCATCTTACACCATACACCAAAACTAACTGAAAATGGATGAAAGACTTGAATGTGAGACCTGAAACCATAAAATTCCTAGAAAAAAACATAAGCAGTAAGGCCTTGACATCAGTCTTGGCAATTATATCTTGGATTTGACAGCAAAGGTAATAAAAGCAAAAATAAACAAGTGGGATCACATCAAACTAAAAAGCTTCTGCACAGCAAAGGAAACCATCAACTAAATGAAAAAGCAATCTACTGAATTGGAGAAAACATTTGCAAATCATATATCTGATAAGAGGTTAATATCCAAAATATATACAGACTCATACAGCTCAATAGCAAATAATTCAATTGAAAAATTGGTAGGAAATCCAAACGCATTTTTCCAAAGAAGACGTACAGCTGGCCAACATGTACATGAAAAGGTGTTCAATATCACTAATCATCAGGGAAATGCACATCAAAACTACAAGGAGATATCACCTCACACTTGTTGGAATGGCTATTATCAAAAAGACAAGAGAAAACAAGTGTTGGCAAGGATATGGAGAAAAGGGAACCCTTGTGCACTGTTGGTGGGAATGTAAATTGGTATAGCCATTATGGAAAACAGTATGGAGTTTCCTCAAAAAATTAAAAATAGAACTGACATATGATCCAGCAATCTCACTTCTGGGTATTTACCCAAAGAAAACAAAAACACTAACTCAAAAAGATAGATGCAGGACTTACCTGGTGGTCCAGTGGTTAAGACTCCACGCTTCCACTGCAGGGGGCACAGGTTCGATCCCTGGTCAGGGAACTAAGATCCTCAAACTGCGGCACTGCAGACAAAAGAAAAAATAAAGATAGGTGCATCTTCACATTCATAGCAGAGTCATTTACAATAGCATAGATATGGAAGCAACCTAAGTGTCCATCAATAGATGAATGGATAAAGGAAATTTGGTATATACAGTTGACCCTTGAACAACATGGGTTTGAACTGTGGGAATCCACTTATATGTGTTTTTTTTTCAATAGTAAACACTACAGTACTACATGATCCACAGTTGGTTGAATCCACAGATATGGAATCGAGGATATGGGGGGTTTGATAAATTGCATAAAAATCTTGACTGTGCAGAGGATGGGCACACCCTAACTCCTGCATTGTTCAAAGGTCAACTGTATGTACAATGGCATACCATTCAGCCATAAAAAGAAGGAAATCTTTCCATCTGTGACAACATGAATAGAACTTGAGGGTATTATGCTAAGTGAAATATGTCAGATAAATACTGTTTGATCTCACTTATGTGTGGAATCTAAAAAATAACCCCCAAAGTGGAACTCATAGAGAATAAATAGGTGGTTTCCAGAGGTGGTGAGTTGGGGGGGGGGGCGGGGTGTGGAATGGGTGAAAGAAGTCAAAATGTACAAACTTCCTTCCAGTTATAAAATAAACTAAGTCATGGGAATATAATGTACAGCATGGTGACTACAGTTAATAATAGTATATTTGAAAGTTGTTAAAAGATCTTAAAAGTTCTCATCACAAGAAGAAACATTGTGGTAATGAATGTTTACTAGACACTGATCATTTCACAACATAAACAAATATCAATCTTTATGTTGTACACCTGAAACTAACATAACGCTATATGTCAATTATATCTAAATAAATAAATCGTACATAAATAAAACAGTAATCAAGATTAGGATAATGGTAGAGCCACTCTGGAGACTTGAGCAGAGACTATTTACTAATAGCTATGGGAGGGTGTTAATGGTTTAATAACCAGTATGAATATTCACAGAACGTCACCTAGCATCAAAGAAAGTTACTTACTACGAGATAAATATGTACCAAATGCAAACACTGTATTTATGGGACACATCTATCTTTAGACCCAGCTATACTCATCAAGTCATACATCTTCACATCCAAGTGAGATGTGTTTGATATTTATATTTATATGATATATTCATATATTCACTACTTTTGGTTCTGGTCACTAGAAAAAAAGACAAGTGTGTGTGTGTGTGTGTGTGTGTGTGTGTGTGTGTGTGTGTATCTCACTAGTCTAAAACAGATTATTATCAACCACAAAGGAGAAAAACAGCCACTTGAATTTCCATCTATTTCCCAAATCTCATTCATTTCCCATTATCTTCCCCCATACTCCTCTCACTTGGTAACTCTCATTTTTTACCTAAAAGGAGGCAATATTTTACATGAAAATGTCTGCATTCTAAGAGAGGTAACAGAAATACCAACAGTCACAATGGAAAAACATTGTTTCTTTCCTCTTTGTCTTTAGCAAGTGCCTAGGACCACTGCTGAAAAAAAGCAAGTGAGCTGCTAAGATGCCTGCCAGGGTTCTGTGCTGTCAGATCATCCTCTGCAGCATACTCAGAAAGTCAATCAGTCGGACAAAGCACACTTGTCCTTTTACCCACTGGACTGTCTGAAACAGCCTAGGGAACTAAGTTAGAGTGGCAGAAAATTATTATTCAATACTACATTTTATAACAATGATCAACTCTTGGGGTAAAAATAACCAAGGACCAAATCCAGACAGATGAGCATCTAGAACATATTTTTTTGTCATATAAGGCATCGCCCAGATCTCTATAGAAATGATCAGGGCAAGTCTTGAGAGGCTGCCAAGCATTTGTAGTTCAGCAGGACAGACTCCTGCTGTTGAAGATGGACTGCCATGTTGAATGATGACAGATCTGGCAAGTCTCCTTGGCATGCTTCCCCAGCAATCAGCCGTGGGCACCCCCAGCAGCTTGTACCAAGGTTTTAGCTAGGCCATTGGCCTGAGAATGATGAGTAAAAGTACGAAGCTAAGGTAAAAACCTTTTCCACAATTTTCTTAATGTCATCGAAACCAAAAAAAATATGATTTAAAGCATCTGTGTATTATATATTGTTAATAACTGATGCTGAGTTCTGATTATCAGAGCAATGGTTGGAGATGAAATATTGTTGGATACTTGGTGTCATTCTGAGAAAGATTCTAGTACAACTCAAAGCCATGTCAGTCATGTCTAAGAACAGCTCTGCAAATCAGTATTAAGGAGTTTTGATCTAGCTGCTTTGTACTATCCGTGGTGAGAACAGACATTCAAACGCTACACTCTTGGTTTTACACTATCATACCTAGTTCCAGGTCATTAGACATAGTTTTTAGTCACTGTTTTCATGCCAACAATTCCTGGATGCCCTAGGGACAGTTTACTCAAAGCAATTCTTTCTGGAATAACAGTTTCCACAAATAGTCACCTTTTAATAGATGACAATTCATATTGACAGTTTGCAATTGACTTGAATTCCTGGAGCAGTTTCTTTAGGGATAAACCTCTCCATCCCTACTTCCACACACACCTATCATCAGCTTAAGATAGATCAGTCTTGCAATCTTGCATATTTAACTATGGAATGCATTCAATATGAAGTTGTCGATGCTTTACTCTTCAACAGTTAATATCTATAAAATGTTTCTGATTTCTGAATGCATTTTTTGTTCATATCTAACCTACATCCAAAATATTCAGACCTCACTTACAATAACAATGAACAAGGTAAAAAAAATCACTCTGGACTGTAAACTAAAGCTGAAATTTTTTAAAAAGTGAGACATCACTTATAGAGAGTGGAGAAATAAGCCTACTGAGAATATGGTGTGGAACAATACATTTAAACCCTACATTTAGATCTAAGTTTCTTTGTAGCCAAAATCTGAACATGAAACACGCAGGCTGTATAACTTTCAGTGCCTGCAGGAAGAAGATATTTTGTTATTGTTGTTACTTGTGATTATTTTTATTATTATAATTTTGCAGAGGGGCAGAAGAGCCATTTTTTTTCTATTTTATGTCTAGTAGAAATGTATGACCAAACAACTCTTTTAAAAACGTAACACAGTCAGATAGAACCCTTCCAAATCATTACCACCCACAGTCAAAGACATTCATAATCAAGTTCTTTCCTGAGGAAGAAATAGTCAAGGCCCCAGGCTCTCCTAAGGATCGGTGACTGGGCAAATTACACTGACTCCCTCTTTAATGCAGGCCCACATTACGACCAGAATAGACAGAGATGGATGTTTTAATTTTTAGAATTTCTAGGTTTCTAGAGCAGTAAGGAAAAGCCCCAAGTGATGCCTACGCAGTGGCAGAATTAAAAACATTACTTTTCCTTAAGGGAGAGGCCCGGTGGAGTGATCGATACAAATTGTGAAGGTACCTCACAACAGTCAGGTATAGAAGGCTCAGATGCTTTGTAGTACAGAACATATTGGGAGAAAAAACATTTTGAAATGCACACATCTGTGGGAAGAAGTAAATGCTGGGAAGAAGTCTAGCTATATAGGTAACAGGGAAAGAACTATCCAATAAATGATAACACACTAATGGTCCGTCCAGGCAGCGTCAGGGAATGCTGACAGCAGCACTACTACAACCCAAAGCCAGGGAGGGGTTCTTTGGCGAGATTCTGGAGGCTTCTGTGAATTGGCAGGACCAAGGTCAGGCTACAGATCAAAAGGCTGGAGTTCTGAAGAGAATAAAAATAAGCTCTACTTAAAATGCCTTATCATCATGTCAACTCAGTAGCCTAAAATGTCAGCCTTGACTCAGAGGTGTTGGGCAAAATAATAAGCCAAGTTCTTACATGATCTTGATACTTTGAAAAATTTAAAGTTTTAAAGAAGGATTATATAGAGAATTTTGTTCAGAACCAAATGATTTCATACATATCTTAGGCTGAGGTAAGACAAAAATATGAAAAATGTATTTTTTTCATGTATTTGGACCTCACAGTCTCTGAGATACAATACTCCCTTTGCAGAAGTTCACTCTTTGTTTTGTTTTCTTTCGGGGAAAAAAATCAAAGCCTCCTAACATACGAATTCCAGGAATCTGATTGATTGCCATTGTGCTTTCTGAAAATCCTCAAAGCACACATTTGAAAAAGTTCAAATTCTTAGGTGGACTCTTGACTGAATTTATGTTGCCTGTGGTTATCTAGTTAGTTTTCTTTTCGGTGGATGCCTTCATTCTGTTAAGTTCAGACAGAAGTTGGGAATGGAATTGCTATAGTGAAATTCCCCAAGTGGTAGCAAAGAGAGAACAGTTCAAGAGAGTCTAGATTGTTAAAAGGTACAAAAAAATTAGGAGACCAAGTCAAGATTTAGGATCTAACACAGATGTAGGAAGACTAACCAATCTCAGCAGTTCTGTATATCAGAGTCTAGCAAACAAATTAGTGCCGACAGCTCTCGGAGAAGACTGATCCCACCTTTCCTCCCCAATCAGACCTTCCCAGTGGTAAACAAACAAACAAACCAACAAATAAAAAACCCTGCCTGACAGCTGAGGATTGGCTGAGGATCAGAAAATCACTTTATAATGGTCCAGTGCCTTCATTTTATAAATGAGCAAACACCCAAGATTGCATGCACTTGCCGTTTTGGCTAGAAGTAAAATAAACTTTCAACCAATAATACTTTATTGCTGCAAAAACTATTCCACGTGAAATCCACCCTAGCTCATGATAATATTCTAGTATATGTGTCTAGAAAGGATAAAAGTTATTAACACTAAAACCAAACGTACCCTGGAAACATAATAATGCTTCGAAACCTTGACAATTCTCCTATACAACCGACTGAGGATTCACTATCTCCTTCCTCCAAACCACTATATCCATTATTACTCCTAACAACTTCTTTATTGCTTGTGGGGAAAAGTATATAATTTTAAAGTAATTTAAGCATAATAAATTTACATATAAGTGTACAAGAAAATAAACACAAAATTCAATGTCTGAATTTTAAGCAGAAACAATAGGAACTTAGTATTTAAGAATGACCCAGTATACCCACACAAATATAATTTCATCAAGTTCTTTACTGAACACATTTTTAAACTTTCATAGTACAGTTCCAGGCAGAAACTTGCTCAGAGTAAATATCTGAATGAATGACTCAAGCTATTAGATGTTATTTCTAAGTATCAAGTATCTTGTACTGGATGTATTAAGACTGAGATGGAAAGAAACCCATTTGTACAATTGACAAATATGAAATCATGACTAAAACTTGTTATATAACTCAAGTAAGAAACTGACAGCATAGATAACCTTTCAAGTGCCTACTATCAAGTAGAATGATGTTTATTTTCAAAATGATATTTCTCTGTTCTTTAAACCATGACCAAGTTATCTTAATCCTTTAAATAATCATTTAAATAATTCTTAATCCTTTAAACTCTAAATCATTGAAAACAAAAGAGGGGAGTGCTAATCTTAGGAAAAGAAAAACCTCAGTCATCTCAGGACACCATCAGCTTTAAAAAAGACAGTACTTTTTTGGGAGTATGTTTGACATTTTCCACGTATTTCAAGAAGGTTCTATACTGATCTAAAATTGTAGCAGATGGAGAAGCAGCAGGTGTGAACTCAGCAAATATACAAGAGACAAGATTCCAAACTAGGCCAGCTACATAAGGCCTTTCACATTTGAGGTTAAGTAATGGATATACTTTAAAAAAGATATAAAATTGTGTGTGTGTATGTGTGTACGTGTAATGCGTTAAAAATTATGAGTGTTTTTCTATATGACATGCCATGGATCTAGATCATAGGACAGGGAATATAAGCAAGAAAAAACAAAGGTAAGAGTTAGACACAAAAGTATTAAGAAGAAACATATCCCTGTCTATTGTACCAACTAAATCAATATTTATTGTGCCTTTAACCACAGGAATATGCTTCTCTAAAGGCAAATTTTAATTTATTTCAACAACCTCATCCCCAAAACTTGTTCCACCAGTTCTTTTGAAATTATTTTAAAAATAAAAACATACAATTTTAAAATCAGAATCCCTGGGTTTAAGTTACAGCTCAACCACATGCTAGCTATGTAATCCTAGGAAATAGGTTTGTATCTCTGAAAATTAGATGTAAATTAGAAATAATGGTATTTACTACATTTGGTTATAAAGATTAAATGAACTCTACTATAATTAAATTACTCTTTATTACATATAGTATTTCTTCATTGCTTGGCTTCAATGTTATAAAAAAAGTAAAATTTTTAAGAGTAAGGTGTAATAGAATTAAAATGATATAATTAAATGATAATTAAAATGATATAAATATTATCCAAATAAATATACACATTTGAGCTTAAATGTAGTAATTCCTTATTCTACTATGATGAATATTATAAAAAGAGAAGAAAAAAACCAAAACCCCAAAAACAAAAAAACAAACAAAACCTCGACAAGAGACAGGAGCTTCAACATGGTGGAAGAGTAAGATGCGGAGATCACTTTCCTCCCCATAGATACACCAGAAATACATCTACACGTGGAACAACTCCTACAGAACACCTACTGAACGCTGGCAGAAGACCTCAGACCTCCCCAAAGGCAAGAAACTCCCCACGTACCTGGGTAGGGCAAAAGAAAAAAGGAAAAACAGAGACAAAAGAATAGGGACGGGACCTGCACCAGTGGGAGGGAGCTGTATAGAAGTAAAAGTTTCCACACACTAGGAAGCCCCTTGGTGGGCAGAGACTGCGGGTGGCGGAAGGGGGGAGCTTCGGAGCCGCGGAGGAGAGCACAGCAACAGGGGTGTGGAGGGCAAAGCGGGGAGATTCCCGCACAGAGGATCAGTGCCAACCGGCACGCACCAGCCCGAGAGGCTTGCCTGCTCACCCGCCAGGGAAGGAGGGGGATGGCAGCTGAGGCTTGGAACCCAGGGAGAGGACTGGGGTTGGTGGAACACGGCCTGAAGGGGCTAGTGCGCCACACCTAGCCGGGAGGGAGTCCGGGGAAAAGTCTGGAACTGCCGAAGAGGCAAGATACCATTGTTTCCTGGTGCGTGAGGAGAGGGGATTCAGAGCGAGCTTAAAGGAGCTCCTGAGATGGGCGCGAGCCGCGCCTATCAGCGCAGACCCCAGAGACGGGCATGAGATGCTAAGGCTGCTGCTGCCGCCACCAAGGGGCCTGTGTGCGAGCACAGGTCACTATCCACACACCCCTCCCGGGAGCCTGTGCAGCCCGCCACTGCCAGGGTCCCGGGATCCAGGGACAACTTCCCCGGGAGAATGCATGGCACGCCTCAGGCTGGTGCAACGTCACGCCGGCCTCTGCCGCCACAGGCTCGCCCTGCATCCGTACCCCTCCCTCCCCCAGGCCTGAGTGAGCCAGAGCCCCTGAATCAGCTGCTCCTTTAACCCCGTCCTGTCTGAGTGAAGAACAGACGCCCTCAGGCGACCTACATCCAGAGGCAGGGCCAAATACAGAGCTGAGCCCCTGGAGTTGTGTGAACAAAGAAGAGAAAGGGAAATCTCTCCCAGCAGCCTCAGGAGCAGCAGATTAAAGCTCCACAATCAACTTGATGTACCTGCATCTGTGGAATACCTGAATAGACAACGAATCAGCCCAAATTGAGGAGGTGGACTTTGGGAATAACGATATATATATATATTTTCCCTTTTTCTCTTTTTGTGAGTGTGTATGTGATGCTTCTGTGTGTGATTTTGTCTGAATAGCTTTGCCTTTACCATTTGTCCTAGAGTTCTGTCTGTTATTTTTTTTTAACTTAAAAATTTTTTTCTTAAAAATTATTTTTTATTTTAATAACTTTATTTTATTTCATTTTACTTTATTTTATTTTATTTTATCTTCTTCTTTCTTTTTTTCCTCCCTTTTATTCTGAGCCATGTGGATGAAAGGCTCTTGGTGCTCCAGCCAGGCATCAGGGCTGTGCCTCTGAGGTGGGAGAAACAAGTTCAGGACACTGGTCCACAAGAGACCTCCCAGCTCCACATAATATTGAACGGTGAAAATCTCCCAGAGATCTCCATCTCAACACCAACACCCAGCTCTGCTCAACGACCAGCAAGCTACAGTGCTGGACACCCTATGCCAAAAAACTAGCAAGACAGGAACACAACCCCACCCATTAGCAGAGAGGCTGCCTAAAATCATAATAAGTCCACAGACAACCCAAAACACACCACCAGACTTGGACCTGCCCACCAGAAAGACAAGATCCAGCCTCAGCCACCAGAACACAGGCACTAGTCCCCTCCACCAGGAAGCTTACACAACCCACTGAACCAACCTTAGCCACTGGGGACAGACACCAAAAACAATGGGAACTACGAACCTGCAGCCTGTGAACAGGATACCCCAAACACAGTAAGTTAAGCAAAATGAGAAGACAGAAAAACACACAGCAGATGAAGGAGCAAGGTAACAAAAACCCCACCAGACCTAACAAATGAAGAGGAAATAGGCAGTCTACCTGAAAAAGAATTCAGAATGATAGTAAAGATGATCCAAAACCTTGGAAATAGAATGGAGAAAATACAAGAAACCTTTAACAAGGACCTACAGGAACTAAAGAGCAAACAAACAGTGATGAACAATAAATGCAATTCAAACTCCTCTAGAAGGCATCTATACGAGAATAACTGAGGCAGAAGAACGGGTAAGTGATCTGGAAGACAAAATAGTGAAAATAACTACTGCAGAGCACAGTAAAGAAAAAAGAATGAAAAGAATTGAGGACAGTCTCAAACACCTCTGGGACAACATTAAATGCACCAACATTCGAATTATAGGAGTCCCAGAAGAAGAAGAAAAAAGAAAGGGACTGAGAAAATATTTGACGAGATTATAGTTGAAAACTTCCCTAATATGGAAAGGAAATAGTTAATCAAGTCCAGGAGGCACAGAGAGTCCCATACAAGATAAATCTAAGGAGAAACACACCAAGACACATATTAATCAAACTATCAAAAATTAATTACAAAGAAAAAATATTAAAAGCAGCAAGGGAAAAAAAACAAGTAACACATAAGGGAATCTCCATAAGGTTAACAGCTGATCTTTAAGCAGAAACTCTGCAAACCAGAAAGGAGTGGCAGGACATATTTAAAGTGATGAAGGAGAAAAACCTACAACCAAGATTACTCTACCCAGAAAGTATCTCATTCAGATTTGACAGAGAAATTAAAACCTTTACAGACAAGCAAAAGCTAAGAGAATTCAGCACCACCAAACCAGCTTTACATCAAATGCTAAAGGAACTTCTCTAGGCAGGATACACAAAAGAAGGAAAAGACCTACAATAACAAACCCAAAAAAATTAAGAAAATTGGAATAGGAACATACATATTGATAATTAACTTAAATGTAAATGGATTAAGTGCTCCAACCAAAAGACACAGATTGGCTGAATGGATTCAAAAACAAGACCTGTATATACACTGTCTACAGGAGACCCACTTTTGACCTAGGGACACATACAGACAGAAAGTGAGGGGATGGAAAAAGATATTCCATGCAAATGGAAATCAAAAGAAAGCTGGAGTAGCAATTCTCATATCAGGCAAAAGAGACTTTAAAACAAAGACTATTACAAGAGATAAAGAAGGACACTACATAATGATCAAGGGATCAATCCAAGAAGAAGATGTAACAATTGTAAGTATTTATGCACACAACATAGGAGCACCTCAATACATAAGGCAAATACTAACAGCCATGAAGGGGAAATCGACAGTAACACAATCATAGTAGGGCACTTTAACACCTCAGTTTCACCAATGGACAGATCATCCAAAATGAAAATAAATAAGGAAACACATGCTTTAAATGATACATTAAACAAGATGAACTTAATTGATATTTACAGGACATTCCATCCACAAACAACAGAATACACATTCTTCTCAAGTGCTCATGGAACATTCTCCAGGATAGATCATATCTTGGGTTACAAATCAAGCTTTGGTAAATTTAAGAAAATTGAAATATCAAGTATCTTTTCCGACCACAACACTATGACACTAGATATCAATTACAGGAAAAAGTCTGTAAGACATACAAACACAAGGAAGTTAAACAACACACTACTTAATAACCAAGGGATCACTGAAGAAATCAAAGGGGAAATCAAAAAATACCTAGAAACAAATAACAATGAAAACACGATGACCCAAAACCTATGGGATGCAGCAAAAGCAGTTCTAAGAGGGAAGTTTATAGCAATACAATCCTACCTTAAGAAACAAACATCTCAAACAAACAACCTAACCTTATACCTAAAGCAAACAGAGAAAGAAGAACAAAAAAAACCCCAAAGTTAGCAGAAGGAAATAAATCTTAAAGATCAGATCAGAAATAAATGAAAAAGAAAAGAAGGAAACGATAGCAAAGTTCAATAAAACTAAAAGCTGGTTATTTGAGAAGATAAACAAAATTGATAAACCATTAGCCAGACTCATCAAGAAACAAAGGGAGAAGACTCAAATCAATAGAACTAGAAATTAAAAAGGAGAAGTAACAACTGACACTGCAGAAATACAAAAGATCATGAGAGATTACTAGAAGCAACTCTATGCCAATAAAATGGACAACCTGGAAGAAATGGACAAATTCTTAGAAATGCACCACCTGTTGAGACTGAACCAAGAAGAAATAGAAAATATGAACAGACCAATCACAAGCACTGAAATTGAACCTCTGATTAAAAATCTTCCAACAAACAAAAGTCCAGGACCAGACGGCTTCACAGGCGAATTCTATCAAACATTTAGAGAAGAGCTGACACCTATCCTTCTTAAACTCTTCCAAAATACAGCAGAGGGGGGGACACTCCCAAACTCATTCTACGAGGCCACCATCACTCTGATACCAAAACCAGACAAAGATGTCAGGAAGAAAGAAAACTACAGGCCAATATCACTGATGAACATAGATACAAAAATCCTCAACAAAATACTAGCAAACAGAATCCAACAGCACATTAAAAGGATCATACACTATGATCAAGTGAGGTTTATCCAAGGAATGCAGGGATTCTTCAATATACACAAATTAATCAGCGTTATACACCATATTAAAAAATTGAAGGAGAAAATCCACATGATCAACTCAATAGATACAGAGAAAACTTTTGACAAAATTCAATACCCATTTATGACAAAAACCCTCCAGAAAGTAGCCATAGAGGGAACTCTCCTCAACATAATAAAAGCCATAGATGACAAACCCACAGCCACATCATCCTCAGTGGTGAAAAACAGAAAGCATTACCGCTAAGATCAGGAACAAGACAAGGTTGCCCACTTCTACCACTATTATTCAACATAGTTTTGGAAGTTTTAGCCACAGCAATCATAGAAGAAAAAGAAATATAATGAATCCAAATCAGAAAAGAAGTAAAGCTGTCACTGTTTGCAGATGACATGATACTATACATAGAGAAACCTAAAGATGCTACCAGAAAACTACTAGAGCTATTCAATGAGTTTGGTAAAGTAGCAGGATACAAAATTAATGCACAGAAATCTCTTGCATTCCCACACACTAATGATGAAAAATCTGAAAGTGAAATTAAGAAAACACTCCCATTTACTACTGCAACAAAAAGAATAAAATATCTAGGAATAAACCTACCTAAGGAGACAAAAGACCTGTATGCAGAAAATTATAAGACACTGATGAAAGAAATTAAAGATGACACAAACAGATGGAGAGATATAACATGTTGTTGGATTGGAAGAATCAACATTGTGAAAATGACTCTACTACCCAAAGCAATCTACAGATTCAATGCAATCCCTATCAAACTACCACTGGCATTTTTCACAGAACTAGAACAAAAACTTTCACAATTTGTATGGAAACACAAAAGACCCCGAATAGCCAAAGCAATCTTGAGAAAGAAAAACGGAGCTGGAGGAATCAGGCTCCCTGACTTCAGACTATGCTACAAAGCTACAGTAATCAAGACAGTATGGTACTGGTACAGAAACAGAAATATACATCAATGGAACACTATAGAAAGCCCAGAGATAAACTCACACACATATGGTCACCTTATCTTTGATAAAGGAGGCAAGAATATACAGTGGAGAAAAGACAGCCTCTTCAATAAGTGGTGCTGGGAAAAAAGGACAGATACCTGTAAAAGTATGAAATTAGAACACTCCCTAACACCATATACAAAAATAAACTCAAAATGGATTAAAGACCTAAATGTAAGGCCAGACACTATCAAACTCAGAGGAGAAGATTGGCAGAACACTCTATGACATAAATCACAGCAAGATCCTTTTTGACCCACCTCCTTGAGAAATGGAAATAAAAACAAAAATAAACAAATGGGACCTAATGAAACTTCAAAGTTTTTGCACAATAAAGGAAACTATAAACAAGACCAAAAGACAACCCTCAGGATGGGAGAAAATATTTGCAAATGAAGCAACTGACAAAGGATTAATCTCCAAATTTACAAGCAGCTCATGCAGCTCAATATTAAAAAAACAAACAACCCAATCCAAAAATGGGCAGAAGATCCAAATAGACATCTCTCTAAAGAAGATATACAGACTGCCAACAAACACATGAAAGAATGCTCAACATCATTAATCATTAGAGAAATGCAAATGAAAACTACAATGAGATATCATCTCACACCAGTCAGAATGGCCATCATCAAAAAATCTAGAAACAATAAATGCTGGAGTGGGTGTGGAGAAAAAGGAACAATCTTGCACTGCTGGTTGGAATGTAAATTGATGCAGCCACTATGGAGAACAGTATGGAGGTTCCTTAAAAAACTACAAATAGAACTTCCATACGACCCAGCAATCCCACTACTGGGCATATACCCTGAAAAATACATAATTCAAAAAGAGTCATGTACCACAATGTTCATTACTGCTGTATTTACAATAGCCAGGACAGGGAAGCCACCTAAGTGTCCATCAACAGATGAATGGATAAAGAGGATGTGGCACATATATACAATAGAATATTACTCAGCCATAAAAAGAAACGAAATTGAGTTATTGTAGTGAAGTGGATGGACCTAGAGTCTGTCATACAGAGTGAAGTAAGTCAGAAAGAGAAAAACAAATACCGTATGCTAACAGATATATATGGAATCTAAGAAAAAAAAAAAAGGTCATGAAGAACCTAGGGGTAAGACGGGAATAAAGACACAGACCTACTAGAGCATGGACTTGAGGATACGGGGAGGGGGAAGGGTAAGCTGTGACAAAGTGAGAGAGTGGCATGGACATACATACACTACCAAATGTAAAATAGATAGCTAGTGGGAAGCAGCCACATAGCACAGGGAGATCAGCTAGGTGGTTTGTGACCACCTAGAGAGGTGGGATTGGGAGGGTGGGAGGGAGGGAGACGCAAGAGGCAAGAGATATGGGAACATGTATAACTGATTCACTTTGTTATAAAGCAGGAACTAACACACCATTGTAAAGCAATTATACTCCAATAAAGATGTTAAAAAATATATATATATAGAATATATATATATTCAATATATATACATTTTCATATACACACACACACACACACACACACACACACACACATATACTTGAATAACCAAAAAGCTCAGTAGGCTTTAATGTTTCTTTTTTCCTGTTTGTTCTTTGCACGTGAAACGTAATAATTTAACTCTATTAAATTTTATAGAAAATTGAAAACGTAGTGGTATGATAAAAGAATAACCTAACTTTTCTCAATAATATATATATCAAAAATACATGGGGTGTTCCCTTTTAGAAATAAGCTAGGGTTTTCTTTCATACATTACAAGATATTAGAGGCTCTGACTACTTTTAAAGATGTTTACTCTTACTGACTGCTATTGGAGTTAGTAAAGAGGTTTTTTATTTGCTCTCCAGGAAAATTAATAGTCATATGTCAGCCTTACTTGCCTTTATATTCAGAACTTACCAAGAAATTCAGTGATGATACAAGTGGCACATAAATAAGCAAAGAACAAAAGAAAACAATGAGTTCTTCAAATAATTACATAATTTGTACTTGGTTTCTTCTGCCCATTCTAGGCTGGCATAATGCAGTGACCGCTAGAAACCATGGCTGATTTTTTATGATTACTGTAAGTGAGGAAAGAGCTGACTTCAGTGGCTGTTGTGAAAGACCTCTGTGGTCAAAAATAGCTCAATTTGTTTTCCCTCCTCTGATAATAACCAAACACTTAACTCCTTTAATGAATTCCTTTTGTTGGATCATGGGAGTGGAGAGTGGGAAACAGGAAATTGCAAGATGAGGAGACAGGCTCTCATTGTCTGAGCAGCTGACTGCTGAGCTGGAGCAACATCAGTGGGGCTCAAGCAGCAACAGAAATGCCCAAAAAACAACAACAACAGATTCCTTTGTACATTCAGTGGTGTGTTAGATTCAGGGCCAGATACCAGCAGTGCACAGATGACAGGAACCAAGCATGGATGTTGGTGAGGAGATGAAAGCCGTGCTGTTTTGCACACTGGCAAATGACATCCGTGCAAACACCAGGGGTTTTCCACTAGCCTCCATATTTCTTGTCCTTTCTTTCTTTGGAAGAAAGAAATCAATTAAACTTGGAGACCTTGCCCTTCAACCTCAAGGACAAAAACTAGCTAGAATGGCATCCCTGCTGTGAGAGCATGCCATTCCGCCTTGAAAGAAATTACACTGGGAAGGAGAGGCAGATGTCTCTGTGAGTACAGACAAAGGAGGCTATGAAGACTGATTCCATTATGTTCCACAGGTTAAGGCAACATTACCAGAATTTTGCTGGTGTCCATTCTGAGTCATAATTCAATTTTAAAATTTTAACAGGAAACTGTGTGTGTGTGTGTGTGTGTGTGTGTGTGTGTGTGTGTGTGTGTGCGTGCGCGTAAAGGTGATGACTTCTCCATGTAAGTAATATGGTTGATGAAACTAATATTGACACAGTTGATTCTAATTTTAACCTTGAAGTACAACTGAAACTTATTTCATTACATGCAGAGAGGCTCTGTCTAGAATCCTAATGTCTACTTCTGATAAGCTTGAGCAAAAGCTATGGCCTGGAGCCATCTTGATCAGACCCTAACCCATCACATTGGCCTGACCAGGCAAATTTTTGATCAATGATAACCACTGGCTTAGCTGCAATCTATTTCCAATAGACAGAATCCAATTCCAACATAGAAACTATTAAAATTAGCCTGGTTCTATGTGCACTATATTAAAAAGGAATAAATTATTGGAATTAGTGAAAATCATCACACAGACCCTAAAAGAAATCTAATATTTACACACTTAATAATTATGTTGTGCCCAACACTGAAGTAGGGGCTTACAACTCAGTTTGAATTTTGCTTAGTGGAAAAGAAAGGTATCAAACAAGAAAACAGAATGAAGTTTGATGCAATTGGTCATTATTATACTTTCTCCAGATGAAATGGATGAAACACCAGAAAAGGGAACAGTACTGGCTGGTTCAACACATGAGGCTTTTGGAAGGTTCAGTAGAAGCACTAATTTTAAGGACAATGGAATCAGATGGCTCTTGGTGAGTGTAACTGATACATGGAGAAGGACACTGAAAGACTGAGGGTAATTTCACAAATCAAAAGCAAAATGTGACCGTCAGAGGTCCTCTTAGGCCACATATAAAGTAACTCTTATCTTTTACAACCTAGAACAGATAAAGCAGAGGATCTGGGCTAGTAGCTTGTCTCTAAAGAAGGCTGAAGTCCCAACTACATCAAGTCAAGGGTCCAGCGGGAGAGCAGTAAGACTCTGAGTCATGGGGTGGGGCCATGTGGGTAGATGTTATTGAAGCTTCAGATCCCCTTGAACCCTGTTTCCACACCTCCCTGTTAGAGGAGGAATCAAAAGTTCCCAGTTTTCTCTTGCTTGAAGACAATGCAGCAGCCTCTAGATTGTACCCCTGCCCCACCATAAGAATCTAGCCCCACATCCTTTCCTAGCCACCAGACCAAGTAGTAGCATCAGCTGCATCAGAGTACGGCCAGTGTAGCGCTGGGCCTGGAAGAGAGGAAATGGACTATATCTTGAAAAACTGCATGATTTAGCCTACAGGTACCAGCAGGAGCCTGGAAATGATATAAAGAACTGGCTCCTGAGAGTGCTAGACTGTGAAGTTGGGGGGCCGAGTGGATGGTACAGAAGGATGGCTAATGGAGAGTCTATTGACATGAGTATTCTCCCATCATACAAAATCTAATAATCTGGAGAGGACCCTAGAAGATGGTGCTAATATGCTAATTCTTAATATGCTAATTAGATGGTTCTAATTCTAATTTGGATGACACTCAGAAGTTTGGAGAGAACACTGGCCCACAGTAAGTGAAGTAGAAATGGAATAACTGCAGATAGTGGAAGTAGGCATCTAGATGGATATGGACATAAAGTTAGAAACTCTACCAGCTGAGCATGTTCTGTGGGTGGAGTTGGAGGATACTTCTACAAAAGTGATAAATTATGCTCCAGTGAGAGGGGCACCAGCGTCATTGAGACACTCAGTGATGACTTTTCCTCTGTAAGAAAGGGAAAACAGAAGGAGATTCTATTACAAGTGGGTTCAATAATAGAATTAGGAATGACAGAATTCCAAAATAATAGAGGCTAGGTAATGGCACTTAGCTGTCAGAAGTTACAATGAACTCAAAGCCAGGCTGTTACAATGAACTCAGTGAGCTGCAAGGCTGGAGTGGCAGACAGGGACCTGAACCACAGGGCACCATGGAAATGGTGAAAAAACACATAGCTTCCCTGAAAGCAACCTAGGAGGGTAACCAAAAGGGTATTACTCAATCCATATAATCATAAGAATTTAAGAAAGAAAGCTGAGGGCACCTGCCAATAAAATATTTCAAATTCTTGCCCAGTCTCTAGACCTGAGCCATTTTGCAGATCTGAAACATATTGACTGAAGTGCTCAGGAGGAAGGGCCCTGCAAAACCATGCAAATGGGCAGCATGTAGACAAATGATCCCCACAGTCTTTCCTCAAAGAGACTTCCAGCCATTTACTCAAGTAACCATATACTAAGAGGAAGGGAGTATGGAAATATTCCCAAGAAGATTAGACACTGGGTCTCAGCCAACTTGATGCTCGGGAATGTGAAACATAATAAATACAATATTGTCCCAGTTTGGCTCACAGGGAGTTCCCTGGGTCCCCAGAATCACCCAATGCTCATTTCTCTGGGACCCGGCCCTGAATAATATCATAGGTATGGATATACTCGGTTGTTCTTAGACTCCAACGGAAGTTCTGTGGATGAGAAATGTCACCTGCCACATCAGGAAACAAAGGATGTTGCAGCCATCAAGCCAGCAGACCCTACAGCCACACCCAGCTATGCACCCTGAGGGGACCCAAGAAGAGAAAAGCAGGATGCTGGCCCTAGGTAGCTGAGGTGCATATCAAAGGCATGATTTCAATGAACCCAGAGTCGTCCATCTTCCCATACTCAGAAAAGCACTGAATTCATTAACTTGAGATGTCTGGTTTTCTTTAATTAACATTAATCTTTTGATATTCTGACTCCCTGGTTTTCGTTGCAAAAGCTCCTATATAACCTGGCTCTTCTTTTACCTCTTTGGAGCAGTCCCTCAGGGCTATCTGGGAGGCCATCTTTCGGGCTTCAGTCCTCAGAAAATCCACCAAATAAAACATAATTCTCAACTTTTAGGTTGTGTGTTTTGTTTTGTTTTGTTTTTCAGTTGACAGTTCCTTCTCCCGATTAGTAGATTGTAGTGGGAAAGGCCACATGGAAACACCTGACACTGTCACCATCCCAACCCACCCCCACTGGCCAAGTTAGTAAATCAAAAACAGTATTGCATCTTGGAGGGAATGGCAGATATCAACGTCTCAGAAAATGCAGGGGTGAGAGTCCCCACTATATCCCAAATTAATTCACTAATCGAGCAAATTCTGTTTGCCGTACAGAATGTGGATATTTAACATGGGCTCAGATACGTGGTGGGTGGCCATTGATCTAACAAACTGTTTTCATTCCTACTTCTATTAAGAAGGAAGGTGAAAAAAACAAGTTGCAGTCATTTGGAACAGACAGCAGTATACTTTTATGGTCTTGCTTCAGGGCTACATTAACTCTCCTGCCATCTATCATAATCTATTTAGAAGAGATCCGGACCATCTGAACATTTACAGAACACCACATTACTATGCTTTACGGGCAACATCACGTTAACAGAACCAAATGAGCAAGAAGTTGCAAATATGTTAGAGGTTTTGATTAAATGCATATGAACTACAGAGGATAGGAAATAAAACCTATGAAGAATCAGGGCCCACTATATTGGTAAAGTTTTGAGGGGCCCAATGGTCCAAGCTATGCTGGGATGTCCCCTGCAAAATTATTGCATCTCACACCTAAGAGGACTTAGGAGTGTAGAAAGCTAAGAAGAAAGCATCTTTGGGTCTGTGGCAGAATATTCTATTGGTAACAATAATGCTCTGACCTGTAGTAGATGTCATGAAAGACTGCCAGATGTGAGTGGGATCCAGGGCAGGAAAACGTGGCTATGAAAGCAGTTCTACCACTTGGGCCAGAGTCTTGTGAAACTACTATTGTTCTCACATTTCTGGATGGTCCTGGCTTTCTGAATGAAGAGTGATTGAATAGCAGTCTTAAATACAGATCTCCCCTGAGGCCATTTGTTTATATGCCAAAGTGGTGGATAAAAGCCAGAGACTTGGGGGCACCTTCAAGATAGCGGAGGAGTAAGACGCGGAGATCACCTTCCTCCCCACAAATACATCAGAAATACATCTACACGTGGAACAACTCCTACAGAACACCTACCGAACGCTGGCAGAAGACCTCAGACCTCTCAAAAGGCAAGAAAGTCCCCACATACCTGGGTAGGGCAAAAGAAAAAACAGAGACAAAAGAATAGGGATGGGACCTGCACCAGTGGGAGGGAGTCATGAAGGAGGAAAGGTTTCCACACACTAGAAGCCCCTTCACGGGCGGAGACTGCGGGTGGCGGAGGGGGGAGCTTTGGAGCCACGGAGGAGAGCACAGCAACAGGGGTGCGGAGGGCAAAGCAGAGAGGTTCCCGCACAGAGGATCAGTGCCGACCGGCACTCACCGGCCCGAGAGGCTTGTCTGCTCCCCCGCCCGGGCGGGCGGGGCTAGGAGCTGAGGCTCGGGCTTCGGAGGTCAGATTCCAGGGAGTGGACTGGGGTTGGCTGTGTGAACACAGCCTGCAGGGGGCTAGTGCGCCACGGCTAGCCGGGAGGGAGTCCGGGGAAAAGTCTGTAACTGTCTAAGCATCAAGAGCCCATTGTTGCGGGGTGTGCGAGGAGAGGGGACTCAGAGCACCGCCTAAACAAGCTCCAGAGACGGGCGCAAGCCGCGGCTATCAGCGCAGACCCCAGAGACGGGCATGAGACGCTAAGGCTGCTGCTGCCACCACCAAGAAGCCTGTGTGCGAGCACAGGTCACTATCCACAACCCCCTCCCGGGAGCCTGTGCAGCCCGACACTGCCAGGGCCCTGTGATCCAGGGACAAATGCCCCGGGAGAACGCACGGCGCACCTCAGGCTGGTGCAATGTCACACTGGCCTCTGCCGCCGTAGGCTCGCCCCACATCCTGTACCCCTCCCTCCACCTGGCCTGAGTGAGCCAGAGCCACCTCATCAGCTGCTGCTTTAACCCCATCTTGTCTGGGTGAAGAACAGGTGCCAGAGGGTGACCTACACGCAGAGGCGGGGCCAAAACCAAAGCTGAACCCCGGCAGCTGTGCGAACAAAGAAGAGAAAGGGAAATCTCTCCCAGCAGCCTCAGGGGCAGCGGATTAAATCTCCACAATCAACTTGATGTACCTGCATCTGTGGAATACCTGAATAGACAACAAATCACCCCAAAATTAAGGCGGTGGACATTGGGAGCAACTGTAGACTTGGGGTTTGCTTTCGGTTTTTAAGTTTATATTAGGTTAATATTTAGAGTTTATTATCATTGGTAGATTTGTTTATTGATTTGGTTGTTCTCTTCCTTTTTTATTATATATATATATATATATATAGTTTTTATTTTTTCCTTTTTGACTTTTTGTGAGTGTGTATGCTTCTTTGTGTGATTTTGTCTGTATAGCTTTGCTTTTACCATTTGTCCTAGGATTCTGTCTGTCTGGTTTTTTTGTTTGTTTTTGTTTTTTCTTTTCTTTTTTTTAGTATAGTTCTCAGCACTTGTTATCATTGGTGGATTTGTTTATTGGTTTGATTACTCTCTTCTTTCTTTCTTTTTTATTTATTTTTTATAATATATTTTTAAAATTTTTCTTTTAATAACTTTCTTTTATTTTATTTTTATTTTTATTTTTCTCTCTTCTGAGCCATGTGGCTGCCAGGGCTTTGGTGTTCCAGCCGGGTGTCAGGCCTGAGCCTCTTAGGTGGGTGAGCCGAGATCAGGAAATTGGTTCACCAGAGACCTCCCAATCCCATGTAATATCAAAAGGCAAAAGCTGTCCCAGAGATCGCCACCTCAACACTAAGACCCAGTTCCACTCAATGAACAGAAAGCTACAGTGCTGGACAACCTATGCCAAAAAACTAGCAAGCCAGGAACACAACCCCACCATTAGCAGAGAGGCTGCCTAAAATCAACATAAGTTCACAGACACCCCAAAACACACCACCAGACGTGGTCCTGCCCACCAGAAAGACAAGATCCAGCCTCATCCACCAGAACATAGGCACCAGGAAGCCTACACAGCCCACTGAACCAACCTTACCCACTGGTGGCAGACGCCAAACACAACGGGAACTACGAACATGCAGCCTGCGAAAAGGAGACCTCAAACGCAGTAAGATAAGTAAAATGAGAAGACAGAGAAATACACAGCAGATGGAGGAGCAAAGTAAGAACCCACAAGACCAAACAAATGAAGAGGAAATAGGCAGTCTACGTGAAATAGACTTCAGAGTAATGATAGTAAAGATATCCAAAATCTTGCAAATAGAATGGAGAAAATACAAGAAACATTTAACAAGGACCTAGAAGAAGTAAAGAGCAAACAAACAATGATGAAAAACACAATAAGTGAAATTAAAAATTCTCCAGAAGGAATCAATAGCAGAATAACTCAGGCAGAAGAAAGGATAAGTGACTGGGAAGATAAAATAGTGGAAATAACTACTGCAGAGCAGAATAAAGAAAAAAGAATGAAAAGAATTGAGGACAGTCTCAGACATCTGGGACAACATTAAACACCAGCATTCGAATTTTAGGGGTCCCAGAAGAAGAAGAGAAAAAGAAAGGGTCTGAACAAGTATTTCAAGAGACTATACTTGAAAACTTCCCTAATATGGGAAAAAAAATAGTAAGTGCAGGAAGCACAGAGAATCTCATACAGAATAAATTCAAGGAAAAACACGTCAAGACACATATTAATTAAGCAATCAAAAATTAAATACAAAGAAAAAGTATTAAAATCAGCAAGGGAAAAGAAACAAATAACATACAAGGGAATCGCCATAAAGTTAACAGCTGATTCCTCAGCAGAAACTCTGCAGGCCAGAAGGGTGTGGCAGGAGATATTTAAAGTGATGAAAGGGAAAAACTTACAATCAAGATTACTCTACCCAGCAAAGATCTCATTAAGATTCAATGGAGAAATTAAAACCTTTACAGACAAGCAAAAGCTGAGAATTCAGCACCACCAAACCAGCTTTACAACAAATGCTAAAGGAACTTCTCTAGGCAGGAAACATAAACGAAGGAAAAGACCTACAATAACACCCCCAAAACAATTAGGAAAATGGTAATAGGTATATACATATCAATAATTACCCTAAATGTGATTAAATGCTCCAACACAAAGGTACAGACTGGCTGACTGGATACAAAACCAAGACCCATATATATGCTGTCTACAAGAGAACCACTTCAGACCTGGGGACACATATACACTGAAAGTGAGGGGATGAAAAAGATATTCCATGCAAAAGGAAATCAAAAGAAAGCTGGAATAGCAATTCTCATGTGAGACAAAATAGACTTTAAAATAAAGAATATTACGAGAGTCAAAGAAGGACACTACATAATGATCAAGGGTTCAATCCAAGAAGATATAACAATTTTAAATATTTATGCACCCAACATAGTAGCACCTCAATACATAAGGCAAATGGTAACAGCCATAAAAGGGGAAATCGACAGTAACACAATAATAGTAGGGGACTTTAACACCCCACTTACACCAAGGGACAGATCATCCAAAATGAAAATAGATAAGGAAACACAAGCTTTAAATGACACATCAGACAAAATGGACTTAATTGATATTTATAGGATATTCCATGCAAAACCAACAGAATACACTTTCTTCTCAAGTGCTCATGGAACATTCTCCAGGATAGATCATATCTTGGGTCACAAATCAAGCCTTGGTAAATTTAAGAAAATTGAGATCATATCAAGTATCTTTTCTGACCACAAAGCTATGAGACTAGATACCAATTACAGGAATACAAACTGTAAAAATTTACAAAAACATGGAGGCTAAACAATACACTAGTAAATAACCAAGAGATCACTGAAGAAATCAAAAAGGAAACCAAAAAATACCTAGAAACAAATGATAATGTAAACTCGATGACCCAAAATCTATGGGATGCAGCAAAAGCAGTTTTAAGAGGGAAGTTGGAGAGATATACCATGTTCTTTGATTGGAAGAATCAACATTGTGAAAATGACTATATTACCCAAAGCAATCTACAGATTCAATGCAATCCCTATCAAACTACCAATGGCATTTTTCACAGAGGAAGAACAAAAATTTTCACAATTTGTATGGAAACACAAAAGACCCCGAATAGCCAAAGGAATCTTGAGAAAGCAAAATGGAGCTGGAGGAATCAGTCTCCCAGACTTGCGACTATACTATACTATAAAGCTACAGTAATCAAGACAGTATGGTACTGGCACAAAAACAGAAATATAGATCAATGGAACAGCATAGAGCACCCAGAGATAAACCCATGCACATATGGTCATCTTATCTTTGATAAAGGAGGCATGAATATACAATGGAGAAAAGACAGCCTCTTCAATAAGTGGTGCTGGGAAAACTGGACAGTTACATGTAAAAGAATGAAATTAGAACACTCCCTAACACCATACACAAAAATCAACTCAAAATGGATTAAAGACTTAAATGTAAGGCCAGAAACTATAAATCTCTTAAAGGAAAACACAGGCAGAACTCTTTATGACATAAATCACAGCAAGATCCTTTCTGACCTTCCTCCTAGAGAAATGGAAATAAAAACAAAGACAAACAAATGGGACCTAATGAAACTTAAAAGCTTTTGCACAGCAAAGGAAACCACGTAAAAGACAACCCTCAGAATGGGAGAAAATATTTGCAAATGAAGCAACTGACAAAGGATTAATCTTGAACATATACAAGCAGCTCACGCAGGTCAATATCAAAAAAACAAACAACCTAATCCAAATATGGGCAGAAGACTAAATAGACATTTCTTCAAAGATATACAGATTTTCAACCAACACATGAAAGGATGCTCAACATCACTAATCATTAGAGAAGTGCAAATCAAAACTGCAGGGATGTATCACCTCACACCAGTCAGAATGGCCATCATCAAAAAATCTGCAAACAATAAATGCTGGAGAGGGTGTGGAGAAAAGGGAGCCCTCTTATACTGTTGGTAGGAATGTAAATTGATACAGCCACTATGGAGAACAGTAAGGAGGTTCCTTAAAAACCTAAAAATAGAACTACCATATGACCCAGCAATCCCACTACTGGGCACATACCCTGAGAAAACCATAATTCAAAAAGAGACATGCACCACAGTGTTCATTCCAGCACTATTTACAATAGCCAGGACATGGAAGCAACCTAAGTGTCCATCGACAGGTGAATGGATAAAGAAGATGTGGCACACATATACAATGGAATATTACTCAGCCATAAAAAGAAACGAAATTGAGTTATTTGTACTGAGGTGGATGGACCTAGAGTCTGTCACACAGAGTGAAGTAAGTCAGAAAGAGAAAAGCAAGTACTGTATGCTAAGGCATATATATGGAATGTAAAAAGAGAAAATGGTTCTGAAGAACCTAGGGGAAGGACAGGAATAAAGACACAGATGTAGAGAATGGACTTGAGGACACAGGGAAGGGGAAGGGTAAGCTGGGATGAAGTGAGAGAGTGGCATGGACATATATACACTACCAATTTTAAAATAGATAGCTAGTGGGAAGCAGCTGCATAGCACAGGGAGATCAGCTCGGTGCTTTGTGACCACCTAGAGGGGTGGGATAGGGAGGGTGGGAGGGAGACGCAAGAGGGAGGAGATATGGGGATATATGTATATGTATAGCTGATTCACTTTGTTATACAGCAGTAACTAACACACCATTGTAAATTATACTCCAATAATGATGTTAAAAAAGAAAAAAAAAAGCTAGAGACTTTTTCTTCTCCTCCCTGGAGAAAATGTGTTTATATTCCAGAGCAAAAGTCTCTTTCTGGAGAGGAGGAAGGCAGATGTGTCAGCTGCCCTATAAGTTCTAGTTGTCCTAATTTCAGGGATCATATTCTATAGTACAACCTCTGCATGCAGAAGTGATCCTTGGCCCTCACTGTGTTGCCCCAGGGGGAGTTAGGGCACAGCTAAGATGCTCTGTGGGTAAACTGTCTGTTCTCTCATACAGAAGTCTGCAGTTTCTCTTAGGAGAGAGATAGATGGTAGATAGATAAATAGATGAAGAATGGCCGGCTAACTTATAAGTAGAATAACATAGATCCTTCACAGTTTCAGACTTAAAAATGTGAACCACAAGTTTAGGTGGAAAAAAACCATGTTGTGTGGAATTTTTGGAAAGCCCCAGTAGGAACTTCACAGCATAAATCCCACGGGTTTTGGAGCTAGACCATGTTAGCTACAGAAAAGAATTAAACACCATGTTTAAAAACAGCTTCTGGGTTGCTTTTTAGTCCTAAGAGAGATGGAGATCATGTAGGTGATTGGCATGAACCATGAAAGAGCATGTAATTTTTATAAGAAGGCAGAGGACGAAGAGTCTAAAAGTGACAGTGGAGTGCATAGATGTTCAGATGCTGCCTCTCAACTCAGAGATAAGAAGAGAGAGGATATGTAGATTTGCTTGGAAGAAGAAAAGGTTAATCAAGGTCTTCTAGGGAAAACAATATTTCATGTAACTCCAAAGTGCACAAAATATTGTGTGAAGAGTTTTAGGATCTCTGAAGTTCATTACTAATGGAGTGGTAGATTTAGGGAAAGAATGTAGGGAAAATAGAAGAGAGAGAGGATGGGGTCAGGAAACAGAAACTTAAAGTAGTATTGACATAAGTCAAAACACTATTTAATCCCAGGAGTCTATGTTTGGGTGACAGGTGAAAAAAATAAGGACATAGGACAGGTTGACCTTGGGTCCCAAAGATAAAAGCATGATAGTGAATGAGAGGCATTTGGTCAACAATGATAGGTGATTTTAGGTGTCACCTTGACTGACCTAAGGGATGCCCAGACAGCTGGTAAAACACTATTTCTGCGTGTGAAACAATGTGTGTATTTCCAGAAGAGATTAGCATTTGAATCAATAGATTGAGTAAAGAAGATCCACCCTCACCAAAGTGGGCTGGCATCATCCAGTCCTTTGAGGGCCCAAATGGAATAAAACATGGCAAAGGAAAGGTGAATTCTTGCTCTCCCTTTTGGAGGTGGACATCCATCTTTTCCTGCCCTCAGACTCTGGAGCTCCTGTTTCTCAGGCCTTCAGACTCTGGGACTTACACCAATGGTCCCCTGGCTCTCAGGACTCTGGCCTGGGACAGGGAATTACACCATTGGGTTCCCTGGTTCTCAGGTCTTTGGGCTCAGCTTGAATTATACTATTGGCTCTCCTGGTCCTCTAGCTTATGGGTGAGAGTGTGGAACTTTTTGGCCTCCCTAAACACATGAGCCAAATTTCCTCAGTAAATCTCCTCTGATATTATCTCTATATATCCTATTGCTTCTGTTCCTTTGCAAAGCCCTGACGCATACAGTCAGCTTGGGACTTAACTGTCACCAGGATGGAAAGCTGAGCAGAAGCGGCTACACGGGAGAGTAGGGCCATTTATAAGCAGCCAGTGACTGACAAGGGCATCAGAGGGAGGGAGTCCTCACCTCTCTGGGGTGGATAGGAACTCAGCTGTGTGTTCTTTTTTCCCAAACATGCCTATTTTCGGACAGAACTTATCAAACTTTAGAAGTCTGCCAGGCCCACTTTTCCCTTTTAAGCACAAGCGATTCTATATTGAGCCCGTGAGACAAAAGCAAAAAACCTCAATTGCTTAGACACAGAGTTAAAGTAACTATGTCCAGGTGAAAATGCAGGGGCCATTGTGGATGATAATGGAACTAACCCAATCAAATTCTTGGGGAAGTATGAGAGGTCCAGGTACACAGAGAGGCCCGTGTCGCATGCACTTATGCTATCTCCCAATGAAACTAAGCTACTCTCCCAGGGCTACCTGATGCCTATTGCACTGGAAGACTAGATGCTGGACAGTATCCATACGGTAACACCCACATCAGCCTAGATCCCCACGTGCTCACCCTCACTGGTACCATTTTCCTTATTAATAAAAATAATTATGGCCTAAGAGCTCACATTTCCTGAGGGCTTAAAATATGCCAAGCACTAGGCTGTGTTTTATAAACTTTATCTTGTTTTATACTTAAACAACTTGATTTTTTTGGTTCTATTTTTAAAACCTTATGTCACAGAAAGGAAACCAGGGTACAAAGAAGTTAACAAGTCACCCAACTGATAAACTGTAGAACTTGATTTCAAACTCAGGTGGTTAACTTCAGAGCCCGCACACTCAACCACTAACAACGTTTTCCTGTTTCTCCTTTCTCTCTGCTTATTCCCCTTTTTCCTTTGAGAATCTCTCTGTTAGGACAGCTGCAGTTATTTGTTGCAGTCGTAATATTAGGTTTGCTCACCCAGGAATAAGTGGCAAGACAGAGGTCATCAATGAGGAAGAAGTGAACGTGGGTTAATGTGAATGGAGCTAACTCCTTTAGAAAGCAAATAATTTTTTGTTCACAGGAGCAGAAAGTGGAGGACAATTAACTGCTATAGTTCAAACCTATAAAATAGGGCCCAGTTCAGCTGCTCTCCTAACCCTTTTAGCTGAGTCGTAAAAAGTTGCAAGTCTATTTTGGTATTATAGATACAAAACCTAAATTTTAATTCCAGACTTTTTATTTAGTAAAAACAGGAATATTTATCACATATGTAATTTTAGATGTTTTAATGTCCATTTGCTTGTTTAACTATGTGTCAAATATCAATCATATTGATCTCTAAGGGACAGATTTACCAATAGATTTATCATGCGTTAACTCCTCCCTCATTCCTCATCCTTGAAATCCAGCCACCATGTGGTGCAGAAGCTCAGGCCACAAGGAGAGAACATGTGTAAGTGTTACAGCTGATAACCCCAGTTAAGGACTCAGTGGACAGCAGGATTGACTGGTAAATGAATGGGCAAGCATTCAGATGAAACCAGCACCTGGGCCACAAGGCCTCTTTCTGAGCAAGAAAAGCTATCCTTTCGACCTTCAGTTCCCATATTAAATGTTAATTCCTTAAACAGTTTTCTCTGAACTCTCAGATTAATTTGCCCTTTTATGCATTATCATAATGCCTTATGGATTCCCTCCATAATGCATATGGAATATATCTATTTGTAGAACTATTCATTAAAATTCTGTGCCCCCCTTACAAAGGCATTAGGGGCTGTTTTTGTCCCCAGTATTCTAATTCTGACACTCAGTAGATGTTCAATGCATATTCATTGTGTAAATTAATTGTTACTCCAATATTGTACTGGTAAGGGGCTGAGTCCCTAGCAGCTCAGAAAGACTTTGGTGTTTGACACCTCAGAAGATTGGAAGGGTGATCACAGAAGACTGTCCAAATAGCATGGTTTTCAGTTTTGCATTTATAATTTTGTAATATAGTGTGTGGGTTTTTTTTTTAACATAAATAACTCGTCTGAGCAGATTTTATTGTAAAATTACTTTTCTTCCTTTGGAACATACAAATGGCTCCTTCCACAATGTCCTTGCTTCTTTCTCTGCTGCACTCTGCTATCATTTATCATTCAGAGAATGAGGCTATGGTACAAAAGGTGAAAAAGAAAGGAGGGCATCCAGAAGACAGACACTGCAGATTTAATCCTGACTAAACGGCTGATGGGCTGGGTGACCTAGACCTGGGCATGTGTTACATCTTCCTAGATCTGAGGCTCAGCAAAGCTGCAGAAGCAAAGCTGCATAAGCAAAGTTTCCCTGATGGAAAGAGATGCCCATTTATTCCCAGTTATATGTGTAGTGCAGTTGGATGCCACGTAAAGCAATGACAAGATCTTGGAGATTTTCTTCAGGGGCAGCATGCTGTAGTAGAAAGAATGAGGGCTGTGATGTCAGCTAGACCTTGAACCTGACTCTTCCACTTGCAGCTGGGCCTAATCTAAAGTGGTCTATACTTAGAATTAAATAAAAGCAAGCATGTAAAACACACCATACAGTAAGCTCTCACTGATTGTAATCCCTTTACCTGATAAATATTAAGGAATCAAAGCTATAGTGCGCTGTTCTGTATTTTAATTGAATCAGTGTAAGTATTCTGGTTGTAATATTGTACTATATTTTTACAAGATGTTACCTTTGGAGGAAACTGGGTAAAGAGTACATGGGATCTCTCTGTTACCCCTTACAACTGTGTGTGAATCCACGATTATCTCAAAACAAAAAGTTTAATTTTAAAAAGTCTCTAGAGGGAGGGAGGAGAACCTCAATTGATACAGTGGCAGAGCTGGGGGAGACTTTAGAAATGCAATTATTCATTCCCCATCATTTCACAAATGGTAGAAAGAGTCATTCCATAAATGATATAAGGAAGCCCAATGTAGTTAGTTAAGTGACCTGGGTAACACATATCTAGTAACTGACAGAAGCCGCAAAACATGCTCAGGGTCCCAGTTGAAGGTAGGGTTTATAACACAAATCCAAGTGTATATTTGAAGAGGACTCCTTGACATCTAAGTATTCTTTATTGTTCTAACTCTGGGGCTGCTGTATTTGTACCTACAGCCTTTATAGAGATGACTATTTTTTTCTGAACAGTCTTAGTGATTCTCTGTACTATTGGAGAATTTCATAAAGTCCCTTCATGTTGTACTTTAAGAAAGCATCTTTTGGCAAATAACCTTGAAATCCTGGACTCAGGCTTAAATAAGTAGCCAGAGCTTAGGATTTCTGGTGTCAATTTTCTGTTGCTGCTCTTTGGCAGAAATGCCTTTGATAGGTCGTGTGCATCAAGTCTTACGGTCTATAGGACAAAAATAATGCTGTAGCTAGTAACATATCCATCTCTTCTTTGGTTGGAATATGATGAATGGGAAAAATTCAACATTTACAAATAAAACAAGTTGGATATATTAATTTTAATACTTAATTTAAAACATCATTCAGGGCCAAGAAGGGCTTTTGTGTAGTATGTCTTAAAGACCCCAGTGATCTCCCTCTCAAAAGGCTCTACATCTTTGGGTTCTCTTTCTGTAACTTTGCTATTGTTTTTGTTCATATGGGTTACCGCTAGATATAAGCATCTCAGAAAAGGATTTTTGTTGTTGTTGTTACCACCAATGTTTTACACTGCTTTCCAGCAGAAAACCTGCTGAAACTAACATCCTGTGGTTAGAAGACACATGATAATTTTGTCGGAAGAAGCATTAAGCCACAAGGGCTGTTCTTCACGGGCCATGGTGATGGGAACCTTAACGCAAGAGCACACCTGAGTTAAGGGTGTGTATGCGGGGGAAGCAGTAAATGAAAATGGGGAGAGAAATATTAAAAAGGCTTAAGAGAAGGATGTCTCAGAAGTACATTCTATTATTTTACTGTTTCATTCAATGTAAGTATTTACCATCAACATAATGGTGTTAAAAATATACAGATAGTATTTTCCTAAGAATATCAAGGGGAATTTAATTAAGAATTATAAAAGTATGATGTATATAGTAAAATAAATGTCTTAACAAATGTTAGGTGTGACTCATTGGAAACATACTAAAATTATTAAAATTAACATGCAAGTGATGACGAGGTACAAGATGTAAATGTTTTCCCACCAGAAATCATTTGCACATATTAAAGAACCAGACATATGTTTTAATGCCTTAACTGTAAGCTCTGATGTTAAAATGAAATCTCTTTTTCCATTAGTTGACTTAAAAATCCAGCTAGAATAATTTATGTATATTCCTTACTTCTACAAAAACAATTATTCAAATTTCTCTTCCATTCTTTCTTTCTCTTCCATTCTTTCGGTTGTGTACTAGCATAGCTCTGCATAAGTGGATATATCACCCTGAGCCCTCAACAGATGAATCACACTTAAAGCTAACAGCACGACACAGCAGTTAGAGATGAAGAACTGCATAGTAGCTCATTCTGTGGCTGTTTTGGTATAGCTACAATCAAGCCACTGATTGAATTCTATTTGAATTCACTGTGTTTAGAACTGCATTAGAAAATATGAAAGCATTCTTTTATGTTTTTTCTCAAGTATGTGCAATTATTTATTATTGAGAATTCCATATCTAAATGCAACAGTGTTTTAGGACAAAAGGATGCATGACACTCATAATGTCTTAGCATATGTGGCAATGTTTACCAAACACTATTTTCCTGATATGAGTGAAATCTCTACAATGGTGGGAAAAAAAATTAGGACATTGTTTCCACCACTACCTTGCTTTTTTAACAACCCTTCCCATTCTTTTTAATCATAAAAGGAATAAAACTCTAACACCTTAGAAAAAGAGCAAAACGCAATAGTCTCTTTCAAACTTTAACTCCATTTAAGGTTGACCTTCATATCATTATACAAGTTTACTGTGTATCCTTAAAAACCAATTTCTTTCAAGTTATAAACACCTACAGATCTTATACAGACAGGCACCTACATGCACACACACACAGATTTATTATATAATTTATATTGTTTTGTGACTTGTTTTCTTCACCTAATAGGTTATATAAATTAAAATTTTATTAATCATATTTGGGGTATTTCCAATTACTTGCTATTACAAACATGATGGTATGAGTATCCTCCTACTGTATTTTATATATATGTAAAAATATGATTATCATACAGTTTCCTAAAACTTAATGTCCTTAATCCATTTTTAACTTTGACAGATATTACCACATTTCTTTCCAAAAAGACCAGACACATTTATACTCTCACCAGTAGTAAACCAGGGTCCCTTTCCCCCCACCTCATTTTAAATCTCACAGGCCAGCTCTTCCCAATAGAATCTTCTGCAATTATGGAATTATGTCCTATATTTGTGCTATTTAATACAGTAGCCCCTAGCTATATGTAGCTCTTTATTACTTGAAATTTGGCTAGCACAATTAAGGAATCAAATCTTAAATTGTATTTAAATTATTTTAAATTTAAATAGCTGCATGTGGCTAGTGTCTACCATAGTGAACAGCACAGTTATACACAGAATGGGATCTGGTGTAATTCGTATTTCTCTGTTTATTCACAAAGCTGATCCTTTTTCACACTTTTAAAGTGGTTTATTTTTCACTTTAAATTATCTGCTAAATTTTGTTTGTGTACTTTGCGATTTTTCTACTGTATTGTATGTCTTCATCTTATTGATTTATAAGTAATATTTCTCTTATATGCTTATTTCTACGGCATGTTTATTAACACTTAATCTACTATATAGGCTGCAAATATTTTGTTCCAGGCTCTTATTTATTCATAGATTTTTCTCCCACTAGGTACTATCATGAATTATACATTTTCTTTCTCAGTATACTATCTGGCTGGTAATGACTTGTGTATATGAAAACTATTGGGTTTTGTATATTTATTTTATATTTTGTCACTTCACAACTATTAATACTAATTTTTGGTATTTTCATTAAAATTACTTTCTACTAATTTATTTTATAAGTTCTTCTGTCCCTTTCTCTCATTCCTCTCCTGTTGGAACTCCCACTTTGTGTATGTTGTTACACCTGAAGGTGTCCCACAGGTCCCTTGGTCTCTACTCATCTTTTTCATTTTTTCTTTCTGCTCCTTACACTGAATAATCACAACAGATCTATATTAAATTTCACCTATTCTTTCTTCTGCCATTACAAATCTTTTATTGAGTCCCCCTAGTAAGTTTCTCATATATGTTATTTTAGTTCTTAAGAGAAATATTTTTTCTTAACTATGTTGTTATTTCTCTCTCTTTATTGATATTCTATTTGAGACGTCATTCTTATATTTTCCTTTCATTCTCTAGGAAATGACATAGTATCCTTTAGTTCTTGAAGGTATTTATAATCACTGATTTAAAATCTTTGACCAGTAAGTCCAATGTCTAGCCTTTCTCAAGGGCAGTTTCTGTTGATAGTTTTCCACCCTAGGTAGGAGGCACACTTCTATATTTTTGTGTGTTTCAATTTTTTATTGAGAAATAAAACTTGCAAAAATAACATATTGTGGCAAATCTGGAAACCAGATAGAAATCAGACTTCCTCCACGCTCCAGGATTTTTTGCTATTGCTCTTTGTGGTCATTTTTTCTTTTAGTTTATGACTTTCCTTTTGCTCGTTTGTGACTTTCCTGAACTAAGTCAGTTAATCTGTGTTCTCTGCTATGCGTAGCCACTGAAGTCTCTGTTCAGTTAGTTTAGTCATCAGCTAATGATTATACTGAGATTTCCTTAAATGTCTTAGACCAATACGTTTTCCAGCCTTGGCAAGGGCATCTGTGTTTACGTTTGGGCACATCTTCAACACTCCAGCAGACAATTTATAACTCTCTCTTCACCTTCAATTCCTGTTGTAGAGACTCAAAGTCAGCCGTAGGTGAGAGACTTGGGCCTTCTCAGGTGTTTGCTAGGCAAGCTCACAACGCTGCACCTGCTTGTGGCTTTCGAGATTCCCAGGAATACAAGGAGCTTTACAAAGCCCTCTAAAGTCCTCTTGTTCCCCAGCTTTCGTTTTACATTTGTCAGCTTTTTATTAGCCCCAAGTGGTATTTCTACTTCAGGAAGGTATGATTTTTAAACAACTGTCAGTGATTATTTTAGACACATACCCTGGGGATATGACTATTCTTACAGAGCAAATTCTAAATCAGGCCAAATAAAGATAAGCCCTAGATGCAAACTATTACATATAGAATGGATAAACAACAAGATCCTACTGTATAGCACAGGGAACTATATTCAATATCCTGAGATAAACCATAATGGAAAAGAATATAAGAAAGAAGCATATAGCATATATATATATATATATATATATATATATATATATATATATATAGTAAATCAACTATGCTTCAATAAAAAAAATAAAAAACAGAGGGGAGGGAGAAGATATGAAAAAGAAATGATGTTCAAGACTGCATAAGGTTCTTATTCAAGTGAAGGATACGTGACTAAAACAGAGTTCTAGGAGGACTTTCACTTCCAGCTACGTCAGTCAAAGTCACCAAGTACATTATGTCAGTAAAGCTTACTGAATTAGCTGGAGATTAGAGATTTAGCATTTAAGTAAAAAAAAGAAAGAGCCTTGAGAGTGGAGCTTTTCAGGTATCTTCCATAAAGGTCAAATGATGACAATAAAATGGGATGGAATTCAGGGGAGTTCCAAGCCTATTTTTCCCCCTCTACTTCTATACTGGTGGTTTTCACAGCTACCATGGCTGCAGTTTTGAATCTGTTCCTTTTTTTTTTTTTTTTTTTTGAGGTACGCAGGCCTCTCAAGGTTGTGGCCTCTCCCGTTGCGGAGCACAGGCTCCGGACATGCAGGCTCAGCGGCCATGGCTCACGGGCCCAGCCGCTCCATGGCATGTGGGATCTTCCCGGACCGGGGCACGAAGCCCGAATCTGTTGCTTTTTAAAAGTGACACAGATGGGCTTCCCTGGTGGCGCAGTGGCTGAGAGTCGGCCTGCCGATGCAGGGGACACGGGTTCGTGCCCTGGTTCAGGAAGATCCCACATGCCGCGGAGCGGCTGGGCCCGTGAGCCATGACCGCTGAGCCTGCGCGTCCGGAGCCTGTGCTCCGCAACGGGAGAGGCCACAACCGCGAGTGGCCCGCGTACCGCAAAAAAAACAAAAACAAAAAAAACAACTGACACAGAGCTGGTTAGAAGGGAATGGGAATGAGGCATCTAAAACACCGTAAGGCTCACAGTTTTTACCAAGATTCAGTGATTTTTCTAAAATAAAATTTCTTCTGATTGTTAAAAGCTTTTGGTTAGTTTCCAGAGTTCTAAAAAAGTTAATTTTGAGAATTTTTGCTAGTGTCTCTGCTGCTTTTGTGAAGGATTGGTTTTGGAGGGTTTTGCTCCACTATTCTATAAGTGCTTCTCCTTCCTCCTTTTATTTTAAAACAATTATAGAAGATTAGGAAAATATATCTAGCTATAGGTAATAAAATCAAAGAATGTATAATTGACATCATTTATATCCAACAACAAAAAAATGCCAAGTGAAAACATTAATGGCAACAACTGGACATCTACATGATAAATAACAAATCTAGACAGAGACCTTACATGCTTTATAAAAATTAACCTAAAATGGATCATGAACCTAAAATGTAAAACATAAAACTCTAAAACTTCTAAAAGATAATATAGGAGAAAACCTCAATTATTTGGGGTATGGTAATGGCATTTAGATATAACACCAAAGGCATGCTCCATGAAAGAAATGATTGATAAACTGGACTTGATTAAAATGTAAAATTTTTGCTCTGTGAAAGATAATGTCAAGAGAATGAGAAGACAAGCCACAGATTGGGAGAAAATATTTGCAAAAGACATATCTGATAAAGGGCTGAAATCCAAAATATACTAAGTACACTTAGAAGTCAACAATAAGGAAACAACCTGATTAAAATATAGGCTGAAGACCTTAACAGACACTTCACCAGAAAAGATATACAGATGACAAATAAGCATCTGAAAAGATGCTCCACATCATATATCATCAAAGAAATGCAAATTAAGACAAGATACCACTACACACCTATTAGAATGGCCAAAATCTGGATCTGGAACACTGACAGCACCAAATGCTGACAAGGCTGTGGAGCAATAGGAATTCTCATTCATTCCTGGTGGGAATTCAAAATAATACAGACACTATGGAAGACACTTTGACCATTTCTTATAAAACTAAACATACTCTTAACATGTGATCCAGCAATCCTGTTCCTTGGTATTTACTCAAAGGAGTTGAAAACTTATGTCCACACAAAAACCTGCACATGGATGTTTACCACAGCTTTATTCATAATTGCCAACACTTGGAAGCAATCAAACTATCCTTCAGTTGGTAAATGGATAAATAAACTGTGGTACATCCAGACAATGGAATACTATTTGGCACTAAAAAGAAATGAGCTATCTAGCCATGAAAAGACATCTTAAATGCATATTACTAAGTGAAAGAAGCCAATCTGAAAAGTCTACATATTTTGAATTCTAACTACACGGCATTCTAGAAAAGGTAAAACTGTGGAGTCAGTAAAATCATCAGGGCTTGCCAGAGGTTGGAGAGAAGGAGGGATGAATAGGCAGAGCACAAAGGATTTTGGGGGAAGTGAAAGTACTCTATAAAATACCATAATGATGTATATATGTCATTATACATTTGTTCAAACCCATAGAATGTACAACACCAAGAGTGAACCTAGACGTAAACCATGGCCTTAGGATGATTCTGATGTGTCAATACAGGTTCATCAATTGTAACAAATGTACCTCTTTGGGGGGGGAAATGCTGATAAGAGGAAGCTATGTGTTTTGGCGGGGCAGGGGGTATATGGGAGTGCTGCACTTTCTTCTCAATTTTGCTGTGAACCTAAAACTGCTAAAAATAATAGTCTTTAAAAATGGACAAAAATTGTTGATGACTGAAATAGATATTTTATTTTTATTAAATAGGAAATTGTTATGGGTCTTTGTTTTGCAAACAACATGCCTTTGAAATATAAAAATTTTGAGGGAGAAACAGAGGAAGCTACAAGGCTCAAGGATTTAACATACCAGTCTCAGAAATAATTATATGTATCTTGAAATAATACAGTATTTCAGTATTATACAGTATTATAATAGAGCTAAGTTTCAGAAACCTTTATACCTGACAAAAAAAAAATTTACTTTTTTTAAAAAATCTCATGAATAGTTATAAAAATCTCTCAGCTACAAAGAAAATCTCTAAAAATTCTCAAAAGTAGAATTTCAATGCATTACACATTGTCTGAGCACAATGAAACTCTAGTTTAATGGAGAAAAGATAGAAAAAGTAACAAAATAAACCCACCTAATCTGAAAAAAACACTCTTCTCAAATAACTCTTAGATTGAAGAGAAAATCGAACCTGAAAAATTTTTTTAGGAAGCTATGACACTTTTAACTTTCAAGAAAACTTTTTTCAAATAGTAGCTATTATTCTTTTTTGGATACATTAATTTCTTGACATTCTCTGAGGATACAAACTTCAAATAAAAAGTTGTTCTCTTTATATCTCCTCTTTGTTAAAAGCAGATTTTGATAGTATAAAACATAATAACATCCATAATTACATTGCTCAGAGGTAATTACTTTTTCTACTTCTATTTTATGCTATTCTGGTGGTTATCTCCTTAACTCTGAATAAAATAATATCTGTTTTTTGGATTAACAATTTTAGACATTATCTGTTGTTTCCTCTCTTTGAAAGATCAGGATTTGCTCACATTAGTCTCTTCTTGCCTTTGTCATTTTTAACTCCTCTGTGGTTACCTTAGTAATTTTAAATAATATTCCTAAGCCAATCTTTCTTATGATAATAACTTTAGACAAGGATCTGAACTACCCTCTGTGTAATAAGACATTATTGATCCTACCATTTAATTTTCTTCTCATCTCAAACTTTCATGTGGATACCTTCATTATTATAATTTCAAAGGACAATAACATTACACTTAATTTATCTGTGCTTAGTCAAAAATGTAACCAAAACATTCAAATTCAACAAACTATAATTTCATTATTATGTCTCTGTTCACTCCTGAGCCAGGTAGTGTACTAGAATTTACCTTTCCTTCTCAATAGGTCTAATGCCACGACCCCTGAGACTCTAAAAACATCAAGCTCAGATGGAGTTTTTATTCTTATATTCCTTTGACAAGTCAAAATCAGGCCACATTTTACACTTGGCTTAATATGAGGACCATTCTTTGTGCAGCTTTTTTTCCTAGCATTTTTTATTATCTTTATTTGTGTTATTAAAAAATCATAGATTTTAGCAACATTTCCTCAAAATTTTCCAGTCTTTTAGAGACCTTTTATAGGTCTCTTTTAGAGACCAAGTTATAATCTGGTTGTGTTTCTCTTTTGTGCTATTAATTTTTTGCACATGTCTGGGGGTCATTTTTTTTTTCATTAGAAAGGGAAAACTAATTTAATTAATATTGGTGCTGGCACAGGGCTCTACTGTCTTTATGTATATTTGTTTCTCAAAGTATTTTCTTTCTTGAAAGGAAAAAAAAAGCAATCTCTGTGCATAGAAAGGCATGTGAATTTTTAAGCTTTATTTTAGAAGACTCATGGGCAGGTAGCAGCCAGGCACACTGTCCCCCATCTCAAAAAAATGGATTTGTATTTGCTTCTGCCATCTTGGGGAACTACTAATTGGGGACCACTTTAAATTAAATTTGTATTTGGGCTGTTTTGAGTCCCAAAGGCATTGTGAATTCAAAACTCTACTGGGAAGAACGGCTCCCACATCTGCTGAAATCTCTTTCTGTCTATTGTCTAGCTTCTGATTTCTCCACTCAATTTTTATCATTGTGTGTCATTTAAATGTGGCTCTTAAAAACAGCTAATTATGTTCTTTGCCTTTGATGGGGAATTTAATCAATATGTTTAAACTTTTTGCTGCCATCTTGTGTTATATTTTCTATTGTTCATGTTTTTGACTGTCATTTAAAAAATTTTTTTTGTATTTAATCTAACTTTGTTACTTCTTTCTCCCAAATGAATTGCATATTCTATGTCTTATTTCTACTATTCTATTAGTTATCCTTAAATTTGAAGCAAAATATTTCAATCCATTTTTTCCATCAATGTCAAGAATTAATCACTTGAATTCTGATAAATTATTATAATTATTTAGTTAAGTAACTGTTTACATAAGTTTATGTAATCCTCTTTTAAGGATTATATTAAATTTTGGAATGGCAGCCTCAGTAATTAGTTAGGTGACCATTTTTCTGGCTCCTTGCTCATCACTGCTTCTTGAATCCAAAATTTTCCTCTTCCTTGGTTTGTAGCTAGTTTTCTGATAATGTTTCCTCAAGCCAAGTGTACGGTTGCCATCACTAGGCTAAACAATGGCTGTAGAAATACTCGCAACCATGCTAAAGTTTTACTTAAAATTCATGACTATGAACCATATGTGGATGTTAATGCTGATCTCTGATCACAATACATTTCCCTATTCTATTCATTCTCCTATTTCTCTAGATCTGTGCTATCCAATAAGGCAGCCACTATCCACATTCAGGTATTTAAATTTTAATTTAAATTAACTAAAATTAAATACAGTTAAAAATATCCTGTTCTCAGCTGCACTAGGCGTATTTCAAATGCCCAATCACCATTAGGGATAGTGGCCACACTGCTCGAATCACTGGGTGATTCCTAATCACCCCCCAAAGTTATGTCCACACCCTAATCCCCAGAACCTGTAAATATGTTACCTTACAAGGCAAAAGGGGCTTTGCGATGTGATTAAGGTTAAAGACGCTGAGATAGGGATATTAGCCTGGATTATCCAGGTGGGCCTACTGTAATCACAGGGTCCTTAAAAGTAGAAGTAGGAGGCAGAAGAAAAGATCAGAGTAATGAGATGTGAGACGTACTCAACAAGCCTTCCTGCCTTTAAAGTTGTAGAGAGGCACTGAGTCAAGAGATGCAGGTGGTCTCTAGAAGCCAGAACAGGTGGATTCTCCATTAGAGCCTCTAGAAAGGAATGTAACTCTGCCAACATCTTAAGTTTAGCCTGGTGAGACCATGTTGGACTACTGACCTATGAAACTGCAAGATATTAAATTTGTATTGTTTAAGCCACCGAGTGTGAGATAATTTGTTATGGCAGAAATATAAAACTAATGCAGCTCTATATCACATAGTACAGATATAAAACATTTCCATCATTGTATGAAGTTGTATTGGAGGGCACTAATTTATAAGATTTTAAATAATTGAAGGTGTGGTAAATGGAGCTCTCATTCACTTTCATAGTCTCTTTTTTATATATGCTCATTTTCTGGATGGTCTCCTCTAGTCTCATAACTGCATAGATAACCATAAAAGCTGTTGATTTCCAAATTTATATCTCCAGTTTGGTCCCCTCTTCTGAACACCAGATGCATATATATATATATATATATATATATATATATATATATATGCATATGTGTGTATATATATATATACACACAAGGGAAAATTTGACATCTCCAATGAGGTATGTAATAGACATCTCAAACATAGCATATCCAAAACTGAATTCCTGATTTCCTCCTCTGTACACTTACTTTACCTACATCTTTCTTATCTTAATGGAAATACTATTTTTAATTTCTCAGGCAAAACACCAGAGTAACTTTTGACTCCTTGTTTGTCTCATAAAACTCATAGAACCCATCAGAAATCTTGTTGAATCAACCTACAAAATGTATCTTGGATCTGATGACTTCTCATCACTTCCATTGCTACCATCCTTTTCCAAGCCACCATCATCTTTAGTCTAGACTATTTGAATAGCCCTCTCTATTAGTCAAGGTCCAGTGGAATAACAGAACCTACTTTGGGGGAATTAATAGAAACCAAGTAGTTACAAAAATGTTCGACTATCTGAAAGAACAAATAGAAGAGTTAAAATAATCTGGACATTAGTTACTATAAGCAGCTGTTACCCTAACCCTAGAGGCAGTGTTACTGGAACCCAAGAGCCAAGATCACCCAACTGAAGTGGCAACCAGACTGGTCTGTCCAGCAAGGACTAGCCATGGACAATGTGCAGCAGCCACTAGAGGTACAACCCAAAGTAAACAGAGAGAGGGAGCTTGGTTCTCCCTTCTTCCTGTCTTTAACTTCATGACAGTGTTTATTCTTAATCAAATTCAGTTTGAAACCTTTTAGCAAAGGAGCCCGGGAAATCTACAGATCTGATCAAAGGAAGGACAGGGAATGGATTTAGGAGAAAAGAGCACACTTCTTAATGTGTCCCCCAACTTCCATTATATAGCGGTCTATCCACTACCACTCCCCAACACATAGATTTCATTCTGATAGAGCATGCAAAAGTGATCCTTTTATAAACAAAAACATATATAGAATGAATAAACAACAAAGTCCTACTGTATAGCACATGGAACTATATTTAGTATCTTGTGATAAACCACAATGGAAAAGAATATAAAAAAGAATATATGGCTATGTATAACTGAATCATTCTGCTGTACAGCAGAAATTAACATAACATTGTAAATCAACTAAACTTCAAAAAAAAAAATCACTCCAGGATTCTGCTCAAAATCCTAGAATTGTCTTTCCATAACTCAGAGTAAAAGTCAAACGGATTACAGCACCTATATGAGCTGCCTCCACTTTGCCTCTTTGACTTAATCTCCTCTTTTTTTCCCCAACTTAATTTTCTCCAGCTTCAGTGATCAGCTTGTTGTTCCTAGAGAACACAAAGAACCTGCCTAAATCTATCTTTCCAGCTGCTGGGACTTTCTTCCCCTGATATCTGCTTGGCTTACTACTTTACCTGCTTTAGTCACTCAAATGTTTTCAGGCTAAAGAATAACCCTTGGGCCTCATAGCAACATGTGGAGAACAGTTAACAAATATTGCATTGTAAAGGAACAGAACTGGGAGATCTATGTAGTGCCCACTGCTTTTATCGATGCTGATGATTCCTTTATTAAACTATGCAAACTTAACTCAGCTTTGCTGTCTTCCTCTATGAGCTAATACCTAATGAAAAACATTACATTCTTATCAAAATAATAACTCTACAAAGAACTGAACAAACAAAATTGAAATGAAAATTTAGATGACACCCAGAACACTTTTGTTGTTGATCTCGTTCAATACATTCATTTCATGATTCAATTCAGCACAGTATCCTGCTTGAACAAAATAATAATAGAGGAGAATTCAGTAGACTAAAGCAACAATTTCATTATTATACCAAAAACAAGTACTATCTGAACAAATCATAGACTTGACAGATTTTCAACATGAAGAAGCTAATCTAGTAAAAAAATCTTGATTGTCTAGGTAGCTCTCTTGTGTTTTTTTCCTTTTTTCAAGGAAATTCTTATTAAATACTGATTGAAGCATAGAGTTGCATGCTGCCACATTTTAAAGATATTCCTGAGTCTCTGTCAATAAAACAGCAACAACAAAACAATATGTGATTTAAAGGTAAAATCTGTTGACAAAGCAGAAATAAATGCATAGGCACTTCTCTATAACCAGCCCACACCACGTAAGTAATCTCCTACCTGAACGTGGTATCAGCTAAGTCTCTGCCTTCAACCAAGATCAGTTTTTCCAGTGTTGACCTGCAAACAATCTTCCTGGCCAATGGCAAGTGGGGTAGTTTGCAAAAGTGACACAAAATCTTCACTCCTTTCTGTATCTACGCCCTTTTCAATGTGATTTTCAGCTCCTCCCCTCAAAAGGTGGAAGCTTTTTCCTCTTCTCTGGATCTAGGCTGGTGTGGTAGGAGTGACAGTATGCCATTTCCAACCCTAGATCTCAAGAGGCCCTGCGTGTAACACTGCCTTTAAAAGTCCGCCACCACCATGCATACAAGGCCAGAGAGGAGAGATGAGAGAATCTCACATGAAGAGAGGAGCTATCTCAGCTCAGGCAACCCTGGACCAACCAGCCCACAATCAACCCAGCAGCATATCATTCACACATGATTAGCCCAGAAAAACCACCCAGCTGAGCAGAGCCCAAACTGCTCATTTGGAGATAGGTGTGCTAAATGAAGAGTTGCTCTTTCAAGCCGTTATGTTTCGGGATTGATTGTTACTTGGCAATTATTAGGTAATGTCTTCGTTTGCTGGCAAATAGGGGTAAAAAAAGCTCTTGATTTCCTCCTAAATTACAGCTTGGGTACTGACTGGAAGATGCAGCAGTTCTCTTTTAGCATCAACAGATTAGATGAACGAAATGACTTGTTTGTTCCCCCCAGTATCTCCTCACAGACTACAACTCAAGATGCAGGTGGCTGGCACCGAGGCACCAGGTGGCAGCACAGGGAGTCCATCCCCTTAGTGCAGAGTTGCTATCAGAGCAGAACTGGCTCTGTCAAAGCTGCTCAGGCCGCCAGGTGAAAAACTCCGAATTCTATCACTGTCACACAAAGGTATTGCATTGATTTTTAACTTTTGCTTAATTGAATCACCTCTTTTGTGAATAAGGAGGCTAAAATCCTCCAAACACAAGTGACCACACAAACTGAAAAAAGGAATTAATAAATCAAACACTAGAGCTAGGACTCAGCTATTTCGACAATACTGAAAAGGGAAATAAGTTTATTCAACAGAGTCTCAGACTGGAATATAATTGTTGCTGTAGCTACAACTTCGAGAGGGGTAGGAGACACCCTCCTGATACATTCTGAAAAGAAATGGACTATGCCAATGCCAACCTTGCTAGGAAAAGCCAGTATACAGCACACTAAAATTAATAATGGAATAAGCTTTGAAAAGCAAAATTAATCTTCATCCAAAAGAATTTCTGAGTGGAGAAACTTTTTGCCATGAACTTCCTCAAGTCTGATGGACTATCCTCTGCCTTAGGCAGTGCCATTACTTGACATTCCCCCCTGTCCCCCAGGCTCTTTTCTGTTTCTTTCCAAGTTGTTGTTAGATTTTCATTTAAAATGCTGATTGTTTTCTTATGAAGAGCCTTCTGGCCTTTGGTAATTAATTTCTGATGGTAAAATTATTTCTCTAATTATAATTTCATTTGAACAAACCAGTTAAATCAGATCCCTTTAAAAATCTTCCTGAAAGACCCACACACTGACTTCCACTTATGAATCACTGGTCAGGGCTGTGTCATCTGACCACTCTTAGCTTAAAGGACAATTGACATTCTCCATCAAGGTGGTAGAAACCCGTTTTGTACTATGAAAATAGAAAAATTGATCATTAAACTACAGAAAAGGGCTTCCCTGGTGGCGCAGTGGTTGAGAGTCCGCCTGCTGATGCAGGAGACATGGGTTCGTGCCCTGGTCTGGGAAGATCCCACATGCCGCGGAGCGGCTGGGCCCGTGAGCCGTGGCCGCTGAGCCTGCGTGTCTGGAGCCTGCGCGTCCGGAGCCTGTGCTCCGCAACAGGAGAGGCCACAACAGTGAGAGGCCCGTGTACCGCAAAAAAAAAAAAAAAAAAAAACTACAGAAAAATAAAATATATAAATGAATAAATAAATACAAATATGTGTGCATAGCTCTCCTTGCTCAAATTTGGGCACTCTGTAGTCTCTCTGTGATAAAAAAGTATCAAACTGACAGGAATTGACTTGAAACATGATTGGTTTCCTGAAAAAATTTCAGTAGGGGGAGGAAAGTGATTACATTCATGAAGATGGTAAATTATATTAAAAATAGTATAATTTTTAAATAATCTCTTAATAAGCTGCACAAACCTAGCCACTACAAATGTGGCCTATTCATCTCTCCATTGCTTTAGGGCTGCCCAGATCCCCTCTGCCTACCCAATTTTCTCTATTTTTAGTGTAAAAATTATCCATCTTCTAATCTCTCAGTTTTTAGTACCCTTTATGCTGATCAACAATTACCAAACAAACAAAAAAAGGACTTGAGCTTAGTAAGAAAGACACAGAACATTTGCCTCAACTGTCAAAACTGTGCTAAGAGTTGAATTAAACCAATAATTGAAGGCTAGGTCTTTCACTCTGTCTTAAAGCATTTTTATTCAAGAACTATGCTCACTTTCCAGAAATAGACTTATCCTTGGCTTTGTAACTTATCATTCCGTACATCACATTTACTTTTTTAAAAACACGGTTGAAAGAAAATCATCCAAACTTAGAGAAAATTTATTGCAAAACCAATTGTCAAGAAAGAGATAGATGCCCTTTTACTAAGCACGATTACAAATTCACTCAGTTGAATCACTCTAACCTCAAGCTGTACTGGTTCTTCTAAGATGACAATCACCTCAGCTTAGGTCTCATTATGGGTTGTCAACCTTAGGCACTTATAGACCACCTTTATATTAATGTGTAAAATGGAAAAACTTTCCATATAAGACCATAATATAGGTCATCTCATATATGTCTTTCTAATTTTGTAATATGCCAGATTGGACTCTTGCCTTTTAAGTTAATGTAGTTCAAAATAAGAATCAGAATCAAAGAATGAAACCTAGAATCTTAGAAGTCATTTGGTAAACATGAAGCCAGTCTGTCTCAGTCAGTAGGCTTAAGGTCTGAGATCAGGGTGCCAGCATGGTCGAGTTCTAGTGATGGCCTTCTTGTGGGTTGCAGTCTGCTGACTTGTCATGGCATGCTCACATGGCAGAAAGCAGAGAGCCTGAGCAAGCTCTTGAGTCTCTTCTTATAAGGGTACTAATCTCATTCATGAGGACTCCACCCTCATGACCCAATTACCTCCTGAAGGCCCAACCTCCTAACACCATCACATTGAGGGGTTAGGATTTCAACAAATGAGTTTGGGGATGGGTACAAAGACATCCTATCCATGATATTTCATTGAAGACTTCTATTATTGGTTCACTATCTCTTATGAGGTTACATCCTTGACCTTGCTTTAATGGCTATAATCGTTTTTCATAGCTTCTTTGCTTAGAATCCAAAACTGTTTCACTAATATTATAACTCATGTCTTCTGCCAGAATCTGTGAAAATGGCAGGACAACTTATTAAGTTTCAAGAAGAGTAAAATCACAGACTTCTTACAGTTCTTAACACAGAAATCAGAAAGTGGTTGCCTTTGGGAAGAAAAACATTTGACTGGAAAGGAACACAAGGGCACTTTCTGTGGGAAGTAAATGTTCTAGTTCTTGTTTTGGGTGGTGTACACATTGTTAAAAGTGAACAACTTAAAAATTAAGCATTTATTATAAATTTTAACTAATTACAAGAAATAAAATTAAAAATAAATAAAAATGAATAAATTTAAAGATTTAAAATTATAAATTGATTTTAAAAGACACAAATAAATTGAAAATAAAATGTAATCATTTTTTAAAATTCCTCAAAATGCTATATTAAATGGTATTAAACCAATTCTTCTAGTGATAATTTTAAAATATACTTGAAATAGTACCATTGGCATACACAATGTTAAGTGACAAACATTAAATAAATATTTATGAACAGTAACAAAGTAGCAGTCACCAAATGAATTAGACAATTCAGAGGAAGAGAAATATCTGTTTGATGTGAGAGGCTTAAATGATGAATAACTCTTGATAAGTTTTAATGTTCATGTTTGGGTTTTGTGAAATGTCTAAAACTATAAGCAGGGAGGTTTTAGTGAGGATTCTCAACATGTGGCTACCGAGGGAAGGCTGGAAAATATGTCAGCAGAATTTTGTAGAGAAACAAAATAGCACTATTTGCAAAAATATCCAAATGCACCAATGACACATTGAAACCAAACGTTCTATTTTTGCAAAACTCAGTAAAAATTAACATGGGAAAAAACAGAAAAACATATTTTAAAAGAAATTGTAGTGTTCTAATATCCAGTCCTACATGTAAGAAGCTTGGAAGGCACCACTCCTTCCTAACAACACTCCTTAATTTTTTACCTAGTAAGTATAAAAAGCTGAATAAACTGAAAAGTCAACATTTCTTAGAGCTGTAAGAGAAGTGAGAGCACAGGTAAAACCACTGCCCCCCAAATTGGAGAGACTGACAGGCAAACACAAAGGATCACAATTTACTGGAGCAGAAACCCATGAGCAGCATCCTCCATGAGAACCAGTACTGAGATAGGAAAATCTGAACCATAACTAATGAATTGCTGGAGTCTCAGTGTGAACAAGTTTGAGAAATAAAACCTCCAAGGAGACCAAGTCATTGGTGGGTGGGGGAAATGTGCCCATACTTTTGTGAATTTTTACCTCCTGGAGCTCTACCAGGTTCTCAGAGTATCAATGAATATCAGAGAAAAAAATTCTCCTCATGCTTCCAGCAGGGGGAGAATAAAGGATTTAACCTGAAATACACCAGAGCATTCTATTCTCCTTAACATGGTCTACCCTCAGGAGAAACTATTTTAACAGAGCTTAACCTGCTGGGGTTTTGTCAGAGCCTAATCCATGACCACCCATGTGTGCACCCCAGCTTGAAACACACACCCACTCCAACCCCTTTTGCTCCATGTCACAGCTCCACACTAGGGTAAGGGCTGCACCAACTGAGGAGAGTGCACAGTGCATATGGATGGAGCCAGCTCAGACCCAGAACAGAATCTGAATGGGGCAAGGGCAGCCACTGCTGGCACTTCTGGAGGCAACACACTGGGAGAGGTTTGGAACTCTGACTGGGACCAGGACCAATCCAGTCCAGGCCCTGACCCATGCTGAGCACCCATCCAGCTCTTCTTGCTCCAACACTACTCCCCTATGGGTTGAAGGTGCCAGGGCTGGGAGAGTGGAGAGCACACACTTGGAGGGAATGGAGCCATCTAGGACCCAAACATCAGGACCTCTGCTCCAGCAGTGTGGGACCAGATCCTAAATCAATACAGTAATGTTGGTCACTGAGCAGAGGAAAAGCCCCAGCTCACACCAGCCTCTAGCTCTAGCCCCTCCACCTCCAGCCCCACTGCCTACCATGATGATAGCTGCCATCAAACACTGGGGGAAGACATGGCTCATGCTCACTTCAATCCAGCTCTCCCACAAAAGACACTGGGTACACACATACTGCATAGGGATCCCCCCACACAAGGACACCCCTTCAAGGACACCCACGCAAGACCAGAATAGGTAATCATTTCATGTAATTTCAAAGAAAAAGAGAAAGTTAAGCAAAATAAGAAGACAGAATTTGTTTCAAATGAACAAGAGAAAACCTCTGAAAAAAAATCTAATGAAACAGAAATAATTTACCAGATAAAGAGTTCAAAGAATTAGTAATAAGAATGCAAACTGAATCAGTGAAAAGAGTAGAAAAACACAGTGAGAATTATAACAAGGAAACAGAAAATATAAAAAAGAGCCAGTCAGAACTGAAGGACACAATAACTGAAATGAAAAGCACACTAGAAGGAATTAACAGCAGACTAGGGGTAAAAGAAGAATGCATAAGTGATCTGGAAGATAGAACAATGAAAATTACAGCATTAGGACAGCAAAAAGAAAAACAAATATTAGAAATGTGAACAGTTTAAGGGATATCTGAAACAACATCAGGTGCACCAACATTCACATCATAGGGATACCAGAAGGAAAAGAGAGGGAGAAAGCTGTGGAAAATGTATTTGATTTAATTATAGCTGAAAAATCCCCAAACCTGAAGAAGGAAACAGATATCCAGGTAAAGGAAGAACGGAGATAATTAAAATGGCATAAGTTAAAGATAAAGAGAGGATTCTAAAGGTAGCAAGAGAAAACAAAGTGTCAGTTACTAGGGAACCCCCATGGAGCTATCAGCTGATTTTTCTGCAGAAACTTTGCAGGCCAGAGGCAGTGGCATGATATATTTAAAGTGCTCAAAGGGAAAAGCCTGCAATCTAGGACATTCTACCCAAAAAGATTGTCATTTACAATTCAAGAAGAGATAAAGAACTTCTCAGACAAGCAAAAACTAAGAGTTCATCAACACTAAACCTACTCTAAAAAAAACATTAAAGGGTCTTATGTACATGGAAAATAAAAGGCTACAACAAGAAGAATCTATAGGAAAGGAAAAATTCCACTAGTAAAGGCAAAAATATAGTAAAAGCTGAGGATCAGCCAGTTAAATAAGCTAGTACGAAGCTTAAAAGACAAAAAAAAAAAAAAGGTAAAATCAACTACAACGACAGTAATCAGTAAAGGGACAAACATGAAGATGTAAAATATGACATTAAAAACACAAAAGGTGCGGGAGGGGACTAAAAATGTAGATGTTTTAGAATGTGTTTGAACTTAAAAGACTACCTGTTTAAAATAAGTAGACATATTTATAAGTCAACACTTACAAACCCCATAGTAACCACAAATCAAAAACCTACTCACAAAAATGAGAGAGAAAAGAATCCAAGCATACCCCTCCCCAAATCATCAAACCACAAGAAACTGAAAGAAAAAGAAAAAACAGAGATACACAAACAACTGGAAAATAAGTAACAAAATGGCAATAAGTACATATCTATCAATAATTACTTTAAATGTAAGTAGACTAAATATTCCAATCAAAAGACACAGGTTGCTGACTGTATAAAAAAATAAGACCCATCTGTATGCTGAATACAAGAGACTAGCTTCAATGCTAAAGACACACACAGACTTAAAGTGAGGGGATGAAAAAAGATATTTCATGCAAATGGAAATGACAAGCATGTGGGGGTAGCAATACTAATATCAGACAAAATGGACTTTAAATCAAAGTCCATAACAAAAACAAAGAAGGGAATTATATAATGATAAAGGGATCAATAAAAGAAGAAGATATCACATTTTTAATATATATGCAGGTAATATAGGAGAACCTAAATATATAAAACAAATATTAATATACATAAAGGGAGAAATTGGCAATAATACAATAGTAGTAGTGGACTTTAACTACATTAATGGAGAGATCATCAAGACAGAAAACCAATAAAGCAACAGTGGAATTAAATGACACGATAGACCAGTTGAACTTAATAGATATCGACAGGACATTCCATCCCAAAACAGCATAATACACAGTCTTTTCAAGTGCACATGAACCATTCTCCAGGACAGACCACACGCTAAGTCACAAAACAAGTTTCAACAAATTTAAGAGGACAGAAATTATATCAAGCATGTTTTCTGACAACAATCATATGAAACTAGAAATCAACTACAGAAAGAAAAATGGGAAAAACACAAACGTGTGGAGACTAAACATGTTACTAAAAAAAAACAATGGGTCAATGAAGAAATCAAAGAGGAAACAGAAAATACCTTGAGACAAATGAAATTAAAAACAAAACTTACCAAAATCTTTGGGACTCAGCAAGAGCAGTTGTAAGAGAGAAATTTATACCAGTACAGACCTACCTCAAGAAACAAGAAAATTATAAAATAAACAACCTAACCTACCATCTAAAGAAATTAGAAAAAGAGTAACAAAGCCAAATGTCAGCAGAAGGATGGAAATAATAAGGGTCAGAGAGGAAATAAATAAGATAGAGACCAAAAACACAACAGAAACATAAATAAAACCAAGAGCTGGTTTCCTGAAAATATAAACAAAATTGATAAGCCTTTAGCAAGGCTCATCAAGAAAAAAACAGAGAGGACCCAAATAAACAAAATAAGAAATGAAAGAGGAGAAATAACAGCCTATATCACAGACATACAAAAAAGCATAAGAGAATACTATGACCAGTCATATGCCAACAAATTGGACAACCTCGAAGAAATGGACGAATTTCTAGAAACATACAAACTGCCAAGACTGAATCAGGAAGAAATAAATAATCTGAACAGACCAATCTCTAGTAGTAAAATTGAATTTGTAATAAAAAAAAAAATCCAGCAAACAGAAGTCCAGAACTGGAAGGCTTCACAGGGAAATTCTACCAAACATAAAGAAGAGCTAATACCTATCCTTCTAAAACTGTTCCAAAAAAAATGAAGAGGCGGGAATACTCCCAAATTTATTCTATGAGGCCACCATTACATTGATATCAAAACCAAATACTATGATAAAAAATTAATTAAAAAAAACTACCAGCCAATATCTCTGATGAATATAGATGCCAAAATCCTCAACAAAATATTAGTAAACCAAATTCAACAATGTATAAAATACACCATGATCAGGTAGGGCTTATTATAGGGAGCCAAGGATAGTTCAACACATGAAAATCAATCACTGTAATACACTACATTAACAAAAGGAAGGATAAAAATCACATGATCACCTCAATAGACACAGAAAAAGCATTTGACAAAATTCAACATCTATTCATGATAAAAATTCTCATCAAAGTTGTTCTAGGGATTTCCCTGGTGGTCCAGTGGTTAAGAATCTGCCTTCCAATGCAGGGGACATGGGTTCGATCCCTGGTCAGGGAACTAAGATCCCACAGGCTGCAGGGCAACTAAGCCCGTGCACCGCAACGAAGAGCCCGCATGCCGCAGCTGAGACCCAATGCAGCCAAATGAATAATAAATAAAATTTTTAAAAAAGTTGTTCTAGAGGGAACATATTTCAACATAATAAAGGCCATTTATGACAAACCCACAGTCAACATAACACTAAATGGAGAAAAAGCTGAGTGCTTTTCCTCTAAAATCAGGAACAAGGCAAGGATGCCACTCTCTCCACTTATATTTAACATAGTATTGGAAGACCTAGCCACAGCAATCAGAGGAAAAATGTCATCCAACTGGAAGTAAAGAAGTCAAACTGTCCCTATTTGCAGATGACATGATACTTTATATAGAAAACCTTTAAGTCTCCACCGAAAAACTATTAGAACTAATAAATGAATTCAGTAATGTTGTAAGATACAAGATTAATATACAGAAAACTGTTGCTCTTCTATACACTAATAATAAACTATCAGAAATAGATAGCAAGAAAACAACCTCACTTAAAATCACCTGAAAAAGAATGAAATACCTAGGAATAAACTTAACCAAGGAGACGAAAGACCTAGACACTGAGAACTATAAAATATTGAGGAAGGAAATCAAAGACAATACAAAAAAATGGAAAGATATCCCTTGTCTGTGGATTGGAGAATTAGTATTGCTAAAATGTCCATACTACCAAAAGCAATCAACAGATTTAATGCAATTCCTTTCAAAATACCTATGATATTGTTCACAGAACTAGAACAAATAATCCTAAAATTTATATGGAACCCCAAGAGACCCTGAATTTCCTAAGAAATCTTGAGATAAAATAAAAAAGCTGAAGTTGTTATTCTACCTTTATTCAGACTATACTACAAAGCTACAATAATCAAAAGAGCATGGTTCTGGCATAAAAACAGACATGTAGATCAATGGAACCAAATAGAGAGCCCAGAAATAAATCCATGCACTTATGGTCAATTAATCTACAACAAAGAAGGCAAGAATATACAATGGACAAAGACGGTCTGCTCAGTAAATGATGCTGGGAACACTAGACAGCTACATGTAAAAGAATGAAAGTAGAACATTTTTTTCACACTATATACAAAAATAAACTCGAAATGGATTAAATACCTAAATGTAAGACCAGAAACCATAAAACTCTTAGAAGAGAACATAAGCAGAACACTCTATTTTTTAAAAAATTAATTAATTAATTAATTTGTTTTTGGCTGTGTTGGGTCCTCACTGCTGTGTGTGGCTTTCTTTAGTTGCAGTGAGCTACTCTTCATTGTGGTGTGTGGGCTTCTCATTGCCGTGGCTTCTCTTGTTGTGGAACGTGGGCTCTAGGCGCACGGGCTTCAGTAGTTGTGATTTGCAGGCTCTAAAGCGCAGGCTCAGTAGTTGTGGTGCATGGGCTTAATTGCTCCACAGTATGTGGGATCTTCCTGGACCAGAGCTCAAACCCGTGTCCCCTGCACTGGCAAGCAGATTCTTAATCACTGCATCACCAGGCAAGCCCAGCAAAACACTCTTTAATGTAAATCATAGCAATTTTTTTTTGGCTTTGTTTCCTAAGGGAAAGAATACAAAAGCAAAAACAAACAAATGTGATCTAATTAATCTTAAAAGTTAATATCCAAAATATAGAAATAACTCATATGACTCAATATCAAAAAAACAAACAGCCCAATTAAAAATTCAGCAGAAGATGGGAATAGACATTTTTCCAGTGAAGACATACAGATGGCCAACAGGCACATGAAAAGATGCTCAACATCACTAATCACCAGCGAAAGGAAATCAAAACCACAATGAGTTATCACTTCATACCAGTCAGAGTCACCAAAAAGACTAAATAACAAATGTTGGTGAGGATATAGAGAAAAGGAAACCCTAGTACTCTGCTGGTGGGAATATAAATTGATGCAGCCACTATGGAAAATAGCATGGAGGTTCCTCAAAATCAAAAAATAGAACTGTCATATAACCCAGCAATTCCACTCCTGGATATATATCTAAAGAAAATGAAAACACTAATTCGAAAAGATACATGCACCTCAATGTTCATAGCAGCATTACTTACAATAACCAAGATATGGAAGCAATCTAAGTGTCAACCAGCAGATGAATGGATAAAGAATATATGGTGTACCTACACAATTAAGGATTACTTATCCATAAAAAAGTGAAATGCTGCCATTTTCAACAATGTGGATGAACCTAGAGGGTATTATGCTTAGTGAAATAAGTCAGACAAGAAAAGCAAATATTATATGTTATCACTTATATGTGGAATCTAAAGAATTAAACAAAGAATGAATATTACAAAACAGAAACAGTCTCACAGATTTAGAGAATAAAATTAGTGGTTACTAGTGGGGAGAGGAACTAAGGAGGGTCAAATAGAGGTAGGGGATTAAGAGATACAAACTACTATACATAAAATAAATTAGCTACAAGGATATATTGTGCAGTACAGGAAAATGTAGCAATTATTTTATAATAACTGTAAATGGGGTATAATCTTCAAAAATGCTGAATTACTATGCTATACACCTGAAACTAATATTGTAAATAAACTATATATTAATTTTTTTAAAGTTAAAGAAACATACAGAATTTCTCAGACAAACAAAAACTGAGAAGATGTATTGCCAGTAGACATGTCTTGTAAGAAACTGTAAAAGAAGTACTTTAGGTAAAAACAGTATGATATAGATCAGAAACTTGGATCTAAATAAAGAAACAAAGAGCACTGGAGAAATAAGGTAAAATTAAAATTTTTTCTTATTCTGAATTGATCTAGTAGATAATAGTTTCTTCAAAATAATAGCAACAATGTATTTGATTAGGTATGCATATATGTTTGTATGTGTGTTTGTATGCATGTACACTCATATGTATGCTCATAAATAAGTGAAATAAATGATAGAAATGATATCAGAGATGGGAGGGAGGAATTAGGATTATTTTGTTATTATAAGGTACTTGCATTACCCATGAGTAGTATAGCATAATTTGAGGTGGACTTAGATTAGTTGTAAATGTAAACAGCAAACCCTAGAGTGAGCAATAAAAAAAATAAATTATAAAAAGAAGTACCAGCTGACATACTAAGAAAGGACAGAAAATGGAATCAAATAAATGTTTAGTAAAAGGTAGAAAAAGAGTAAAAGACAAAAACAGAAAAAATAACAAGTAACCAATATGGTAGATATTAATTCAATTATGACAGTAACCACGTTGAGTGTTAACTATATAAATGCACAAATTTTAAGACAAAGATTACCAGAGTGGATCAAAGAACATGACTCTACCATATGCTGTCTACAAAAAACACAGTTTAAATACAAAGATACATATATATTAAAAGTAAATGAATGGGGCTTCCCTGGTGGCACAGTGGTTGAGAGACCGCCTGCCGATGCAGGGGACATGGGTTCGTGTCCCGGTCCGGGAAGATCCCACATGCCGCGGAGCGGCTGGGCCCATGAGCCATGGCTGCTGGGCCTGCATGTCCAGAGCCTGTGCTCCACAATGGGAGAGGCCACAACAGTGAGAGGCCCACGTACCGCAAAAACAAACAAACAAACAAACAAAAACAGTAAATGAATGATATATCATGCTAACAATTATCAAAAAGTTTTCAGGGATGAAAAAGGTCATTACATAATGCTAAAGGGTCCAATTCTCAAGAAGCCTTTACAATCCTTAACATGTACACATTTAACAACAGAGCTTTGAAACATATGAGACAAAACCTGATATAACTGCAAGGAGAAACACATAAATCCACTATTATAGTTGGAGACTTCAGCATTCCTCTATTAGAAATGAATATGTCCAGAAGGTAGAAAATCAGTAAGAACGTCGTTGAACTCAGCAACACCATTTATCAATGAATATAATGGACACCTATAAACTGTTTCATTGAACAACAGCAGGACCCACATTCTTCTCAAGATCACATGAAATATTCACCAAGATAGGCCACTTTCTGTGTGATAAAATAAACCTTAACAAATGTAAAATTACAGGAGTTATACAATGTCTTTTCTCAAACCACAATGGAATTGAACTAGAAAATAATAACAGAAATATAGCAGGAAAATCCCCAAATACCTAGATATTAAGAACACACTTCTAAATAGCACTTGAGTCAGAAAACTTTGAAAAGAAATTAAAAATTATCTTGAACTAAATGAAAATGATAACACAACATCAAATTTTGTGTGATGCAGCAAAAGCAGTACATAGAGGGAAAAATATCACAGTATTGAATGCATATGTTAGAAAAAAAGAAAGATCTAAAATCAATCATAAGCTTCTAACTTAGGAAAAAAGAGCAAATTTAATCCAAAGTAAGCATAAGAAAGGAAATAATAAAAATTAGAGCAGAAATCAATAAAATTGAAAGTAGGAAATCGAGAGATTTAATTAAGCCAAAAAATGGTTTTTTGAAAAGATCAATAATACTGACAAGCTTCTAGCTGAGCTAACTAAGAAAAAAAGAAAAAGGACACAAGTTGTTAATATCAGAAGTGAAAAAGGGGACTTCACTACAGATCCCATGGACCTTAAAAGGATAATTTTAAAAATTCTATGAACAACTCTGTACCCACAAATTTGATAACCCAGAAGAAATGGATCACTTTCTTGAAAGACACAATCTGACAAACTCACACAAGAAGAAACAGACAATCTGAATAGACCTATATCTATTAAAGGAATTAAATCAATCATTAATAATATTCCAAAACAGATAGCACCAGGCCCGGATGGGTTCACTGGTGAATTCTACCAAACATGTAAGGAATAAGTCTTATCAATTCTCTACAGTCTCTTTCAGAAAATATCAATAGACAAGAAGGGAATACTTCTTAACTCATGCTATGAAGTCAGCATTACCTTAATACCAAAAGCAGACAAAGAGATTACAAGAAAAGGAAAACTACAGACTAACATAACCAAAAGTCCTCAACAAAATATTAGCAAATTGGGTGCAACAATAGATTAAAAAATGTATACATCATGACCAAGTGGAATTTATTCCAGGTATGTAGGCCTGATTCAACACTGGAAAATCAATTAATGTAGTCTATTATATCAATAAGTCAAAGAAAAAGAATCAAATATCAATAGATGCAGACAAAGCATTTGACAAAATTCAACATCCATTCATGATTTTTAAAACCCTCAATAAACTAGGAATAGAAGAAAACATCCTCAACTTGAAAAAGAAGATCTACAAAAAAGCCCAATAGCTAACATTATAGTTAATGGTTGAAAACTCGAAGCTTTCCCACAAAGATCAGGAACAAAACCGAGCTGTCACTGCTGCTTTTTAACATTTTGCTGAATATCCTGGCTAATGCAACATGACAAGAAAAGGAGAGGGGAGGAGAGGAGAGAAAGAAATAAAAGAAAATGTATACAGATTAGGAAAGAAGAAATTAAACTGTCTTTGTTTGCAGATGACATGATCATCTCTGTGAAAAATTGGAAAGAAATGACCAAAAAAACTTCCTGGAACTAATAAGTGATTATAGCAAGTTTGCAAGACAAATAGTTAATATGCAAAAGGCAATTAATTTCCTATATACCAGCAATGGACAAGCAAAATTTGAAATTAAAAATACAATACCATTTACATTAGTACCTCCAAAATGAAATATGTAGGTATAAATCTAACAAAATAAGTACAAGGTCTACATGAGGAAGACTATAAAACTCTGATGAACAAATTCATAGAACTAAAAAACAGAAATACACTTTGTGTTCATGGCTAGAAAGACAATATTACCAAGATATCAGTTCTTCCCAACTTGATCTATAGATTCACTGCATTCCTAATAAAAATCCTAGCATATTATTTTTTGAATACTGACAAACTGATTTTAAAGTTTATATGAAGAGGTAAAAACCAGAATAGCTAATACAATGCCGAAGGAGAGCAAAATCAGAGGACTGACAATACCCATTTAAGACTTACTGTAACCCTACAGTAATCAAGACAGAGTGGTATTGGCAAAAGAAAAGGCAGATAGATCAGCAGAACAGAATAGAGATCCTAGGAATAGAACCACATATAGTGGTTCTGTGCTCCTTGACAAAGGAACAAAGGCAACACAATGGAGCAGAGTTTTCAACTAATGGTGTTGCAACACCTAGAAATCCACATGCAAAAAAGTGAATCTAGACACAGACCTTAGACCCTTCACAAAAAATTAACTAAAAATGGATCATAGACTTAAATGTAAAATGCAAAAGTGTAAAACTCCTAGAAGATAACAGGAAAAAATCTAAATGACCTTGAACTTCGCAATGATTTATCATGATCCACGAAAGGAAGAATCAATAAGCTGGACTTCATTCAAATTATAACTTTCTGCTCTGCAAAAATGTCAAGAAAATTAAAAGAGGACTTCCCTGGTGGTGCAGTGGTTAAGAATCCACCTGCCAATGTAGGGAACATGGGTTCGAGCCCTGGTCCGGGTGCCACAACTACTGAAGCCCACGCGCCTAGAGCCCATGCTCCACAACAAGAGAAGCCACCGCAATGAGAAGCCCGTGCACCGCAACGAAGAGCAGCCCCCGCCCTCTGCAACTAGAGAAAGCCCGCACGCAGCAACAAAGACCCAACATAGCCAAAATAAATAATTATTTTAAAAAGCCCTTTAAAAAGAAAAGAAAAAGACAAACCACAGACTGGGAGGAAATATTTGCAAAAAACATATCTAGTAAAACAATGTTATCCAAAATACACAAAGAATCCTTAAAGCTCAACAATAAGAAAACAAACAACAAATAAATTTTAAAATGGGCCAAAGACCTTAATAGACGCCTCACCAAAGAAGGTAGATAGATGGCAAATAAGTATCTGAAAAGATGCTCCACATCATATGCCATCAAGGAAATGCAAGTTAAAACGAGATAAACATGTTAGAACAGAGAAAATCTTGAGCACTGACACCACCAATTGCTGTCAAGGAGATGAAGCAAGGGGTATTATTATTCATTGCTGATGGGAATGCAAATTGGTACAGCCATTTTGGAAGACAGGTTGGTGGTTTCTTACAAAACTAAACATGCTTTTACCGTATGGTCCAGCAATTATATTCCTTCGTGTTTATGCAAAGGAGCTGAAAACATGTCCACACAAAAACCTGCACACAGACATTTATAGCAACTTTTTTCATAATTGCCGAAACCTTGAAGCAACTATGATGCTCTTCAGTAGATGAATGGATAAATAAACTGCAGTACGTGGGATATTATTCAGTACTAAAAAATAAATGAGCTATCAAGTCATGAAAAAACATGGAGGAATATTAAGCACATATTACTAAGTGAAAGACAAGGCTACATACTATATGATTCCAGCTATATGATATTCTAGAAAAGGTAAAACTATGGAGATTGCCAGCAGTTACTGGGGAGCAAGGGATGAGCAGGCAAAGAACAGAGGATCATTAGGGAAATGAAACTACTCTGTATGATTCTAGATACATGACATTATAGATTTGCCCCAATTTATAGAATGTACAGCACCAAGAGTAAACTCTAATGTAAACTATGGACTTTGGATGATACTGACGCGTCAATGTAGGTTCACCAGTTGTAACAAATGTGGCATCTGGTGAGGAAATTTTGATAAGGGGAAGGCTAAGCATGTGTGAGGACAGGGTGTGTAAGAACCTCTTTACCTTCCTCTCAATTTTGCTGTTATCCTAAAACTGCTCTAAAAAAGAAAGTCTATTAAAAGAAAAGGAATTTTATCTGAGCAACTAACTTTTTTGAATGAGATCAAGTCTAGATACATAGACAAAATACATAGATAAAATAAGGCATTGAAGAAGCCTAAGACATTATCATAGAACAAGAGTTAGTGAAATTTGAAGAAATACATGAATGGGATATATGTAGGAAGGTAGAAAGGGGCTAGATAGTAGATGTTTAAAAGAGGAAATATTAATTTTATTATGCTTATAATAATTTAGAATTGTTCCAAATAATTTTAAAATGGTATATTATAAAGATGTATATGAACACTTTGCAAATGGGGTGATTCCATGGAACCGGTACATGTTCATTCTTTCAGTCAAAGCATAGCCAGCCAGTTTTAGTTTCTCTTTGATGGACTAATCTAAGCCAGTGATCTTCTAACTGCAGGTTCCAATCTATTAAACAAAAAAAATTTTTTTTAAATAAAAGAAGCTATTAAAGCACACTGCACGTGATCAAGGAAAGTATTGTTTTGTGAAGTTTTCATTTCCATTTTACATGTATGTGTATGTTTTCTGTTCCACAATGTAAGATATATTTCTCATTTTAAGTTCAAGTTCATAAATATTTGAAAGTTACTATTCTAGTCAGATTTCTACAGTATTTGAATAGAAAAATTGACAGACTGATGCTAGAGGAAGGTAAATACTATAACTGATTTGTTCTACCCATCAGCTTAAGATACAAAAATGTTATTTTTAATAAATAAAAACTAATTGACTCTAAACCTCCAATCAACAAGAGTGCTGTCTCATCTGTCTTGTCTACAACTTCCTAATAAATACCAGCTTCTGGCATTTACTTTTTGCAAGGTATTTGACCTTATTAGTATCATCCCACTAAGAGAACAGCAGCTATCTGATCGGCCCTTTACCTGGAGGGAAGGGTTCCTTGCTGGTTTCTGTTTGTTTTCTGAAGGCTGTGTGATGTTGCTGTGGGATGAGGGTGGTTGACCCATCAGCCACAATGACTGAGGCATACAGTACTATACCTCCCCTAGCAGTAGTTTCTCAGTGGCTAAGGGAAATGTGAAGGTGCCTCTCCTCCCCAGAGTTACATTAAGCTATGGCCACTCCACGCCACCCAAGGCCCTCGCCCCCTGTGTTAGAGCAGTTCACAGATACAGCGTTTTTAGTTCTCCTCTCCTAGATAGACATCCACTTCCTCCATACATATGGATGACGGGGGAGTTGAATGATTATGCCACCCACATGCTCTGCTCAGAAACAGCCCCCTGCCTGTAGCCTCAGGGACAGGGTGCTGCTCTTCTAATGTCCAAAGAATCAACCTCACTGGTTACTCTATGATGCTGGAAGTTAGACATAACCTTGAGCCTAGGGTTGTTACCCTGGGAAGAAGGGGTGGCGAGGGGCATCCCAGAGACTCAGTGACAGCACTGTTCCCTCCTGGCTTGTCTTTGATGTCCAGAGCACTTCATACCCAACACTGAAACCATTCTTCCAGCTACAAACTCCATACCTCCAGTCCCAGTATATAAATCTATAGCAAGTCTCTTTTTCTTCTCCCTGCTTCAAGAAAAGCCAGGTCCACCACATTTCCTGTCACAGAATTATTGGCAATTGGGATATCCTCGCTCTCTCACCCGTTCATCTGACATGTTTTGGATTACCTAGGCATTCTCTCTGCTCTGTAGTCTTGCCTCTAGCTTTCTGTACTTTGAGAGATCTCTCTATGCCTGCAGGTAGCATGTTATGATGGGTCTTTTCTCAGTCTTCAAATTATACAGATTTAAACTTGATCTTGAATCTATTACTTCAAGGCTATATATCTTTATGATTTGGGAAAGCTAGCTTAACTTCTCTGAATTTCAAGTGAGGTGATCTATTTTTAAGTGCTAAAGCCATAGTAGACACTCAGAAACAATTAGTTTCTTTCATTTTATACTTTTTCATCCAAATGTGAACACATGGTAGAAGCTCAATAACTAGTTGATTTGGCCGAATTTTTGTTACAAGAAAAAAATTCCCCAATTAATAATTGATATTAGGCTAGATACCATCTGTCATTGAAATTACCATTTTGGTACAGAGACTGTCAATCAGGGAATTTCTTTAAATTGCTACCAATGGTGAAGTCATCAGAGGTTAGTTTGAGAATGGAGAAGGGAAGCAATTGGATAGAAATGGGTCATGTTGTATGAAAAGTTCAATAAGAATGTATATGCTTATTTTTAAAAATGGAATGTACTGTGCTTTGAAGAGTGACAGAAAGGAATTATTCCAGTAAGAATGACAATTACTAAAAATACCAATCCTAGCTGTGCTTGTTATACTTCTGTCTGCTGATCCTTTGAAAAACGCTTTTCTTTTTTTTTTTTTTAAACAGATGGCTATTTTAATTTACCGGGCAAGTTGTCACAGCTATCACCTTTCTGGACTTCCTTCTAAAATAAAGAAAAGTTATTCCAGTGTAAAGAAGGAAAGCTATAGTCTGTTGAACTGTGTTCTCATGTCTCTCCTGAAAACTGTAATAGCATTTCATATGGCTTCTTTGCCCTGTAGGTAGAGGGTGATAAAATTAGTTGTTGGCATTATTTGCATTATGTATCTGATAGCAGTAGCTAGAGCTCGCCCTATGCACAGATGAGGTGTGTAGCTTTGTAGTAATCCTCTGTAATAGAATTAGGCATGCATCTGGAGGAAATGCATCTTCCCAATAGCCCATAATGCAGATCAGCAGAGTGTTAGTTCCCATAGGGACTAAAAAGAAATTTTGGTCTATTTCTCTCGGTTTTTATAGATTAAAAATATCACACAAGAAAAAATTTTTTTTTCAATTTTGCATCTCTCTTTGATACATATAGCCTACCTGGGTACCTGAAATTCCACTTTTAAATATTTATTTGCACATCATAAGGATTTCAGGTATTAGGTATCTTTAGTTAAAATGCAAACATTCCTGCTAGGTATAATACCTTTATCATCCACAGGTAAGGTAAGGGTTTTCCCCAATGCGATTAGTAAGGGAATGAACAAGGGACAAGTAATTGTGATGACAGGAGGTGAGGTATACTTGGGAGTGACAGCATGAGTATTCTAGGCACTTGGGGGAGTGGGTCTGAGAAAGAAAGTTACAAGAATTGGGAAAAACAAGCCCAAACCAAATTTTTCCCATCTCACCATTGTAGCTGGCTTTTGTCTGAAAGAAGAAAAAAATTAAGAAAATTAGATTATATATCAATAATAGGAGATATAAGGATCTCAGGAGAAATGAGTTTATTAGTATTTCAAATCTGATCTCAGAGCAGATGAATTTTTAGATGAAGACTCCAGGTTCACTGGAGGCCGGAATCCCTCCTTTGCCTATAGGCCTTCCACCTAAATTCAAGGATGTTCCAATCAACTTTTATTTCTGTACCAAGGTGCATAATGGAGAGGGAAACCCCACTGACCTGTCTGCTGGCCCTTCTCATCCTGTCCTCTGCTTCCTCTACAGAGGTCTCCCATTCTCTGCCCTACAGGAAGTCCCCCTTTAGATCACCCAGTCTACACCACAACACTTAATGACTCCTGGCTTAATATAATGTTCTCAAGCAGTTGCAACTCCTGGAAAAATACGGCCTTTATAGTAATGTCTGGTTCTAAGCAGAGCTACCTACATTCACAGCTGAACATGACAAAGTTTCTTTAAGTATGGCATTGCTTGGTCCCCACCCAGGTGACCACAGGAAACACAAATCTTAGGCAAAGTATCGATGTCTGCAAAGTTACATTTCTGTGTCTGCCCCGGTCACCCTTCTGTGCCATTTACCTGCCTTCCCACCAGCTTTCTCTTTCACATATCAAATACTCTTATTAAAGGCTCAACTCCTTTCTCACAGACAATGCGCATCCTATTTCTATCTCTTTTATACCCCAGATCAGTAGCTTCTCCCCAGACCTTTTCTACCGCCAACCAAACACTGTCACTTGCCATCTGCCTCTACAAGGATTAAGTCACTAGCCACTGTAGTCGCTGACCTTCAACATTCCCTGAAAGGAGTTCAGGGTGGAGATCAGGAATGAAGCACTCTGTGCTCTGGAAAGAAGTGGCAAAGTAGGCTTTCGGGTAGATATGTTCCTGCAGAATACTTTAGGAGCCCAAATCCTTGCATCTTCTCATATGTAGAAGAGCACTAAAATCACTAACAGCGACACCTGCTTCTCGTGACTAGCAGCAACCTACTGCCAAAATGTGTGCCTGATAGCACCCATCCCTCCTCGACTGAAATCATATATAATCCTGACTTTCTCCCTACCTCTTCAGAGCAGTTCCTCACAGCTATCTGAGAGGCTGTCTCCCGGGCTACAGTCCTCATTTTGCCCCAAATAAGACAACCCACAACTCTCACACTGTGCATTTTTCTTCAGTCGACTCTACTGATGGTCTGCTCGCCATATTCTGTTTGGTCCAGTCTGATTGTCACTCTCAGGGAGCTCCTCTCCCATAATTCCCACGTCCTTCTCCAGGATCATCAACTGAGAGCAACATCACCTGCCTGCACTCTTCCCATCGCTATCCTCTCACAGACACAAAAAGAATAACGTGGAGTTTAGTTCCAGGCCTTCCATGTGCTGTAATTATAGTCTTTAGAGAAAGGTAATTAGTGTCTCTGGGCCTCAGTTACCCCATCTGTAAAATGGGTAAAAACGTTTACCTCTTAACATTAACATACGTGAAGTGCTTTCATGTAAACAGTTGACAGGCCAGTCTTCATGATAAATTGGTTCTAACAATGAATTGAAGGAAATGACAATTTCCAGTTCCTGGTTTTTACCAATGGCAGTTTTTGCTCATTGTGAGGAACACTATAGTATACTTTATAATTTTTAGATATTTTCAGGGTTTTCTGGTAAGTTTTTTTTTTTTTTTTTTACCATCATATTATTTTTCCTAGAACTCAGTAGATGCTCAGAAAATTATGGCTCTTTCTTGATTTCCACACATAGTCATTCCTATTTTGGTCCACCTACTGAACTTTGTTCACATCATTATTTCTATTCTTACTACACTTTAGTATTAAAGTATTATTAAGATATATTAACTCAATATAAATTAACTTGGTTTATTTTGTTTTGTTTTTAATATTTATTTACTTATCTGGCTACGTGAGGTCTTAGTTGTAGCACGCGGGCTCTTTTAGTTGCGGCATGCAGGATCTAGTTCCCTGACCAGGGATCGAACCCGGGCCCCCTGCATTGGGAGCGCGGAGTCTTAACCACTGGACCACAAGGGAAGTTCCCTAAATTAACTCAGTTTAAACAGAGTTCCCAAGGACAAGAATGCCCATTTTGCTGGGATGATTGGAAGTAAATGGGTCATAATATGACAAATACAGTTGAATAAATCAAAAAGTTTGCTTTTTTTAATGCACGTATATTTCTTAAGTTATAGCACAAAATCTTATTTGTGGCAGAAATGAAACCATAATTTTATTTGAATAGGATAATATGGTGCTCAAGATCATGGATTTTGTAGACAGACTTCTACTTTTTAGTAGTTGTGTTACCTAACCAAGTTACTTAACCCCTCTGTGTCTTAAGACACTAATTTATAAATTGGAAATAATATTGATATAATATTTTTATAACAATAGTGATAATATCTAACTCATATAGTTGTTGTCCACAGTTATTGAATCAGTAGGGTTTTCTACTTCCTGAGTCATGTTGGTACTTTATATTTTCCTTAAATTTTTTTTTTTTTTTTTTTTTTGCGGTATGCAGGCCTCTCACTGTTGTGGCCTCTCCCGTTGCGGAGCAACAGGCTCCGGACGCGCAGGCTCAGCAGCCATGGCTCACGGGCCTAGCTGCTCTGTGGCATGTGGGATCCTCCCGGACCGGGGCACGAACCCGTGTCCCCTGCATCAGCAGGCGGACTCTCAACCACTGCGCCACCAGGGAAGCCCCTTTCCTTAAATTTTATCTATTTGATTTAGATTCTCAAACACTAAAAATTATATATAAATTTTTGTATTAAAAATATAAATTTGTATCAATAGCTCTGTCCCCTTTCTCATTCCCAAAATTTGACACATTTTTCTTCTTTTTCTTCATTATCCAATGGTTGTCCACTTTCTTCATCTTTAAATTAACTAGTATTGGTTTTTATTGATTAGACTATTTTTTGTTTTAGTTTGTTTTTTAAGTATTTTGTATATCTATTAATTTTTTTCTTCTTACATTTTTACATTATGCGAGTTTAATATATTCTCTGAACTCCTTGGCTCATTTGGTGTTAAATATTTTTATTCACAAATGTATTTATGGGTATAAGTTACAGCTTAACAATCTTGAGTCTTCCAATCCATGAACATGGTCTATCTCTTCATTTATTTAGGGCTTCCATTTTTTCCAACAATGTTTCTATTTTCTGTAAGTATTGCACATATTCTGTTAAGTATTGATGCTAATGTAGACAAGTTTTAATTTCACAACTGTTCTCAGCTTTTAAAAAATTTACTTTAGGGCTTCCCTGGTGGCGCAGTGGTTGAGAGTCCGCCTGCTGATGCAGGGGACATGGGTTCGTGCCCTGGTCCGGGAAGATCCCACATGTCATGGAGAGGCTGGGCCGGTGAGCCATGGCCGCTGAGCTTGCATGTCCGGAGGCAGTGCTCTGCAACGGGAGAGGCCACAACACTGAGAGACCCGTGTACCACAAAAAAAAAAAAAATTTAGTTTAATACATTGTATATAGAAAAAATACTGATATAATTTCTGCTTTGAATAATTTCTTAGTGACTTAATGTACAGTCAACTTTAATAAAGATCCCTTGGGTGATTTAAAAGATATAAAGTTGAATATATGACTGTAAATAAAGCTTTATGATGGCTTTATTCAATCTTTCACCTTCTAATTTAATTTTATATCTTTAGTCTGCTGGTTTCTGAGAAAAATATGTTTATGTCTTCCATTACAGTTGAGAATTTATTAAATTAACTCTATGTTTCTATTAGGTTTTACTTAATTTGTCTTGTTATACTATTTGATGTCAGAAATGTATGGAAGGTATACATTCTTTTGTATATCATTTATATTACCACTTCTGTTCTTGTTGCCAGTTGTCTGAGATTTTTATTTTCACCTTGTTATTTTTAGCTTTTTAATTCATTTTGTATTACTTATGTCTCCTGCAAACAGCTTGTGGTTGTATATTTCACCCACTACCAAGTGTGACTAGCCTTCTTTTTCTGATAATTTACTGAATATTTATTATGGGAAGTGATATGTTCAGAATTATTTCTGTAGTTTATTTTACATTTTTTTATTCCCCACATTTTTTGTTCTTTCTTCCTTTTTCTACAGTTCACTGGAATAATTGTGTTTCCTTGATTGTGTGTTTCTTGGTTTAGAAGTTAATCTATTTTTTATTCTTTTTGTGATCACCTTAATTCTATGTTTAATTCTACATATGTACAGTTAATACTGACTCTTCAAATATATCAAAAACATTATACCATTTGTACTCTCCTTTACTACTTTCCCAAATTATCACCTGAAATCTTCTCGGATTTAAATTTTAAAATGTTACTATTTTGTTCATAATTCCATCAACACTTGTGTATATTTAACTATAAATTTACTGATTTCTTTGATCATCACTGTTTTCATCTTCCATCATATGCCCTCTTAGATTCTCTTTTTCATTTGCTGGATTAAATTTTCACATAATTATTTCAAAGGATCTAATTGTAATGTATTAATTAGGAATGTCCTGTCTGCAAGTGAGATACACATATAACAGTAGTTTAGACAAATAGGGATTTGTGTCTTATAACTACAAGCTGTTGGTTCAGTACTACATAACATTAGGCCGACATCTCTGCAATTTTCTTCTCCTCATAGTTACAGAATAGCCACTGCTACAGGTCTCATGTAAGCCTTAGTAGGAAAAGAAAAGAATAAAATCTGCACCAAGAAAAAAAAAAAACTTTCCCAGGTACTCAATGAAAAAATTTCACTTATTATTGGCCAGAAATGTATCATGTGGGCAACCTTGGCTGTTATAAGGCTATGGGAAAACAGGATGGGAATGATGGTTGGGCCTACCAAGAAACAGCAATTTGTCCAAGGGGCTAACTTTTAGAAGACTTACCTGACTGAAAAAACTCTTTATTTTGTCCTCAATTTGAATGATAGTTATTGGGGGTATAGTATTTTAGGTTCAAACTGTATCTTTTCAACACTTTGAAGACATTACTTCATTTTATTCTCCTATACAGTGTTGTTGATGAGTAGATGATTGTCAATTTTATTTTTATTTCTTTATAAGTAACCTGTCATTTTGTTGGTGATGATCATTCTGGAGGATTTTCATTTTTTTTTAATTGTTTTTATGTGTTGTGGGTTGAATTGTGTTCCTCAAAAAGATATATTCAAGTCCTAACTCCTGGCACTTGCGAATGTGACCTTATTTGGAAATAGAGTCTCTGCAGATGTTATCAAGTTAAAATGAGCTCATACTAGTGTAGGGTGGGCATTAATCCAATGACAGATTTCTTTATAAGAGGGAAATTTGGACACAAACACACACAGGAAGAATGCCATGTGATAACAGAGGCAGAGATTGGAGTGATGTATCTACAAGCCAAGAAACACGAAGCACTGTCAGCAACCATCAGACACAGGGAAAAGGTAAGGAAAGATCCTCTCCTAGAGCCTTCAAAGAGAACATGGCCTGACCAACACCTTGATTTAAGACTTCTAGCCTTCAGACATGTGAGCGAATAGACTTCTGTTCTTTAAGCCACACTGTACTTTGTTACAATAGCCCTAGGAAGCTAATACATTATGGTTCTAAAACTTCTCTAGGCTATGTCTAAGTATGACTCTTCTTTTACTGATCCTATTTGACACTAGCTAGACCCTGTAAATCTAAAGAGGTATCTTTTCTTACTTCTGAAAATGTTGTTCTTTAATTGATTCCCTCCACTCTCTCTGCTCTCTCCTTCTGCAACACACTGACTTACAAAGGGAACCTATCATCTGCACTGTTAGTCACCCCATATTCATGAGCATTATGAGCAGGAAAAAGTCCTGACTGCAGAGTCTGTTTGAATGCAGCCTTTACTGAATGATCCTGATTACTGTTCTAGAGGTCCTTCCTACTTTGTGTTTTTGTGTACTCTGAACATGGGATTTCTCTGAGCATTATGGGATGAACTGCCTTTTCCCATCCAAAACCACATCTCTGCCTATATTCTGGTCATAATTTTCTCCATCCTTACTCTAACATCTGATCCCATTGAGTTTCTGTCTTCTAGATTTCTTTCACGATTCTGGCCTATTATCAAAATCCATTCTTGTTTTACAGGTTTATGCTTCATATTTCCTTTTTGTTACATGAATAGAATTGTCAATCTATCATTTTGAGTGAGGCCACTGATGGTTTTTAATCTATTTTTTTAATTCAGGTTTGCACTGAATATTTTTTTCCCATTAGGCCTTTCAAACCATGTTGGTGTTCAAAGCTTTTCTGTAGTTTTGTTTTTACTTTATCTAGGACCCAAGTATAATTTGTGACTGCCTCTGAAAATATTTTTTCCCTCCATAAGAGAATTATTAATTGGTTTTATGCAAGCTAAAATTTTAATAATCTCATTTATATCAGAAGTAGAGGTGGCATGGTATTGGACACTATCGCCTATGAAAATTAATCCCTTAATATCCTTTAATATGCCCAGGTTTAAATTTATTTATGTTCCAAACTAGTCATGTGTATCCGTGTAAGCCCCTAAATTTGGGAGAAGGCTAACTTGTCTTCTTTAATAAAACTGCCAATTGAGATGTTTTTTCAAAATGCCACAGTAGTCCAGTTAGATTTTCTGACTCATAGAAACACACACACACAATGCACAATTATAATACCTGCAGTATTATTTCCTAAGGCAAATTTAGTGCTTAGAGAAAGATTCTCAATTTGTACTTACGCAGGCAGATAATTTTAAGTATGTGTGGCACCAAGTGCCCCAGTGATGATCTGCTTAATTAGCAGAAATTAATTAAAACAAATGTAAAATGAACATGACACTAAGGATTTCAAAAGTGAAAAGAGGGCTTCCCTGGTGGCGCAGTGGTTGAGAGTCCGCCTGCCGATGCAGGGGACATGGGTTTGTGCCCCGGTCCGGGAAGATCCCACATGCCGCGGAGTGGCTGGGCCCGTGAGCCATGGCCGCTGAGCCTGCGCGTCCGGAGCCTGTGCTCTGCAGCGGGAGAGGCCACAACAGTGAGAGGCCCACGTACCAAAAAAAAAAAAAAGTGAAAAGCAGCAGATAATATACAACATAAATTGAGCAGGTTTTATCTTTCATTTCTTTTTGTTTGATTTCTTTAAGGAAAACTATTTTTCAGGGATCTCCAATATATTAGCTCTAGGAAAACGCTTCATATCTCTTAAACTTCAGTAGCAGGGACTAAGAAGGGGAAGAACTGATGAATTTACAGTGTGATGATACATTTTTTTCTTTTCCCTTGGTATTATTTTACATTTTGCAATATTTCCACCATTCAGAAAAGTACAGAGAATAATATAAAGAATATTATACCTATGTACCCACCACCACATTCAATAAATGTTAATATTCTGGCATATTTACTTCATATATTTTGTCTTTTAATGTGTAAAAGGTTAAGACATAACTTGAAGCCCTTCATTCACTTCCTGCATTTTGGTTTCCCTTCTTTATGTTTTGACTGTATATTTTTTCCTATGATATATAAAATTATTCCTTATCTTCCTCCTAAATCAAGCAAGGATCTTGGCTTTACCTCCCTCCTCCCACCCAACCAATCTGCTACTATTGACAAGCACTCTAGTTTCATCTCTTTTAGCTCCTAGATTGGTTATTCTTTTATTTCACAATTAATAGTTAAATTTGCCAATGTATTTTACCAGTTTTCAGGCTTACTATTTTTTCATGCTCCCTATTCTTTTTCTCTGGATTTTATCTTCTTGCTACAGTATACCTTTGAGTAATTCTTTCTAGAAAAATATGGATAGCAAATTCTTGTACTATCTGTGTGTGTGAAAATACATTTTCCCTTCTCTGTTGAATATATCCTAGGTGGAAATATTTATCCTCAGCACTTTAATGGTAAGTTATCATTGTCCTCTGGCATGCTTTGTTGCTCTTGTGAAGTCTACCTTTAGTCTAACTGTGGTTCTTTCGTGGGGATCTGTCTTCTCTGGTAAATTTCAAGGCTTTTGCCTTTATTTTTGACATTCTGAAGTTTCACTAGGATGTGTCTTCCTGTGGATATACTTTTAGTTTTCCTGCTTAGCCTTCAAAGTTAATTGCCAAGATTATGACTCATATCTTTATTAAAATTTGGAAATATTTAATTACTATAATTTTGAATCCTACTTTTCTTTTCTTCCAAAACTAAAATAGAATGTTTCGTTGTTTAAATTGTTTAGCGTGTTGGCTTTCTTAATTTTTCCTCACGTGGTCAAGAACACTGATTTGCAGGCTAATGTCGACCAAAATTTCCATTTCAACCACACCTCTCCAGCCTACAAGTATTACAATGGCTTGTACTTGGTAAACAGCACAATACTGGTGATTTTGAGCCATTGTGCACAGTGATGTGGACAATATCTCAGACCAGCCACTGAGGCAGTAGACAGCTCGGCTCAGATCTTGACTGGGAGGCTTTTTCCTTCCTCCTTCTCAGACCACAGCTGTAGGGGCAAGCCCCAGTCTTTTTGAGCTTTCTTCCACTTGAATGGGAGTCTTTGATTTCAGGCAGAGAACGGGGTTCTGTCCCTTATCCCACAAGAGGTACATTTAGTTTCCATTATCCAAAAGGATCAAAGTTTCCTGGCAGCATCAGCTTGTTTCTGGCCCCAAAGGCTGGCAGGCCTGCAGGTCCAACTTCATTTATCACTTTGTGTTTCAGTTCCATTTACTGTCCACAGAGATGATTTTCTTGCTTCTGAAAATAGCTAAATCTTTATAATTTTTACTTTTCATGTTTAATCTACCACTATTTATATGTTGGGAGAAGAAAAGAGCTTCAGAATGTATACTTACTGCATTTGGCTGAAGCACTGGGGAAACAATTTTCACATTGTATCATATGACTGAATTATATTTAAAAATATATAAATTTGTATGTCTATATATACATATACCTATATTTTACATTTTAAAGGCTGACAACAAAGTCCTCAAATTAATACTTTTAAATTTATCATGTCTTTCCTTATACCATTATTTGAAAAACACGCTAAGTTCCAGAAGCAAGTATCTGTCCATCCTTGAATGAGGAAATCTGGGTTGATTTTATGACTCTTTGTGGTATGTGAATACAAATCAATTGGGGGAGACTCACAATAAAATGTGAAGGATTCCACTCATTTTCAAATTCAACAATTGTGTATTTTTATGGCAAAGTGTACTCTTCTCACTGAAATAGTGCCATCTACTGGTTGAATTTTTGTCGTAAAGACAGAGTTGAGTAAAAAGAGTTGCTGGGAAAACTCGTTTTGCGTCTAAACTGACTCCCTACTTTGAGCGTCATATAATGGCTCAGTGAAGAGCTAGAAGTAGAACCTTGATCTAAAATATACAGCTGTTTCAATTTAATAATGGTACCATCGTTATGAATGACTGAGGACATGGGAACTTAGAACTAGCCATATCTGAGTTGGTAAGCAAGAATTTTTTCATAGCACATTAGCTTTCTCTAATTTTTAAAAAATTATTTCCTTCAGCAGAAAATTTTTATATTGACATGCAATAAATTAAAGGTACTGAGTGGTCTTCAGCATTACTGTAACATAAGAAGAAACACTTTAGCTTCTGGAATAAGGTGGCGGGACACAATGATCTGCATGTTTAGGGCATCCATCATTAATAACCTGCCTCTTCCAGAAGACTGGCATTGGGGCTACCTGGTATCTTTGTCAGCTTGAGGCTCAGTATTGAGTGAAAAGGAGGCAGAAGGTAGCATGGGTCAGTCCAGGAACTGACAAATACTAATGCAGAGAAAACAGCTAAATTATATGGCAATGATATATCTCAAATAAAAGTTTAGTTCACAGGTTAATGTGTTGGAGCTTTAGGATACAATGGTAATTTTCCTGTGAGACTCATGTTTGTAAATATTTATTTACAAGTTAGGCTCATTATGTCTCATTTGGATTTGATTTCAACCAGCAGCCCCAAATCCCACCCCTTGATAATTACCTTCCTTGGGTCTACAGCCCCTAAAGGCACTTTCATTGTTCACTGAACCATAAGATTATAGGAGACCTTAATATTTCAGTTCGTCAATAATATGATTTCTAGGCAATATATCCCTCATCGCAAAACCCAGATATAATCAGCTACAGCTACCTAGAACCATAGCTGTAAGACCAATTAGCAATCAGTCAAATAAATCTAAGATTAGAGAATCTTGAAGACCCAATATCGTTGTTTTTATCTTGTTGTTGTTTGTTTGTTTTGCGGTACATGGGCCTCTCACCGTTGTAGTCTCTCCCGCTGCGGAGCAGAGGCCCCGGACGCGCAGGCTCAGCGGCTACGGCTCACGGGCCCAACCACTCCGCGGTATGTGGGATCTTCCAGGACCAGGGCACGAACCCGTGTCCCCTGCATCGGCAGGCGGACTCTCAACCACTGCGCCACCAGGGAAGCCCCCAATGTCGTTTTTAAGGTAAATGTTTTAAATCTCAGCTTTCTCATAAGGGAAATCCTAATTTTACTTTAAAAATTATTTAAGGCATCAAAATATGTATTAATTTTAAAGACAAAATTAAAAGCTCTTCTCTTAGTCCATGATCATTAGGGTTGAAAGTCATAAATTTACATGGTAAATAAAATAGTAAAAATATCAGCTGTTTTTAGAGTTGAACCCTTGATGATTCTGATCACTTAACACCCATTAAAGACACAGATTGATATCTGGAGAAGAAAATCATTTCATAATTTTGTACTGAAGACGATGATAAAGCCCAGTTTGCTGTATCGTTAAAGTTGAGTAAAATATGAGGTAAACAAGAAAATATGATGAGAAATATTTAAAGAACTAATAACTCCATGTAATTACATAATTAAATAGTACTAATAACTACATCTCCATTAAATGCTAAAGAAAAATTTTATTAGTTTCCTGAAGGACTAGAAAATGAAGGTCAGAACAAGTAGACTCATTTTTTCTCACCCCAGGGAGAAAATTTCCCAAGGAGTAGAGACTGAGGCTAGGCTGTCAACACTGGGTATCACAAGAAGACCCACTGGGCCGAGCCTTACAATTCATGCATAGATATTTGCTACCTGGGCTAAGGAGCCCCCCGCAGACAGCTTGAAATGAAAAGCTGGTCCCAAAATGCATGAATTCCAGTGATGACAATGCTGCTGTCAGTAGTCAAGCCAAGCAGTCAGCATAGTGACTGTCCAGGGTTTTCATTAGAATCAAACATTCTCCATGCGATGGTGAGAGCTTTGGCTGACAGGGTGGTAGCACCACAGCTTCCGGAGATAAACGTAACAGTCATAAACACTAATGGAAATTATAATTGTAAAATGGGAGAGGAAAAGGCCTTTTCTCAAGGAATAGGTGTCAATGTTTGTGTCTACTATGGAAAGTCAGCGAGAAAACCCTCACTGGATGACATTATCATTTTCCTTCAACAAATGAAATGAAAAATAAAGTTGTTAAGGGTCCATTATTTGCAAAATGATACAAATGAAAAAGAACAACATGGGACAAGCCTTTAAATAATATTTCTTGCTGGGACAGGAGGTTGGTAAATGACATTGTGAATTAGAGAAACTAGATTTTTTTGGTTTCTAACTAGTTTCCTTGCTTTTGAAGCAACTAAATTCTCACCGAAACTCCTATCCCCCTTTTTGTTTTCCACCCCCGTTCTGGACTGAATTTCATGCCCCCCAAATTTGTATATTGAAGCCCTAACCGCCAATATGACTATATTTAGACATTGAGCCTTTAAGGTTAAATGAGGTCATAAGAGTGGGACCCTAATCCAACAGGACTGGCCTCCATATCAGAAGCAGAAGAAACACCAGAGCTCGCTCGCTCTCTCTTTCCCCACATGTGCACAGAGGAAAGGCCATGTGAGGGTAGTGAGAAGGTGGTAGTCTACAAGACAAAATGAGGGGTCTTTTCTGAAACCAACCCTGTAGGCACCTCAGTCTTGTACTTTCAGTTCCCGAAGTGTAAGAAAATAAACAACGAAAACTGTGTGTCATCTAAGCCATCCAGATTGCAGTGTTTTGTTATGGCAGCCAAGTCAGACTAACTTCCAAATTCCATGTTAATGTAACTATGCCTAAATAATACAAAAGTTAAAGTATTAAATGAAAACCATTTGGAGAAACTAAAAATTATTCAAATAAATGACTAACACGTAATCTGGCTACTTCTACGTGTTCTCTTTCTCTTTCCGCCTCCTCTTCTTTCTCCCCCTCCATCTTCCGCCTCCTTCTCCTTCTTTTTCTTCATGGTATTGTTGTTATTGTTGTTATCACTATTGTTAGTATGATATAGTGCTTAATGACTGTCATATTAACTCTGTAGCAACCCCCCAAGTGTTTAAACACATAATAGTATGGAAACTAATTTTTTTAAACCATCTATTGTATACTGTTCTAGGTTTATACGTGATATATTGTCATCAAATTCTGAATTATCATATCATGTCTATTTAAATGTAAGAAGAACAAACTGTCCAAGGTTATAAACTTAGTAGTTGGGAAAGCTGGAAACCTACACGTTTAGGCTTTTCCTAGAACTGTGGCCTCACCACTATACCATTATGCCTCAGGAGCACAATTTGCCCAGACTATTTCCAAATTTGTATGTTTTGTTTGCGATTATTGCCTTAGCCCATTTAGTTAGAAGGTAGCATTAGTAGGTTCAAGTGCAGGGGTCTGATTCCTACTAGTTTGTTTTGTTTTGTTTTGTTTTTGCAGTATGCGGGCCTCTCACTGTTGTGGCCTCACCCGTTGCAGAGCACAGGCTCCAGATGCGCAGGCTCAGCAGCCATGGCTCACGGGCCCAGCCGCTCCGTGGCATGTGGGATCTTCCCGGACCGGGGCACGAACCCGTGTCCCCTGCATCGGCAGGCAGACTCTCAACCACTGCGCCACCGGGGAAGCCCTCCTATTAGTTTTAATATTCTACATGACCACAATCTTACCAGAAACACATACAACTGTTTTTTATGTTTTTAAACAAAATAAGTTTAAAGTCCAAATATCAACCAGTTATAGTTCTGAAAGGATATTTAATCTCTTAACTGGCTATCACTTTACTTTTGAATATGTAGATATTCTTGTGTCAAAACTGCCATTTGAAAAAAAAAAGGTGCCTAACAAGTATTTTATTTTAAATATATAATGATAGGTCTTAAAAAATAGTCAAAACTATTATATTTCAAATTACAGAATTTCTTCCTGATATTCATTTTTGGAAGTTGTTTAGTTCTACTAAGTTATCAATTCCTTAAAACTGATTTTTTTCTAAAAATAGAAATAGACATTTTAAAACTTCTATCACTACAGCAGGGCATAAGAAGGAAAACTGATAATTCCACCACCAAAATTATTCAGTTTATATTGATGGACTTGAACTAGAAAAAAAGCAAAAAAAAAAAAAAGTCATTTCTTCTACTCCAAAAATATTCAGGAAAATAAGTGATGATTAAGTTAAAGAGAAAATGTTCTATAATATCTTGTTGCTGTAGTTTATTTGGATATTGTTTGCAGAAAAATTTATGAGTTTTATAAATATAACTTTATGTAAAATAGATATTTACACTGAAATAATGATCATACATTCAAAGCTAAAAACAATATCTGGAATACGTAAGCTGCTGTGGTTTTTTAGGGGGGCAATGGGAGAAGGGTCAGTTCTAGAATGTATTCTAGTGGTAATGAATGTCTTTCTAATATAATGTAACAATTAATTTTCAAATATCCCTTTAGATAACCTTATTTCATTTACTTTTTAGATCTTTTTTCCCCTTTGTGTTATTATTCCTGTTCCTTCTGAATGATTTTATGATTGTGCTGGAATAAACAAGGACCTGAAAGTTATCAATTGCATTTCTTACTAGCAAAGTAATTAAAGACATACTAGTGCTCTCTCTCTCTCTCTCTCTCTCTCTCTCTCTCTCACACACACACACACACACAAATAAAAATTAAAAAATAAAATAAAGACATACTATGGCCTTGTACTTTATTATAGCTCCTATATAGTACATAAAGAGAAGCTGAAAATTCTGTGGACAATGGAAAAAAAGTCCAGCCTTGGCCAAATAAATATAAACCCAAGGTATAAACTATGACTAGATGATATTTAAACCATTCAACTATTTTGATCTCAGTCCTTAATGTTCATTAAAAATGTGTATAGAGTTATTGAAAACTGTTACCATCCTATTACAGCAGAAGTCACATACGAACATGAGTCCAGCTAGGTCAGAGGGCAAGATCTGGAGCACAAATGCCGGGTTTATAACAGATTTGCCTCAGATGTGCCTAAAGACATGTACAACAGAATGAGGTGGTTCCATTCACTCTCTGTATGGAGCCTTCTGAAAGCAGACTGCTATGCTCATAAGGCAACAACTTCCAAACACTGCTACAATATTGAGCCACATCAAACTAGCATTTAAACCAATCCAGGTCAACGATCAGGGTGAATACAACCTTTTAAAAAATACTTCCGGGTCAAACTACTCCAAAAAGCAAGTATCAAACAGTAATCACTCAGAACTAAGTTTAAAAAATGGCTGCCAGTGAATTTCATAAATTGTCCCAAGTACTGGTTCCATGAGAACTGATAGTAAAATCTCTTTAAAATAGTACTTCAGAACTAATAAGAATCATTTATTTTATTTTTTTTTTTTTTGCGGTACACGGACCTCTCACTGTTGTGGCCTCTCCCACTGCGGAGCACAGGCTCCAGATGCGCAGGCTCAGCGGCTATGGCTCATGGGCCCAGCCGCTCCGCGGCATGTGGGATCTTCCCAGACCGGGGCACGAACCCGTGTCTCCTGCATTGGCAGGCGGACTCTCAACCACTGCGCCACCAGGGAAGCCCAGAACTAGTAAGAATCATTTTTGCCCTTTCAGAATGATAATATATTGGTGTTGCTTAAGTTAAAAAAATAAAGCTTTAATTTTTCATTATAGAAGCTTTACTAATAAGGTTAATTCTACAAATTTATATTTATTTAATACTTTAAAAAAATCTTAAAATGACTGCAAAAGAAAAATAGTACATAGTAAGCAAACTAAAATGGATAAAACATTAAAGTACTATACATTGGCCTCAGGGTACATATATATATATTATTCAAGTCAATCAAATAAATATCTTTCAGGCTCCTAGTGTTGTGTCAAGGTGCACTTCTGGTCCAAGTGATTTTCGGTTAGTTCTATCTTGGACCAGTACCACCCAGTTCTCATGTTGATTTGTGGGACAGTTGCCAAAGGATGGACATAATTTAGGGATGTATCAAATTTTGATTTTTCTTCTGCATTTGGCCAAAATCTAACATTTAGATTCATATTTGGCCTTAACCTTTGAAAGTCCAAAGAGCCAAATGCCTGCTGCAATGTTATTTTCTGCACAGTCAGCATATGTGTGATGAATGCTATTGTATAGATTACCATCACACCTAAGCAAATAAAATCAGTGATGTGAACAAGGAACAAGAATATGTACTTCTGATATATTGTTAATGTCTCACTATTCACTTTCAAATACAGGTAACTTGGAGATAAAATAAAATTTTATCAGTTAATTTGCAGTATAAATGTATATTTATTATTTCAGTAGTAAAATGGAATCATAATTAATGATGGCTGTGAAAGTTGTTAATTATATTTACATAAGCCCTTTTAAGAACTTTTAAACAGTAAAATAAATAGAGAAATAGACTGACCATAGAAGAAAAATTTTTAAAGAAAAATATAAAATATTGAACAATAAAATAATTAACTATGGGTTTTCTTGGATTTAATGGTTATATATCATTCAAATTAGACAGTGTTTTGTTTACCTATTCTTATCAGACAGAATTCAATAAGAGAAGAAAGGATATAAGAATGCAAGTGAATGGTAAAATTAACTTATTAAGCTTGATATAGTTTTATATAATAGAATTTAAACATAATAAACAGAATTTAATAATAAATAGATGTTGAAGAGATCTCAAAATCATATAATTCAACTATGTTGAAGAGATCTCAGAATCATATAATGCAAACATAAAACTAAAGATATATTCCTCTCTTCAATATTTTGGCTAAGAAAATAAACCACAAACAAAACAAAAAGACAACCCACAGAATGGGAGAAAATATTTGCAAACGATGCAACTGACAAAGGCTTAATTTCTAAAATATACCAACAGTTCACACAACACAACAAAAAAACAACCCAATCAAAAAATGGTCAGAAGACCTAAATAGACATGTCTCCAAAGTAGAAATACAAATGGCCAATAGGCACATGAAAATATGCTCAACAATGCTAATTATTAGAGAAATGCAAATCAAAACTATAATGAGGTACCACCTTACACCAGTCAGAACGGCCATCATTAAAAACTGCAAATAACAAATGCTGGAGAGAATGTGGAGAAAAGGGAACCCTTCTACACTGTTGGTGGGAATGTAAGTTGGTGCAGCCACTATGGAAAACAGTGGGGAGGTTCCTCAGAAAACTAAAAATAGAATTACCATATGATCCAGCAATCCCATTCTTGGGCATGTATCCAGACAAAACTCTAATCCAAAAACATACATGCACCCCTATGTTCATAGCAGCACTATTCACAATAGCCAAGACATGGAAACAACCTAAATGTCCATCGACAGATGAATGGATGAAGAAGATGTGGTACATATATATAATGGAATACTACTCAGCCATAAAAAATAACAAAATAATGCAGTTTGCAGCAACATGGATGCAACGAGAGATTATCATACCGAGTGAAGTAAATCAGAAAGAGAAAGACAAATACCATATGATATCACTTATATGTAGAATCTAAAATATGACTCAAATGAACCTAACAACGAAACAGAAACAGACTCATGGACATAGAGAATAGACTTGTGTTTGCCAAGGGGAAGGGGATTGGGGGAGGGATGGAGTGGGAGGTTGGGATTAGCAAATGTAAGCTATTATATATGGAATGGATAAACAACAAGGTCCTACTATATAGCACCAGGAACTATATTCAGTATGCTATGATAAACCATAATGGAAAAGATATTTTTGAAAAAGAATGTATATACATATAACTGAATCACTTTGCTGTACAGCAGAAATTAACATTGTAAATCAACTATACTTCAATTAAAAAAAATAGTGGTTCAAATGTAAAAAAATAACAACAAAAAAACTTTTCCAATTTAAAATTTTTCTATGCTAAATGTTTACTCAATCCAATGAATAAACTCTCCATCAGGAATAGAAGTCATCTGACAGTTGGCCCCCTTTCTACCTCTTACTTCTTGAGATAGTGCTGGTGTAGGGGAAACTTATGTGTCCTCATGGAGGTGGGGCAAGAAGCCTCTGTCCCTGTGCTGTGCTTTGGGTTCTTGTTGGATCCCACTGAGGTGACTTTTCTCCTCTCTGTTTACTGGAAATCTGACAATAGGGTACACTGAGGTGTGGGCTGGTCTGTTTCATGTGGTATTTTGGCCACTGTCCTAGTAGTCCTTACTACTGTCCAGCCACACTGCCATTTGTCTCTAGTTATGGGGTACCTTCAATCTGTGGTCTTTGTCTCATGACACCAATCCTGGGACTGAAAAACTCCTTGATGGAATGTTTCCAACAATACATTTCAATTGTATTTAAAAAAAATATTTTGGCTAAGATACCTTTTAAAGGGTGCTGAATAACTATCTGTAAAACAGGTTTAATCTCTCCAGTTAGAACTAATTACTCCATCCTTTGTATATTTACAGGTTTGAAAAGATCTCTACTCAGACTACAGCAAATGCTTTTAGGCCATTATGTGCATATGTATGCTTCTAGGTTAAGTATGTATTTCTAGAAATCGCCTTGAATTTTCAGGAGTTGTATAAGTATCTGGAATGCAGGTGAATCAAGGAATCTCTCCCAATAATAAGAATCATATACCCTTGGGAGTCAGCCCATTAAATAGCTCTAATTTTTATAAAGTGTTGTTACATTGACGTGAATTCTCTCTATAGGATCTGATTAGAGACCCTTGTTCTTTTCTTGAGACAATACACAAAACCTGTTTGACATGAATTTATTTCACATGCAATTATTAAGGCAATCGATGACATTTTCCCACCCTATCTCCCTCTTCTGCATGCTAAGTACCCCATCCCTAGTTACTCCAAACTGAAATCATGGGGCATGATTTCAATACTTGTATAAAACCTCTTGGTTCTTTTCATTTAAAAAAACTTTATATATGTCCAGATTACTTAGAAAAATGGTTCTCAAAACTGAAATAGTATGTATTTGAACATATAAAGCAGTACCCATCTTGTTCCAGAAACTTTATTCCCAAAAGGAATGACCTATTTGTTACAGGTTTACATGTAAAATCTGACCGTATACTTCTTCAGATAGAGCAGTATTGGACAAACTATCTTTCACAAGATGTTAACAGGTGCTATATACATATAGAACACGTAATTTGTTCTTTGGTCAAATTAGCTTGGACAAATTTCAGTTAATTTAAGTTTCAGCAAATTTAAACTTAACAGGTTTTAAAGTTGTAGAACACCTCAGAAACTTTACTAAGCTATTGTGCCTGACAACCCTCTGAGGGATGAACATAGTTAGATGTTTCCCAAACGTTTTTAAAATCCTAAAACCGTTTTTATAGAGTGTCTTGCAAGACACATTTTCAATTAAAATATTGTTACTCTTTGGAGCACAAAAAGTATAGGAGATACAGAATCGCCTGAAAGGTGAAGTTGACGTTATTTATGCAACATAAATCTGTCTAATTACTGTAGAAGATTCATGATTCTTAGTCTTAAATTCTGAACTGAATCGGAGAAGACTAAGATGTGTCAAGAGAACAAGGTATTCTGGCGGTTGGTTCCTGGAAAATGAATCAGACAGTGGCATTCTCCAAGTGGAGACAAACTAAGAACTAGAGGTAACTGACTCTCAAAGAGAAAACTTCATACAGAGTTCTGTGAGCTCATTTAGGATGACATTTAGAAGACTTTTCTTTCCTTTGGGACAACATTTAGACCAAAGCAGTGTTTGAGCCTTGGGTTCAAATCTTGTGAGTCAACCTGTTTCTGTTTCTCGAGATCTCTGATAATTTCTTTTTCTCTCTTTTTTTAAAAAATATATCTTTATTGGAGTATAATTGCTTTACAATGCTGTGTTAGTTTCTGTTGTACAACAAAGTGTATCAGCTATAAGTATACATATATCCCCTTATCCCCTCCCTCTTTTTTTTTTTTTTTTTTGCTCTACGCGGGCCTCTCACTGTTGTGGCCTCTCCCGTTGCGGAGCACAGGCTCTGGACGTGCAGGCTCAGCAGCCATGGCTCACGAGCCCAGCTGCTCCGCGGCATGTGGGATCCTCCCGGACCGGGGCTCGAACCCGTGTCCCCTGCATCGGCAGGCGGACTCTCAACCACTGCGCCACCAGGGAAGCCCATCCCCTCCCTCTTGAGCCTCCCTGTCATCCTCCCTATCCCACCCCTCTAGGTCTGATAATTTGTTTTCTCTTAGTGTTAAATAAAATCCCTGAAAATTCCAACCAAGCTCAGTGTTATGATGCATATGCAAAATAAATATTTTTGTCCTTGCTTGGATTGCAGGGGAGCAACGCACACTGGCATCCAAATTCATGATGGCCTCCGAGTCCTGAGGAAAAGGCAAAATGTATTGAACAATACCTTATGAGGTCTGTTTTATCAGCGGCCCTTCCCCCCCCCCCCCCCCCCCCCCCGAGAGCCCTGGAAGATCCTGCATTTGTTAGTAGAAATGGTTCCTTCACAAACTGTTAGTTCAGACAGACATTCTTTTTTTCCCCCTTCTTTGGTTTTATCTGTTTGAGGGAGCCACATTACCTATTGATGTACCTTGAGCTGATAATTAAAGGAAAAAAATAAATTTTCCTTTTTTTTTCTATCAATACTTTCCTCACCTCTGTTTATTAGTCAGTAATCTTTTCCTAATATGCCAATTTGGAGTTTTAGAACCAAGGACAAAAATTTATACTAATTCCTTTTAAATGCAATTTCTGAAGATTTAGCCCAATCTTCTAATCTCTCTATAATCTCTCTCTATATCATTTCACCTTGCTTCTCTCCTCCAGTGTATTTTTGTCACATCAACAATCTTATCTGCAAATGTGATAAGTATGTTAATTCTTCATTCAAAGAATAAAATGGTAACAGATTGTGATCAATCCATTAATAGCTTCTAAGTGTGATAATATAAGCATTTTCTTTTCTCCTTAATTACATTAACATCTAGCCTGTATGTTTTGGTATTATCCTTAAATATATCTTGAGATACCTAAACAAATAGCAATTGCAGATACACAAGGGAAATAGGAGAATTCAGGATTGAGTGATATTTTCTACAAATATTAAGATGATTGAAATTTTATAGTACTATTATTTCTTGCTTCTATAACAGTTTTATGATTTAGCTCAGAAAATATCCATATGCTCACATAACACCCATATATATAAATTTGTATTATTTATTACAAAAACTTTTCTGTCAATTCATTTAAGAGAACTGGTTTTCTAATCATATAGACTTGGATACAGTCCTAGGTAGTCTAACACTTATAGGTTATGAGATCTTATCAAAGTTGTTTAAATATCCTGGGCTTCAGTTCCTTCATCTTTAAGCAGGGAATTAAGTAAAACTAAATGTCTAAAGTGTCTGGCAAAATCCTGATACTTAGTAGATTTTCAGCAAAGATAGTTTTCCTTACCAAAGTCATTATAATTATCTTAATATAAAGTATTTTTCTTAGTTAAAGATGAGCAGTGTGTGAGAAGACCCATTTCACTGGTGTTGGAGGAGGTCATCAAAAAGACATGACAGCCAGTTGACCCACAAACTGAACCCAGACAACTGGAGGCTCCCCACCCCCTCCCCGGTTCTTGGAATGTGCTTCTGCTTGCCTTCCTGGCTCCCAGAAGCTACTCTAAGGATACAGCCTTGAGATAGAAATGTGGTGTTGAGGCTAACTGGACTGAGTAGGTGACTGAACCCATTGGATGTCTCTATATAAACTTTTAAGATTCTGGTGGGGTGCAGAAATCTACTTGTCTTGGGGCTGCCCAAGTCAAACCTCTTAAGGAAGTTTCCTTACTCATTAAAACTGCCACCTTCCGGGCTTCCCTGGTGGCGCAGTGGTTGAGAGTCCGCCTGCCGATGCAGGGGACGCGGGTTCGTGCCCTGGTCTGGGAAGATCCCACATGCCGCGGAGTGGCTGGGCCCGTGAGCCATGGCCGCTGAGCCTCCGCGTCCGGAGACTGTGCTCTGCAACGCGAGAGGCCGCAGCAGTGAGAGGCCCGCGTACCACAAAACAAACAAACAAACAAACAAAAACTGCCACCTACCAATACGGATCAGCCTGCCTCCTTCTTCCCTCTCTGCCCATCTTCTGTGTATGGAGGCCAGTTTCAGATTACTATATCTGGGAAGCTCCCAAAGATGTTGCAGAGCAACACTTGGATTCAATTGTCATTGTGAAGTTGAGCTCCATGTCTCCTAAGTGGCTTTATCTTTGAAAACAAAATGTTTTTGACTGATACTGAAAGGGGAATGTATAGCCATGTAGCAACAGCCTTTATCTTTACAATTATGTTAACCTTAAAAGGTAGATTTCTCTTAGGACCTTGAGTAAATCCTTTTGAGCCAAGGAAAATGTTGGTATGATTTAGAGCTACAAACCCAAATCGGAGATATTCTGTGGTTTACTTTGTGAATGTGAGTCAGTGAAAGGGAGGAACAAGAGGGTATAATGCATATGAAATATACCACTTAGAATACTAGTGGCCATAACAATAAAAGTATAAACATGTAAAATATAATAATAATGTTCATATTTTTACCACAGTTTATTTTTCAAAGAAATTTCACAACTTGTTGAATAGGCAAAAGCTGAAAAACAAATAAGCTTTTAAACAATGAGAGAATTTTCATAACACCTAAATAAAATAGAGTAGGAAATGAGTCTGGTAAACCTGATATATGAATTTCAAGAGAGTTTTAGAAATGTTATACTAAGCAACTACTAATACAAAATTTTGTACATGAAGTGAATTTATTTTCTTACCACATTTGGTTTTATACTATGTCCACCTTTAGTAAATTTACTTATTTTTGGAGTGTTTGTAATTATAATATTTAAATTCCAGGGACTGATGCAACTCTCCTGTATTTGCAGTTTATCTTGAAATACAAGAATACAAATCTTTTTTTATTAGTCTCTTGGATGACTCAAACACCAGGGAAATGCTGGTCACTTGTACAAATTAGAGAAATTATAATCAGAAGTAAAGAAAGGATTATGTACATGACTGTAGGACACTGTTGTCATTTATTCATCTCTCTTAAGACTTATAGTTTGTTAGAAAATTATGATTTTTTTTTCAAATTCCAGCTTCACTTTCTAATTAGATTTACTGTCTTATTTTACTTGCTTTTATTCAATGCACCAAATTAAACACTGAACAAGAAGCTTTAGGGCAAAATAGTATTTAATCTTTTTATTACCTTTATGTCCTTTTCTCTTTAACCTACATTTCCAAAGTAAAAGAGAAACCAAAGTAAAAGAGAAACCAAAGTAAAAGAGGACCACTGAACATGAACTAAAAGATTTTAAAACAATCTAAAAATTTAATAAATTAGAGTTCTGATAGAAACAGTCATAGACTCACTATATATCCATTACTGGGCACTTACTATGTGCCATTCAGGAAGCTAAGCCATATATATATATATATATATATATATATATATATATATATATGTATCTCCATTAAACTTTATATATATACAGGTTCAAATGTTTAACCAAATTGCCCAAAATTACATCGTTAATATGAGGTTTGAATCTGAATTTTTCTGACCCCAAAGCCCATGAAATAGCCATGAAACGAGGACAGGTTAGTTCATTGGTATCCGAGTGACTGAGAACAAGGTTGATCCCAAATGAAAGAAAAATGCGGCTGCCAGGAACGAAGCATCTCCCCAAGGCATTCAGCCCTTGACCATGTCTAAAAAGAGACAGTGAGGACCACAGGCCCAGTCCAAGTGATCAGACTGCTTTCCTATGACATTTTTAAATCTAGTTTGACTTTCTCATCTATCTCTGACTCCACGGCCAATATCTGTTCAGTTTGATCTTCCCCTGACCCCTGCTTTTGCACCTGACTCATGCTTGCTTTCAACTTCATCAGCTACATTCTGTCCCCGCTTTCTCTGGAATATCTTGAGTCACCTGGATTATAATACTGAGTCCTAGTGTTGTTTACAGGGTTTTGGAAATTTGGATTATTTTATAATATCCCTATTTTTTATGCTGGATTTGTTTAAAATGAGAATTATATTCCTGCTTCTTTCCCATGCAGAGACTCTCCTCTCCTAGACAGTGCTAAATAAAATTGGCATCCTGGACTTGGAGTGGAAATAAAGCAACTGAGAAGCCCTATTCTGGACTCTGATCAACAAAGAAACATCCCTTAATGTCTCAACTACCCCAAAGAACTCTACTCTTGTTTTTTTCAGAAATTAGAGTTGGGTGAAATTAAATCAGCAAATATCTCTTTCGTGATTCATGGAGGAGAAGCATAATGTAGTGTGAAAATCAAAAGACCTAGTTTTTAATCTTGCTACAGAACAATCTTGATCAAGACACTCAACTTACGTAAGTTGTTAATGTCATTTGAGAAATGAAAGAGAGAAGCGATCCCTGAAGTCTTTAAAAGTCATATTATATAATGGCATGATTTTTACTAGCAAAGGGGGAATTTAAAGATTAGAAGTGTGAAGGAGTGGGCTGATTAACCAGGCCTCTAGTGAAGTAAGGGCACCAAGTTAAGATGATACTTATAACTAGGTCAATTTTATTTCATTTACCCCTGAAGTTTCTACTTGACATTCTAAAATTGTTTTGTAGTCTTAATGACTGAGCATGAAAAATATTGAGAAATGTTGACAAAGCTCTCTTAATGCTCGAGGTGGTTATAGCAGAAAAATACACTAACAAAAAATGTTTCAAGGAGTATTGAACTTGAGTCCCCAAGCACATTTGATCACACATGATCCCATTTATGAGTTTAAGCTGCTTAAGATGAATTTTTTGTTGATTAGAAATATAAATGTGAGTAAACAAATTAAAATCTTTTCTATTGAAATAAAAATTACCATGAAATAGAAATGTAAATAATAAACTAAAGTATATTTTGCAATACATATGGCAAATAATTTAACAAAAGACAAAACAATGAGCCAATATATAAAATGTTAACTCAAAAAATATAGTATGTGCAAATTCATTCATAATTGAGTAGATGAACATTTTAAAAAAAAACATACTATACTGTACTTCTAGGTTTGGAAAAGTTTTAGAAGCCTGGTAATATTAGGTCTTACCAAGGATGTGAAAAACTAATATTTTCATATGCTCTTGGAAGGAATGTAAATTGGAAGCATATTTCTGGCAGACATTTTTATAGTATGTATTACTCTGTTTGAATCAGCAAACTCTGATTTAGCAATTTCATTTCTAGAAAATTATTCTAAATATATATGTGTATGTGTGACAATATCTACGTATATTTTTCCTACACTAGTATTTATAATCTGGAAAATTCAGGAAAAGAAAACAAAAATATGGGTGAGGAGGAGCTCCAAGATGGCGGAGGAGTAAGACACAGAGATCACCCTCCTCCCCACAGATACACCAGAAATACATCTACACGTGAAACAACTCCTACAGAACACCTACTGAACGCTGGCAGAAGCCCTCAGACCTCCCAAAAGGCAAGAAACTCCCCACGTACCTGGGCAGGGCAAAAGAAAAAAAGAATAAACAGAGACAAAAGAATAGGGACGGGACCTGCACCAGTGGGAGGGAGCCGTGAAGGAGGAAAGGTTTGCACACACTAGGAGCCCCTTCGCGGGCGGAGACTGCGGGTGGCGTAGGGGGAAGCTTCGGAGCCACGGAGGAGAGCACAGCAACAGGGGTGCGGAGGGCAAAGCGGAGAGTTTCTCACACAGAGGATCAGGGCCAACCAGCACTCACCAGCCCGAGAGGCTTGTCTGCTCACCCACCGGGGCGGGCGGGGCTGGGAGCTGAGGCTCGGGCTTCGGTCGGAGCGCAGGGAGAGGACTGGGGCTGGCGGCGTGAACACAGCCTGCAGGGGGTTAGTGCACCACAGCTAGCCGGGAGGGAGTCCGGGGAAAAGTCTGGACCTGCCAAAGAGGCAAGAGACTTTTTCTTCCCTCTTTGTTTCCTGGTGCCCGAGGAGAGGGGATTAAGAGTGCTGCTTAAAGGAGCTCCAGAGATGGGTGCGAGCCGCGGCTAAAAGCGCGGACCCCGGGGACGGGCATGAGACGCTAAGGCTGCTGCTGCCGCCACCTAGAAGCCTGTGTGCGAGCACAGGTCACTCTCCACACCTCCCTTCCGGGGAGCCTGTGCAGCCCGCCACTGCCAGGGTCCCGGGACCCAGGGACAACTTCCCCGGGAGAACGAACAGCGCGCCTCATGCTGGTGCAATGTCATGCTGGCCTCTGCCGCCGCAGGCCCACCCAGCACTCTGTGCCCCTCCCTCCCCTGCCGGCCTGAGTGAGCCAGAGCCCCCGAATCAGCGGCTCCCTTAACCCTGTCCTGTCTGAGCAGAAGAACAGACGCCCTCCAGCGACCTACATGCAGAGGTGGGGCCAAATCCAAAGCTGAGCCCCTGGGAGCTGTGAGAACAAAGAAGAGAAAGGGAAATCTCTCCCAGCAGCCTCAGAAGCAGCGGATTAAAGCTCCACAAACAACTTGAGGTACCTGCATCTGTGGAATACATGAATATACAACGAATCATCACAAATTGAGGAGGTGGACTTTGGGAGCAAAGATATATATATTTTACTCTTTTTCTCTTTTTGTGAGTGTGTATGTGTATACTTCTGTGTGTGATTTTGTCTGTATAGCTTTGCTTTTACCATTTTTCCTAGAGTTGTATCTGTCCGTTTTTTTGTTTTGTTTTGTTTTTGTTTTTGTTTTTCTACTATAGTTATTAGGGTTTGTTATCATTGGTGGATTTCTTTTTTGGTTTGGGTGCTCTCTCTTTCATTCCTTTCTTTTTATTACCCTTAAAAATTTTTTTAATTATTTTTTATTTTAATAACTTTATTTTATTTTATCTCCTTTCTTTCTTCCTTTCTTTCTTACTCTCTCTCTCACCCCCCCCCTTCCTTCTCTCTCTCTCTCTCTTTCTTTCTTTCTTTCTTCTTCCTTTTATTCTGAGCAGTGTGGATCACAGGCTCTTGGTGCTCCAGCCAGGCAACAGGGCTGTGCCTCTGAGGTAGGAGAACCAAGTTCAGGACAGAGGCCACAAGAGACCTCCCGGCTCCATATAATATCAAATGGCGAACATCTCCTAGAGATCCCCATCTTAACACCAAGACCCAGCTCCACCCAACGACCAGCAAGCTACAGTGCTGGACACCCTATGCCAAACAACTAGCAAGACAGGAACACAACCCCACCCATTAGCAGAGAGGCTGCCTAAAATCATAATAAGGCCAAAGACACTCCCAAACACACCACCAGACGTGGAGCTGCCCACCAGAAAGACAAGATCCAGCCTCATCCACCACAACACAGGCACTAGCCCCCTCCACCAGGAAGCCTACACAACCCACTGAACCAACCTTACCCACTGGGGGCAGGCACCAAAAACAACTGGAACTATGAACATGTAGACTGCGAAAAGGAGACTCCAAACACAGTAAGTTAAGCAAGAGGAGAAGACAGAAAAACACAGAGCAGATGAAGAAGCAAGGTAAAAACCCACCAGGCTTAACAAATGAAGAGGAAACAGGCAGTCTACCTGAAAAAGAATTCAGAGTAATGATAGAAAAGATGATCCAAAATCTTGGAAATAGAATGGAGAAAATACAAGAAACGTTTAACAAGGACCTAGAAGAAACAAAGAGCAAACAAACAGTGATGAACAGCACAATAAATGAAATTTAAAATTCTCTAGAAGGGATAAATAGCAGAAAAACTGAGGCAGAAGAACAGATAAGGGACCTGGAAGATAACACAGTGGAAGTAACTGCTGCAGAGCAGAATAAATAAAAAAGAATGAAAAGAATTGAGGACAGTCTCAGAGACCTCTGGGACAACATTAAACACACCAACATTCGAATTATAGGGGTACCAGAAATAGAAGGGGAAAAGAAAGGGACTGAGAAAATATTTGAAGAGATTATAGTTGAAAACTTCCCTAATATGGGAAAGGAAATCAAGTCCAGGAAGCACAGAGAGTCCCATACAGGATAAATACAAGGAGAAACACTCCAGGACATATGTTAATCAAACTATCAAAAATTAAATACAAAGAAAAAATATTAAAAGCAGCAAGGGAAAAACAACAAACAACACACAAGGGAATCCCTATAAGGTTAACAGCTGATCTTTCAGCAGAAACTCTGCAAGCCAGAAGGGAGTGGCAGGACATATTTAAAGTGATGAAAGGGAAAAACATACAAAAATGTTACTCTACACAGCAAGGATCTCATTCAGATTCAATGGAGAAATATAAACTTTTACAGACAAGCAAAGGCTAGGCGAATTCAGCACCACCAAACCACCTTAACAACAAATGCTAAAGGCATTTCTCTAGGCAGGAAACACAAGAGGAGGAAAAGACCTACAATAACAAACCAAAAACAATTAAGAAAATGGTAATAGGAACATATATATTGATAATTACCTTAAATGTAAAAGGATTAAATGCTCCAACCAAAAGACAGAGACTGGCTGAATGGATACAAAAACAAGACCCGTATATATGCTGTCTACCAGAGACCCACTTCAGACCTAGGGACACATACAGACTGAGAGTGAGGGGATAGAAAAAGATATTCCATGCAAATAGAAATGAAAAGAAAGCTGGAGTAGCAATTCTCATATAACACAAAATAGAGTTTAAAACAAAGACTATTACAAGAGACAAAGAAGGACACTACATAATGATCAAGGAATGAATCCAAGAAGAAGATATAATAATTTTACATATTTATGTACCCAACATAAGAGCACCTCAATACATAAGGCAAATACTAAAAACCATAAAAGGGGAAATCGACAGCAACACAATCATAGTAGGGGATTTTAAAACCCCACTTTCACCAATGGACAGATCATCCAAAATGAAAATAAATAAGGAAACAGAAGCTTTAAATGATACATTAAACAAGATGGACTTAATTGATACTTATAGGACATTCAATCCAAAAACAACAGAATACACTTTCTTCTCAAGTGCTCATGGAACATTCTCCAGGATAGATCATATCTTGGGTCACAAATCAAGCCTTGCTAAATTTAAGGATATTGAAATTGTATCAAGTATCTTTTCCAACCACAACGCTGTGAGACTAGATATCAACTACTGGAAAAAATCTGTAAAAATACAAACATATGGAGGCTAAACAATACATTACTTAATAACCAAGAGACCACTGAAGAAATCAAAGAGGAAATTAAAAAATACCTAGAAACAAATAACAATGAAAACACAATGACACAAAACCTATGGTATGCAGCAAAAGCAGTTCTAAGAGGGAAGTTTATAGCAATACAATCCTACCTCAAGAAACAAGAAACGTCTCAAACAAACAACCTAACATACATGTACAGCAATTAGAGAAAGAAGAACAAAAAACCCCCAAAGTTAGCTGAAGGAAAGAAATCATAAAGATCAGATCATAAATAAATGAAAAAGAAATGAAGGAAATGATAGCAAAGATCAGTAAAACTAAAAGCTGGTTCTTTGAGAAGATAAACAAAATTGATTAGCCAGACTCATCAAGAAAAAATCGGAGAAGACTCAAATCGATAGAATTAGAAATGAAAAAGGAGAAGTAACAAGTGACACTGCAGAAATACAAAGGATCATGAGAGATTACTGCAAGCAACTCTATGCCAATAAAATGGACAACCTGGAAGAAATGAACAAATTCTTAGAAATGCACAACCTGCCGAGACTGAACCAGGAAGAAATAGAAAATATGAACAGACCAATCACAAGCACTGAAATAGAAACTGTGATTAAAAATCTGCCAACAAACAAAAGCCCAGGACTAGATGGCTTCACAGGTGAATTCTATCAGACATTTAGAGCAGAGCTAACAATTATCCTTCTCAAACTCTTCCAAAATATAGCAGAGGGAGGAATACTCCCAAACTCATTCTATGAGGCCACCATCACGCTGATACCAAAACCAGACATGAATGTCACAAAGAAAGAAAACTACAGGCCAATATCACTGATGAACATAGAAGCAAACATCCTCAACAAAATACTAGCAAACAGAATCCAACAGCACATTAAAAGGGTCATACACCATGATCAAGTGGGGTTTATCCCAGGAATGCAAGGATTCTTCAATATAGGCAAATCAATCAATCTGATACACCATATTAACAAATAGGAGAAAATCCATATGACCATCTCAACAGATCCAGAGAAAGCTTTCCACAAAATTCAACACCCACTTATGACAAAAACCCTCCAGAAAGTCAGCAGAGAGGGAACTTACCTCAACATAATAAAGGCCATATATGACAAGCGCACAGCCAACATTGTCCTCAATGGTGAAAAACTGAAACCATTTCCACTAAGATCAGGAACAAGACAAGGTTGCCCACTCCTACCACAATTATTCAACATAGTGTTGGAAGTTTTAGCCACAGCAATCATAGAAGAAAAATAAATAAAATGAATCCAAATTAGAAAAGAAGAAGCAATGCTGTCACTGTTTGCAGATGACATGATAATATACATAGAGAATCCTAAAGATGCTACCAGGAAACTACTAGAGCTAATCAATGAATTTGGTAAAGTAGCAGGATACAAAATTAATGCACAGTGATCTCTTGCACTCCTATACACTAATGATGAAAAATCTGAAAGTGAAATTAAGAAAACACTCCCATTTACCATTGCAACAAAAAGAATAAAATATCTAGGAATAAACGTACCTAAGGAGACAAAAGACCTTTATGCAGAAAATTATAAGACACTGATGAAAGAAATTAAAGATGATACAAACAAATGGAGAGATATACCATTTCTTGGATTGGAACAATCAACATTGTGAAAATGACTCTACTACCCAAAGCAATCTACAGATTCAATGCAATGCTTATCAAACGACCAATGGCATTTTTCACAGAACTAGAACAAAAAAATTTCACAATTTGTATGGAAACACAAAAGACCCAGAGTACCCAAAGCAATCTTGAGAAAGAAAAATAGAACTGGAGAAATCAGGCTCCCTGACTTCAGAGTATACTACAAAGCTATAGTAATCAAGACAGTATGGTACTGGCACAAAACCAGAAATATAGATTAATGGAACAGGATAGAAAGCCCAGAGATAAACCCATGCACATATGGTCACCTTATCTTTGATAAAGGTGGCAGGAATATACAGTGGGAAAAGATAGCCTCTTCAATAAATGGTGCTAGAAAAACTGGACAGCTACATGTAAAAGAATGAAATTACAACACTCCCTAACACCATACACAAAAATAAACTCAAATTGGATTAAAGACCGAAATGTAAGGCCAGACACTATCAAACTCTTAGAGGAAAAAATAGGCAGAACACTCTGTGACATAAATCACAGCAAGATCCTTTTTGACCCACCTCCTAGAGAAATGGAAATAAAAACAAAATTAAACAAATGGCACCTAATGAAACTTAAAAGCTTTTGCACAGCAAAGGAAACAGTAAACAAGATGAAAAGACAACCCTCAGAATGGGAGAAATATTTGCAAATGAAGCAACTGACAAAGGATTAATCTCCAAAATTTACAAGCAGCTCATGCAGCTCAATATCAAAAAAACAAACAACCCAATCCAAAACTGGGCAGAAGACCTAAACAGACATTTCTCCAAAGGAGATATACAGATTGCTAACAAACACATGAAAGAATGCTCAACATCATTAACCACTGAGAAATGCACATCAAAACTACAATGAGATATCACCTCACACTGGTCAGAATGGCCATCATCAAAAAATCTACAACAATAAATGCTGGAGAGGGTGTGGAGGAAAGGGAACCCTCTTGTACTGTTGGTGGGAATGTAAATTGATAGAGCCACTATGGAGAACAGTATGGAGGTTCCTTAAAAAACCAAAAATAGGGCTTCCCTGGTGGTGCAGTGGTTGAGAGTCCACCCGCCGATGCAGGGGACACGGATTCGTGCCCCGGTCCGGGAAGATCCCACGTGCCGCAGAGCGGCTGGGCCCGTGAGCCATGGCCGCTGAGCCTGCACATCCAGAGCCTGTGCTCCGCAACGGGAGAGGCCATAACAGTGAGAGGCCCACGTACCAAAAAAAAAAACCAAAACAACAACAACAAAAAAACCCAAAAATAGAACTACATACGACCCAGCAATCCCACTCCTGGGCATATACCCTGAGAAAACCATAATTCAAAATGAGTCATGTACCACAATGTTCATTGCAGCACTACTTACAATAGCCAGGACATGGAAGCAACCTAAGTATCCATCAACAGATGAATGGTTAAAGAAGTGGTGGCACATATATACAATGGAATATTACTCAGCCATAAAAATGAACGAAATTGAGTTATTTGTAGTGAGGTGGATGGACCTAGAGTCTGTCTTACAGAGTGAAGTAAGTCAGAAAGAGTAACACAAATTCTGTATGCTAACACACATATATGGAATTTAAAAAGAAAAAAAAATGGTCTTGAAGAACCTAGCGGCAAGACGGGAATAAAGATGCAGACCTACTAGAGAATGCACTTGAGGATACAGGGAGGGGGAAGGGTAAGCTGGAACAAAGGGAGAGAGTGGCATGGACATATATACATTATCAAATTTAAAATAGATAGCTAGTGGGAAGCAGCTGCATAGCATAGGGAGATCAGCTCAGTGTTTTGTGACCACCTAGAGGGGTGTGATAGGGAGAGTGGGAGGGAGGGAGACGCAAGAGGGAAGAGATATGGGGATATATGTATATGTATAACTAATTCACTTTGTTATACAGCAGAAACTAACACACCGTTTTAAAGCAATTATACTTCAATAAAGATGTTAAAAAAATATATGGGTGAGTTAAAATAGTATATGATACAGTGGGATAGTATGCATGTAGGAAAAAAACTGTTGATGTATTTTTATATTTACTAATATTGAACAAAATTTGTGAAATATTATTGTATTTCAGGCTTATTATTGTTATTAATATCAATATTTTAATTCAATTGTTGATTCATCCATTTAACAAAACTTAACAGGAATCTACGCATGCCAAGAGTTGTCCTCAACTGTAAGGATATAGCAGTGAGTGAACTAAAAAAATTCCAGTCCCTGCTCTCATTCAAGAAGCTTATATTCTAGTGGGGATGACAAGCAATAATTAAGTAAATAATAAATAATGAGTGAAGTGAGGTAAAATGAGATAAGGGGTACAGAGAGTAAGAAAGTGGGAGGTGGTCAAGAAAGGTCTCTCTAATAAAGTAAAGATCTGCTCACAGATCTCTGTGTGCAGAGATCTGAAAGCAATGAGGAGGTAGCCATGTGGATAGCTGGAGGAAGGATGTTCTAATTCAGCAATTAAAAAAGCAAGTACAAAGGCTTGCAGGAAAGCATGTGGCAGTATGTTCAAGAATGGCAAAGGAGTTAGTGTAGCAAAGAATGAGCAAGAGGACAAATAGTAGGGAAAGACAAGAAGTGGTATAGCCATAAAGGCCTTCTGGGGAAAAATGTAAAGATTTTAACTATTCTGTGTAAGATGGCAAACCAGTAAAAGATGCTGGGCAATGAAGCTACATAAACTGACATACATTTACAAGGATGGTACTGGCTGCTGTGTAGACAATGGACTGTAAGGGGTAAAGGTGGAAGTAGGGACACAGGGACTTCAGTCAGGAGAAATGACAGTGGACTGAGCTAGAGCAGTAGCAGTGGATGTGGAAGGAAGTTGTCTGGACATAATTTAAATGTCAACTACATATATGAGAAAGAGAAAATTCAAGAATGACTATAGCAAGTAAATATTGCATGAATTTATGAGTATATATATATATATATACACACACACACACAGAGAAGAAAAGGATAGAGAGCTATTATAAAATGTTTTAGTGGTTATTCAATAGCAGAAATTTTGATTTCCTAATTTTTCTTCATGAATATAAAACATTTGTGAAACAAAAAAGCAACAGAAGCACTTTGCTTCAGGAAGTACATTTGATCCAAGTTGCTGGTTATGTGTCCCACTTCCTTTTGCAGTTGAATATTCTCTAAGAGGACTTTTAAGCTCCATAAAAGATCAAAATTTAACAATCTTAGTGACATTTCATTGACAGCAAAAATGACAACAAAAACATTGAGAAGTAAGTATGACATTCCTTTTCATAAATTTAGCAAAAAAATAAGGAAACCAAAGATATCACAAAAAGAAGATTGCAGGCCAGTATCACTGATGAACTTGAATGAAAAAATTCTCAACAAAATATTAGCAAACTGAATCCAACAATACATCAAAAGGATCATACATCATGATCAAATTTGATTTATCCCAGGCATGCAAGAATGGTTCAATATCTGCAAAGTAATTAATGTGATACACCACATTAACAAACGAAGAATAAAAACAATAAGATCATCTCAATAAATTCAGAAAAAGCTTTTGACAAAATTCAACATCCATTTATGATAAAAACTCTCAACAAAGTGGGCAAAGAGGGATGCAAAGTTAATACACAGAAATCTGCTGCATTTCTCTACACTAACAACCAACTGTCAGATAGAGAAAAATTTTTTTAAATGCCATTTACCATTGCACCAAAAAGAATAAAATCCTAGGAATAAATCTCACTAAGGAGGTAAAAGACATGTACTAGGAAAACTATGACGAGAAGAAAGAAATTGAAGATGACACAATCATATGGAAAGATATATTGTGTTCATGGATTGGAAGAATTAATAATGCTGAAATGACCATATTAACAAAGGCAATCTACAGATTCAATGCAATTCCTATCAAAATACCAATGGCACTTTTCAAAAAACTAGAATAATTCTAAAATTTATATGGAAAGACAAAAGACCCCAAAATATCCAAAGGAATCTTGAGAAAGGAGCTCACAGCTGGAGGTATTATGCTCCCTGATTTCAGCCTATACTACAAAGCTACAGTAATCAAAACAGTATGCTACTGGACCAAAAACAGACACATAGATCACTAGAACAGAATAGAGAGCCCAGAAATAAACCTAAACATTAATGGTCAATTAGTCTACAACAAAGGAGACCAGAATATAAAATGGGGTAAAGACAGTTTCTTCAAGAAGTGGTGCTGGGAAAATTGGACAGCTACATATAAAAGAAAGAAATTAGAACATTTTCTCATAGCATATAGAAAAATAAACTCAAAAGGGATTAAAGACATAAATGTAAGACCAGAAACCATAACACTCCTAGAATAAAACATAGGCAAAACACTCTTTAACATAAATTGTAGCAATATTTTTTTGGATCTGTCTCCTAAGGCAAAGGACAAAAAATAGAAATAAACAAATGGGACTTAATTAAACTTAAAAGCTTTTTCATGGCAAAGGACATCATCAGCAAAACAAAAAGACAACCTACTGAATGGGATAAAATATTTGCAAATGTTATGATGAATGGAGGGTTAATATCCAAAATATATAAACAGCTCACACAACTCAATATCAAAAAGGCAAACAACCCAATTTAAAAATGGGCAGAAGACCTGAATAGACATTTTTCCAAAGAAGACATATGATGGCAAACAGTCACATGAAAAGATGCTCAGCATCACTAATCACCAGAGAAATGCAAATCAAAACCACAGTGATATATCTCCTCATATCTGTCACAATAACCACCATCAAAAAGACCACAAATAGTAAATGTTGGTGAGGACGTGGGGAAAAGGGAACCCTTGTGCATTGTTGGTAGGAATGTAAATTGGTGCAGCCACTATGGAAAACAGTATAGAGGTTCCTCAAAAAACTAAAAATGGAATTACCATATGATCCAGCAGTTCCACTCTTGGGTATATATTCAAAGAAAACAAAGACACTAATTCAAAAAGCTACATGTACCCCAATGTTCATAGAAACATTATTTACAATAGCCAAGATACAGAAGCAACCTAAGTGTCCATCGACAGGTGAATGGATAAAGAAGATGTGGTATATGTGTATACAATGGAATACTACTCATCCATATAAATAAATGAAATTTTGCCAATGGCAACAACATGGATGGACCTGGAGGGTATTATGCTTAGGTGGAGTAAGTCAGACAGGGAAAGACAGATTTTGTGTGTTATCACTTACATGTGAAATCTAAAAAAATAAAACAAACAAATGAATATAATAAAACAGAAACAGACTCTCAGATATAGAGAACTAGTGGTTATCAGTGGGTGAGGGAAAGGGGGAGGGGCAAGATAGGGTAATGGACTAAGAGTTATAAACTACTAAGTTTAAAATAAATAAGCTACGAGGATATAATGTACCACATAGGGAATATAGCCAATATTTTATAATAACTTAAATGGAGTATAATCTATTATAACTTGGAATCACTATGTTGTACACCTGAAAGTAATATTGTAAATCAACTATACCGCAATAGTAAAATTATTAATAAATTTTTTTAAAAGAGAAAACATATTGATAACTGCAAATAAATAATTTTAAATTCATCAGTCTAGAATGTTGGAACACTTTCCATTCTCCCGAGCAAAGCATATCTAAACCTACGGCAGGTGCCCTACCTTCTGAGACAGGACAGTCCTTGTTGCCTAACAGTGCATGTAAATGACATCTCCTCTTTTGATGTGAAGCTTTAGCTTATCACGGCTCTAAAGTTACTCTATAGTGGGCTATTTATGAGAAGACTTTTAGATACTGTTTAAACCCCCAACCAAATGACTTCTTTTTTCTGATTTCTTTCCTTAATTATTTAATTTTTCACCCTGAGCTATCCACTGAATTACTTTAAGTCCCTCTAGAATACGAGTTTCTTGAGCACAGAGTAGGTGCTCAAAGCTATTTTTCTGTGTGTGTTGGGCAGACTCTATGATGCTTCTCAGTGATCTCTGCCACTTGATATTTAAGCCTTTGCATATCCCTCTCCTCTTGCGTGTGGGCTAACCTAGCAACTTGCATGTAACCAATACTAGAAAAGTAATGGAATGTCATTTCTGTCATTAGGTTACATAAGAGAGTAACTTCTGTCTTGCCAGCAGACTGTCCTTTGCTGGCTTTGATGAAGCTATATGGATAGTCCCAAGTGCAAGAAACTAAAAGCAGCTCTGACCAATGTTCAGAAAGCAACCCTCAGTCCAACAGCTCACAAGAAGTATAAACCTTGTCAATACTCATTAGAGCTGGTAGGTGGACCCTTCCTCAACTGAGCCTTGCACAAGACTCTGGCTCTGCCTGACGCGTGGATTGGAGCCTGTGAGAACTTAAAGCAAAGGACTCAGCTAAGGCATGTCTAGATTCCTGAAACTGAGATAATAAATCTATGTTGTTCCAAGCTGCTAAATTTGTGATAACCTGTTATGTTGCAATAGATAACTATTTGTGGAATAAATGAATATCTCCCAGTTTCCTATCTGTAAAGTGAGAAAAAATAAAAATAGTCATATTATGGGCTTTTTGTCAGGATTTTAAAAAAGACCTAAATGCTATTCATGTAGTAAGTACTCAATAAATATTATTTGCCGTTATAATTGGGTAAACACAATTTTTTCTCTATTAGTATCCTATCTAGAATGTCTAAAGCTGCTGTCTCAGGTGCATGCCAGAGTAAGTAAAAAGTGGAATAGAAGGTATCACGCTCTGTGATTTCAAACTGTATTACAAAGCTATAGTAATAAAAATAGTACATGTTTGCACAAAAACAGAAACATAGATCAATGGAAAAGAGTAGAGAGCCCAGAAATAAACTCATGCACACATTGTCAATTTATGACAAAGGGACTAAGGAAACACAATGAGGAAGATACAGTCTCTTCAATAAATGGTGTTTGGAAAGCTGGACAGCCACATGCAAAAGAATGAAACTGGGCCATTATCTTACACCATATAAAGTGGATTAAAGACTTGAATGTAAGACTTGAAACCATAAAACTCCTAGAAGAAAACATAGGCAGTAAGCTCCTTGCCATCAGTCTCGGTGATGATGTTTTGGATTTGCTACCAAAACCAAAGGCAACAAATGGCAAAAAATAAAATAAAGTGAATAATTAAATAAATAAACAAATGGGACCACATCAAACTAGAAAGCTTCTGCACAGCAAAGGAAATCATCAACAGAATAAAAAGGCAATCTACTAAATGGGAGAAAATATTTGCAAGTCTTGTATCTGATAAGGAGTCAATATCCAAAATACTTAAAAACTCACACAACTCAATAGCAACCACCCCCCCCACAACAAACTAATTTAAAACTGGGCAGAGAATCCGAATAGGTATTTCTTCAAAGAAAACATACGGATGGGCAACAGGTACATGAAAAGGTACTCAGCATCACTTATCATCGGGGAAATGCAAATCAAAACCACAATGAGATATCACCTCACACCTGTTCGAATGGCTATCATCAAAAAGATAAGAAATAACTAGTGTTGGTATGGATGTGGAGAAAAGGGAGCCCTTGTGCACTATTGGTGGGAATGTAAATTGGTGTAGCCACTGTGGAACAGTATAGCAGTTCCTCAAAAAATTAAAAATAGGACTACCAACTGATCCAGCAATCCCACTTCTGGGTATTTATCCAAAGAAAACAAAAACACTAACTTGAAAAGATATATTCACCCCCATAGTCACTGCGGCATTACTTACAATAGTCAAGATATGGAAACAACGTAAGTGTCCATTGATAGACGAATGAATAAAGATGTGGCATGTATATACAATGTAATATTACTCAGCCATAAAAAAAGAATGAAGTAATGTCATTCACAGCAACATGGATGGACCTAGAGATTAACATACTAAGTGAAATAAGTCAGACAGAAAAAGACAAATACCATATGACCTCACTTATATGTGGACTCTAAGAAAAGTCAAGCTCATAGATACAGAGAACAGATTGTTAGCTGTTGGAGGTAGGAGGTAGGAGGTAGGGGGTAGGGGGTGGTTGAAATGGGTGAAGGGGGTCCAAAGGTACAAACTTCAAATTAGAAAATAAATAAGTCATGAGGTGGAATATACAGCGTGGTGACCATAGTTATTAATACTTTATTGCATATTTGAAAGTTAGAGTAAATCTTAAAAGTTCTCATCACAAGAAAAAAATACATATTATAACTATGTATGGTCACAGATATTAACTAGACTTATTGTGGTGATCATTTCACAATATACACAAGTATGGAATCATTCTGTCATAACCTGAAACCAATGCAGTGTTACACATCATCTGTACCTCAATTTTAAAACAAATTGAACACATTTCTTGCCAGTTACCTCTTCCCTTGTATTAGTTAGGTAGCAACGTTGGAGGAAATAGGAGTAGTGGTGAGGATCACTGACTGGATTCAAATCCTGGTTTTACATTTATGAACCACATGAATTTAAGGAAGCCACTTCATCTCAGCAAGCCTCAAGGAACAGTGGTAGCAACAAGAGGTGCCCCACAGGCAGGACTGAATCAATGTAAGCACTTACTACCATTCCTAATTCAGAGTTAGTACTCAATCAACAGTACATCCTCCCTTTGATACCCTGAATACCTTTGATAAAGGAAGTCTTTGGTAATTTTGGAACTTGAAAGTTTCCAAAAAAAAATCGTAACAGAGAACTGGGACCATATTATTCTGTACGTTTCATTATGCACTTAGACTTGAATTGCCCCCTTGCCCTCTATCCTTGGCCTTCTATTATTTTGCACCTAGCAGTCATCCTTCCCCTGTAAGATAGGGCCTCTTTGGGTCAGTTTGTCACCATCCGATACGGTGCCAGTTCATCTTTGGTGAAGGTGGCCTTCCTTATAGCCAAGCTATGTGACCTCTTCCAAGTGAATTAAAAAAACATATTGTAAGTCTGCTTTGGAGGCCATATCTTAGTTCTATGGTTTATCATTGTGTGACAATAAAAACATTGCCTTTGGGCCTAAGATATCTATAAAAAAGGAGATTACATCCACCTCGAAGAATTTTGGAGAACGCTAAATGATGTAAAATGCTACGCTGCCACAAAGTAGTTGTTCAATCAACGGCAGTGGTTATTTAGTTGTCGATATCAATGTTATGACTGTCATGTTTGCCCCTTATCATTTTTGTAATCCCAGTACTTAGCAGTGCCTAGAACAATATTTGCACATGAATGAATAAATGTAGTTACAGTCTTACTACTGCTCCAGTTGTGTCATCTGGGTCTCTGAGGGAGAACAATGTTTTCTATGGGAAATATGAATGTGTACATTCGTAGCACCCATAGAACATGTGCACGGTTATAAGTGGCACTTATTTGTAGCATCTGAGGACAGTGTAACTCAGCCATGTGGCTCAGCGCACTGGTGAGCCCTTGAAAATGCAGCTGGTTTAGCTCCTTTAAATAAAAATGACCAGAGAAGAAAAAGTAGAAAACAGATTTATTTATAAACCATCCTACATAGACACAAGGTGCAGTTTTGTTTTCACGACACACCAGCAACTCTTTAAATATTTATTGTCAACCTGGGGAATTCATGTGTAGACTGAAAGCATATTTAGGTCTTTAATATGCCATCTCAGCAGGGCCTGCGTAAGGCTGCCCATCTGGCAGATGAGACTTTAGAGCCAATTTGAAACATTTTTTCAAGGACAGATAAAACTGTTTCTAGCTGATTTTTACCATGACATATGAAAGCAAACCTGGGGCTTTTGTATTTGGGAGTTAACATTTAAACCAGAAAGATATTTCTTTTTCAGAACACCTGTAGCAAACTCCTACAGAGTCAAGCATAATTTAAATTCAGTTCTATAAGGCCAGCCTGAGAACAGTGTATAAATAGTGTAGAGAGATATATTTTTCCATTATGGCATCAAACTCAGTAAAAAATATAGTTAGAATTTTATTCTCATCTCTTCTCTTTAGACTTAATAAATAGGTTTAATGTGTTTGAGTCTCTGCCAATTGAATAAAATTACTCAGAACTTTATCGAGTATGTTTCTAAGTGTAATGAGGCAATACATTTCTCTTTTAAATGATCACTTTACCAACTTTTTAAATGTCTTTTAAAAACTTAAACTTCTGTCATAGAATCTCAAATGCCATAGGACTCCTCAGAATCAATTCATTCAGTCTCTTACAAACACATCTCCTGTGATTTGAAGGGATATTCTTCCTTCCTTCCCTCCCCCATTCCACTTCCCCCTATTCTCTTCTTCCTCGCCTTCCTACCTCTGTTCCATCTGTTTCCCTCCCTCCCTCCTTTCCTTCCTCTCTTCCTTTTTTTTTTCCCTTGAACTCTTATGAGCTAGTAAAGTTGGTATGCAAGTGAGAACAATGTCTAAATATTGAACCCCCTTTCTGTTCCTGATGGAAGCTCCAACAAACTACTCTCTTACACCATCCCAAAAACTAACTCAAAGTGGATTAAAGACTTGAATATAAGGCCTGAGACCATAAAACTCCTAGAAGAAAACATAGGCAGTAAGCTTCTTGATAACAGTCTTGGCAAAGATTTTTTGGATTTGACACCAAAAAGCAAAGGCAACAAAATCAAAAATAAACAAATGGAACTGCAGCTATATAACAAAGGAAACCATCAACAAAATGAAAGGCAAACTTACAGAACAGGAGAAAATATTTGCAAATTATATATCTGATAAGGGATGAATATCCAAACTATACAAAGACTCATACAACTCAATAGCAAAACCCACAAATAATCCAATTAAAATTCAGATTCAGAGTATCTGAATAGACATTTTTTTTCAAAGAAGACATACAGATGACCAACAGATACATGAGAATGTGCTCAACATCACTCATCGCCACAGAAGTGCAAATCAAAACCACAATGAGATCTCCTCACACCTGTTAGGATGGCTATTATCAAAAATACAACAAATAACTGTGGGCGAGTATGTGGAGAAAAGGGAGCCCTCATGCACTGTTGATGGGAATGCAAATTAGTGCAGCCACTACGGGACAGTATGGAAGTTTCTTAAAAAATTAAAAATAGAGAACTACCATATGGTTCAGCAACCCCACTTCTGGATATTAAAAGAAAATGAAAACACTAACTTGAAAAGATATGTGCACCTCCATGTTCATTGCAGCATTATTTACAATAGCCAAGATATGGAAACAACCTAAGTGTCTATTGATGAATGAATGAATGAAGAAAATGTGGTATATACATATATATATATATATACACACACACACACACATACATATGTATACATATATTCACAAAATGGAATATTTTCATCCATAAAAAATGAGAGAAATCTTGCCATTTGCAACAACGTGGATGGATTTTGAAGACATTATGCTAAGTGAAATAAGTCAGACAGAGAAACACAAATACTGTATGATCTCGCTTACATGTAGAATTAGAACCAAACCGAACCAAAACCCAAGCGTATAGATTCATAGATATGGAGAACAGATTGGTAGTTGCCAGAGGTGGGGTGGTGAGTGCGCAGAATGGGGTTAAAGGTACAAAGTTCTACTTATAAAATAAATAAGTCGTGGGGTGGATGTAAGGTACAGCATGGTGGCCATAGCTAATAACACTGTACTGCACATCTGAAAGTTGCTAAGAGAGTAAATCTTAAAAGTTCTTTCCACAAGAAAAACAATTTGTTTGTAACTGTGTATGGCAATAGATATGAACTAGATTCACCATGGTGATCATTTTGCAATATATCCAAATATTGAATCACTATATTGTATACCTGAAGCTAATATGTTTTATGTCAATTATACCTCAATTTACAAAAAGAGAAAACAACTAATGAGCAAAGTCAGCCTCTCTAAAATGATTTTCTATAATCTGAATCTTAAAAAAGTTTTCCTTGTTCTAAAATAATCTTTTCAAGAATTGAGAGAAACATATGACGTTGCTCTCTTCTCTCAGCCCACTGAATATCACTTTCTTGAAGTTAATACTGGAATCAAGGAGCCAATATAATCTGATAAAATCCAGGGCAGTAACAGTAGATGGCAGAAATGTCCCTCTAAATGTTATCTCTTTTTGAATGAGGTCTGATGCTGCTGAAACAAAGAGCAAGAGCTGATTTTCCTGTTTGCAGTATCTGGTTGTAGATGTATATAGTTTCCCAATGAACTTGACAGTTAGGACAATTACTCAGGAGAACTGAGTAAATGGGTTTATACTCACCTGTTACCCCAGAGCTCACGTATAGTGAACACGTGAACAACACAGGTCCACCTATACATGGATTTTTTTCAATAAACATATTGGAAAATATTTTTGGGATTTGTGACAAATTGAAAAAACTCACAGATGAACCGTGTAGCCTATAAATATTTTTAAAAATTAATAAAAATTAGGTATGTCATGAACACATAAAGTATATGTAGATAGTAGTCTACTTTATCATTTACTACCATAAAATATACACACATCTGTTATAAAGGTTAACATTTATCAAAACTTATGAACACAAACACTTACAGACCTTACGTGGATCCATTTCCAAATGTAAAGATGCAGTATTAAGTCATAACTGCATAAAATTAACTGTAGAACATACTGTACTATAGTAATCATTTTGTAACCACCTCTTATTGCTATTGCAATGAGCTCATGTGTTGAAAGAATCCACTTAAAATGCCATGTGATACAAGTCATCCCCTCTGAGCAGTTCCTCTCTTCAGTGAATTGTATATCGCAGTAAAAAGTTATTCCTCATGGTTCTTATGTATTTTTCTTCATGTTTAGTACAATCCTATAAACCTTAAGTAACATCATGGGACCCATACAAAGTGCCACTTCCAGTGATGCTGGAAGTGCTCCCAAGAAACAGAGAAAAGTCATAACATTACAAGAAAAAGTTGAATTACTTAATATATACCATAGATTGAGGTCTGCACCTGGGGTTGCCCACCGTTTCAAGATAAATGAATCCGATGTAAGGACCATTGTAAAAAAAGAAAAGGAAATTTGTGAAGCTGTCACTCCAGCTATGCCAGGAGGCCCAAAAACCTTGCACTTTTGGCGAAATACCTTTTTATCTCTTATTGAAAATGCAGCTTATGTGGGTGCAGGACTGCTATACGAAAGGATACCTATAGACTCTAATATGATACAAGAAAAGGCAAAGTCATTATATGACAACTTAAAGTAAGAAGAAGGTGAAGGATCTAAAGCTGGAGAATTTAATGTTAACAAAGGATGGTTTGATAATTTTAGAAAGAGGTTTGGCTTTAAAATTGTCAAGATAACAGAAGAAGCAGCTTCTGTTGACCAAAGGGCAGCAGACAAGTTCTGAGGCACCATTAAGGAAATCATTAAGGAGACAGGATATCTGCCTGATATCCTTTTTTAATATAGATGAAAGTGCCCTATTCTAGGAAAGAAAAATGCCACAAAGAACATTTATTAATAAGGAATAGAAGCGAGCACCAGGATTTAAGGCAGGAAGGGACAGGCTCACTCTGCTGTTATGTGGAAATGTAGCCAGGCTTATGATCAGGGCTGCCTTATATCTATAAAGCTGTAACCCCCGAGCCTTGAAGAGAAAAGATAAACACCAGCTGACCATCTTTCGGTTGTACAACAAGAAGGCCTGTACTGGAAGACGAACACTTTTTCTGGACTGGTTCCATCGACGCTTTGACCCTGAAGTCAGGAAGTACCTTGCCAGTTTTAAAGTTCTTTTGATATTGGACGATGCCCCTGGCCACCCAGAACCCCATGATTTCAACACCAAAGGCACTGAAGTGATCTACCTGCCCCCAAACACAACACCTCGAATTCAGCCTCTAGATCAGAGAGTCATAGGACCTTTAAGACTCATTACACACAGTACTCTATGGAAAAGATTGTCAAAACTGTGAAAGAGAACCCCGACACAGAAAACACGATGCAAGTCTGGAAGGATTACGTATTGAAGATACCATCTTTGTTATAGAAAAAGCCATGAAAGCCATCAAACCCAAAACAATAAATTCCTGTTGAAGAAAGCTGTGTCCAGATGTTCTGTATGATTTCACAGAATTTATGACAAAGCCAATCAAGGAAATCACAAAAGAGACTGTGGATATGGCAAAAAAAGGTGGGGGATGAAGGGTTTCAAGATATGGACCTTAGAGAAATTCAAGAGCTGATAGACAGCAAACCAGAGGAATTAACAGAAGACAACTCCATGGAGATGAGTGCCTCTGAACCAGTGTCAGAGAATGAGGAAGAAGATGTAGAAGCAGCAGTGCCAGAAGACAAATTGACATTAGACAACCTGGCAAAAGTATTCTGATTATTCAAGACTGCTTTGGACTTCTTTTATAACATGGACGTGTCTATGACACGGGCACTGAAACCAAAGCAAACAGTGAAAGAAGGATTGGTGCCGCATAGAAACATTTCTAGAGAAACAAAAATGCAAAAAGTCAGACAAAAATTACAATGTATTTCTGTTAAGTTACACTGAGTGTATCTGCCTCTCCTGCCCCCCTTCCACCTCTGCCCCACCCCGAGACAGCAAGATGACCAACTTCTCCTTTTTTCCTCCTTCTCAGCCTACTCAACATGAAGACAGTGAGGATAAAGACCTTTACGATCCACGGCAGCTTAATGAATAATGAATAACCAACATACCATACAGTTAATAAGCTTATCTGTTGCGTATGCATGTGTGTCTTTGTGTGAAAATCTAGTAACTGTAGGGCAAGAACCGTGTGAGATGTTTGTGTGTCTTCATCATCACTGCTTAAGTATTCATAGTGTAGAACATCATGTGTAAAACCTGTATTGAAATAGATATCCTAAACTTACACAGGCATAAACTGAGTGATATTTAATATAAAATTACTAATGTGTTCATTTTCTTACTGTTGTATAACTTTGCTTTCAAAAACTTACACTACCATACAGTATGTCTCTCTTTCTCTTAATTAGAAAAACGGTTTAAAAGAGCCTATCAGCACAGTTGTTTTTTTTAATGTAACAATGTTTCTAATATTGTATTATGAATATGACTGTAATACTGTATGCCATAAAAATTTTATAAGAATTCATTCATTAGCGTATCTGCTGGGCTACCATGAAGCAGTCATATCAATTACACGAGCCTTTGTTATCAATGCATGAATGGTTATACCTGTAAATAAATATGAATTTCTTTTTCACATTATCTTTTCATTTTTGATGTCTTGTGTTAGAAATATGTATAAGAGCTACAGTGTTTTGTATCATATAAGGCAATACTGATGTAGGCACTGACAGACAGATGATTCATCTTGTAAACAGACAACATAAAATCACTGTATCATTAAGTATAGTACAGTGCTGTAAATGTATGTCTTCTTCCTTATGATTTTCTTTATAACATTTTATTTTCTCTACCTTATTTTATCGTAAGAACACAGTATATAATACATATAACATAAAAAATATGTGTTAATCGACTATTTATGTTATTGGTAAGACTTCTGGTCAACTGCAGGCTATTAGTAAAGTTTTGGGGGAGTCAGAAGTTATTTGTGCATTTTTGACTACACAGGGTTTGGAGCCCCTAACCCCTTCATTGTTCAAGTGTCAACTTTAGTTTGAAAATCCTGACCATCATTAGCAGACTCTTCATAGTACTCATGCCAGGTCCTCAAATGTACTTGCAATCGGAAAATCATATAATTGGACAATAATTACCCTTACTGGACAGGGAGTATTGGGAGAGCTATTTTTAAAGAGCTCACATAATTAGATTTCCTCTTTTACTACATTTCTCTATAGACTTGAAGAGAAAAAAAATGTGTTTACCATGTGTCTCAAGTCTCTTTCCCCCACTTGTTCTTATTTCCTTATTATGTTTTTTAAAAATATAAAATGGTTCACTGTGGTTCAATATTATCTAATGACTCTTCCTTAGATATTTCTACAAGTCTGTAGAAACTAATGTCCCTCCATCTTAAAATTGTGAACTGATAATGATAAGCGTTGCAGACCCCCTCTGCTTGGACCCAGGCTCCTAGTGCTCAGGGTGAGTTCATTCATTTTCTACAGGACAGTTTCTAGAGATTTGCGGATTTCCTAAGTAGATCCAATTTACATGAGAAAGAAAGTAACTTCTATCATGTTTTAACTACTCTTCTGTTGGGTTTTCTGTTTTATTCAACTGATCTTAATTCTAACAAATTCAGCTGGTTATCAAACATAGGCACAAATCGTTCCTGCCTTCTCAAGGGAGGTAACACCTGACTTGAGTGTTGAACTAGATCCTTAGCCAGATGGAGCTTGGGTGAGGGAAAGAAGGTCGTCGTGACTTAGAAGAATGGAGAATGAAGGGGCATTTCAGGCAGAATTTAGGCTATGTTCAAATGTACCCTCGGGCTTACATCATTAGGGCTTGCTAAGGAGGCATCCTAAGAGGGACAGTGGTGGGTATGTCGGGCCTCCCCTCTTCTCCATCTTGCACTGTGCCCCAGGAACTGACCTTCATGAACTGAATCCACAAGCTCCTTTGCCTCCTGGCTTCTGGTTGGGTTCAATCAATGGGAGGCACCAGCAGAATATCAGAGCGAAGGAAGAGAGTGAGATTAAGGTACTTATCCCCTCACTTTTTTTCCTGCAGGATCACTCAAGGCTGGCTGCACCCCTCTATCAATGGTCACAGCTCGTCAGGTGGCCTTTGGGTTCCACTGACTGCTCTGTCCCTTTGGTTCGTTTAAACCTAGGGCTGGTAGCAGCATCCTGTTACTAGCCCAGAGGACCTACTCCCTCTTGTGATTTCCCTACATCTTGCTGATACTTTTGTAAATGATACTTTTATTAAAAATTCCTCAAATAAACCCAATTCAATATGCTTTTTGTTTCCTTATGGGACCCTGACCAAGAAGGAGTTCTACATGTTTTATTTTGCTAATTTAGGGCACTTATTAAAAACAGTAGGAACAAGCTACTCAGTAAAAGTACTTAAAAATACCTGGAGGGGTTCTGTGAACACAGCAAGAATTTTTTTTGAGAATAATTAGAATCACCACAAGAAAACTGTGAGGATCCTTCTCCTTCGGGTTCTGACTCTCCTAGTGAGCACCCGGATCCAAGTGTGTGCCGTTTGTCAGGGACTCCCTTTACCATGTGGGAAGACTTCCTTTCCAGTCCCTGCTAATGCCATTGTTCAGTCAGTTTCAAAAATGAAGTCTTAACTAAGTGATTTCTACAGAGATTTTGCTTCCCTCTCTTACCCTCTCCTATCCTAATCTATCTGCTCTGCAAATTGCTTGCTGTCTAAATACTTTCCTTGTTAACCCCTAAAACAGCTTTCTTCCCTTTGCTCAGAGCTGTAGCTGTATTTGTTTTGTCTCCTTTACTATGTTGCTGGAGAGAAGGAAAGGGTTTTCTTCTTTTATTTTGGAAAGAGTCGTTCCATTCTTGCAATCAGGGTTGAAAACAGACTGTCTATTGCTCAGCACTCCACAGTTCTCATGAACACCATTCTGGGGCTCCATGAACTGACAGTAGCAGCAGAGGTAGCTTAGGGTTATACCATATACATACACAGCGGCACCGATGCATAAGCGAGGACATCACTGTTAAAGAAATGTACTGATTGCATGCAGCTAACGTTTAAAATGGGCATGAAGAGTCACAGAAGAAGATGCAGAGGTAGAAAGGTGCTTTTAGGAACATTCCTGACATACGTTATTTATTACTAAGGTCAAGCAGCAGAGATCTAAGTCTGGAAACTATTCTTGAGGACAGCAGGAGCTTCACACATTTACAGGACATCCACGTACAGCAATATACTAAACAAAAGCACCAACAAGAATCCAAGTGGTTACTGAAACGTTGAGCACCTGCTATGTGCCAGAAATGAGGAGGAAATTTACCAACTTGGCTTGTTCTGCCACTACATAGTTCCTCTTTTATTCCTTAAAACTACTGGAAACTTTCTTTTCTATGTCTAACAATAGATGTTGGTTTTATTTCTCCATGCTCTCATTTCAAGTCATTTTGATGAAGTGTTATGATCTCTTGTGGAAAAACAAATCGTACCGAAAGGCCTATTTTCCATTCTGCTCTTCTCATTTTGTCAGCTAGCTCTTACTGTGGTCTCTGGATGGGTAGAGCAATACCAAACAGTACGTGCATAAACAGCAATGTCCGGAGGCAAAACAAAGGAAAAACAAATCCCTCGTGTGCCGTTATCAGATCTAGAAAATCTTTTTCAGAATCCCTAGCCATCTTCTCTTCAGCCTTATTGACTCAGTTTTATTGACCTGAATTAGGTCACACGGTCCTCCTCAGTCAATCATCATCAATAAGCAATGAAATTACCAAAATTGGCTTAATCAATCCACAATTATCCAATAACATAATTGGTTTTATCAAGATTTCTGCCCTGGGTTAAGGACCAGGATTCCCTGAAGCATATCCTCACATGTAGGGATAATGACAACTAGAAAATGAACAAACATAAAAAAGAGTTCCATTAGTAAGAAGAGGGAAATAGCTATTAAGCAGAAAATCACCAGTGTCTGTGAGAGTGACTGACAAATGTAAAGACTGTGAAAATGCAAGAGGCTACAACTGAGCAAAGAAAACACCAGAAGTAGTGGTAAGATTTCATGTCATAATTGGGTAGAGGGGAAATTTTTTTTTCCTGGATAGTACCTTTACCCATCCCCTAGAGCTCTTAATTTAAGTAGCATTTTATCTTTTTTTTGGTAAGATAAAAGAGGGTGGCTGGGGAATATTTACGTTCCACATTAAAGAAGAATTGAATTTGTTTTTATTTAATTTCTTGTCCTGAAAGATATTCTGCCACTCATCCAACCATGGGTCAAAGTGAAATCTAATTTTTCCACTGAGCTCATTGACAAATTCTTATCTTAACAAGATTAAGACTTCATAGCAGAAACTTCTCTGATGCTTCAAAAGGCAATAGCTTTTCACTGATTTTCCTTCACCTTTGACCATTGCTTGTCTTGTTAAGTTGCCATTTGTTACTTAAATATCTTTATCATCCTTACATTCTCAGTCTTTTTCATTTTCTGAGGTAATAGTGCTTTCCATCTGCCCTTTAGCTGACTGTAAGTCCAGAGTAGCTGTCTCCTTGGATATGTGACACTGTATTCTGAAACATCTCTAAGATACCATAAATATTACAAGGAAAACGTGTAATGTAGGGCTGTCCTAACAGCAGAACTATGAATCCTGAGTCTAAATTCATGAGTATAGTATGGTATAAGTACATGAAGTACAGGAAGACCACGTATGTGAGTATAGTATACTCTAAGTACAGCAAGTTCTTATATGTGAGTATGAACTTATACTTTCATCCAAAAAAGTAAATACCTTGTAAAACACTGTCTTCATTTATCTTTCAGTGAGTAGCATGTGGGAAGATCGACTTTCTCAAAGGCTTTCCCGAAAGCCTTTTTGGTATATGTGAGTATCAGTCAATTTACAGATCCATCTCCAAATAAGGGAGCTTGGGTTCTCTGAAGAGCTGGCCCAGTTATGAAAGGAAAGCTTAAAGTAGCCTGTCTGCTTATGAGTAGAGGTTATCTAATGTTAGCTTCTGCATGATGGAAAACAAATTTCCCTAGCCATTAATCACTGCATAACAGATTTCAGGATGCAGAAAGGATGTTAAACTAGTGACAGTTTTATTTGAGGGAAATATACCAATTGCATTTTATCCAGATTAATCAAATATTCATTTCTTCTAATTAAATTATTCTTTTCAATTCTTCCAGAAAAATCTGGTTTTCAAGTATTCTGATTTTATTTGAAGTTTGAGAAAATGTGATCATGCGCACTGTAATTATTTTAATATCAGCAGGTGGTAAAAATAGGAATGCTATACAAAATACAAGGAAATGTTTCTGTTCCTAACCAGAAACCAGAAACCTAAAATAAAGTAAATTTAAAACAAAAACAGGGAGAGCCTAAAAGATGTTTTGGTCTGTTGGCTGGGACCTGAAGGAGTTCAATGGGAAGATTAGGGTAATTTGGTTAAATGTGTGTGTCCAAGTTAGACTACCTGGGTTCAAATCCCAGCTCCATGATTTTTTGGCTATTCGATACTAAAATGTTCTTTAAAGTCTCTGTACTTTAGCATCCTTATCTGCAAAACGGTGTTGATAAGAATAATGACAGAATTGGAATACTGTGACTGTTAAATTAGATAGTATAAATAAAGTACTTTTGGAGCACATGGCTCAGTGTTAGCTACTATTAATTTTTTCTTAGTCTTCCCTTCAAGTCTCAGAATTTACTTCCAAATTCATTTTTATAATTTTTAATATGATTAGAGGTTTTCTAATTCAAAAAGTGCTTAACTTTTCTTGCTTGGTATAGCCATACACTCATTGTTTTATAGGAAATAGAAAGCAGTAGGTTAGCCCCACTCTATCAGCAAGTTTTATTAAAATCCTAGTATGAGACAAACCCTGTGCTAGACATTAAGCAGAAATGAGGGAACCCACAAAGGAAACCAAATAAGTACTTTGTGCACAGAGTTTACACTGCAGCTTGATCAATACACATGAAAACAATAGATGATAACCTAGAATTATAATCTACACAATATGCATAGGTCTAATAGTGCACCTCCTCCAAGATTCAATAATTATCTCTATGTATCTGTCTTCCCTTCACCCTGAGACTAAAAGTTCTCTGAGGCAGCTATGGAGTTCTGCTTGTCAGAGGTCTAGGTGTAGAACAATGGACTCTGTAATACAAAATGAAAGGATTAACCAAAAATCTAGATCAGTGGTATTCTTAGGGGTTTTTTTTTCTTTTTTCTCCATTTTAAATAGGGCAAAAACATTCTTCAAAAGAAATCTTATGAGTAAAAACAAATGAGAGTGGAGAACCACAGACAGCCTTGGGATCATAGAGAAGATGATGGGGATGAATCAGTGTTTTAACTGAGTCCTGAAGGACAAATTGGAGCTACGCAGGAGAAGAGTGTGGAAATGAGAGAAGATTGTTCCAGAGGCGAGAAAGAGCATAGAACTAAAGTCCTTTCATTCTGGTTGAATTCAGTAGTGAAGGGGGAGTAGAAAGAAATGGGGCATAAGAAAATAGGCAATGCCAGATCATAAAAGTCCATAGATATCACTTTGAGAACTCTGGACTTCATCCTGAGGGCAGGAGAGCTCCATCAAACGGCTTTAAGTAAGGGAGTGATCTCAAATTTGTGCTTCAGAAAATCGCTCCTGCTGTAGCTCAGAGAAGGGATTTGAGAGAAGCCGGATTCAGGCAAGGGTGCCATTTAGGAGACTGCTGCATTAATTTTAGTAAGAAAAGATGCTCAGTACACAGGTGCCGGTGCTGTGAGCAGCAAGATTGTGCCCGCCGAGAGCTCCGCCCCCTCCCCGCAGAGGAGAACCCGGGAAAGCAGCTCTGCCTGTGGGGACAGCATGAGCTCTGGAGCGTGAGCTCGCACCTCTCCATCCTCTGATCAAAGAATCACGCTGTCCTTTGCTTCTGAACCAAAATCTATTGGTGAGACTGACACCGGGCAGGAGGACTCCTGTTGGAGCCCTACTTGAAAGGCTCTCTAGAACTCCGAAGCACGCAAATTTTTCCTGGCTTGGACCCCCCTCAATATTTGATCAGAAATGAAGAGAAAAAGTTTTTATTGAAAAATTAAAAATCTATAAGCATTGGACCTTCCAGATGGCAGAGGAATAAGATGTGGAGATCACCTTCCTCCCCACAAATACATTAAAAATACATCTACACGTGGAACAACTCCTACAGAACACCTACTGAACGCTGGCAGAAGACCTCAGACCTCCCCAAAGGCAAGAAACTCCCCACGTACCTGGGTAGGGCAAAAGAAAAAAGAAACAACAGAGACAAAAGAATAGGGACGGCACCTGCACCAGTGGGAGGGAGCTGCGAAGGAGGAAAAGTGTCCACACACTAGGAGCCCCTTCACCGGCGGCAGAGACTTTAGGTGGCAGAGGGGGGAAGCTTCGGAGCCGCGGACGAGAGCACAGCCACAGGGGTGCGGAGGGCAAAGCGGAGAGATTGCCACACAGAGGATCGGTGCCGACCAGCACTCACCAGCCCGAGAGGCTTGTCTGCTCACCCGCCGGGGCGGGCGGGGCTGCGAGCTGAGGCTCGGGCTTCGGTCGGAGCGCCTGGAGAGGACTGGGGTTGGCGGCGTGAACACAGCCTGCTGGGGGTTAGTGCACCACGGCTAGCCGGGAGGGAGTCCAGGAAAATGTCTGGACCTGCCAAAGAGGCAAGAGACCATTGTCTCAGGGTGCATGAGGAGAGGGGACAGAGCACCACCTAAACGAGCTCCAGAGATGGCGTGAGCCGCAGCTATCAGCCCAGAACTCAGAGACAGGCACGAGACACTAAGGCTGCTGCTGCAGTCACCAAGAAGCCTGTGTGCGAGCACAGGTCACTCTCCACACCTCCCCTCCCGGGAGCCTGTGCAGCCCGCCACTGCCAGGGTCCCGTAATCCAGGTACAACTTCCCCGGAGAGCGCACGGCGCACCTCAGGCTGCTGAAACGTCACGCCGGCCTCTGCCGCCACAGGCTTGTCCCGCATTCCAGTTATGACAATGGTACCCCTCCCTCTCCCTGGCCTGAGTGAGCAAGAGAGCCCTAATCAGCCGCTGCTTTAACCCCTCCTGTCTGGGTGGGGAACAGATGCCTGAGGGTGGCTTACAGGCAAAGGCGGGGCCAAACCCAAAGCTGAACCCCGGCAGCTGTGCGAACAAAGAAGAGAAAGGGAAATTTCTCTGTGTAGCCTCAGGAAGAGTAGATTAAATCCTCACAATCCACTTGATGAACTCAGCATCTGAGGAATACCTGAACAGACAACGAACGTTCCCAAAACTGAGGCAGTGGACTTTGGGAGCAACTGTAGACTTGGGGTTTGCTGTCTGCGACTGATTTCTTTCTGATTTTCATGTTTATCTTAGTACAGTTTTTAGCGCTTGTTATCATTGGTGGATCTGTGTATTGGTTTTATTGCTTTCCACTTTTTTTTCTTTCTTTTTGTGACTGTGTATGTTTCTTTGTGTGATTTTATCTGTTTTGGTTTGCTTTTACCATTTGTCCTAGGGTTCTAACTGTTGGTTTTATTTGTTTACTTTTTATGAATGTGTGTGTGTGTGTGTGTGTGTGTGTGTGTGTGTGTGTTTCTTTGTGTGATTTTGTCTGTTTAGTTTTGCTTTTACCATTTGTTTTGGGGCTCTATCTGTTCATTTCCCCCCACACACTTTGTTTTCTTCCTTTTCTTCTGAGTTCTGTGGCTGGCAGGGTCTTGGTGCTCTGGCCAGGTGTCATGCTTGAGCCTCTGAAGTGGGAGAGCCAAGGCCAGGACACTGGACCACCAGACACCTCCCGGCCCCACGTAATATCAATTGGCAAGAGCTCTCCCAGAGATCTCTGTCTCAACAGTAAGACCCAGCTCCACCCAATGGCCAGCAAGCTCCAGTGCTGGACACCCCATGCAAAACACCTAGCAAGACAGGAACAAAACCCCACCCATTAGCAGAGAGGCTACCTAAAATCATAATAAGGTCACAGACACCCAGAAACACACCACCGTATGTGGTCCTAACCACCAGAAAGAAAAGATTCAGTCTCATCCACCAGAACACAGGCACTAGTCCCCTCCACCAGGAAGCCTACAGAAGCCACTGAACCAAAGTCACCCACTGGGGGCAGACACCCAAAACAACAGGAACTACAAAACTGCAGCCTGCAAAAAGGAGATCCTAAACACAGTAAGTTAAACAAAATGAGAAGACAGAGAAATATGCAGCAGATGAAGTAGTAAGGTAAAAACCCACCAGACAAACAAATGAAGAGGAAATAGGCAGAGTCAATCTGAAAAAAGAGTTCAGAGTAATGATAGTAAAGATGATCCAAAATAATGGAAATAGAATGGAGAAAATACAAGAAATGTTTAACAAGGACCTAGAAGAACTAAAGAGCAAATACACAATAATGAACAACACAATAAATGAAATTAAAAATTCTCTAGACGGAATCAATAGCAGAATAACTGAGGAAGAAGAATGGATAAGTGACCGGGAAGATAAAAGAGTGGAAAGAATGGCCACAGAGAAGAATAAAGAAAAAAGAATGAAAATAATTGAGAATAGTCTCAGAGACCTCTGGGACAACTTTAAATGCACCACATTTGAATAATAGGGGTCCCAGAAGAAGAAGAGAGAAAAATGTTCTGAGAAAATATCTGAAGAGATTATAGTTGAAAACTTCCCTAACATGGGAAAGGAAATAGTCAATCAAGTCCAGAAAGTGGAAAGAGTCCCATACAGGATAAATCCGAGGAGAAACATGCCAAGACACATATTAATCAAACTATCAAAAATTAAATACAGGGGCTTCCCTGGTGGCACAGTGGTTGAGAGTCCGCCTGCCGATGCAGGGGACACGGGTTCGTGCCCCGGTCCGGGAAGATCCCACATGCCGCGGAGTGGCTGGACCCGTGAGCCATGGCCGCTGAGCCTGCGCGTCCGGAGCCTGTGCTCCGCAATGGGAGAGGCCACAACAGTGAGAGGCCTGCATACCACAAAAAAAAAAAAAAATTAAATACAAAGAAAAAATATTAAAAGCAGCAAGGGAAAAACAACAAATAACATACAAGGGAATCCCCATAAGGTTAACAGCTGATCTTTCAGGAGAAATCTGTAAGCCAGAAGGGAGTGGCAGGACATATTTAAAGTATTGAAAGGGAAAAACCTATAACCAAGATTACTCTACCAAGCAAGGATCTCATTCAGATTCAAGGGAGAAATTAAAACCTTTACAGAAAAGCAACAGTTAAGAGAATTCAGCATGACAAAAACAGCTTTATAACAAATGCTAATGGAACTTCTCTAGGCAGGAAACACAAGAGAAGAAAAGACCTACAATAACAAACCCAAAACAATTAAGAAAATGGTAATAGGAACATACATATCAATAATTACCTTAAATGTAATGGATTAAATGCTCCCAGCAAAAGACAGAGACTGGCTGAATGGATGCAAAAATAAGACCCATATATATGCTGTCTACAAGAGACCCGCTTCAGACCTAGGGACACATACAGAATGAAAGTGAGGGGATGGAAAAAGATATTCCATGCAAATGGAAATCAAAAGAAAGCTGGAGTAGCAATTCTCATATCAGGCAAAATAGACTTTAAAACAAAGACTATTACAAGAGATAAAGAAGGACACTACATAACGATCAAGGTATCACACCAAGAAGAAGATATAACAATTGTAAATATTTATGCACCCACCATAGGAGCACATCAATACATAAGGCAAATATTAACATAAAAGCCATAAAAGGGGAAATCAACAGTAACACAATACTAGTGGGGGACTTTAACACCTCACTTACACCAATGGACAGATCATCCAAAAAGAAAATAAATAAGGAAACAGAAGCTTTAAATGACACAACAGACCAGATAGATTTAATTGATATTTACAGGACATTCCATCCAGAAACAGCAGATTACACTTTCTTCTCAAGTACTTATGGAACATTCTTGAGGATAGATCATATCTTGGGCCACAAATGAAGCCTTGGTAAATATAAGAAAATTGAAATCGTATCAAGTATCTTTTCCGATCACAGCGCTACGAGACTAGGTATCAACTACAGGAAAAAACCTGTAAAAAATAAAAACACATGGAGGCTAAACAATACACTAATAAATAACCAAGAGATCACTGAAGAAATCAAAGAGGAAATCAAAAGGTACCTAGAAACAAATAACAATGAAAACATGATGACCCAAAACCTAAGGGATGCAGCAAAAGCAGTTCTGAGAGCGAAGTTTATAGCAATACAGTCCTACCTCAAGAAACAAGAAACATCTCAAATAAACAACCTAACCTTACACCTAAAGCAATTAGAGAAAGAACAAAAAACCTGAAAGTTAGCAGAAAGAAAGAAATCATAAAGATCAGAGCAGAAATAAATAAAAAAGAAATGAAATGAAGGAAACAATAGCAAAGATCAATAAAACTAAAAGCTGCTTCTTTGAGAAGATAAACGAAATTGATAAACCATTAGCCACACTCATCAAGAAAAAAAGGGAGAAGCCTCAAAACAGTGGAATTAGAAATGAAAAAGGAGAACTAACAAATGACACTGCAGAAATACAAAGGATCATGAGAGATAACTACATGCAACTATATGCCAATAAAATGAACAACCTGGAAGAAATGGACAAATTCTTAGAAAAGTACAATCTTCCAAGACTGAACCAGGAAGAAGTAGATAATACAATAGGCCATCACAAGCACTGATATTGAAACTGTGATTAAAAATCTTCCAACAAAAAGAAGCCCAGGACCAGATGGTTTCACAGGTGAATTCTATCAAACATTTAGAGAAGAGCTAACACCTATCCTTCTCAAATGCTTCCAAAATATAGCAGAAGGAGGAATACTCCCAAACTCATTCTACGAGACCACCATCACCCTGACACCAAAACCAGACAAGGATGTCACAAAGAAAGAAAACTACAGGCCAATATCACTGATGAACATAGATGCAAAAATCCTCAACCAAATACTAGCAAACAGAATCCAACAGCACATTAAAAGAATAATACACCATGATCAAGTGGGGTTTATCCTAGAAATTCAAGGATTCTTCAGTATACGCAAATCAATCAATGTGATAAACCATATTAACAAACTGAAGGAGAAAAACCATACAATCATCTCCATAGATGCAGAGAAAGCTTTTGACAAAATTCAACACCCATTTATGATAAAAACCCTGCAGAAAGTAGGCATAGAGGGAAATTTCCTCAACATAATAAAGGCCATATATGACAAACCCACAGCCAACATCATCCTCAATGGTGAAAAATTGAAAGCATTTCCACTAAGATCAGGAGCAAGACAATGTTGCCCACTCTCACCACTCTTATTCAACATAGTGTTGGAAGTTTTAGCCACAGCAATCATAGAAGAAAAGGAAATAAAAGGAATCCAAATTGGAAAAGAAGAAGTAAAGCTGTCACTGTTTGCAGATGACATGATACTATACATAGAGAATCCTAAAGATGCTACCAGAAAACTATCAAGTTAATCAATGAATTTCGTAGAGTAGCAGCGTACAAAATTAATGCACAGATATCTCTGGCATTCCTATACACTAATAATGAAAAATCTGAAAGAGAAATTAAGGAAACACTCCCATTTACCAATGCAATGAAAACAATAAAATACCTACGAAGTAATCTATCTAAGGAGACAAAAATTCTGTATGCAGAAAACTATAAGACACTGATGAAAGAAATTAAAGATGATACAAACAGATGGAGAGATATACCATATTCTTGGATTGGAAGAATCAACATTGTGACAAAGACTGTACTACCCAAAGCAGTCTACAGATTCGGTGTAGACTATCAAACTACCAATGGCATTTTTCACAGAACTAGAAGAAAAAATTTTGCAATTTGTATGGAAACACAAAAGACCCCAAATAGCTGAAGCAATTTGAGAAAGATATACGGAGCTGGAGAAATCAGACTCCCTGACTTCCAACTATACTACAAAGCTACAGTAATCAAGACAGTATGGTACTGGCACAGAAACAGAAATATAGATCCATGGATCAGGACAGAAATCCCAGAGATAAACTGAGGCACATATGGTCACCTTATTTTTGGCAAAGGAGGCAAGAATATATAATGGAGAAAAGACAGACTCTTCAATAAGTGGTGCTGGGAAAACTGGACAGCTACATGTAAAAGAATGAAATTAGAACACTTCCTAACACCATGCACAAAAAAAAACTCAAAATGGAATAAAGACCTAAATGTAAGGCCAGACACTGTAAAACTCTCAAAGGAAAACATAGGAAGAACAATATATGACATAAATCACAGCAAGACCCTTTTTGACCCACCTCCTAGAGAAATGGAAATAAAAACAAAAATGGGACCTAATGAAACTTAAAAGCTTTTGCACAGCAAAGGAAATGATAAACAAGATGAAAAGAGAACCCTCAGAATGGGGGAAAATATTTACAAATAAAGCAACTGACAACGGATTAATCTCTAACATATACAAGCAGCTCATGCAGCTCAATATCAAAAAACTAAACAACCCAATCCAAAAATGGGCAGAAGACCTAAATAGACATTTCTCCAGAGAAGATATACAGAGTGCCAACAAACACATGAAAGGATGCTCAACATCACTAATCATTAGAGAAATGCAAATCAAAACCACAATGAGGTATCAACTCACACCAGTCAGAATGGCCATCATCACAAAATCTAGAAACAATAAATGCTGGACAGGGTGTGGAGAAAAGGGAACGCTCTTGCACTGTTGGTGGGAATGTAAATTGATACAGCCACTATGGAGAACAGTATGCAGGTTCCTTAAAAAACTAATGCTACGGAGCAGCTGGGCCCGTGAGCCATAGGAGCCTGTGCGTCCGGAGCCTGTGCTCCACAACGGGAGAGGCCACAACAGTGAGAGGCCTGCATACTGCCAAAAAAAAAAAAAAAAAAAAAACACCTAAAAATAGAACTACCATATGACCCTGCAATCCCACTACTGGGCATATACCCTGAGAAAATCGTAATTCAAAAAGAGACATGTACCACAATGTTCATTGCAGCACTATTTACAATAGCCAGGACATAGAAGCAACCTAAGTGTCCATCAACAGATGAATGGATAAAGAAGATGTGGCACATATATACAATGGAATATTACTCAGCCATAAAAAGTAACAAAATTGAGTTATTTGTAGTGAGGTGGATGGACCTAGAGTCTGTCATACAGAGTGAAGTAAGTCAGAAAGAGAAAAACAAATACCGTATGCTAACACATATATATGGAATCTAAAAAAAAATAAATGTTCTGATGAACCTAGGGGCAGTGCAGGAATAAAGACACAGACATAGAGAATGGACTTGAGGGCATGGGGAGGGGGAAGGGGAAGCTGGGACAAAGTAAGAGAGTAGCATGGACACGTATACACTACCAAATGTAAAATAGATAGCTAGTGGGAAGCAGCTGCATAGCACAGGGAGATCAGCTCGGTGCTTTGTGACCACCTAGAGGGGTGGGATAGGGAGGGTGGGAGGGAGATGCAAGAGGGAGGGGATATGGGGATACATGTATACATAAAGCTGATTCACTCTGTTATACAGCAGAAACTAACACAACATTGTAAAGCAATTATACTCCAACATAGTTGTTTAGAAAGGAAAGATGGTCATTTAAGCTAAGAAAATGGCATTAAATTCTTGATTCTCATCCTCCCTTAATTCTCTTGCTTCTTTTCCAATCATCTATAGGGTGAATACCACAACCTGGCTAGCTAACTCTTTGTCAGCTCGAGTCCTGTACCCAAGAAGCTAAAGGTGACTGGGATAAACATACAACTAAGCCAACTGGCCTCAATTTAAATTCATAAAGATAGCTGCCAGTGGGCCCTTAAAACGCTGCTCAGGAATCATACTGTTCATCCTCCGTGTCCCTCTGATTGTCCTAAAAACGCAACAAAACTAAAAACAATTTCACTTTTTCTCCCCTCCCTTCAAACTCCCAGGATCTTCTTCCCCATTCTCATGATGGTAAGATCGTCAAGAAACTGCAATAGTCAGAGACTTTCCCAGATTCCTGCCACTGCATCTAATCAACTGCCAACATCAGTACCTGCCCCGTTCCTATCTTCTATCCGGTTGCTACAGGTGAATTTTCCATGCTCCTGTCCAAAGCCAACCCCTCTGCTACATCCCTTCTCTTCTCACCCGCTTTATTACATCACTTCAGCAATCCTCCCCTCTCTCCTTCATTATTAACTTTTTCATTCGTGCCAAATAATTCTTATCATCATTCAAATATAGTCTTATCTTTCTCATCTTAGAGAAATATTTTCATGACTCCACTCTCTTTGCCAGCTATTACTCTGATGACTTTGCCCATGTTGGCAGCAAAATCCTGTGAAAGATTTGTCTCTTCTTCCTCTTTCCAATTTCTCACATCCCTTTTCTTATAAACCGACCTCAGTCAGGGTTTTGCTCCCACTACTTGACTCCAATCATTGCTACCAATGTCCCCAACGACCTCCTCCTTGCCTCTCAGTTATTGGTGTTACTCTTGCTTAATCTACCAGTAATAGTTGATTCGGTTAACTGTTCTCTTCTTCTAGAAAAAAAAAATTTTAACTTGGCTTTCAGAATAACACATTCTTCTGATTTTTATCCTTCCTTATTTGATTGGTCCTTCTTGCTACCCGTTTTTGGTTTTCCACTCTCAACCTCTTAATATTAAAGGGATATTATGCTCAACCCTGGGCCTCCTCTCTCCTCTATCTACACTCCCTTGGTAATCTTATCTAATCCCACAAGTTTAAATATCCTCTACATGCTAACAACTCCAAAATGTATATCTTCAGCCCAGTCCCCTCTTAAGAATTTTATGGCTGAAGCCGTTCAGAGTATCTCACTGACTGGCCACAGTAGCTGATTTAGGGGTGAGCAGGCAGTATAGACCAGTTCAATAAGAATAAGCCTTAGTACCTATTCTGGAATCCTGGGGCATAAATTCACATGTTCTCCACTGGGCACAAGGATTTGGAGCTGAAACTGCTGAAGTCAGTATTTGCAGGAAGCCTGCTCTATGCCTGAGTTTGGAGTCCAGATAAGAAGGAACCAGATCCTAGAGATGAATCCTGATCACCTTGCTTGAGTCCTAGATGAAGTCCGATCTCAGTCCAGAACTGCTCTTGGAATATTCAATTCAATGAGGATAAAATTCCCTTTCTGAGTTGGGATTTCTGTTGCCTGAAAATACATGCGTTCAATTTGATACACATACATTTTCCATGAGTTAGGTACTATCTCCACTTTCAGTAAAAGGAAAAACCACGCTAAGATGCCTACACGATTTTCCCAAAGTCAGTCATCCGGTAAGTGGTAGCACCAGGACATAATCCAGATACTCAGCCTTTATACTTCACATTCATAATTACCACTCCCTGTGACTGGGACTTTGGACATACTGTAATTCAGCACTCCATGTGATGTGTCCCTCTAGTGTGTATGTGTGTGTGTGTACACTCTCACTTTTACCACTACCTCAGAACATGAAACAGACGCTCATATTTCCTAAGAAAATACCAAAGAGCTGATTCTCATTCATTATTTAGCACAGTTGCCACTGAAATATCCTGAGAACAAAATCAACCTTATTCTTTGGTCTGTGTCCTCAACTTTTATTCTGTTCTTCACAGAAGAATGAACATAGTATTCTTACCTATGGATCTTGTGTTCTTATCTTTGCAGATCTGCAGATCATAACAAAGAATCTGGTTTCATAATGTCTAAGTTTTCTGAGACACAGTTATCTTTCTACCCCTGAAATGATGTTAGTATAAGTGAAGAGTCAATGAAATGAGCACGGAACAAGGAATCCAGGAAACCTGGCTTTATGCACTGATTCTTTCCAGTGTGTGACATCAAGCAAGTTCTTTAGTGCACCGGGGCCCCTTTCTCCTCTGTAAAGTGTGAATCACAAACATCTACCTTACAGAACCATGGCGATGATTAAATGAGAAAACAAACACTTGACATATAATGAACTCTGAACACATCAGTCTTTTTCCCCTTTGTTTTTCAAAACTGTGTTGGAATATGTCTCTGTACTAGCAGAAAAAAGAAAAAGAAATTCCTAAGCAACACTTCATAGCACACTTGTTTCAATAAGTGTTGATTTTAACAAATGGTATGGTACATCATCACAAGACATACCTTTCCCCAGCCTTTTTATTTTTTAGTTTTTTTTGCGATACGCGTGCCTCTCACTGCTGTGGCCCCTCCCGGTGCGGAGCACAGGCTCCGGACGCTCAGGCTCAGCGGTCATGGCTCACGGGCCCAGCCGCTCCGCGGCATGTGGGATCCTCCCGGACCGGGGCACAAACCCGCGTCCCCTGCATCGGCAGGCGGACTCTCAACCACTGCGCCACCAGGGAAGCCCGCCACCCTGCCCCAGCCATTTTTAACATGCCATTAACCCTGCTGACAGGAAGCACTGGAGTGTATTGATGATGAACCACGGGGAGTAGCTCAGGAATGACCTGAGCAGAAAGAGAAGGCATCCTGGCATTCAAAGAGTCCACACATGACATAAGAATGGATGAGGAAAATTGCCTCCATTGGCATTATGTGGAAGTGCCCTGCCCATTCTGTAGCTTAAAAAAATCCACTCCAAACCTTGCACCGCAGAGAATTCAATTTGACATTGTTCGGTATCCTATGGAGTGAATGGGAAACTTACTGCATCTGTTATTTTATCTCAGAATGGGAGAGTTTTTCTTTAAGAATTCTCAGAAGGGAGTGATTCTTTGATAATTGAACTCCCTGTGGTGTTGGTCAAGTGGAAACAGTACACAGAGACGTCAAAGAAATGAAAGCTTCAAGCACAGAACAGAAGCTTTTCTAGAGGTGATGAGAAGAGGCATCTCTTTGAACCTTTAAGTAATGAAAGGCAGTCGTTTAGAGGGAGCCTAGGCAGAAGTCCTGGAAGAGAGCAAAGGAGAGCAGCAGAGAGCAGAGCACGGAGTGAGGAGAAGTTTTGCTATAGCTCAAGGATCCTCATTAAATGGTTCCTACCCTTTTCAGCGTCATGCTCTTATTCTAAGAAATATTACATAAATCCAAAGTTAGAAGCCAGTAGAATTAAATCATATATTTTTTTAAAAAGTTGTGCCACATGAAAGGACTGTTTCAATTCAGCAAAAATAAGAGAACTCTTAGGAGAGTAAATGGATAATTAGGTAGGCAGCAGAAGTTCTCTGCAGGAGGACGGAACCGTGAAAACAAATGCAGTTTCACTGAAGAAATTCCTTTGAAAATCAAAACGTAGACAAACAAGGGTTGTGGTGGTAGTTTCGTTGTGTCTTCAGTTTTATTGCATCTTTACCTATTTCTTCTTACAACCAGAATTAACCTGCACAGTTAGCTCTTCAAACAAAAACTCTAAGTGCCATTTCTTTTCTTTCCTTTTTTTTTTTCTTTTTTTTGAAATTGAAAAGTGAATTGTTTTAATTACTTCTGGAGAACTAGAGCTGCTTTGTTCCTTGGCTACACTCCCAACTGCCTAAGGGATTTCTCTGGGGCTTCCTCACTTGTAGCTGTAGACGGCCATTGCCTACCTGTTCTTCACAGCCTGAAGAAACCACACAGACACTTCTGGGAAATAGCATTTTTGTGTAAAGTAAAAACTTTCTAAAGTATTTTGCCAGAAATAACAAGGCACACCAATTGGTTTACAGGTTTCTGGGCCTGAAATACACTAGTATCCTCTGACAAGCTGAAGGTAGCTATTTAGCATGGCAAGACAGTTCATCTGTTACTTGGCTTCTTCATTCATTTAACAGACAGGGAAATATTACATGCCTACTATGTGAAGGACACTGTATTCTGCCCCATCTCCATTTTATTTTCAGCATATAGTTTTCCTAATTCACGATTACAAGACTGTAGTACCACAGTGTTCATCTGTGGTATCTTCATCACCGAGGGCTTCATTCTCGAGGCGTAGACGGTACGTTTTGTTTTTCCAATAATTCTTTGAGAAGGCACTTTGTAACGCTTTTTATAACAATCTCTCATTTACTGCTATCAGAAGTCCTAGAAAACTGAAATGATTATTTCCTTTTCATATGAAGAATGTGAGGCTTAGGAGAGCATTATGTAACTTGTCCTGGGCCACGGAAGAGTGAGTAGCAGAGCTGGGGCTGGAACCCAAACCTCTCTGATTCTGAGGTTCCTGCTGTAGTTACCTGGTCTTTCAGTTCACAGAATAAATGAATAATGAACACCAAATTATTCCTTCCTCAAAACCCTCCTGGTGCTTTAGCATAAGTGCCATTTCCATCCTTTCTACTCTTGACAAGGAAACCAGACACCTACATTTTACTTCCTAATTCTTAGCATGAGAGTGGGGAGAACAGGGTTTGGGAATGAAGTGCAAGCATGGGATTTGCCACAAAATGGGATCGTTGCTTAGGTTTTCAGCCAAGAGGCTAATTTAGGGAAAGGTAAGTATAAAATTTCAGGAAAGAGTCATCCTATCCAGGCAAAAAAAATTAAAAGCCAATAGTGTACTCAGTGCTGGGATGGAACCAGAGTCATCAGAAGAATTACGTTTTCCTTCTGCTGAATAAGGATGAGAAAACCTGACACACATCTCAATGGCTTTATAAATATATTCCATTAGATTGCTACAATTAGGTTTCTCACAATTAAACCATTCATCCACGGTGCTAAAACATTGATCTCGTATGTGTTTCACTATATGAGGACACTCTGAATATTATTAAAATATTCTATCAGAAAGAAAGTTTTACCTTTATGAATTTACTTACATTTTCTCCTCTGTTTACATTCTTCTTATTTAAGGCAGAAATAAAAGTGTCCCCACCCCTGCCATATAACAACGTAATATGTCTACGTCTTTTGTTCTGTTTTGTTTTGTTTTTTGCGGTACATGGGCCTCTCACTGTTGTGGCCTCTCTCATTGCGGAGCACAGGCTCCAGACGCGCAGGCTCAGCGGCCATGGCTCACGGGCCCAGCCGCTCCACGGCATGTGGGATCTTCCCGGACCAGGGCACGAACCCGCGTCCCCTACATCGGGAGGCGGACTCTCAACCACTGCGCCACCAGGGAAGCCCTATGTCTACGTTTTAATCTCCCTTTGGAACGCTGTGGTACCAGCAGCAGCAGCAGTTTGGCATCCCTGAAGGCCTGGAAAGAGCCTGCACTACCTGAAGGGCAGTAAACTGTGTCTTAATCTAATTTTCTGAAAGTAGATGAAGTATTTTACAACTGATCTGAAGAGAGCTACTGCTCGTAATAACCACAGCTCCCAAGCGGAATTCACACCGTGGTCTGGGTTCTATTGCTAAGGAATTTCATCAGTGTCAGAGCAACGTCAATCAACCAGTTTGAAAACAGCTACTGAATGGTAAAGCGTTATCATAACCAACAGATACTCTTTACTGGGCTGACTAGGAACAGGATATACTATCAGGCAACATGGCGACAAAATGGCTCAAGAACCTAATACCCAGCTGCAAAGCTCCTCACTTGTACTCATTTTACTGGTCAAATCCATGCCAAGAATGTATGAAAATTTCTGAAACATTTTCTCTTTTCTTATATGTAAGCCAATGTTTCAAGGCAGCCATTATCAAATTTATAGGGGAATTAAATGGGAAAAACAACTTACTGTGTAAGTGCCTTTCCAGGAATATGATATATTGATTCAGTAAAGGGAAGCAACAAGGCTGGGACTTTAGCCATTTCACCACCCTGAGATTAGGAACAGAGTGAATATCCCGCACTAGAATAGTTCACGGTATTTGCACTTATTGTATTTATGCCACCACAGTACATACTTTTACCTGTGGGCAAAGAATACACACTAAACATTGCACTGGGACTAGAAACAGAGAAATTTAACCACCCATTTAACATATGCCAGGAATACGAGGCAGGGTGAAGCGCTGTTCTGTTCTTTATAATACAAGTTCCAATACATTTCACCTTTCATCGTATGGAAAACAGTGTGATGCCCTTCGTGTCGGGAAGCATTCACCAAGCGTCCACGTCAGCAGTCTGCCCCATCCTATGATGCACAGCATAACTTGCTGCAGCTAATGAGAAAAAACCTGCGGCCAAACCCCTGGCTACCAGACTGGAGACAGAAGTCATGTGCTTCTTTCGTTGGCAACAATCTAGTACTTATTTAACCTTTGCTAGTTGAACATGATCTAAAAAGGCATTTGGTTAACTTTGAAAGGAAGAATGAATTCTGTTCTGTTCATTAGTATTCCTAAGTGCTCCCAGATAATACCCGAATAATGATAATAATAATAGCTTACATGTCTTGAACATTTACTGTGAGGGAGACACCAGGAGAAGTACTCTACATACATTATCTCATTTCATCCTTACCACAAACCTATGAGGTAGGTAACCTTATTAAGCGTAACAAGCTTCAATAACTTTCACTGGGTCTCACAGCTAATAAGTGACGGAGCTACAAACCCAGGCAGTACCCAACCTTTTAAACTCTGCCTCTTCTGCCTCACAGAGCTGCTCAGATGAGTGGGAAATCAAGTAGGTTCCACATAGGAAAAGTGATTCTGTTCTATTTAAGAATTTGGCTCTAGTACAGGACGCTCCTAGCATTTACCTGAGGTCCACTGTTTTCAGAGAATAAGTCCTTCTTAAAATTCATACATGGTGTCTGGAATGGATAAATAATTTAATCCATCTGTACCAATGAGAAGAGGCAAATATTTTAAATAGGAAGGAGGATAAACGGGACGTGTCCTGAGAATGCCAACCCTTAAAGAGGGACATTCAGAGGAGGGTAGACCGGGGTAGACAGAAGTCACTGGTCTTGATGCAAAAGTAGAGGATGAGGGTAGAGGAGAGGAGAAATGGAAAAGGAAGCAGCAGGTGGAACACTACAGTAGGTGGAAGATTAGAATAACCTCGGGCTTTTCTTTAAAATAAACACCTTTCCCAGATCAGTTAAAGACATAGCTTCACCACTTAGTATCCTATTCTTGGATAAGTCAGCAAAAGACTTGAGAATTCCAATCCATTTTCCTTTGTAATATGAAATTCATACTTGTAACAACTTCTACTTTGAAATATCAAAATCTTATGTAAGGGAGAAAACATGGTGTTGGCTAATTATGTATTAAAATGATTAATTCAAAAATCATTCAAATTATTCCAACATAAATAAATATTAATGTCTCACAGATTTTCCTAAAACAAAATATGAAAACGTCAAATGAAAGCAATCTTTCCCTTTCTCAACTCTATTTACTCACATGAAGACCATGTATACTTTTCATATGGGAGCAGTCTATGACCATTTGGTCATAGACCAAAATGTTTGCTAACTTATAACTCATTAGCACTGTTTTGCAAATTGGCTTTCTGACCTAGTCAACTTTTTTTTACACTATAATGCTGATATTCACGCTATGTGCAGAATGACTTAAGCTGTATCATATCTCCTTTGCAGTATTAATACAATTCTCTTTTTAAAGTTTATTTTAGTAAAATAGCTTTTAAAGTAGTTTATATTGAAACATATTGTTAATCCAACTTTTCTTGCTAGTTTAATTTTCAACATAAGAAAATCCTATGAATTATTTATAAAGTTTTCACAACAGTGTTGCCCTATAATGAATTTACACAATGAAACATTTTGAATGTACTGGTAACAGTTTCCTATTGTGGATACAAAAAATTAATCACACAGAATTTTATTCAGTCTTCAAACTGAAAGTAAAACTTCATATCTATAGAAAATCATAAAGTATCACCACATGGTGTAATGGAAAGAGACTGGACTTTCATTTTGTACAAACCCAGGTTCAAAACATGCCCATCTTTCTTAGTAACAGGTGTACTGAGGAGTGAACTCAATCAAGAATATGTAATCATAAGAACATGAGAAAGAATATATATATATATATATTTATCACTGAATCACTTTGCTGTACACCAGAAACTAATACAACATTGTAAATCAACAATACTTCAATAAAGTAAATTTTTTAAAAGTAAAAAATACATGCATCCCTATGTTCACAGCAGCACTATTTACAATAGCCAAGACATGGAAACAACCTAAATGTTCATTGACAGATGAATGGATAAAGAAGATACGGTATATATACACAATGGAATACTACTCAGCCATAAAAAAGAATGAAATAATGCCATTTGCAGCAACATGGATGGACCTAGAGATTATCATATTAAGTGAAGTAAGTCAGAAAAAGAGAGACAAATACCTTATGATATCATTTATATGTGGAATCTAAAATATGACAAATGAACTTAGTATGAAACACAAGCAAACTCACAGACATAGAGAACAGACTTGTGGTTACCAAGAGAAGGGAGGTGGGGGAGGAATGGATTGAGAGTTTGGGGTAGTGGATGCAAACAATTAGATATAGAATGGATAAAAAATAAGGTCCTACTGTATAGCACAGGGAACTATATCCAATATAGTTCCATAATGAAAAAATATGAAGCCATAATAAACCATAATGGAAAAAATGTGAAAAAGAATATATAATATATATAAAACGGAATCACTTTGCTGCACACCAGAAACTAACACAACATTGTAAATCAATTATACATCAGTAAATTTTTTAAGAATTAAAAAACAAACAAAACAAAAAGAGAATATGTAATCATAAGCAACTCTCCATCCTCCCACTGACCTTCCATATCCTCTCATTGGGCTAGCTCTTTCCCTGTACTTGAATTTCTTAATCTCTCTTAGTTACATTTCACCAAAGCAGTGTCATTCCAAAATGACATGCTTTAAAATGACAACATCTGTGTAGTGAAGAATTAATCTTACCTATTTCCCTTCTTAAAATTCTGTCATACTGAGTGTAAAATCAATACTTTTAGACATATTTGAATTACTGAAGCTCAGGGATGCCTGAGAGCTCCCATCAGTGGTATGAAAGGCATTTGATCACTGTTGTGGAAGCCAGATGGTCAAACTGATTTTCACCTTTGGATTGAGTCAAAACTACATGAATGCATTAATCTGTAAGAATTTACATGTGAACTGATAAGAGGTTCAGGGTAAAGAATAACCCAGCCTAACATTTGGCCTAAAACAAATCCTAGTTATTTTGCAAATAGCCATCTGCATGGTACTGGAAAACACTGCTCTGTTGGAGCTGAGTAGTCAGATGGTCATCCCAGGTCTCATGCTGTCAGGAGGCACACTGAGAAGTGTTGGCTTCGAAGCAGCATGAGGGATGACTAGAAGCAGGGTCTTGAAAAGGCACCGCTAGCACAAATGCACGCTCTCTACATCAAAATGTCTGCATTTTCTTGCCTTAGCTTTGGCGCATGGCCCTTCATGCCAGTCAGGTCTGCGGAACGTTCAATGCGTCTCTTTCTCAGGATCTGGGCATTTTGCATTGGCACGTGGAGTCCAACCACATTCACCGACCACACATGCAATTGGTTCCTCTATCTTTAAATCCTCTAACCCAATCACTTATTATGTTTAAAATTATGTACAGCCCATAGAACATATACTAGTTGAGCAACCATCAGCTTTCTACCAGTGACTACGTGCCCTTAAGGCTTCCTGCCCATGCTCCTGAGATGCTGCGAGACCTTGATAGACTCTCCAGTTACCTCAGGATTAAGTGATACCACAGAGGTTCATGGAATGTTTACCATTACACACAGTATATTTAACAAATTTTATTTTCCTTCACATATTGCATGTATTCCTGATGATGCAAAATATTAAATTATTTTTATTTAAATTCTAATAGGCATATAATAAAAAATGACCAAAGATATGAATAGGCAGTTACTAGTTGTTTAAAACATGCAGATTACAGTAATAACTGCTATCACTGCTAGAAATGAAACGGTAATAACACCCACTACTGGCGGGGATGTAGGGAAAAAAGGTGGAAATGTGAATTGTTGCAGGCTTTGGGGAAAGCCATCTGGCAGTGTCTATTAAAAATTGAAAATGTACATATCTGTAAGCCCAGCAGTTCCACTCCTGGGAAATTACCCCACAGAAATAAAAGTATCAGTGAGTAAGGATAAATATACAAGGATGATTATTCCACATTTACCTTGGCAAAAGGATGAAATAAAGAGAATGCCATTCAGTAGGAGAATAGTTAGACAGACTGTAATACATTCCTACCATGGGGTTTTATACAACCATAAAAAAAAAATGGATTAGAGCCCCACCAAATGAACTGGAGGAGTTTAAAGAAAAACATCAAATTGCAGAAACATGTATATAATATAATCCCACCTTCATAAAACAAACCATGACTAAAAACCCTCATATGTATATATGATTTTGAGCATGAAGATACACATGGGAAGTTACACATGAGGTTTATAACACAGATCACCTATGGGGGTGTGGCTGACAAAAGGACAGAAAAGAAGAGGAAAGGAAGAGAGATGCTCAGAAAAAAAAGTTTGAAAACCTAAAGGGTTCATAGAAAATAATGTATTTGATATGACCCAAATGAGTAATATAATGTATGCATGTTTCTGTGTGGGCACATGTGTGTGCAAAAAGAGATGCACTAAAGGAAATAATCACCAAATGGTGAATATGGTTTTTTCATGGTAGAGTGATTCCAGGTAATTTTTACTACTTCCATAGAGTTTTTTGAATTTTGAGTTTTCCAAATGCATGTGTATAATTTACATAATATAGAAAGCATTTACCGTGTTAAAAAGAAGTCAGTGGCTGTTAGAACCATTTTCCATATCTATTCTGTACAATTTTAATGCCCCCCACACCATTTTAAAAAAGTGGTCCATGAATCTAAACTGATTTACTGGTGACCTTACAATGTATCTGCATCACCCACTCTCCTCACTCTGGTTGTCTGGACAACAGTACTTGTTCACTTCCCTCTCTGTGTGTTCTTGAACCCCTAGTTCTAGTTGCAAATCTGTCAGATCAATCTTCCTAACTCTGGCTTTATTATCTATAATGTGGCTTGCTACCTACACTAGCTGTAATTTTACATGATACTTTACCATCTAGTTGTCCCTTTGCCTTTCTCAACCAATTTTGTCATAATAAATATCACTATTTCACCCTTCAATGCTTTCTACTAACTCAACAGCAGTCTCATTTTTTTCATTTCTCCTGACATGGACATTGTCCATGTTCAACTAAGTGAATCCAAAGAATCCAGAGATGGGGAAGAATCTACAAATGAAAATATATAGGCAACATGTGCAAGATTTGAGAGTACTTAGTGTGGGAAAGCGGAAACTTTGGAAGAGCATTATATATGGATATATATACTAAAATGGAAATGGAATCCAGAGAACAGAGCTAGGACAGATAGTTATAAAGAATAGCAGAATCTAAGACTAAACCTTTTCACAACAGAAGTTGCCCCAAAATAGGAACTGGTAGTCTGGAACAGAAGGGAAGAAGTTTATGTAGAAAGGAAATGTTCAAATGGAGACATGTTTTTCATTACCAAGGATGTAGTAAAAAGACTTAATTGGAAGATAGAAGTTGGATCAGATGATCTTTTATTTCCTTTTCACCTCGGAAATTCTGTGAAATCTACTTACTGTTTTTACACATATGCTTATTTATTTCAAAAGCTGGTTGGGTGAACTCATATCCTCTTTGTAAATATTGGAATTTGGATCAGATGATCCATGTGGGGTTATAGCGTGTACATCTCACCCTTCTCTCCGCTCAGGAAATGTTCTCTGGTAGATCCCTCCTAATTTTTGGCTTTCATACTGCCCCACACTGTTGAAGGTCACTTCTGACTAACTGACCACAATGTATACTCCAGGAAATACATATTTGTAATCAGAAAAAGGGATTCAGATCTTAACTTTTTCCTCATCTTTATTTTCTATGCCTAAAATCTAAACTCAAAATCTTAGCAGTAAGACCCACTGTTAATCTTCCTAATTCTTCTCTTTTGGAAACTTCCCCTATCTTATTCAGTTTTTCAGAATAAAGGTCAACATCCAGTGCAAAGGCAACATTGGACAACACACATAGTCCCTAAAAATTTCCTCCAAAAATCTCCTTATTAGCTTCTTAAAAATATTCTTCGTTCAACATCAGCTCCTTTCACCCACAAACCTGTAATATCTTTGCCTGAGGAAAGTGTAAGACCATGAAGACAAAAGATGACTGCCAATACCCTGTTGCAATCTTTCCGTTTTTTATGTTGTCTAAATTGTCCTGAGTTTTTATACTGGATCATCATTCTCTCTGCGTGCATCTGTCTCTCTCTCTCTCAGTCTCTTCCTCATAACATCCCTTTTCTCTCTTTCTACTTTCGTTTTCCTAGCTACTGTGGCTTCTTAGGACTGCCTGAATCCTCCAAAAGTGTTTCTGAGATGTTGGACCTAGGGATGGGGACTATGTTGTATTACATTTGCTCTTCTTGATCCATTTTCTTCTCCATTGTTTAAAACCTATTACTTTAGGCAATTTCCTTAGCAATTTCCAAATCTTTGTTCCTCTACAATAATATGAATATTATGCTCTCCAACTAGCAGTTCTTGAATAGCTTTCACCTACTAAATAAATGGTGGCTCTATCTGACCAGTTATAAATATGAAATACATCTCTGGAGCCATTCTATACCAACTTCTTTACCCCAGTATATCCAAGTTTTTAATTCCCTGATTTCTATGTAATCCAAATATTTTAGAAATGACCCGTTAAATTCATGAACATTTAGGGTAATGACAAATACAATTCTATGATTAACTCTTCTCTGTAAGCTGTTTGTGATTTAATGTTATACATTCCTGGTATTAAAAAACTTGTGATTAGGAGTTAAAAAAGGAGAACTTGACAGAAGTTTCCCATAAGGTGGGAAGACCATATTCTGGGAGAGTATATCCTAAAGATGTAAGGTGTGAAGAAACAGGAAAAAAAAAAAGTTGAAGACGTTGTGGATTTAATCAAAATCAAAATATTTATATTAGACTGTAGGGCTAAAATTTGAATAAATAGAGAGACATAAAATAGGTGATGCCAAAGATAGTCCATGAGATTATGAGGTTACAGTAAATATTTAGGTGAGACTCTTTAAAAAAGTGGGGTATCTTTCAGGAACCTGTTGAGATCGCGGGCCTGATCCTCTGCCCTCCTAGGCCCCCCCCCAGCCATGCGGGTCCTGAGGGAGTGGGAGGGAAGGAAGGGGGAGCAAAAGTAAAGCCCAGACCTCCAGAACCAGCACCCCAGATGGGTGGCTGGAGGAGGGAAGGAGTTCCTACAACCAGCGGGACCCACCCATGGTTAGGGGTCCAGCACTGATGGGGGAGACCCTGGGGGAGACAGTGGGGGAGGGCGCGAAGGAATGGAAGGGAACAGGGCCAGTGCTTTCCCTGTCCACTTAGGCACCGGGGAGCCTGTTGGGCTCTGAGGCCTAATCCTCTGCCCTTGGAGCCTCCCTTCTGCCCAAGTCCCACCATACACCCCCACCCAGGGCCCTACCTCCAAACTCCAGAACTCCACACTCCAGAGGCCGCTCCCCTTCTGCAGGTCCTAAGCAGAGGCCACACCCCATGCTCAAATGTCACCCCCCCACCCGCCTAGGTGCTGCCTCACCCTAAACCCCCTCCCTTGCCTAAGTTCCACCCCCTGCCTAAACTCCGCCCACATAGCCAAGGCCTTTTTTTCTTTTTCCTCTTTTAGATTGGGGTTCTGTTTTACCTTGTTGATTCATCGTTGTTGATTCTTTTATATTTTTATTTTTCCTAATACATCTTTTATTTTTCTAATTTTATTTCATCCTTTGTACTTTGATAGTGTTCTCTCCTTTTGGCTTGTTCCCCTCCCCTTTCTTTTTCCTCTGTTGTGGTTTTAATTTACCTTATTGCAGTTGTTTCTATTACAGTTTTATTTTTCTTAATATATTTTTTATCTTTCTAATTTTATTTTGTTATTTATTCTTTGATATTGTACTGCTCCTTTTTTTCTTCTTTTTTTTTTTTTTAACTGCGACACAAAGCTCACAGGATCTTGGTTCCCAGGCCAGAGATCGGGCCCAAGCTCCTGTGGTGGGAGTTCTGAGTCCAAACTACTGGACTAACAGAGAACCTCAGAACCCAGGGATTATCAATTGAGTGAGGCCTACCGGAGGCCCTCATCTCAGCACAAAGACCCAGCTCTATCCAACTGCCTGCAAACTCCAGTGCTGAAAATCTCAGACCAAACAACCAGTAAGACAGGAATGCAGTCCTACTCATTAAAAAAAAAAAAGTGGAACGACAAAAAAGATATGTTACAGATGAAGGAGCAAGATAAAAACTTAAAAGAACAAATAAATGCATAGGAAATAGGACACCTATCTGAAAAAGAATTTGGAGTAATGACAGTAAAGATGATCCAAAATCTCGGAAACGGGATAGAGAAAATACAAGAAACATTTAACAAGGATCTAGAAGAAATAAAGAGCAAACAAACAGTGATGAACAACACAACACCTGAAATTAAAATACTCTAGAAGGACTCAATAACAGAATAACTCAGGCAGAAGAATGGGTAAGTGAGCTGGAAGATAGAATGGTGGAAATAACTGCCAGGGAGCAGGATAAAAAAAAAAGAATGAGAAGAATTGAGGACAGTCTGAGACCTCCAGAACAACTTCAAACGTACCACATTGAATTTTAGGGGTTGCAGAAGAAAAAGAGAAAAAGAAAAGATCTGAAAAAATATTTGAAGACATTATAGATGAACACATCCCTAACATGGGAAAGGAAATAGCCAATCAAGTCCAAGAAGCACTGAGAGTACCATACAGGATAAACCCAAAGAGAAACATGCAGAGACACATAGTAATCAAATGACCAAAAATTAAATACAAAGAAAAAATATTAAGAGCAGCAAGGAAAAAGCAACAAATAACATATAAGGGAATCCGATACGGTTAACAGCTGATTTTTCAGCAGAAACTCTGCAAGCCAGAAGGGAGTGGCAAGACATATTTAAAGTGATGAAAGGCAAAAACATACAAAAAGATTATTCTACCCAACAAGGATCTCATTCAGACTCGATGGAGAAATTAAAACCTTTACAGATAAGCAGAAGTTAAGAGAACTCAGAACCACCAAAACATCTTTACAACAAATGCTAAAGGAACTTCTCTAGGCAGGAAACACAAAAGAAGGAAAAGACCTACAATAACAAACCCCCCAAAATAAACAAATGGTAACAGGAACATACATATCGATAATTACCTTAAATGTAAATGGATTAAATGCTCCAACCAAAACATATAGACTGGTTGAATGGATACAAAAACAAGACCTGTATATATGCTGTCTACAAGAGACCCACTTCAGAACTAGGGACACATACAGACTGAAAGTGAGGGGATGGAAAAAGATATTCCATGCAAATGGAAATCAAAAGAAAGCTGCAGTAGCAATTCTCATATCAGACCAAATAGACTTTAAAATAAAGACTATTATAAGAGACAAAGAAGGACACTACATAATATCAAGGGATCAATCCAAGAAGAAGATATAACAATTGTAAATATTTATGCACCCAACAATTGTAAATATTTATGCACCCAACCATAATATCAAGGGATCAATCCAAGAAGAAGATATAACAATTGTAAATATTTATGCACCCAACAATTGTAAATATTTATGCACCCAACATAGGAGCACCTCAATACATAAGGCAAATGCTAACAGCCATCAAAGGGGAAATCGACAGTAACACATTCATAGTAGGGGACTTTAACATCTCACTTTCTCCAATGGACAGATCATTCAAAATGGAAATAAAAAAGGAAACACAAGCTTTAAATGACACATCAGACAAAATGGACTTAGTTGATATTTATAGGATATTCCATTCAAAAGATGATACAAACAGATGGAGAGATATACTATGTTCTTGGATTGGAAGAATGTACATTGTGAAAATGACTATACTACCCAAAGCAATCTACAGACTCAATGTAATCCGTATCAAACTACCAATCACATTTTCCAAAGAACTAGAACAAAAAATTTCACAATTTGTATGAAAACACAAAAGACCCCAAATAGCCAATACAATCTTGAGGAAGAAAAACAGAGCTGGAGGAATCAGGCTCCCTGACTTCTGACTATACTACAAAGCTACGGTAATCAAGACAGTATGGTAGTGGCACACAAAAAGAAATATAGGTCCATGGAACAGGATAGAAAGCCCAGAGGTAAACCCACGCACATACGGTCACCTTATCTTTGATAAAGGAGGCAAGAATACACAATGGAGAAAAGGCAGCCTCTTCAATAAGTGGTGCTGGTAAAACTGGACAGCTACATGTAAAAGAATGAAATTAGAACACTTCCTAACACCATGCACAAAAATAAACTCAAAATGGATTAAAAATCTAAATGTAAAGCCAGACACCATCAAACTCTTAGAGGAAAACATAGGCAGAACACTCTATACATAAATCACAGCAAGATCCTTTTAGACCCACCTCCTAGAGAAATGGAAATAAAAACAAAAATAAACAAATGGGACCTAATGCAACTTAAAAGCTTTTACACAGCAAAGGAAACCATAAACAAGACAAAAAGACAACCCTCAGAATGGGAGAAATATTCGCAAACGAAGCAACTGACAAAGGATTAATGTCCAAAATACACAAGCAGCTCATGCAGCTCAATATCAAAAAAACAAACAACCCAATCCCCAAATGGGCAGAAGACCTACATCGACATTTCTCCAAAGAAGATATACAGATTGCCAACAAACACATGAAAGAATGCTCAACATCACTAACCATTAGAGAAATGCAAATCAATTCCACAATGAGGTATCACCTCACACCAGTCAGAATGGCCATCATCAGAATATCTACAAACAATAAATGCTGGAGAGGGTGTGGAGAAAAGGGAACCCTCTTGCACTGTTAGTAGGAATGTAAATTGATACAGCCTTTATGGAGAACAGAGAAGGTTCCTTAAAAAACTAAAAATAGAACTACCACATGACCCTGCAATCCCAGTACTGGGCATATACCCTGATAAAACCATAATTCAAAAAGTGTCATGTACCACAATATTCATTGCAGCACTATTTACAATAGCCAGGACATGGAAGCAACCTAGTGTCCACTGATAGATGAATGGATGAAGAAGAAGTGGCACATATATACAATGGAATATTAGCCATAAAGAGAAACGAAATGGAGTTATCTGTAGTGTAGTGGATGGACCTAGAGTCTGTCATACAGAGAGAAGTGAGTCAGAAAGAGACAAACAAATACCATATGCTAACACATATATATGGCATCTAAGAAAAAAAATGGTTCTGATGAACATAGGGGCAGGACACGAGTAAAGACACAGACGTAGAAAGTGGACTTGAGGGCACGGGGAGGGGGAAGGGTAAGCTGGGACGACGTAAGAGAGTAGCATTGACATATATACACTACCAAATGTAAAATAGATAGCTAGTGGGAAGTAGCTGCATGGCAAAGGGAGATCAGCTCGGTGCTCTGTGACCACCTAGAGGGGTGGGATAAGGAGGGTGGGAAGGAGACATAAGAGGGAGGGGATATGGGGATATACATATTTATATAGCTGATTCACTTTGTTATACAGCAGAAACTACACAACACTGTACAGCAATTATACTCCAATAAAGATGTTAACAAAAAAGTGGGGTATCCTATTCCAAATCCATAATTTAAAATTGTCTTTAGAGAAATGTGGAAAACATAACTTTAAGATGCTTAGTGAACATTACTTGCCCATGAGCAGCCAGCTCTTACTACAATGTTTTATCCTTTGCTCTTATAAAATACTTAGATGTACTTTCAACTTACAGCAGTTTCCAATTATTTGTATTTCTGCAAAAGCATACAGAATGAAAGGCAATTTTCAAAGCCAAGAACATGAAATACACACAGTTCAGTTTAAATGGAGATGGCCCTTTTTCTTCATCTCTGTGGATAAATAAATGTATAAATACGGGGAGGAAATAGACTGGCCATAAGGGGGAGAAAGTAAAAGCCATTTGGGGAAATTGCTGGGAAAAATATGTCACTAAAAGAAAAGTTTTAATAATTCACAAAACTTCTTTTCAGAATGTGAACATCTCTCATGATTTTAACATACCTTCTCAGTTAATTCAGACTGGTCCCCAAGTTTAATTGTGCCTTTATCAGCCTTTTCTACGGGTGATTATTTTAAAAATCATTAAAATATATCTGGCTTGTGAAATCTTACAGAAATTACAAAAGGATGGAAGTCAAGTGAAAATGTATTGGAAACAGACTAGAAGAAGTGACAGAGGACACCTAATGGTGCTCAAGATTAGTGCCATATTCTTCTGTAGCACAAGCTTTGTGTCTCACAATTAATTACACAAGAGAAGTTCACTAGAAGACATTGTCAGGTGCCTGCTCTCTAGGTCACTTTCAACTGGGCCACAGGTGCCACAAACAGAGAAGCCAACTAAGAAAAATGATATTACTTGATTTCCATATAAGAACTTGTCCCAAACTCTTATATATCAGCTGATAGATAGCAAAACTGTACTATAACCATTAAACTTGCCAAGAGACTAGATCTCTATTTTTCCCATCGCTAGAAGAAATGATAATACGTGACACGACAGAGCGCTATATAATGCTACAGTGGCAACCACATTGCAATGTAAATGTATCAAATCAGTATACTGTATACCTTAAGCTTACGCATTACACTTCAATTCTATCTAAATACATACATACATACATTTTTAAATGTGTAATCTGGCTAGGAAGTTGTGTAACCTGTGATCACACAGTAGAAAATCCTATAACAAACAAAACTTGCCCCTTTTTAAGAGCTAGATTAATGTCAACTATTTTTAAATGACAAATGCACTCAGGAATTTCATAAAACAATGCTCTCATTGTCATTATATGTTATCATTGTGCCTATTATGAACCAATCATTGTGCGAGGTACTGGGAATACAGAATGAGTGGACACAGCCCAGGTTCTAGAAGGCAGAAGAAGTAGACATGTAAAAAGAAAGGCGACACGAAGTTTTAGGGTTCCTGAAACAGAAGAATGTACGGTGAAAACACAGAGGAAGGGGCCATCGGTTTTACTTGTTGGGGAAATGAAGTCAGCAGATGCTTCAGCAGAGGACGTAAGACTTTTGGTTGTTATCCTAGCACCATGTATTGCATGGTCAGCCTCGTTGGACACCTCCTCTGCTGATGGAACAGGGAAGAAGGGATGTATTGCTACTCCTTGTTCTGGCTGCTTTAGCCTTGCTGTCTGACCGTGGAGACTTGTCATTAAGTTTTCTAGGCCACCTTAAAACTAATTTAGCAAATGTTTATGCTCTTCCAAATGCACAGAAAAACTAGATTAAAATATTTTTTAAGCCCATATATTTGGAAATGGAAAAAGTGGGAGTCTCGGATCCAGACAAATAGGGATCTTGCCCCATCTCTGCCAGTAACAGTCATGAGTTTTGGTGAAATTGTTGAAACTCACTCTGTTTTCTTTTCTGTCAAATGAGGGTTTGGGACATGGTGCTGTCTCAAGTCCCTTTTCTAATTCTAAGCATTAAATCTCTCTCTCTCTCTCTCTCCCTCTCTCTCTCTCTCTCTCTCTCTCTCTCTCACACACACACACACACACACACACACACACACACACACAATCTAACACATCTGTAATAATTTTCAAATATGCCCACAAATCCTTTTTCAGTCCTCCTCTGAAAAGGTAGAGCCAAATTCTTCTCCCCTTGAGTGTGGACCAAACTTAGTGACTGACTTCTAACAAGTAGAATGTGGCGGGAGTGACAATGACTGATCTCCCAGATTAGGTCATAAAAGGCATTGTAGCTTTTGCCTGGCCCTCTCTTAGATTACTCATTCTGGGGGAAGCCAACTGCGTGTCATGAAAACACTGAAGCAGACCTCTGAAAGGCCCATAGGGCAAGGAACTGAGGCCTCCAGCCAACAGCCATGTGAGTGAGCCACCTTAGAAGATCCGCTCTCCCCAGTCAAGCACTGAGATGACTGCAGCCTCATTAGAGACCCTGAACCAGAGCCATCCAGGTAAGCTGCACCAGAATTCTTGACCCATGGAAACTCTGAAATAATAAACATTGTTACTTTAAACCTTGAAAGTTTGTGGTAATTAGTAGTAGATTACTAATACTCCATCTCCCAAGCCATCTCTTTCTTGGCTCAGAACTTCTGGCATTCAAACCTCAGTGGACAATAATGTAGATGCAGAATTATTGTTTTCTCTTTAAAGGTCTGAGCATTTATTTCTCTACCTCCATCCCTGCCACAAGATGATAATCTTAATACTCACCCTCTCTCTCTAGGTCTTTCTTTCTCTAACAGTGTTATTGCTAAAAGGCCCAGTTGCCATTTGTAGTTTGTATAGCTCTTTTATCTAGTATGTTCAGTCTTCACAGTTTAAGAAAGCAAATTTGGACAATTATAGAGCATCATCTCCTCGCAATTTCTTTAGCTCTTTTCTGCCATTTCATCCAAGGTGCACACCCTGCTCCAAGCCAGGATAAACTCGCATCCTTCCCTAGATGCTTTCACTTACTGCAACTCCTGGTCAGCAGGCCTCACTCAAGAATTCAGAACATAAGGCAACAGGGTCAGGTTATTTTTCACATTTTTTACATGGACACAGGGATTCTTTTCGACATACCAGGACATAGAGTCTCCCAAGGTAATTATAAACACTACATTTTTTTAATGACCCCAGGTTGCAAGGTAAAAATGGGGCAGTGGAAAGAATATCAACTATGTAACCAATGGTGCTATGACTGAATCACAACCCTGCTACTCACTTGCTCTCTGACTGCGAACAATTTATTAAACTGCTCTGAGCTTAAATTTCTTCACCAAGAAAATGAGAGCACTGATAGTTGCTTCACAGAATGGTTATAAGAATCTAGGAATACGCTGAATGTGAAAAGTCCTTTATAAAGTATTATATACATTGCAGTTGTTATTTTTTTATTATGTTGAGCCACCCATGACACCTACAAATCACTTAAAAATCGGCCAAATTCCAAGATCTCAGAGACTTGTAACATCGCCAAATTTATTTCTGCTTTCAATCCAATGGAAGTGCAGAATGGCATATGAAAGGAAGCCAGAAAGCTGGATTTCAGGGTGCCCAGCTGGCATAACCATGGCCAAGTTGCTCAGATGGGGCAAATGAGTTAGGGAATTTTAAGATCTCTTCTTGGATGCTAGTAAGTATTAAATAATACTCGTGGTCTGATGGAGAAGGAAGAATTTTAAAAGTAAGAAAAATAATTAGCATATTTTTACCTACTGTATTAAGAGAAAATTTTTACTTTGCATTCATTTCATTTGAAACAGTAAGCATGAAAATGTTCTTATCTGTTTTGATAAATCACCAGATGGTGTCTAAGGATTCATTTTCTTTGTAGTTTAATGCAATTGAAATGAGTTTGCTAGTCACCTCTTCAAACCTACAGCGCTTTAAAATCAATCATTTAGAATATGAAGATCCCAGTGAAGCTGTTAAACTCTATGACTTTTAAATGTTAAAATCACCAAAGCGCCTTTAATTCTACTGGTAATGACATATAAATCCTTTTATACTGGATATTAAGTATTCATATTAAATCATAATAAATATTCATGCTGAACCATAACCCACCTGATATTGTAAATGGTTGTTTAGGTTGTCATTTATGTACCACTGTCAGATCTGATAGGCTAATGCTTATAACTTATTAAGCAATATGTCACAAGAAAATGTCCAATTCCACACTATTTCCATATTGGTATCAATGGATGTTGCCAGGGCATGGTGGAGTATAAATTATCTTTCAATTTAAACATGAGGCTATCACAATAAAATGCCCGTGGCTAAGAAAGTCATTAGCATTCACTATAGAACAAGCTTGTCACACGTAATACACACACACACACAAATAGAATATTTGGTGTTATAGACAAAAAAGAAATAAAGAAATAAAAAGAAGTAAACATCAAAGCAGAAGGGCCTCTGATTTATAGCAAGCACAGTGGGGATGAGTAGAAGTCTTGCAATGAGATGCATAGGGAAAGGTTAGCTCTTTGTAAGAAGCCAAATACCTTCCTTTTATCTACAAGGGAGCACAGTTCAAAGCCAGGTCAGCCAGGGAAACTTGGAACTTAAGGGAATTAGAAAACAGAGATCTTTTGGAAAACGTTATTGCTTCCAATGGATGACTACGTGACTAATAAAAATGGAAGGTCTCATTAATTTTATTTAACTGTTAATCACCAGATGTTGCCAGCCATATGGAAAGAAATGTAATGTTTTCAGAGCTGTGATGTATGTGTGGTATGGGGGAGGAATGAGGGACGGGATGTGTGTTTGTGATGGTGTGTGTGTTCGTGTGTGTGTAAGTACCATACAAACATATTTAGATGCTCCTAAAAAATATTTGTTTTATCAGGTCTTTTAGTTCAACAGTAAAGAAAGAACCACTGATATTTGTGGTAATGTCACCTTAACACCATATGATATCTTTTACTTTATAACCTATTTCCACAGGTACTATTTTATCTGGTTTTTACAACAATGCACTTACTTTATTACAGAAGAAACTCAGGTCCAGAGAGCACAGAGTCGCAAAGTTCGTAAGTGGCAAGACCACGACTTGAACCCAGGAGATCCACACTCTCCACCAAAGTCTACAAGAAAATGTGGAGAAAAGGCATAAGACTGAAGCAGTTTCCCTGGTGCCTTAGAAAACTATGGTGCGTTATTTCTTACCACCTCTCATTTAAATTATTCAGCTCCTTCATCTTGTCCCACTGTTGTGACAACAGTTGAAGATATGGCTCCTTCATTCACTCAACAAAAATTTCTGGTACCTACTGTATGTCTAGAAATGTGGTAGGTACTGCAAATATGTCTCTGAATAAAACTCCATGTCTGGTTTTGGGTTGCATTTGCTTACCATCTACTAAAGGAGAGAGTCAAATACTTTTGGCATTACTACCCCAGAGGGTGTTCAGAATTCCTCCATCTCTTCCCAAAGATGCACCAGAAGCCAAGGCAATACTCTAGAGGGTTTGGGTAGCATGGGGATAAACAGTCTGTGATGTGCTGGGTTTAAAACTCAAAGTTTACATGTAGGTTCATATTCACATTCTCTCGTTTTCTTCATCCTCCCCTCACTTTTTTTTTCTTCTTTCTCTTTTACTCTTTCCAAATATTAATCAACACCACTATTCTACCTCATCTGACCAAACTGAGTACATGTTCAGTGATCAGGACTTTAGAAGATGAAGTCCCCACCAACAGTGAAGCTTCCTCTTTAGGGAGGCCTCTAGTGGTGATACCTGCAGCTGCGAGGAATTTGACAGTGTTTCTTGCAGAATAAGTCAAGGTCTCATACTGATAAGGCTTGAGATTCCTTGCTAAGTCTGAATCTGGATTGTTTAGGAATGCCAAACTGTAGGGACAGCTGCATATATGGGTGAAGTTCCAGAGAGTACACAGAAATCTCAGGTTATAATCTCAATAAGAAAGAGTCCAATATGTTTATTAACAATAACCCAACCTGATTTCATAAGTCAATCCTCACCTGGCCAGTCTGGTTTGAAAGTGAACCTTAATTATTTTAGTGTAATGACCCTCATGGTTTTATCATCAACAAGGCATTCTGGAGACCCTTCCAATTGTAAAGCATCTATGCCAGTTACCATGGAGATTTCCATTGTACCACTGTCTCCCAAATTCTGCAAGTCTACTGCTCTCATTCCTGTGTAGAGCAAATGATTCTTTGGGAAATCACACAGCCATTCCTCTCTCTACCAGCTACATGGGGGTCCCAAAAAGGAGCAAGGCATGTATGTGTGCCATTCGAGAAGCCCAGAGATTTCACCATCTCCCCATCTCAGAGAATCACTCTTCTCCTGAAGGAGATTCTTATTCCTCCAAGGTTCTCTTGCTCACCTTCGGAGAAGACCTACCACAATCTCCTCAGAGGGATTAGACTAAAAAAAAAAAAGTCAAGGTATGATATGTCTTGCATTTTTGCATGTAAATTCTGTTTTCTACCATGCCACAAACCTCCCATTGGCCAAAGAAGCTTAGAGTCTGACGGTTTTTTGAAGGCAGAGGATGGGAATAAGGAAATATAAGAAAAACTATGAATTACTATGTCAAAAATTATTCTACCTCTCACTAGTCTTAGCAAAGATAGAGTTGGACAGTCAGAGTTTTGCACTTCAAGATGCTAGTGCGTCACGGTCTTGATGGGCTATAAACTGCATGGTGTGAGATCTGGTTTTGATTGGGGAAAGCAGTCCCCCTCAAAGGTCACAGGCAGATTTTAGGCTGGTGGTGGTGCTGGTTGTTGGAGGGTGAAAGTTTCCTTGCCTCAGACCAAAGTGTTTTCCCTGCATATTTTGGTTTCATCTAGAGCTGAGATCCAAGTCCAAGTTCAGAGGGTCACTCAGGCCATTGCATGGCAAAACAGGTAGCCACAGTGAGATGTAAGCTGACATCATGATGAGAGAAGTTATTAGGACCTGGGAGATTAAGAGGCTGGGAAAAGCAAAGGTTCTGGGAAGAGTTCATGGCATAAGTCATTGCATTTCCTATGACATCTGAGGGTTCAGGCCTAGGATGTCAACAGACACAAGGATAAAAAGCCTTAGGATTCATCTGGAATTCGAAAAATAATAAGAAAAGAACGTGGATTGGCAATTTCAAGGCAAAAGAAAGTCCCAAATCTTGGCTTCTCTTCCCACGTCTTCCCGCCAGTGTGCAGGCTACGCCCTAAAGAGAGCCTACACATTGAGGCCCTAAAGAGAAAATTAAGCTCAGGGAAACCTAGAGATTGGAGTAAATACCACAATAAATACCTGACTTTTCCCATGAGGTAGCAGTGTTTGGATGCTGCTTTAAGAGAAAGCCATTTGTATGAGAGTGGACTTTCAAACGCCTGCCCCATGTAGGTACATCGTTAATGGGAGGTTTGTTCAAATCACGTTTAAGCTGACAGGTGGTAGACTCCAAAGAGATGGCAAAGATTGAACGATAGCCTAATGAAGCTAAAACAACAAAGCTTTGTCTTTTTTTTTTCCTCTCAGCTCTCTTTCCGTTTCCCAATTTCCTTCAAATAATAAGAGTAGCTGGCGGTGGTGATACAGTGGTAAGCATAGCTGCCTTCCAAATAATATGGGTAAGGTTAATGTATTAGTTTGCCAGAGTAGCCATAACAAAATACCACAGACTTGGGGCTTAAACAACAAAAATTTATTTTCTCAGATTTCTGGGGGCTAGAAGTCCAAGATCAAGATGCCATCAGGGCTGGTTTCTGATGAGGCCACTTTTCTCGACATGTAAATGGCCATCTTCTCTCTGGGTCCTCACATGTTCTCTGTGCATGTGTGGAGAGAGAGAGAGCAATCTCTGATGTCTCTTCCTTTTCTTATAAAGACATCAGTGCTATCAGATTTGGGCCCCATCCTCATGACCCCAATTAACCTTAATACCTTTCTAAAATCCTTATCTCCAAATATAGTCATATTGGGGATTAGTCCCATAGGGGATGAATTCTGGGGGAGTGGACACAATTCAGTTCCAAACATTGAACACACATTTTTATTAAAATGTTTTTAGACCTTGGGAGCATCACTTCAGCTCTGAAAATGCTATTTTCTGAAGGAAGCAGAGGTTAAGAAGTAAGCTACAAAGAAAACTCTGGTTCTGAGTTGTACGGTAACCTGTTTACCCTGCAGAATTTTAGATTTAAGATACATGAAGATATAAAATTAGACTTAATCACCACTGGAAGTGATTAAGAAGTTCCACCAATTCAATAGGAAGGTGACCCATTGTAGATGCTAAAGAAGGAACCAAACCACACATGTGGTTGGGCTTTGGGTGGGCTGAGAAGAATAAGAGGAAATGAAGGAAGAAAGACTATTTTGTACATATTTTAAAATTCTAATTTCTGAGTGGGTCAGGAGCCATACAAGTCATTTGAAGGACTTTCATTCTGTGGGAACAAGTATTTGGTTATAATATGAAGGGGGCCCGGTGTGATCGTGTGCAGAGTGTCAGCAAATTTGAGGCTTTGAATTATTTGAGCAATGGTAATAAATAGTGTAAGGGTTGAGAGCTTGGGCTTAGGAGGCAGACTGCTTGCTTGGATTCAAATCTTGCTCTCTACTCAACAGCTTGTGTAAGATACTCAAACTCCGTGCCCCTCAGATTCTTTATCTATAAAATGCAGACCACAGTAGTAACTACTTCATAAACTTGAGGCAAAAATTCCACGAGTTACAACATGTAAAATTCCTGGACTTCTCTCTAGCAATATTAACTGTTCAATGAAGTTTAACTTCTATTACTGGTTGAATATCATGTGAGGAGACAACATCTATAATGGTGATGTGAGCAGCTCTGCAGAAACTTTTTACTACAAAACAACCATAACTGCTGAAAATTACTTTTTAAAATACCATTAAAGTGTCTCTAAATTATCCTACAGGCATATAGCAAATGAAGAAACATTCATTTAATAAAATCTATTGAATGTTGGTAAGAATGACCAGAGTGTGTAACATTTGAACCATAACCCTTTTCCCCATCCCTCCACCAAGTAGAATGGAAACTCCACTTTGCATGAATGTGGCCAAGAAGATGAGGATTCCTCTACCCAACTCTCAGTCCAGGGCTACAGTATCTCTCAAAGAGGGTCAGGCTGAACAAGACTTCACTAAAATAATCTAGCCAAATCACTAAAATATTAAACAAGCAAACAACAACAAAAAGCCTCAGAATGGAGGGATCAATTTCCAGAAATGTTACGATATATTATCTAAAAAGTCCAGTTTACAACAAAAATTAGAAGACATTCTAAGAAACAGAGAAGTGTGATCTATAAGCAGGAAAGAAAGCAGGCAACAGAATCTGCCTTTGACAGGGTCCAGATGTTCAGCTTAGCAAACAAAGACTTCAAGAAGCTACTATTAATATGTTCAAAGAACAAAGGAAACCATGCTTCAATAAGTAAACAAAGGTATGATGACAATATCTGATTAAATAGAGAACATCAATAAAGAGACAGAAATTATATATATATTAAACTACATATATTTATATATGTGTATAAATAAATAAATATACAAACATACATATTATATGAAAAGTATATAACCAAAGTGAAAAATTTGTTAGAGTTGCCCAGTAGTAGATTTGAGCTGGCAGAGGAAAGAACTGACAAACTTGAAGAACCATCTCAAGAAGAGAGGAAAAAAGAACAAAAAAAAATGAACAGACTCACAGAATGAGAGGGCAGTATCAAATTTACCAACATTTGTGTAATGAGAGTATCAGAGGAGAGGAGAAAGTGACAAGAGCTAAAAAATATTTTGAAGAAATGATGGCTGAAAAATTACCAAGTTTGATGAAAAACATGAACCTACACATCCAAGAAGCTCAATAACCAAATACAAGAGATCCACATCCAGGCAGATCCTAGTGGTAATGTTGAAAAGCAAAGAGAAAGAGGAATCCTGAAAGCAGTAGGAGAAACAGACTCATCACCCACAAGGGAGCCCTAATAAGCTAAAAGCTAACTTTACCTGTGAAACAATGGAAGCCGAAAAGCAGTGGGATATCATATTCCAAGGGCTGAAAGGAAAAAATAAAAAATAACTATCCACCAAGTATCTTATATCTAGCAAAACTAACATTCAAAAATGAAGGCAAAATAAAGTCATTCCCATGAAAACAAAAACTGAGAATTTGTTGCTACTGGACTCACTCTACAAGAAGTACTGAAGAAATTGTTCAGGCTGAAAGCAAGTGGAACCAGAGACAAATTCATATCCACATATAAAAAACAAAGAATACCAATAAGGTAATGATGTAATTATAAAACACAGTATAATTGTATATTTCTTTTCCTTTCTTCCATTAGCTGATTTCAAAAGCAATTGTGTAAAACAATAGGTATATAATTATGTCATGGAACAATAACATCTAGAAATATAATATATTTGACAATAACATCACAAAGAATGTGTGGGAACAAAGCTACGTTGACAGGAAATGTAACCAAATGGTAACCTGAATCCATAGGAACAAATGAAGAGAACAAGAAATGGTAGAAAAAAAAAAGAAAGTTAACATAACGAACTCTATGAATATATTTTTGCTGTCCTTTCCTCTCTCAACTTCTTTAAAAGGCATAGAATTAATAAAGTAACGATTATAAAAAGGTATTGTTGGATCTGTAGCATATATAAATGTAATATATGCAATAATAACGGCACAAAAAAGGAAGAGGGAGTAAAGCTATATGGAGGTAAAATTTCTGTATCTCACTGGAATTAAGTTGGTATAAGTTTGAAGCAGATTCTGATAAGTTAGGATGCATATCATAAGCCCTAGAACAACCGCTAAGAAATTAACTCAATAAATTTTGAAATATAATTAAAGGAGTTAAAGTGTTACACTAGAAAATATTCACTTAACACAAAAGAAAACAGTGAAGTCGGAACAGTGGAACCAAAAAGACATAAGACATATGGAAAACAAAAGGTAAGATAGATGTAAATTCAACTATGTCAATAATAACATTCAGTATGAACATATTAGACAATCCAATCAAAAGGCTGAGATCACCAGGCTGGATAAAAGAACAAGATACAGCTATATGCTGTCTATAAGGAAAACACTGGTAAATCAAAGATACAAACAGGCTGAAAGTGAAAGGATGGAAAAAGATTCAACCAACAACCAAATCAAACTGGAAGATATATACTAATACTTGACAACATAGACTTTAAAATTAAGAAAAGTTACTACAGATAAAGAAAGACATTTTATAATGATAAAGGGGTCAAATAACTAGGAAGATATAGCAACTGGAAATACATATATATATATATACACATATATACACATACACAGAGCGTCAAAATATGTGAAGCAAAAGTTGACAGAATTAAAGATGTACACAGTTAATCTATAGCTGGAGACTTTAATAATGGATAGAACAATGAAGCAGAAGATGAATAAAGAAATAGATGACTTGAACAACACTATAAACCACTAGACCTAACAGACATCTATAAAACCCTCCACCCAGGAACAACAGAATATCATTCTTTTCAAGCACACGCTGAGTATTCTCTAGGAGAGACCTCATGTTAGGCCATAAAACAAGCCTCAATAAATTTAAAAAGTATTGAAAACATACAAAAGTATTGAAAACATACATAAAATATTGAAAACATGTTCTCTGATCAGCATGGAATGAATTTGGAAATCAACTGCTGAAGAATTTTGGAGAATTCACAACTACATGGAAATTAAACAACATACCCCTAAACAACCAATAGGGCAAAGTAGAAATCACAAGAGAACCTAGAAAGTAACTTGAGATGAATAAAAATTAACTCACAAAATGACAAAGGAAGAAAGATTACAAATCAATATACTTGCATTCCACCTTAAGACACTTGGAAAAGGAGAACAAATTACAGGCCTCCCTCTGTACAGTCCTCCCTCTGATTAAAGGTTACATTTAGTCTAAATTCTTAGAAGGGCACAGACCACCAAAAAATGACTCAAGAATTTTTTTTAAATTTATAAGATCTATAATGTGTTAAAAGATTGAATCTGTAATAAAACTTCCCCCCCAAATAAGCTCAGCTCCAGATGATTTCACTGATAAATTCTACCAAATATTTAAAGAAAAATTCTTTGCACACTCTTCCAAACAACAGAAGAGGGAACACTTCCCTCATTCCATGATGCCAGCATTACACTGATACAAATGCCAACACCAACACCAAAGGCACTACAAGAGAAGAAAATTACAGACTAATATCTCTTATGAATATAGACACAAAATTCTTCAACTGGATACTAGCAAACTAAACCCAGCAACATATAAAAAGGATTATATAACCATGAACCAGTGGAATCTATCCAATGTTAGCTTAACATACCAAAATCAATCAGTAGAATAAAGGATAAAAACTATGTGGTCATTTCAGTAGACACGGAAAAAGCATCTGACAAAATTCAACATCCCTCCATGATAAAAATAATCAACAAACTTGGAATAAAAGGAAACTTCCGCAACCTAAAGAACTCTCTCCAGTGCCTGGGATGAGCCAGGGTCAGCAGTAACATCAGGGTGGTGATGCAGACCAGGACATCTGTGGTCACTGGTCCCCCTTTTCCTCCTTCAGGGTGTTGTACAACTCTACCACCAGCACCACTATGACAATGTATGAGATTGATTATGGAGGCATCCAGGGGTCCCTTGGCCCAGTTTCAGGAAGTGACCTGATGATAGGACCACTCTCACTAGCCAGCATGGAACTTATTTGCTGGTATCACACAAGACTGGGCTGCCAGAATGATGCTAATGTGTCCACACTGAGTGAGTCTCACTCATAGCACACACTGGACAAGTTCAGGGCTCTGAGCTACCAAAGGTCCACCATGACCTTTGGGCATGAGCCATTTGTGTGGGCCACGGGTTATCCCTCACTCTTCCATATTTCAACTGTTATTGACTTCAGGTTCCCTCTTTGGTTTACAGAACCCAAGGAAAGTGGCAGTAGATTTCCTTTACCCTGAGTGCCCTGCGCTGCTGGAATCCAGGGCAGCTGTCCCATCCTCTCTGCAGGCTTCATGCTACATATCAGGCAGTCCTCCAGGTGTGGCTACAACACATCTTCTATGAAGTGTTTCAGACGTTTGCCTCAAAATGCAACCAACCTTCTGATCGATGTCATCTCTTGCCTATAATCTATGTAGTAACATTGTGCTACAGTGTCCCCAGTCTCAAGCTACACCAGAAAAAGGACAAACATTTCCAGTGTAAATAAGACAGCTCTCGCTCAATCCAGAGACCCGCTGCCTACGTTTCCCACTGATGGCACAACGGGGAAGGAAGAGTTGCAATCAACATTTAGAGAGATTACAGTCTAGGAATATTGTTATTACTATTCCCAGAGTTGTAGTGAAGACATGGTTCTACATTTATGCTATAAAATTCTGAACAGCAATTTTAACATGATCAGGAAAAAAATTATTATTCACACTTTTCCAGATACCCTGGGTAGAACCTGCATGTGTGACTATCAGCAATGAAACACAGCAACAACCTTTGAGAGAGTCATTGAAAGCCAGCATTCACCAGCAGCTCTGCAGTGAGATAAAACCACCCCGATTTCTTAATCTTCCTGTGAAGAAACAGCCTCCTGAGATTTTTCATAGGCTATGAGAATTAGATCCGTAGCAGTCTGTCTAGTTAATTGTTCTGATACAGCTTATTAGAGGTGCCCCAGGGTCACAGGAAGACTGAAGGCTACCTCCCTAAGTATTTAGATTTCAAGGAGGAAGGAAGCCCAGGAACTTGGAGATATTCTTAGGCTGGAAAAGCAGAGACACAAAGAGATTTTATTTACACACCCAAGTTTGAAGTTATAATTTGGTCTCATTACTTTTCCAAGGAGGAGGACAGTTTCTTCCTTCCCCTTTCTAAGCAGAGAAGTATTATAATTTTCCTGGTCTCTCACCTATGGTGTGTCCAGCTTCTTATGTAGGACATTTGATCTGGCCCCCATTGTGTCACCCTAAGAGTAAGCACTGGGGCTAGGGACCAGAGACTTCTTCGCCTGTACCACAAATGCCCCTAACAATAGTGTGCCAGGTAAATGATAAGGAGAAAAGCAATGCAGTGCGGAGGATAAGCGTTGTAGTGAGAGGATTACGACTTTAAATAAAGTATGCAGGGAGTTAACATCTGAGTGAAGACCTGAAGGAGGTGGGAGGCCCAGTCATTCCTACAACTGAGGGCAAAACACTCCAAACTCAGGGAAAATGAGAGCAAATGCTCTGAAGCTGGGCATATCTGGCATTCCTTGAGGAAAGCAAGGAGATCAGTGTGGTTGGCAAAGAAAAGAAGGAAGAGTATAACGGTAGGAGAAGGGACCAGAAAGGTATCTGGGACTAGACCTCCTAGGGCCTGTAGGCCACCCTATTCAGATTCAGAAGGAATAGTATTGACTATTTATGGAAGTCATAAGGATTCTCTCCATCAAATTATTGCAACCAAACCAAAAACAGGATGATTTTTTTCAGTAATGGATTATTCCAAATTAATTCAAAATAAAAGTAATAGCTTGGGAAGAAATGTATGTATGTACGTATGTATGTATGTATGGCTATGCCGCGAAGCTTGTGGGATCTTAGTTCCCTGCCCAGGAATCAAACCCGGGCCCTTGGCAGTGAAAGCACCAAGTCCAAGGAAAGTTTTCAAGTATAATTTCTTCAAATATTTTCTCAGTCCCTTTTTTTCGCTTCTCCTCCGGGACCCCTATAATTCAAATGTGGGTGCGTTTAACATCATCCCAGAGGTCTCAATTCTTTTCATTCTTTTTTCTTTATTCCTCAATTTTTATTTTTCTTTATTTTCTCTATTTTTCTTTATTCCTCAATTCTTTTCATTCTTTTTTCTTTATTCTGCTCTGTGGAAGTTATTTCCACTATATATATATATATATATATATGTATATATATATATATATATTTTTTTTTTTTTTTTTGTGGTACGCGGGCGTCTCACTGCTGTGGCCTCTCCCGTTGCAGAGCACAGGCTCCGGATGCGCAGGCCCAGCGGCCATGGCTCACGGGCCCAGTCACTCCACGGCATGTGGGATCTTCCCGGACCGGGGCACGAACCCGTGTCCCCCGCATTGGCAGGCGGACTCTCAGCCACTGTGCCACCAGGGAAGCCCTATTTCCACTATTTTATCTTCCAGGTTACTTATCCTTTCTTCTGCTTCAGTTATTCTGCTATTGATTCCTTCTCGAGAATTTTTAATTTCATTTATTGTGTTGTTCATCATTGATAAGTTTGTTCTTTAGTTCTTCTAGGACATTGTTAAATGTTTTTTATTTTCTCCACTCTATTTCCAAGTTTTGGACATCTTTACTATCATTACTCTGAATTCTTTTTCAGGTACGCTGCCTATTTCCTCTTCATTTGTTTGGTCTGGTAGGTTTTTACCTTGCTCCCTTATCTGCTGCATATTTCTCTGTCTTCTCATTTTGCTTAGCTTACTGTGTTTGGGGTCTCCTTTTTGCAGGCTGCATGTTCATAGTTCCCATCGTTTTTGACGTCTGCCCCCAGTGGGTAAGGTTGGTTCAGTGAGTTGTGTTGGATTCCTGGTGGAGGGGACCGGTGCCTATGTTCTGGTGGGTGAGTCTGGATCTTGTCTTTCTGGTGGGCAGGGCTGCATCCAGTGGTGTGTTTTGGGGTGTCTGTGACCTTATTATGATTTTAGGCAGCCTCTCTGCTAATGGGTGGGGTTGTGTTCCTGTCCTGCTAGTTGTTTGGCATAGGATGTCCAGCACTTGAGCTTGCTGGCCATTGGGTGGAGCTGGGTCTTACTGTTGAGACAGAGATCTCTGGGAGAGCTCTTGCCAATTGATATTACAGGGGGCCAGACATAATTGATATTATGCCTCTGGTAGTCCAATATCCTGAACTCGGCTGTCTCACCTCAGAGGCTCAGACCTGACAGCCAGCTGGAGCACCAAGACTTTGTCAGCCACATGGCTCAGAATAAAAGGGAGAAAAAATAATAATAAAATAAAATAATTAAAATTAAAAAAATTTTTAAATTATTAAAATAAAATAGAAAAAAAGAAGATAGCAACCAAACCAGTAAACAAATCCACCAATGATAACAAGCACTAAAAACTATACTACGATAAACATGAAAAATCAGACACACGTCAGTTGCAGACAGCAAACCCCACGTCTACAGTTGCTCCCAAAGCCACCACTTCAGTTTTGGGTTGATTCATCGTCTATTCAGGTATTCCACAGATGCAGGGTGACTCAGGTTGATGGTGGGGACTTAATCCGCTGCTCCTGAGGCTGCTGGGAGAGATTTCCCTTTCTCTTCTTTGTTCGCACAGCTGCCGGGGTTCAGCTTTGGTTTTGGCCCCGCCTCTGCGTGTAGGTCGCCCTCAGGCTTCTGCTCCAGACAGGAGGGGTTTAAAGGAGCGTCTGATTAGGGGGCTCTGGCTCACTCAGGCCGGGGGGAGGGAGGGGCGCGGATGTAGGGCGAGCCTGCGGCGGCAGAAGCCAACGTGACGTTGCACCAGCCTGAGGCGCGCCGTGCGTTCTCCCGGGGAAGTTGTCCCTGGATCACAGGACCCTGGCAGTGGCGGGCTGCACAGGCTCCCGGAAAGGGGGTGTGGATAGTGACCTGTGCTCACACACAGGCTTCTTGGTGGCGGCAGCAGCAGCCTTAGCGTCTCATGCCCGTCTCTGGGGTCTGAGTTGACAGCCGTGGCTCATGCCCGTCTCTGGAGCTCGTTTAGGCGGTGCTCTGAATCCCCTCTCCTCATGCACCCCAAAACAATGGTCTCTTGCCTCTTCGGCAGGTCCAGACTTTTCCCCGGACTCCCTCCCAACTAGCTGTGGCGCACTAGCCCCCTTCAGGCTGTGTTCAAGCCGCCAACCCCAGTCCTCTCCCAGGGATCTGACCTCCGAAGCCCGAGCCTCAGCTCCCAGCCCCGCCCGCCCCGGCGGGTGAGCAGACAAGCCTCTCGGGCTGGTGAGTGCTGGTCGGCACCGATCCTCTGTGCGGGAATCTCTCCGCTTTGCCCTCCGCACCCCTGTTGCTGTGCTCTCCTCCGCAGCTCCGAAGCCTTCCCCCTCCGCCACCCGCAGTCTCCGCCCACGAAGGGGCTCCTAGTGTGTGGAAACCTTTCCTCCTTCACAGCTCCTTCCCACTGGTGCAGGTCCCGTCCCTATTCTTTTGTCTCTGTTTATTCTTTTTTCTTTTGCCCTACCCAGGTACGTGGGGAGTTTCTTGCCTTTTGGGAGGTCTGAGGTCCTCTGCCAGAGTTCAGTAGGTGTTCTGTAGGAGCTGTTCCACGTGTAGATGTATTTCTGGTGTATCTGTGGGGAGGAAGGTGGTATCTCCGCGTCTTACTCCTCTGCCATCTTGAAGGTCCCTCCCCATATTTCTCCAAGGCAGAACAAAAGGCTTAAAATCAGAGCATTTTTCCCCCCATCTCTTTTATCTTGGCAGTTCAGGATACTTCCCCTCCAGTCAGAATGAATCATTCAGGCCTCCGCGCTCCCCAGCATTTTGCTCAAACTGTTAATACTGCACTTGTCACATTGCGTTACTGTCAGAGGTTTCCTGCTTCTTTTCTTGGCAGGATCACGAGCAGCTCTAAGGCCTCTCATTCTCCTTATCACCACTAGCACCTAACATGCTACCTAGCTCACAGTGGGCCCTCCATAGCCGCAGAGTTCACATGAGCTGGCCCAGAAAGAAATAGATATGGTCAGCTTCTTTCGATAGATATCCCTCAATGAAAAGAGGGCTGCAGGGCTTCCCTGGTGGTGCAGTGGTTGAGAGTGCGCCTGCCGATGCAGGGAACACGGGTTCGTGCCCCGGTCTGGGAAGATCCCACATGCCGCGGAGCGGCTGGGCCGGTGAGCCATGGCCGCTGAGCCTGCGCATCCAGAGCCTGTGCTCCGCAACGGGAGAGGCCACAACAGTGAGAGGCCCGCGTACCGCAAAGAAAGGAAAAACAAGGGCTGCATTTTGGAAAGCTAACAATAAATTACTTTTCTAGGTCACAAAAATATTTAAACAGTTCCTTCTATAATAAAATTCAAGTCACATAACAAATGCAACAAAAGAAGGAAAAGATGGAACCGTGAGATTTTGCCAAGGAGGTATAGAGATGGTCCACCTCAATTCTATGTTACCAGGAGGCTTAGTGCTTTAGGACTTCTGGCCTAAGAGACTCTGTAGCTTTTTGGTAAAATGAAGATAATCATACCACCCTTACTTAAATCCCAAGGCTGATGTGAGAATTAAATGAGAAAAATGTTTCTGAAAGTCCTTTCTAAACTATAACACCCCAAACAAATAAAAAATATTATTCTATCTACTGCAACTTACTTTGGAGGAGATTTCTAGTACTCCTATAACTTTGACATCTTGTCACTGCTTCAGCATTACCTTTGGAAGCCTGTGTCCCCATGCCAAGATATACACTCACCCAGAGTTACCAGTGAATGAAGTCAGTTTCCTATTTTCCTGTTTTTGTTTTGGTATTTAAAACACACCTGAATCTGAACTGTAATATCATACTAACTAGTCAGTACTGCCATCTAGTGACTTTAATAAACCAATCAGCTAACTCCAGAAAACTTAGCTATCCAGATATTCAAACGAATCAATTGCACAGATACTCAATTTTCTGAAAGTGACATTTACCTCTCATTGACATGAAGCATTTTTTTAAATGAAAAAGCTGCTGTTAAAATTTCTTTTAAAAATAATATGCCACTAGTACACCAATACCTTGGGGCATAGCAGCTCTGAAGCGTTATAGCGGTCATCATTAATTTTGCAAGTGTTTTAACTATTTCTGGCAGATTACTAAACCTTGATATCCACATTCGTAGCATTTCTCTGTCTGAATCAGGAGAGGAAGGGACGGTTTGGTGCCAACACAGGCAGAAGTATTCTGGATTTATCCGAACATCGCCAGTGTGTCTTTGCTTAAGCATGGAAATGCCTGACAATGACAGTGATCGAGCAGCTGGAATCTGAATGAACCGCCATCCACCTTGTCTGATTTCTCAGGTGTGTCTGCTTCTTGCCCAAGGAGCACAGAAGAAATGCAACAGGGGATTGTGCCGTGTCCCGGGAAGTGCTATCTGAGGTCTGTGTGTTGTTATAGACGGCTTACACAGTAAGGCCAGGATTCAGGATGACATGAGGCCTGCAGCCTGCTTGCTACTTAAGGAACATGGCTTAGGAGATGATTCCTGGGAGAGCTAACGGTGACAAAAGCAAACTTCTGTTTGCCCAAAACCTCATAAATATGGAGCCTACTTTTTTTTTTTTTAAATAGGGGTATAGTTGCTTTACAATGTTGTGTTAGCTTCTGCTGTACAATGAAGTGAATCAGCTATATGTATACATATGCCCCCTCCCTCTTGGACCTCCCTCCCATCCTTGCAACGTCACCACAGAGCACCGAGCTGAGTTCCCTGTGATATACAGCAGTTTCCCACTAGCTATCTGTTTTACACATGGGAGTGTATATATGTCAATCCCAATCACCCAATTCATCCCACCCCATCTTCCCCCACTGTGTCCACTTTGCAGGGCAGGAATAGAGATGCAGACATGGAATCTACTTTTCATCCCACTTTCCTGTTCTTGTATCTTGCTTTTTACCCAATGATAGTTTTAAAAACTTAGAGTATAATTTTTATCCGTGACCACCAATTTGTCTAAATGTAACATTGTATCATTTCCTCTATTTCAAGAGGATAAAGTAAAAAACAAACAAACAAAAACACACACAAAAAAAACAGAAACAAAAATCTGGATCCCCCGAATGCTTAAGGGATTGTGCTTCATGGTTTTACTCTAATTCGCAGAAGAAAGCAGATCCCCCTCTCTTGTGTGCTTTCAGCACTCTTTCTTGCTGCCTGGAATGATTTATCACAATCATAATTAATTTGATTAAACATCTGAAACATGTGCACCCCTGCTAGAATGAAGGCAACTTAAGAGTAGGGATGGATAGCATCTACCTAGGCCACCCCTCCCTCCCCAGACAGTGATTTCTTCATAAGCAGGCACTCAAAAGAAAATTTACTGAATGAAAAATAAAGAACTGCCTGAAGATTAGCCTTAACATTCTTTCTTCTGTAATCATCTCTATGCATCATAAATCACACACAAGACGTCTATCTCTACTGTTTGTTTCTGAACCCAGCTCTGTTAACCCAGATTTTTCACTAATGAGCTATTAAACCTTGTCCAAGCCAACCAATCCCTTCGTGATCAATTGCTCCATATGTGAAAATAGCATATTCTAGTGAAAGAGTGATAATTTTTTATCTCTTTCTTCTATTATTTATGCTTTATTTCTGTCTTAGAGCTTACTGCCTTGGCCAGGATTAAAAGAACAGTGTTAAATAACAATGGTGATAGAAGGATGAGACCCTAGGTTTTTGAAGACTTGTGTGAAAGGTCATTTGAAGTACACTGATGTGACCGAAGACGTGTTGTCAGGGTTCTTTCTGAGGAGTATCTTCCTAAGGATTCTAAGATGTTTTAAAGTCTCAGGGTCTAAGATCCAAATGAAGAAAACTGGATGGAGAAAAAGCATAGTTCCTTTTAAACAAGCTGCTATTTTAATACTTTAAACCTAAATCTTTAATTACAACGCAGCAATAAAATCATCTGAGTGACGGCAATTAGCTGAAAAGGAGAGATGATCACATAGCCTTCTGAGGCAATAATTTGTAGGAATGCCCATAGTTTTAATGTTTCAAGTACTCTTCTTCCTATTTGATCAATGTAATCTTCTTGTTCATTTTAATGATGATGTTAACATTAGGCTGCCTGAATCCTTTGATTTACTGCTAATTGCCAGTTTCCAAGCCATGCGCAGCAGATGCTCATGCTTGCATTCATAGATATAATTTTGTGAACCATCTCTTTAGCAGTGAAAGCCACATATTTAAAATGTAGGTAAAATCGTAGCTTTGGGAAATGATTATTTTCAAAACCTAGGGTTTCTTTTCATAATTTTTAAAAATCCATCCAACAATGTATAGATAAATGCTTGGCCATTATAGAACCATCCTTAATTTTTTTCCTCCACATGCTTTCTGGTATTTTCCAAATTATCTATAAAGGGTTCATAAACTTTAAATGATTTTCTTGGTCCATTGTCTCACAAGGGAGGCCAGTTCTTCTCGGCACCGCTCACAATCACTTACCACTTCCAGGAACGTAATGAGATTCAAATTCCTTTGTAGCTCCATCACCCTGGTCTTTGCTCAATGGGCACATATACAAAGTAGCCATGGATCTGGGAGAAAGGCCAACTGCCAACAGCACAGGTTAAAATTAAGCCCCTGATGTAGAACTATCCCCAGCAGAACCAGAGGCTGAAATACAGAACTTTCCATCAGGAAGGCAGCAGTCATTTTTGACACAGGAATAGATGCGTATTCTATAAACAAATTTACTTTCCTCACTCAAGATGTCTCTGCCAACACTGCAATTTGTGGAAATCCTTATTCATCATTACAGTTTCTCACATCTATAACCTCTGAGTAAGGAAATAATTTTATGGTGAAGGAAGTGCAGCAATGCGTCTTGCCCACAGGATTCCCTGCTATAGAAAAAAAAACAGGTGGAGTTACGTCAGCAAGATGGTGGGCTAGGAGGTCCCAGATTTTGTCCCCCACAATGATTAAACAATGATTTAACCACTTCCAGGACAAAAATGGCTCTGGGAGAGCTCCAGAGACCAGTTAAGAAGCAACCCAGTGAAGGACAAGAACCAGGATAAGCATATGGGAGAGAGCAGAAGGAAACGTTTGACTTTAACTACATCACTCTATCCCCCAGGCTGGCACAGCTCAATGATGAGTCCCTTCAGCCTCACGTTCCCTCATCGGGACAAAGGAGAGCAAGAGGACCCCAGCAGCCCTACCCACTGTCAGGGACCCCCAGAGTCTTTGCTGCTAAGCCCACAGTTTTCACCAAAGAGAACCCTAGCTTCTGGAGCTACCAGGAGCCCCAATTGCCACATTTTATTGGAGCCAGAACTATTATACCCCGACCGACCACCAGCGCCATAAACTACCGCCCAGCAGATACCACTGCGCATCCTTGGGACTAGGTGCCACCACACACTCACTGGACCCAGAAACCCCACATGCAACTGGCCTGCTGCCCTCATGGACCTCTGAACCAGGTGTCTGCCATGCCCCCCGGAACTTGTGCCCTTACATTCCCCTGAATCCAGCACCCACAGAACCTGTATGCTCCCAGACCTGGTGCTACAACATACGCCACCCAGCTGGCATCCTCATGCCCACCAACAGCTGAAAGTTTTTCCCTTCTGAAGCCAGTAGATAAAGTCTGACAGAGGTGCTGCTGCTTCTAATGAGCAGACACCAGTGCGGGCTACAAGGAACACAAAAAACTCAGGGAAATATGAAACCACTAAAGGAACACAATACATCTTCAGTAACTGGTCTCCCAAAATGGAGATCTATGAATTGCCTAACAAAGATTTCAAAATAATTATTTTAAAGAGATTCAGCGAGCCTCCAGAGAACAAAGATAGGCAACTCAATGAAACTGGGAAAACAATACATGAAAAAAGTGCAACAAAAAGAGAGAAATCATAAAAAAGAACCAAACAGAATTCAGTTTCTGATAAGCGCTCTCTTCCTGGCTTGAAGAGAGCCACCTCCTTGCGGGTCCTCAAATGGCCTTTCTTTTGTGGAGAGAGAAAGAGAGCTCCCTGGTATCTCTTCCTCCTCTTACAAAGACATCAATCCTATCAGACAAGAGTCCCACCCTTATGAACACATTTAACATACATTATCTCCCTAAAGGCCCTGTTTCCGAACAGAGTCAGGAAGGAGGTTAAGGCTTCAAAATAAATTTTTTTAGATGGACAAAATTCATATCACAACATTCTGTCCACTGGCTCCCCAAAATTCATGTCCTTCTCACATGCAAAATACATTCATCCCAAACCAAACTCCCCAAAAGTCTCAATATATTCCAGCATCCATTTCAAGTCCAAAGTATCATCTACGTATCATCTAAATCAGATGTGGGTGAGACTTAAGGTATGATTCAGCCTGAGACAATTTCCAGCTGTGAACTTGTGAAACCAACCAAGTTATGCACTTTTAAAATACAGTGGTGGCACAGGCATAGGATAGGCATTCCCATCCCCAAAGGGAGAAATAGGAAAGAAGAAAGGGGAAACGGGCCCCAAAGAAGTCCAAAACCTAGCAAAGCAAATTCCAAGGGATCTTAAGGTTTGAGAATAAACCTCTTTGGCCCAAGGATCTGCCCTCCAGGCCCACTGGGATGGCAGCATCACTTCCAGAGCCCTGAGGCAGCGACCTCACCTGCCTCATCTCTCTGCAGGGCAGCCTGGTTGCTGAAACCAAAGAAGCGGGCCCCCCTCTGAAACTAAGGAGGAAATGGCCTTACTCCTGGGCCTGTGGTATTGGTGGTAGCCCTGATGCTTTCCAAATTGCCTTTAAGGTTGTTCTTCCCTTTTCTTACAGGATATAGCATGCTGGCAGCTGGATGACTATTGTCCCATCCTGGAGAATTCCAGAGTCTGAAAGTCTTCCTTTATTTCTTCCTATCTCTGTCCCTTTCAGTTCAAAGTAGCAGTATAACTGGTATAATCCCATCCCTATTTCTGGCTTCTGCTGAGATTGTTAATTAAAATCATGGGTCATTTCTTTATGGAGTGACTGTCCAGCCACACCCTTGGTGTCCTCTCCAAGAACTTGCTTTCTCATTTTTTGCAATATGGATATGTTGAGATTTTTCCAAATCTTCAAGTTCTGGTTCCTTTTTGCTTAGCAGTTGCTTCGATTTCTCTCTTTCCTCTCACATTAATATAAGCAAGAAAAAGAAACCAGGTCACATATGCAACACTTTGCTTACAAATCTTCCCAGCTAAATAAATATTCATCACTGACAAGACTAAAGACAGGTAATTGTATATAAGCACTGTTCTTGAGTTGAGGAAGTTTTTCCTATGGGGTACATGTTAATAATTCTGAAACCACAATACATGTGTTGACCTGAAATAAACAGACTGCCAGATATTTCTCCAGAAGAGATGGGTTTATTCAGGATCAGCAGAGAATTGCATTTTGAGGTCTGCAACCATGACGAGCCATGTGTAAGTCTCCCCACAGCAAGGGAAGGAGAACACTACTACAGAGAGGAGAAGGAAGCTGGGAGGGCTATAGTAAACAAAGAGTCCGTGGCTTTTCATTGGCTGAGTGCTTGCCAGGGAAGATGGGGAGTCTTCCTTCCTCCTGTTGGGCTCTGCTACGATCCAGGGCCTGAGAGCTCCCCCTTCTGGTCTCCTGTCTCTATTAATTGAGATTTCTGTTTATTAATTGTTTACACATGTATAATGGAATTGAACAATTAAGTAAATGAATGGCAATGGTGGGAACCAGTTTTCTCAGTGTTGGAGTGGGAGGTTACAGGCATGCAACGGCAGAAGGCTAGACTGTTTCGTGTAGTAATGAATTCGAGTTCTAGACATCAGTATGAGTTCCTGTTTAGCCTATTATAGATACATATGGTTACATACAGCAATATTTAAAGATATGTATATATACACACACATATTTTGTTCTGTCAGCTGAGAGGACCTGAAAGAAATGACACCCTAGAAGCAATGAGAATACCCAGTGCTCAGATCTTGGGTTCTCACCCCATTCCTCTATAAAGAAAACCAGCATTCCTTGGAGAAATGACTAATTTTAGGACTGGGGAAGGAAATAGACAAGATGAGCCTTTGAGCAACAAATGAGTATTGGGTTGGCCAAAAGGTTCCTTCAAGTTTTTCTGTAAGATGCTATGGAAAAACCCGAAGGAACCTTTTGGCCAATCCAATAAGATTGTATTGGATTGTAACACAAAGGAAAAATAAATATCCACGAATTCACATTGGTTTAGATACATGACTGAGTAAATACGCAAATGGGGGGAGAACAGACAAATCAGCCATGCAGAATTACTGCAAATAATTTATATAGATACTTTACCAGATACTTCACTCTCTAGAAGGGAGAGGATAATTCTCCACTCCTTATGCGTGTGCTACCCATGGTGACTTCCAAAGATTACAATATGGAAAGAGGGGAGAAGAGTAACTTCACAGTGGAGAAACCTAACAAACACGACCTCAGTCAGGAAACCAAGGTTAACACCAGCTGTAACCAGTTATGTGGATATGAGGTACCCTTGATAAGGTGTGATGACAATTGCACTTGACCTTTGTTTCCTTCCTCTCAAAAAGCCCTAATGCCAGTCTAATAGTAAGAAAAACAGATAAATTCCAATCGAGGAACATTCTATCCAATACCAGTCCAGTACTTCTGACAACTGTCAAGGTCATCAAAAACAAAGGAAGGGGCTTCCCTGGTGGCGCAGTGGTTGAGAGTCCGCCTGCCGATGCAGGGGACGCGGGTTCGTGCCCCGGTCCGGGAAGATCCCACGTGCCGCGGAGCGGCTGGGCCCGTGAGCCGTGGCCGCTGGGCCTGCGCGTCCGGAGCCTGTGCTCCGCAACGGGAGAGGCCACAACAGTGAGAGGCCCGCGTACCGCAAAAAACCCCCAAAAAAGAACAAAGGAAGTCACTAAAACTGTCACAGCCAAGAGGAACCTGAAGAGACATGATGAAGAAAGGTACCGTGGGATCCTGTAGGATTCTGGAATAGGCAAAAAGGCATTAGGTAAAAACTAAAGAAGTCTAAATAAAGGATGAACTTTAATGTAAGATGTAAATAATAGAGGAAACTGGGTATGGGGTATATGGTAAATCTGTACTACCTTTGCAATTTGTAAATCTAAAATAATTCTAAAATAAAGTTTATTTTTAAGAAACCATCATTTAGATCCCTTCTCTCAAAATGGAAATATGTCCACCACAGACAGTTAACTTAAAAAAGCAGATTTTAAAAGACACTGTAGTAAACAGCAATGACAATAATACTTAGATTTTTCAATCAAAGTTCTTTAGAGCTATTTATAAATGACGAAGAATTCCTAGAAATACACTCACCAGAGGTTTTCAATTCTGCCACTGCCTTGCCACATAAACACAAACCACTACCAAGCTGGGTAACATTTTACTCTAGAACAACATAATTAATTCCTCTATGCATGAGTGTTTAAGTGGTTTTGTGTACTCATTATCTGAACTAATGATAAGATTTAGGACATTTTAAAAATTTATGAAAAAAAACAAAATTTATGTATGTAAGGCCATACATAATGTTACGGTATGATAATTCATTTTATCATTATAAATGGAGAAAACAAAACCCATGTGGCTTGAATTGGTGTCCCTCCTCCTTTGTAACATGAGCTCTGTCTGTCTTTTTAACACACATCTAGCACCTCATGTAAATATCAGTACTGAGTCTGAGGCACATAGAGTGTTAACTCCACAATAAGTAAGGGATCACTAATTCCATCAGAAAATGTCAGTGTCCCTAAAAATGTTAAATGTGTGCTAGATGGAGGTAAACCTTCCAATAAGGCATAAAGCACTAGGTCATTTATAAAGCTAAGTGGTCACTTAAATCTTTTGGGGGACAGGGTGGGTGGATAAATGAATAAATTAAACAAAAAAATTTTCCATCCTCTGAGTCCCTGAGCACTGGAATAACTTGAAGACTTATAAAAACTCGTCTTACTCACACTTATTTTTAGCATTTCTAATGTCTCAGAAAGATGTTAATTGGGTGAAAACGTATGTGTGTTGTTTGGTGGTACTTCTATATATAGTATATCACCAAATAGCAAAAGGAAACATGAGCAGAAGTATAAAATGATGGAAGAAAGATTAATTTTAGTTCTATAGTTGGCAAGAAGCTAAGCAAAGGCTATGAAGAACAAAATAAGAAATGCTATAAGACATATATAGTATACCAAATAGAATGGGACTTAGCTGCAGTAACCATTTAGAAATGATATAAAGATAAATTTGCAATTAACAATTACATACACTCAGATGACAGTTTAAAAAATGAGCTTACACTTATAAAGGACTTTTTCCATAATGCTAAGATATGATTAATCAGCCTTATCATTTGGGAAGGGGAAGAAACTAACCTTTCCTCTATAATGTCAAAGGTCACAATTATGAACAAAACAGAGGGTCTTTATCTTAAAGAAAAATTAGCACAGCTCTCTCAGGCTTTGTTTCTACACATTCAGCAGTTTTAAGAATTGCTGAAGTTCAACAATTCAACCAAGCAGCTTATCTTGCACCCAAGAAATTGTTAGAATTGGACACTTTTTATTTTGTTTATTTGCATTACTCTAACCTGGGTGTATTTATATAAATTCATGAAAGGTAAAGATCTCAATTATGTCAAAATTATTTGGCATTATGCTAGGCAATCCCTGGAGCGCTAACTGACGCCTTTCAGAGACCTTCAGTCTCCAGGCACTGCCCTGTGTGTTCTTCAGCCAATGCCAGCTGGGACAGGCCATGCCTTCATCAGAAGGTTTAGCTCTGCCGGCTGTTGGGATCTTGATTAACTTTTGCTGTCTTTGGCCCAGTTTAAACTACCCAGGGTTAGTGGTGTGCCTCATTTCCACTAAACCTTAAGCTTTCTGTTAAACCCACTAAGCTTTCTTTGTATGCCCATGACCAGTACTTTTGTTGTAACTTTCTGATCTATACTCTGGTCCCCACCACTGAGACTAGACTGTTATCTCTGTCATATAAAGATTCATCCTGCACGTAAGAGCTGCTTCCTCAGACTTATACATTAGAACTCTTGCTATGACCAGTAGAGAAGAAAACTCGGGTACTGACCTAATTTGTTTCCTAAAAAGGCAGTCAGCACTCCAAGTCTTAAATCGCATGGTCTGGTCAGGTTTGGAGTCTGTCAGTGTCAATATCTAAAAGTCCAATTCCAAACAGAATTGGAGTAAGTTCCATTCTATTTGATATACTATATACATATTTTATAGTATTTCTAACTTTTGTTCTGTAGAGTCTTTGCTTAGCTTCTTGCCATGCTGGAAGCTGGAGGTACTCTGATTTAAAAGGGAAGAGAAAAGTAAAAGAAGGAATGCTGTCTGAGTCATGGCACTGTAGCTCCCTGTGGTCTGTCTAATTTGGAACAAAACCTTAGTGAGGGGAAGGGATAGAGCGCTACTCTGTATTTACTTTGGGTGTTGGGAAGTGCTCCTTTGATCTCAAAATCATTCTGAGACTGGACTGCGTGGCTCATGACTTTAGAAGTGTTATAATTATTTTAGTTCACATAACAGTATGTGGTAAAGATATTTGCCGGACCCCAAAAATTTGCGTTCTCCTTTCCATAATACAGAGCTGTTGCCAGGATGCAGCTTCTCAAATAGGGGCTACAATCTCTAATCAATCTTGTATTCAGATGTGCCCATGTGTCTTATTCTTATCAATGATAATTTTATCCTACACCCAAGACCCGCCTTAAAATTCATCATATGCAGTAGCCTGTGGGAACCAGGCTAGGGTCTCAACAGAATAGTGGACAGGTGTTTAAGTTGAGCTCTCACCAATGTATCAAGTCCCAGTTTGTCAAAGTTTATAGATAGGCCATGATTTTTAAAAATCTTAAAAAAATTTTTTTTCTGAGAAGCCTCCATTTACATTCCTACCAACAGTGCACGAGGGTTCCCTTTTTCCCACATCCTCTCCAACATTTGTTATTTGTGTTCTTTTTGATGACAGCCATTCTGACAGGTGTGAGGTGATATTTCATTTTGGTTTTGATTTGCGTTTCCCTGATGCTTAGTGATGTTGAGCATCTTTTCATGTGCCACTTGGCCATCTGCATTTCCTCTTTGGAAAAATATCTATTCAGTTTTTCTGCCCATTTTTAAATTGTGTTGTTTGTTTTCTTGATGTTGAGTTGTATGAGCTGTTTATATATGTTGGATATCAATCCCTTATTGGTCATATCACTTGCAAATATTTTCTCCCATTCAGTAGATTTTCTTTTCACTTTGTTGATGGTTTCACGTGTTGTGCAAAAGCCTTTAAGTTTAATTAGGTCCCATTTGTTTATTTTTATTTTTATTTCCTTTACTTTAGGAGATGAATCCAAAAAAATTTTTGCTGCAGTTTATGTCAAAAAGTCTTCTGCCTATGTTTTACTCTAGGAGTTTTATAGTATCTGATCTTACATTTAGGTCGTTAATCTATTTTGAGTTTATTTTTGTATATAGTATTAGAGAATAGAACTACCATATGACCCAGCAATTCCACTCCTGGGTATATATCCCCCCAAAAAATAAAAACACTAATTCTAAAAGATACATGCTCCCCAATGTTCATAGCAGCATTATTTACAATTGCCAAGATATGGAAGCAACCTAAGTGTCCATCAACAGATGAATGGATAAAGAAGAAATGGTACATATATACAATGAAATACTACTCAGCCATAAAAAAGAATGAAATTTTGCCATTTGTAGCAACACAGGTAGACTTGAAGGGCATGATGCTAAGTGAAATAAGTCAGCTAGAGAAAGACAAATACTACATGATATTATTTATACATGAAATCTAAAACATACAACAAACTAGTGAATATTAAAAAAAGAAGCAGATTCACAGATACAGAGAACAAACTAGTGGCTACCAGTGGTGGGGGAGGGGTAATATAGGGGTGAGGGATTAAGAGGTACAAACTACTATATAAAACAAGCTACAAGGATATATTGTATAACAGGGAATATAGCCAATATTTTTTAATAACTATAAATGGAGTGTAGCCTTTAAAAATTGTATTAAAATTTAAAAAAAAATCCCTTCTACGCAATCATTCATGATATTCTCCCACATCTGATTCCCAACTCAATACTTTAAATTGTTTTCATAGCATCTGGCTCCTGCTTCCATAGTCATCCTAAATACCAACTTCTGATTCTTGCTGGATCTAGTTACTCCCTGGCTACTTCTACTCTCTTCTTTGGGTACCCTTGGACAGTATTCTCCTTTAGGACTCTATGACCTATTTCCCTGTTCCAAATACCCTATCCTGTAAAACAATCAAACCAATTTCTATATCTTTTTCTAAGAACAGAGTAAAATGTGGAGAGGCAGAGAATTCAAACGCTTTGATACAAGAAAACAATGTTGTAGAACATACTGGTATTACTCCCAGAGAAAAAGTTCAGCATAATTTTAATAGGTTAACAATTGGAATCCAGACTTGTGAGGAAATTAGGAATTAACATCAGGAAGCCTCTACCTTTCCTAGATTGACGAAAGAAGGGAAGAGGGGGTGTTATCAGATCTCAAAGGTTAGAGTCAAATGACAGTAACTGACTAGATGGCAGGCCTGTCCAGAGGGAGCTGGAGATGATGAGAAGAGGCAGCCACTGCCAGAAAAGCGCTTCAAGGCAGAGAGAGATGAAAAAGAAAAACAGCCTGGTGGCTTCCTCCCTGCCTGCCCTCCAATCGCCCATCAGTACCACCCATTAGCCAAATCCCGTTGGAAGGCAGGCCACTCAGGAGCTTGTGAAATGGAGCCTGCAGAGGTCAGCCCCCAGAAATAAGAAACAGATAGGATAAACAATAAAGCTGAGTGCAAAAGGGCTCCAATTAACACAGCTGCAGATACCCCAGTGTGTGGATGCCTCTCACTGCATGGTGGCCGAAGAAGCTGGGTCTCTTCTTGGGTCACTTCTCTTACTGGCAGCCACTGATCACTTTTTCATTCAGTGCTTCTGTTTTCTGGTTTTCTCCTGAGGTTTAATTGCGGCTACCACTTTCCTGAGTTTGGAAATTCATAGACTAATCTGCCATCTCTGATATGGGTCAGCTAGTTAATGGTTTGCTAGGTTATCCACCCTAACTCCTCACAGCCATAATATAAGAGAAACTAGATACATTATAATCCATTTTCTTTATAAGATGCTATCACATGTTCCCTCTTTTTTTCCCTTTGTACCAGCAGAGGAGTCACCTAGAGTTTCCCTTGAAGTCTTTCTCCTTAATAACCTGGAGTCATTTTACCCCACACTGGATTGCAGTTTTCTTCAAATCAACAAAATCAGTCTATTTTTCAGTCTATAGACTATTTTCAGGCTATAGACTGAAAGACTGGCTGGCTGCCTGTATTGGAAAGATATCAAAACTTAACTTTTAGTTTGACTATCATAAACTACTGGATCAACAGATACACAGAGCGAGTAATTGAGGAATAGCCTTCAAAATGTCTAGAAATTCTTTTGTTTTATATAAAACTTTCATGAGGGGAAAAATGACTTTTTTTTTCTAAAGGTAAAAAGTGGTTGAAAACAGTATTTATGCAGCATTTATGAAAGCATTCTTTAAATTTTTAGAGAAGCTTCCATACCTCACCTAATACTTGTTATATGACATTTAAACCATATCTATTCTGCCAAAAAAAAAACTGCAATTATTTAGCTAAAAGAGGATTTTTATCGTGAGGACAAAACAATAATAATCTGAGTTTAATTTAAAATGATGTTTCAATAATCCCATCAATTTTTAACAGGTGAGGACACAGCTTGATATAGGAAGACCCTCGTTGGTAGAGCCCTTAGGCTGGTAGAAAGAGAAACCACTGCTCTCTCTCTATGACAGTTTTAAAGAATCCACACCAATAGAGTTGCAACAAATAAGAGGTCACGATTTAAAAAAAGAAAATCACACAACACATAAGAAAATAAGCCACCAAGCATGTAAGAAGAACAGAAAATAAAAAACAACAAACTTAAAACCACAAAGACATCCAATATTGCTATGTTTGGATACTAAATACAAAATAAGAGTGTTTACTATGGGAGAAGAAACAAAAATGAAAATTGAAACTATTGGAAGGAAGAAAATTAGATATCAAATCTACACTCCATCTTAACCTAGGAGCTTTGACATCATTTGTAGACAGGCACAGGACTAAGAATAGTAGAAAATAAAGTCACAGAGAAACCAAGAGATGGAAAATAATGAGAGATTACAAGACATGGAGAATTGTGATAGATGGACAGTCCAATGAACCTCTAATTGGAATATTAGAAGATATTGGAAACAATGAAAAAGTAGTAATATTGGAAGAGATAATGTTGAAAATTTTCCAAAATTGTTACAAAACAAAAATCAGCATATTGAGAAAGCATAAAATCCAAGTAGGATAAATAAAAAAGAAATCCACATCTAGACAGTGTGTGAAATCAAAAATAAAGATAAGATCTTAAAGCCAATTGGAGAAAAAGTTACATTAGCTACAGGGGAATAGCATTTAGACTAAAACTGATTATTCAATGGCAATAAAGCAACCAGAAAATAAAGAAATCCATATACCAGTAATCATAATAAATGTAAGTGCAGTGACTCTCCAGTTAAAAGACTGGATAAAAATTAATCAATAATTAAATCCATAAATGTGTTATTTATGACAAACATCTACATCATAAGAACACGGGGAGTTTGAAATTAAAACTACAACCAAAAAGAGCTTATATATGTGTGTGTATGTGTGTGCATATAGATATAGATATAAAACTGTGTTAGTTGGCATCCTCCGGAGAAACAGAACTAAGAAGATATATAGATGATATAGATATAGATAAGAGATTTATTAAAGGAATTGACTCATGCAGTTAGTTATACAAGCCAAGAAATCCCACAATCTGCCAACTGGAAACTTGAGGACCAAGAAAAACTGTGGTATAATTCAGTCTGAGTCCAAAGGCCTGAGAATCAGAAGAGCCTATGGTGTAAATCTCAGTCCAAGGTCAAAGGCCCCAGAACCAGGAGGTCCAAGGAGCAGAACATGGACATTCCAGCTCAAGAAGAGAGAACAAGAATTTGTCCTTCCTTTCCTTTTTGTTCCATTTGGGCTCCCAACAGAGTGGGAAATATCTGTCCACATTGGTGAGGGTGGACGTCTTTACTCAGTCTACTGAATCAAATGCTAATCTCTCCCAAAAACACCCTCACAGAAACAGCCAGAAATAATGTTTTACCAGCTATCTGGGCATCCCTTAGCCCAGTCAAGTTGACACATAAAATTAATCATTACATTGCTATTTTAAAACTGACAAAGATATAATATAAAAGAAAATAGACTTAAAAACTGAAAGCAATGCCAGAGATTGAGAGCCATTATAATAAAAGTTTCAGTCCACAAGGCAAAAATAACAACTTAAAATCATTATGAACCTAACAACCTAGCTTCAAAAATGGAAAAATCAACTAATCCATTTCATACTGGTACATTTCAGCATCCCTAATTCTTTGTATATACGGACATATCTAGAACCCTGCACACAATAGCTATGGAATCCCACAGTGTCGCCAAATTTATTTTTGGAATATTTACAGAAACCAAGCAAATACGAAAACAACAGCAACCACCACCACAAAAAGGAAGGTTTAAAATTTTCATATATATATATATATATATATATATATATATATATATATATATATATATAAAATATAAAATGTGGGGTTTCTTATAATCAGTATTTATTATAATCTGTATCTTTATAATGGGTATTTTATAATCTGTATAGTACAAGTCATGTGGGGTAGTAGTGGAAGCATAACCTTGTACAAGTACTTTGAAAGTAATTTGGCATTGTCTACTAAATTTGAAAATAAACATGCCTCATGACCCAACAATTCCCCTCCTATATATACTTTTATACATATGTACCAGAAGACGTGTATACAAACTGTTTGCATAATTTTTAATAACAAGAAAATTAGAAAGAACCCAAATGTCAACTGGCAAAAGAATATAGATAACTAGATTATGGTGTACTTATGCAATGAGATACTATAGCACAGTGAAATGAATAACTCATCATTAGAGCAATCCACATGTATGAATCTCAGAACTTAATGTTGCATGAATAAAGCAATATCAGAAAAAAATACATGCAGTATGAAAAAATTCATAAAAATACAATATAAAGCATTATATTGTTTTAGGAGATACATGAGGTAAAATTAGAAAGAAAAGAAAAATAATAAACATAAATTTCAGGTAACAAGTTTCTTCTGGGAATGGAGGTTCACACAGCTTGTAATATAGACATATATATATAATATTTCATAATTCTGAAATATATGCAAATAGCCAATAAGCACATGGAAAGATGTTCAGTGTCACTAAGGAAATGACACTGCAAACCAAAACTGCAATGGAATACCACTTCACACCTATTTGCGTGGCTACTGAAAAAAGGGAGGAAGGGAGGGAGGAAAGGAAGGAAGGGAGGGAGGGAGGGAGAGAGGGAGAGAGGGAGGGAGGGAGGGAGGGAGGGAAGGGAGGGAGGGAGGGAGGGAAGGAGGGAGGGAAGGAAGGAAGGAAGGGAGGGAGGGAGGGAGGGAGGAAAGGGAGGGAGGGAAGGGAGGGAGGGAGGGAGGAAAGGGAGGGAGAGAGGGAGGGAGGGAGGAAATGGAGGGAGAGAGGGAGGGAGGGAGGAAAGGGAGGGAGAGAGGGAGGGAGGGAGGAAAGGGAGGGAGAGAGGGAGGGAGGGAGGAAAGGGAGGGAGAGAGGGAGGGAGGGAGGAAAGGGAGGGAGGGAGGGAGAGAAGGAAGGGAGGGAGGGAGGGAGGGAGGGAGGAGTGAGAGACAGGGAAGGGAAAGGAAGGGAAGGGGAGGGGACAGGACAGGAGGAGAAGGGAGGGGAGGAGAACAGGAGGGGAAAGGAGAGGAGAGGAGAAGTGTTGGTAAGGATGTGGAGAAACTGGAAGCTTCATGCATTGCTGATGGGAATGTAAAATGTCGAAAATAGTTTGGCAGTCCCTCAAAAAGTTAAACATAGAATTAGCATACAATTCAGCAGTTTCACTTATAGGTAAATATCCAAAATAATTGAAAGCAAGAATTCAAACAGATATCTGCATGCCAATATTCATAGCAGCATTATTTACAATAGCCGAAAGGTAGAAACAACCCAAGTGTTCATCAACAGATGAATGGATTAAAAAAATGTGGTATATACATAAAATGGAATATTATTTAGTCATAAAAAGGAATGCAATCCTGATACATGCTATAACGTAGATGAACCCTGAAAACATGCTAAATGAAATAAACCAAAGAAAGAAGGACAAATGTTGCATGATTCCACTTCTATGAGGTACATAATATAGGCAAATTCATAAAGGCATTAAGTAGAGTACAGGTTACCAGGGACTGAGGGAAAGAGGAAATGAGGAGTTACTGTTTAATGGATAAAGGGTTTCTGTTTGAGATAATGAAAAATTTCTGAAAACAGACAGTGGTGACAGTTTTACAACACTGTGAATGTACTGAATGCCATTGAGTTGTACACTCAGAATTGGTTAAAATGATCGATTTTATGTTACACATATTTAAACACAATAAAAAACTGAAAAGGGGGCAAAAATATAAAAGATTCTGCATAAAAAAAGAATGATTCAGATCTAGAAATAATGACAAGGAATAATCTCCTGGACATATCAGTAAATTAAAAAAGCAAGAGGTAGAATGACATGTGTAGGCTACCACTTTTAAAGAAAAAATATCAATAGTCAGGACATGGAAGCAACCTAAATGTCCATCAACAGAGGAATGGATAAAGAAGATGTGGTACATATATACAATGGACTATTACTCAGCCACAAAAAGGAATGAAATTGGGTCATTTGTAGAGACGTGGATGGACCTAGAGACTGTCATACAGAGTGAAGTAAGTCAGAAAGAGAAAAATATTGTATATTAAGGCATATATGTGGAATCTAGAAAAATGGTATAGATGATCCTATTTGCAAAGCAGAAATAGAGACACAGACTTAGAGAACAAATGTATGGATATCAAGGGGAAAGCGGGGGTGGGAGGACTTGGGAGATTGGGATTGACACATATACACTATTGATACTATGTATAAAATAGATAACTAATGAGAACATACTGTATAGTACAGGTAACTCTACTTAATGCTCTGTGGTGACCTGAATGGGAAGGAAGTCCAAAAGGGAGGGGATATATGTATATGTATGTCTGATTCATTTTGCTGTACAGTAGAAACTAACACAACATTGTAAAGCAACTATACTCCAATAAAAATTAATTTTAAAAAAATAAAGAAAAAATATGAGGACTTCCTACACACACCTGCATACAGATGTATATGGAGAGATTCTCTGGAAAGACACCTAATAAACTGATAAACTATTTCCTATGAAGTAAAGGACGGGGTGGGAGGGTGACTTAGAATAGATTTTTAATTTACTTATCACATATCTACTTTACTTACCAACTGTCACATATTTTAAAAATAGATGTGAAATTAGAGACTTTTGTCAATAGAATATTAGGTATTTTAGAAAAATTAAATGGTCAGAAACATGTGATTGATTGGATGGGGAAAGACTAGAGTTAAGGATACCAGTTCAATGATTATTTTGATATTGCAAACACATGACTGTTGGTATCTGAACAAAAGCTCTGGCACTGGAGAAATGTCTTAAATATAAATATTTGTTTATTTAATATAATAAATATAAATACATAATAAATATACTAAGTTATAAATAATAAAAATAAATATATATTTATTTATTTGATATAAGGGATAAAGAAGATATGAAAATATAAAGATAACTTCAAATTCTGAAATTGACTGAGAAATTGCCAATCCCTTAATCAATATGAATAAATGATAAACAAAATTCTCTACATTCACAGATTCATTCCTCAAACATTTATTGAGCATCTATGCTGTGTTGCCAGGCACTGAGCTAGCACTGGGGCTACAGAGATGACCAAACACAACCGCTACTATCAAAACACAGTTTCCTGGGGAAGGCAAACATGAATAGAAAACTACAGTATACTGAAATAAATATTGTTGTGGTATCTTAATCAATGTAGAGAGAGCACAGAGTAAGGGGAACTCCATTTGCCAGGGGCAATGACAAGAGGTTTCAAAGAGGAGGTACAATCTGAACAGCATGTTGAGGGATGGTCTAGAACCACACTAGACACAAGGACCAGAATATCAGGGAGCAGAGAGGGCTGTGGCAGTTTTCAGCAGTGTGGGAACTTCAGGGCGCCGGAGAGCAGAGTGTAAGTACATTCAAGTGCAGAAGAGGGTTAGGAGAACATTAAGTACCCAAGATCCCTTAAATCAACATATCCAAAATGACAATTCATGATTTATCCATGAAAACCTGCAGCTCCCGCTAAGTGAATAATTTGGTTTTAGTCATAACAGGCGAAGCATATGCATTTGTGATTTATAGTTTTGATTATTCTGTTTTCTGGCCAATGCCAGCTCCCCCTCTAAGTAATAATTTGTCTTCTGTCCTGAGGCCTTAAACTCCTACTTGTTAAGGTGGGGTGAGGGGGGAGGTGAACAATACGTGAGAATAATAATGATTCTGTCTTTGTGCTTCCAAGCAGGCTGAGGAAGAGGGAGATTTGAGGGGAGAGAGTGGGGACTTACTCAAGAATACATCCCTGAATATAGAGCCCCATTCATTGCTAGGTGCTTATGAAGAGCCAGCGGTGTGCTTGTCCAGGCAAGGGGAAAACAGATGGTGAGCAGATCACTGGAGTTCTCAGTCTTCTGCCTCACTGGTAAGCCTGCAAAATCACAGTACTCAGGGGCTTCCCTGCTGGCGCAGTGGTTAGGAATCCACCTGCCAACGCAGAGGACACGGGTTTAGGCCCTGGTCTAGGAAGATCCCACATGCTGTGGAACAACTAAGCCCGTGCACCACAACTACTGAGCCCACATGCCACAACTACTGAAGCCTCGCGCCTAGAGCCCGTGCTCCGCAACAAGAGAAGCCACCGCAACAAGAGAAGCCACCACAATGAGAAGAAGCCCGCGCACTGCAACGAAGAGTAGCCCCTGCTTGCCGCAACTAGGGAAGGCCGTGCGCAGCAACAAAGACCCAGTGCAGCCATAAATAAATAAATAAATAAATCACAGTACTCAAATAATGACATGAATACTGAGTTGAGGCATCAGTCAATAATTGAGAGAATTAACATAGAGACATAGTAAAACATACTCAGTGGGTGACTGCTGTATGCAGCAATATCATTTTATCATATCTGATATGAAAATGTTAATTTTCACAGTTCTCAGCCTCCCTTTTCCTTCTCAGCCTCCCTTTTCCTCTCACCCTCTCCTTTTCCTTCTCTGTTGTGCAAAAGTGTACACTAAGACTGACACCATGGGATACAAAAGTATTTCGGATAAAGACCTAGTTGTTGCAAGTAATGCCTATGGGTAATAACAGTAAACACAGTAATAGATGATACCCGAGAATTTACACTGTTCTAAGTGCTACTATGTTTTGTTTTGTTCAATATTCACTACAAACCTTTGAGGTAGGTATCATTATTGTACCTATTTATAACACCTGAGACACTAATAGTTTGAATGAATTGCCAAAGGTCGCACAGCTAGTAAGTGGCAGAGCTGGGATTTGGACAGAAACAGGCGGGCTCCAGGGCCTGAAATGCTAAACGTGCCACTGTGAAACTCTTGGCTAGCAGCAGTTATTCTCAGCCATCAAATGAAACATGGGTATAACATGAAGAATGTTATGACAGAGACTCTCTCATTGGTTAACATTTGTAGTGATGGACTCATACAGGATCTATTACAGTATGTATCTCCTAGTTTGACCATGAAAATACTAGCTCTCAATATTCTTTAACTCAAACATACGTAATCCTTGAAGTCCAGACTTCTCTTATAAGGACCTTGGATATGCTACACTTTTGTGATTAGAACTGAAATATATTAAGTATCCTTTAGAAATAAGTAGGAAATGAAATTTGGAAATAAATAATTCAAATGATTTTTCTAATAAGTACTGTAAATTATATTTTTTATCAAATCATAATACCATAAAAACTCGAATTTGAAGAATCTTAGATTTCCTTACCCTTATCCTCTCTGCAATAACTGTCATTATTTTTTGGTTAATAATTCAAAGGCAGTGGTAATATCCCTAAGAATTTTAAACTTGTGAAAATCTTAGAATAACTGCATATATTTATGAATGATACACTTTATTTTTTTCACTTTTTTTCTCAGCATTTTCTCTTTTCAAAAAGCCTTTATGCAGTTGTTAGCTTGTTAGAAACTAAGGTCTTCCAGTGTTTCAAAAATGCCACATGTCATGACATTTTATAAATGGCACATTTGCTTCAATGCCTGAGTTTAGCAAAATACCTCTCAGTACAGTTCATGATTCTCACTATGCAGACTGGGAACGGGATGCTGTCACCAAAAGGTACTCATTATATTTCAAGAAGGCAGTATGAAGTCAAAAGAGGGAGACCAATTTTTTGACACTTTACACAAAGGAGAATGTCCTCAGAGATGTTTGGCTGAGATCTGTAACATATATGCTATAATTAAAATCGTAACCACAGGTTCCTGATTTTCTACAGATACCACAAGCTACATTAATTAAGGTAGAATTTCAAATTAGCAAAGTACTATAATCAAAATGAGGAGGGTTATAATTAAATGTGCTCGCAAGGGAGAGTCACCAAGTGAGACAAAACCACATTCTGTCTGCCACTGCTGTCCTTCAGATGACTGAAAACAAAACTGTGACGTAACAATTTAAGCTAAAGTATTGACTTTAATGATTTATAAGTCCATAATCCTAAAGACACAAGGTGGGATGAACATAGCTAAGTGTGTAACATGCTGAGTTTAATCCTACTTAAAAGGAGAAGGGCAGTGGAGAATTTTGTTGTATATGTATAATTTATATATATGTATGTTGCATATAAATATATAAAATTTTTATATATCTATAAAGAATGTTTTAAATTTAAATATATATTATATTAAATATAATCTATATTTTGTTTTAATAAATCCTAACCCACTGCCCCATTGGGAATATGAACGAATGGAAAACGTCAGTGGTCATGAAAATGGACACTCTTCCTTTTGTCATTTTACTTACTTTGTTTTTCTTTTTTTTACTGTTAATAGGAGGAGAGTATGTTGGAGGAAAGCTAGAAGGTTCAGAGCTATTCACACTATTTAATGGCTTTACAGCTTCAAGTTTCAAGCAAATCTTTTCCAGAGCCCTCTGCTGGACTCATAATAGAAATGCTTATTCAAAGGAAATGACAAAGCTTGCCTAGTTGCCAAAAGTGTTTGTGTGGAAAACACAAAAGTGAAGGAGATAGAGAGTAAGGAAAATAATTCTCTATTCCAAGATCTCTATTCCTCTACTCCTCTAATCTCAGCACTTGCAATTATTTTATATTTTCTGTCTCTCTCACCCACTAGAATGTACATTACATGAGGGTAGGGACAATCTTATCTTTCTCACCATGCAACTGAACATAGAAGATGTTTATATTAGAAAACTCTTTGTACCACTTCATGTCCTTTCAGCCTCTCCTTCATCCCAGGCATAGGATTCCATCAGCTTTCCCCATCTGTAATCTGTCAGTATCCCACACTGGCCAGTGCCACATACCTTCCCGACCCAGGGCTTCTTTGCACCAAGGTGCAGCTGGCCCCCATCTTGAAGGAAACTTTGATGAATCGGACAAACCCTCCTCCCAAGAGGGAGGATTTGAGTTCTGCAGGGAGTGGATTAAACCCTTTTCTGTACCACTTTCCTCTCAGCTCTACCTCTTATTCCATTCAAGAAACCAAATTTGTGCAGGTTTAACTTGTCAGTAGTCATCTTGGCCATGACTACCTATTTCTCAATTCCTGCCCAAGGGCGTTTCTAATGCTACAGTATGGGTTTCCCAGGTCAACCTACTCAAACATGTACAAGCCAGAAGTATGAGCTGTTGAAAACCTGTGGGGTTACCATTGGCAAATGGAAGGCAGAATTTCATAGATAAATGTTTCTCCTTTTCATCCCTGTAGTGCACAGTCTTGAGAAACATTCATAGGGTTCCTCAGACGGTCTCAGAGGATTAAGCATTGCTTACAGGCAATGATGGCCATCTTGATAACGCACTTTTTTTTTTTTTCGGTACGCGGGCCTCTCACTGTTGTGGCCTCTCCCGTTGCGGAGCACAGGCTCCGGACGCGCAGGCTCAGCGGCCATGGCTCACGGGCCCAGCCGCTCCGCGGCACGTGGGATCCTCCCAGACCGGGGCACGAACCCGTGTCCCCTGCATAGGCAGGCGGGCTCTCAACCAGTGGGCCACCAGGGAAGCCCGATAACGCACTTCAAAAAAAATTTTATTAATTTATTTTTTCATACAGCAGGTTCTTATTAGTTATCTATTTGATACATATTAGTGTATATATGTCAATCCCAATCTCCCAATTCATCCCACCACCACCAACAATACCCCCTGCTTTCCCCCCTTGGTGTCCACACGTTTGCTCTCTACATCTGTGTCTCTATTTCTGCCTTGTAAACCAGTTCATCTGTACCATTTTTCTAGGTTCCACATATATGCATTAATATACAATATTTGTTTTTCTCTTTCTGACTTACTTCACTTTGTATAACAATCTCTAGGTCCAGCCACATCTCTACAAATGACCCAATTTCGTTCCTTTTTATGGCTGAGTAATATTCTATTGTATATATGTACCACATCTTCCTTATCCATTCTTCTGTTGATGGGCATTTAGGTTGCATCCATGACATGGCTATTGTAACAGTGCTGCAATGAACATTGGGGTGCATGTCTCTTTTGAGTTATGGATTTCTCTGGGTATATGCCCAGTAGTGGGATTGCTGGGTCATATGGTAGTTCTATTTTTAGTTTTTTAAGGAATCTCCATACTGTTCTCCATAGTGGCTGTATCAATTTACATTCCCACCAACAGTGCAAGAGGGTTCCCTTTTCTCCACACCCTCTCCAGCATTTGTTGTTTGGAGATTTTCTGGTGATGCCCATTCTAACTGGTGTGAGGAGTTATCTCATTGTAGTTTTGATTTGCATTTCTCTAATAGTTAGTGATGTTGAGCAGCTTTTCATGTGTCTCTTGGCCATCTGTATGTCTTTTCTGGAGAGGTGTCTACTTAGGTCTTCTGCCCATTTTTTGATTGGGTTGTTTTTTTTAATATTGAGCTGCATGAGCTGTTTATATATTTAGGAGATTAATCCTTTGTCCGTTGATCCGATACCAAATATTTTCTCCCATTCTGAGGGTTGTCTTTTCGTCTTGTTTGTAGTTTCCTTTGCTGCGCAAAAGCTTTGAAGTTTCAATACGTCCCATTTGCTTATTTTTGTTTTTATTTCCATTAACTCTAACAGGTGGGTCAAAAAAGATCTTGCTGTGATTTAGGTCAAAGAGTGTTCTTCCTATGTTTTCCTCTAAGAGTTTTATAGTGTCTGGCCTTACATTTAGGTCTTTAATCCATTTTGAGTTTATTTTTGTGTACCGTGTTAGGGAGTGTTCTAATTTCATTCCTTTACATGTAGCTGTCCAGTTTTCCCAACACCACTTACTGAACAGACTGTCTTTTCTCCATTGTATATCCTTGCCTCCTTTGTCATAGATTAGTTGACCATAGGTGCGTGGGTTTATCTCTGGGCTTTCTATCCTGTACTATTGATCCATATTTCTGTTTTTGTGCCAGTACCATGTTGTCTTGATTACTGTAGCTTTGTAGTATAGTCTAAAGTCAGGGAGTCTGATTCTTCCAGTTCCATTTTCTTTCCCTCAAGATTGCTTTGGCTAGGGACTTCCCTGGTGGTGCAGTGTTTAAGAATCTGCATGCCAATGCAGGGGACACAGGTTTGAACCCTGGTCCAGGAAGATCCTTCATGCCACGGAGCAATGAAGCCCGTGCACCACAACTACTGAGCCTGTGCTCTAGAGCCCGTGTGCCACAACTACTGAAGCCTACATGCCTAGAGCCTGTGCTCCGCAACAAGAGAAGCCACTGTAATGAGAAGCCCGCACACCGCAATGAAGACGAGCCCCCACTCACCACAACAAGAGAAAGCCCACGTGCAGCAACAAAGATCCAATGCAGCCAAAAATAAATAAATAAATAAATAAATTTATTTTAAAAAAATAGATTGCTTTGGCTATACAGGGTCTTTTGTGTCTCCATACAAATTTTAAGATTTTTGTTCTAGTTCTGTAAAAAATGCCATTGGTAATTTGATAGGGATTGCATTGAATCTGTAGATTGCTTTGGGTAGTATAGTCATTTTCACAATATTGATTCTTCCAGTCCAAGAACATGGTGTATCTCTCCATCTGTTGGTATCACCTTTAATTTCGTTCATCAGTGTCTTATAGTTTTCTGCATACAGGTCTTCTGTCTCCTTAGGTAGGTTAATTCCTAGGTATTTTATTCTTTTTGTTGCAATGGTAAATGGGGGTGTTTCCTTAATTTCTCTTTCAGATTTTTCATCATTAGTGTATAGGAATGCCAGAGATTTCTGTGCATTAATTTTGTATCCTGCAACTTTACCAAATTCACTGATTAGCTCAAGTAGTTTTCTGGTGGCATCTTTAGGATTCTCTATGTATAGTACCATGTCATCTGCAAACAGTGACAGTTTTACTTCTTCTTTTCCAATTTGGATTCCTTTTATTATTTTTTTTTCTTCTCTGATTTCCGTGGCTAGGACTTCCAAAAACTTTGTTGAATAACAGTGGCAAGAGTGGACATCATACACTTGTTCCTGATCTTAGAGGAAATGCTTTCATTTCTTCACCATTGAGAACGATGTTTGCTGTGGGTGTGTCGTATATGGGCTTTATTATGTTGAGATAGATTCCTTCTATATCCACTTTCTGGAGAGTTCTTTTTATCATAAATGGGTGTTGACTTTTGTCAAAAGCTTTTCTGCACCTATTGAGATGATCATATGGTTTTTATTCTTCAGTTTGTTAATATGGTGTATCACATTGATTGATTTGCATATATTGAAGAATCCTTGGGATAAATCCCACTTGATCATGGTGTATGATCCTTTTAATGTGATGCTGGATTCTGTTTGCTAGTTCTTTTTGAGGATTTTTGCACCTATATTCATTGGTGATATTGGTCTGTAATTTTCTTTTTTTGTAGTATCTCTGTCTGGTTTTGGTATCAGGGTGATGGTGGCCTTGTAGAACGAGTTTGGGAGTGTTCCTTCCTCTGCAATTTTTTGGAAGAATTTGAGAAGGATGGGTGTCATCTCTTCTCTAAATGTCTGATAGAATTCACCTGTGAAGCCATCTGGTCCTGGACATTTGTTTGTTGGAAGATTTTTATTTTTTTTATTTATTTTTTTTGCTGTACACGGGCCTCTCACTGTTGTGGCCTCTCCCGTTGCGGAGCACAGGCTCCAGATGCGCAGGCTCAGCAGCCATGGCTCACGGGCCCAGCTGCTCCGTGGCACGTTGGATCCTCCCGGACTGGGACACAAACCCGTGTCCCCTGCATCGGCAGGTGGACTCTCAACCACTGCGCCACCAGTGAAGCCCGACCAGATAGATTTAATTGATATTTATAGGACATTCCATCCAAAAACAGCAGATTACACTTTCTTCTCAAGAGCACATGGAACGTTCTTCAGGATAGATCACATCTTGGGTCACAAACTGACACTCCCTTATGGCTTTTAACATTTCTGCTGAGAAATCAGCTGTTAAGCTTATGGGAGTTCCCTTGTATGGTATTTGTCATTTTTGCCTTGTTGCTTTTAATAATTTTTCTTTGTCTTTAATTTTTGTCAATTTGATTACTATGTGTCTCAGTGTGTTTCTCCTTGGGTTTCTCCTGCCTGGAACTCTCTGTGCTTCCTGTGCTTGGGTGGCTATTTCCTTTCTGATGTTAGGAAATTTTTCGACTATAATCTCTTCAATTATTTTCTCAGGTCCTTTCTCTAGCTCTTCTCCTTTTGGGACCCCTATAATGCAAATGTTCGTGAATTTAATGTTGTCCCAGAGGTCTCTTAGGCTGTCTTCATTTCTTTTCATTCTTTTTTCTTTATTCTATTCCACAGCAGTGAATTCTACCATTCTGTTTTCCAGGTCACTTATCCGTTCTTCTGCCTCAGTTATTCTGCTATTGATTCCTTCTAGTGTAGTTTTCATTTCAGTTATTGTATTGTTCATCTCTATTTGTTTGTTCTTTAATTTTTCTTGGTGTTTGTTCTTTAATTCTTCTAGGTCTTTTTTAAACATTTCTTGTATCTTCTTGATCTTTGTCTCCATTCTTTTTCCGAGGTCCTGGATCATCTTCACTATCATTATTCTGAATTATTTTTCTGGAAGGTTGCCTATCTCCACTTCATTTAGTGTCCTTCATTGGGTACATAGTCCTCTGCCTTTTCATTTTGTCCCTGTGAATGTGGTTTTCGTTCCACAGGCCGCAGGACTGTCATTCTTCTTGCTTCTGCTGTCTGCCCTCTCTTGATTACACACTCTTATTTTACTCCACTAATTCCTCACTCCTGCTCTCCAGGCTCACTTCTAACGAGATTACTGAATGCAGATTTTCATCTCAGACTCTGAATTGGAGTCCACCCAGACTAGGAAAGCGTTCAATATACATTCATAGAATAAACAAATGAACAAACAATGAATACTCATGAGTCTCCGAATTCCCTGAACAGTCCCTCTTTCTTCATTACTCTTTCTCTATTCAACCTTAAAATGTTGGTATTCTCCAGGCTTCTAACTTTCACTCTTTTTCCTTCTAGGCAAATAAAATTACCCTTAGCATTCCCATACATGGCAAGGTTGTAACTAATCTCTATTCTGCCTTTAACTCTTACCCTGTGCCCTCTCAGAAACTCCAGAACTATACATGTGTGCACGTGCCCATCAACATATAGTGAATATACGTACACGTGTAATTTCCTAGTTTTTCCACTTGAGTGTCCCATTAACACTCCAAACTCAATATTTATCAAGAAGAAATCATTATCTTCCTCCTGAAATCCACCCCTCTTTCTAGGTTCCCTATACTAAGGAATGGTAGCACCATCCACTTCACCCCACGAGTCAGAAATTCAAATCTTTCTTTATTCTAATCCATCATTACTCATATCCGAAGTCCTACCCATTCTATCTCTTTAATATAATGTAAATTTCTCTCCAATTAACAACTTTTATACTACTTCCTTAAATTAGAATGTTTGTATTGCTGTAATAATATCATAACTAGTTTCTCCAATTTCATTCTTAAGCCTATATCCAGATATAGTGAATTTCCTGAAATTTTTGTAATTTTCTTGTTTTAACTCCTTAGTGGTATCGCATGGCCTCTAGTTTAAAGGTGAAGTTTCTTAACCAAGCTTTCAAGGTCCTTCATCATATGGGTCCTGCCTACTTCTCTCATTCTTTATTACTGTCCCTATGTGTACTTCCGTATCAATCACATAAAACTTCCAAACAAGCCATACTCTTTTTTACGTTTGTGAATTTATATATCACAGGTGTTTTTTTCTGTAATATCCCTCTCTTGTATCCACACCTACTATCTGTCATTCTTCAGGAAGTAACTCAAATCTTACTTCCTCTTAAAAGACTTCACCAGTTTCTTTCATATCTTCTCAACCCCAGGGCTAGATTGGATGTTACTCCTTATCACACTCTTTCTTTATCTCTTTTCCATTCAATGTCTTCTTATGTGATAGCATCATCACAATGTATGTTAACTACTGATCAATATAATTTTATTAAAATTTTATTAATTTTTTTAGACAATATGTGCCTTGGGTTAGGGACTTACCAACTTTGTATTTTTGAGATACATAAGAATGTCTGAATATAATAACTCCTCAATGTCTGTTGAATAAGATAATCAATGACAAGAGAAGCTACTGATTGTGTAATATTTTCAAAAGTACACTCTAAACTAGGCATTATTTCCCACGATTTTCTGGAAAAAAGCCAAAAATTTTAGAGAAAAGTGTGAGACTTCCTCAAGTACACAGCTGGGAAATAGCAAAACCATTTTGCAAATCTTTGTCTACATGAATACAAGGCCCGTATCCTCACTCTATGCCACATCATCCAAAGGCCCAAATAAATTGCGTATGGAGAGGAAAGAGTCAGTATTATGAGAGGTAATGGAGAAAAAGAGATAAAACCTTAGGCCACCACAAATGTCTTTCTTTCTGTTCATATTATTGTTATTACTTTGTTGGTGTGTATTATTTAGAGGAGAAAGGAGTTGTCTGTCTCCTTTAACAAGCTACACTGAAAGCAATATCTTCAAATCACAAAGACCCCAAATTCATCAAGACCTACCTTGTCATATTTATCATTGCCAAACTCTGGATGGTCAATAAATAGCTTGACCTGAAACACAACTGTTTCTTTTTAATACTCACTACTCTTCATAATTTGACAAATAGAAAATAAATAGACCAAAAAACGTTGTTAAGTATCAAAGAAAATAGGATCTAACACAAATGAAAACAAAGACACGTTTTTAGAAGAGAAGAAGTTTGAGCAGAAGTTTTGTTCTGAACCCAAAGCAGCATTTGTTTTCGGCACTCTGTTGTCCATCTTATTTTCTAGGTATATAGATTTAAAAACCTTTTGTCAGGCAATGCAAACTGTGTAGACATTCACAAAAAGAAGATGAAAAGAAATAATGTGACAGTTATTTTCCTACTGTATGGATTTGCTTGGAACTGTACCATGGAAAACAACCTTAACACAGATATTAAATTCTAGATGAGGATGTACATTTGGAAATGTTTAAGGGTACTGATAAAGCAAACTACTATGAAAGCATCAAAAAATTATTTGACATATTGATAGAGGAATGACTATATGATGATAGTTGATAAATAATTATAGAAAAATATCAATTTTAGAATCTAGGTGATGAGCTTAAGAGTGTCCACTGTATAACTCTTTCAACTTTTCTGTGTTTTGGATAATACTCATAATAAATGTGAAAAAAATCAATGAAAAATTATAATTGATCCCATGCGTAATTTTCAGACATAAGCCAGTTCTGATTCAGAATTCATGACTGAGGAAAAATCTGGATTCCTGTGAGGAAGCGTCACACAAAACTATGATATGTATACTCACTAGTAACTTCCTCCATTCTTCCCTAAAGAGACCCATAGCCATTTACTTAGTCAACCATACACTGGGGAAAAGAAAATACCTTCAAACCTTTTGAGAATATTTGTATATGGGGTCTATATTGGCATTGATATTTGGGAGCCCAAAGTGCTACCATCACTCCCCTAATAGAATATGAATACATGTTATCTAGGAAATAAATATTATCTTGGAGCAGGTTCAGCTCATAGCTGTGGTCACACCCAACAGTTACTTCCCAGTCCCTAAATGTATAACTGTACTAGACATAGCTGGTAATTGGTAGAACACTCACATCAGTTCCTTGAGCTGTGGTATAAGAGAAATAATAAAGGAAAAGTGCTAAGTGGAAGCCTCAAAAATTGCCCCTCCACCTCTGGCCAAGATTGTAAATACAGTAAATAATAACATATTACCAAAGGAATCAAAGAGATTAGTGCCACACTTGAGATGCAAAATATGCAGAGATATTGGTCCCCATCATATTCCACTTGATTTGTAGGTCTGACTCCTACAACAATTAAATAAATCTAGAAACCCAACCAAGCAGATGTCCAAATTTCAGTTTCTATGTCAAACATGGAATCTATACTAGAGCAAATTAACACAGCCTCCAGTACATGTTAAGTGGCTACTGATTTGGTGAATGCATTTTCCATCCCTATCAATAGGGAGGGTCAGAAACAGTTCACATTCAAATAGGATGGACAACAGTGTACATATAGGGTCCTACCCCAAGACTATGTAAATTTTCCTGGTTTCTTTAAAAATATAGTCCAAAGTGTCTTCAGACATACAAACATTCCACAGAACATCACATTGGCTACTAGATCAATGACATTATGTTAACTGGAGTAAAATGTAAATTGGAGACTAAGGTAAGACAACTGTGTTCCAGTGGTGGAAAATGCACTCTACAAAAGATTCAACGTCACGCCTCGCCAGTGAAGTTCTCAGGGCCCTAGTAGTCTGTGGCGTGCTGTGCCATCCCCTCAATATAAAGGAGAAATTTTTGCATCTCCGATCTTCCAGCACAAAGAGAGGCACATAACGTCTGGTTCACATTTTCAGATTCTGGAAGCAGCATATTCTACATTAAGAAAGAATAATCTGACTGACTTACTGAATGACAAAGAAGGCTGCTAGCTTTGACTGGAGCCCAGAGAAGGAAGGATCCCTCAGTAGTTTCAGGCTGTGATTCAAGTAGCTTTGGTCCTTGAGATAACTAGGAAAGGAAAAGGATACATGAGGAGTTTATAGTAAGTTCCAGTAGCAGAAAATTCTGAAGGTTCTAGAGAAGTGTTGTATTATCTACAGCATAGAAACTATATAGTCTCTTTAACAAATGGAGCTGTGAAAACTGGATATCCATACGTAAAGGAACTAAATTGGACCCCTATCTTACACCATACACAAAAATCAATTCCAGTGGGTTAAAGACTTGAAAGTAAGACCTGAAACCATGAAACTACTCGAAGAAACACAGGCAAAAATCTTCATGACATTGGTCTCAGCAATGGTTTCATGGGTATGACACCAAAAGGACAGACAACAAAAAACAAAAATAGACAAGTTGGACTACCTCAAACTAAAAAGCTTCTACATAGCAAAGGAAATGATCAATAAAATTAAAGGCAACCTACAGAATGGGAGAAAACATCTGCAAACCATATATCTGATAAGAGGTTAATATCTATAATATATAAATAACTCCTACAACTCAACAGCAAAAAACAAATAATCTAAGTTTTAAATGGGCAAAGGATTTGAATAGACATTTCTTCAATAAAGACATACAGATAGCCAACAGGTATATGAAAGGATGTTCAACACCACTAATCACCAGTGAAATGTTAATCAAAACCACAGTGAGCACACATCTATCAGGATGACTATTACCAAAAAAAAAAAAAAAGACATTAAGTATTGATGAAGATATGGAGAAACTGGAACACCACACTGTTGGTGGGAATAAAGAATGGTGCAGCCACTGTGGAAAACAATAGGGAGATTCCTAAAAAAATTAAAAATTAAACTGCTATATGATCCAGCAGTTCCACTTCTGGGTATTTATCCAGAAGAACTGAAATCAGGATTTCAGAGAGATACTAGCACTCCTATGTTTATTGCAACATCACAGTAGCCAAGCTGTGGAAACAACTTAAATGCCATTCAACAGATGAACAGATAAAGAATATGTGGTACATATGTACAGTAGAATACCATTCAGCCTTTAAAAAAAGAAGGAAAATTCTGCAATATGTGACTATATGGATGAATCTTGAGGACATCATGCTAAGTGAAATTGATCAGTCACAAAGAAACAAAAAATACATAATTCTTCTTACACGAAGTATCGAAAATAGTCAAATTCACAAAATCAAAGAGTGGAATGGTGGTTGCCCAGGGCTGGGAGGTGCTGAAGGGAATAAGTAATTATTTATCAAGGGGTATAAAGTTTCAGTTAAGCAAAATGAATAAACTCTAGACATCTTCTTTACACCATTGTATCTACAGTCAATAATAATGTATCATACACTAACAAATTTGTTGAGAGTAAATTTCATGTTGTGGTCTCATCAAAATAAAATGAAAAAAATCATCCGATAAATGACTGATAAATGGGCTTAATCCTAGATTTGCCTAATTTAAAATTCTATGTCCTTTCCACTAAAAATACTGCTACCCTAAAAACAATTTTTTTAATATTTTAAAATTTATTTATTCTGTTTTTTCTTTTGGCTGCGTTGGGACCACATTGTTGCGTGTGGGCTTTCTCTAGTTGAGGCAAGCGGGGGCTACTCTTCATTGCAGTGCACGGGCTTCTCACTGTGGTGGCTTCTCTTGTTGCTGAGCACAGGCTCTAGGTGTGTGGGCTTCAGTAACTGTGGCACGCAGGCTCAGTAGTTGTGGCTCACAGGCTTAGTTGCTCCATGGCATGTGGGATCTTCTCGGACCAGGGATCGAATCCGTGTCCCCTGCATTGGCAGGCGAATTCTTAACCACTGTGCCACCAGGGAAGTCCAGAAATAGTATACGTAATGTACAAGTACTTTCCATTCCCTAGGGGAAAACTACTGTTGTTATTGTTTTGTTTTGTGTTTTAGTTTTGTGGTGTGGAAGTATTGTTAGGTCCTAACAATTCCTGGACAAAATGTCCTCTTGAAGCTACCTAATAACATTTCATAACTTTTTATTTCCCATCAAATTATTAGGTTTGTAAGTGTGTTTCCTCAATCTCTTAAAAACAAGAAGGTATGCTCTAAATAAAGGAAATTAATTCTCTAGTCACTGAAGGTAGCATACTTTATTATAAATGAAGAATTAGGACTCTTTTAGTCATCAATGTCTCATGAATTTCTTTGGTGAGTGAGATCTTTAAGGGGCCTATTCACAGAGTTTCTGTATCTCCAAAGCTGAGGACCAGCATCTAGGTAAACAAGATTCCATGTAAGTAAGGCACCCCCAGCTGGTGTTTTCTATTAATTCTCTGATTAGACTTTGAACTACATCTTACACTTTCACTGATTCAAGTTGAGTCTATCATTTTATTGATACTCTTTTTAATTATCCTTAATTGACAGGGATATAATTCTTCCCAATGAATCAGCATTTAGCAACTGAAGGCAATCAAGTATAACTTATGTCTCTATTAAAATGGGAGTGATTCAAATGACACAAACCAGAAACAATCAATAAGACTATGTATTTCAGATAATCAACTAAGATTTTAACTATGTTATCTAAGTTAATGGAAAAGCAGAAAAGAGTTTTGTTGTATTCATATTATTATTGAAAAGTACTGAAATACTGTGACTGGCAAGATGAAAGAAGGCACTCAGAGTGATTGGGACTGGACTATAAAGAAAAACCACAGTATGTTAAACTCTATTTAAAAATATTCAGAGGAGCTTCAAGATGGTAGAAGAGTAAGACGTGGAGATCACCTTCCTCCCCACAAATATACCAGAAATACATCTACACGTGAACAACTCCTACAGAACACCTACTGAACGCTGGCAGAAGACCTCAGACCTCCCAAAAGGCAAGAAACCCCCCACGTACCTGGGTAGGGCAAAAGAAAAAAGAAAAAACAGAGACGAAAGAATAGGGACGGAACCTACACCAGTGGGAAGGAGCCGTGAAGGAGGAAAGGTCTCCACACACTAGGAAGCCCCTTCGCAGGCAGAGACTGCGGGTGGCAGAGTTGGGGGAGCTTCAGAGCTGCGGAGGAGAGCACAACAACAGGGGTGCAGAGGTCAAAGCGGGGAGATTCCCGCACAGGGGATCGGTGCCGGCACTCACCAGCCCGAGAGGCTTGTCTGCTCCCCCTCCGGGGCGGGCAGGGCTGGGAGCTGAGGCTCGGGCTTCGGTCGGAGCGCAGGGAGAGGACTGGGGCTGGCGGCGTGAACACAGCCTGCAAGGGGTTCGTGCGCCACGGCTAGCCGGGAGGGAGTCCCGGGAAAAGTCTGGACCTGCCGAAGAGGCAAGAGACTTTTTCTTGCCTCTTTGTTTCCTGGTGCGCGAGGAGAGGGGATTAAGAGCGCTGCTTAAAGGAGCTCCAGAGACGGGCGCGAGCTGCGGCTAAAAGCGCGGACCCCAGAGACGGGCATGAGACGCTAAGGCCGCTGCTGCCGCCACCAAGAAGCCTGTGTGCGAGCACAGGTCACTCTCCACACCCCCCTTCTGGGGAGCCTATGCAGCCCGCCTCGGCCAGGGTCCCGGGATCCAGGAGCAACTCCCCCGGGAGAACGCACGGCGCGCCTCACGCTGGTGCAACGTCACGCCGGCCGGCGCCTCCCGCTGCTGCAACGTCATGCCGGCCTCTGCAGCCGCAGGCTCGCCCCGCATCCGCGCCCCTCCCTCCCCCCGGCCTGAGTGAGCCAGAGCCCCCGAATCAGCGGCTCCTTTAACCCCGCCTGTCTGAGCGAAGAACAGACGCCCTCCGGCGACCTACATGCAGAGGCAGGGCCAAATCCAAAGCTGAGCCCCAGGAGCTGTGCGAACAAAAAAGAGAAAGGGAACTCTCTCCCGGCAGCCTCAGAAGCAGCGGATTAAATCTCCACAATCAACTTGATGTACCCTGCATGTGTGGAATAACTGAATAGACAACGAATCTTTCCAAACTGAGGTGGTGGACCTTGGGGGCAACGATATATATAGTTTTCTCCTTTTTCTCTTTTTGTGAGTGTGTATGTGTATGCTTCTGTGTGTGATTTATCTATATAGCTTTGCTTTTTACCATTTGTCCTAGGGTTCGGTCTGTTTTTTGTTTGTTTGTTTGTTTTTTTAGTATAGTTTTTAGCACTTGTTATCATTGGTGGATTTGTTTTATGGTTTGGTTGCTCTCTTTTTTTATTTTTAATAATTATTTTTTATTTTAATAACAATATTTTATTTTATTCTACTTTATTTTTTCTTTCATTCTTTCTTTTTGTCTCCCTTTTATTCTGACCGTGTGGATGACAGGGTCTTGGTACTCCTGCTGGGTGCCAGGCCTGTGCCTCTGAGGTGGGAGAGCCGAGTTCTGGACACTGGTCCACCAGAGACCTCCCAGCTCCACGTAATATCAAACGGCATGAAACTCCCAGAGATCTCCATCTCAACACCAAGACCCAGATACACTCAACCACCAGCAAGCTACAGCGCTGGACACCCTGTGCCAAACAACTAGCAAGAGAGGAAAACAACCTCACCAATTAGCAGAGAGGCTGCCTAGAAACTGAATAAGGTCACAGACACCCCAAAACACACCACCAGATGCGGACCTGCCTACCAGAAAGACAAGATCCAGCCTCATCCACCAGAACAAAAGCACTACTCCCCTCCATCAGGAAGCTTAAACAACTCACTGAACCAACCTTACCACTGGTCGCAGACACCAAAAACAACGGGAACTACAAACCTACAGCCTGTGAAAAGGAGACTGAAAACACAGTAAGTCAAGCAAAATGAGAACACAGAGAAACACACATCTGATGAAGGAGCAAGATAAAAACCCACCAGACTTAACAAATGAAGAGGAAATAGGCAGTCTACCTGAAAAAGAATTCAGAGTAATGACTGTAAAGATGATCCAAAATCTTGGAAATAGAGTGGAGAAAATATAAGAAACATTTAACAGAGACCTAGATGAACTAAAGACCAAACAAACAATGAGGAACAACACAATAAATGAAATTAAAAATTCTTTAGAAGGAATCAATAGCAGAATAACTGAGGCAGAGGAACGCATAAGTGACCTGGAAGATAAAATAGTGGAAATAACTACTGCAGAGCAGAATAAATAAAAAAGAATGAAAAGAATTGAGGACAGACTCAGACACCACTGGGACAACATTAAATGCACCAACATTCAAATTATAGGAGTCCCAAAAGAAGAAGGGGAAAAAAAAAGGGACTGAGAAAGTATCTGAAGAGATTACAGTTGAAAACTTCCCTAATATGGGAAAGGAAGTAGTTAATCAAGTCCAGGAAGCACAGAGAGTCCCATACAGGATAAATCCAAGGAGAAACATGCCAAGACACATATTAATCAAACTATCAAAAATTAAGTACAAAGAAAAATATTAAAAGCAGCAAGGGAAAAACAACAAATAACATACAAGGGAATCCCCATAAGGTTAACAGCTGCTGTTTCAGCAGAAACTGCAAGCCAGAAGGGAATGGCAGGACATTATTTAAACGGATGAAAGGGAAAAAGCTTTTCCCAAGATTACTCTACCCAGCAAGGATCTCATTCAGATTCGATGGAGAAATTAATACCTTTACAGACAAGCAAAAGCTAAGAGAATTCAGCACCACCAAACCAGCTTTATAACAAATGCTAAAGGAACTTCTCTAGGCAGGAAACACAAGGAAAAGACCTACAATAAAAAACCCCAAACAATTAACAAAATGGTAATAGGAACATACATATCAATAATTACCTCAAATGTAAATGGATTAAATCCTCCAAATAAAAGACACAGACTGGATGAATGGATACAAAAACAACACCCATATATATGCTGTCTACAGGAGACACACTTGAGACCTATGGACACATACAGACTGAATGTGAGGGTTTGGAAAAAGATATTCCATGTAAATGGAAATCAAAAGAGAGCTGGAATTGCAATTCTCATATCGGACAAAATAGACTTTAAAACAAAGACTATTAAAAGAGACAAAGAAGGACACTACATAATGATCAAGGGATCAATCCAAGAAAAGATATAACAATTGTAAATATTTATGCACCCAACATAGGAGCACCTCAATACATAAGGCAAATGCTAACAGCCATAAAAGGGGAAATTGACAGTAACACAATCATAGTAAGGGACTTTAACACCCCACTTTCACCAATGGACAGATCATCCAAAATGAAAATAAATAAGGAAACAGAAGCTTTAAATGATACATTAAACAAGAGGGACTTAACTGATATTTATAGGACATTCCATCCACAAACAACAGAATACACTTTCCTCTCAAGTGCTCATTGAACATTCTCCAGAATATATCATATCTTGGGTAACAAATCAAGGCTTGGTAAATTTAAGAATAATGAAATTGTATCAAGTATCTTTTCTGACCACAATGCTATGAGACTAGATATCAATTACAGGGAAAAAAATCTATAAAAATTACAAACACATGGAGTATAACAATACACAACTTAATAACCAAGAGATCACTGAGGAAAGCAAAAAATACCTACAAACAAATGACAATGAAAACACGATGCCCCAAGGCCTATGGGATGAAGCAGAAGCAGTTCTAAGAGGGAAGTATATAGCAAAACGATCCTACCTTAAGAAACAAGCAACATCTCAGATAAACAAACTAACCTTATACCTAAAGGAACTACAGTAAGAAGAACAAACAAAATCCAAAGTTAGCAGAAGGAAAGAAATCATAAAGATCAGATCAGAAATAAATGAAAAAGAAATGAAGAAAACGACAGCAAAGATCAGTAAAACTAGAAGCTGGTTCTTTGAGAAGATAAACAAAATTGATAAACCATTAGCAAGACTCATCGTGAAAATATTGGAGAAGACTCAAATCAATAGATTGAGAAAGGAAAAAGGAGAAGTAACAACTGACGCTGCAGAAATACAAAGGATCATGAGAGATTACTACAAGCAACTCTATGCCAAAAAAACGGACAACCTGGAAGGAATGGACAGACTCTTAGAAATGTACAACCTGCCGAGGCTGAACCAGGAAGAAATAGAAAATATGAACAGATCAATCACAAGCACTGAAATTGAAACTGTGATTAAAAATCTTCCAACAAACAAAAGCCCAGGACCAGATGGCTTCACAGGCGAATTCTACCAAACATTTAGAGAAGAGCTAACACCTATCCTTCTCAAACTCTTCCAAAATATAGCAGAGGGAGGAACATTCCCAACTCATTCTATGAGGCCACCATCACCCTGATACCAAAACCAGACAAAGATGTCACAAAGAAAGAAAACTACAGGCCAATATCACTGATGAACAAGATACAAAAATCCTCAACAAATGCTAGCAAACAGAATCCAACAGCACATTAAAAGGATCATACACCATGATCAAGTGGGGTTTACCTCAGGAATGCAAGGATTCTTCAATATACACAAATCAATCAATGTGATACACCATATTAACAAATAGAAGGAGATAAACCATATGATCATCTCTACAGATCCAGAGAAAGCTTTAGACAAAATTTAACACCCATTTATGATAAAAACCCTCCAGAAAGTCAGCAGAGAGGGAACTTACCTCAACATAATAAAGGCCATATATGACAAACACACAGCCAACATTGTCCTCAATGGTGAAAAACTGAAACCATTTCCACTAAGATCAGGAACAAGACAAGGTTGCCCACTCCTACCACTATTATTCAACATAGTTTTGGAAGTTTTAGCCACAGCAATCAGAAAAGAAAAAGAACTAAAAGGAATACAAATTGGAAAAGAAGAAGTAAAGCTGTCACTGTTTGCAGATGACATGATACTATACATAGAAAATCCTAAAGATGCTACCAGAAAACTACTATAGCTAATCAATGAATTTGGTAAAGTTGCAGGATACAAAATTAATGCACAGAAATCTCTTGCATTCCTATACACTAATGATGAAAAATCTGAAAGTGCAATCAAGAAAACACTCCCATTTACCACTGCAACAAAAAGAATAAAATATCTAGGAATAAACCTACCTAAGGAGACAAAGACCTTTATGCAGAAAATTATAAGACACTGATGAAAGAAATTAAAGATGATACAAACAGATGGAGAGATATACCATGTTCTTGGATTGGAAGAAGCAACGTTGTGAAAATGACTACTACCCAAAGCAATCTACAGATTCAATGCAATCCCTATCAAACTACCAATGGCATTTTTCACAGAACTAGAAAAGTAATTTTCACAATTTGTATGGAAACACAAAAGACCCAGAATACCCAAAGCAATCTTGAGAAAGAAAAACGGAACTGGAGGAATCAGGCTCCCTGACTTCAGACTATATTACAAAGCTATAGTAATCAAGATAGTATGGTACTGGCACAAAAATAGAAATATAGATCAACGGAACATGATAGAAAGCCCAGAGATAAACCCCCGCACATATGGTCACCCTATCTTTGATAAAGGAGGCAAGAATATACAATGGAGAAAAGACAACCTCTTCAATAAGTGGTGTTGGAAAAACTGGGCAGCTACATGTAAAAGAATGAAATTAGAACACTCCCTAACACCATACACAAAAATAAACTCAAATTGGATTAAAGACCTAAACGTAAGGCCAGACATTATCAAACTCTTAGAGGAAAATATATGCAGAACACTCTATGACGTAAATCACAGCAAGGTCCTTTTTGACCCACCTCCTAGAGAAATGGAAATAAAAACAAAAATAAACAAATGGGACCTAATGAAACTTAAAAGCTTTTACACAGCAAAGGAAACCATAAACAAGATGAAAAGACAACCCTCAGAATGGGAGAAAATATTTGCAAATGAAGAAACTGACAAAGGATTAATCTCCAAAATTTACAAGCAGCACATGCAGCTCAATATCGAAAAAACAACCCAATCCAAAAATGGGCAGAAGACCTAAATAGATGTTTCTCCAAAGAAGATATACAGATGGCTAACAAACACATGAAAGAATGCTCAACATCATTAGTCATTAGAGAAATGCAAATCAAAACTACCATGAGATATCACCTCACACCAGCTAGAATGGCCATCATCAAAAATCTACAAACAATAAATGCTGGAGAGGCTGTGCAGAAAAGGGAAGCCTCTTGCACTGTTGGTGGGAATTGATACAGCCACTATGAAGAACAGTATTGAGGGTCCTTAAAAAACTAAAAATAGAACTACCATATGACCCAGCTATCCCACTACTGGGCATATACCCTGATAAAACCATAATTCAAAAAGAATCATGTAGCACAATGTTCACTGCAGCTCTACTTACAATAGCCCAGACACGGAAGCAACCTAAGTGTCCATCAACAGATGAATGGGTAAAGAAGATGTGGCACATATATACAATGGAATATTACTCTGCCATAAAAAGAAACAAAATTGAGTTATTTGTAGTGAGGTGGATGGACCTAGAGTCTGTCATACAGAGTGAAGTAAGTCAGAAAGAGAAAAACAAATACCGTATACTAACACATATATATGGAATCTAAGAAAAAAAATTAAAAAGTTTCTGAAGAACCTAGGGGCAAGACAGGAATAAAGACGCAGATGTAGAGAATAGACTTGAGGATACCGGGAGGGGGAAGGGCAAGCTGGGACAACGTGAGAGAGTGGCATGGACATATATACACTACCAAATGTAAAATAGCTAGTGGGAAGCAGCCGCATAGGACAGGGAGATCAGCTCCGTGCTTTGTGACCACCTAGAGGGATGTGATAGGGATGGTGGGAGTGAGGGAGACGCAAGAGTGAAGAGATATGGGCATATATGTATACATATAGCTGATTCACTTTGTTATAAAGCAGAAACTAACACAGCATTGTAAAGTAATTATACTCCAATAAAGATGTTAAAAAAAATAATAGTAATTCAGGTCCAAGGTCTATATGCACTCTTTACTGATGTGTAAGCACAGATAAAATCATGAGCAACGTCAGCTGCATCAAAGTGATTGGTGCTGTCTGGAGTTTCCAGTACCTAAAACAACAGGGAAAAATCACAGATAAATCCACGAAGCACTGGATCTGCCACATAATCGTTAGCTTTGTGATCTTGGTGTGTAGCTCAGTCTCTCTGAGGGTCAGATTATTTTTAATCTCTAAATGAGGATACAGTACTAATCTCCAAGGATTTTTAAGGATTATAGAAGGTCATCCATTTATCTGTTGTGACAGAGTTAATAGCTACATTTCATCCTGGGAACACAGCTAAATTCTATTTTCCATCCACCTCTACAGTTAGGTAGGGCCATGGGATTAAACTCTGGCCAGTGGCTTGTTGGTGGAATCCACATATGCCATTTCCAAAAGAGGCTCCTAAATTATCCTCCACAACCCTCCAAGTTCTACCTCTCAAATTCTGGCTAAATGACTTCAGGTCTTTGATGAACACAGAGTACTCATCATCAAACTTGGCTTGCTATAGTTCCAGAAGACCCTCATCAGACTATAAGGGGAACATAAAGTAAATGTGACTAGGGCTCTGTTTTCATAGAAGTTAGCTGATGCTGTCAAATACTACAAAAATCCTGTTGTCATTTTCTTTTTTTTTTTTTTTTTTTTGCGGTACGCGGGCCTCTCACTGTTGTGGCCTCTCCCGCCGCGGAGCACAGGCTCCCGACGCGGAGGCTCAGCGGCCATGGCTCACGGGCCCAGCCGCTCCACGGCATGTGGGATCTTCCCGGACCGGGGCACGAACCCACGTCCCCTGCATCAGCAGGCGGACTCCCAACCACTGCACCACCAGGGGAGCCCTCTTTTTCCATTATTAACTAGTGTCTGCTGAATAGCACATAAAGCTAAAGGGAAATCTACTGACAACCCAAGTGCCATTTTATCTGATTTAATTAATTAACTACTTAAACCCTTATGTGCCAAGGACTCGTCTAGATACTGGAAATAGAGTAGTAAATTCAACTTTACCCATGCCCTTAATGTAGCAATATTCTAGTGAGTGAAACAGACAAAAAGCGAGCAAATTCACATATACACAGACACACACGTTTTATATATATCATATAATATGTATGTTACCTATCATATATATGTTGTGTGTGTATGTCTATATATAACATATTTTATACATATATAACAGGTAATAAGTTCTATGATGAAAAATATAACAGGAGAAGAGTGTATATTATGATGGAGGACTACTTTAAACAAGGAGTGGTCCTGGGAAGTCTCCTTGGGAGATAAACTAAAGTATGAATGAAGTGAGAGAATAAACCACTCCAAACAGAAGAAACTGCAAGTGCAGAAGTGTGAATAGAAATGTTTTTGATACATGTGAGGAATATCAAGGAGGAAAGAGTAATTAGAGACCACAGAGCAAGGGCTAGAATGGGATGAAATGAGCCCACAGACGTGGACAGGGGCCAGACCATGTAGGCACATAGCCATAGCTAGGATTTGGGATTTTATCTGAAACCTAATGGGAACAGTTGAAGAGTTGAGACAACGGAAACGATACGGCTTACCGTGTTTAAATGTAGCCACTCTGGCCACTGTGCAGAGAACAGACTGCAGAAGGCAAGAGTGGAAACAGGAATAGTCCAGAAGCTGTTGGGATGATCCGCATGAGAGGTGGTACTGCTACTGAACCCGGCTCGTTTTTGCCCGTCGCACAGTGAGCCAAAACGCCGAGACACTGAGGTTTGCAGAAGGAGAGGGTTTAGTCACAAGGCAGCCAAGCAGAAAGACGGGAGAACTAGCCTCAGGTCCATCGCCCCAAAGCAAGGGGCTCAGCGTATTCATGGACTAAAAACTAAAGAAGCAGGGAGGTCCGAGGCGTGGGGAGAGTGGGGAAAAGTGATTGGGAAAAGTGAGATAATCGTCCTTCTGCGCAGGCGTAACTAAGCTACAGCCGTCACATGTCCAGAAGGTCACTGAGCGAACACTCGCGCATGCCCAGTTGAAGGGTCGGTGGTCCCATCCCATCTTAACCAGCTCAGCTAGAACGAGACACAGCTGACTCCAAGTTCTTGGAGAGCCACTCCGGCAAGCATCTTGTTTAGGTGATGTGCGGTTGGAGGACATGCAGGTGTTTTGTAGCAACAATTGACAACTTTGATTAGTGAAGGCAGGTTACGGGATTTAAGTAATGATTACCTACAGTTTCAGGGCTGCCTGGGACCAGGCTGGTAGTGGAGGATGGGCGTGAAGTGGAGAGTTTAGAGTACACTGTAAAAGTGCGGTAAACAAGATGGCTGGTGCGCCGGATACGGAATAGGAGAAAAAGAGTTCAAGCATGGCTCCAAGGTATGATCTGAGAAACTGAGTGCTGTTTATTGAGAGGGAGTATACAGTTTTAAGGACAGTTTTGGAGTGATCATAGGGAACAATTAAGGGTTTTAGACGTGTGAAGTTTTAGGTTCTTCAAGTCATACCAGTAAAATGTCCATAGTTTACTCTTATATCCAATTGTCTTGGTTCAGAAAAGGAAGTTTGGAAAGATAAGGTCACTCCACGCCAAAGACCTTTCACTAGTGACACTGTAGGGGTCCAGGAGAAGGCCTACTTTTAGTGGCTTTGAGGGAGGCCGGGATGTGAGTTTCTGTATTGGATACTTCTCATACCTTGCCTCCTCTTGGCCCGACTTTTACTCTAACCTTTGCTTCCACGACTAGCTTTGCCTGCTTAGTCCTGACAGCTATCAGCACCTCACCTCACCTGCCCCACTGTACTGCCCTGGGGCTTGTCTGAGGCCATGGTGTGGGACACCTTTGGGAACCCACAATCCCATGGGACTGGCGTGAATGGCTCTTGGTGTATGAAGGAGCTAACACACCATGGGGCAACCCACAAGCAAAGGAGGAGGAGAGCTAATAGATGTTTCCTCCTTCCGTCCCTCAGGTGGTCAATTTTGAGGCTCTTCCTAATAGCTCCTCAGAAGTTCAAGGCAGGATCAAACTCCAGGAGCCCATTTTAGTAACTAACTTAAAATATACGTTCACATTGGCTTTCCTTCCTTCTCTGTTGTACTGTCTCCAGTCCCTTAGTCCTTCTCTCTGGGCTCATTTGCCAAATAAATATTCTGCATGCAAATAGAAAGCAAATCTTCATGATGAGACATTCATTCATTCATTCATTCATCTAATATAGGATGAGGGCCTCAGGATGTACTTATGTGTTTCACTAACCCTGTGCTATCATGTCTTTTACAGAAACTATTGTCTGATACTACCTTAACGTCTCTGTGATAGATTGAACACGATGAATGAAACGGTGTGGTACAAACTGTGAATAGAATCGAATGCCTTTTATACCCTCCCTCACATCTTCCTGGTCACACACCTTCTCCAACCTTCTGAGGCAACCAACGCACCAGCTACAACCTGACAGCACCTGCCCCAGCAACACTGCCTACTTTTGATTTCTTACCCAGGATCTCTAACCTTGAGGGACTCCTGGACAAACTTCCCTAACACCTTGAGGGACTCCTGTACAAACCTCCCTGACACACACACAACCTGAGGAAGCTTGTGGGTTGACCACTGGGGGCCAACTCTGAGTCATATTCTCGCTTCTCAGAGGCCAGCAGGGCAAGATCCACTCCACTCACTTTCAGTTACAGTCTTTGCATCTGCTCTCACTTCCTCTGTTGTACTGTCCAACTCTTACTCTTTATCCCTGAGATCACTTCCCAAATAAACCATCTGTATACAACCCTTGTCTCCGGTTATACTTTGAAGGAGAAGCCAGGCTAAGACAGTTCAGGAGACAGGCAAGATTGCTAACTAGCTTTGAGAGTAGCACTGTATTGCTTGGGTACACAGGTTCTACCTTTGTAAAAAGATTAAGGGGACTCTCCCTTTCAGGGCCAGATTTTGTTAATTACTGAATATGATCATCATGGTAAATGAAATGTAATTTAACCGCACTCAGCGTTCATTCCCATCTTCTCCTAGTGGGCTTTTCTGACCTACAGAGGCTGGAAAGCTAAAGACCTTACTTCCCAGACTCTCTTTACGCCCACGGTTTGCAACAAGAATTCAGCTCCTCCAAAACTTGCAGACAGAAAAAAGAATTTTTCTTCCTGTTGTCTGGGGCTATTTTCTACTAGGAAGTGGAGTCAGGAAGGCACAGGCTTTTCTGCAGCATCGTTTGCTTTCTGGTCACCAGCTGGGGTGGAAGCAGTAGCCTCCTGGCTTTCTAGTGACCACAACAGTGGTATGTTCTTCAACTCAGTGGTTCAGGAGGCAGCCTTAATTTCCTACCATCAGACTCTAGCAGAGCTAACAGTTCCCCTAGTGAGTCAAGTGCATAGTGTGGGGCTAAAACCCACACTAGTCCCACCAATAATTTTTTAATCACTGCTTCTCTGTATTATATCCCTTTTCTCTTAAAATATGTAAGACAGTAAATATATATATATTTATATATATATTTGCACTGAACGTTGACAGTGCACATGTCAGCACAAATATGACAGTAAATATATATTTATATATTTTAAAATGTATATTTATACATATAAATATGTATATATATATTAATATTTATAAATGTAAGTAAATATATACATGTGTTTGCACTGAACTCTGACTGATACAAGCAGGTTATTCTTGTTCCAAGTAAATATTTCACTCCAGGAATCAATAATTTCTACATACAGCATCGAGATCTTATCAGAACTGTTGAGACATTCATATGGCAAGTCCTTCCCAATAATCCCCAACCCAGGAGTAAAATCTGAGGAATGATGATTGCTAGCAGAGCTCAGGAAAATAACACCCTGCCAACATCACCACAACCCTAGCCCCGGCACAAGCCTGGATTCCCATTCTTCTGGCAGCCACGTTAAAGAGGCAAATACTGAAACTCCATCTGAGACAGAAGGCACCATAGTCACTCCATAAATAAAACCATCTAGTTTTAAATTTCAGTGGAGAAACAAGAGTCACATGTAATTAGGTTTCCTGACAGGGGAAGAAAACTGTTAGTGGGGGGTAAAAAGCAAGCTCTTTTAATTATCAAATGTCTCAAAAAAAAAAAAAGCCTACTGAATTGAAAAGAAAATCTATTTGTATTACTCATGTTTTTATATTCTTAGGTGAAAGTTTCTGGATATTAATTAACCTTTATTGAAGATCCATGGTGAGTCATATATCAAATATAATGTCTATCTCAAACATGACAATTTTATCCTCTACAGTTCTTTTATTAGTTCTTCCCTGTTGCAGACCCTCCCTACAATGGTCTGAGACTTCAGGTAATCAGATCTGTCAGATTTTGTGTAAATTGTAATCAGGAAGATCTAAGTAAGGAATAAGTCTGGGGCTCATTCCTTGTTAATCAAGTAATTGATTTTGAAATGCAATTTGATATTGAAATGCAGTAATTTAAGTGCCTAGGTAATCTTTTAAGCAACAATTTTAGCTGATCAGAAGCTATTTTAGTTATTACTAGTGTTTTCCATATTTGAGCCTCTGATGGAGTGGGAGCCCTTGGGTTATTTCAAGGAATACAGCTTGACAGACAAACCATTATGCTTTGCATATAAAGATGCTACTCATTTTAAAATGGATGTAGATGATACTTAGAGTCAAAAATAAAACTTGATCTAAAAGAGTGTCTGAATTCATAGTAGGGTTTGATTACCATGTATTTTCTCAATAAATAGGTAATAAATATACAACTACTATCTCAGAGATATGGTTCATAGAATGTTTTTTATGTTGAGAAGTAGTCATAATACTCAGAAATGTCAAGAGCTTTTGTGTCAAAGGATGGAGTTTGCCAGAAATGTATCCTATGAGAAATGTAAATATAAATACAAATTAAAATAAGAGGCTTAATTCTCCCTGTTAAAAATAAGAGAACAGATTTACCATCACTTCTTTTTCTCAGAGCATTTACTTTAGAAAACTTGTAATTATAAGTACTTCTCTTTGAAATGTATATAAATCCTTTAGAACACTAGAATAGGACTTTTGCCTCGGGCAATCTTTTTTTATCAACAGGTCAGCGCTACATTTCATTTGGCAATTATCAGCACCTCAGCTGACATAGTCTCGAGTTCTAGCATCCTGTTTTCAAACTGTCACCAGGACTGTGATATCCCAGGTTTCAGTGTCAGTAGCACTGATAGAAAGATCTCACATGGCACACTGCATAGTAGGTGATGCTCATTAGCAATGACCCTGTACTTTTTTTCCAAATGTGATTCCCAGACATAAGTAACACTCAGAACATCAGCTTGTTTAATTGGACTGTTCCACTAGGCAGTGACTCAATCATGAAGGGAAGAAATAACATGTGTGCTTTCAGAATTCACTGTCTTCTGAGTCACACCACTCCACAGTGATTTAAATGATGCCTAAGGCTGCTTTTGTGCTCAAGAAATACCTGTTATTTTTGATGGAAGCCCCAGTTGACAGTCTCATCAGGGAATACTCTATGTCCTTTTTTTCTGCTATTAGCTACAATATTATCAGAATTTCCTGACACATAAATCTTTTCACATTAAGATACTGCATCTAAAATCATGGTTCTTTTGCTTTTCCATAATAATGAAAAAAACCCAAACTGATCATTATAACATTTTTGAATTTTGTATCAGTGATTCTTGGACTAGCTCCTCAACATATACTGTGGTACAGAACAAAGGAAAGCTATCATTTTCTTTTACCTGGAGATTCTTAGTGCAGCCATACGTTAGGATGGATGTCCAGGCACCTACCAATGATGCTACCCAATTAGTATCTGGGTTCACTGAAAGTCAGTACCAGAAAAAATGTCGTAAGAAATCATCTGTTGTAGAGAAATTGGAATTCTTGTGCACTGTTGGTGGGAATGTAAAATGGCATAGCTGTTATGGAAAACAGTATGAAGGTTCCTCAAGAAGTTAAACTATCATAGGGTCCAGCAATCCTACTTCTGAGTATTTATCCAGAAAAGTTAAAGAGAGAGAAAAAAAAAGAATTGATATCTGCATTCCCATGTTCATTGCAGCCTCATTCACAGTAGCCAAGATGTGGAAGTAACCTAAATACTCATCTGTAGATAAAAGCATAAACAAAATGTGGTATATACATACAATGGAATATTGTTCAGCCATACAAAGGAGGAAATCCTGTCATATGCTACAAAATGAATGAATCTTGAGGACATCTTGCTAAGTGAAATAAGCCAGTGACTGAAGAACAAATACTATCCACACATGACTCCACTCATACGAGGTATCAAAAGGAGTCAAACCCAGCGAAGTAGAGAGTAGAATGGTGGCTCCCAAGAGCTGGGAGGAGGCAGAAGTGGGGAGTTGCTGCTCAGCGGATACAAAGTTTCAGTTACGCCAGACGGAAAATTTCTAGAGATCTGGTGTACAACATTGTGCTTAAAGTTAACAATACACATTTGTTAAGAGGACTGAGCTCATATTACGTGTTTTTTTTTTATCACAATGAAAGGAAAAAAGAAAGAAATCATCCTCGTGACCACTACAAAGTATAAATGCTTTTTATACTTGGATGAATTATGAGTTACAACCTCTACCCGCACACATAATGATGTAGCTACCAGTAATGCACGCACTTCTCACCGCTTTCTGTGCTCCGTGACCGCCCGAGTTTGCAAGTTATGAAAAAGGGAGAAACAGAAAAAAAATCACAAATCTACTTCTCACTTTCCTATATGTCTCAATGAATAATAATACATATCTCTCAGATTTGCTAGGTATAATAAATGTAATGTATTTAAATCATATGTCCAATTTCTGGTAGATGAGAAGGGAGCAACTCTCACACTAAATAAAGTCATTTAATAATATCCTTACTTAGTTCGTAAATTTAGATGATCAACCTTGATATCTATACATTTAATTGCAGTTTTATTCAAGGAGGTGACTCAGTCATGAAGGGGAAAAATAACATGGAGATTTTCACACTGGACATAGACAGCAGTTTCTATAAAAGGCATTAGCAGGGCTTCCCTGGTGGTGCAGTGGTTGAGAGTCCACCTGCCGATGCAGGGGACACGGGTTTGTGCCCCGGTCCGGGAAGATCCCACATGCCGCAAAGCGGCTGGGCCCATGAGCCATGGCCGCTGAGCCTGCGCGTCCCGCAACGGGAGAGGCCACAACAGTGAGAGGCCCGCGTACGGCAAAAAAAAAAAAAAAAAGGCATTAGCAGTTCTCAAGTCAATTAAAGTAAATTTCTTTTAATTTGTACAGAGTTGCTTTATTTTTCAAAATAATTTACAGATTGATTTTCTGAAAAATATCATTTATCTTTCCAAATGCCAATATGTATAGGTTATACCAAAGTTTGGTTTTGTCATAGGTACTACCAAGATATGGTGTTACTCTTTGGCTTCAACTGAATAGGAACTCATATGTGATCAATGGTTATATGATTATGTAGGTAACCTTTACACACAGTCATTTTAACATCATTAAAAATATGAATAAGGTGCAGTGGATTTTCTGGTACATTCTTCCTGCAGCCAGGAGCATTGACTGCTGAGGCTCACTGCTGAGTCTTTCCACATGAGCTGCCTCCTACTGAAGGAAACTGTCTTATCCAAGGTTATACCCACTCCCTGAAGGCAGACTACATCTATAACTAGTTGAATTGGGGTGAAAAAGCTTTGGTCCCTTGACTCAACTGGTATTCTAAAGAGCTATACCAGCTTCCAAACACCGCTTAGGATCAGCTGACGCCTCTTGTGCAACTTCTCCCTGTGCCCAATTTTGCTTTCTTCATCCGTCACAGGCATTGCATCTCAGCACTCCCAGTGAACTTTCTCTTGCAAATCTCAGTATCTTACCCAGAGACCCTGACCTACACAGTCAGGCATATTGTTTGAGAATTATTATTTTTCCTAACTATAAAAATTTTCAAACATAAAGAAAGGTTGAAAAAACACTACAGTGACACCACTACACGGTGTCACTGTATTTGCATTTTAGATTCCGTATTTACATTTTACTATTGCTTTATAAGATGTCTATCCATCTGTTTTAAGTTCATTAAGAACACCTGAATATTTCATTTAAAATACTGGTAATCACCATAAAATGTAAAATTGCAATGAAAATCCACCTCAGCAAAAATCAGCTACATGTTATCAAGACATTTTAAACTGCCTTATCTTGCACTTATATGAGATGTTCAACCAAGACAGAATGAAAGCCATTACATGTTCAAGGCTGTTTGAACAAAAGAAGGCAAACCGTATTACATACTTTGCAGATTACAATACCAACCACTCAGGATATACTAACAACCAATGGTTGCTTGCCAAGCTTTCCTTTGCTGAAACCTGCTGAAGAAATCAAAACAATATATCACGGGGTGGGAGTATTTCTTACATGCTACGTAATGGACAGACCTCCCATCATTCCTCTCCAGGGAAATGTCATACTTGCCAATGAGAAACAGATAGAAATCTGAATGGCAGATAGGAATTCAAGAAAAATTTTAGTATCCTGAAAGCCAATCATATTTTTCAATTGCCAAAGTTCTAGCCCCTGGATTAAGAACAAATTTTTCTCAAGTGATTGTGTGAAGCAGAAAATGCATGTGAAAACATTAGAGACAGGGGAGACTGTGCAAGACAGCGGAATAGAAAGCCACTGAGCTCAGCTCCTCTCACAAGCACATCAAAATCACAACTGTTTGCAAGAACAACCATCAGTGAAAAAGACCGGAACTTAGCAGATAAGATCTTCCACCACTGAAGAAGGAACTACAATGAGACGTGTGGGAGGGGTGGAGTCACAACACAGTCAAATCCCAAATCCCTGGGTGGGCATTTCATAAGCAGGAGGATAATCACAACTGCAGAGGCTCTCAAAGGAGTGAGAGGTCTGAGCCCCTCATCGGGCTCCTGGCCAAGGGGTCCTGCACCAGGAAGACAAGCCCGCAGGGCATCTGGTTTTGAAGACCAGCCAGGCTAACTTTCAGGAGACCCAGATGGCTGAAGAAGATAGACACTTCACCCTTCAATGTTGCACACAAAATCGCACACCCTCCAGAACGCGGGACAGAAGCAGTCATTTGTTAGGAGCCTGGGTCAGACCTACTTGCTGATCCCGGAGAGTCTCCAGGAGAGGCAAGAGGCAGCTGCAGCCCACCCTCAGGACACAGACACTGGTGGCAGCCATTCATGGGAGCTCCTTCTACCACGTGGACTCTGGTGCCGGCAAGCGCCATTTTGGAACCTTCCCTCCAGCTTATTGGCCCCAGGACCCAGCCCCACCCTGGCCAAGCCATTGCAGGCACCAGTGCTGGGATGCCTCAGGCTAGGTAACTAACTGAGTGGGGGCACAGCCCCACACACCTGCCCACAGGTTGCCTTAAAAACCCCTGATCCCATAGCCACCTCGGGACATGGCCCTGCCCACCAGAGGGCCCAGAACCTGGCCCCATGCAGCAGTGCACAGGCCCTAGACCCAAGACCCCAGAGCCCTCAAACCAAAGAAGCAGACACCCAGCTCCACCCACCAGGGGGCAGACACCAGCTGCAAGAAAACCACATTCTTATAACCTGGCCCACCCACCAGTGGGCCAGATCCTACCCTGGGACCTGCTGTGCCTGGGCCTTGCCCACTAACAGCCCAACACAAGCTTCAGGACACCCTGGGCCTTGTGGCCAACTGCTTCAAGAGCCAGCCCACCCTCCAGTGATCCAACACCTGCTTTGGGACCCATAGGCCCTGCAACCAGACCCCTTTTGCCTGCCAGTAGTCTAGCACTAACTCCAGGACCTGGCTTCACCCATCAGTGGTTAAGCAACAGCCCTGGGGTCTCCTGGACCCTGCCCAACAGTAACCCAGCACTAGCCCCAGGGGCCCCCAGGGTTCCACAGTCAGCTACTTCATGACCCTGTCCCACCAGCCAGCAGCTGGCAGCCTCCACACAGGCAGGCCAGCCAAGCCTACCAGGCCACCCACATAGTCAGCCTGCCACAACAGAAAGACCCTCAGAGCCCTCAGGGGGGAAACCTTAGAGCATATACGTCGGGTGACAAGAGGGGAACACACTGCTGGAATACACAGGACGACTCCTACAAAAGGCCACTTCTTCACTGTCAGGAAATGTAACCCGTCCACCGGTTAAAAATACAAAATAAACATGGCAAGTTAGGCAAAATAAGGTGACAGAAACATGTTCCAGACAAAGGAACAAGATAGAACTCCAGAAGAAATAAGCAAAGTGGCGACAGGCAACCTTTCCAGAAGAAAGAGTTCATGGTAATAATCGTAAGAACGAGCAAAGAGCTCAGAAGAATAGATGCATAGAGTAAAAAGTTAGGAGTTTACAGCAAAGAGTTAGGAAATATAAAGAACAACCAAACAGAGATGAAGAATACAGTAACTGAAATGAAGAATACACTGGAAGTAATCAACGATAGACTAAATGATACAGAGGAATAGATCAGCAAGACAGCAGCAGAAATCATTGATACTGAAGAGAAAAAAAGAATGAGAAGAAATGAGGACAGTTTAAGAGACCTCTGAACAATATCAAGTGTACTAATATTTGTAGTATAGGGGTCCCAGATGGAGAAGGAGAGAGAAAGGGGCTGAGAACATAACTGAAGACATAGCAGCTGAAAACTTCCTTAACCTGGGAAAGGAAACAGACATCCAAGTCCAGAAAGTGCAGAGAGTCCCATACAGGATTAACCCAAAAAGGAACACACCAAGACACATTGTAATTAAAATGGCAGAAGTTAAGGACAAAGAAAGAATATTAAAAGCACCAAGGGAAAAGCAGTACATTATGTACAAGGGAACTCCCATAAGGCTGTTAGTTGACCTTTCAGCAGAAACTCTGCAGATCAGAAGGGAGTGGAATGATACATTTAAAGTGATAAAAGGGAAAAACCTACAACCAAGAATATTCTACCTGGCAAGGGTCTTGTTCAGATTTGATCAAGAAATCAAAAGCTTCACAGACAATCAAAAGCTAAAAGAGTTCAGCACCACCAAACCAGTTTTGCAAGAAATGTTGAAGGAACTTTAAGTGAAAAAGAAAAGGACACAATGAGACATGTGATAATCATAAAAGAAAAAGGTCATTGGTAAGGGCAAACACACAGTAAAGCTGGGAAATCATCCACACACAAAGCTAGCAGGGAGGTTAAAAGACAAAAGTAGTAAAATCATCTATATCCACAATAAGCAGTTATGGGATACACAAAACAATTAGCTGTAAAACATGATATCAGAAACAGTAAGCATGAGGGGAGGAGAGTACAAATGCAGAGCTGTTTAAAGCATTTGAAATTAAGAGATCAGCAACTTAAAATAGTCATACACACACACACACACACACACAAATTGCTATGTTTAAACTTCAGGGTAACCAGAAACCAAAAATCTATAATAGATACACACACAAAAAAGAGAAAGAAATCCAAAGTAACACTAAAGGTAGTCATCAAATTACAAAAGAAAAGAACAAGAGAAGAAGAAAGGAACAAAAAGACCTACAACATAACCCCCAAACAATGAACAAAATGGCAATAAGAACATACATATCAATAATTACTTGATGTAAATGGACTAAATGCTACAATCAAAAGACACAGACTGGCTGAATGGATACAAAAACAAGACCCATATATAAGCTGCCTACAGGAGACTCACTTCAGATCTAAAGACACACAGACTGAAAATGAGGAGATATAAATGGTATTCCATGCAAACAGAAATGAAAAGAAAGCTGGGGTAGCAATACTTAAATCAAGCAACTGGATTTTTAAGAAATGGGCAGAAGACCTTAATAGCCATTTTTCCAAAGAAGACATACAGATGGCTAAACGGCACATGAAAATATACTCAACATAGTTAATCATCAGAGAAATGCAAATTAAAACCACAATGAGATATCTCCTCACACCTGTCAGAATGGCTATCATCAAAAAGACCACAAATAACAAATGTTGGCAAGAATGTGGAGAAAAGGGGACTCTCATACACTGTTCATGGAAATGTAAATTGGTACAGCAAATATGGAGAACAGTATGGAGGTTTATCAAAAAAACTAAAAATAGAACTACCATATGACCCAGAAATTCCATTCCTGGGTATTTATCCCAAAAAAACCCAAAACCCACTAATTTGAAAAGATACATCACCTCAATGTTCATAGAAGCATTACTTACAATTGCCAAGATATGGAAGCAACCTAAGTGTCCATGAACAGATGAATGGATAAGCATGTGGTATGTATACACAATGGAATATTACTCAGCCATAAAAAAGAATGAAATGTTGCCATTTGAAACAACCTTGAGAGACTTGGAGGGTATTATGCTAAGTGAAATAAATCAGATAGAGAAAGGTAAATACTATATGATATCACTTGTGGAATCTAAAAAAATAAAACTAGTGACTATAATAAAACAGAAACAGACTCATAGACATAGAGAAAAAACTTGGTTACCAGTGGGGAGAGGGAAAGGAGGAGGGGCAAGATAGGGGTAGGGGATTAAGAGGTACAAACTACTACATATAAAATAAATGAGCTACAAGGATATATAATACAACACAGGGAATATAGCCAGTATTTTATAATAACCATAAATGGAATATAACCTTTAAAATTGTGAATCGCTATGTTTTACAATAGTACATAAGATTCAGGTATACAACAGCTATACCTCAATTGAAAAAAAGGAAATATTAGATATTAAGATATGTGAGATTCACAATTGCAAGACTGCTTTTGAAAATATTCAGAAAGCATCTTCTTCAGTGTGGCTGCAGAGCATCAATTTGGGGGACTACATCATCAGCATGACCTTAGCATCACCTCATCCTCACCATCTAGTCCAGGAGCTAAAGAGGTGGGGAAGTTAGTTACAATTGGTGGAGGGGAGTTAATAACTTGGCCACATTGTTACATCAGCTGTGCCCTAGATGCAGGAGCTAAACAAAGGAATTTGTTTCTCCACAACCTCAGTTGAAAATAAATGTCTATTTAGCCTCCTTAATGTGCAATATAATTACCACAGGAGCAATCTACCAGCTGCCATTGCGGAAAAAATGTTTCTGTTCTATAACGTCAAGCCTTAAAGAACAATTACTAAAATTATTTTTAAATTTTCATGACTTGACTTTATTTAATAATATTTCAGATTTATTTTTGCATTTGACGTTTTTTCTATGTTATGTTATCCATCTTGGCCAACTGTTGATTTTAACATTTGACCATTCAACCTCCAGCCAAAATGTGCAATTTGTACAAACACCCCCAGTGAATTTGAGAGACTGTTTTCCCTTTGTTAAGATGCCAGGTTGTTTCTATGTTGAAAAACTATGTTCTATATTTTTATGTTTAAAAATTATATAATATTCCTATAGAACCCTATTCTATTTTATTCAGAACCTTCAAGTACTTTTGAAAAGCACTATTAAAATTCATTCTCTCAATTATCCCTTTTGGAGTTAGTGTAAGCTTCTGTAAAATTTCAACAACAACAAAAAAGCCAACCAGATCTTATTATTTAGAGTATGCATTGATTTTAGAGCTTGTGTGGAGTAAATTTTGGTTGTGAAACTTTTGCTAAAATATTTTTTCCTACCTTTTGTAGACCTCATGGTTTGTATTCAGCTCTATGTTTTATTTTGTTAATGCAGACAATAATCAAAGAATAGGTTTTAAATGCATTGCTTTACTAATTAAATATCCATTACTAACCAAGTGTGGAAAATGAGAAAGCATGAACCACAGAGTACTCGTAAGAGAAATGGGATGTTTGTGCCACAGGAGAGATGCTGCTGTGAGGACTGTTTGCACAGTGAGCCCTGACTCACTCTTACTCTGTCCATTTTTGAGGCTGTTATTCAAAACATCTGGACAAATACTTCATGAATTGCAGGAAAGCAACCAGAACAGAACGCCTGATGGAAATAAATAATACAAAGGGCAAAGGGTATTTGACTAAAGTACGGACATAGGGCAATTTGCCAGTTTAAACAGGAAACAGAAAGAGAAAGGAATGGTAAAGACCAGGAAGAGAGACTTTGTTGTCCAAAAGGAGTTTCACCTTCCAAGTGACGAAGTGGTTAGTAGGTAAAGAGCTAGCTGACCCTAAATCTAACAGTTTTACTGACCCAGAAGGAAATCACAAGTCCTAACGACACGTGATAGGTGGTTTTCAAAGGAGCTGTTGATACTGAAGGTTGTCAAAATGGCTTAATGAGAGTGTTGGCATACAATAGAGCATCAGTGCACACAGACGAGTACGTGGACAAAAATCTCTTTTGTTTTAGCTAATGAGAGAAAGAGTGTTCCACCTTGCTCTTGCCATAATGGAGATGTAAGCCATTTTCCGAGTAAGGCATATTGGTTCTTCAAAATAATGATAATAATAATAAGGATTTCTACTTTGTATAAAAGAAATCTGAAATTTTAATTTCTTGCTAAGAACCAAACAATCACGTGAAAGACTCTGAGTTCTATATTGTGGTGCAATTAGGCTTTCTCATAACAACTTACTGGTAGTGAGTATTGGCTCACGATTTGTTTTAGAGTGGTAATAATATCTATCGAAGTTTCATCAATAACCTTGCTCAGGCATATGAATGGAGTGTAAAGATACTAGGGCATTTCTTTGCCCAGATGTCAAATATGAGTGTCAATTTCTTGGTAGCACAAATCTGATGATCCCAGAGACCCCCAAGAGGAAAATTCTCCTTCTCTGTCCAAAGTATTCACATTGTCAGAGCAGATGCAATTAGGAATGCTAAGAGCATATGATCTCTAAGATTTTGGTTTCCCTGTACAGAATATATTTTAGTTTTCGTTGGTTCCAAATTTTACCAGTTTTTCCCATCTATGTTACAGCCACTTTAATGCCTTTGCTTTTCAAATGCCTGCCTCTGCTGCCGCGTGTTTTGAAGTCGTAATGACAAATAAAGACAGCACAAATACAATTCTCTTAAAGAGGGGTGGATCCAGGAATGGAGGCACAGATTAGACAATGCCCACCCAAGTGGCACAATTTGGGAGATGGCGGCAAAATCTCTCCCAAACTCCGATCTAAATAGCCTTGGACAACTGCCTTGTCTGAAATTATACTGGTAAAGATTCATTGGATGGAAGAGTTCAAAGCCCAGCAGATCTTCTGTGGCAGAGAACAATGTAGTAGGAAGCTTCCTGCAGGGTGTCCTGGGCATTCACATATGCACCCTAAGAGAGAACCAGCATTTGGTACCTTTCACTCAGAGGTCATCACCAAGGCAACTGTCACAGCCAAGAGAGGAAAAGACCAACCCCAACTAAATGAGAATAATTTGACTGACTCTTTTCTCCCATCTCACTTCTCTGTCCTGAATATACCGGAAGAAAAAGAGCTTCAGAAAAAGGAGGACGGGGAAAAGTCCCTAAATCAGACCTTTTCACCTCCCAATTCCAACTCCTTTGAGCCAAAAGTCTTGTTGCTAATGGAAGGAAGAGAAAGATTTAAACTGGATGTAAGTTGATGTTTAATAACTGAGTGACAGGAAAGCTATGGGATTTGTCCCAAGATATCACTAAGGAATAGAAATGGAAATTCTATGGAGAACAGCTGAAGGAAGTGACTTTTAAAAGAAAGAGATTAACAACTGTATATCTGTGTCCCATCAAATTCACACTGTTCATTCATTTGTTTACACATTGTTATTGGTAATTCATCTTTAAATTAGTTCATCTAATCCTTTCCTCATTTAGTAATCTGACATGAAGTTACAGAGGAAATGGGAGTACTGATGAGGGAAGAGAACAGAAATAATTGTGGAGTAGAAATGTAGTTTTAGGGGGACAGCTTGGGTAATGGTAATCTTAAGAGTCAGAACAATTACATACCAAGCATTTCATAAGCATCTTTTGGGAATCCTTACAATTCTGGAAATTAACTATTATTCTTCCCAGCTTGCAAGTAAGTAAAACACCTCAGAGAAATCAAGTGGATCATCTCAAGTAATGGGTCCAGAGTCTGGACTTGAAGATAGAGGGTTTCATTACAAGGTCTAATCTGTGGTCATTATATATACCTCTAAAGGGGAGGGGGGCAGGGGTATTTGGGGGGTGATAGTGGTGGGGAAAAAAGAGGAGACAGTAACCCAGAGAAGAAAAAGAAAACAGAAAGGAGAAGTAGGGATATACAGGAGAAAATACTTTCTAACTTTATAATTACGGTGAGGGGTGACCTGAAATATTTAACCTCATTGCAGTTTATCCGTGGAAAACAAAAGCACTGCCTTAAATACACATAACATTCTAAGTGCTTTTCCCTTATCAACCTGCTCTTGGTTGTACATAAATGGCTTTCTTTCAGAAAGGGAATTGTGTGAGCCTTCAATATTTAGCCACAAAACCTGCTTCAAGAAAGGTGGTGTTCCAGTTTCAGGTAAGCTGTTTACTTCCATGCTTGGGAAGACCTGAGCCAAGAAACAGAAGGGAAAATGGAATCAGTCCCTAGTCCTTCCTGTCATTTGGGTTCATTTCAAGTATTATGTTGCCAAACCTCAGACATAACAGTATTTAACTATGACCACATGATACATCATTCAGCAAAAATATTGTATAATTTACACTGCTACAAAGAACCTCAATCTACTGCTTCCTTTCATTAATGAAGACGTGTGAAAGCTTTTAAAGTTCTTTTATATGAATATAATATTAAAAATATAGGCATAACATTATTCTCTCTCCAGCGCCTAACCTCCCCGTGAATATCTACAGGCAAACATAGAACTTACAATTAGATTTACCTACCAGCGAATTTATTTCACTCTTAGCAGCCCAGTCAAAGATTATGTGCCCTCATTGTGTGTGTATTTACAAGTTTATACGTGTGCACTTGCATGCCTGTGGAAAATTCTGCATCAAGAGCAGTATATTCTACTATTTACTGAATTACGTGGATAAATCCAGACATCATATCAGAAGAAACTTTTGTTCCCTCACAGTCCCACTTCAGATCTTCCCTGTAATCTCATTATGAATATAAGTACTGCTTCTAAATCTGAGACATGAAATAACTGAAGGTGAACCTTGAGAAAACCAAGAAGTCACGTGGTAACTGAACCAAAGATCTAAACTATAGTTGGTGCGCTCTGTTCAAATTTCTTTTTTCCTACGTAATTACATGGAAGTAATGTGAAGTACTCTCTATGCATCTGCTGCTTACCAGAAAATCATTTGTTCCCTTACCCTGGGAACATAAGGTAGGAGGAAGCAGTGGAGGAAGCAGTGGAGGAAGCCGGGATGAACCTTGGTTTGAATACAAGCTTTGTATCAGCCAAGGGAGCTTGGCCAAGATAACTAACTTCCCCGTGCCTCAGTTTCCCTATCTATAAAATGTGGAAACTAATACCTACCTCACAGTGTTGTATAAAGATACAGTGAGTGTTGTATAAAGATACAGTGCGAGAAAATATGCATGATGCCAGAACCTGGGACACATGGGAAGGCTCTGCTAGTGCTCGGTGGATAAGGGTGCTCCCTTGGGAGCCAGACTCTGACACTCACTAGCTTAGTGACTCGGTGCAAGGTACTTAATATGCTCTGTCCCACTTTCCTCATCTGTAGAAGTGAGCTAATCATAGCATTACCATGTTGGCTGGATTAAATAAAACATTTTAAGTACTTACAATAGCTTCACACAATAAAAGTTAGCTGTCATTACTCAACACCAAGTCAATGGTTAGTATTAATATCTGTTATAAAAAAGTGGACAGTTTTTTTTTAGGAGGAAAGAAAGATTTTTTTCAAAAATAGAGGCAAAGGGCAAAATAAGATATCCACAGGAAATAACATAATGCCCCATGGCTTCTCCACTAACTCCACCTCTGGCCTTTTGTGGAGAGACAGGGGATTCGCCAAAGCTTAACACCCAGAGGGTGCGAATTAGAGCTGTCCTGTCCCACTGCTCCCTCCCCTGCCAACTAGAGAGGTCTCTTTCAGAACTTTCCAAGAAACAGTATTGCAGACAAAAGGACTAAATTAGTTCTGCCCTGTAGGAAGGCGACACTTTCTTGCGTTCCGCATTTCATCTTAATTGTGGACCCATTTCAGCTTTTCCAGATCATCTTTTATCTGATTCTAGGCTTGTCCTTCCTCCTAGTTTCTACCCCCAAATCGCCCTAGTCCCAGGCTAGTGGTGGGAAAGCTTTGTCCTGTCACTGTTGCGCAGCCAAAGGTTTCCTGCCCCCAGATGGAAAACAACTAGATGGTGAAGGGACAGAGCATGTTCCCGCCCACCCAGCCCCCTGACATCAGAGGCACGCGTTGGTCGCTTTTGAATGCAGGTTTGGGAACTAAAGTTGCAAAAAGTGCCTCGGTACAAGTGAGTAATTTATACACAAAGAAAGGAAGGAGTCTCATTTCTGGACAAGAAGTAAAAATTCTACAAGGAAACAACTGTCTGTAATGGACAGAATTAATTAATTTGAGATATTAACTCAGAAAAACCAGTTTTGTATGTACCACATGATCAACATATGCAAAACAAAGCCTTGGATGGATGTGCATACACCAATATCGTAACGGTGAGTATCTCAGAGAGCTATACATTTTTTTCTCTAAGTCTCCATTTCTGTATTTACCAACACATGCAATTCTTTTATAACAGACCATTAAATTGAATTCCTATTAGTGACAGCTAGCCTCCAGGATGGTCCCTAAAGAGCCCCACCTCCTGGTATTAACGCCCTTGTGTAGACCCTCCCACACTGTGCCAGGGTTGGTCTGTGTGACCCACGGGAGTATGGCAGAGGTGATCATAGGTCACTTTCAAAGTTAGCTTATAACAGACTCCAGCTTCTGTCTTGGGTTCTTCTCTCTCTCGTCACTTGCTCTGAGGGAAGCCTTCGCCATGTCGTAAAGACTCTCAGGCAGCCTATGAAGTGACTTACTTGACAAGAGATGGAGGCCTCCAGCGAACAGCCAGTAAGGAACTGAAGCCTGACAACAGCCTGGAACTGAACTCACAACTGGTTCCTCCAGCTGCAGTGGGACCCACAGATGATGCAGCTCCGGCCAGAAGTGCACCTGCAACCCCGCCAGAGACTCTGAGCTAGAACCAGCCAGATTCCTCACCCTTTCAGATTCTTGACCCTCAAAACTGGGTAATAATGAATATCTGTTAGTTTATGCTGTTACATTTTGCGGTAATGTACTACTCAGCAGTAGTTAACTAATTTTTTCTATAATACTGAAGGTAAAGTCAAATAACCAGATGGAGAAAGTGGCTTTTTTGTATTTCTTTCTCTTTCAGGTGGCTTGTGCACTCTCCCTGGAGGGGAGGGGGTGAACATTACTCACCTTTATCCATGAAGACTCCAAGTTTGGAACAAGTCTTCTAAAGTGAAAGATCTAATTGACAGGACAAGTCCAGAACTCCTTCTTCATTTATGCTCGTATCTGTGAAGAGGGAATATTTTCCATCACAGGTTATATATAGACTGATAGAAAAATCTGAGGTAAAGTGAATCTAAGTGTGGGAAAGAACCCTTAGGGTTAAAGCAATTTTGTACCAACTTGAGAATTTTAGCCTTTGGCTATAATTTTATTAAAAACTAGACCAAAGGCGTAAATCCAAATTGAAAGCATTGATTTATTACCTTCCTGCTCTGACAGCACAAGGAAATCATTCTTTATCTATAAGGGCCCTCAGGCTCTCTACTGACTAAACTGTACACATGAAGAGGCTGACTGAACACGGTGTTTTATACAATACCGACATTTCACCAAAATTTATTTTATCTAGGAGGCAAAGGCAGCTTTTTTTAATGCCAATTATTTCCTTGGAGAAATAATAGAAATAATCTTCTAATTCTTTTTTTTTTTTTTTTTTTGTCTCCACCCTTGATACCTTTCCAAATGGGCCCCAGCTTCCTTTTAAAACACACAGCAGGTGAGATAATTTGGTTTTTCAATTTGCTGTTACTTGTTTGGCTGTTTCTAGCTCCTTATCTCTTGAGAAATATAACAAAAGAACAAAAGCAATTTGAAATGACCAAGTCTTTTCATTTTGATCTCTGAACACATATAGATGTAACTAGGGTGCCTAAAAGCAATCCTTGTCAGACAGTTGTGCAAGTACATGGATGCCCTCTACACAGGCAGCATCGGAGCCACCCTCAGTGATGCGTCAGAAGTTCACCTGCCAGGCTTCCCTGGTGGCGCAGTGGTTGAGAGTCCGCCTGCCGATGCAGGGGACGTGGGTTCGTGCCCCGGTCCGGGAAGATCCCACATGCTGTGGAGCGGCTGGGCCCGTGAGCCATGGCCGCTGAGCCTGCGCGTCCGGAGCCTGTGCTCCGCAACGGGAGAGGCCACAGCAGTGAGAGGCCCGCGTACCACAAAAAAAAAAAAAAAAAAAAAAAAAATTCACCTTCCAGGGATCTCAGTAAAGGTATCACCTTCTGACATCTTCCCCTGAATTCTTCATCCGATAAACTTTGCCCTCTTTTCTCAATTGCTTTGTCAAGACACTTAACACCATTCCTTTATTCTGCCTTTTATTATTGTTGTTTGTGTATCTGTCTTTATTACAAAGATGAATTGCCACTAATTGTACTAGACATTGGGAATATAATGAAAAAGGATGCATGGGACCTCAGCCGGAGCTGAGAATCCTGCAGGCACCCTCACCATCCTGGAAAAACAGCCCCTCTGCTTCCCTGACCTACTTCAAAATGTTGCCTGTCTCACAGCCAAAGAGATCAGTATCTAGAAGGAGACCACATGAGAATCTATTACTCACTATTATTTTTCCTCACAGGAAATCCTGCAGACTACCCTCATTGCATTTACAAACTTCTTCCTTTGACACAAGAACACCTAGTCCTCCAGACTCTTATCTCCTTCTGTATAAGCCCCTTCACTCACTCAAGTCCCCACTCCAGCTGCCTTTTCACTCACTGTGCCCTCCACAATGGCATCTGCAAAAAGCCTGTATCCTCAAGTCCTCTGAATGTTCCTGTAACTTTCTCTTCTGTTGAAACCAGGCTATGCCCTGAGAACACTAACTTTCCTACAGGCTCGAAAGGGAAGAATGTCCTCCCTCTTCTCACATAATGTGAGGGCCAGGTGGGGTTGGCAGCCTCCTTGCTCCCTATCATGGCTTCCAGATCAGTGTTCCTCCCCTTGCCATAAAAAGAAACAAGGCACAAACAAAACCCCAAATGTACTTGAAGCATATATCATCATGATACCACCTTTCAGTTTCATAGGCATCTGCCGTTCACCTGGTCACTCCCTCTATCCATTGAAGATTTTAGCACTCAGCTTCAAGTGTTTATTCCTGCAGAATCCCTGTCACTGTTCATGGTGAGTTTAACATCTGTTGATGATTCATTCAGGCTTCTAGTTTTTCAGTCCTCAAATCTTTTCAAGTTCAGTGTTTTGCACTTCACTTTCTGCCACTTACATCCATGGTTATAACCTAGACCAGAGGGTCGGCAAACTGTGGCCTGTAGCCCAATCTAGCCCCCTGCCTGTTTTTGTACAGCCTGCCAACTAAGGATGGATTTTGTATTTTTAAGTGCAGCACACCCGTGTTCATTCAGGTTTATATCATCTATGACAGCTTTCTGGTAACAGTGGCAGAGTGAGTAGTTGTGACAGACCTTATGGCTTACAAAGCTGAAAATATTTACTATCTGGCCCTTTACTTAAAATTTTGCTCACCCTTGCCCTAAACTGTCCCATTACTAACAACTGCAACAGTTTCAAAATCACAATTTCAAAGTCCCCTCTCTGACTGCCCCCTCCACTCTTTCTGGTTTGCTTGAACAGTCTTCAATCACCCATCCTATTGATCATTTTTTCCCTACCTCACTTCTCTCATTCCCTAGGTTGGATTCCACAGTCCAGCAGTATGTGTACTCCCTTGCATGTACACTCAACTTCCATGCCCTCATTCTTCTACCATTTGAGCCTGTTATGACCATAACCATATCCCTAGTTAAGTTCAACTGTCTGCCTTTTCTGTGCCTTCCCCTAAGGAGCTGAATGTAGCTGGAGTAAAGGCACACGGCCACGTGACAAGCTAGTTTATGACAACCTGCTGGTTTAAATATGTGGGCTGAAGATGGGAGAAATTGGAATGTAATAATGTTTGGAAAGCTTCTCTAGGAAAATGAAAAAAAAACAGAACAGGTTAAGGGCTGATGCAAGTCTTTATAGTTCTGACAGGCCCAGGTGCAATTAAACGAAGTTCTACAAATAATGGGGTCTCATTAATACCAAGGACAGTGCAGCTGCCTTTCTAATGGAAGAAATGTTTTCCCCCATCAGTTTGGGGTTACATTTACTCTCAGAAAATAATAATAGTGGTAGTAGTACTAGCACTAGTAATAATAATGATAATATAATAATATAATGATAATAATGTTTGTCCTTGGTAGATGTGCTATCTTGAAACTGGGCAGGATAAGCCCCAGTGATGTCCAGGGGAGTGCAGAGCTCCAGAGAGTAGACGACAGGACTCAGCCCATTTCATTGTGTGGGTGGGACCTGGAACCCAAGAAACAAGATTTTTATTCCCCATGGAAATAAGTGATGTTCATGTGTCAGGGAATGTTATAGACTGAAATGTATCCTCCTAAAAGTCAAATGTTTAAGCCCTAACCCCCAGTGTGATCATATTTGGGAATGGAGCCTTTAGGGAGGTCATGAAGGTCAAATGAGGTCATAAGGGTGGAGCCTAATCCAATATGACTGGTGTCCTTATAGGAAGAGAGATACCTGGCACAGAGAAAAAGCCATGTGAGGACACAGAAAGAAGGTGGCCGTCCGTAAGCCAGGTAGAGAGGCTTCAGCTGAAACCAAACCTGTTAACACTTTGATCTTGGACTTTCAGCCTCCAGAACTGTAAGAAAATAAATTGCAGTTGTTTCAGCCACCCAGTCTGTGGTACCTTGCTTTGGCACCCCAAACAGGCCAATACAGGAACCAAAGTGGGTTTTCAGACTGAGACACTTGAAAGTGGGGAGCCTGGGAGGCACAGATACAAAGCTGATGGTGGAAGAGCCCAGTTAGGATATGGGGGAAAGAGCTGACAGAGAAAAGCATTGTATTAGTAAGGATTCTCCCCATCCTACATGAAAGAATCCCAACTTAAACTAGCGTAGGCAAATAAGTAGATGATGATGATGAAGATAGATGGATAGATAGTTGATAGACAGATAGATAGATAGATAAATTCATTTCAGAGTTGTAAGGTTACTGGAATAACTGAAAGACTCAAGGAAATAAAGGAAAACCTAAAGGAGCCCAAACAGGCCTGGGAGTATGAGGAACTAGAACTGGGAGTTTATGCTACACTCCTGTCTCTACTCCCTTCTGTGGGTTGACTTCATTGCCCATATTATGGACAATTTCGTCCAAAGGTACAGCAGGATAGGGAAGGAAAATCATGGATCTATCATCTGTTCTGGGTTTACCTTTTCCCAGGTTAGCAACCCAGAGAGACAAGGGCTTCTCTCTTCCTTCTCAGTCACATAAAATCCCAGAGAAGAAATTGAATTGTACTGGCTTAGATCACACACCCTGTGATAAACAACTCTAGTTCTAGGAGTGGAGTGTTAGGATTAGTCAGACTGGGTGACACGAGCACCCTGCTGTCTAGAAACGGGTCTGGGTGGACAGGATACTCTATGGACATTCACACAATAACTATAGAAGGTGGGTAAGGAACATCACCTAGAGGCAGGGGTCAGGGTACATGGTGCTTGGATCAGAAGAAGGAGGGGGGGATTAATGATGGACTCCCTCACCCCTTACTCCTTAAAAGAAAGAAATCAACTCTATCTTGTTCATGGAGACCAAGGTCTTTAGGTGCTTTTCTCTTGCACTGCCAAGCAAAATATAAGTTAGATAGAACTTTAAAAGTTATAATAACAGAATGAACATTACAGGTCTAAGAGACATACCTGCTTCAACTTCTTAATACTCATTGGTTCCCTACATAAGGGGATGCTAAGCAGTGTTCAGCTACTACTTGACTTCTGCCAAAGGTAGAATTTACTTGAATATCCATAAAATTCTGGAACCCTTCGTTGGCATGGCTCATTTTGGACTTAGGGGCACACCTGGGGTCATCTCTGTGGGCAGGAGATAATGACTGTCTAAGCAGAAATCAAGAGTCCTTGGGGGGCATCCCAGACCTCATTAGATACATTAAAGGGCAATTCTCATTATAATCTCTAATAGAAATACTAAAAAAGCAACGAAACACAATTTTTTAGACAAAAAGCCTTTCCTGGAAATTCACAACTATTACATGTCTTTGCTTTTCTTGCAAAATGTATAAACTGTATATAAACTACAAGCTGGGTTTAGCCACACACAGCCTTGTAGTACTTCACTGAGGAAAGCTAACCACCGTCTATGAACACTATTTGTCCCTGAAAGAAGGAAGGACTATCATATGAGAATACAGAGTCTCCTGACAATGAAGCTTTTTCTATAATTTCCTTTTGAAATGGCCCTTATTCTTCAGAAATCCACACATAACTGTGCAGTATAATGGGGCTGAATAGAGAGCTTAGCAGAAGAGAAGTAGACCTGGTTCTTTCTTTCCTCCCTCTTAATTCCAGAGGGATTTGCACAGCAAAAGGGGGAGAAGTGAGCTGCAACAGTGGAGGGCAGTCACTGCAAACTACAACAGAGCAGAGAACCCAAGGATACTAGAAAACTCTTCTGCAAAGGATGCATGTCAGACATTTCACTTCTAAACTTCAGTAAGCTTAGCCACAACAAGAAAACAGACACACTAAAAGGGCAGACAGAGGTCGTGGCAACATTTAGAAGAATTTTACATGAGCCTCACTTTATAGTAACGTTCTTAAAAATTTGCTTGAAACTTTGCAAGCATTCACTATGTTTTATGTCCTAGAGATGGTCTCTTTAAATAGAACATTATAATCATTCTTTTCTGTGTGTGAACTGAAAAAAAACTTTTAATGATAAAATTTATTAGCTTCTAATATTTGGTTTTACAAATTTAACTATCAGTGTATTGAGACTTCTTTAAATATGAAACAACTATAAATACTTTGAGGGACATTTGAAGGGAACTCATCAGTGTTAATTCATATATAAAGAGAGTGAAGCAGAATTAGTAAAGGTCAGTTAATAACTGAAATTGAAATTATCTTGTCACTACCATATTCAATGACTATCAGTCTTCTTTTTCTTGTTTGGATTCTTTAAATAGAATAAAATTATGAAAATAATTAACACCTCAAAATCGTGGAATTAGAAAGAAAAGAGTCACATAAATCAAAACTGCACTTTTTTTTTTTTTTGCGGTACGCGGGCCTCTCACTGTTGTTGCCTCTCCCGATGCGGAGCACAGGCTCCAGATGCGCAGGCTCAGCGGCCGTGCTCACGGGCCCAGCCGCTCCGTGGCACGTGGGACCTTCCCAGACCAGGGCACGAACCTGCGTCCCCTGCATCGGCAGGCGGACCCTCAACCACTGCGCCACCAGGGAAGCCCAAAACTGCACTTTTGAAGAAAGTTTAATGTCACAGGAGACCTAACTAAAAGAACAAAGTCTAAGATTGGGAGATCAAGATGGCGGAATAGGAGGATGTGGAACTCCCCTCCCCACACAGACACATCAAAAATACATCTACACATGGAAATGTTCTCACTGAAAACTAACCAGAAACTGGCAGAAAGTCACTTGTACAAACAAGGATATAAGAAAGAGCCACATGGAACTGGGTAGGAAAGGAAGAGAAGTGATCAGGTCAGGACCTGTGCCCCTGGGAGGGGACACAGAGGAAAAGGGAGATTACATGGGAGGAGATCCACCCATGGGAGTAAGCAGTTCAAGCCACACATTGGGCTCCCCAGTCCTGGGGTCCAACACAGGGAAGACAAGCTCCCTCTGCTGGTTGCAGTGCTGGTGGGACCAACAGGGGGGCTGCTGGAAGCTTTGGCTCCACTTGTGAACAGCACACACAAGCTTGCTTGTTCCTGAAGCAGGGTCAAAGGCAAGGGTGCCAGTACTGGGAGCAGGGAGATCACTTACTTAAAGGGAGTGGAGTCAGCTTGGACCCAACCCTCGGGGCTTCTGCTCCAGCAACTTGGGACCTGCCCCTACCTGTGATAGTGTGGTAATGGCCACTGAGCATATGGGGAGCCCTAGCTTACACCTGTCTCTGGCCCTGGCTCCTTCATCTCCAGACCCACTTCCTACCAAGGTGATAGCTACCAGCATACTCTGAGGAAAGATGTGACTTGTGTTCACCTGGAATCCAGCTCTCACACCAAAGCCATCAGGCACATGCAGACTGTATAAGGATGCCCCTGTGTAAGCACACCACTTCAAGACCGCCATAGGTAACTGTTTCACCTAATATCTAGAGACAGAAAAAGATAAGCAAAATGAGAAGACAAAGGAATTTGTCTCACCTGAAGAGCAAGAGAAAAACCCTGAAAAAATAATTAAAGAAACAAATAAAGTTTACCAGATAAGGAGTTCATAGCATTAGTAATAAGAAATCTAACTGAACTAGGGAAAAGAATAGATGAACACAGTGAGCATTTTAACAAGGAACTAGAAAAGATAAAAAAGAACCAGTCAGAACTGTAGAATACAATAGCTGAAATGAAAAAGACACTAGAAAGAATGAATAGCAGACTATGTGATACAGAAGAATGCATAAGTGATCTGGAAGATAGAAAAATGGAAATGGCCCTATTGGAACATCAAGAAGAAAAACAAATTTTAAAAAATGAGAACAGTTTAAGAGACCTCTGGGACATCAAGCATACCAACATTCACATTATAGTGGTCCCAGAAAGAAAAGAGAGAGAGAAGGGGGTTGAAAATGTATTTAATAAAATTATGGCTGAACACTTCCCAAACCTAGAGATGGAAACAGATATCCAGGTGCAGGAAGCATAGAGGGTCTCAAACAAGATGAACACAAACAGACCCACACCAAGACACATCATAATTAAAATATCAAAGTTAAACATAAAGAGACAATTCTAAAGGCAACAAGCAAAACAAAGAGTCATACACAAGGAAACCTGCATAAGGCTATCAGCTGATTTTTATGCAAAAACTTTGCAGGCCAGAAGGGAGTGACATGATATATTTAAACAGCTGAAAGGGAAAAACCTGCAATCTAGGATACTCTACCCAGCAAGGTTATCATTTAGAACTGAAAGGGATGTAAAGAACTTCTCAGACAAGCAAAAACTAAGGGAGTTCATCAATACTAAACCGACCTTAAAAGAAATGTTATAGGGTCTTTCTAAATGAAAAGGAAAAGGCAATAACAAGAAATAAGAATCTATAGGAAAGGAAAATCCCCCTAGTAAAGGCAAATGTATAGTAAAGGTTGAGGATCAACCACTTAAATAAGTTAGTACAAAGAATAAAATGCAAAAAAATGTGAAATCAACTACAACAAGAATAGTCAGCAAAGTGGTAACATGAAAATGTAAAATATGACACCAAAAGCACAAAAGGTTGGGGAGGGGAGTAAAAAATGTACATCTTTTAGAATGTGTTTGTACTTAAAGGACTACCTGTTTAAAACAAGTAGATACAGGTCAACATATATGGTGACCACAAATCAAAAACCTAAAATAGATACACAGAAATTAGAAACAAACACAATAGCACCAGTAAAAAATCATCAACCTATTAGAAAAGAAACTAAAAGAAGAAGAAAAGAACAGGGAAAAACTACAAAAACAACCAGAAAAACAAGTAACAAATGCTAAGTACATACATATCAATAATTACTTTAAATGTCAATGGCTAAAGGCTCCAATCAAAAGACACAGGGTGGCTGATTTGATCAAAACCAAGACCTCTGCTTACAAGACACTCGCTTCAGAGCTAAACACACAACAGACTAAAAGTGAGGGGATGGAAAAAGTATTCCACTCAGATGGAAATCAATTCACATCAATGGACAGATCATCCAGATGGAAAATCAATTAAGAAAAAGTGGTCTTAAATTACACAATAGACTGTTGGACTTAATATTTATATGACATTCCACCCAAAACAGCAGAATACACATTCTTTTTAAGTGCACATGGAACATTCTCCAGAACAGATGACACACCAGGCCACAATCAAGTCTAGACAAATTTAAGAGGATAGAAATTATATTAAGCATTTTTTTCCGCTCACTGCAGGCGCACCTCATTCTCTATGAGCTCTGGGAGCCCGCAAGCCCTGGTGGGTTGCCCACACACAGAGGTGGAGCTGAAATCTGAGCCAATCCCCAGGGCCCATGTGACTTCACAAATGGAGCTGAAATCTGAGCCCTGTTCAGGCAGCTCTCTGACTTTGGCGGATTTATGCTAAAATCTGGAAGAAGACAAGGATGCCCACTCCCACCACTTCTTTTCAACGTAGTATTGGAAGTCCTAGCCACAGCAATCAGACAAGAAAAAGAAATAAAAGGTATCCAAATTGGAAGAGAAGAAGTAATATTGTCATTATATGCAGATGACATGATACTACAAATAGAAAACCCTAAAAACGCCACACAAAAATGACCAGAACTGATAAACAAATTCAGCCATGTAGCAGGATACAAGATTAACATACAGAAATCTGTTGCATTTCTTTACACTAACAATTAAATATCAGAAAGGAAAACTAAAAAAACAATCCCTTTTAAAATTGAATCAAAAGAGTAAAATACTTAGGAATAAATGTGACCAAGGAGGTGAAAGACTTGTACAAAACACTGAAAAAGGAAATTGAAGATGATTTAAAGAAATCATCTGGGAAAGATAACCCATTCTCTTGTACTAGAAGAATTAATATTGTTAAAATGGCCATAGTACCCAAAGCAATCTACAGATTTAATGTGATCGCTATCAAATTACCCATGACATTTTTCACAGAACTAGAACAAATAATCCTAAAATTTATATAGAACCATAAAAGACCATAAAACCAATGCTGAGGAAAAAGAACAAAGCTAGAGGCATAACCCTCCCAGACTTCAGACAATACTACAAAGCTACAGTAATCAAGACAGCATGGTATTGGCAAAAAATAGACATATGGATCAATGGAACAGAATAGAGAGAGCAGAAATAAACCCACACACCTACAGTGGTGTATATATGTGTGTGTGTGTGTATATATATATATATATATATACTCACCATGGAATATTCCTCAGCCATAAAAAAGAATGGAATAATGCCATTTGCAGCAACATGGCTGGACCTAGCGATTATCATACTAAGTGAAGTAAGTCAAACAGAGAAAGACAAATATCATACGATATCACTTATATGTGGAATCTACAAAATGATACAGATGAACTTACTTACAAAACAGAATTAGACTCACAGACATAGAAAATGTCACAGAAAAATAAAAATTTTAATAGCCTTAATAATTGTTATGTAATCAACTCCTTCAACCTTTTTAATCACCATTTTTTTTGTTTTTTTATCATAGATTTTTAATGGTTAAATCAACTGTATTTTATTCGCCTTAGGCTGGGAAATGAACCCCAAACCAGTAGTGTTTCACAGAGGTCCATAAAGAAAGTCTGAGGCCACAATCTTAGAAGTCTGCTGAATTCTGTCATCCATAGTTATGTTATGAGAACTTGGAAAAACACTGCCAATTCAGAACAAGGAAAGGGAGTTTTGAATTGCTGTTTGTACTGCCATTCTCCCTCTTCCACCCCTTCCCCAGGAGCCAGAGCTGTAGCAGCAGTGGGGCCTTGATAAACATGCATTTGAGATCCCCAGTGGCTAACCTGCTCCCACCTTACTCCACACGAGTATCTGTGGAAAGAGTCATCTTTGCCTCTCCATTCAAGCACTCATGAAGGATTATTCAGAGTTCTCACATATTAATGGATTACTCATCACCATGTTAGTCTTGCTTGCATTTCAACTCAATTATATCACTGATGTACCCTAAACTTATCTGTTTATAGCTCCAAAGACATTTTGGTTCCAGTTTGCCTACAGCTCTATTTTCCTCTATATTTTCTGTATATATTTCCTCCAAAACTCATAAATTTTAAACTGCATCATTTGGTTTATTTTGAAGCGGATAGTGACCAAAATAATGATTAAAAGGTACACTTGTAAATTTCCAGGATATTGGAAAAGGATATTGAAAAGTGCTGGGGTGGGGGAAGTGCTACTTAAATTGTGAAGGGAGCTGGATTATAGAATTGTGGAATATTTAAATTTGTGGAATGAATATATTTCAGTGTTATTATTGTAGCTTGGTATGTACTTACATAAATTAATTTTTAAATAATGTCAAAAGTCTGAATTTCAATCTTACACTAAATATACTTTCTGACCCTTTGTAGGAAAACTGGCTGCATGGTTTTTGGAAGGCATTTAACATTTCTGCAGTTCAGTTTTCTCGTATGTGCAGTGAGAGCATTTGCTTAGCTATTTCTAAGGACCCTTCCTACCCTAAAAGTCTATTGGTCTGAGATATACTCCCATTCTTCCTTTCATATTCCATTGAGGTAAAAGTTCCTTTAATCTCATACCATCTTCATCTCTTATTGAACAAGGATGGCTCTGTGTTCTCAAGTCTGTTCTAAATGACTCTTAAAGAGAAATCAAACTTTTTAGACTCTTGAGTCCTGATTGACCGAGACCTTTACATCCTAACAATAGCTATTTGCTACAGTCACTGGATAAGGCGAAGTCTCTTCTGTTGATGTGTCTAAGTGTCTGTGAATTCAGCCAACCAAAAAATCCATTCAGTTGAGCAGTCTTAGTTCTGGATGAGGTCTTATCCCAAGGGAATACATCCAATTGTAAGATAAGAGAAAATGTTGGGTAATCTTTTGTTAGAATCTCTGTGAATCCAAATGCCTCTGTTGATAACTTGGCAGGGGGTGGGAGGAGGGAGTGTGGTTTAGGAAGATTTATATTATTAAAAAGTGGATTCTGTAGTATCTGAAACAAAAGCAGCAATCACTGAGGGAATAAACCATGTATCAATATTGCAGTAAAAATACAGGTATTAGTTCTGTATTTCATAAAAATCCATATAGTGAGAGAAAAAAGTATATTTTAAGTGAACTTACATATAATGATGCAAAATTTTTATATCTTAATAGCTATGGAAGCATAAAATAAAATCAAGACATTATTCTGAACTATTAGTCAAAAGACTTAGTAGAAGCAAGCTACTCTATGATAAAGGGAGTTCTGCATTTCAGGCAGAAACATTCCTAGTTGGAGATGTATAACTAAGGCCAAAAAAAAAATCCTAAACAGAATTTTTAAATATCTATACGATGAGAAGTTTTATTTATGAGGTTTTCAACATTTTCAAAGCATCTGAATATCACTTTTAATGGTTAATTGATATTATTATCATCTAGCCCCATGTCTTTTTCCAAAAGTTTAAAAGATATATTGCTAAAATCATGAAATTTTAAGCTGTCATTAATGCACTGTATAAAATGACTTTCTTCCACTTTTCTGTCTGACTCCTAATAATTCTTAAGTGTCTCTTCTCTGAAGTTTTTCCTACTCCTGTTTCCCCTGGCAGATTAATCACTAGCACTCTGTTTTTTTTTTTTAAACAGAAAACTTGGATGTAATTTTAACATGCATGCTTTAATTGTTTCCATACCTATCTCCCTTACAATGTTGTCTTATTCATTTCTCTGTTCCTAATACCAAGCACAAAGCCTGGCATAGAGTGTGGGCTTAATAAATACATATTTTTGAACTGGTGAGAAACGTAAAGCCCAGGGAGAAGTTGTTTTCATAGATCACACAGCTCATTAATAACAGTACTTGTGCTAAAATTCAAATACACTACTATTAGCATGATGACTTTCACATAATCAATAAATATTTAAGGAATTACTGAATCAATAGGTTAATAAATCAATGGGCTCTACAAACTTTCCATTGCACTGTTCGGATGAATAATAAATATAGCATACCTCATGTTTTTACCAGGCTTCTGGCTACTTGCCTTCAATGAAGCAACATACACAACAGCAAAGGGAACAGATATTTCATGTACATTTGATTATTGGTTTCATGTAGATATAGTCTGTATCAATGATATAAACTAAACTTTATCTGGTAGCAAAAATCTACTGGTGATATCTAATGGTCTAAGCCAGTGATGTGAGAGACAACTTTCTTACCAAGTTGAATATCTATCCTGTGAACACAGCTATCCAAGGGTTTTTGTTTGAAAATTAATCTTCTTGGATTTGGGTCAGTCCATGTGTAACATGCGTTAGGGGAGGTTGAATGGCTTCTCTCTTGTTCTGAAAGCAGAGAGGTAACCTTTATATCGAGTTGGACACTAAGGAATTGCCAACTTGACCTCAAGGATCACAGTATGCTTTGGATATATTACTTCTCAGAAACAAAAGAAGAACCCTCTACCCTTGGATATCCCCAGAGCTTCCTCCCTCGTGTCAACCAGATACCTGTGCATATACCACCCTACTAGAGAGGTCTTTTCTGATCAACTTTTTCTAAAATAGGACCACATTCTGGATTTCTCCCTTCATCCCCTTACCCTGCTTTTCCTGCTCCTATTATCATCTGATATACTAAACACTTACGTTTTCATATCTTGTTATTACATATGTATATATAATGTGTATACGCTATCCACATGTTACACATTTAATATTTTTGAGTAATCAGTGAACAATATCATAGATACATCGGAGAGCCTACTTTGGGTAAAATTCGGACTGAAGATTTGAAAATTGGTAATGACATTGTAGGTCATATGGTACAAACTATTCATTTTACAAGTATGAAATTAAATAATAATAAAAGATAATTAATAGCACACCACATACAAGGCACTGAATAAAGTGCTTTACATGTATAAACTCATGATACTTATGGCAATTCTAGAAGATAGATCTTATTATTATATTTCATTGATTTAAAGATATGAATTTTCACATTTCCCACTTTAATAGATTTAAACTATCAAAACTGAAATCAGAATAATTATCATCTCAAACATTTTATTTTATTTTATTTGGAACTATAGTTACCATTCATTAAGCACTTTCTTTATCAGTTAAGGTGTTTAGTAGCAAACAAATCTGGTTTGATCAGAGGGTAATTTATTAAAGGATATTGGGTTGTGCACAGAATCTCTAGCAAAGCTACAGAACAGCGTTGGAAGCTGTATGGCGGAGAACAATGCTCAAAATCTCACTGCAGAATTGGAGGTAACGGGGACACCACAACTGCTACCCCGGGCACTGCACTACAACTCAAACTGCTAAATGCCGAACACTGGAAGCCATGTCTAATTTTCCCCGCAACAACCATGAAAGGTAAATACTATTACGTTCATTTTACAGATGAGGTCACGGAAGTTCAGAGATGTTAGGTAGCTTAGTCACAAAGTTGGCTAGAAATTCTCAACTGTAAGTTCAGTGAGGATGGGGATTATATTGACTTTGATCACTATTTATTATAAGCTCAGAACCTAGTCCAGTGCCAGTTCACTAGGTACTAAATAATCTTATGGAATGAATACATGGGGGAAGTGGTGGAGAGATGCATGGTTACTGTATTTGTTTTTGTCCCACTTTAACATGACCTGTCCTCTTCTACCTTCCTTTGGGAACATATCCCATGTTTCTGGCCAGAGGTAAATGACTCAGGGTCAGGCAGTCATAATATTATATCCTCCTGGCCATGGCGATTGGTCCCAAAGTTTGAAGGATGGGAGTTTGACCAGATGGCCCAGCAAGACTGATTGCGATATGAAAGAATAGAGTTAACATACAGAGAGGAGCAAAGACAGGATTTATATTCAATTTTCCTGCACGTGACTAAGCAAGCACTATCTCTCCAGTAAAGAAAAGCAGATTGAAAATGGTGACTTCTCTCAAAAAAGGGTTTTTATTTTGAATGCCAACTCCAATGCCCCACTAGATGGATATGTTTCAAGACATGTTCCAGAATGGGTAAAAATGGACTCTTGTTGTTGTTCAGGGAAGTCTTTTTTTTTTTTTTTTCCATTCTCTAGCAAACATTTGTGCTTTTCTTTTTGAATTACTTTTTATTGGCTTATAGTTGATTTACAATGTTGTGTTTGTTTCTGCTGTACAGTCACCTCAAACATTTTAGAACTTACGTGAGTTTGGAAAATGTGAAAAGCCAAGGAATTGAAGATAACTGTCTTTGTTTTAAAAAAATAATAAACTTAATTACTGTGTTTACCAATCTTTTTTCACAAAAATCTCTCAGATAGAAAAATAAAATCAGCAATAGCACAGTTTCTAGGTGTTTTTTCTGACTTTTCAGGAAAGAAGTGCTCATGACCCACTGAGCAAGAAAGAGGTGCTCAGGAAGAACCGTTACCCCATTACCTATGTCATGTGTAATCTGTGAAACATCTGCCTGGTGCCGGCGTGAGACTCAGTGACCCACGTGGAAGAGCGGCTGGAACAGCTGGGATTATGCATCCTGAGCTTGTTTTCCAAGGTGATAAGGTCAAAACCAGGGACATACACAAGGATCATTTCCCAGTAGGACGCCAAGGTTACATTTCAGAAGTTCAAAGTGGGCAAGAGTATAGGACAGAGAGTTGTTGTCCGAACCTACACAAGGCCAAAAACATGGTTAGAGTCAAAGACCGCGGTCAGCGTTGAGAGAACCACACTGGGCAAGGGGACAGAGCAGAATATGACAATGACACCCCAGCCTGGATTCAGGGTTTAAATCAGACCAAAAAAAACAAAACAAAAAACCAAAAAACCAGGAGAAGTAAGTCCAAATGGAGGTGAGTTTAAATTTAGGGATTGAAAACAAGCAATTATTCCCCAAAAGAACTAAGCATGAGTGATTTTAGGACACAATGATTTGTAGGACACAGCTGTGTGCCCCACATCCCCTGGTTTGGGGACCAGATGAGTCTCCAAGATACAGTCTGCTCTACAGGGAGGAGACACTGGTGCCCACACTTGGATGGGTCCTCCTAGAGCACTAATAATTCTAACAGCCAATATCTGGCTAATGAAACTAAAGATGAAATTCAGGATCCACTAGGAGACCCTTATGGATGTCGCGCACAACTTTCAGTGAATATCTCTCCACAAACACATGTTAACGTGACGTACAGCAGCCTGCTCCCTGGCTCTCCAGAGGACCCAAATGACAGATTACCATGTGCACAGTAATCCAAGTGGATGACATTTGGTCAAGGCTTTCGTCATTACAGTCCTGCATTTATGACACAACAATAAAAGAAGGTCATTTTCAACCATACCCCCTGTTGTTTTGTAGGCTAGTCATTCAATTTCCAAATAGAGCTGCCTCAAAATAAGCTTATTTGTAGAATTGAAATGATCGAGTTAAAATAGTAATATGTACCTGTATTGATTAATTTATGAATATTAAGCCTTTCTTCTAACACAGAAAAATCTTAACGGACATAATCTACACTGGGCAACCCTTGCTGGTCACTTTTATTGAGTATTAATAAATGTTTATGAAAAACTGCTCTTGGTTTTCATCAGTTTTATATTTAAAAGGACTTAGCAATTAATTGCTGCATCTATGCAGCAATGATGATTGATGTGGAGAATTCAGCCTCCAATATGAGTATGTTAGCCCAACATATGTCTTTATTCACTAGAAAAATGCTGGCTTATCCCTGTCTTTAACAGGGAAGCACTGAGTCAGGGTGAAGATTGTTGCTGTAGCATTTGAAATGCTGACTAGTTTTAAGCTGCTGTTTGGGGATATTTTGGGCCACTGACTGAAGCTAACCTTTATTGAACGCTTACTATTTGCCAGTAATTTTTTAAGACATTTGATATATTTTAAATGAGAATTTAATCCATACATCAACCTTCTGAAGTGGTACTACTTTTTCTCATTTCACACATAAGGAAACACAGGATTTGAGAAGTTAAGTAACTTACCCATGCTCACACAGTTTCATGTAGACAACAGAAGTGTCTCTCCCAGGAGAAGGAGTATGGAGGTGAACAATACGAGGTCAGGAAGTAGAATTAGGTAAAAAGGAAAAATTTGCTCTGTCTAGATTAAACTAGGAAAATCCACATGCAATATCTGTGCTTAAGTCTTTTATAGAAGTAAACCCCAAATTGATATATATTTTTTTCTTTTTTTAAATGTGTGACTGAAGAGTTTGTAAACATCAAAATCTTGAACCAAGGTTACTAGGCAATTATTTTCAGAGAAGGTACAATTGGAGTAGGATGGAAATTTTGCATTAAGGAAATTCCCCACATGCATGTATTGCGTTGTGAGTAATTGCTAAAAGAAGGGGGAACTGTCAGCCCAGAGGACCAAAGAAGAGACCCAAATAGCTAGAGGCAGGCTATGTCCATCCAGAATTTTCTGCTTCTGGAGGCAGTGACAGAGAGTAGGAGTGTCAGGCTACTTAGACAGCATGCCATCCAACAGGTAAATTGTGGCACTCCCCTTGTTTTGAACCATGCTCACCAAAAGGCTTCTGATCATACTATTGCTTCCTGAATACCACATTGGACAGGAACGATTCTACTGATACAAGCATTCTTGTTTCCTTATCACTGCATTTCTTACCGTAAATGAATAAATCAGAATTATGGACGTGTATCCATTTCTACAAGCTTGAATAGCATAAGCCCACTCCTGAAAGACAGATCAGCTCTTTCTCTGATAAAACAGCAGGAACAAAAGGGGACCAAACCCCATATATGATCAATTCATAAAACGAATATACCTTTATATATCGAAAATATATAACAGTCCTACGCAACAGGCCTCTTCAACACAGTAAGCTCTGCACAACTTAACAGCCACAGTGCAACTCTACTGGGAGAAAAGTTAATCCAGGGATAAGTTCATTTTCAAAATGAGATGTTTCTTGCTGCCAAAACTATCCCTACCATAATCCAGCATTCCATTCATCTTATAAGAATTCAGAAGGAAATAAAACAGTAAACAGAACTAAAAGAAAAGAATGTAAGACAGAGAACCCTAGTAATCTAACATATAAAACAAAACTCTTCCCTCAGCTAAATACTAGGCATAAACAGATATAATGGTATATTAGTAGCTGGTGGAACTTCAATAACTGTGCTCTGATAAAAATAAAACGGGCTTCCCTGGTGGCACAGTGGTTGAGAGTCCGCCTGCCGATGCAGGGGACATGGGTTCGTGCCCCGGTCCGGGAAGATCCCACATGCCACGGAGCGGCTGGGCCCGTGAGCCATAGCCGCTGAGCCTGTGCATCTGGAGCCTGTTGCTCCGCAACGGGAGAGGCCACAGTGGTGAGAGGCCGCGTGCCACACACACAAAAAAAATACAAAAACAAAACCAAAAACAAAACAAAACAAAAATAACCCTGTTACCCTGTGTTCTGATCTTGGGTTCTGACACCATTCTCCAATGAAAAGAACCATGGCTCTTTGGAGAAATGGCTGGCTGGCTCTAGAGTTGGGGCAGGGAACAGATATGATCAATCAGGGGCATCTTAACAGGGCCAGGAAATGAGGAAGTGTTCAGAGAAAAGCATGGGGCCTGTCAAATGGAAGCAAAGTGAAAGAGCTCTGAATGGTCAGAATCAGAATAATGTGAACAACAAAATAAACAACAGTATTGGATGGTAACCCAAAGCATAAAATACATATCTCAGGTCCATACTGATATAAATAAATGATGTAATAAACAAACAAATGAGGGAGAAGAGACAACTCTTTCTTACAGAAGAATTTCAAACAATTTCTTTGGGTGCTCCCGTATCCAGGAGATGGTGCTTAAATCACCCCGCTCCTTTAAGGGCGGGCTACCCAGAGTGACTCGCTTCCTTAGAGCAAGGAAAAGAAGCAGAGGAAGTAACCTCACAGTGGAGAAACCTGGCAAGCCCTGCCTCGACCAGATGATTAACATTAGCAACATCACTAGTAAACCATGGAAATGGCATGTAGCCTGATATGATGTGGTGAGAATTCACCTCTCTGGTCTTCCTCCCAAAAGCCCATGACCCCAGTCTAACAGTGAGAAAAACATTAGACAAATCCACCCTGGAGGACGCTCTACAAAGTACTCCTCAAAACTGACAAGGTCATCAAAAACAAAGAAAGCTCGAGAAACTGTCACACAGTGGAGGAGACTGAGAAGATATGATGACTAAATGTAATGAACAGAAAACAGACCTTAGGAAAAAACGAGTGAAATCTGAATACAGCCTGCAGTTCAGTTAATAGTAACAAACACAAGTTGTTTTCTTGGTGTGATAAAGATACCATAGTAATGAAAGATATTAACATTAGGGGAGCCAGAACTCTCTACTATCTTTGCAACTTTTCTCTGAGTCAAAAAGTATTTTTAAATTAAAAGTTTATCTTTAAAAAAGAACTATTGTTTTCTTCACATTGTGGCTCTACGGATTTCTTAAAAGCTATGGGATGAAACATTCGACATCAGATGGATTTTGACACCTCTAATTGTTCTGCTGTAGTAAAGCCACTTTGAAAAGATTGCATTCAGATTGAGCAACACAGCGATCCAATGATATGCCACGTCAAACCATCCCGACTCAGGATCTCGCCAGACACAAGCTTTCTGACCTCAATTACAATAGCAGGATCCTCGTTTGATCTGGCTCCTTAGTTTCTAGTGAAGGCTAAACATGGTAGTAAAATAAATAGATGGCAGATGAAGCAAAACAGCATCAATAAAACAGCCTTGTCATTATAGGTACTCAGCTTCGTCTGGGAGAAAATGAGCAAGAGATGTTTTGAAAGATGGTCGCATGAGAAGGAGAGTTGTGATGGAAAGTTATTTATTCCTTTAATAATCTATTCAATAAAAATGTATTGCTTGCCCGTAGTAAGCTAGCTATTCCAGAAACAGAGAAAACGGATAAAGCGCTGGTCGTCATCCTCATGTAACTCACAATCTGGGGGGAAAGACAGACAGGAAAGGGAGGATTTAAATACACTGATGAGTATTAGTTCTGCCTTTTTTCTCCAGTGTCTGTGCTTTTGTTAAATATGCCGTAGGCTGCCTCAGCACATCTTCTCGCCCTGCATCATCAGTGGTTATGAATTCAGAAACCAGTCTGGGTTTATGGGGGAAAAATAATTTTCAGATAAAAAGCTACCTCCAAAACCTTATCCCTTTTTTATTGTATAAAGTCATCACTTAAGCGTAATTCCTCTGTCTCATTCAAATACTACCCCTGCTACAGCCATCTGGGCTTTTATTATTTAACCATTTTACGTCCACTTATAAGCAAGTCACCAAAGTGACCTGACATCCTTAAAAGGAGATTTATGATTCCTAAAGATTCATAAATGCAACTCCTAAATAAGTGAAGATTGTGTTTTTGCCAACGCTATGCGGATTCTTTGTTTATCCCCTTTGCCTTGTAGTCTGTATAAAATATGTTATCTAACCACGACCTGACCTGACCGGTAAGCCACGGCATTTGGAATTATTTTTTCTTTTAAGTCAATTTTATTAAGGAATAAAATATACTCACTTTAAGTATACATTTCAGTGTTTTGACAAATGAATATACCCATATAACCACCACAATGATAAGGCCTAAAACATCTTTCCATTACACCCCAAAATTCCTTCATGTCCCTGCCCTCTGACTCAGACACTCATCGTGTTAATTTACATCCTCGAGGAAGTAGATGCCGAGACAGAATTAGCCCTGAAATAGGTCTAGGGGAAATAATGTGAAGGATAAAGGGAAGAGAAGCAAGAAGGCGTGCAAATCCTGCAGAACGATGCAGCTCTGATACAGGTAAAAGAAAGGAGGAAATGAGCAGGAGGGGGTAGAGAGATACTCAAGAGTGCAAAATGCAATCCCAAGAAAGCGTTGGCCAGGCCAAGGGGGCATCCTCCAGTCAGTCTCCCATCAGAGGAGCTCCTGTGTCTTTCAGGAGGGGGCTGGAATCAGCACCTCCTGTCTCAGCCATCAGGTGGAGGTATCCCACTGTGGGATGTACCACAATTAGTGGATACATGTACCTGTTGCTGTGCATTTGCATTGCTTCCCGTTTGCGAATATTATAAATAAAGCTGCTACGAACATTTATGCACAGCTCTTTGTGGAAACATATGCTTTCTTGTCTCTTAGGTAAATGCATAAGAGTAGGATTGCTGGGTCTTACGGTAAGTGTAGTTTAACTTTGTAAAAATCTGCCCAACTTTTTTCCCAAGTGTTAGAGTCACTGCGTATTTTACGAGATGTCCAGTTGCTCACATCCTCTCCAACACACGGTATTAGCAGTCTTTTTAATTTTAGCCCTCCTAGTGAGTATGTAATGATATCTCATGGCGGTTTTAATTTGCCTTTCCCAGTGATGGGGAACACCTGCTCATATGCTTGACCACCCCCTTCCTAAGGTTCCCGAGGGTTTCCTCGCATTAGAGCATCAGCTCAAAATCATTTCAATCAGGCCCAGGTGGTAATAAGGTTACCGAGTGTAATCTGTAAAGTACAGACCCTGATTTGCCAGTGTTCCCTATCGAGGGAGAAGAGTAAAATAAAGAAAAGAATCTCAAGAAGGTTGTAAGCCACTGCTTTGAATATATACACATTCTTTTAACCTTATGTCACCTAGCTGTTATGCTTTGTCAGTTTATAACTACAATTGCATCCAGCTGCTAAAAACAGAGTTCCAACAGGGACTTAAAATAACTATTTTTCTCACATAACAGAAGTAAACTGTTGATGGCGTTGATTCAGGAGTTCAAGAATATTAGTGCTGAAGTACCTGAGCTTCTCTTGACATTGTTTTCCAGGTCCCACGGTGGTTGCTCTGACTTCAGCCATCTCATCCCCATTTCAGGAAGGTAGAAACACAAAGGGGAAAGGACATGACTCCCAGCTGAGGCAGCGCTTCTAAGCAGCTGTCCCGGAAGCTGCTTCCCACCCAGTGACTCACGATCATATCTCACTAGCCACCCAATTGTATGGGGGCTTGGAGATGCCACTTTAAACTGGGCATAATACTATGACCAATAATATAAAAGTTCTGTAACTCAATGAGAAGGACAGAGTTGACAGGAGGCAACTAGGAGTCTTTATAGTTCCCTTCCCCCCACACTGGGGGGTTTGAAAAGAACAGTCTTAAATTACTGTTCTCTATTTGACCACTTTTAATTCACTGCCTAATATATGTAGCTTCTTTCAATCTAACTTCTCTATAATTGCCTATATTTGATCCTTTCAACATATATTATACCCTTCTACCTGGAGTGTTTATCTATAATTAAATCCCTTCTTTTAAAAACTCCTTCCTTGCTTTATAAAACATTATTTAATGCTGATTACCCATTTGCTGTCAGGCTACTCCTTCTCAGTATCCTTTCTTGGGGTCCCTCTTCCCTTATTTCTATACATTAACTCTGGCAATATCATTGATAGCTATGACATCAATTTTAATATGACCTACTTCCCATCAGTACCTTCTTCTAAGTCTCAGGCTTGAATTACTAATCACCTGCTAGATACCTCCTTGAATTGCCAACTACCTACCAGATACTTCCATATGGGTATCTTACAGAAAATCAGATTCTAGATTTTCAAATTGAAATTGTCTCCCTCCCCACTTTTCACCCCAAATCTCCCATATTTCCTGTCCTGGCTGATGTTATAGAATTAATAAGAATTAGGGGGGAAAAGACATGACCAATGGACATATATACACTACCAAATGTAAAACCGATAGCTAGTGGGAAGCAGCTGCGTAGCACAGCAAGATCAGCTCGGTGCTTTGTGACCACCTAGAGGAGTGGGATAGGGAGGGTGGGAGGGAGGCGGACACAAGAGGGAGGGGATATGGGGATATATGTATATGTACAGCTGATTCACTCTGTTATAAAGCAGAAACTAACACACCATTGTAAAGCAATTATGCTCCAATAAAGATGTTAAAAAAAAGACATGACCAAAAAATTGTAAATCCCTTATACAGGTCAGAAGATTAAAATATTTTTATCCTCCATATTATTTCATTGTCATTATAACCTTATAAGAAAAGTACTTTATTGTATCCATTTTACAGGTAAGGAAACTGAGCCTTAGAAAAGATTAATAATTAAGACCAGGGAGATAGTAAATGATACTCTCTCCTAGTCTCAAGTCCAAAATCTTTGCATTAGGGTGCTACACTTTTTTTTTCGTTAAAATATCTGACATAACTTTCCTATATACCTCCTTGCCTAAGGAGAGCGACTTCTACCTCAACCCTCACAAAATTCAGCAGAGTGACCCTTAGAAATAAGTTTGCATAGCCTCTATCCCACAGCCATTGCTTTTAACGCAGGATCTTGGCATTTCTTACCCACACTAATACAGATAACTTTCAAAGTCTTCTTACCAGTGTTACCAGATCTTCTTTTCTTCATTCTTCCAAAAAAGAGATATATGCAAAACTAAATTCTGTCCATGTCAGGTACTTTGATCATATTCCTTCAGTGACATTTTATTATGCAGAGAATAAAGGTCAGTTCCTTAGTATAAATGGTCTGCCATGGCTGGACCCATGTCTGTTTCTCCCTGTCACCCCACATTTGCCCTACGGAATTACTTAATGACTCCCTGTCTTTGCATATGTTGATCTCTTCCCCTATTTTGATAACTTCTTTTATTCTTTAGCACTTGGATTCTTTTGGAAATTTCCTGGCTTTTCTAAACAGATATAGTACCCTTAGTATGCCATATTCTTTCATGGGTGTTCTCTCTCTCTTTCTCATACACCATAGTAGTCTTACTGCATGCCCCAATGTCTAAACAAGAATGAGACAATCTACTCTGACCTCTTTGAGGTCAACAACTGTGTCTTCCTAATCTGTATGAGTTTAGTCCCTGAAATAGTACCTGTTGTTGCTAAGAGCTCACAGTCCAATTTGAGATACATTAAAAAATATATAATACAGTACGTTGTGTCCTACCACAGGATGGACTTAAAGTGCTGTATTAATATAGATGTTGTTATTTACCTGTAACTTGATTTGTTCATGTGCTATCTTCTCCTTCTCACAATTAGCAAAAATGAAGAAACAGGTTAACCCAGGCTCTGTAAGATGTTAATGACATAAGGGAGAAACCAGCCAGTATTATGTCCTTTGAACAGCCGTAGAAATGCAAGGAGTGTTTTATACATGCACAGGACTTTCCTCTTTTTTGAAATTTTACAACATACAGCATACTTGTTCCTTATCCTCTGAGCATTAGTCAGCTTTGCTGAAGTAACAAACCACCCCAACTTTCAATGACTTACTATAACAAATGTTTCCTGCCCATTAATGTTAAATGTAACTGCATTTCTACTCCAGGCAGAGGAACGTCTCCATGGGTCTTTTCATTCCAGGACCAAGGATGAAATGGCAGCCACCCTCTGGGACTTGCTGTAATAGTACAAGAGCAAGCTGCCTCACACGATTGCCCTCCATGACACTGCACATCTACTCACAGTTACCTCAGCAAGTCATGCGGTCAGGCTGCCGATGGAATAGGGAGCGCAGGGAAGCTCTGAGAGTCACACGGCAACGGCACAAGACAGAACCCTCTTACAGGAGAGGGAACAATGTCATGTGTTTTTTAAGTTTTTCCATGCAGACAGCACAGTGCAGTGGGAAAAGGGCTCATCAGAAGACAGGAGGCTTTGTCCTGTTCTTTTCCATCTCAACCTCACTGAGATTCAGTCTCCTCATTTATAAAATGCAGTGATTTCTGAAAGGAACCCTCAAGTCTGAATTACATGACTAAACGTTGCAGTTGGAGTGCAAAGCAACCTAAGAAGATTACAAAGAAAAATTACTTCCCAATAGGTCACTCAAGTTTTGTGTGACATCTTCTCAGTGTGTCATGATCAGGAAGGAAATGCAAAATGGACAAGAACAGCTAGGCTGCATTTACATATAGGGCTGGTTCAAACACACCATACCACGGATGTAAATCCTTTTATATTTTACTATGAGATAGCTACTTTTTTTTCTGTCACAAATTAGAATAACCCATTTGCTCCTCTCCCATTTGACAGACATGTCAGTCGTAGGTACTCATATCTGCTAAGAGTTTTCCTATTGCAAGTAAGAGAAAAAACTCAAATTGTTGTACAAAATAAAGAGTCAGTAATTTACACAGCTAAAAAGCCTACAGGAGGACTACCTTCACGGATAGCTGGATTTGATGACTAAAAGATTTCACCAGGAATCTGTCAGCTTTGTCCCAAGAGGCCCCTCTCGAGTTCACAAGGTGGTTGCCAGCTGCAACTGGACACGTGTGCTTTTCCTTTCGGACCAAAGGGAGAACGTTTGCCATCTCAGCTATTAACTAGAAGTTCTGGGCTTTCCTCTGAGTGGATCAACTTTTGTCAAGTTCCCTGAACCAATCACAGTCAGAAAGAGCATCTGATTTTGCTACTGCCTACCCAGAACCCTATGGTTACCCAGTATGGGAGGTAAAGGGGTTGTTGGAGAGGCAGTCCCTGTGCAGATCACGTCCATAATGTAAGTCAAAGATTGAATGAGGATACTTTAATGACTGCTTTGTAAATTTCATCAGCTTTAAGGAATATACCACTATCATATAAAGAGATAAAAGATCATAACAAAGAACCTCCCACATTTACATATCCACGCGCATATTTTTATGCTTCTAATAGAAACTATGGTAACTCACTCTCATCCAGATGTTGTAAATTTACAGTGTTCTTCTACTGAGTACTTATTTGAAGAAAGTTAAATTGCCCAATTTGTAGGGGCTCCTTAAAATTTTTCTGAAAAAAAAATCTCTATAAACAGTTAAATATTTATGGAGGGAAATATAAATCCACTCTATCACTCCAAGAAATTACCCCTGATCCTTTTAGCTTGCATTCGAGATCTTAAGGGGATCACAACCTAGTTTGCTTGATTAACTTGTCTGTTGACATGAACAGAATATTCTTTCACGTGTGGAAAGAAATAGGAGAGCGCTACCTTTGAGGGGGAAGAGTCCTAAATTAAAACACACAGCACACCGCCAACACCAATCCCTTTTTGTTCCTTTTTTATTTCAATAGATAGCTTCCCTTACCTCTAGAGGAGTCCTCAGGAAAGCAGGCCAGATGGGTGGTGTGTGGAGGACTAAACAGGAGGGCAGTTTTTGGCTTCTGGAGAATCGGGTCCTACACATACGGCCTCAAATTTTTTTGTATGAAATACTGTGAATTCCTGTATCATCGGCCACACTTTTTCCACAGGAAATGTCAAAACGCGTTCCAAACACAAATATAAGTGCTTTTGGGATTATCTGCTTTTGTTCCTCTCCAATAGCTTAGAAAATTGAGTCAACTGCATGCGAACTTCTCATTCACAACTAGACAGAATATAGCCTCCTCTGAATTATTCATGCTAATTGTGGGGAAGGAGAAGAAAGGTCCTGAATAAATTAAATTTACTGATGAAAGAAACCTGGATTGCTGCGGCCTATTGCATTTATCATTGAGAGAGAATATTTCACAACATACTATAATTATTTATGATGTTCGTCTATTGGGCTTGGAGTTTTGAGGGCACTCAATGATAAGGAAATGAGGCGGGCACGAGAACTATAAAAGTTTAGCAAGTCTCAGTTGGTCCTCTGAGGAATTTAGTGTTTCATGGAGAACACAGATAACACTAAGGTTTACAAAACAGTAAGACAGGGACACAGGGGCAGAGTGAGAGAGGGGCCTTGGAGGAGTCAAGAAATTCCAAGCGTAGGTAAAGGAGCTGAATGTCAAAGAATGAGTTACCTAGACAGCTGATGAAGGGCATAAGTGAGAAAAGACCTCAGAGCTTGCAAGGAAAACCAAGCAGTCCCACGGAGCTTAGGCTCTAGGCAGTGGAGCAAGTCTGGGCTTGCCTGATGGCACAACTTGACTGGAATCACACGCAGCTATGGCAGTTACGATCTAAGTATCATGCAATGAACCAAAGCACTTGAAGATTTATTGTTTAAAGGTGTAAATTTCTGGACACTACACCTGATCAATACATATGAGTACTACAGTTGGCCCCAAGAATCTGCCTTGTTAACAAATTATCCAGACTTTTTTAAAATGTTCACTAAAATTTGATAATATTGTTCTATGACATGGGATGCACATTATAATCGCCTCGGAAGCCTTAAAAGATGTCAATGCCTAGACCCATCTCAGACATTATAACCCAGGCATCATCATTTTTAAGAACTTGCCAGGTGATTCTAATGTAGTCAAGTGTGGAAATCACTCATCTAAGGGAATAAACAGTATATTGTTTTCCTTTCCTTTTTGCTGACACATGTCCCCATTGACACTTTAGACCAAAAAGTCCATTTCTCTAGGTACTAGAAGCCACTTTTACTAGTGCCAACCTAATGCCAATCTGGTTTCTGTGTTTGTGTTTGCCACAGTTTGAAACAGACCTTGCAGTTTAGTACAATCACCTAATTATGCCTTTATCCAAAACGTAATCAAGATAATTGAAAGAATATTAGAGAACACAAAATCTTTAGGAGTATCTGACTGTCTCAAATACTGTATATTGAGATTAAATATTCCAAGAGCTCTATTTCAGGTGGCTCCAGTACTTTCGCTTCACGAATGTATTTTGACAGTAATATGTCTTTCTACACATGTGAATATACCAGCTAATCACAGTGGTTTTTCCAGTATAAATGGTTTCTTTCATGGGCAAGTATTTCTCGTAAGATAATCTGGCAGACACATTCAGAGCATTCAAAAAAATATTTTTCCTGTTTTATCAAGATATAATTGACATACCACAGTGCATTAGATTAAGTTATACAACATAATGATTAGATATATGTATATGTTGTGAAATGATCACCACAGTAAGTTTAGTTAAAATCCATCACCACATACAGTTACAAATTTTTTTTGTCATGAGAACTTTAAAGATCTACTCTCCTAACAACTTCCAAATATACAAGAGTTCTGTTAACTATAGTCACCACGGCGTATATTACATCCCCAGGACTTATTTATCTTATAACTCGAAGTTTGTACCTCTGACCACTTTCACCCATTTCTATCTCTGGCCACCACCAATCTGTTCTCTATGAGTTTTGTTGTTTTATATTCCACATATAAGTCAGATCATACAGTATTCATCTTTCTCTCTTTGATGGATTTTGTTTAACACAATGCCCTCAAGGTCCATCCATGTTGTCAAAAATGGCAGGATTCCCTTCTTTGCTACGGCTGAATATGTTCCATTATATATATCACATATATGTATGAAATATATAAGGTATGTGTATATATATATTACATACATTATATATTTTATACATACTAGGTTGTTTCCATGTCTTGGTTATTACAAATAATGATATAATGAACATGGGGGTGCAGGTATCTCTTCTAGGTAGTGATTTCCTTTCCTTTGGATATATACGTCCCCAGAAGTGAAATTGCTGGATCATATATAGTAGTTCTATTTTTTTTTTTTTAATTTTTGAGGCACCTACCTGCCATTTTCCATAGTGGTTGCACTAATTTACATTCCCACTAACAGTGCACAAGAGTTCCCTTTTCTCCACATCCTAGCCAACACTTTCTTGTCTTTGTGGTGATAGCCAGAGCCATTCTGACAGGTGTGAGGTGATAGCTCATTGTGGTTTGGATTTGCGTTTCCCTGATGATTAGTGATGTTAACCACCTTTTCATGTAGCTGTTCGGAAAATGTCTTCTCTGGAAAAATGCAGTTCCTCTGCCCATTTTCTGATCAGATTGTTTGCTATTGAGTTGTGTGAGTTCTTTATATATTTTAGATACTGACCCTTTGTCAGATATATGACTTGCAAATATTTTGTCCTATTCCATAGGTGGCCCTTTCATCTCGTGGGTGGTTTTCCTTTGCTGTGCAGAGGTATTTTACCTCATTTATTCATTTGCTTCTCTTTTCTAATTCTTATTGGAGGCAATACCTCCCTATTTTCCTTACTTAAAGTAAAACCATTTTGGGAAAGTCTTTTTAAATGTACCCTTACCTCTCAAACCTACACTGTCTAGTCACTACCTGTTTGGCAATGCATGGCCCAACTGTTAAGAGGCAAAGGGGGCAACTCAGCCACTGGTTTACTTTCCAACTCTACCAGAAGGCAGCGAGAAACTGTGATGACTCTCTACCTGTTTTGGGTACAATTGTGAGAAACGTTAAGAACCTCAGAAAGATGGTTGTAAGAGGATAGTTCCACTCATTTGTTGGCTGAAATAATGGGAGTACCAGAATTTTTAGCACACGTTAACTAAGAAATAACAGGAGATGAGGGGAGAAGAAAGAAAAAAGCAGTAAGTTCTTCTTCTTTGTCTTTTGCTAAGAATAGTTCTCAGCTGTTTGGAGTCTACGGCCAGTGCTACTTACCGTGGAAACTAAGGTTCCTGAACAAAACAAAGACCAAGATCATGCCTGATTTTGTGGGTGGTTAAGTGGTGAAACCACCGCCCTTCCCCACAGTGCTCTCTCCAAACTATTTCTACAAAACGGCAGGAAGTGAAAAGGAAAATGTGCAGTCCATCCTAAAGTATCCCTTTTGTCACTTTCCAAACAATGTTTTCAGGTCAGAAATGAGTATTCATTACATTTTGGCCTGGCAGGAAATGAACCTAATAAGATCCTATTTTGTTCTTGGCCTTGTACCATCAGTATCACCAAAAACAATCATGATTTTGCATAAGGTATTATATATAGGAAACAAAATACATTTACTCCTTGTTTTCATGAGGTTAAAAATCAAAGACAACTGGGCTTCCCTGGTGGCTCAGTGGTTGATGCAGGGGACACGGGTTCGTGCCCCGGTCCGGGAAGATCCCACATGCCGCGGAGCGGCTGGGCCCGTGAGCCATGGCCGCTGAGCCTGCGCGTCCGGAGCCTGTGCTCCGCAACGGGAGAGGCCACAACAGTGAGAGGCCCGCGTACCACAAAAAAAAAAAAAAAAAAAAAAAATCAAAGACAACTGATTCTATGGCCAGGACAGGCAAATACATGGTAAGCCTGTAACATCTTGTTATGCAAGAAAGGGAAGAAGGATTAAAAAGGGGGGGTGAGATGTCAAAGGTAAGAGGGAGCCCACCTGCAAGAGGTTCCACTGATCAAAACTGGAACAATTTGAACAACAAAAACAACGTAGTATTGGGTTATAATGCAAAGTATAAAATAAATATCCCTGACTCCACACAGATATACATGACTAAATAAATAAACAAATAGAGAAGAGACAAATCTTTCTTAGAGAAGAATTCCAAATAACTTATATAGATATCCTCCTCTTCAGGAGATGGGGCTTAATGTCCCTATCGCTTGAGCGTGGGGTGGACTTAGTGACTTGCTTCCAAAGAATAGAATAGGCAAAGGGAAAAATAATAACTTTACAGTGTAGCAACATGGCAAACACTACCTTGTCCAGAGGATCAAGGTTAACATCATCGGTAATAAGTCATGTTGATAGCACGCACCCCCTGACAGGACACGATGAGAAGAGCATTTCATCATGTGGTCTTTCTCCCCCAGACCCATGACCCCAGTCTAGCCATGAGAAAAACATTATACAAACCCAAGTTCAGGGACATTCTACAAAATACCTAACCAATATTCCTCAAAACCATCAAAGTCATGAACAACAAAGAAAAAATGAGAAAATATCACAGACCAGAGGAGAGTGAGGAAACCAGACGACTAAATACTATATGGTATCCTGGATTGGATCCTGGACCAGAAAAAGACATTGGTGGAAAAATCAGTGACATCCTGCTGTTGAAGTTAATAGTAATGTACCCATGTTGGTTTCTTAGTTTTGACAAATGTGCCCTGGTAATGTAAGATGTGAATGCTAGGAGAAACTGAGACGTATATGAAATTCTCCATATTATCTTTGCAACTTTACTAAGAATCTTAAAGCATTCCAAAATAAATACTGTATTGAGAAAAATAAAAGACAAGTCAACATTACAAAAGCATGTGGGGCTTCCCTGGTGGCGCCGTGGTTGAGAGTCCGCCTGCCAATGCAGGGGACACGGGTTCGTGCCCCGGTCCGGGAAGATCCCACGTGCCGCGGAGTGGCTGGGCCCGTGAGCCACGGCCACTGAGCCTGCACGTCCGGAGCCTGTGCTCTGCAACGGAAAAGGCCTCGACAGGGAGAGGCCCGCGTACCGCAAAAAAAAAAAAAAAAAAGGCATGTGGAATGACACTGTCAAAAAGCATTTACTTGATACATGCTCTGAAGGTAGTTTGTAAAAATGTGTGAATTAGTTGCATTTTAGAAGGAATAAGCCGAAGATATATGATGAAATTTTGATGCATAAAACTTTAAATGTTTCCACTTCTTTGTGACAATTCAGGAAGGCTTCCTGTATCAACTTAACTTCCTTTGCCAAAAACAAACAAACGATTAGTGTCAGTTAAGTGTTTTCAAGGGTAAATTTTCTCTAAGCTATATCAAACCTGAGATCATTATGCAATAGGTTAATAGCATTAAAGATTTTGCTCCCAGTACTCCCCTGATATTCATGATTAGATCCCTAATCCACCAGAGGTACTCTTACTTTTCCGGTTAACTCATAGTGTTTCATGCTCTCTCCTCACTGGTCTATGCTTCAGTTCCAGGTGAGGTCTTGCAGCCTCATTAACTGCTTCTGTTTCTGTTTCCCTGCCATCACTGCCTTTTCTTTATTCTGCTGCATGGAGAGAGAGCAACAGAATTTGGAGAAGGGCTTTATTTCCCTCATTCTTTTTATAAATTTTGATCAGTGTTGGACAGTCAAAGTTATTTTGATCATCTTAGTCTTGTTTCTAGGTCAGGGTTTCTTAAGGAGTGGTGTGAAGACCCCCTACAACAGAATTACCTGGGATCCTGACTCTCTGCCTAGACCTGTGGACTTAGACTCTCTGGGATGGAGCCCAGAAACCTGATTTTAACATTGGCTCCCAGGTGACTTTTTTGTCCACCGCTATAGGAGGTTACGAGTCTCTGGACACGCCAAAGGAATTTTCATCCTTAGTTTTAGCTTCCATTTATGGAAGAACTTGAAACTTTTTTAGCAGTGTCCGAACTCCAAGTGAATACCGGGGTGCTCCCAACTTCAGAGGCTGAGGAAGTTTCGTTCTTGCCTTTTTAGTTGGAAGGGTCTATCAGTCCCACAACAAAGGACTCACAGAAATAAAACTTCTTGTGACCGTTTCTGAATCTCAGCGTTTCCAAGGGCGCTTTTCAAATAAGGTCCCATCCAAGACCCAGCTACGAAAGGCTATATTGAGAAGTGTTCTTACATAACTAAACATTATCTCCATGCACTTTCTTCACTTTCTTCAATGGATTTCCTGTCACATTTTCTAGACTAATGGTATAATACCAAGGATCCCATACGTAATAGAGAATTAGGCTGAATCTATCTGAAGAATAAATAATTTCAGCTGACACCACTTAGTTAAAATATTCCCTGAAAAGGTATTTCTTTTCTCAAAGTTAGAATAATGTGAAAAGTAATGTGGTTTACACTTGTTCCACTTTTTCTTTGATGGCTAAAATTTCCATTGTCTGCCTCATTGTGACACATTATTTCCATTTTCTTCTCATTTCATTTAAAGTGGTCAAGTTGTCTTTCATGTTAATTAGCTTTAAACAAGAAAAACTATCTCTGTGCAGGTAATAACCAACTCCAAAGAGCCATTATTTCATTAACTTCATGCTTTGGAGACATCATGGCTGCTTGTTACAGCACAGCAGAGCTGGTATAAATTAAATCTCAGTGGGTCATTCATTGAAAAGGCAGTGTAAAATGTCCTAAAAACCAAGGTTCTTTGGCTAAATTTAATGATATGTTTTCCCATAAAGTTTTTCTAATGTTGCTCTTGTAGTTCAAACACACATCCATTTAAATCAATTTCTAAATTCTTTACTCAATAATATCTTAAAAAAAGAAATTAATGCTGATTAGACCTTCTGACAAAACAAGCCTAAATCATCAGTCTTGATGTTTCTAACCAAATGCTATTGAGAATTGTACATATGTTTCTGTGCATGGATTCAATATTTCCTAAGAAAGTAATATGCAAAAAGCTGATGATGACTACTGAAATGTCAAATTTAATATTTAATGATCTCATAGATACTAGTCATTTTTAAAGCAAGTAATTCATTCCTTTAATATTTTGAATTCTGAAGTAATCTCCGCCAGGTTACAATGATTAATAAAGTCCTTTAGACAAGAACTCTTCGTATTCTAAAAACCCTTCCAGCACTTTTTTCCTGCTGAAAGATATATGTGTTTGCAGGGTATTTGGCTCTATTTGAATACATATAGGGAGAAAGCCTTCTAGTTATTGAGCACATAGAAATCTAGTTATGACTTTTTTAAGTAAAAATTCTCCTATTCAATTACTCAAAAAGACTATCTCAACAATTTTGTAGGCCAGGCACTATACCAAACCCTTTGAGAACAACTGTGAATGAGGCAGACATGTTCCCTGCCCTTATGGAGCGTGAAAATCAGTGCTGTTTTATTCCTAAAAATATAATGACTTTTTGTCATTTTCATGTTAGTTGGATTCACTTCATATTGATTGATAAGATTTTATAGTACCTAATTGTTACTGCTTCAACAATACAACAAAACAAATAGGGAATTTCAAACATGGTAGAAACGTAAGGCATACATTATACCCAAAATAATTAGTGATCAAGGCATTATGGGTTTTACAAAATTTGCAATCACTGCATTTATGATATAATTCAGTCAACTGTATGGTAAATCAGAAAACAGAAAAGTACCTGAGAAGATGCTAACTCTGTGATATAAACCACAATCCCCCCAAATTAGGAGATGAATCTTTTGGGAAGTCTTTACAAGAGATTAACTCTCATCCCAGAAGTTTCAAGATCTTTTCCCTTCCTAATAAAAAATGATAGAATTTGAGGAGGAAAGGCTCTCTCTTCTATTCTCCTGTAACAGTGTGAAGTTCTTAACCTCCTGTGATTGTTCCTGTTTAGAAAGTGCATTCAATAATACTTGAAGAACCACTCATTCGTCTCTTAGAGATTCCTATTGTAAACTACATGGTGATTCTTTGATGGATTAGAACCCATGTTTTAAGGCATATGTTATCTCCTACTTTTGCTATATTTAGCCATGTGACGGAAAAGAATTCAATAATCTAACCAGAATTCCAATAATAACAATGTCTGCCTTAATAGGTTTTACTCTAAGGTAGTACAACTTAATTTTTCATATAGCTAAGACAGTGAAAAAGTCAAAAGAATTTAGTAGGAACATTTGATATGTATTTTAAGATCAAACCATTAAGTGGCCATGGAAATACATTGTTAATACTCTTATCAGAAATTGCCTGTTATCCTGTAAGCTTCATCCAGAACTTGTACAATAGGTGCTAAATTTCCTTTTAACAACAAACATTGTTTCTCATTGCTATGACCGAATATTCTACTAGTAAGTGTCAAAAGGTGAGAATATTTGTTTGCGATGATGGAAAGACATCATCCTGGAAAAGAGATAGCCAAGTACACTGGAAATTCTTCTCCTTAAATTTCCCTTTATAAATCCCAATTCAGCACATCCTCCCCTTACATAGTCTGTGCTCAAAAAACTTCTAGTGAAAGAGTGCAATCACTTAAGACTGGAATGGTAAGTTCATAGACACTGCTGGACCTTTCAAGGTCAGCAGAAATCAGCAGTCCAAAGGTAGATAAAGACAATTTTTATTCTGCAAACAAGAAATTAAGAAGGAGATGAAAAAAGGAGACATAAAAGTTTACCTGAAGGTAAATTTGGGAATGCTCTTTAATGATCCATGGGAAAGAGTATAGAAGAGATTCAGATCATGGTAACAGGAAGTATAGAAACCTAGCCCTGCTATATTTAGGGGCTGGCTAATAACCTAGAAGGCTAATAAATCCAAGGTGAAACAAAGAGATTTTTCATGTACAAGCCATTAAACAAAGCATGATTCTTTCTAAACATGGAGAATGTGTCCAGATTCTATTTTGTTCAATTGCTTGAAGGAACACAGTGTTGGGTCACAGGCAAAGATCAGTAATAATCCTAAAACACTGCAATGGGAAGGACAGCCAACAAAGAATTATATCTTCCAGTTATATATTCCCTAAACCACTTTCTTGGATAAAGATGCTCTATATTGAAAATATATTATTAGTCACAGTCATGAGAACCCAAACATGTATCTGCTAAAGAAACAAAGCGTTCCTCCTACTCCCTGAATTTCCTGTACAATAAAACCTGAAAGACAATGATGTGTAATTCCCATGTACCTAGAATATTTCATCAGAGAACTACCAAGAATTGTGCAGACATTACTTGACAGCTACTTTAATATGAATTCCATATTTTAAGGAGAAAGGATGGGGAAAAGGATATAAGTCATTTTAGTGTTCGAAGGAAAATATTGGAATAATGCCATTTTACAAGAATCAGCAGTTTGGCAAATGAAGGTCTCACTCAGGAAACCAAAAGAAGCAATTTCATAATTCAACAAAGTTGCCAGCATGAAACATCTGTCGCTTCACCCTTAACCCTGCACTCTTCTTCTCTATGACATTTTAGGAGGTTCAGTATTTCTATTAAGCTGTGGGTCACCTGTGGGTCACTTCACTAACAATTTTACTACAATACCAAAGAAACAAATCTCACAGGATCCTCACAAAGAAATGCATTTTTGCAAAGATTTCTCGATTAAAAGATACTGAAACTGCTACCAGAAAGCCTGGAACTTCTCCATTCATTTATGCCATCCTGTTTTCCTGTTTCCAGCCTTTCCCACAGACTGGTCCCTAGTTTTCCTTACTAGATCTCTTTCTCTTTCTCACATCAATCTCCTGAGACTAGTGTGACTTGAGTAGAAAACCCTCAAGATACCTTCTGACCCTGAGAGTCTGTCATCTATGAGTATGAAATGTCCTTGATATGGTTAGTTAGAATTAACCATAGCAAGTCTCGGCTCCTTTTAGCTTTTCCTTTTCAAAACCTAAAACTGAACTTAAGCTCATTAGGCAAAAATAAATCATGTGGCCATTTTTTGCAAATTATCATTCCCTTGGGGTGCTTCCCCAGAAAGGAATTAAAAAGGAAAGGGCTCATTTGCACTGTAGGAACAACTAATAATAGCCTATAATGACATGACCATAAGCAGCAGCCTATGGGATCTAGGGCTTAGAATAAATCAGGGTGGGCCTAATGTGAAACAGGCACTGGTCCTAATAGGTGGTAGGCAGAGACCCTAAGGAGAAATACCATGATTTCTGTCTTGCCTTTCCATCAAACTGTGGTTTGTTCTCTGTGGTACCGATTGGTCGCGAGCTTTAAGAAATCTCTTCCACACACATGCTCCTGTTCTCTTACCTCTTGATTCGGAGATCAATTAGATGTTACAGATGAAGACCAAGAAGAAGAAAAGTACATCTGAAATGTGTAAAGAAGACCTATTCAATCTATTTAGTCTACTTGAGTGAGTACGCTAAGCCTAAGAGATCAATAATTGTCGTTGGGAGAGTTGTATGGGGACGCTCAGCAAGTTGTAGTAAACCCCTTTCTGCAAAAAATGTTTCCTGAACTGAATTCTGAGCGGTAAAGTAGACACATTTCATTTCATATTTATGAAGTTGATGCTATCATCTGATCTCAAATTCTTGCATTCAAAAAGGAATATCACTCTTTGATGTATATAAACTGGAATATTCTAAAGACAGCCATGTTCAGAAACACAAAAACATTCTTAAATCATGTGGCCTCTTTTTTGAAAAGAGAGAAAATTAACTTGAAAGCAAATGTTAACATTTTAAATAACCAATTAGAAACTGGTGTTGAAAATTAGCTGTTTGGTTAAAACAAATTGTATGTTCTATAAAGCAATAATTGATTTTATTACATCGTTAGGGAAAAAAAAACACTTCAGAATTGGTTCCTTGGTATTTAGAGTTGGATATTAATAAGTTAAGTTGAAGGGAAAAAAAATAGTCTAAAATTCACAGAGCTGAGCAGCACTATATCAAAACTGACTGCACTTCCAGTTGTTCCAATAATTAACAAGCTTTTATTTTTAGTTACTCCCAATGAAATCAGTTAAGACAGTAAATAATAGCATATTTGCAGCAAGTGTTTCAAAGTTAATAAGAATTATTAAAGATAATTTTGATCACATGACTTCCCTACAAAGCCAGGAGATTAATAACTAAATAGGGACATTACCCACAGCTTGGCTGCCAGGAAGAATTATATGAGCTAATTAACAAAAGACCTTGGAGGAAAGTGGTCTCATTTACAATCTTGATAAAAAGGAGGGGAGAAGATACCACAGAGGAAAAGATAAACAGATTATTCTATGAACTATTCTTTCTTTATAATAAAATGTATCATAACTAAAGAGGAAAAGCTAATAAAATATTTTCAGGAAAAGACATGAAATTGAAAAGAAACATCTAAAGAAAAATTAGTAAACAAATAAATGAAAAAAATCAGAAATTAAAATTTTGAAAACATGTTACACCTAATTAGTGTGCAAAATAAGGTAATTATCTATGCTGGTAATATGTATATGTAAATTGACAAATATTTTAGAAGTCATTTTTACTATGTATTCCAAAAATTATGTAGATGGTAGTATCCTTTGATAGAGTAATCTCAACTGCATCAAATTTTCCTAGGGATTATTTAAAGGAAAGAATATCTACATTCACTGCAAAATTACTTATGGTAGCACAAAAGACTAGATATTTAACAGTAGGAAATGATTAATTACATTTTGGCCAATGGACTTCATGGAATAATATTGGGCAATAATTAAAATGTTATTTACGAGGATTCTGTAGCAACATATCATAAATATTAAGTATAAGTAGCTGTCGAAACACTGCATAGCTGTAGGGAATAGAGAGAAATGTGGAAAAAGAAAGTAACTTTGAGTGGAAATATTGCTAATTCTGAATCTAATTTTTATCCACATTTTGTTTTAATTTATTTGAGGAGAAAGATGATAGAGGAAAAGATTGTTCAGGCTTCTATTGGAATTCAATAATTTCCAGATAGTTAAATATAAGCTCTTCTAATTAAACCTGTATTGTAATTTATTTCAGAAACAATATCCTTCAGTTATACACATGCTGTGAAATTATATTCAGTAAAATATTTGGTCAGTGCTATCAATTCAGATATAGAAGGTTTGATGGGATGTTTCACTAAACTAACTGACAATGTTTTGGATTCTAAAACAAGGAACTGAGGTTCAGTGCAGGTGGAGGATGACAGAAAAGGCAAGACAGACAGAACCAGAACCGTTCTAACTAGAAATCATCTCCAGGTGCTTAGTGAGGAGAAAGTGAAATCGACACCAGAACTCTCCTCTATACCCTTTATAATTTTATCCTGTACAACATCCTTTATAATTTTACCTACATGATTATGTGTAAAACTTGCTGCATGAATTTCATTAGAATGCAAGGTCCATCTGGCTGCACAAATCTTCTGGTTGCTTTCACAAAGGCCCAAGTTAATGCTCTGTCTCTAGATAGTATACAGAAATATCTAAACCAAGCATTGGAGCAGGGGGTTAAGAGCTAAGGACCTGGGGGCTAAAACTGGCTTACAGATTTATGTTCAGGTGGACATGGTGCTGACAAAAGTTTGAATGAGATTGCAGTATGGTAGAGAAAGCAGTCTGGACCAGTTCAAACATTTTTGTCATTTGCCTGGATCCCAGAGGCATGTGAGCTGACACATTTTTCACCTATATTAGATACAGATGTTTGGACCCAGGACTAGTGGGAAAATGAATGTGGTCTAAAAAGTCTTATGAATAGACCCCAGCTCAATTTTCCCAGCAAGGCCTGGGGCTGTGGCTACTGAGGCTGACCTCCTCAAAGCATTGCGGTTGCTGAAGCTGGGGAAGTGGGATGGCCTCACCCCTGTGCTTTCTTCCCTTAGCCCAAGGGCCTGAGATATTTTGCAGCTGTTGTCTTGGGATCAAACCATCAGTGCAAGGTTGGAATTAGCCTTTGGTGAGTTGAGAAAGCAGCTGGGAGGCCCTTATCCTCTTTCTCTGCCTCCTATTGAGAGAAGCAGCTCCTGGCCACCCTTAATTGACTATTAGGCAATAATATTCAAACATGATGATGTTAGCATTATTGATAGTACAGGGAAAATCTTTTATTCCTGTTTAAAAGAAAAATACGATGATTGGAACGTATTGCAATTAGCCATGCATTTCATTTAACACCTTTCACCTAAGAATCTCAGAGGTTTACAGCAATTAGCTGGTTAACCTTTAATGAACGAGGTATTTTTATTCTTAGAGCCTGCAAACCACATATAAAAAGCACAGCTGGAATTTTAAGAAGTGAAAAAAAAGGTAGAGTAATATAAAGAAATAAAATACATTGTCCTTTCAAGGGGCTTTAAATCTGTCCAATAGGAAGAGACTGCATTTAATTGATAAAGACATCAGTCGGGCACAGTTCATGAAAAAGCACGTTTTTTCCAGCTAGCATTTTTTTTACAACTAGATCCAAATAATACTTAATCACTCCTCCTGTATACTAAGAGCATTTACTACTCAGGCATCTTTAACTTTGCGGCGACATCTACTGTACAAACGGGGAAATGCTGTGGAATCATTCTGTACCCAGAGATATTCTAGAAATATTATTATTTTATTTTATATTTTATTTAGATGCTACAACTTTTTTGATTCTTTCCTTCAATATAAGCAGGCTTCATTTTTAAAATTTAATGATATTTAAGTAATTTCCACCTGTATTACTGCATAGAGCCATAGAAGTATCAGTCCGTGCTGACAAATCCTAACTTAGTTCTCTGGTAGATACTTTAAAGACTTTCAATTTAAAGACTTTGCTAAACTCCTGTTTAAATATTAGGAAAAATTTTAAAGTGAATATTTAAATGCATTCTCTTATATTTAAAGAGAACCATTTCTGAGGACTTAATTAAATATTATTATTTAAATGTTATGTATTTAATTAAAATATAATATTATTAAAATTGATATTATAATTGTAATATTTACAGTAGAACTTGAATTTTAAAGGGAATAAAAGCTGCAAATCAGCTGTCAGCTTGACTTGCTATTTCTCTAGCTATAAAAAACAGCAGAATTATCTGGTATGTACAGTATCATTTGTACTCCTAAATTATGCTCAACCTGTTCACAGCTGGTGGTTTGCAAAAGACAAACAATTTCGATTATAACTAGGAAATTCTTGCAGAGGAATTTGGTAATTCAACAACAGAGTAAATAATTTTTTATTGAGTATCTATTATAGTATCATGCTAGCTGCTTTCACCAATGTAACACGTGGTGAAATGGTATAGCTCCCAAAGAAAACCTCAAAACGGGGGGCCCCCTGTTCCATAGAACAAGCTATTCTCACCCACTCTGGTAAGAGGTGAGAAGGTATATCTCCGATTGGCTATGGTTCTCCAGGTCTTAAAAAAAACTCTGCTTTTTCAACCTGCCCATTGTAATCCAGTGAACAGACAGCCATTTCAAGTTTGTTACAGTGTAAAATCCAGATACGATAGAAGTAAACAAGCCTATAAAAAAAACAGTAAACAAGCCTAGAGTCTCATGTAACGTTACACGAACAGATTTAAATTATTAAGCAATTCCTTCCCCATTATGATTTCCTTTCCAGTCCTCGGTATTTTTTTTTAATTAATGACCCCAAGGCCCAATAATCTGCATGAAGAAATAACCCATGTCAAGTCATTATTAAATTATGCTATTACTTTTATAGTTATACTATTTTAATAATTATATATTAAATAATTAATTAATTATTCTGCAAATATTTATCGGCAAGGCTGGCTCACCCTGTGAACAATAAAATACAGACTATTTTTCAAGGCTTTACAGCCTGGAAAAGGGATGCATCAACAGTTCAAATCAAATCAGAAGGCACTAAGTAACCAAATGAGATCTATGGTAATAAGATGAGGATTTAGAAGAAGGTATGAGTACTTCCAGCTGAGGGAATCAGAGGAAAATGTACGGAGAAAGTGATCCATTTGATCGAATATGAGGAGTGTGTGCATTTTCAAAGTGCTGTTATGGATGGTCTAGGTAACGTGGAGTTCAAGAACCCAGTCCTCACGGAGACAGGAAGGCCTAGACAGAGGCCTGACACTGAGCGGCCCTGGATGTCTGCTCATTGGATACACCTTGGCTATTACACCAGTGACGAAGAAACAAACAGAGGCTGAGACATCTCACAAAGGGCCCTGACTTGCAAACTAAAGAGTCTGAGATACTTACCGGGAATACTGAGTGCCTTACCCCAGTTCCCTAGATCATGGGAGGGAAATGTCTTCAACTCTGAGTTTCAAGTCAATTTCCTTTTAGCTTCATCTCAATGCTGTTGTGCCGGGTTGGCTTTTCCCCAGCTTCATTCTTCCTGTACTTTTGAATTCTTCCTGATCTGAGACTAAGCCTTTTTGGCAAGCTGCCATAGATCTTTCACACAGATCAGTTTATACTTTTGATTCTGAAAGATTTCTGTTTCCCCAACTTCCTCTAAAATTTACAAATTACAGTCACCATTTTTCCCTGAGAAATTATTTTTATGCTATCAATTTTCAAATACTTTAGATTTTCCTCTCCAAATACATTTTATCATATTCAGCCCTAGCCTTTCCCTTACCACTTCTGGTAAGTAAAAGGATATTCTGGGAACATAACTACCATCTCCTTTGACCACAGAAAGTGGGAAAGTAACAGCATAGAAAAAGGCAGAGATATAGGAGGAAACTTCACCCAACTTAGCTGCCTTCACCCACCTTCCAAAACACCCCTGGGTTCACTTTATCTTAAAGTTTGAAATAATCCTTTTGTGACCTGTCAATAAAATATATAAACGGCATATCTGAAATGCCTAATATATAAGTACAAATATAGTCAGAGATAATTAAATTCAGTTGACAACTCAAATGCACATTGTAAATATATACACGTTGAGATTCTGCCTAGAATTTAATTTTCATCCTAATTCTACAAATAACTAAACATTTTTCTACTAGATCGAGTTTGGGGTTCTCAACTCTAGGCAAGTACAATTTTGAGTCTCCAGTGTATGAGTTTATAGTTTTTTTAATCACTTACCACTATTCTTCTACTCACCTCAGCATATTCGTAAAATTAAATCACCATCCTTTATTTTTCATTTATAGTTTCAGTCTAACTTCACACAACCTAGAAAGAAAACAGGACAAATTCAACGGACAGAAAAAGATTATAAAGATAATTTACACATCTATACAAATTTTTAAGTATCCACATGAATCAGGCAGCTTAGCTTCAGCTCTGTACACATCTGTGGTATAAGTAGATGAAACGGCTACAAGGAGGCCACACTTTTCTCTAAGTCAGATTATACTCTCTATGATACACACGCATGCACTAAACCGGCTTCCCCCACCTGCTTGACTGTCCCTCAGATAACATTGTCAGGACTGACATCTACTGACAGAGCAGGTTGCACCTCAATGAGATGATTTAAGAATGACCATGTAATTTGTTGTCTGGATTAGGACACTTTTGAGAGTGAAAATATATATATCTTTTTCATATTCTCAAAACTCTGTAAATTTTTTATAAAAATAAACACTACATATCTGTATAAACTAAGAAATATTTTAAAACCTCTTCACGTTCATTATCTGAACATTAAAAGATATGATCACGTAGTAAAGATTTAAATACATAATAAAAGATATAAACATATAATCTATGTGTGACCAGACTAGAATCAAGACGGTGGAATAGGAGGACACAGAACTCACCTCCTCACAGCAAACACATTAAAAATACATCTACACATATAACAATTCTCACTAAAAACTAACTGGAGACTAGCAAAAAGAATCCGGTACAGCCAAGGCTCTAAGAAAGATCCACATGGAATCAGATAGGAAGGGAAGAGAAATGATCCGGTCAGGATCTGGCCCCTGGGAGGGGACGCAGAGGAAAAGAGAGAATACACCGGTGGAGATCCACCCTGGGGAGTGGGCAGTTTAAGCCACATATTGGGTGCCCCAGCCCTGGGGGCTGACAAGTGGAAGACAAGCCCCCTTGGCTGGCTGGAGAGCTGGAGGGACTAATAGGAGGGTTGTGAGAAGCCTGGACTCAGCTCATGAGATGCACATAAATGCTTTCTTTCTCCCAAGGCAGGGCAGAGAGGGCAGACTGAAACCGTAAGGGTGGCTGACTCATTTCCCAGGACCACCACAGGGTGGGCCCCAAGCTGAGCCAAGCAAATGCTCCAGCACTGCTTGCCTCACGTTGCAGCTCCACACTAGAGCAAGGGCTGCCACAACTGAGGAAAAAGCTCGACTACGAAACACTGAAGAGGCTCATACCCTAAGTGATGTCTGAGCAGGGAGCGGGCAGCCATTACTGCTGTTGCTTAGGTGGTGCAGCAGAGGCAGTGTGGACAGCAGTCAGACCACCACAGCCCACGCGCAGCCCTCACACCAGCCCCCCTTGCTCTGGCACTGCTCCCCTCTGGGGCAAAGGGGCTGGCGCTGGGATGGGCAAGCGCACACACTTAAAGGAAACTGAGCCAGCTTGGTCCTGAACCTCAGGCTTCCTCTCTCTAGCAACTCGGGACATGATCCCGGCCCCGATGGGGTGGCGATGGCCACTGAACAGAGGGGAAGTCCTGCCTCATACCTGGCTCTGGCTTCTGCCCCTCCATCTCCAGCCCCACATCCTACCAAGGTGATAGCTGCCAGCACACCCTGAGGAAAGATGGGACTTGCTCTCACCAAAGCCAATAGGCAGGCACATGCAGACGGTATAGGAATACTTCTACATAAGGACACCATATCAACATCAACATAGGTAACTGTTTCACCTAATTTCATAGAGACAGAAAAAGATAAGCAAAATGAGAAGACAGAGGAATTTGTCTCAATTGAAAGAGTAAGAGAAACTCCCTGAAAAAAACAACCAATAAGAAATAAACAATTTACCAGATAAAGAGTTCAAAGCATTAGTAATAAGAATGCTAACTGAATTAGGGAAAATAATAGATGAGCACACTGAGATTTTTAACAAGGAAGTAGAAAATATAATATAGAACCAGTCAGAACTGAAGAATACAATAACAAATGAAAAACACACTAGAAGGAATGAACAGCAGACTAAGTGATACAGAAGAATGCATAAGCGATCTAGATGATAGAATAATGGAAATCATCTAATCAGAACAGCAAAAAGAAAAAAACAATTTTTAATGAGAACAGTTTAGGAGATCTTTAGGATATTATCAGGCATACCAACACTCCCATTATAGGGGTTCCAGAAGAAGGAGTGAGAGGAAGAAGGGGGTCAAAAATGTATTGAATAAAATTATGGCTGAAAACTTCCCAAGCCTGAAGAAGGAAACAGATAACCAGGTTCAAGAAGCACAGAGGATCCCAAAGAAGATGAACCCAAACATACCCACACCAAGACATATCATAATTAAAGTGGTAAAAAAATAAATATAAAGAGAGAATTGTAAAGGCAGCAAAATAAAAACAAAAAGTCACATACAAGGAAACCCCCATAAGGCTATCAACTGATTTTTCTCCAGAAACTCTGCAGACCAGAAAGTAGTGACATGATATATTTAACGTGCTGAAAGGGAAAAACCTGCAACCTAGGATACTCTACCCAGCAAGATTATCATTTAGAATTGAAGGAGAGATAAAGAACTTCTCAGGCAAGGAAAAACTAAGAGTTCATCAATATTAAACCAAACCTAAAAGAGAAGTTAAAGGGTCTTCTCTAAGTGGAAAAGAAAATGCGATAACAAGAAGTACCTACAGGAGAGGAAAAAAAGTCCCACTACTAAAGGCAAATATATAGTAAAGGCTGAGGGTCAGCCACTAGTTGAACCTAGTCCAAAGATTAAAAGACAAAATATTGTAAAATCAAGTATAACTATAATAATTAATAAAGAGACAGACATTAAGATGTAAAATATGACATCATATACATAAAAGGTGGGAGAAAGGAATATAAAAAAAGGTAGATCTTTTAGAATGTGTTTGAACTTAAAGGACTACCTGTTTAAAAAAATAGATATAGTTATAGGTCAACATATACGAACCCCATGGTAACCACAGGTCAAAAATCAACAATAGATACACAAGAAGAAGACAGAAAGGAACAGAAACATACCACTAAAGAAAATTATCAAACCACAAGGGAAGAGACTAAAAGAAGAAGAAAAGGCAAAAACTACAAAGACAATTGGAAAACAAGTATTAAATGGCAATAAGTACATACCAATCAATACTTACTTTAAATGTCAATGGATTAAATGCCCCAGTCAAAAGGTGGAGCTGGATAAATAGGTGGCTGACTGGATAAATAAACAAGACCCATCTATAGGCTGCTTACGAGAGACTCTCTTCAGAGCTACACAAATACACACACACACACACACACACACACACACACACACACACACACACAGACTGAAAGTGAGGGCAAATGGAAATGTCAAGAAAGTGAGGGTAGCAATACTTATGTCAGACAAAATAGACTTTTAAATGAAGTCTATAACAATGAGAAAGAAGGTCATTATATAATTTAAAACGGATCAACACAAGAAGAGGATATTAGACTTGTTAACATATATGCACCCAATACAGGAGTACCTAAGTATATAAAGCAAATATTAACAGACATAAAGGGAGAAATTGACAATAATAATAGAAGGGGACTTTAACAACCCACTTACATCAAGGCACAGATCATCCAGACAGAAAAATCAGTACAACAGTGGTCTTACATGACACAATACAGCAGTTGGACTTAGTAGTTATCTAGAGGACATTCCATCCAAAAACAGCAGAATAAACAGCTTTAAGAGGGAATTTTATAGCTATACAGTATTACCTCAAGAAACAAGAAAAATCTCAAATAGTCAACCTGAACTTCCACCTAAAGGAATTAGAAAAAGAAGAACAAACAAAGCCAAAATCAGCAAAAAGGAGGAAATAATAAAGATCAGAGAGCGCATAAATAAAATAGAAACCAAAAGAACAACAGAAAAGGTCAATGATAGCAAGTGCTTGTTCTTCAAAAAGATAAACAAAATTGACAGACTTTCAGCCAGGCCTGTCAAGAAGAAAAGAGAGAGAGAATACAAATAAACAAAATAAGAAATGAAAGAGGAGAAACAACCACCAATACCACAGAGATACAAAAAATCATATGAGAATACTACAAACAGTTATACGCCAACAAATTAGACAATCTAGAAAGAGTGGTCACATTTCTAGAAACATACAACCTGCCAAGACTAAATCAGGAAGAGATAGACAATGTGATCAGACCAATCAGTAATAGTGAAATTGAAGTTGTGATTACTCAAAACAAAACAAACAAAAATACTCCCAGCAAACAAAAACCCAGGACTCAATGGCTTCACACGGGAATTCTATCAAACATATAAAGAAGAGATAATACCTATCTTTCTTAAACTATTCCAAAAAACTGAAGCAAAGGGAACACTCTCAACCTCATTCTAAGAGGCCACAATTACCCTGATATCAAAACCAGACATAGCCACTACATAAAAGGAAAATTACATGTTCAAATCACTGATGAATATAGATGCAAAAATCCTCAACAAGATACTAGCAAACTGAACTCAACAATATATAAAAAGAATCATACACTATGATCGAGGGGGATTTATTCCAGGGATGCAAGGACCGTTCAATATTTGGAAATCAATCAATGTGATACACCACGTAGCATAATTTGTTCTAAATTTACCATGTGAACAATTCTGGGCACCACACTTATCAGGAGCTGCCATGTATTGACAGGAGCTGTGTGACTTTGAATGTTACCCTCTAAAATCCATTTTTCCCCTCTGTAGAATAGGGACCAGTAATAATACCTATCTCACAGGTTTTTTGTGAGGCTTAAGTGACATTACGAATGTAATGGACTTATCACAGAGCCTAGCCTAAAGTATGTGCTCAATAAATGTCAGATGCTATTAGTCTTGTTACTATCATCACCACCATCACCATCATTTCCTCTCCTTTAACTCTGTAAAGAGGAAGAAGGTATGGGACAAGCTGTATGACTTAATAAATAGAATATCTGTTTTAATACTACCATAAGAATCAATGTGGGTAAGAACCACCTACCAATCACATTATAATTTAGAGCCATGTAACAAGACATGTTTTCACCCTCCTTTTTAAATTAAAAGCTTAATTTTTGAACTTCTTTTAAAATGCTGGATGTCTGTCTTCTTGCCACAGAGGATGGAGAGATGATTAGTCTCCTCGTGACTTATGAAGCAATTTAGCCTCAATGGATACCTGTTCTACCATCTAACTACTGCAGAAATAACAGCTAAAGATAAATTACTCTAAAACCCAATGTGGCAATTCTGAAAGACACCTTCCAAAATGTACTTGACTATCAACCCACAACTGTATGTAGCAAATGCATCCATTCCTTCACACATATGTGCATTTTGCTGCAACTTTATCCTAGAAGGTCCATCAGGAAGTTATATTGCTTAAAATCATTCCAGAGAGGGATTACTGAAGTTTCGCACAGTCAAAAGAGCAACTATTAACGTCTTCTTTAGGGGCCATTCTTTACGGCACAAAAAAGAACTTGGTTTTCTATTGTGGATAAAATGAATTGAGAAACTCAAATCTAAAAGCGAGGCCCATCATGAATAATTTTAAAAACAAAACATAACAAGGGCTGCCGAGGATTGTGAAGAAAAGGGAGCCCTGTATACAGTTTGTAGGAATGTAAGTTGCGAGTCATTACTGAAAACAGTATGGAGGTTCCTTAAAATATTAAAAATAAAACTTATACATGATCCAGCAACCCCACTTCTGAGTACATATCCAAAGGAATTGAAATCAGGATCTCCGAGATAAACCTCCACCTCCAAGTTCATTAAAGCATTATTCACAATAGCCACGATAAGTAAACCACCTAAATGTCCATTGACAGATGAATGGATAAAGAAAATGTGCTGTATACATACAATGGGATATTATTCAGCCATAAAAAAGGAGGAAAGCCTGCCCTTTGTGACAACAGAGACAGACCTGGACACTATGCTAAGTGCAAAAAGCCAAATGCAGAAAGACAAATACTGCATGATTTCACTTATATCTGGAATCTGAAATAGTCAAACTTATAGAAGCAGAGGGTAGAATGATAGTTGCCAGGGTCTGGGGGAAGGGAAATGGGAAGATGTTGGTCAAAGAATACAAAGTTTTAGTTATCCAAGATAAATAAGTTCTGGAGATCTACCTTACAGCATAGAGCATATAGCTAACAATATTGCATTGTACACTTAACATTTTCTAAGAGTGTAGATCTACATTAAGCATTCTTACCACAAAAATAATTTAAATAATAATGATAATAAAGCAATAATAACAAGGGCAGGAGGAAGCTTTATGAGGCGATGGGTATGTCTCTGGCCTTGATGATGGGGATGGTTTTGCAGTTGTATACTTACTCCCAAACTCATCGAGTTATATAGAGTGGTCCCCCCCTTATCTGCAGGGGATACGTTACAAGACCCCCAGTGGATGTCCAAAACTACAGATAATACCAAACCCTATGCACACTATGTTTTTTCCTACACATACATACTTATGATAAAGTTTAATTTATAAATTAGGTACAATAAGAGATTAACAACAATAATAATAAAATATAACAATATACTGTAATAAAACTTATGTGAATGTGGTCTCTCTCTCAAAGTGTCTTATTGTACTGAACTCACTCTTTTTATGATGATATGAGATGATAAAATGCCTACATGATGAGATGAACTGAGGTTAATGACACAAGTATTGTGACGTCGTGTTAGGCTACTATTGACCTCTGACAATAAGTCAGAAGGAGGATCATCTTCTTTGGATCATTGAGCCACAGTGATGTCAGTGGTTGGATGTCAGGAGCAGAAAGATATTGATGGTTGGGGATTCTGGCAGCGACAGAGTAGGACTGCACAAGACTTCATCATACTACTCAGAAAAACATGCAATTTAAAACTCATGAAGTGTTTACTTCTGGAATTTTTTATTTTAATATTTGAGAAAAATCTGGATGGTATAGTGATTATGTGTTGTTATTAACGTGTGACAGTAAAGAAATAGCTTATTTAGAGGGGAGTAATTTGATAAGTGAGACATGGAGTACAATTATATTAATGAAAATAGAAGATAGAATCCTCTATTTTTTACTCTGTTTGCACTGAGGCATTTAATTGTTTTTCCAGCAGATAAATGACAACTGGAGTTGACTTTGTGATAAAACAAATACAAATTATATCTTCACTTGTTAATAAAGATTCTGCTGCTACCCTTAACCTAAAAATAAATACGTTCATAAGTTCTTTCACTAAAAAAATAATAATTGGGTAAGGTCGTAAGTGTACATATTGTCACTCTTCTTGATTTCACCTTTAATTTTATTTAGTTGAATATAGAATACAATAAGTATAGTACAAATTTCGAATGGTTCAAAATTCAAAAAATATAAAAATGTATACATGAAACTGTTTTCACTCCTCTATCCTTCAGCTACTCACTTCCCCACTCCCATCAGGAAAAAACATACTGTTACCAGTTTCTTTTTCATTCTTCCAGAAGTCTTCAAAGTATGTATAAACATGTGCATATACTTTTACTTTTTTCCTTTTTTTTTTTTGTAAAAAAAGGAGCAAGCCATATACATGATTTTGCCCTTTGATATTTTTTAACAATATATGTACACATAGTTTCATCTCAATACATACAGACCTTATTCTTTTCTTTAGATGTACCATAATTTATTTAACCCAATATGTACTACTAATAATAGTATACATAGGGCTGTTTTCAATCTTATGACATTTCAAATTG